>NC_090934.1:1180465161-1181689324 GCF_040938575.1 Ambystoma mexicanum
CCTAATTACTTATTAGACAAGTCTTAGTGAGAAACACCACTTATTTTCAGACAGAGGTGAGTGCTTAACATAAGATGGCACTCTAATAAGTTATAAAAAAGGGAGTGAAAAAGGCAGAGTTGAGGAAGCACACAAGTTTCAATACTTTTGAACCACAGTAGGGCAGGATAGGCAGAGTTCTACTGGAGAGCAAGGAAGTCAATTGCAAGGCCCACTCTTGGAGAGAGCAAGCAACAAGGGTCCAGGTTCACACAGTGGGGTTATGCCCAACGAGTCTTGTAGATAGTTTGCACCGAAAAGGATGAAATTAAAGTCAGGAAAAGTTAGCTAGGTTGTCCCAGGCTAGCCCAGGTTAGAAAGTCGAGGCTTTACTGTCACCCCGAACGATCTGTCGCAAGCAAGGGAAGCCAGGCGGGACACAGTACCTTAAGTGTGAAGGAAGATCGAGTGGGGGCAGTTGTTCCTGGAAGCAGGTGCAAGTCGGTGTTTCGTCCAGAGGAAGAGGAGGTCTCTCCGTGGAGGAAAGATGAAGGTCGTTGCACTACCAGGGAAGAAACCAGCCGCGGAGTTCTTCGGTTAAAAGGTGGTACCCTTCTCTTCGCGGTAGTGGTAAACCGTGGTATTCCGGTTGCCAGGGTGCTTGGCACGGGCAAGGCAGCCACGAAATGCTCCAGGAAGGTGAAAAGAAGGCAAAACTGGTTATCCCCACCAGTCACAGGAAGAAGTCTCTTCGGACTGGAGATCTCCTCTGTCATCGGGAAAAGTGGTGAGACGGTTCAGCAGGGCTCCACCGGTGGTGTCGTTGCAGGTCGGCTCAGCTCTCTCCCTCCTCGGATTCTTAGGTCCTGTGGCGACCTCTGAAGTTCCAGTCCCCAAAGCCCTGCTTTTATGCATCACACCCCCATTCACTCAGCCTAGCTGTCAATCACCACTTGGGCCAATCACACGAGTGTGAGTTGAGTTACGAAGGTAACTCAGTCCAGGGTGCCTAAACCCCCTCCCACACCTCCTGTGGTACCCAGACAGAGTGGCATCACTTTTGGAGGCTTCTGTGGAGAAGCCCGCCAAAAGGTGGAACAAAGGGCTCGACTTGGGTTGGAGTCACAGAAGAGAACACAAACGCCATTTTTGAATAGAGTTCTGGCAAAAAATACCAACCGGTGAATTAATATTAAATAAATAAACCGGCGGTATGTTCGAGGCTATAAGAATTAAATAATTTAAAGTTGGTAGCCTCGAACAATGGGAAAATCCCATAGATATATTCACGGTCGAATATAAAAAGTAGTATCCACTGCCACCAGCCAAAACTCGATCAGGGGGGACGGAGACGTGCCCCCTCGAACAACAGACCCCGGGGCAATCGAATTGCCCCGACCAGTACGTCCACAATATGATGGTTTGTAGTGGTTTCTGTTCATAATTTGGGACTAGTAAAGCCAATGGTGACTTTACATGCCCTGGGAGACAGTAGTCAGTCCCAGGGTATGGAGTCTATGTTGGGGGGGTCGCTACGACACCCCTGGGTTACGGCACGGAGGGTGCTGTGTAACCGGCATCAAAAACACATGAGACCCTATGGAGTAAAAGACCCCATAGCCCATAAAACACATGGAAAAGATAAAGGAACACCTCAAATCATGTCTAAGAGTGGGAGTAAAAAGAGTCTCACTCTTAGCAGGAGAAAAAATAAACCCCAAAAATCCAGCAAAGCTGCTGGGGGACTCACTAGGTTTGGGAAATTAGCCTTTACAGAGAATTCTCCCTAACAATGAACAACACAAGAGACTACTTGGCTGACACTAAGGCCCTGAACGAGGTCTACCTGGTCATCCAAGCCTGGATGGCACAACACCAGCTATGCCTCAACGATGACAAGACTGAGCTCCTCATCTTGGGCACTACGCAACGTCTTAGTAAACGTGAGCTGTCCTACCAATCATCTATCATTGATAACAACACCATCCAAGTTTCGAAAGACACCAAAACCTTAGGCGTCTACCTTGACGCCACCCTATCCCGACAAACTAATGCAGTCAGATCGGCCTCAGCATACACCTGCAAACTCATTGCAGCTTGCAGGCCATTTCTGACAACCGCAAATACAGTCACATTGGCCAGAACTCTCATCATGGCCAAAATCGACTACGGGAGCGCCCTTTACCTAGGAACTAGCCAAGAGAACATGAACAAACTGCAAATCGCCCAGAATAACACTGTCAGAGCGGCCTTAAACATCCCGCGAAACCACCACATCTCGGAATCTAGATCCAACCTACACTGGCTACCGGTCAAACAGAGAATTTCATTGAAAGCCTTAGGCCTCACCCACAAATGCCTAGCTAACCAAGCCCCCCCGTACATCTGCAGCCGGATATCCCGCCACACCCCTACCCGCCCTCAAAGAACTGCCCAGACCCACTGTCTAACCATCCCCAGGTGTAAACTACAAAAAGCGGGTGGATCTAGCTTCCAAACTCTGGAATGCCCTCCCCCTTGCCATCAGATCTGAAGAATGTTTTACTGCCTTCAAATCCAAAACGAAATCCTGGCTCTTCAACCAGCCTTGAAACCCGGACCTCTTACGCTCCTGGGAGCCTCTCCCAGGAATACATCTGCCTTAACCTCCAAACTGTAAATATGTATATTACTGTATGTCTTGTATACTTGCACTGTCTTAAAATCTGAATATATGTATGCATATGTAACCATGTCTAAAGTTGCGCCCGGATGCCTTTGGGCCTGAAGGTTCGCGTTACAAATAAAACAAATACAAACAGACTACCAACGCGATAACACCCTACATCACCAAAGCAAGAGGAACTTCCAATCAACAACCACAACTCCCGGAAGATGAACTCGATGAAAAAAAATAAAAAACCCAAGACAGAACCTAGAAGACCTCTTCGAAGACGCTGACACCCCGAATACCACAACACAAGTGATCGTTCAGGAAGGAAACCTCAACACCGAGCAGAAGACGACCTCGACAAGAAAGCCCAAACTAAACAAAACCTCCAAACTTTACTGCAATCTAATAAACGCAAGATCTATGTCAAAACACAACAGAGATCTTCGACCTACTCGACGACAACGACATTGACATCCTGTTCATCACAGAAACATGGCTGGACGACAACTACAAAATCACACTCCAAAGCTGCCTTCCAAAAGACTTCAAATGCCTGTAAATAAACAGAAAAAAAAGGAGGAGGCATCGCTATAGCATTCAAAGAACACCTGAAAATAAAAACTGAGGAACCGCTCAACATCCTCAACTGCGAAACCATGGTAATGGACCTAACAGCGAGCCCAAAAACCCAACATCACATTCATCCTGGTATATAGACCACCGACATATGATGCAACATTTGTTGATAACTTCATAGAAGCCATCACCAATTTAGCCATCAACCACGAACACCTAATCATACTGGGGGACTTCAACATCTGGTTTGAAGACAGCCACGGCAACTCCCAAAACTCACTGATTGAACAACTCCGAACAATGAAACTACGACAACTAGTCAAAGAGCAGGACACACCCTAGACGCAATTTTCGCCAAAGAAAAACCACATCACCACGGCACCACCAATACAAATACTGTGGAGCGACCATCTCATCATCCCATTTGTGATCACTCTGCCTACTCAAGCCTACATCCAACATCCGAAACTCACAACCACCCCCAAAAGAAACTGGAAACATGTCAAAGAAAGCAACCTATTCGAACAACTGGAATTAACGAAACCCTCAACTACAGAACTAGAGCTAGCTGACCTAGACGGGAAAGCAGAGATACTACACAAATGGATTGCAATAGGCAAGATCACCCCAGAAAAACCGTTCACCCCATCAAAAAAAAAGAGCAATGGCAAAATGGTTCACCCCACTATTAAACGCCATGAAAAAGGAAAACAAAAAGATGGAATTGGAATGGAGGAAAGAATACAACCCAGGGAAAAAAACACTGTACCAGAAACCAATCTGTGCATACAAGAAGGAAATTCAAAAGGCAAAGAGAAGACACTACGATGACAGAATCAACAATGCCACCAACATACAAAAAGAAATGTTTATTATCATTGAAGAAATGAGAAACCCACCAGGCTGTGATGGCACCCCAACCCCCTCAGAAAAACTATGCAACGACCTGGCAGACCACTTAAAAAAAAAAAGAAAAAAAAAAATCAATGACATCCGACAAACCATACAAAAGGGACCAACCAACCACAACCTACAACCCAACGAACCTAACATGGAACCACAGCACAAACTCCAAAGCTTTCCTGAAATATCAGCAGAGGCATTCGCAAAGCTGGTAAAACGAAGCAAGAAAGCGGGATCACCCATGGACGCCTGTCCCCCAGACATCTACAAATCAATCCTCGCACAAGGATCGCCAGCAGAACACTATAGAAACCTTCTAAATCTATCACTAGCAACAGGGACTGTACTGAGGATCTTCAAACCCGCACACATCAAGCCACTCTTGAAAAACACGAGTGGTGGCGTAGATGACCTTTCTAACTACAGGCCGATCTCTAACGTCCCCTACCCAGCAAAACTTCTAGAAACCTATGTATATAAACTAACCCAAGAACACGTAGAAAAACACCCCCTGCTTGACCAAGCTCAAGTCGGTTTCAGACCAGCAAGAGGAACGGAAACAGCGCTACTATCCATCCAGGATGACTTCAAAACTAACGCAGACTCAAACACCACCTCAGCCCTTATTCAGCTCGACCTCTCCGCAGCCTTTGACACAGTTAGCCACGAAATACTGACCAAAAGACTAGAAGACATAGGCATAACAGACAGAACAGAAACCGTATGGATGAAACCTTTCAAATCCACTCCACGAGTTAACAACTGTGGAGTGCCACAAGGATCCTCACTATCTCCACTATATTTCAACATCTATCAGACTCCGGTCATCAGAATCTTCAAAAAATACAACATTACATGTTACAATTACGCAGATGACACTCAGATCATCTACAAAATCAAAGACACTGATGCTGACCATTCAACCCTAATTGACTGTCTAAATGAAGTCTTCAATTGGATGGATGCCAACAACCTGAAAATCAACCCAGGAAAGACAGAAATCATGATCGTATCCAAAGACCAAGAGAACGAAACCACCATCCCGTGGCCTACGGAAATGGGAAACGCACCAACACCATCGAAGGTAGTAAAAAATCTGGGAGTCCTAATGGACAACACCCTAACCCTAGAACCACAAATAAATGCAACAGTGAAGAAATGCTTTTTCCTCCTCCACACAGCAAGAAGAATTCTACCTTTCCTCTCCTTCACGTACAAAACACTCAGTATCGTCGCCCTAATCATGTCAAGAATCGACTATGCAAACAGCCTCTACCTCGGAATACCAGAATACCTCCTGAAGAAACTGCAACGGATCCAAAATGCAGCAGCAAGACTACTCCTCAAACTATCCAGAAGAGACCACATCACACCAGCCCTAAAAACACTACACTGCATCACCTTCAAAACAATGTGCAAAACGCACCGGGCAATCAGCGGCCAAGGAGCAGAATTCCTGCAAAAGAAAATAAGTCTACAAACCAACGAGACCCCTCCGATCAAGCAACGAAATCCGCCTGGAACTCAAACCATACCTTAAGAAAAAACTTGGAGGCACCTCCTTCTACCACTTAGCCGCAAAAATCTGGAACAACATCCCAAAAGAAATAGGAAACCCTGAAGATCACCAAAAATTCAGGAAATCACTAAAAACCTGGCTCTTCAACACCACAGACTAAATCTGAAAACCGAAACATGAAAAAGAATGACTAAACTGGAAAGGACACGGGACAACCCCGAACCGACAGGGAAGCTCCCACGACACCTGGACGGGTGACAACGGATAGACTGGAACACAGGGGACACGCACAGAGACTCCCCAGACAATCCCACCAACACTTTTGCCCGCCGCTTAGTTACCGCCAGGTACCAGTGTTGTGGAATTGCCGAGATATTGGCAATCACCACACTACCTGAGATGTTGACATTGGCAGGTGCACTGGCCACAGGAGTATGAAGGGAGGACGGGGGGGGGGGCTATGAGAGAGCATGATAGAGGAGGGGGCCAGAGGAGTAAGGAACCGTGTATGCCAGACGGACCCAGATCAGGACAGAGGCGCATCAGGGGAGACTATGCAAGCCGAGCACCTCAATTCAGGATAGAGACGCAAACTAACCAACCCTACTAACAATTTCCCCTTCTGCATACTCCTCTCAAACTCCAAACCAAACACACCCAAAACCTACAGCACAACAAACCGCACAAACTTCACTACATTGCAACAACAAAACAAAAACGCACATAGACTCTCACAACAGTACACGACGACTACCGGCCGCAAACACCCCAGGCCCAGCCAATGGACCCACCGGGCTGAGGCCGCCAACAGCACATCACTGCTCTCTTGCACTTTTCCAGCTACTTCCCACTAACCACCTTTCCCTTCCTCTTTCAGAGCCGCCAGAGCGCCAGGGGACCACTCCGGTGGTGATGGTGCACGGTACAAATGTCCTTTAACATTAACATTTTTTAAATTGAAGATTTCAATCTTGATATCCCCGAAGGTCAGTTTCCATTGAGGTTGTGGTATCCTCCCCTTCAGGGATTTTTATTTAAGGACACCTTTTCTTTAAGGTTGTCAGCATTGTTTATAGATCAATTCAAACTGAATGGCAACTGCAAAGCATGGTGTCTGTTCCTTTTGTAAGTTGTAATTGTAATACTTGTCATAGGTTTTTATTCATTGAAAAACAATTATCGGACAGAAACCTCATTTGAATGTTTGCTATCTTTTACCTTCATTTGAGATGTTACAAATCCAAAAGTTTGATATCTCAAATTGACTTCAAAATTCCTAACTATTCCTTTTAAAAGTGTTGTGAGTAAATTAAATGATTTGCAAATTGTAAAATGTTTAGAAAATACAGAACCCTATGAAGCAATAGAAAGTTCTGGTTGTTTTATGACTGTCCGCTTAGAGGCCTCGGCAGGCAATCTGAGGAATGGAGAGATGTTGGATGTTATTGATGTAGGGAGAGGGCAGAGGGAGTTTGGGATAGACAGCAATGTGCAGGGGGTTGATCAGTTCACCTCCATCAACTATAAAAGAAGAGCGGTGAAGTGTTTTGGGTAAGTAGCTAGGTGTATGGTGAGCTTCCTGCCTCTAGGGCAAACGTTAAAGATTTGTTGGGTTTATATTTTACTACATGGAGAGCACTAATAGAATCCTATACCTCGAGATTGAATACTTTTGCCTGTGTTTTTCTGAAGAGATGCAAGCAGTCTTAATGGTAGAGTTGAGATTCAGGTCCCTCAACTTTGGGTTCTGTTTGAGTAAGGACATAGGTCCCTTATTCTCAGACTAACTACTTTTGTGATTTTAGGTGCAAGCTCATGCATTGTTCAGTAGAAACCCTTAGATTCAGTTAAAAGACTAAGGGCCTCAACACGACTTCGGCGGATTATCCGCCGGACGTAAATAGCGCTAACGCCAAGGCCCCCGGCGGATAATCCGCCAGATCACGAGTTATCGTTCACGTGCCCCGGTCCATGGCTTTATCGTGAATAGCGCAAACCTTTAAATCTGGCGCACCGTGCACTACCGCCATATCACGCTCACAGTGCGCGGGATACGCGTCACCGCCGGAACGGGAAATAAAGCGGCGGCCATCTTGGAAATCACAATCCGTCAGATATCACAGCCCCTGGAAGAAATCCACGCCATCCAACCCCAAAACATGTCTCAGGAGCGCACTAGGGGCAAGACCGCCCTGGACCGGGTGCAAAAGCCCAAATTCAGTGACCAGGAGCTAGCTGTACTGGTCAAGGAGGTCGAGATACACCACGAGGAGCTGCAGCAGCGCAAAACAAGTGGCCAGCACAGAGCACAAATTTGGCGATCAATCAGCCAAAGGGTCAGTGCTGTGGGGCGCGTGCCCCGGGATGGGGAGGATTGCCGCAAGTGCCTGAACGAACTGCGCGTGCGAGTCCGTGGCATCCTGTCACAGCACCGGAGTGCAAGTAGGGCCACTGGAGGAGGCCCACCACCACCCCCACCCGAACTCACATACACCCATAAGTGAGGCCTACATCCATTGAACCGTAGTACTGCCTAGACGACCCTGCACGTGCAGTGCATGAATGACAGGGGCAGGGGATAGACATCCATAGCCATAGGACAGCTATGTAGAGTTTGAGTGTGCATGAATACACCCCCAAAACCCAGAGCGCAGTGCACCCCAACCACGCATGCAATCTTGTTACTCCGACATTCCCATGCAGTGTACCTCCATACACACTCACAACAAGCACCACATGGCGACTGAACAGAATGCAAGTTGAATGCGTGATTGAAACTGTCCTCAATCACACTTGTTGGCATGAACTGCATCACACAAATATATGTAGCATTGAACTCAAACCACACCCTATGTACCCCACAGGCACACGTCGATCCCAACGGGATGAAGATGATGGGGAGGAGGCCACACCAACACAGCGCCCACGGCAGCGCGCCTCCACCAGCACCACCACCCCACAAAGAGGCCACACGGACGGGAGACGACCCAGGCCAACACCCACTTCACCCCAACGCAGCCCCACCAGACAGCAGCAGCAGCCACATGGCCGCAGGGAGACCACCGCCAGCTCGCCCCAAGCCACCAGTCACAGCCCCGATGCTGAGGGACAGAGGTCTGGATCTGAGCCCGACGTGGGAGCAACACCTCCACGTGGCCATCATGCTGGAGGACAGCACTCTCCCGGAAGTAGTGAGGCCGAAGGGATGGTCACACCCCAGGGAAGTCCAAGCCCAGGCACACACCATGCACGACATGTGCCTGTGCGTCGTGTCCGCACACCACAGCCGGACGTGGACACGCCATCATACGGCAGCCCAGAAGACCGGCACCAAGCCAAGTCCAAGCTGGCGCCATGTCGCTTTGCAGCAACCCACCACCCCGCCCCTCCCCCCCCCCCCGACAGCACACAAGTCGCAAGCCAGCACATGACACACCAGGGGTGCCCTTCGTCACTGGGGCAGTAGTGATGGGCCGACTCGACATTATTGAGGCCAATCAGGCCAGAGTGGAATCAATGGCCAAGGTGCAGAGCCGGCACATCAAGGCTGTCAGTGCATCTATACGGCATGGGTGCAAATACATAGCGCGGGACAATGCGTGCACACGCAGAGTCGTTGAACAATGTACCGCTGCCCTGATGACAGGCTTCGGGCAACGAGTGAGGGAGTTGACGGAGGCAGTCTCAGCACTTGCTGAGCAAACAAGGGAGGGAAACCACCTCATGCGACAGCACATGATGGCCGCCCCTTCAGTCCCTTCGACATCGACCACACCCACGGAAGGTTCCCTCGAGCCATCTCCTAGGCGCCGGTCTATGCGCCACCTAAGGGCACGCACACCAGAGGGGCCCGGAAAAGGAAAGCGCCCACCACCATCCTAGTGGTGCATGGCATCGTTGTTGGTGCCCTGATAAAACACGTGCCTATCTGCACAGTTGCGGGTAGTTCACTGGGGGGAGGGGGGATTGTGTGCTGGGTGTTTACTGGGGGCAGCGGGGATTGTGTGCTGGGTGTTTACTGGGGGAGGGGGGATTGTGTGCTGGGTGTTTACTGGGGGGAGGGGGGTTTGTTGGACGGAAAATAAATCACAGAAAAATCACAATGCATGGACAGTAGAGATTGTTACTAATGCAATTTAATGTTGAAGTGACATATTTCACATTTACCCATTACCCATTTCTAAAAGAATCCATCTATAAATCTCTGTCTTGCCAACCTCCCCTCCCTCAGCCCAATCCTTTGTGCATGTTCAACACC
Organism: Ambystoma mexicanum; assembly: GCF_040938575.1. NCBI lineage: Eukaryota > Metazoa > Chordata > Amphibia > Caudata > Ambystomatidae > Ambystoma > Ambystoma mexicanum. Next base: position 1,180,475,050 of record NC_090934.1, read on the forward strand.
TTCTGCCACTTCATCGCCCTCACTACCATCCTCAGGTGGCTGCACATGAGCATCAGGGGGCAGTGGCACATTTCTGCAACAGCAGATGTTGTGCAGCATGGCACATGTCAGTACAATTTTGCCAACTCTTTCTGGTGCATACATCATTGCCCCTCCCGTGTGGTCGAGGCACCGGAAGCGTGCCTTCAGCAGTCCAAATGCCCTCTCCATGCAGATCCGTGTACGGGCATGGCCAAGGTTGTATGCCCGCTCCGCCGCCGTGTGTGGGTGATGCACAGGGATCATGAGCCACGTGTACTGGGGATATCCAGAATCACCTGCAGGGAAGAGAAAGCCGGTATGGGGGCAAAGTAAGTCCAGTGGGTGTATAGAGCTCTGTCATCAGTGTGATTTTGCCATATTTGTCATTTGGCCTATGACATTGTGGAGTGTGCTGTCCTACGAGCACGATTGAATCAATCGGGTACTCTCCACTTGGTACGCCTATGTTTCTGTATGTAACAGTACTCATTCACTTGTCGCAGCATAAGGGGGCCCTTCTATCTACGTCTGCATGACAGAAGTGGCTGCCTCGTGTGTCATTGCAAATCCATTTGGCTACAGTTGCATTTGCTGGTCGTCACTTCTGTACTGTTCTCCATGCATTTCCCTGGCCATTTTGGGGACAGTGTTCATGGGATGTACATTGTCATTACTCGGCCTACTTATGTGTGGTGCATTTGTCGATGTGCCAGCTTATGGTTTGGAATTTCATTACTTTCGGATGGCCAGGGTGGGATTTCTGTACTGTGTTAGTGTTGGGAGCCATGGTGCTACTCACACAGGAGGCTTTATTGTGGTGGGGCTTCCATATGTCACTGTGCCGCCACATGTCTTCCATCCTGCATGGGTGTGTTCTGCTGTGTTGGACATGTCCAAGGTTTATCGTGCAAGGTGCTTGAATGTGAATGCTGCAGTAATGCTGCTGCCTATTGGGAATAATGGATTCTGTGACAGGCACCATCAGTTGTGGATTGACATGCTTTATGGTATACATTTGTACTCACCCAGTAGCCATGTGTTTTGGCCTCGGTGCCTTTCCATGTACACCGGCAGGGTACTGTTGCGCAGGACCATGGAGTCGTGGGTGGATCCTGGGTAGCGGGCACAGCAGTGGCTGAAGGTGAGGTCAGGACCACATGTCATCTGCAAGTTGAGGGAATGGTACTGTTTCCGGTTTCTGTAGGCAGCCTCGTGTGCCTGGGGTGGTACGAGTGCCACATGTGCACAGTCCATGGCTGCTATTACACTCGGGACTTGGGCAATAGCATAGAATTGACCCTTCAGCTTGTGCACCTGTGCCTGTGTGACTGGCAATGCAATGTGTTCGTTCACATGATTCAACAGTGCATCAAGCACCTGGCCCAGCATGGTGCTGCCAATGTCACCCTGGATTGTGTCGAGCAACTGATATTCTGTCACCAACTGACCATCAGTCAGGGCCCAGGGTGTTGGCCTGACCCTAGGGATGGCTGGCCGCCTTGCTGGTGCTGCTCTCCTCCTCCTCTTTCTCCTCATCCCCACCACCCCCTGCACTCCCAGGGCCCTGGCCTGGTTGGCTGGCCTCTGTAGCTCCAGGCGCAGCAGGTAGAAGTCAACATCAAGGCTCCCGGCTCCAAATGGCAGCATGGTGTTGGGGAGGGTGTGTTGTGCATGGGTGGCTCCTTTGTAGGCCTCTGATTTGCATTGGTTCCACCTGGGCCCTTATTGCTGTCTCCTCCCTGCTCCTGCTGGTGTAATGGTGTTGGGGAGGGTGTGTTGTGCATGGGTGGCTCCTTTGTAGGCCTCTGATTTGCATTGGTTCCACCTTGGCCCTTATTGCTGTCTCCTCCCTGCTCCTGCTGGTGTAATGGTGTTGGGGAGGGTGTGTTGTGCATGGGTGGCTCCTTTGTAGGCCTCTGCTTTGCATTGGTTCCACCTGGGCCCTTATTGCTGTCTCCTCCCTGCTCCTGCTGTTGAATGGTGTTGGGGAGGGTGTGTTGTGCATGGGTCGATCCTTCGTAGGCCTCTGATTTGCATTGGTTCCACCTGGGGCCTTATCGCTGTCTCCTCCCTGCTCCTGCTGGTCTAATGGTGTCGGAGAGGGTGTGTTGTGCATGGGTGGCTCCTTTGTAGGCCTCTGATTTGCATTGGTTCCACCTGGGGCCCTTATTGCTGTCTCCTCCCTGCTCCTGCTGGTGTAATGGTGTTGGGGAGGGTGTGTTGTGCATGGGTGGCTCCTTTGTAGGCCTCTGATTTGCATTGGTTCCACCTGGGCCCTTATTGCTGTCTCCTCCCTGCTCCTGCTGGTGAATGGTGTTGGGGAGGGTGTGTTGTGCATGGATCGATCCTTTGTAGGCCTCTGATTTGCATTGGTTCCACCTGGGGCCTTATCGCTGTCTCCTCCCTGCTCCTGCTGGTCTAATGGTGTCGGAGAGGGTGTGTTGTGCATGGGTGGCTCCTTTGTAGGCCTCTGATTTGCATTGGTTCCACCTGGGCCCTTATTGCTGTGGCCTGTGTTCTGTTAACTCCAGCTTTTTGCTGGAGGTGTTTTCGGCGGATTATCCGCCGCTTTTCTGGCGCTAATAGTGCCTACGCCTGACTCGTGATTGCTGATGTTTTAGCGCGAATGGTTCCTGGCGCTGTTATGGCCGGCGCTTGTACAGCCGGCTGTACTTGCGCCGGCTGTAATGGCGCAGGCGGTATTTCAACTCGTGATCCGACGGACCCTTAAAATCCGCGCTAATAGCGTTACCGCCGATTTTAAGGGTTACCGCCAAAGTCGTGATGAGGCCCTAAGTCTGAGCTGCCCTTCACATGGCTTTGAGCATATTGTGAGTGTTGATGACTTTCACCAAGTCAAAAAGGAGCAAAACAGATTCAAGCCAGGAGCCAACATACTTCTCACTCAATAGCCGTTAATATGACATGCATCACAGGAGTGATTCAGACTTTTGGATACTTGCGTAGTAGGCCAGGTGGGTGTTGGATCTAACACCATCTACTCTGCTTCACCCTTTGGAAAATGCTTGATCTTCCCCATTTTGGAGTTTGCAGACCTTTCCATTGCAGAGCATGTTTAAATTATGTTGTGAATAGGCCTTTCAGGTCCTGTCCAGTGGTAGTGAAGCTTGGGCAAGTAATGCATTTTCCAGACTTCTCATTTACTATCAAAGATGGTATACCCTGTGCTTGGAGGAAAACCTACTTAATAATGAATGTAGTCTCCTTTTTCTATAGATCTGATGATACCGCATGAAGCAACATTTCTCCCGTAAGACGTCCTTGACCTCCTCCCACTATGTCTACAATCCAGGTAAGTCTTCTAGTATTGATGTTCAGAGCTAAAATGCAAACCTTCCTTCTCATTAGGCTTACATGCACCCCCTCCGTCACCCCCAACCTGCTGGGAGACAAACCATACTTCCTGGGATTGGGAACTACTGATCATGCCAAGCTGCGGATACTTTTTATCTCTGAAATAATAATTACATGTGTGTACTGAAAACACAATTTTACACTAACTCCTACATTGTTTAGAACCACAGCAATCTGCAATAAGAATGCAGGTTGCTTACAAAATACCCCACTGGTGCTGCGATGTACTCCTAGGGTAGGGCACAAAAACCAGTTCTATTAGGTATCCAGGTGAGAGCCTCAATACGCTATCCTCCAGTCCCCTTCTGGAACATTGTGGAGACCAAGGGATATAGAGTAGTGGATTATAGGGGAGGCTCTGCAAAGGATTAAATCCTAACTAGCATTTTGCCACATTTATTTACACGAAAAAAACACAGCATGTGTAGGCTAATAGTGGCAAGCTCCTGGAGCAGCGTTATTGCCAAAACATGTCAAGGACTGCATATCTAAAACACTGATTACATTTCTTTTTCAACCTTTCTGTTGGTAATTTGCGCAGCCATTGACCTGACATGCCTGTTTGATAACTTAAAGATCCAACCGCGAGACCTGCATTTCCATTTTTCTGTTTTTTTTACAAATGTATACAAAAAGGAAAGCGTGATTTCTGTGGAAATATTTGTAAAAAAGAAAAGCAGGGTGTCTTACCTATAAGTTTATACAATTCCCTCCCATAGAGCATGCTAGCTGAGATTGCGTACCCTGCTTTCTGTCTTCAATTTCTGAACCTAGAGGTAGAAAAAGCAGAGCCACTAATAAGGCTTGTACGACCATGGAGGTAGAAAATTAACTAGATGAGGTTGGACCTCTGTAATCTAGATGTGCGTCTTATGCTTGATGCGCAGCACCTAGCAATGTTAAACTCTTTACTGTAAAGGAATTCCCTCTAAAGTACTGGATGAGTTAATGAATGGGATAGACCCATGAATGTCCTAAAGACTAAGGATGTGATCCTGTACATTCATGGATTTAAGGAGAGCACTGACACATTTTTTCTCATTATTTGAAAAGTAGGTTGTTTGCCCTCCAATACTATGGAAAAGTATGTTAATTGTCTGCCAAACCTGGAAAAAGTCCAGTCATCTTAAAATCCTGGGAAGTCCACTGCCACCTCATCCTCAAACATGAGTCTCAAAAAGTGGTTTCTTTACGCGCAGGGTTTGGCATAGCTTGACCCTCTGCTTCTTACTGGCAAACTGTGATGCATACAGCGTCTCATTTAAATGGTATATTTGCCGCCTTGTATCGCGAGATAACCCAGTGAACCTTCTGCCTTCTAACTCTTTTTGGCTCAGAGCCCATGACCTTTGCTGTGCACAGCAGAACCCTGCTACAGACCGGACTGATCTGCCACGAAGCAACATATGATCAACATGAGAAGAAATTCAAGTGCACACAGGTTTATTAGGGATAGTTCCAAGATGTACTATCTCATGGTGAAGGTAGCTGAAAGCTGCTTCTTGCCAAAGCAGTTCAACCTTGTAATTTAGTTTTGCCTCTAAATTATTGAAGCAAGGATGAACAATCTGAGTTTGGAAAAACTGGCAAAGTGCCAATTCTAGACTCCTACTGTCATGCCCATGCATTAAATTAGTTGCAAATGAGCTAAGTCTTCTAGTCCCACCCCATCTGTCTTCCTCAGGAATTTGGCCTTCAGCTTCCTGTGTTCTGTGATCCATTGACTCTGTCAGCTAGTTGTATAGGGTCCCGGCCCACTCCACAGGCCTGTCTGAACCACCCTCATTTCGCTGCTAGCCAGTTTTGACCAGTCGATCGTTTTATTGTATTGTTAGCCTATGCTAACCTATGGGTTTGATGCTTCTAATTACCATATTTGGCCTTCTGCCCTTAGCGTGAAGGTTGGTAGGTCAAGGGATAACATGATTTTTTACAATATAGTTTACATTTCAAATGTCCAACATCTTGGCAAATCCTCCAAGGAACAATGTCATCCGACTACAGACTTATTTGAGCTATCCTTGATCAGTTGTACTATCGTGATGCTCAGTGCTTTTTTTGTATAAAATGGATTTTGCAAAAACTTTGGCAAGTTTATAACACCCCTGTTAATTATTTATTTTATGCTGTCAGGTTTTTATTGTGGTGAATTTTTCAAAATTCACATTTACATGAATTGTATAAAATGTTATTTTCAGCTAACGCGTTCTACGAGAGATATCAGTACAGTTTTTAAAAGCTACAGTGTGCAGTGAAGCTCAAAATACACATTGGGCCTCATTACGGGTCCGATGGTAACCCTGCTGGTGATCATAAAATGAGAATATCGGATAATAGTCGTTCAACGTGCATTCTTTCTTGCATTGAACATGGAGCTATGGGTTCAGCAGTATGATGCATAAATGACCAATGCAAGAAAACATTAAACCTCTTGTAGGTCTTCTGATCTGTGCGGTCTCCATAGATTTTTATTTTATCTTAAATGTTTCCAAGCTTTTCTGGCTAAATCCCCACTTTCAAGTGCTATTTTCAACCGACGTATGTTTACTTCACCAGCGTTGTATGCAATTGAAAAAGCTTAACTGTTTGTGTCACCGATTTTCCCAAGTAAGGCATGTCAAACTGAGTAGGTCCGAACTCGCATGTGGATATGCATCACTGATAAAACTTGTCATAGTCAAAAAGTATGAACGCACATAGATTCCTGGTGTATAGCTTGCCGTGGATTGTTGAGGTGTATCTATAAGCAATATTCAACTTTACAATGTATTGTCTATGTGGTCTGTCTTGATGTATTATCATAGCATCTAAGTAAAGGGATGTATGTTAAACAGTTTGGGAGTACCACAAATTGTCCAATGCATTGCCCTTGTAGCGTCTTGCTCCCTGAGCCAATACCCTGCACTTGGCTTAAACCCACTGAAAAATAATTATATAATACCCATCTGCCCTAACCTCTTCTCTCTTTCAGAATATCCAAAGTGGGGCCCCAGACATTGACATTTATGGAATTCACCTTTAATAGGTGCCTTCAAAGTTTTTGTTTGTGTATATTCATTTTCTATACTCTCCAGAGTTTCTTGGAGATGATGGGGCTGCACAAGAGGGTCTCTAACTTTTTCAATGACAGTTGAATCTCACACCTGGCTGATAATGCGTTACCTGTTTACTGATGATTGATTTTATTGGGTAGGTGCGCTGGCCATCATGGCTTCAAAGTAGTACCATGGCCTACTTTTCTGACGCAAAGATATTGCAGTTGTATTTTTTATTTAGATTTTTGGTAAAGGCTATATTGAATATTTGTATTTTGGCATATTCCCAACAATTTAATGTGGAATGTTTACCAGTGGAAAGGGATAGTGCTATTACGTACTTCAGTAGTTTCCAGTCTTTCTGTTGCTCTTAAAGTGATGGCTTTGTTAATTTATTTTAAATCTGGCTACACAAAATTCTGCAGTTTCCCCATAATTGGAGGACGTGTTATGTAGGTCACCCATTGTGAAAATTAAATGGTCCTTAAACAAAATGGACAGCTTGTTTTTTCTCCTGGAAACCCTTTCATATCAGGATCCTTCTTATTTCTTGGTGAAGGGCTACCAAGGCTTAGGGGTGGAATCATTGGGGAGAGTTGGGTAACGTTGTTGAGTGACACTTAGCAGCTCCTGTGCCAATGACCCAGCATTAAATGTTACCTTCGCTTCAGAGGACTTAATTGGCTAAAATCCATGTTAGAGATATGTGTCCAAATCCCATTTTATTTAATGTAAATTAAATGAAGTGCCAATTTGTTTGCTCAAATCCATTTTCCATTTCTAACTCCATTAGTATTTTTTGGATTTGTAGAGCACACTACAGCCCGCAGGCATCGAGGCGCTATTACAGGAGCAAGTGAGTAGGCTTGATTCAGGGTTACAATTGAATGCGGCTCAACAGTAAGTTACTTGGTTATAGTTGCTGGTTACAGTTACAGGAGCAATACAATGGTTGGCAATTATGATACAGACAAAGCAGTAATTCAAGCCAGTAGTCATACATTTTCATGGGCGGTCAGAGATTATATAAGGACGGAAACAGCCCCAATGAGCAAAAAACAGATATGCACATGGAGTGTAAGGTGTTTGGTCCTATAAATAGCGTAGTCTTAATTGCTTTGCAGAAGGAAATATGAGATGAGAGCTTAATTTCCAGTGCCTGCTAGACAATACAATGTCTAGCACCTTCTAGATAGTAGTGAAAGTTTGTCTTTGTAATGAAGCCACGTTAATATGCATTCACTGTGTTGGGAGAAACGTGCTCCATTGGCTTGCTTGCTTGCTTTGATGAATGTTTCCCTTCCTGGGTTTGCAGGTGGAATTCATTCTAGAGTGCATTGCAATGCTTTGTGAATCAGTGTGACCATTGGTTTGGTCATACAAGTAGATTCCCACCATCCTCTGCGAGTGTGATCACTAACACAGCTTGCTTGTGAATCCGAACCCTAAGGAATTTCTCATAAAAGGAGATCCTCAATCCACTTGGGCATGCAATTATTTATTGGGAATGCCATTGCTTGTAAAACCTCTTGCAATGTGATCAGCTGTTGTGATCAGTTACATCTTCCATCCAAGCAACTTCAGCCAAGGGAGACATGCTGATTCTCAGTATTGCTCCTGCATTTGGGATTCCAGTATCCCGGATTGGTTGGGATGTTTGTAAAAGTCCTGTATAACCTTTTGAAAATGTACTTTACCTTTTGTATTACCTTTTAGTTGGCTGTACTATTTCTATTAATGTTTGCTGTAGTCTGTATGGCCATGATATTTTAGTTATAGCAGAGATTGCTATTCCTTTCATTAAGTAAAGCTTTTATTCCTCACTTTTTGTTTTTTACTTTTGTTTTTGAGAAGAGCTTCCTATACATTCTGAGAAAAACGTGCTTTTATTTCGTTTCCAAGACTACTTTCTCAGTGTTCAGTCACCGCCAAGTTAAATCTTGCAAAGTACTTATGCCAAATTACTCACCACCTTCCTGCACCACCACCTTTGTCTTTCCATGAGATCACATCTGAATATTTTCAACTGTTTACTATGGTCTACCGCTGATACTCTGAAGTGGATTTTGATGGCTAGCATTCTTTCTTCTTGTTTTTTGTATTTAAGAAGAAAATCTGATTTGGAAAGACTTTCAGACACATTCGTTTCTCGTTGTTACTGAGTAAATGTGTTTGTGAAATACAGCAATGGAGAACATTTAACACCAGTGATGGTAGATATCCACCCCCCCCCACGTATTTAGTTATTCCAACACCCCCCATCAGAACCTATTTACATCTTCAATTACATCCCCAAAGAAATCTCTCCCTAGACAACGTTTCCAGGTTCATAAAAAGAAATTGGAATGTATACATTTCCCACGCTGTAGAAAAAGAAATGTCCACAACCTCTCCAAACATCTCATCACAGCCTGCTCATATTATCCCTAATCAGACAACTCTTTATTTTTCACCGGCGACCAACTACTAATAGGCAACCCATTCATGTCTCTCCCACCTTTGACAGAATTTTGGGGTTCTCTCTTAGATTCATCCCTCTGGCCGCCGTTGGCGTTTAGGGCTCCTCAAATGTAATTGTGGCAGAAAAAACAAAAGTAATCTTTTTGTTTTTTTAACAACTTTATTTAACATTTGCAGTGGGTTACAGAGTACTCATCTCGTTTCACATATCATTTCAACATTTGCATCTTCATGGCACACAGGCTCAACTTTTCAACTTCTTGTGGTGGCATTTCAATACAGTAAGTACATGATAAAATTATCAACTTTAACCACCTCCCAGCCATGCACACCACTTTACTTCCCTTACTCAATTATGTAATTTGTTTACATACATTCAGAACAGACCCCATATGTCCTTAGGTCTGCTAATAGGGGTGACTGTACGTATATAGCCCTCCTTGTTATCATTAAAAAATGTAATTTCCTTTAGCCATTGTTGGGTCGTGTGTGCCTTTCGCCTTCCATTTGAGTAGAATACATTTTTTTGGCAACCGCGCTTCCCATATTAAAGAGTCTTCGTAGTGTTACCTTTCCTATATCCCTGAGTAGGTATTTTTGGGGAAGGAGTAACAACGGTATCAGTCATTTTGTGCAATATCTCAGCTACCTGTGGCCAGAATGCCTTAATCAGAGAGCAGTTCCAAAACATGTATATGGTGTCAGCTTCTTTGTTACCACATTTTGGGCAATTTTGACTGGGTTAAAAACGTGAAATGCGTGCAGGTGTATAGTGGAGTCTGTTCATCACTTTGAATTGTATCAGTCTTAATCTCACATTCATAGATACCTCCTTGGTGAGATTACAGTACTTTCTCCACTTAAGATCATCAATACAAATACCAATACCAAGGTCCTGGTCCCATTTCTCTTTCGCAGCACTATGGTGATCTGTCTCTGTTTGTACTTTAGCATACTTTGTAGATATTAATCCTCTGCTGTTACCTTGTACTACCATGTAGGTGCTTTTTTTTAATATAGGTTCCTGTGGGAATGTTGGCCATGCCCTTTTAACCACCGCTCTCATGCGGTAGTATTGAAGTAGGCGCACTGGGTTGTCTCCCAGTTTGGCTTTAAATTTTTCTATTGTAACACATCTACACCCGGGGAAGAGTCTTGCAGTTCATCTCCCTGTCGGAGTCCCATGATGTTTGTATATCTACATCTAGTGTAGGGGTAAGGTCTGGGCAATTCCACAGGGGTATGTCACTGCAGTTTGGGGTTTCTGCCCCGTCCTATTAAATATCTGCCTCCATGATCTACCATGATGTGTACTGGGTCATAAGGGCATGAATCTATATGTCGGTTGGTCATCAGGAGTGTCCCAATGTTGGACGGGGATGCCCCATATACTTCCAGTTGTTTGTGAGTTGCTTCAGAGTCTGCACTACACCAATACCATGCGTAGTGTGCCTGTGCTGCTAGGTAGTACAGCTCAAAGTCGGGGGCCGCAAGGACGCCCCATCATATAATTCAGTAAGAGATTCCCATTTCATACACGCTGCCCCTCCACCCCACACGAATCCCCCTGTTAGTCTTCGTAGTTTGGTAAAGAACTTCTGCCCGGCACATATCGGGATGGTGTTGAACAAATACAGTAGCTTGGGTGCAACCATCATTTTCAGGATTGCGATTCTACAATATAATTATATGGGGTGCTTTGTCCACAGATTCAGTTTGTTCTAACATTTTTAGGTATTCTTTGTTATTTTTTTCAAACAGTTCCTTATGTGTGCAAACTACCTGAGATATAAAAGTGTATTGTCGCATACAGTGATATCGTCTGCCATCATGTGTCTGATGCTACACGCTAGCGGCTCTATTGTCAGGGCAAATAATAAGGGGAAGAAAGGACATCCCTGTCGTGTGCCTCTCGCAAGCGTAATTGTTTCGGAATAGTTCTGATTAGTATGTACCCTGGTGCGCTCAGATCACTGTACAATAGCTTAACATATTTTATGAATCCATCGCCCAGGCCACAGCCTCATAGAGCCTTGAACAAGAAATTCCATGAGAATGACTCGAAAGCCTTTTCGGCATCTAATATCGCAGCAGCGGGTATCTCTGGGTTTAGTTGAGCCATTGTGCCATCAATCTGCACAAGTTCAGAGCTGTCGACCTGCCAGGGATAAGCCCGATTGGTCTACGTGCACCAGCGCAGGCATATATGGGAGTAGCCTATTGGTCAATATTTTCACAAATATCTTTACGTCGACATTAATCAGTGAGAGAGGGCGGTATGAGGAGATTTCATTTGGGGTTCTGCCGGACTTTAGGAGGACAGTGATTATAGCTTCCGACATTGAGGGTGGAAATTCACCAATGTCATGTGCTTCCTCCCACAACTTTAGTAACCGTGGCGCTAGTATGTTTTTGTATGTTTTGTAAAGTTCAATCCCTATACCGTCCAGTCCGGGCGATTTGCCGGATGCCAGAGATGTTATGACCTCTGTTATTTCTTCTAGTTTCACTGCACTGTCAGTTTTTCCCTTGCTTCCCAATTTATTGTGGGTAAATACGTTCCTGCGAGGTAGTTATCTACTCTTTTTCTGCTTGCCGTGTCTGCATTTGAATATAGTTTTTGATAGTACTCTTTAAACATATGATTTATTTCCCTGGTTTTTATGGTATGATTCCCATCAGACTTTGTAAGGCCAGTAATGTGATGTGCGTCCCTCTCTCCTTTGACCAGCCCCACCAGCAAGCGACTGGGACGTCCCCCAACCCCCCCCCCCCCCCCCGCCCTCCTAAATCGCCGGCCCTGTGCAATCCTGGACGTAAAACAAACCTTGCGGTCGGCCAGGCCGCGAAAGTCCAGCAGGTTTCCCTTAATTAATCCCAGTAGCGCCCTATCACTGGTTTTGCTGTATTCTTTCTCTAACCTTCTCAGGCCTTCCTCAACTCTGCCCAGCTCCTTTCGTGTGGTCTTAAGTATGCCTGCAGTGGATGCTATCATTATGCCACAGGACCATACCGTAAATGTCTCCCATACGTTGCCATACCTCGCAACCGTTCCTTCATTATTCTCGAAAAAGGCCTCTATGGGCCTCATTATGAGTCTGCCGGTAACCTGCTGGTTTTTCCGGCTCGGTTACCGCCGGATTTGTCTTACCATTCCGCCTCCGTGATGCCCGGAATTACCGGGGTATTACGACCCAGGTGTCCAGGCAATTCCGGAGGCGGAATTCGGTAAATCCTCATTCCCATTTAGTCCCGGAGGACTCCATGGGAATAGGGACCATGGAAACACCGGCACCATCTCGTGATGGTGCTGGTGGTTCCGCGTCCGCCTGTCTTTAGTGTGATCAAGGATTGTGTTGAAATACCCCCCACCATAATATTGGGAGTTAGGGGTGTTGGCCTAGGATAGTGGCCACCTTGATGTAGAATGTAGAGTCATCGATGTTAGGCCCTTATGTGTTAACTAGTATCAAAAACAAGTTGTTCAATGTCCCTGTTACAATTATGTATCTTCCACCTGGATCTATGTGAGTGGACCGGACTTGAAAATTGATGGATTTATGTATTAGTATTATTACTCCCCGCGCTTGAGATGAGTAAGAAGTAGAGTATCTGTTCTCCCCCATCTGTGTGCGATTTGTCTGTGTGTTGCCTTCAGTGCGTGTGTCTCTTGCAACATGACAATGTTGGGTGAGTGTCGTTCAAATAAGCCCAGATTTTCCTAACTTTAATTGGGTTATTGAGACCACGTACATTCCATGAGATAAATTTCAAGGTGTCAGCCATATCTGTCTACTGTGCATTTTAACCTGGCGATTAATGTTATATAGAACATGTATGCAGTAATTTGTCTGATCAGCCCCTTCACCCACATGCAACTTTTCTCTCCAACTTTTCTGCCTGTAACTTTGGGACTGTGAGGGTTACACCATGTCCCATAACGTAGTAACCTCTTCCCTCGATTCCACCTCCCTTCCCTCTCCCTACTCTCACCATCTCCCCCAACTTGATGTAGTGTCCAAATAACTTTGTAGTCCCCGGGGAGCTACATTGATCACCACGCCCACCTGGTGCAGCTCAGACGTACTCCATCAAATTCTATTGTTTCTTGCCTGCTTTCTTGGGTTTCCTAGTCATACTTTGGATGTTCTCTGGCGCCTCACTTCCATTCAACTGTTTCTGTTGCCTTTGTCAGGCTCACCCCCCCCCATATCCCCAGAGGTACATCCGGCTCTTCATTCCGAGAATGCAGTGATGGGGTGGGTATGGAAGCCTCCACGTATGAGATCGCCTGTGTCAGATTTTCAAAGAAATGGGCTCTGCCCCCGTATTGGATTCTCAGCTTGGCAGGAAATATCAGCGATTATGGTATACGGCGGGCTCTAAGGATATGCTTCACTGGGTCGTATGTCCTTCTTGGTGCCTGGACCCCCGCGGCAAAGTCTGGGTAGATATGTTTGTTGCTGGATTCAAAGCGCAATGTGCCCAGTTCTCTTGAGTCTCAAAATTGCATTACAAGCTTTTTAATTAAGGAGTCTTGCAATTATTGGGCGTGGGTGTGCACCCAGGCGGGGAGGGGGGGAGCAAGCGACTGGTGTGCTCTCTCGACAAGGAATTAGGAGGAGAGCTTAGAAGGATCAACAAGTGACTTCCGGAAGGTCTCTATATGGCTGCATTGGGCCCTTGCATGCCGATTCCAGCACACCCACCACTCGAAAGTTATTGCGTCTGGATCTGGATTCTAGGTCATCAGACTTATTCTTCATCCTACGGAGCTCTGTTTTAATGGTGGCTATATCTTGCTCGTGTCGGTCCACAGTATCATCCGTAGTGCGGACCCTCGATTCCACTTCATTGATGCGGCCACGCTCCTTCTCTATTTTCGCCTTAAGAGATCCTATTTTAGAAACCATATCGTCTAGTTTCACATTGATAGACATGAACCCACTTTGCATTGTTGGCAACAGTTGATCTTCGAGGGTGCTACTTTCCCCTTCTAGCGGGCGATCGTTGGAATGGCAAGTTGACTCCGGGGAAGACTATCGGGGTTCAGTGAACTAATCCATGGAGCCCTTTTTTTTATTTGTTCCTTTCGCCATCTTTTGATATGCAGAGTGTTAGGCCCACTATGAGGTTTTGCCGTTGGACTTCGTAGTCCGTCTCTTTTATGGAGTGTTCCGAGTTTGTTGGACTAGTCCGCACTATTGCGGCCAGTTGGGTGTTTGGGTTGTTTCACACTGTCTTATGCCTTTCAGCCCCGGAGTTTCGAGGCAGTGTGGTGTGGTGTGGCGCCACTCTGATCCGTGACGGCCTCAGTGGCTATTCTGTTATTACAGTATTTGCAGCCTTGCTCTATGTGGCGCCAGTTATACCATGTCCAGGTTCCCCGTTATTTGGGTCCTGGCCCGGTGAGCTGGTTCAGTGTTGGCTCTGTTTGTTCAGATTTTTTCATCTTTCTTTCCTTCTGTTGCTGATGTCAATATTTAATAGTCGCAGCTAGTGTTATCAGTGAGTTTCCGGCAAGAGGGGGAGGTTACTTGCTCAGCTTGCGGTTCATAAGCGTGGATAGATCAGTCTTGATGCTGTACCGCTCCCTTTCGTGTTACCTATTGCATATTGCGCTTTGGCTCCATGGTTTGCGTTAAGCCAGCATCCAGTGCCTGCTCATGTGTCTCCTATATGTTCCTGGCTTGTACCCTGCCAGATATGAGGATGTTGAGCGGCCGCGTGCTCCGCCGGGCTGGGTCTGCCTCCTCCTCATCGCGTGCATGGCTCTGGGATTGTTGGACAGCAGGAGGCCACTCGCCCCGAGGCACCACGTTAGTTTCTGGGTGTTTTTTTTGCTTTCCCATCTCCCAGCACGTGTCAGTTTTATATAAGGCGCTCAGAGGCATTTCTTGTTTATGCGGCACAGCCCTTCGCTCTTAGCAGTGTTTGTGCCGGGTGCCTATGCTGTCGTGTTCAGTGGATCTGCCGCCCGATCTCAGTGCCTAGGGGCATTTTCCGGAGCAATCCGCCCCCGCGGTAGCCCGATGGCTGCAAAATGGCGAACCCCTCCTTGGTGGTCGCTCTGGGCCCCAATGGGCTAGAGTGTTGTATAAGTAAAAACGGTTTTGGTAGTTCAACGGAAAAGTCTTTGCCACGGTGCTCAGAAGTAGTTCATAGAAGAAAGCTTTATATGTCGGGTCACAAGCTGACTAGGCCTGCAAGTTGCCAAAGTTTCACACACTTTCGCAGTGGCGGTAAGTTCTCTCGGTCGGGTTTTCACAGTACCTTAGATTGAAGAAAAAGATGCAGCTGAGGACTTGAAAAACATGGCTCCTGTGATTTAACCCTACCGGTGTTCGCGGTCGGGCAAAATCATGGTAGTTTGTTGTAAAACCACTGCCGCCAGCCATTTTGAGACGAAAGGGTAACATGGGACTGCTACATGAGTTTCTAGACATAGGGGATACTAGGTAACCCCTCCAGCACTCTATTGTAAGATAGCGTGTGCTGGGTCGAGGAATTTAAAAAGACTAGTAAAGTCAATTTAACTTCGCTTTCTCTGGAAAACAGTAGTTTATCCCAGAGAAGGTATCTACACCTTGGGACAGCCTAAAAGGCTTCCCTATGTCACTGCACTGAGATGCTGTGTGACACAAATGAAAAGGTGATGCCTATGGAGTTGTCTAAAACTCCATAATCAAAAGAAACAAACACAGAAAACAAACAGAATTAAAAGTACAAAGTCCCAAAGGTCAGCAGAAGAGCTTGGGGTCTCTAAGGTACAGTGGAATTAGCATATTTATGAGAATTCTTCCTAACAGTCAGCATGCACTACACTTAAATGACATTGTGAAAGAAAGCAGGTGATCTGATATGGCATTTATAACGCGCCTATACACAAGTGTTTCAAGGCGCGACGAGGCAGGGGGGGGGACAAGGGAAGACAGACAAACGATCCTACTAGGCCAGGTGTCATTCAGATTACGCAAGTGCAGGGTGGGGGCGAAGGGAAAAGTGCAAGGGGGAAAGGGAGAGAAGTGCAGTACAGGGTTAGTAGAACAAGATAAATAATAAGGGCCAGCTGGTGGCAAGTGGAAGATAAGTGCTGTGAGGAGGGGCTGTAGGGATACAGAGACAGTCCTACAGTGCAGGGGTTGCCAGGTAGGCAGTGCAGAGGAGAGTGGCAGGGCCACGGACCGGGGTAGGTGAGTGGCCCCGTTGCAGATTCAGTGCAGTTCCAGTAATAATAACAGGGGAGAGAAAGCGGAGGCAAAGAGGAAGGTTTTGAGGTGCTTCCGGAACCGGAGATGGTTCTCTTCAAGTTTCAGGGAGGCAGGAAGGCTGTTCCAGATGGAGGCCCCTGCAGCGGAGAGAGATCTACCCCCAACTCGTTGCTTGGAGAAGCAGCTGACCCTGAGGGAGTTGGAGGTGGATGAGCGAAGAGCTCGAGAAGGAAGATATTTAGGAAGAGAGAGTTGAAGGTATTTTGGCCCGAGGCCCCAGAAGGCCTTGTGGACAATGCAGAGAGTTTTGAACTTAATCCTTGCAGCCACTGGGAGCCAGTGTAGCGATTTCAGTCCTGGAGAGATACGGTCCTTTGGCTTGAGGCCAAGGACAAGTCTCACAGTCCTGTTCTAGATGAGTTGCAAAGGGCGGAGAGTAGAGGCAGGCAGATTCAGATAGAGGCTGTTGCAGTAGTCCAGCTTTGAGAGAACCAGGGCTCTAGAGACAGTGTGCTTCTGGGGGAAGGAGAGGAAAGGAAGGATACCTCTGAGGAGGTGAAGCTGGTAGTGTGACTTCTTAGAGACGTCAGATATGTGATGAGAGAAAGAGAGTGTGGAGACAAAGATGACCCGAAGGTTTTTAGTCTTGCAGGTAGGAGCTGGAAGATGGCCAAGAGAGGCTGGCCAAAGAGCTGCAGGGAAGGAGGGAGGGAGGGAGGGTGTGCCGATGAGTAGAATCTCAGTCTTACTGGCATTAAGGCAGAGGTCATTGGCGGCACACCATTCCTGGATAGCAGAAAGACAGAGATGAGGGAAGGAGAAGAGGAGGCCGAGGGTAGCCTGAAAATGAGCTGAGTATCATCCGTATAGCACTGAAAATTGGGCGACGATGCGGTGGGCAAGAAGTGCCAAGTACTGGTTGAACAGCCAGGGGGAGAGGTTAGATCCATGGGGGACACCACAGGTAGAGAAAAAGATGTCAGAGAGGAAGGACCCCAGTTGGACCTGGGAGGGTCGATTGGAGAGGAAAGAGGACAGCCACGCCAGAGCCTGACCAGTGATACCCAGGTTATCACGTAGACGGTTGAGCAGGATGGTATGGTTGACAGTATCAAAGGCAGAGGAGAGATCAAGCAAAAAGGAGTGTTTGAGTCAAGGTTCGAGAGCAGGTCCTCATGGATGTTCAGGAGAGCAGTTTCTGTGCTTCTGGCAGCTGTGAAGCCAGACTGATGGTGGTGAAGACTACCAACAGATTCAGCATGGAGATTAAACTGGGAGATGGCCAGTTTCTCCATGAGCTTGCCCAGGAAGGGGGTGATAGAGATTGGGCGATAGTTGGCCGGGCAGGAGCGGTCGGAGGAAGGTTTCTTAAGAAGGGGGTGCACAAGGGAGAGCTTGAGGGGGGATGGGAAGACTCCAGAGGTGAAAGTGTGATTGCAGAAGGCAGCCAGGGCAGGAGCCAAGGAGTCGATGTGGTCCTTGATGGTTTTGGAGGAGCATGGGTGGACCTGTTTTGACGAGACTTTCATATATCGGACTTGTCTCGAAACCTCGTCAGCAGAAAAAAAGGGAAAGGCAGAGGAGGAGGGGTGGCTGCAGAAGGGCCAGAGGAAGAGCAGGGAATAGAGGGGGGGAGGTGATGTGAGGAGAGGATGTCCTGAGCTTTTTAAATTAAGTGAGAGGCCAGTGCTGTGCAGACGGCCTGGGAGGGGAAAGGAGCGGTAGAGACTGCAGCAGGGTTGTCCAGCTCCTTGCAGATTTTAAAGAGTTCGGCCGAATTATTAGATGCCGCAGAGATGCGGGCTTGGATAAGGGCTCTCTTCTTGGTGAGAACGGAGAGCCGGTATTGCCTTTGGAGTAGGCGGCAGGGCAGTTTGTCAGAGGATGCACATGAAGCACGCCATTTCCTCTCTGCCACCCTGCACTTGCGTTTAAGGGTGACGAGATCTGAGTCATACCAGGAGTTACATTTGACTTTGGGTTTCAGGCGGATTCTCATGACAGGGGCAAGGATATCAAGAGTATCGGATATAGCAGAGTGAAGCGTGGAGAGGGCTGTGTCCTGGTGGGAGTCAGCCGAAGGGGGAGGGGAATCGAGAAGGTGGCAGCGAAAGCCTCAACTGACACACGCTTCATTGGTCGGATGACCGAGAAGGAGGGTGGCAGTGATGAGGGTGGCATTGCCTGTGGGGTAGGGAAGGTGAGGTGGGAGGATAGGAGAAAGTGATCACTCCAGGAGAGAGGAGTGGAGAGAGGGACAGAGAGGGGAAGGTCAGAGCATCAAGAGTGTGCCCTGCAGAATGAGTCGGCCCAGACGGGAGAATAGAGAGTAAGAGAGCATTGCAGAGGTTGCGAAAGAGTACAGAGGGGGGACCGGAGGCATCCAAGTGGATGTTGAAGTCTCCAAGAAAGAGGAGTTGAGTGGTTGAGGACAGGAGTGAGCAGGAGAGGTCCGCCCACTCGGAGAGGAAGGAGGAAATTTGACCAGGTGGTCGATAGATAGTAGCCACGGTAAGGGACTGGCTAGGAGAGAGAGCGAGTCGGCAGACAAGGCATTCAAAAGAGGAGTAGGTCTGCGTAGGAGTGACAGTGGCAGGAATCCACTCAGGGAAGATGAGGGCCACACCCCCCCAGCACGGTTGGGCCTGGGCACGGAGAGGATCTTGTAGCCGTCGGGTAGGAGTGTGTCAAAGCTGGTGCCAAACTTAGAAGGAATTTTGCATCTTAGCATATACTGCACTTAGATGGAATTTTGATTGTTAGCATATGCCGCACTTGGATAGAATTGTGAATGTGAATGATAGCATGCGCCACGCTTAGATGAATTTTGTATGTTAGCATGTGCCACACTTAAATAGAATTGGGAATGATAGCATTGCCACACTCAGATGGAATTGTGAACATTAGTCTGAGTCAGATCTAGATAGAAATATGAAGGTTAGCAATGCCACACTTAGATGCAATTCCGAATGACAGCATGTGCCACACTCAGATGGAATCGTAAACATTAGCCTGCGTAGCATCTAGACAGGAATGTGAAGGTTAGCATGCCCTACTCTGAGATGGAATTGGGAAGGTTTGCATGCCTCACACTGAGATGGAATTGGGAAGGTTATCATGCCCCACACTTAGATGGAATTGGGAATGATAGCATGTGCCACACTTAGATGGAATTGTGAATCTTAGCAAATGTCACACTTAGTTGGAATCATGAACATTAGCCTGAGTCGCATCTAGAGAGGATCATGAAGGTTAGCAAGTGCCACACCTAGATGGAACTGTGAATATCAGCATATGCCGCACTTAGCTAGAACTGTGAATGTTCGCATGTGCCGCAACCTGGAAATCTAGCACATTACTTCTAAGCAACAATGCCAATAACCAACCCACTAACAATTTCACCCCACTGCATACACCTCTCAAACCCTAAACAAACACAACCACAACCCTACAGCACAACAAACCGCACAAACTTCACTAGACCGCAACAACAAAACAAACCACACATAGACTTGCACAACAGCACACAACGGCTAACGAACGGAAAGCACCCCAAGCCCAGCAATCAGTGTTAACCGTGTTGAGGCTGCCAGCAGCACATCACTGCTCTCTCGCACTTTTCCCGCTCATTCCCACTAACTCACCCCCCTGGTCCCTTTTCAGATCCGCCAGAGCCCCAGGGGACCACTCTGGTGGTGATTGTGTGTGGTACAAATATCCTTTAACATTAACAACTCTTAGTTGTCACCTCCTTGTCCCAGTACCATAGTGGGTTGAATGATTGAGAATGTGGAGAGATGGGTTGCAATACCCCATGAAGACTGGGGGAGGGTTGGGTGGGTCTTCATAACGGAAAGGGGGATACCATGTCTCGCCTGTGGATATCCTGTCCCCAAGGACCTTCCACCCAGGTGATCCTTCCTCGCTTCTCCACCCCCAGGGTCAGGATCCAAAAGCGATGGGCCTTCCCTGGCCACCTGAGAAGAGAATCCACAGGGAGTAGGTGTGAAGATACCCTCCGGTTTCTCACAGACCCTTCTCCCACCTTGCCTCCATGAAGGAACCAGTGATCATACCTTTTTTCGGCAATCTATAACAAAAACGGAACCCCTGGCCTCATACCCAGCACACATACACCCCAACCCTACCCATCTACCTCCCCGCCCCCCCCCCCCCCCCCCGGGCATCCAGCTCTCCCCACCATTTACTACTTTGTTAAAGCTGAACCACCAGATCCAATCTGCTCCAGTGCTGGTATAAATCAACATTTCTATCGGCCTTGAGCCTCCCCCTTGCCCTCCAATCCCCCTACGTGATTTAATACCTGCAGCAATATTGAAGTCACCCATCCAGGAGGCAAAGAAGACTTCGGTGAAGGAGCTCATGGAGAGGACAGTCCGCAAGGACAAGAAAAGGCATAGGAAAAAGGTCAGTCTCCCAGTGAGTCTTCTAGGCATCGATTCGCCTCCTCCAGGAAACTAGTACTCATTCTTGCTCCAGGGACCTCTTCAAGGACTCGCCACATATTCAGGTACCACATCCCACTAAATGCTTTACACTGGAGGAATGGGATAGATTCAGGCATCAACTGTTGGACATCTTTGACGACTTCTGCTGTGAAAGCCCTGGCAGCTTCGGCCTTCGCACTGGTGGTGCCCCAGACCCAAACATGCTTTGTGAAGCCAACATAGGTGCCTGTTGTCACGATGCCTGCCCCCGGAAAGCCAGACCAGGCCCAGCAACCCCGGAAGCAGGCATCATGCCACTTGAAGCATGCCCAAAAACCCCAGTTAGGGGCTCTTTGGCTACAGTCCTGGCACCTATGGCGCCATTCTCATAAGAATAAAGTCAGTCCTGGCGCCATGGGCGCCAGGCTCATTACAGAAATCTTACCTGTTGCAGACCATGCTGCATACCTACCTGATGCAGACCATGCTGCACGAAGCCACAAGCCAAATGAGGCTTAAAGGGGACTACTTTACCTCAGGGACTCCTTTCCTCTCGGGTGGGGCTGTGGAAGAATACTTACCTGGGACTTCTTCCAAGGCTATTTAAGCCACACCCGGACAGCCACACGTGCTTCGCGTTATTCTGCTTGCTACAGCGTAACGCTCACCGTGTCTTCAGCAGCTCCAGTCTTCAGCCACGCCCGCTTCAGCCCTGGAACACCTGGAACAAGAAAAGGAGAAGAGGTCAGAACAAAACCCTTACCTGAATCCTTGATCCAGCACATCATCGATCTGGAAGAGAGAAGCCTTCTCAGGTGCATTTCCACGCACCTCGCAGAGCCGCGCTGAACTCACCAGCCAAGGCTGCATTCCTTTACTCCATCGCGAATCCAGCATCTCCAGGCCATTCTTCAACACCTGGGGGAGACAAGAACAGATAGGTGAGCAAGGGCAATACAAACCACCCCCAAAGACTTACCTGATTTACCACAGGGGGGTACTCACCTCATTTCGGGTCGGCGCAGTTAATTCTGCATCATCGCTGTACCCCGGCCCCAAAGGGGAGAACCACAATAGACTTACCAGGATCTTACCAATTGCCACTTGGAACGCTTCTGGTGGTTTAAATCCGCAACCTGCAAGGAATCTGGCAGAGTGATCAGACTTTTGAACTCTTACGAACAATTGGACTTGGAGTCAATACTGGAACTCACCAATTCCTCCACGCCAGTGAAGTAACTGGTTGTCTACGCGCCCCTGCGCTCGACGCAGGATGGAGAGCTCATCTTTCCAAATCTTCAGGTGAGATTAAGAGGGAACTTCAGGAGTTTTCTGTGGGCAGACAAGGGGAGTGGGAAGGCGGGTTAGCGCTCAGATTACGGGAGGTTAATTCCCTTTCTCCATTGCAGAAAGATATTCGTATGAGTCCAACAAA
The DNA here is from genome assembly GCF_040938575.1 of Ambystoma mexicanum. NCBI lineage: Eukaryota > Metazoa > Chordata > Amphibia > Caudata > Ambystomatidae > Ambystoma > Ambystoma mexicanum. Next base: position 1,180,497,035 of record NC_090934.1, read on the forward strand.
CAAAGCTAAGTGGGTCTGTCCAGTCTGTCATCTCGGCTCTACGTGTTACTCTGGTGGAAGCAACAGCGGGCCAGTCCAGATCGACGCCCCCGTGGGAATCAGGTGAGCGTAACAGAACGCGAAGCGTACCCACAAATACCCACCTGGGCGTCATGGAGACCTCAGAAACCGATCAGTTGGCCCAATTATTAGGGGAACTAAGGGCCGAAGTGCATTCCGCCCGCCAGGAAACCAATGCCCTCAGGAGTGAATTGATAGTGTCAAAAGAACGAACTGATGATTTGGCCAGACAGCTATTACTAAACCAGGCTGGACAAACACCTCTACCTGGACTCGGGGCCAGCCCAGCTCCGGTGCCACCGAGTGACCCTGTGCAGATAAACCTTCCTGGAGACGTTCCCTTGGCTCCGCCTGAAGGCTTTGCCGGAGACCCTAAAAGGTTTTCTATATTCATGAATCAATGTCGCTTACACTTTTTGTGTAGACCTGGAGCTTTCCCAAACGATCAAGCCAAGGTAGCTTTTGTACTGTCGTATCTCAGCGGCAGTGCAGCGGACTGGTCCATTCCGCTAGTAAATCAGGATGACCCGATTCTTCGAGATTTCCAGGGTTTTCGAACTAGCATGGAAAGACTGTTCGCCCGACATTCCCAAGGACAGGCTTTGGATAACAAACTTTTATCCTTACGGCAAGGTAATCAGGATCTTTTATCTTACATTGCAACTTTCAATAGATTAGTTGTGGAAACCGAATGGCCTAAAGCCAAGCGAATTACATTATTCCATCGAGGGCTTCGGGGAGAACTCAAGGATGTTTTAGCCCAAGTCGTGAACCCACCTTTAGACTGTGCTGAATATATATATTTTGTGGTCCAGTTAGATCAGACTTCAAACCAGAAAGGCTGATCGAACCAAGTTTGAAAACAAGGTCTTGGTTAAAACCTACGTACCCTCGAAGGAGGTAGATGCCTCAGAACCCATGCAAATCGGGGTTGGTTAGAGGACCCTTAACCCAGAAGGAAAGGGAAAGAAGACGGCAACAGCAATTATGGTCATATTGCGGAGCTACTGGTCATTTCCTTCGGAACTGCCCTGTAAAACCACCCAAGAAAACTATAGGAGCAGCAGACGAAAACCACTTGAAACCTGACTCGGGAAACGATCACGCCCGGCAAGCGTAGAGGTCAGCTTGCCGAGCTTAAAGAAGGACACTCTGACCTCGCATTTCACCATACCCATGGTTCTTATAGATCCAGAGCAGCCATCACGCGTGCACGCAGTAAAGGCGTACGTAGATAGTGGAGCCATAGGAAACTATTTGGACTACGGATTGGCTTCCAGGATGAATCTACCTCTCACCCGAAAGACCACTACCGATGTCGTCACCACTGTTGATGGAACTGAAATTGCCTCTGGGCCCGTAACTCATTCCACTGCAGGATGACTTTGCTGGGTCAGGATGGACACCGAGAGGTTATGGTGTTTGATTTAATCAAGGCTCCACAGTTTCAACTGATACTGGAAATCCCTTGGTTGGAAAAACACAATCCCTGTATTGATTCGCGAGAGAAGAGACTAACCTTCCCAGAATGTGCTAACACCTGTTACCCAAAGAGAACTCTAAATTCAGTACTGGCCCCAATAATCCCAGCTGCCATACAATTACCTGCTGAATACCAAGACTTTCAGGATGTCTTTCAAAAGGAGCAGGCAAACACCTTACCGCCGCACAGATCGTATGATTGTCAAATAGATCTCATACCAGGAGCACAACCACCTTGCAGCAGAATCTATGCCCTCACGGAACCTGAAAATCTCCATTTGCGCCAGTACCTAGACCAGTATCTTGCTAATGGCTTCATCCGCCCGTCCAAGTCCCCTGCATCTTCCGCTTTGTTCTTCGTGCCAAAAAAGGAAGGCGACCTTAGAACATGCATTGACTACCGACATGCATTGACTACCGCGCACTGAATCAGATAACTATCAAGAATCGGTACCCATTGCCTTTGATCCCTGAACTACTAGACCAGGTAAAGAAAGCTTGTATATACACAAAACTAGACCTTCGGGGGGGGGGGGGGGCATATCATCTGGTACGCGTCAAAGAGGGTGACGAATGGAAGACTGCTTTTCGCACCAAGTACGGATTATCTGAGTACCAGGTGATGCCTTTCAGACTGTGTAACGCACCAGCAGCCTTCCAGTTCTTCATGAACGATGTCTTCCGAGAGCTCATCGATGTTTGTGTAGTACATCGACGATATCTTAGTATACTCCCTATCAGAATCCGATCATGTAAAGCACGTCCGAGCAGAGCTAGAAAAGTTATGCCAGTATAAGTTATACGCTAAACTGGAAAAGTGCATCTTTCACACTACGGAAGTAGAGTTTCTTGGATTTATTCTGACCCCGAAACGAATCCGGATGGATACACGGAAGGTGGACGCAATTCTTAATTGGTGTTCGCCAAGCTCAGTCAAAGGAGTGCAAAGCATGCTCGGCTTTGCCAATTTCTACCGCAGGTTTATCCCGGACTTCTCACACATTGTACATCCCATTACAACACTATTGCGAAAGAAAAAACGCTTTACATGGACAGAAGAAGCCGAGAACGCCTTCCAAGAGTTAAAAAAGAAATTCACGTCCGCTCCTGTATTACGACACCCGTGCCCAAAGCTTCCCTACATATTGGAAACAGATGCATCCAGTTCAGCTACGGGAGCAGTGCTCTCCCAAAAGGATCCCGAAACTAACCAGCTGCACCCAGTGGGGTTTTGGTCAAGAAAGTTTTCGGCTCCCGAATTAAATTATGCTATAACCGACAAGGAACTGTTGGCCATCAAGTCTGCCTTCAAGGCTTGGTGGCACTATCTGCTGGGCGCCAGGCATACCATTACGGTCATCACTGATCACCGCAACTTACAATACCTAGAGGTAGCCAAGGCCCAATCTTCACGCCAACTCCGTTGGGCATTGTTCTTCGCCGAGTTTGATTTTGTAATAACCTATCGACCAGGTTGTAAAAATGGAAAAGCTGACGCCCTGTCCTGAATAGGAATGGGAGAAACAGAAAGAGCTTTAGAACCTGTACCCATAATTCCTGAACAGAAGATCCTTGGTCTGACATCCATACACTCTCTGGAGGACATTCAAGAAAAGGTCCATCAACTCTTTGATTCCGATGCCTTACAGGGCTGGGCAAGGAAAGGCCCAGAGTATTCTGTCACCAACAATCTACCTTATTACCAAGGCCGGCTATTTTTGCCACTAGAGGAACTACAGAAACTTGTCATTTCTCATTACCACGATACCTTGATGGAAGGACATCCTGGCATTGCTAAAACTGAAGCCAAAATCAAGAAACAGTTTTGGTGGCCCACTTGGCGAAAAGATGTCAAGTTGTTTGTCATGTCTTGTGGCATTTGCGCGCAAAATAAAGGGGAAAAGAAAAAAACCTGCTGGATTATTACAACCGTTAGACATACCATCTACTCCTTGCCATACCTTGTCATTAGACTTTATCACGGATTTACCCCCGTCCAAAGGTTATAACACCATTCTAGTTATTGTAGATCTTTTTTCTAAAATGGCCCATTTCATTCCTTTAAAAGGAATACCTTCAGCTTCAATCCTGGCCAAGGAGTTCCTTGAAAATGTTGTCCGTCTACATGGTTTTCCTTCTGTGTTAATTTCAGACCGGGGAAGTCAATTTATTTCACATTTTTGGAGGAAGTGCTGCCAGCTGGCACAAATTGATGTTAGGCTTTCAACCAGCCACCATCCCCAGACCGACGGTCAAACTGAGAGAACCAACCAGACTCTTGAGCAATGCCTACGTTGTATGCTACATCAATCTGAGGAGGATTGGAAAGACATTCTTTGGATCGCCGAGTATGCATACAATAATTCTGTACACTCAGGAACTAAACAAAGCCCTTTTTTTTACCATATATGGTCACCATCCTCGAACCTCAGACTTAGATTCTCCCCAGCATTTAGAGATGCCTGCGGTGGACCATCTCCACGCTGTTATCACACAAGCCTTTAAAGAAGCGACTGCACATTTACAAAAGGCTAAGGATAAATACAAGAAGGATGCTGATCAACACAGGAGTGAAGCACCGCAATACCAAGTAGGGGACCAAGTATGGTTAGCCACCAAGTACTTACCACTCAAGGGAACACAGACTTTTAACCCCAGGTACTTGGGACCTTTTTCTATTAAGGCTATTATTAACTCAGTGGCCGTCAAGTTGGACCTGCCTGGTCATATGCGTGTTCATCCTGTTTTTCATGTGTCTCTTTTAAAGCCTGTGCAACCAGGAACTAGACTGACCACCCCATCTGAACCTATCCTCATAGACGGGGAACCCGAATTCGAAATCAAGAATATTTTGGACTCTAAAAGGGTGAGATCAAAACTCTTCTAGCTCATTGATTGGAAAGGGTATGGTCCACAAGAAAGATCTTGGGAGCCTAGTGACCATGTGCATGCACCTCAATTAGTGAAAAGGTTCCACCAAGAATTTCCAGACAAACCAAGGCCGAGAGGGAGAACAGCTTTAGGAGGGGCCTTGAGGGGGAGTGCTGTCACGATGCCTGCCCCCGGAAAGCCAGACCAGGCCCAGCAACCCCGGAAGCAGGCATCATGCCACTTGAAGCATGCCCAAAAACCCCAGTTAGGGGCTCTTTGGCTACAGTCCTTGCGCCTATGGCGCCAGGCTCATAAGAATAAAGTCAGTCCTGGCGCCATGGGCGCCAGGCTCATTACAGAAATCTTACCTGTTACAGACCATGCTGCATACCTACCTGATGCAGACCATGCTGCACGAAGCCACAAGCCACAAGCCAAATGAGGCTTAAAGGGACTACTTTACCTCAGGGACTCCTTTCCTCTCGGGTGGGGCTGTGGAAGAATACTTACCTGGGACTTCTTCCAAGGCTATTTGAGCCACACCCGGACAGCCACACGTGCTTCGCGTTATTCTGCTTGCTGCAGCGTAACGCTCACCGTGTCTTCAGCAGCTCCAGTCTTCAGCCACGCCCGCTTCAGCCCTGGAACACCTGGAACAAGAAAAGGAGAAGGAGAAGAGGTCAGAACAAAACCCTTACCTGAATCCTTGATCCAGCACATCGTCGATCTGGAAGAGAGAAGCCTTCTCAGGTGCATTGCCACGCACCTCGCAGAGCCGCGCTGAACTCGCCAACCGAGGCTGCATTCCTTTACTCCATCGCGAATCCAGCATCTCCAGGCCATTCTTCAACACCTGGGGGAGACAAGAACAGATAGGTGAGCAAGGGCAATACAAACCACCCCCAAAGACTTACCTGATTTACCATAGGAGGGTACTCACCTCATCTCGGGTCGGCGTAGTCAATTCTGCATCACTGCAGCACCCAGGCCCCTAAGGGGAAAAAACAAAGACAATACAACCTAACCCCAAAGACTTACCTGATTTACCACAGGGGGGTACTCACCTCATTTCGGGTCGGCGCAGTTAATTCTGCATCATCGCTGTACCCTGGCCCCAAAGGGGAGAACCACAATAGACTTACCAGGATCTTACCAATTGCCACTTGGAACTCTTCTGGTGGTTTAAATCTGCAACCTGCAAGGAATCTGGCAGAGTGAAGATCAGACTTTTGAACTCTTACGAACAATTGGACTTAGAGTCAATACTGGAACTCACCAATTCCTCCACACAGTGAAGTAACTGGTCGTCTACGCGCCCCTGCGCTCGACGCAGGATGGAGAGCTCATCTTTCCAAATCTTCAGGTGAGATTAAGAGGGAACTTCAGGAGTGTTCTGTGGGCAGACAAGGGGAGTGGGAAGGCGGGTTAACGCTCAGATTACGGGAGGTTAATTCCCTTTCTCCATTGCAGAAAGATATTCGTACGAGTCTAACAAACGAAGCTAAGTGGGTCTGTCCAGTCTGTCATCTCGGCTCTACGTGTTACTCTGGTGGAAGCAACAGCGGGCCAGTCCAAATCGATGCCCCTGTGGGAATCAGGTGAGCGTAACACCTGTCGACTGTAAACACATACCTGCAGGTTCTGTTTTTGACCCGCTGGTGGAATCTGCTCCATCCGGGCACCGAGAGTCTTTGCCTTTGGGTGTCAACTCTCCGGTGCCGACCACTATTTTGATGCTGTTGGTTCCTCGGAATACGCTTCGCGTACGAGAGGGCAGTTTATGTGAAGGTGTCAAATATCTGATGAGGAAGGGGATGATAATTCCGTGGGTTTGAACCAATCTTTTCTAGAGAGACTGCAGACTACCCTTAGGACCTGTATGGATGCGGAGAAGAGTCTGGCGGAGCTGGCCTCTGACCAGTTAGTGGGCAGCAGCTTGGACACCTCTCAGGAGCTTCATACCCATCCAGAGCCAGGTGCAGGTGGACCTCACGGTTCCTTCCAAAAAGGTGATGTTCTATTGAGTTATTTGGCATTTGTATAGCACCTAATGCCATTGGTATGGCCCCAAAGCACTGTGGGTGAACACCCTTGGAGGACAGAGGTTCGAGGTATGAGGATTGAAAGGAGGATTTTAGAATGTGTGTGTGCATTTTAGCCAGCATGAAGGTAGGTATGGGCGGCTAAGTCCCTGCTAGCGACCCATAGAGGGTATGTGTAGTAGTTGGGTGCTGTGATAGGCTGTCAGGAAAGTAGGCGACCCAAAGACTGATTATGTGCCCAGCTGAACCCATTTTGTTTCGTGAGACTCGGATAAATTCTAATGGTAGAGGTGACTTGCGCAATGAAGTAGAGTAGTGAATTGTTACAGATATATGCAGGTGGGTCGGCTGTGGCCATGGATGGATACGGCTGTTTCATTGAGACTGAGTGCTCTGCATACCCGTGTGTCAAGTGTAAGGGTGTAGAAGTGTGAGATGGGCCAAGAGGTGGCATGGTTGTGGTTATAAATGTTTATTGAGCTTTGTAAAAGTCACTAACTCTGAAGGGTTTCCCTGCCTCAACCTAAAAACTAAGGAAGTGTCAGACTGTCCGTGAAATAACACTCCCCGTCCTTGTCCAAAATCCTACTTCTATCACTTACACTCAAACCTAATAATGCTAAATATAGTAAAGTTTCCACCAGGAGAATGTCTCCCTTCTCCTGTTACTCAGAAAAGTCCTCAAAACAAAATGCACAAGTCAGGGGAAACGACTCCCTTCGCCTGATGTTCGGTTGTCTTCTGTGTTGCATCAGTTTATTCTCTTTTTACCAGGAGAATGCCTCCCTTCTCCTACGGTCTATTGCTTGATCAGTGTCCACAGACTTTAGACCAGGAGAAGGAATCGCTTCCCCTGGTTCCTGCACAAAACGTGCAAACTTCTAAGTTCCTTCCAACTCGACCATTTACCTGCTCTCTCCTCCCAGGTTTTTACAATGTCCCAACTCTTTCTATGGGTTTCAGTGACTCTCCTCTGGTCACTGAATTGAGGAACGTTTTCTCTAGATTGTATTGTGCTTTCCTTAGTGTCCCCAACTCTTATCCAGTGTTCAGTGGTTTTCTTATAGTCACTGGATTGAGGATGCTCTCCTCTGTTGCTTCTTTCAATTATTTTATGGTCTCAGCCTGTTCTCTGTGGTTTCTCTCTCTCCACTGAGATGACAAAGTGTCCCTGTATACACACTCTTATTTGTTATATGGTCCCTGAACCTTCTTGGCCCACTTTCAGGCTTTGCCACGTTTATGACAGGAAGCTGAGACCCCCCCACCACCCAACTCTTCCCTTGTCCCCATCTGTCTGTCCATTCTTCCTGTTACGTGTTTGGAGCTGCTTGCATGGTGCTGGTTCTTCCAGGGGCTGACGTTGGTCTCTTTCTGGCTTCCCGTGGTCTTTGGTGGTTTCGCGGTGTTCCAGCGTCTCTCTGCTCCCTGTTGTCTTGGTGGTTGTGTGGGACGACCCTTTATGGGAGGTCACGCCACTGCCTCACCTTCTTCCCACGATTCTTGGATCTGCTGCCGACAGGCCCTCTGGAGACGCTCTCTGCTTCCCACTTGTGTACTCAGTCTCTGGTCTTTGCCTTGTCTGGACTCGAGCTTTTGGAGAGCTTTCTTGCCTCTCGCAACTCCGGGGCTGACTTGGCCCAGCAGGTCTTGACAGTTTGTATAGTCCTTTGTCTCTTATACTTGTTGCCAGCTCCTCTCTGGCAGAAAGTCCTTTAATCCATTTGACATTTGCATCTTTATGGCTTCTCTGGGCCACCTCGCACCAGTACTCGCCTGAGTAGTACTTTTCAGATCTTCTGTGATCTTCCTCATCCTAGTCTTTTCTACCTGGGATATACTGAAGGTATTACAATAGTACATATGTTTATTCTCAACAAAGGGGTTTGTGATGGAAGGTGGGCTAGAGAAAGTTGCGGAGCAATGTCAACTGTGGGCCTGTACCCTAGGTGTCATACTTATCCCCAGGTGGGGAGTTCCTCCCCATGAGGTCCTCCAGCATTAAGCCGTCCCTAGGGGGACTATTGGGTAGTGGCCTCGCCTCCTTAGCCTCATGGAAAGGGGCTCCACCTGGGGTGAAGCGACGACACCAAGTGAATTGTCACACAAGGCGGATATCTGGTTGCGATGAGGGTATGCAGATCGTATCATACAGATTGACTGGAATCCTTCTTGTGTGCGCTAGGTACTGTCTTGTCTCCTGGAGAGCCTCATCGGTACCCTCCTCCTCCGTTAATCCCTCCTACCTGTCAGAGGGTGTTGGTTCACCCAGAAGGTGGACTGGGTTAGTCAAGATGCAGAAAGAAAGCCAAGTCTTGAGTGCCTTCAGCAAAGCTAGGTGCAATACGCCCCTTCATGCACTTCACATCAGCTGTGTAAAATGCTGATTTACCACTGTCCTCTTGTGGAGCGCGCTGGGCGGGGGTTCTAATCTGCCCTCCAATGAATGTTAAGGGGTCCAAGACCCTGGGGATACGTTCCAGCAGGTCTAGCTTGTGTCCCACTGCCGAGTTCCGTACTTACGAGCTGCCACTGCTGTTATGGTGTAGGACCTGGAATGCTGTTGTCAATGAGGGAGCCTGCGTTGGCCTTGAATTGAGCAGCACTTATCACGGGGGTGCTATCGGATTGTATCACCAATGCTCATTCTCTGCGGGGGCCCCCAATGATGAGGCAGAGTTTGGCACAAATTCAAAGTCTTTACCAAGTGTTACATCTCAATCGCGCTCCTCTAGAAGTCACATAACCACCTTTGTCCATGAGTTGACTGGGTTTAGATGATCGCGCCCTGCAGTGATATCCTATGCAGGGCCTTTGTGACCTTTTGCCACGTCGAGGCAACCCTGCGTGCTTGCTTTATATGAATGGGTGTTAGTGCAGGTCTGCCAAGGACTACTCACTCGCTGTAGTACAAGGCGCGAATGCTCTCTGGCACGTTTCCCTGTAACTGTATGTGTGTCATGACCGCAGCCTCCAAGGAGTCAGGTTTAGCCCAACTGCCTCGGAAGCTGGGTCACAACTTCATTTCCAGGCACCCATCGGCTCCCATAGGGGCCTTATGGACCTTGTCCTGGCGCCAGTGGCGCCAGGCTCATAAGGGGACCCAGTCCCGGCACAGGACGTGCCGGGCTCATGATGTAAGGAATGGTGCTTGGGTGGACCTACCTGCTGCAGACCATGCTGCTCACTCACCTGCAGGATGAAATCCTCATCCATCCATGGCTGGAACTACTTTACCTTCTGGGTGTGGCCAGCACCACTCCCTGGGACTGGATACTGGAACTATTCTGGAAGCTGGGACTTCTTACCTGGGCGAGGCTGCTGTGGAAGGAGACACCTAAGCACTCCAGTAAGCTATTTAAACCACGCCCGATCAGAGCAACGTGCTTCGCGTTATTCTGCAATAGCAGCAGGAAGCTCACCGTGTCAGCTCCAGAGAATCTTCAACTTCTACATCTGGGGAAGAGAAATCCGCAATCTTACCTTCCGAAATACCATCTTCGTCTTCAGCAGCATCTGAAAAGGAAAAGAACACCAGGTTAGCACGAGATAAAAATCAGCGCAGCACTTACCCAATCCATCGGTGCATCTCAAGCCACGGGCTGCAGCTTTCCATTTTTTCGGCACCCTGTGGAAGTAAAGACATTGGTTAGTAAACCTCTGTGAAACTTTCCTTACCTGCGCTGCATTCTTCTCGCCTCCGCCGACGCTGCTACTCGCATCTGCAAAACAAAAGGACATCATTAAGAAATACAAAACTCCATCTATACGCACGTGTTTTGGGCAGCGCTCATCTTTCTCGCTCCTCGGTGCATTCCTCGACATCCATTTTTCTACCCAGCTGCTTCTGCGACCTGAAAAAGGAAAAGAGACATTAAGAAGTGCTTTTAACTTCGAATTGACATTTTCTACTTACTTGCCTGCAATACCTTCGCCATTCCATCGCTCTCCGGACCTCCATATTCAAGCAACCGCCGTTCGTGGTGCTAACAACGGCCTAGCTCCAAATCTTCATCCTCTGCAACCAAGAGGCTGGACAATTAACCAGTGAAGTAACTGGCTTCGGTGCCCCTGCACAGACGCAGGATGGAGAGCTCCGCTTTCACCTACATAAGGTGAGCACATTTAGCCTACGAACTACTTGGGAGTACCAGGAAGGGGAGGCAGCTTACCCAGTCAGGCTTATATATCCATATTAACCCCTTGCTCTCATAATTGCAGACACCTCACCCTTCAGATCAAGATCTCAGTGAGGCAAGGCCCTTTCCAGGGTGGCATTTGAGGCCTGCGCGTGACCCTAGATGACTCCGAGAACCCCCAGCCCAGACCTGCGCCTCCGAGGGATTCAGGTGAGCGTTACAGAACGCGAAGCCTACCGCAATTTTCCCACCCAGGCGCAATGGAAACCTCGGACACAGATCAACTTGCTCAATTGTTTGGGGAACTAAGGGCAGAAGTACACGCATCTCGCCAAGAAACAAACGCTTTACGAAGGGAGTTGATCATTGCCAAGGAACGGACGGATGATCTGGCCAGACAGTTGCTACAGGCTCAAGCGGGACAGACGCCACTGCCTCCCTATGGAGGGGGCGGCACTCCTACAACCTCAAGTAATCCGGTGCAAATTAATCTGCCAGGGAATGTGCCTTTGGCCCCGCCCGAACGTTTTTCCGGTGATCCAAAGCGATATGCAGTATTCATCAATCAATGCCGCTTGCACTTTCTGTGTAGACCCGCCGCATTCCCAACGGACCAAGCCAAGGTAGCGTTTGTACTTTCCTATCTTAGCGGTAGTGCTGCAGATTGGTCCATTCCTCTCGTGGCACAGGATGACCCGCTCCTCTATAACTTTCAAGACTTTCAGACCAGTATGGAAAAGTTGTTCGCAAGACATTTACAGGGGCAGGACTTGGACAATGAACTCCTGTCACTCAGACAAGGTAATCAGGATCTCCTGGCTTACATAGCGCCCTTTAATAGACTGGTGGTTGAGACCAGGTGGCCTGAAGATAAGAGAATCACGCTCTTCTACAGAGGTCTACGTGGGGAACTTAAAGACGTTTTAGCACAGGTGGTTAATCGGCCGCAAGACTGTTCAGATTATATCGACCTAGTAGTCCAATTAGATCATCGGCTACAGAACAGGAAGACCGATCGATCCAGATTTGAAACCCGGGTACTTTCAAGACCTCAGAGCTCCGCTAAAGGGAATGACTCCCTGGAACCAATGCAAATAGGAGTAGTAAAAGGACCATTAACTCAGAAAGAACGGGAAAGAAGAAGGCAATTACAGCTGTGCCTATACTGTGGGAATTCTGGACATTTCTTTCGTGATTGCTCAGTGAAACCGGTCAAGAAGACCGTAGGAGTTTCTGATAAAAATGCTGAGAAACTGGAATCGGGGAAACGACCTCGCCCGACAAGCGTAGAGGTCCGCTTGCCGAGCGTTAAAACCAGTTCCTTGACCTCGCATTTGGTAATGCCTATGGTCCACATAAGTCCCAATAGACCAGATCGCATGCATGCTATCAAAGTATACATTGATAGCGGAGCAATTGGTAATTATGTGGACCAAGACTTGGCTATCAGGATGGATCTTCCCCTACGTCCCAAGATGGTAAAGGACATAATCACTACAGTGGATGGTACTGAAATAGCTTCCGGACCATTTTCTCATACCACCATGGAGGTAACGTTGTTATGTCAGGACGGACATCGGGAGAAGATCGTGTTTGATGTAATCAAGGCCCCGCAGTTTCAGGTGATTCTGGGAATGACTTGGTTGGAAAAGCACAATCCTCAGATAGACTGGCGAGCCAAGGTAATTCGGTTTCCAGAATGCGCTTCAACCTGTTATCCTCAGCCCGAAATCAAGCTAGCAGCCATCACTTCCGAGGACCCCCGATTACCTCTGGAATACCAAGAGTTCAGCGACGTCTTTCAGAAAGATCAAGCCAACACCCTGCCTCCGCATCGGTCATACGACTGCCAGATAGACCTAATACCTGGGTCCACCCCTCCGTGCAGTAGAATATATGCCCTCACTGAACCAGAAGACCTCCATCTCAGGCAATACTTGGACCAGTACTTGGCTAACGGATTCATCCGCCCCTCGAAATCCCCGGCTTCCTCAGCTTTGTTCTTCGTCCCGAAAAAGGAAGGTGACCTAAGAACTTGTATCGATTATCGCGCCCTGAACCAGATTACAGTCAAAAACCGATACCCGTTGCCCTTGATTCCTGAATTATTGGACCAGGTAAAAGTCGCCTGCATATACACAAAGTTAGACCTCAGAGGAGCTTACCATTTGGTACGCATTAAGGAGGGCGACGAATGGAAGACGGCCTTTCGCACTAAATATGGATTATTTGAGTATCAAGTAATGCCCTTCGGACTATGTAACGCACCGGCCGCTTTCCAGTTTTTCATGAATGATGTCCTCAGAGAACTTATTGATGTGTGCGTAGTCGTTTATATTGACGACATCCTGGTATACTCAGCCTCAGAAACTGATCATCGTAGACACGTCACAGCGGTTTTACAGAGACTTCGCCAACACCGCTTGTTTGCTAAACTGGAGAAGTGTACCTTTCACGCAAAGGAAGTGGAATTTTTAGGGTTCATCTTGTCACCCAACGGAGTTCACATGGACTCAAGAAAAGTGGATGCTATCACCAAATGGCCTTCCCCCAACTTCTGTGAAAGGTGTACAGAGCATGCTGGGCTTCGCTAATTTTTACCGAAGGTTCATTCCTGAATTCTCTCGGGTAGTCCAACCTATCACGGCTCTTCTGAAAAAGAATAAAAAATTCGAGTGGACTCCAGAAGCCGAACAAGCCTTCCAAGAATTAAAAGCCAAATTTATCTCTGCTCCAGTCTTAAGGCATCCCCGTCCAGAACTTCCCTACATCGTCGAGACAGACGCTTCCAGTCTAGCAATGGGGGCGGTGCTGTCACAAAGAGACCCCGAAACGCACCAGTTACACCCTGTAGCCTTTTGGTCTCGCAAATTTTCGGCTCCTGAGATCAACTACACAATTACGGACAAAGAACTCTTGGCAATTAAGTCCGCCTTTAAGGCCTGGCGGCATTATCTTTTGGGAGCCCGGCACACAGTAACTGTAATCACGGATCACCGTAACCTCCAGTACCTGAAGTCAGCTAAAGCTCAATATTCGAGGCAACTACGCTGGGCTTTATTCTTCGCAGAATTCGATTTTGTAATCACATATCGACCAGGCGTTAGGAACGGAAAAGCAGACGCCCTTTCCCGGATAGGGGTAGACGAATTTACAGCTAATCCGGAGCCGGTGCCAATAATTCCTGAACAAAAGATACTAGGAGCAATCAACACACTATCCCTCGAAGAGATTAAAGCAAGGGTCAATCAACTCATAACTCCCGAAGATTCATCGAATTGGCAATTGAAAGGAAAGGATTTTAAAATAGATCAAAACCTATTGTATTTCCAAGGAAGACTATTCTTACCCTGCGTTGACTTACAAAAACAGGTCATCACCTGCTACCATGATTCTCCAATGGAAGGACATCCTGGAGTTGCCAAAACCTCAGAGAAAATTAAAAGGCATTTTTGGTGACCATCTTGGAGGAAAGATGTTAAAAAGTTTGTGGCTTCTTGTGGTATCTGTGCACAAAACAAGAGTCAGAAGGAAAAACCAGCAGGATTACTACGTCCAATAGACATTCCACCAGGCCCTTGGCACACGCTCTCGATGGATTTTATCACGGATTTACCCCCTTGCTCCGGATACAACACAATTCTAGTGATCGTGGACCTTTTTTCAAAAATGGCTCATTTTATCCCACTGAAGGGCTTACCTACAGCTTCCATTCTAGCCCGAGAATTTCTTGAAAACATTGTCCGGTTGCACGGTTTCCCTTCAGTACTAATCTCTGACCGAGGGAGCCAATTTATTTCCCATTTTTGGCGGAGTTGTTGTCGTTTAGCACAAATTGATGTACGACTTTCCACCAGCCATCACCCTCAAACCGACGGGCAGACTGAGAGAACTAACCAAACTTTAGAACAATATCTGCGCTGCATGTTGCATCAATCCGAGGGTACTTGGAAGGATGTCCTTTGGATTGCTGAATAGGCCTACAATAATTCAATCCATTCTGGGACGGGAAAAACCCCTTTTTTCCTGCTGTATGGAAGTCATCCTCAAACTTCAAATCTGGACCCACCTCAAGCTCTCGGAACACCTGCTGTTGACCATCTGCATTCGACGATAACTCAAGCATTTAAAGAAGCCACAGCTCATCTTCAACGAGCTAAAGAATCATACAAAAAAGGAGCAGACCAACATCGAAAAGAGGCTCCTCAATATCAAAAAGGAGATCAAGTCTGGCTGTCCACTAAACATTTATCTTTAAAAGGGCCACGCACCTTCAACCCAAGATATTTAGGACCCTACTCGATCACGGCCGTGATTAACCCAGTGGCTGTCAAACTAGAATTACCTACTCGAATGAAGATACATCCTGTCTTCCATGTTTCTCTCCTGAAACCTGTGCAACCCGGAACCCGTTTGACTAAACCTCCTGAGCCAATCCAAGTTGACGGAGAATCCGAATTGGAAATTCGAGACATCTTGGACTCCAAAATTTCCAAATCAAAACTATACTACTTGATTGATTGGAAAGGATATGGACCCCAGGAGAGATCTTGGGAACCCTCAGAATATGTACATGCACCTCGTCTAGTCCGAAAATTTCATCGGGCTTTTCCCAACAAGCCAAAACCTCCGGAAAAGACAAGCTTGGGAGGGGCCTTGAGGGGGGATGCTGTCATGACCGCAGCCTCCAAGGAGTCAGGTTTAGCCCAACTGCCTCGGAAGCTGGGTCACAACTTCATTTCCAGGCACCCATCGGCTCCCATAGGGGCCTTATGGACCTTGTCCTGGCGCCAGTGGCGCCAGGCTCATAAGGGGACCCAGTCCCGGCACAGGACGTGCCGGGCTCATGATGTAAGGAATGGTGCTTGGGTGGACCTACCTGCTGCAGACCATGCTGCTCACTCACCTGCAGGATGAAATCCTCATCCATCCATGGCTGGAACTACTTTACCTTCTGGGTGTGGCCAGCACCACTCCCTGGGACTGGATACTGGAACTATTCTGGAAGCTGGGACTTCTTACCTGGGCGAGGCTGCTGTGGAAGGAGACACCTAAGCACTCCAGTAAGCTATTTAAACCACGCCCGATCAGAGCAACGTGCTTCGCGTTATTCTGCAATAGCAGCAGGACGCTCACCGTGTCGGCTCCAGAGAATCTTCAACTTCTGCATCTGGGGAAGAGAAATCCGCAATCTTACCTTCTGAAATACCATCTTTGTCTTCAGCAGCATCTGAAAAGGAAAAGAACACCAGGTTAGCACGAGATAAAAACCAGCGCAGCACTTACCCAATCCATCGGTGCATCTCAAGCCACGGGCTGCAGCTTTCCATTTTTTCGGCACCCTGTGGAAGTAAAGACATTGGTTAGTAAACCTCCGTGAAACTTTCCTTACCTGCGCTGCATTCTTCTCGCCTCCGCCGACGCTGCTACTCGCATCTGCAAAACAAAAGGACATCATTAAGAAATACAAAACTCCATCTATACGCACGTGTTTTGGGCAGCGCTCATCTTTCTCACTCCTCGGTGCATTCCTCGACATCCATTTTTCTACCCAGCTGCTTCTGCGACCTGAAAAAGGAAAAGAGACATTAAGAAGTGCTTTTAACTCTGAATTGACATTTTCTACTTACTTGCCTGCAATACCTTCGCCATTCCATCGCTCTCCGGACCTCCATATTCAAGCAACCGCCGTTCGTGCTGCTAACAACGGCCTAGCTCCAAATCTTCATCCTCTGCAACCAAGAGGCTGGACAATTAACCAGTGAAGTAACTGGCTTCGGCGCCCCTGCACAGACGCAGGATGGAGAGCTCCGCTTTCACCTACATAAGGTGAGCACATTTAGCCTACGAACTACTTGGGAGGCAGCTTACCCAGTCAGGCTTATATATCCATATTAACCCCTTGCT
The DNA here is from genome assembly GCF_040938575.1 of Ambystoma mexicanum. NCBI lineage: Eukaryota > Metazoa > Chordata > Amphibia > Caudata > Ambystomatidae > Ambystoma > Ambystoma mexicanum. The sequence goes on from NC_090934.1 coordinate 1,180,513,536, forward strand.
CTCATAATTGCAGACACCTCACCCTTCAGATCAAGATCTCAGTGAGGCAAGGCCCTTTCCAGGGTGGCATTCGAGGCCTGCGCGTGACCCTAGAAGACTCCGAGAACCCCCAGCCCAGACCTGCGCCTCCGAGGGATTCAGGTGAGCGTTACAATGTGCCTCTTCAGTTGAGTCCCAGCACCGTGTGGACGGCTCGGGGCAGCTTGTCCGTGTCCCAGCCGCGGTGCATAGTCTTCCCCAGGGATGGTAGAGGGAAGGATGGCTGGCAGGAAGTGTTCGATTCCCCAGGGGGGGAGGGAGGGAACCGCTCCCCACAATCACAGAGGGCAAATATGTCTTTAATTAAGACTGGGGGCTCCACATTTCACTGTCTTCCCCCCCCCCCCACCCCCTGTTTTGGCTGCCCCACTTATCTGTGGCAGGTCTGCCTGGAATCCGGAATTTCACTCTCCGGGGGCTGCACGGCCCCGTACTCCACACACCACACGTGCGGCCTACGTACGGCACCTGACTCGCCACACAGCTACAGGCAGAACGGTGATCGCTGAGTGTCCGGGGGTGGTTTTGTCCGCAGGCGCTCAACGATGAGCGGAGCGCCCGCAACACTTTCCAAGTGGTTGGTGCGCCGTCCGTCGCGTCACTCAGCGGGTGCCCTCGTTGTCCCATGCCAGGCTCCTCCTCTCGATCCGCGGTTGTCTTCAGGCTCCGCTTCCCGTTTCGCGCAGGATTCAGATGTTGCTTTATCTCGAGAATCCCTCACGCTTCATACTTCCCATAATTGTTCCGTCAGCGCTGCTGCACATTTTATGAAGTTTCTGTCACGAACCGGTCACTAGGAACGCTTATGTCGGCATTACGGCCTTGGTCCACGCCGGAGCTCACACGGGAGCAACCATTTTCTCTCGTGCGCAACAGCGCCCCCCCCCCCTCCCCTCAGCAAAGCTAGGTGTTCCTCTATGTGGTGGCTGCAATGAAGGTAGGGGAACATGCATTGGAAAATACGTAGGTTTAGATAGCAGGAGTTCGACACTGAGCTGATGCGCTGTGATGGTGTTAGGTCTGAATCCATAGTGCATCCAAGTTTTATTCCACTCTGGTGGATGAGGAAGGGGGTGCGCTTGGAGAGAGTGGCCAAGGGGTGGGTTCGGGCAAGAGAGTAGCCTAACCACAGATCATGATTTCAGTTTTTCTGGGGTTTTAAAAGGAAGTGGTTTAGTCATCCAGTGGTCGATTTCTGTGAGGCATGACACAAGGTCAGGGGTGGTGGGCACGGTCCTTTGGGATCTTGAAGATGAGTTGTGCATCATTTGGGCGGTTGTAGCAAGATGGGCTGGTTGAGTAGATGATGGTGGGAAGGAGGCTCAAGTAGATGTTAAAGAACAGAGCATTAGAAGAGAGAAAGAGAGACACCCTGTGTTACCCTGTGAGTAACAGGGCGCCGAGTCGAGGAGAAGGGAGGCATGTGTATTGTTTGGGATCTGTTGGAGATCTGTGTGTTCATCACACTTCCGGCATCAGGGATACAGCCTTGAAGTGGGAGTCTGTTCGTGAGGGTGAGGTGGGCAATAGTGTTGAAGGCTGTTGAAAAGATTAGAGTGGCACAACCTTCAAAATCTGAGGTTCTTCTTAGATCATCCCAGATGGACACTATTCAGTTCCTTGTAGGGGTCTGAAGCCGGATTCGGCTGGGTCGAGAAGAAGGTTGGTTTCTGTAAAAAGGCATAGCTGGGTGTAGACTGTTTAGTCGAATAGTTTAGCTATGAGACGGTTGTTTGCGATAGGTCAGTAGTTGAAAGGTAAAATGAGTCAATGGTGAGTTTTTGTAGCAGGGGTTTGATGTGCGAGGTCTTGAAAACTGCTGGGAAAGTTCCAGTAGTGAAAGATGAGTTGATCTCTATCTTGCAATGTTGCCAGTGAAAGGGATTAGAGACATTGGGTTTCTGCCTTCAGTAGACCAAAGATCCAGTTCGGCCTGACTGACATCTTATTGGGGGTCCTCTGAGCGAAACCCCATTACCTTTCAACACTGAAGTTCGTCCCTGTGTTGGCGCCTTCAAATTCCTCAAAATGCATCCATCACCAGCGCGCTTGATTGTTCAGGCCACAACTGCCGGCTTAAGTCCACATCCTTCCCTTTTCTGCCCCATGACTGGGAGCGCAAGAAACTGGAAGCCATGGGCTGCAAGGTTTTCTCTTTCGGTAGATTGGCTCTGCGAGCTGTTAATGCTATTTACGCCATGGCTAAGTATACCTTTGGTACGTAGAGGATTGTCCCTAGTACAGCTGAAACCTGACGTACAATGAGATGAGGGAGGGTTTCAACACCCTTGTCAGTGACGGAAAGGATGCTGCCTGCCAAATGTCTCAATCTGGCTTTGACGCACCACATTGTTTAAATTGTGCCATGGGCACGGGTTCAGTCCTAAGGGGTTACTCATGGATGAGAACCTGGGGCTTTGCTTCTGATGTCCAGTCTAAACTCCTGTAAATGCTCTTTAATGGTGAACATCTTTCTGTGGCTAAGGCTGACCTTTACAGAGGTTTCAGACTTCGGAAGGGCACTGTTAAATACACAGGTCAAGCAGTTCAACAACCGTCTATGTCTGCTCCCAGAAGGTGTGCCTTTCGCTACTACCCAGCCTTTGCTCACCTGGGCAAGGTCAGGTTAGCAAGGTCAGGTGTCCGCTGGTTAAATTGCAACGTTGTCCTGCCCTCCGTGGAGCACACATGGGGTTTTGCCACCTCCTCTATCGCCTCAGCTGCCTGAAGCACAAAGCTGCTTTGAATTGGACTTTGTCAATCAGACACTGGTGGGCAGGTGGCAGTACCTTTTTGTCAGAGAGTGGCTTATCACCATCAAGGATACTTTGGCCCTACAGGTTGTAACTATGAGTTACTGCCTTTTTGTTTCTTTGATGCACACTCGCCTTTCTTTCCTCCGGCCAGTCCCCTGTTGGAGGAGGGCTGTCTGCTTCTGAGAAAGGGCTCAATTGACAAGGGTGAGGTTGATACTCTTTACCTTCTGGTTCTGAAGAAAGGCAGGATCTTTGCCTCTTGCTTTTCTACCTGTGCAAGCACAAGTTCAAAAGGGTTACCCTAGCCCAGACAAGGATTGAAATTAAGATTGTGTAACCGGGAGCTAAGAGCAGCTCCTGGGTATCCAGCATTAACCAGTGACCAGGAGCTACCACTGGGGAACAAGGAGCTAGTGCATAGCGTTCCCCAAATCTAACTTACACATAATATGCAAACAAATGATTTTGTCCATTATTTATGTTCCCTTCTGCCTTATATTTTCTATAGCATTAGCTGTGTCCTATGTTTATTTATAGATTGTCCAAAACAGAGTTAAATTCACATAAATTTGCCTTTTTGTTCTGCATCAACTGGCCTGCAAGGTCAAAAGAAGCTCCTGGTAGCTGTTGGTGTCAAGCTAACCAGGCTCTTATAGGCTACACGCAGGAGCTGCATTTTTGCCAGCTCCCCTCAATTTTTAACCCTGACAGATACTCCGGCACTCGAGCTACCAGACTGGTTGGTATTGCTGGATCTCCAGGACCAGGACACCTACCCAATTGTTCCCAAGCACAGGAACTTTCTGTGGTCCGTGGTTGGCGATGACCATTACCAATTCTAAATCCTGGTGTTCAGTCTTTTCTCTGCACCCATTGTCTTCACCAAAGTGTTGGTGGTGGTTGAAGGAAGGAAAATAATACATGTCTTCCCCTGTGTGAAAGATTGGCTGATTAGGTCTGCATGCCAGCCTGGTGTCGAAACATCTGTATCACAAATGGGTTCTTTTGCACTTCTTTCGGCTTCTCCCTAAACATTGTCATCCATGTCTTTCCATCCCAGTCCCTCTTGTTTCATTGGACCAATCTTGAGTGCCTGCCTGGGCAGGGCCCTCCCTGCTGAACCCTGGGTTGCAAACATCCTTTAGATGGGGGCATGCTGTAGTGAACCAGAAGGACTCCAACTACTGCCATGCTTGTAAGGGTTTTTATTAAAAGTAAAAAATCTCCTCCTAACTTACCCTAACCCTATGAGTGAAGTTCCCTATCTCGAAACTAAAACTAATGGTGCTTGTCAAAGAAAACAGTCCTTAGTACAAAATCCTCTCAAACTAATCTGGCCACCACTAAGGAAAACTGAACTAAAACGAGAGGCGGAGCAATGACTTCCATCTTCGGCTTCTGCCTGGCCCAATCACTTGGGTGATTTGTCAGTAGTTCCAAGTTCATTAATATAACAAAAAAAGTTCAAAGCTTCCTTGCAGACTTTGTTAATCAACACACACAGTTCCTCCTTATGGTTAACTCTTCATCTGGGGTAACAAGGGTTTTTCTAAAGACCTTGTCGGGCTTACTTTTAACACAGTTCTCGATCACCGTTTCGTGACTCTTGGACTTGCCAAAGTCCTACAGTGTTCTGACAGACTTAACTCTCAATTCCTATATTTCACATAGGGCGCATGCACGTTCAGGTTTCTCAGGGTCCTGTAACCTGATTGGCTTTCCTAGCCTTGATGATTCTTAATGTTTGTATTTTTCTCATTCTGATCCACGTGGGGCATTTGTCTGCTCTAGTTTCTCAGACTCCCGTAACCGTGTGGGTTTTCCCAGCCTTGCTTAGCTCTCAGTATTAGTTTCTCTGTGGTGCACCCTGAGCGAAGTACCTTGTGGAAAGTACCGCTTTTCCCGCTCTGAGACGCTGCTTTTTCCAGGCACCCGTCTTGACGTTGTGATTGTGAGCTGCTAAGGTGACTGAAGCGTGAACTTTTTCTAAGTGTCCAGCACTCCCACAACAGGGCTGGATTTGTGCTGACACGCTCATAAACGTACTCACCCGCGCGCACACCCTGAGCAAAGTACCTTGTGGAAAGTACCGCTTTGCCTGCTTAGCCTAGTGCAGCAGAGCGTAGCAGTTGCAATCTTGTGGTCACATTGTTTTCATTCCTGCTTATACCAAGGTATTGCAAAGTTGCATACGCTATAGATGTTTGTTCATTGTTTTCACTTCAAAGTTTATGATGTTTAATCTTTTGCATTCTCTTAAATCAGGCATGCCTGACCACGCCAGTATCTCCTCTAAAATGGCTGCCACAGGTAATTTACATGCGATGTGCAGAACGCACACTTTGATTTCACTTTCACCCAATTCTAATCATAATCCCTCTGTAAATATAGCCACGCACACCTGCAGCTCGACGAGTGCAATAGCACCAAATGTGCTTTCTTCTACAAACATGTCTTTACTGCCTAGCAGCCTTCCAGGTTTTCAGCATTCTCCATTTCGCATTTCCGAGCGTCCTCATGGTTCTGTATTCACCAATTTTCAATTTCACAATGCGCCTCCAATGCCCCAATTGCTCTCTGATTAACTTTGCTCGCATCAGATGGTCTTGGGACCATCACTTCCATTGAACCTAAGACAGCGTTATCCTCTAACATACTTCCGATTTCCAGTCATCATGATTCTGTAATTAATGATTCTGTGAATAATGATATCTCCATTCATGCGAGACAAGGGGTTTCTCCCATTTCCATTTCTAGTGAAAAACAAGATCATCAACATGACATTTAGTCCATAAGTAGTGCCTCTGATGAAACTTCACAGTATATACATCCCACGCCGCCGCTCCAGGCCTTCTGTAAACCAACTTCCTTCTAGCATTACCCCCACAATGTTAGACATCACTCTTGCTGCCATGACCACCACAATCCTGAGTGTGTTTAAACTACTAGAACGCCTAGATGAAAAAGCATCCCTTCAGACACAACAAATTAACTCTTTACATGAATGGATGATTTCACTAAAAAAAATGTCCCACCACCATTAGCGCGTCGCAGCCTATGGATCCTTTCACCTCTGCAGAACATCAGATTATCTATCTGACGGTGCCTGCCTTTGATATTATTCGTCCAATTGTTGGTCCAATGTTGTATTCTGAACTCCCTTTGGGATAAACTGTGTGGGTGAGTCTACCTGCTGAACAAGAGGTACTGCCTCAAGAGTCCGCAGAAATACCAAATGAGTGTTGTTGATCTTGATCCCCCTTCTCAGCCTGCACCAATTCCTTCGAATTCTCCTAAAATTCCTGCGAAAGATAAAAGGCAAAAGAAAAAGAAGTCAATCCCAAGCCAATCTTTGATTAAAAAATCTAAGAATATGACTATCCCGAAGATTCCCAAAAATTCTGTTGCCACGTTCTTTAAAGCTGTTCCTTCAGCCTCTCATGTTGTGATTAGCACTAATGAGAACTGCAAATCTTTTTTACCAGAGGACGCGACCAAAAATATTGACCATACAACAGTCCATAGCCTGCATTATTTCCCCTTGAACAAACTTGTAAATGCTTTGGGTGATTCCGCAGTTCAGTCTTCACTGAAATCCTTAACCTCATTGACAAACGTCCCGACATCTTTAATTGTATCATCTGGTACAGCGCCTTCTTCCATAGGCGAGCACTTGTTTGTTCCTAACTCTCACTGGGCAGCTGTCCAATCCATCAATCATGAGCATAACACCCCACAAATTCCTGTGGCAACGATTCCCTGTGGAAACCATTTTGATGCTTCAACTCGAGACCATTGATTGATGTTAAAATCAAGACCTTCACCTCCAGCACACCAATGTCCATCGATAACACCCATGGCACCAAGAGCTTCATCTCTACTCAACAGACCGGAACACCCAATTTTTCCATCCCTGCCTGTAATAGATGATTCTCAACCAATGGATCACAGAACATCACATAAAGATCCCTTAGATTCTGATATGATTACATCACTGATAAAATCTCTGGTAGATTCCTTCCATGCGATGCAATTGCATATACCATCTGACATTACCAGCACGGAGCCCAAGATTAACTTCTCGACCCAGGGTCGCATGCCTATACAACCAACAAGAAATTTGATTCCTAAACACAATGATAATGCTACAAAGCCTAACTCTGTTCATTGGGCTACGAGATCTACAGAACCCCTAACAAAGAACAGAATGTCTACTTCCCATCCTTCGATGCCACTTCTTCCAAATTCCAACATACCGTCCCAGTCTTCGATCCCACCTGTCTCGAACAGTCACTCGCTCATCATGAAATGCAGCAGAAGTAACTTCCTTTGTATGACCTTAATAGGCAGTGTATTCTGAACATCTTTAATGACGTGGACCAGTTGGAAAATGTAACTTCGAGTGACATTGATCTTGTAGAGTTTATTGCTGGCAATGACTTCACCATTGTGTGATTATGGATCGCCTCAGCGATAGTTGCCAAAACCATCTGGAACGCAAAATTTTCATTGTTTGATATGGGGTTCCTTATTTCTCTAGATCCTGACAGGTCTCAAATCTTATTTGCTCCCATGATTCCATCTTCATCCAGGTCTGCATCTTTGATTCCCAATTCATGTACATATGTACCTACCAAAAACTCAACCGTTTCATAACTGCAAAGTAGACACCAAAACAGTACTGAAAGTTTATGTAGTTGGAACACAAGAGGTCATGTACACCTCCAGGAATCTATTGACTTGTTTCCACACCCGTTTGATATCCTTGTGTTTCAAGAAACTTGGTTCATTTTTCCACCAGTCTGGGACAACCATTCTATCGCGTTAATCTCAGCTATAAGAGGAGACAAGGGACGACCTATGTCGGGTCTATTGGTGGCAGCTTGTTCTTCTTCAAAATTTTCTATAGAACCATGGCTTAGCTTTGATACCTCTATACAATTGGTCAAATTAGTTAGTCCTCTTGGAAACGTTGCATTGTTTAATATTTATCGTAACCCAATGAAAATTCAAAATTTTGTGTTTCTAGAAGCACTCTCAGATATGTTAGACTGTTGCTTTCACTAAAAACATCACAGCCACATTGCTAGTTGGCGATCTCAATATTGATTGTTTTAATCCCAAAAGTGAAGCTGCCGCTCAAGAGGCTGTGACATGGTCTACCTTTATTTCCGAACGTAACCTTAAAATGATTAACGGGGCCGTGCCTGGAGATTTACCAGCTGTTACTACCTGGCACATAGATGGAATTGTCAGTACAATTGATTCATAAATGACACTGACATAAATGTGTTCCATAACATCAACTCGTTGTTCCATATTACACCTCAAATGCACAGTGATCATAAATTACTATCGCTTGTATTTTAGAGAACAGACTGGTCCATTTCTTCACAGAGACAATGGTATGATCCACCATTAAGAATCAATCGGGCTAAAACTCGTTTTTCGTGGAATCCCACCAAACTTTGCGATTTCAACAATTCCATCGCTTATATGACTCGTAATAATATAAACATGGATTACACTCATATTCTTCAGAAATTTAAAAATAATATTCTAATTGTGAAGTCCAAACCAGTCACTCGTCTACATGCGTTTGATCTCGAATTACATAACAGAAGAGTGAGTTATAGAAAGGAACTTAAAGTACTGATTTCCTCTTCCAACATTCTGCTATTTGATGCTCTCAAAAAAGCTAAAACTAGATATTCGAATTGGGTACGTTCTCGCAGAGCTAGTCTTTTTCAACATGACATTGAGAAAATGCTTAATACCCTTGTCTCTAAAAATTCAGCAGATATCTGGAAACTTCTAAATCACACAAAATGTTCATACCAACTCGGTTCACAAGCAAACAGAGTGGATGAAGAGCAATGGGTTTCACGTTTCTCCAATTTATAAGTCGATCCCTTGTTTGACAATTTTGAATATCATATACAAACAAAGTCTACATGGAAAGTAGATTATGACACTGAAACCATCTTCTATTATATAAAATTGGCCAATAAGTCGAGAGCGGCCGGGCCGGATGGTTTAAGTAACATCATGTTAAAGAACAATCCGGAGCAGTGGGCACAAATTCTATCTCACCTTTTCCAACATATATTAAATACAAAATGTTTACCAATCTCTTGGCAAAAGTCCATTATTTTGCCCATTTTTAAAAAGGGTGACCGCTCCTCACCACATAACTACAGACCCATTACACTCCAGTAAAAATCTTCGCCAAACTAGTTCTGTGAGATTTTTCCGCTTGGACCTTACTCCATCAACTTCGTAACCCATGCCAATCAGGTTTTGTTGCAGGAATGGACACAGCAGTTAACCTGTTCCTTCTTAATACCTTAAAACTACAATGTCTCTTACAGAAACAGCAGATTTATTTTGCCTTTGTAGACTTACATTCGGTGTTTGACTCAATTTCTAGAGTCAAACTCATGACTAAACTTGCCAGACACAATTGCCCAGCCACTCTGTCTGGCATAATATATATTTTTTATTCTTTCACCTCGGTCCAAATCAGATTCAATCTGAATGGACTACTCTCAAGACCAGTTCTTACATCTCGTGGCCTCAGGCAGGGCTGCTTGTTGGCCTCAGCAATTTTCAATTATTTTATTCAGGACGTTAAATTTAAGTTTGATGCTGCAACCTCTGATTCCCTGAGAATTAATGGAGTTCCGATAAAAGCACTCATGTACGCGGATGACCTTGTGTTAATTTCCAAAACTCCTGCTGGATTACAAATACTATTATCAACTTTTGAATCATACATCTTAGAAAATAAACTCAAGGTAAATACATCTAAAACACAAGTAGTCATGCACAATCCTCACTGTGGCATCCATACATTAAAGCATTGGACCATTGACGATGTCAATTTGTCAATCGTACTTGCTTATATATATTTGGGTGTTATTTTTGAACCAGTATCCAAACCCATAAAACATCTAAATTTGATAGACTCCAAACTTCTATCATTCATCTCTCAGAGTCGTATCCTTCTCGTTAGATATGGCAAATTCTCTAACACTTGCAGTAATCTTTTGGAAAATGAAAGTCACGCCAGCAATTGTATATGCGCTGGAAACAGGATCCCCAATGTCCGCATACATCTCAGACAAATGGGAAGCCAAGTTCTTGCGTAAAGTGCTGCGACTACCTCAATGCACCCCAATATCATGGATACGTTACGAAATAGGCACAAACTCATTGTCCACCATCTATCATGGGAGACAATGTGCATTGTTGAGAAAATGCCTTATATCTACTCTTACTCAGAATGCTCTCAAACTATGTTTAGCTCAGAACATTCCTTTCTTCGCAAATGGCTTTTGTCAACATATAAGCTATTGGCTCATGCTGACGTTGAAATCGATCTTTAGATCACAAATCCTGATAAGACAAAACAAAAAAATGTTCAAATGGCCTGGATTGATAATCAACAGCAATGCCTAACATACAAAAATGCCATTAGCCAACGTCTTCCACCAAAATTAAGAGGCATTATGGAAAGTTATTTGTTTAAAGCTCCTTCTCTATACTACAGGCAATTGATCTTGCGCTTCCGTTTTCATATGTCAAACGAAAGATCTGTTGTGTATTAGAAAAACCGTGCCCCCTGATCAAAATGTCTGTCGCTTCTGTAAAATCTCGGGCACTCCGGAAACCATGGAACATCTTATTACTCTATGTCCTCTGGTGTTATCCACAAGACAAATACACTTTCACAAATACTGCTCTATTTTCGCTCTGTGTGACCAGAATCAATGCTCGGCCGTTGTTTATGGATCCTCCTCGTTGGTTTTACAGATCGCCACAGTACACTATTTGCGCTCATTGCAATTAGTCACCATTAATACATCTGAGTCTTTTAATACATAAGTACTGTGAAATTATCATGATCTCTTTCAATTGAGTTAGATATAACACCTTTTGATTTATAGATGGTTTTTAGTCTGTTCTGTTTTACTTGTGTTTTTTTCTATTGTTGTAAATTGAGACACTTAAAAACTGTACATATGTGATTTTATGTTTTATCCTACTTCATATTGTTCTAATTGTTCAGTCTCTAACAATTGTATTGATTTATACGATTTTTTTACTATCTGTACCATCTGATCTTGTTAAATGAGTCTTATATTGAAAAGTTGATGTATTCAACTAAATCAATAAAGAAAGAAAAAAAAAGTTTCTCTGGAAGTGTTCACCTCTCAGTTGATGCTAGTCTCCGCAGCTAATTTCCTATGGGCATAGAACTTGTGTATCTGGGTTCTCCAACGGGCTGGTGTCGGCTCTGGGCCCACCATTGTGTGTCTGTTGTTGCTCCACCAAAGGAGACAGGTGCTTCTCTGTCCCTTCCCCCGACCTGGACTTCATGGTCGGAGAGTACGCCAGCCTTCCAGTGTCCGGCTAGCGTTGGCCTCGCTCCATGTTCCAGCAGACTCAATGGCCCAGCGTAGCTCTGCCCCTTCAGGACGTTTCTTCCAGAGGGCTGGCCTCTGCCAAGGGATTGCAAACCCTCGTACGACGAACAGGAAAGGTGCCCTTCTTCCTCATCTTTGACACTCAGATGAAATCGGGCATTGCCTGAAGGCAACGGGAAGGAAGGAATGTCACAGGTTGATGGGTTTAAAATGGGAACAAAATAGGATTGACCAAGTACCATTTAGGCAGACAATGTCTTCCGGTCTAGCAGGTCCTTATTGGACTGAGAGTCCTTGTCCCCAAGAGGTGAGGCACTCCCAGTGAGGTCCCACTTGCCCCGCTCCGAGGAAGGGTCTTGCGGAGAGGCCTCCCCTCCAGAGCCTCACAGTGGGTGGCTCGCCTTTGGGGAGAAGGGATGAATTGACCAGATTTGTCAAAATGCCTTCTTTGCCCAAAAGCTGGTCCCGGCTATCCCATTTCTGCGTCCTCTAGGCCTCCTGGCCTCCAGTATCCTGGGGGTGCAGAGGCCAAAGTGTGCATAAGGTCTCTCCAGTGGTGACTTTTATGTCTGTGGTATCAGTTCTAGTGCAACATGGCAGATCTTTTGCAGGTCTCGGACAGGGTGTCTCAAGCGCTAGTGTGATGGACCCTGTGAAGCCGAGGACCGGGTCCTTTAAGACGAGGTAACAGTATCTGAGATGGATGGGGATGCAGATATTACTCATACATCAATAATCAGACTGACTCAGGAAGTTGGCAAAAGCAAAGCTGTTTTAATAACAAGTCTTATAAACAGGGGTACAGCGGACATCGACGGACGTCGCACAGCACGATCTCAGCGCATTTCATAAAAAAACATTAATTTTATAGCAACAATTCGTCATAAGTGACGTCATACTATGTGGCAAATAAGAAAACCTACTAGGGGTTGTGGTTGGTTTGCGGGGACCATCTACATATACCTTCTATGTGATACAGGGACGTGATTGGGTCTCTAAAATCGGGTGGACAACTAAGCCCACCCCAAGTGCAAGTCCTCTTCCGCGTCAGACTAATACACAACATACTATTGGCTTCTCAAACTATAAGGCTCCTTTAATACGTGGCCCTCTATAATTGGTTTGCACACTTGTACCCTTCTGGAATATTCCACTTGCTAGTAGCATGCAAGCTGGTGCCCCATGTGCTGGGGGGGTTGGCCTGTTTATGCCTTCCCCCCCAATTAGCCCAACATCCTTAATCACTCCATTTGGACTGCCATTCAATTAGTTCTTTTGAACTCCACCTTGCAGAGGCTCACTATGCCTGACAATAAAAGGGAGTGTGGCATGGCCTTATCTTCTGGTCTCGGTGTAGCTCGCCGAAAGTCTATTTTCATCTGACCATGTGACTGGATACCACGTTTTTGAGCTCTTCGTTGTATTTAATACTATTAAATGAAGAAATCTTGGCACCCTCAGTGACTTTCCTTCCACCTGAAACAGGAGCTCAGCTTGCTTCTCACATTATTGTATCTTCTCGAGTACATAACTAGGCTCTCGGCGGCCCGACTCTTGACACTGTGCCGGGCCAGACAAGCCTTTCACAAATCTTCCTTCGTCATCAGCTATTCTCATTCTGCTGCACCACACTTCCAGCCCTTTCATTCACGGGGTCCAAGTTTGCTAAAATACGCTGTGGAACATCCAGATTCTATACATTCCTATATACATATATACATAGGCGCATCGCCTACAATCTATTCACTACATAGCCAGCCTTCTGATTACTTTGTCTACTTGCATTGCTGCATCTGTACATTTGTACAATAGTTTTGCATATTCTTCACTGCTTCTCCGCACATGCAATCTTCATTTCGCTCCCGAAATGTTGCTCACATCACTACTTCATCATCAGATTCTATAAGGTCCATATTGTTTCTTCATTCACATCTCTTCTGGGTGCATTACGTCTGCTTTATGTGAAGTCACCAATCCTCTTTCATTTTCACACTTCTTCCGTCATTTCCTTCAGGAGACTCATTTCTTTGTGAATACATATAGCATTTTCTCAATGGATACTTTGTTCCAAGGACTTTTTGTGATATAGGCACCATTATAGGCTTTGCGCATGTCTCAATTTCCAATTGGCAACATTTAGGCAGAAAAGGGGCAGAACTTCTGGTAGGGGTACTTGGCTCCTCCTCTACACTTGCAAAACAACTTCAGGGTAGCATTGCTTCGGCAACTCTGGACCAAATTGACTGCGGAACCACAATGCAATAGGTAGGTTGTCCCCTTATCTCGTTGGCACCAAGGGAATATATAGTAAAGACAAATGGGTGGGTGTCAACAGGATAAATAAAATAACGCTATTTCATAACAAAAAGCAGTCAATGCTCATGTATACTCCAGAATAAATGATGCTCAACGGAGGAAGCACAAACGGTACAACAATTTTATTCCAAATACAAATGTGAATGAATAGACAAATGCAGCGTGCATAATATAATATCTGATGCTTGTGAATCTGCTCAGAATCGCATGCTGTGCATATAGTCGGACATCTAGTGGTAATCGCGGAGTATTGCATCTTTCTTTCGAAGATCGAAAGGGTACATCGACATGGGCGTGACTGTAACACTATCCCTAACGTGACGTGTAGTGTACCCAAAATCCCTCACGCGTCGAGGTCCCCTAGAATGTATGTTTCCGCCCAACTAGTTTGTCGCCTTATGCGGAGCCCGTAAGAGTTAATATTGCTTACTTTGTCCCCACGACCTACGGTCGTCTAGACTCCCGACTAATCTTTTCGATGACGGCCTCGTGGGCTTCCTGCCGCCGAAGAAATCCACAACTGCTCGACGACTGACGACCGCCTGACCTCAGCCCTACGGCCAGACCTTTAATCTAGGGAGGTTGGGGGCCTGGGTTTATTCTTTTTCAAGAATGTATTTATTTTTCCCTTCTCTTTCTCCATTTGGTCTGGCTGCCGTCACCCTCAGCTATGAGAGGACGCCCTTTAATCTTTGCCTGTCGCGTAAGAGCAAGTTTCCGGGGAAGGACACACATCGCTGTTGCAATCAGTGTCTACCTCGAGACCACGGCAAGCGCTCCTGCAAGTCCTGCAAGATCTTTTGGCCCAAGACATTGAAGGATGGGTGTACTAAACGGTTGGCGGCATGTGCGATGTAGGCCAAACCCATTTCCCCCATTGCCACCGTTGCTTCAGACAACAAGGTATCCATCGGCAGCCATGGCTCTGAATTGTAACACATAGACCTTTCGGCAGAGCCTTCAGGCTTCCAGATGCCCGGCCCTGACAGACAGGCCACCGGCTCGTCACCACAAAAAACATAGTCAGCGACACACCGTCCAAAGGAACTCAAGCACCTAAGGCTTTGGTGGAATCGTTAACCACGACGGCGCCATCCGGCATGTCTAGGCCTTCCATTCAGCTGCCAAAAATACACAAAAGCCTTGCAGCCATTATTTCGGCAGCTACAGAACATGAGGGTGCCCCCTCTCATCGAGAGGAGTATTCTGAAGTCCCCCAGCCTCTCTTAAAGGAAAATCTCCCCCTTCAGGGCAACCTTTTCCACCTCAAGACCCTTCTGCATCGTCCCTATGGACTAAGGAGAAATTTGTGGACAAAATGGCCCAATTGCTTTTTCAGATAAATATATCACTCCCAAGAGACCTAGGGAGGAGGACTCTTGCTCCATTCCACAAAAATTGGAAAAAATGTCCCATCTCTGCAGAAGACCACCAAGAGGATGTCTTGGATGTCTTGGATGTCTTAGAACAGGAGGATAGCTATGAGGACATTAATCTGTTTGCTCAGGACACAGCTGACCAAGACTGGGATCACGATCAGTCATAGGATCAGGGCCCTTGGCTATCACCATCACACACCCCTGAACCAGATATCATTTGTCTAGATCCCCCTTCTTCGCCTCCACAAAGGGAGTTGTCACCTGTGGATGACAAAATCGTGTTCAATGCCATTTTAAAGAGAGCAGCAGATCATTTTGCTATCGCAACCCATGAGGCTGCCCCTGACTCTGATTTTGTTGAGGATATCCTTAAGGAGAAGCCTCCAACTAGTCAGGTCATCCCCTTACTTAATTCCATAATGAGGCTTCGTTGTCACCATCCGTCACACCGGCGGTCAAACCTTGGGTTGAAAAATTGTTCCGCCCATCCCCTTCCAACCCACTATATGTATGGGGTCATGCCACACCGGACTCCCTGGTGGTTACAACCACTAGAAGAGGGTGGGGTTTCCTCTGTCCACGGTGGAAGCTCCTCCGGATAAAGACTAAGAAATTTTTGTGCCCCCGGGAAACAAATCACTGCCTCTGCAGCCTATTCAACTAGGATCACTAACACAACTATCCTAGCAAGCAACAGCGACGTCCAATGGGGCCTGGTCCAGGATGATCAAGAGGTCCCAGAGCCCACCTGATCACGTCTGCTGGCGGGTGTGGCTGAGGCCAGACAGGATACCCACAAAATAAAAAATACTCTGGACTCTGTTGAAACTGCTCGACGCACTCTTGCCCAGGGGACTTTACTCAAGAGACATGCCTGGCTGAAAAACATGGGTTTAAAACCAGAAACTCAGGCCTCTCTGATAAATAAACCGGTCGAAGACTCCAACCTTTTTGAAAAAGCTATTGATGACGCCCGAGAGACTGCCAAGAAGGAGCGCGAATTGCTGAAATCTCTCGGATTAGACAAGCCCTCCCACCAACATGGAGGCTCCAAGTCCTGCCATTCCTTTCGTGGACAATCCTTTTCCTGGTCTCCCCATGGACAATGTGGCTCAGGAAGCACCCCCTTGTCCTCCGGCCAAGGCTCATCTGGTAGAAGCCAGTACCAATAGAGAGGTCCTTGTAGAGGCAAGGGTAGAGGCAGGAACTCTACTCCTAGAGGCTCCCTGGCCTCTACCTCAAAGTGACTCGCCGGTTCGGGTCCCCTCGCACACCTCCCGGGTCGGGGGTCGTTTGTCATCATTCATTTACGCCTGTGAGGGGTTACATCAGACCAGTGGGTGTTAAAGACCGTCACCCGTGACTATTGCATCTAGTTTCACCGAGCTCTTCGCTACCACCCACTGAAGAGCAGATGCCTGTCACCAGATCACCTGAGCATTCTGCTGCAAGAGGTTCAGATCCTTCTGGAAAAGGGTGCTAAGTGGTCCCCATTCACCAGGTAAACAAGGGTATTTATTCAGTGTACTGCCTTGTACCCAAAAAGGATCTCCACATGCGCCCTATGTTAGATCTGCGCCCAAAAACCTCAAAAATTCAGAATGACAACGCTGCATGAAGTAATGCCCCCCTGCTGCGGCAGGGGGATTACATGGCCACATTGGATATGAAAGATACATACTTTGATATTTCAATGTTGCCAGAGCACAGAAAGTACTTCAGGTTCATGATAGAAAACACCCACTATCAGTTTAAAGTTCTCCCCATCGGCATTGCCTCGGCTCCATTGGTGTTCACAAAGGTACTGGCGGTAGTAGCTGCTCGCCTGCGCAGTCCACCCCACTCTATCCTTACCTCGATGACTGGATCATAACGGGAGATTCGTACAGAACATGCCAAACAAATATGCAGAAGACAGTAGATCTCCTCTTCAACCTAGGGTTCTCGATCAACCAGAAAAATTCCAGTCTAAACCCCAGCCAAGTCAAAACATTTCTGGGGGCTCTAATTTGGACCAAAGATGACGGCCTCGTCTTTCCCTCCAACAAGAGGGTTCATAACTTGCTGTTCCAGATCCTTCACTATGTAGCCAGTCACAAGGTGACCATACGCAAAGCTATGTGATGTTTAGGGACGAAGGCCTCCTGCATCTACCTAGTTCCACACGCTCGCCGGCGCATGCGCTCCATGCAAGAGTGGTGCTTGAGCCAATGGTGTCGGACCAGCGGCCAGTGAGACGATCTAGTGGTTGTTTCGGCAGTCCTCGTTCAGTTTCTGCAGTGGTGGTCAAGGGGAAACCTTCTGCAGGGGAAAACCTTCACCGCCCCCGCAGTAGAAGCCACTCTTACCACAGACTAATCTCTGGCAGGGGGGGGGGGCTCACCTCCTTCATCCGATGGCGCCCTTCTTGTAGTCCCCAGCGGTAGCATCCAATCACATAAACTTGTTGGAAGTGCTAGCAGTTTTCAAGGCCCTGAAAGCCTTCCAAGCACATCATCAGGGGAAGACAGTTCTAGTCCACACGGACAGTACTACGGCCATGTATTACTTAAACAAACAAGGGGGCACTCACTCGCTAGGGCTGTCCAAACTGTCCCAGAACACATGGAAATGGGCTCTCAAACATAAGATGTTCCTCCTTTCACAACATGTTCAAGGGGAACTCAATCTTCTGGCAGACGTACTCAGCAGAGACCTCCCTCTTCCCGTAGAGCACGAGTGGCGGCTACAAGAGGACATTGTAATCAGCGTCTTCACAGAATGGGGCTTCCCAGAGATTGACTTGTTTGCCACTCTGGAGAATGCCCAATGCACAGATTACGCCTCCAGCTACCCTCAGAACTGCTCCCAGGGGAACGGTCTCTGGATAACATGGTCAGGGAAATTTGTCCATGCTTTTCCCCCCCCGATTCCCCTGCTCAACAGAATAGTACACAAGATGCACCAAGAGCCAGTCAGGATGATTCTGGTGGCCCCATGTGGGCCCGCCAGCGTTGGTTCTCACATCTCATGGCAATGTCAGTCTTCCCTCCCAGGAAGCTCCCATGCCCATACAACATGCTGTCTCAAGACCAGGGGGAAACGCTACATCCATGCCCTCAAACTTTCAATTTAGCAGCCTAGCTTCTGAGTTCATAGTTCAGACACCTCCAACTCCCTCAAAGATGTATGGACATACTCCGAGAAGCACGGAAACCTAACACCAGGAATACTCCAGCAAATGGACGCGCTTTGTCATCTGGTGTAATGGCAAGAGCATCAATCCTATTGAATGCACACCTAAACCTATTGTCCTGTACCTAACCCACCTGTTAGATTCAGATATGGTTTTCAATTTTCTAAAGGTCCACTTAGCTGCGCTTTCGGCATACACCACGTCCCAAAGCAAAGTTTTGTGGTGGAAATTTCCGGTAATTAAGGCATTTATGGAAGGGTTAAAGAGGCTTCATCCCCCTATTTCCAACCCAGTTGCCGGGTAAGACCTGAATGTTGTTCTTACCAGACTAACGGGGCCTCCCTTTGAACCAATGCACAAGGCTAGCCTTAAACCACTCTCCTACTAGACCGCCGCCCTAGTGGAGTTCACCTCTATAAGGAGAGTTAGTGAGCTGCAGGCCCTTTCAGTTCAGGTACCATTTGTTACGATTCGCAAATATAAGGTGGTTTTGCGCACACACCCACGCTTTGTGCCTAAATTTATCTCAAAGTTCCACGTAAACCAATCCATAGAATTACCCACCTTTTTCCAAAACCCCACTAATGTGGCGAAAAGAAACCTCCACACACTGGATGTGAGGAGAGCAGTTATATACTATCTGGAGAAGACGAAGCCACTAAGAAAAACAAACCAGTTCTTCGTTTCAGTGGCAGCTGACAGAGAAGGCGACCCTGTCTCTAAATCTGCTATCTAAGTGTGTCGTAAACTGCATCACATGGTTACACTGTTGCCAAGAGAGATCTACCCTTCACCTCTAGAGCACACTACTCGGGGCACAGGGGCTACTATCGCATTAATTGCTAATGTTCTCTAGATTCCATTTGCAAAGCTGCAACCTAGAGTTCTGTACACACCTACTGCCTGGATATACACTCTAGGTCTGATTCTCAGGTGGGACAAGCATTGCTGAGATATCGCTTTGCTACTGTTCCTTTACACATTCCACCCCCATCTCAGGTACTGCTCGCTAGTCTATGCACAACATGTGAATCTAAGCAGATTCACAAGCATCAGAAGACATGCATTATTCACCGTAATAGCATTTCTGATGATTGTATCTGTTTAGATTCACATGCGCCCACCCTTTCTCCCCTCGTGGAGTAGAAGGAACATAGACCTCTTACACCTTCTCTCATGTACCCGCTCACGCTGACTATAAGGCTCCCTCCCAGCAGAAAAAACACAACCAGAGGGACCTCAACGTGTGGGGGATTTTGAGTACACTACACGTCACGTTAGGAATAGTCACGCCCATGTCGCCGTCCCCTTTCAATCTACGAAAGATGCAATACTCTGCGGTTACCACTAGATGTCGGACTATATGCACAGCACGTGAATCTAAGCAGATACAATCATCAGAAATGCTATTACGGTGAGTAATGCAAATCATGCCAAATGTGTCAACCATGGTACATTGTCCTCAAAGTGCATAATGCTAAAAAAAAAAAGAAAAGTTCACACATTTTCTATTGGTATGTATTCATTTTCATCCTGGATGAACATTACATAGTCATGGCAGTACTTTTTAAAAATGAAATGCTACCTCATTATAAGGTACTGTACATCATCAATTAATCACATTTTTTAAAAAATCTGTGCATCCTCAATGGGGTAATTTTTTAGAAAGTAATTTTTTGGAAGGTCTACTAGCTGAGATGGCTATACAAAGAAATCTGCTTGTGAAAAAATACATTTAAAAAAAGGGGTGCACCAGCCTGAAGTTGTTTTTCCCGTTATTAAATGTATTTAGAATTTTATTAAATGTATCCCACTGACAGCCATCCATTTTCTCTTTTCACAATTGACTGTGATCAGTGCATCGCTCAAGGGCGTGGGCGCTCATCGGCTACGTTTTATGATGGAGACTCTGGAACATTTCACTTTTGCTGGAAATGTGGGCGATCAGGCTGGCCCAATTTGCGTTCCTTCCCTCTTTGAGACAGGGCTCTGCTGGTCTTGGACTACATGCTGGCCATTGCTAGGGCGTGGAAGGAGGTGACTGACACACAGGTGGCATGATTGTTGCTAAAGACTTTTAATCATGAGAAAAATAAATGCAAAATATTTCCTGGCCCTATTACTAAGAGGGGCTTCCCTGCCTCAACATAATACTAAGGATATGTCACAATGTCCATCACCCAAAGCCCACTGTTCTGTGACAAAACAATTTCCTTCCCTTACACTTCTAGCTAAACTAAAAGGTTGATGAGTCTTCTTAATGCTGAAGAATGGCTACCTTCTTCTGTAGAGTGGACCACACTGCCAGTAGTGTGCAGAAACTATTTCCTGAGAGAATGACTCCCTTCCTCTGTGTGCTGCCTTTAAAAAGGACTGCAACCTAAGTTCCAGATTGAATATGTTTCAGTTCACAAAAAACTGTTTTAACTCAAAAGCGTGGTGCCAAGAGAATGACTTCCCTTGATCTTTCTCAGGCTTCTCACAATGTTCACAATACCAGGGAGATGGACTTCTTTCCCTGTCCTTTCTTAAATTTCTCACACTGGCAAGACTCCCCTTGACGTTTCTCACAATGCTCACAAACACCAGGGGGAATGACTCCCTTCCGCTGGCATTTTAGGCTTTTGTCTCTCATCCCAACTTTTTCACTACACTGCCAGGTACTGTGACTGAATATGATTCAGGTTACTCTTGATAAGAGGGTGCGAGCGAGTCCCAGACCCGAGAGATTCTCTGCCCTTGAGGCTGCAGACTTGGTTCACTATCCTGCCAGGTAGTGTGACTATGAATATGACTTTGGATGCAGTTTATGAGATGTGGCTCCGAGACCCCTTCTTTGTGACCTTTCTGGCCTCCACGGTTCCCACCAACTGTCCCGGGCTACCCAAACCTCTCCAGGGTCTTACCGACTACCTCCTGTTGCCTGTGGGCTTCTCTACCCCGTGTGGGCTCTTCAGTCTCTCCAGGGGCTACAACGCCATTGCAGCATTCCCCTGCTTTTTGGCTGCACATTTCCAGCTCTCCAGATGCGCTGGTTATCCCAGTCAGATGGCTGCCCTGGTCTCTGCCTCCTTCTTTGGTCCAACCATGACGGATCTGTCGGACGCCTCTGCCGGCAGCCAAGTGTCTCTGTTTCTGCACGCCTGGCGTCTCTATTCCTCCAGTTTGTTTTGCGTTTCCTAGTTTCTCCAGGAATTGTCTGACAATCTGTGAAGCCCTTCCTTTTTATTATTGGGCTCGACTTTTGTTCCAAGTTGTCTAGGCCTCCTATGTTGGTTCTGCTGGGCACTCTGCAGTGCTCCATGCCTCTTCCTCATCTAAGTATTGGTATTCTCATCCTCAACTGGGTTACTTGTGCTCTTCTTCGTCCCGGTCTGTGCATATGATTCATAGGCAGTCCCTACTCTTCCTTTTCCCACTGCATTTAAGGGAGGTCAGATCTACCCTACAGAGATACATGGAAGTGTTTGGGATTATGGGACCCTGTATAGGGTAGGATGAGGGAGGCAGGGATATGCTTTGGGCATGCCACTTTCTTCTCAGATGTCATTCCTAGTCCCATTGGGGGTGGGGGGTCCCTAAACATGAGATCCAGCCGCTGAGTATCACCCCCAGGGGGCCTATCTGGTAGCGGCCTCACATCCCTGTCCTCATGGGAAGGCGCTCCCCCTAAGGAAGAAGGGTCGACATCCTTGGATTTGTCACACCATGTATTACCTAATAAATGCGGTGGTGAAGGCTCATTGCCTCACTGCACAGAAGCAATGAGACTGTGGTTCTGCGCTCTGAAGAACGTTTCCGTGAAGATCGGCCATCACTTGGGGACCGAGAACGTTGTAGAACAAGCAGGCTGATTTTGGCCACCCACAAATTCTAGAGCAGACCTTTGCCTTTTGGGTGACTCCTTCAGTGGGCCTTTTGCTTCCTATAAGAGCAGGATGTGTGGGTTGTTATGCTTTTGGGAATTTCCTTCAAGCTACTCTGAGACGCATTCACTGTCAAATACAATTTTGGTGTCCTTTATGCATTCACACCAATTCCTGACATTCTGCTAGTTTTCAGGAAACTGCTCAGGTTTGAGCACACATTGATTTGGATTGCTCCAGACTGGGCCCAGTGGACGTGGTACCCGGAACATCTGGACATGTCCATCAGCCCTCTTTAGTGTCTGCCAGCCAGGGTGGTCCTGCCCTTCTACTCAGGGGGCCCGGATCCTACATCTGAGCCTCCGCATTGTAAACCCTCTTGCTTGGCTGCGAAGAGGATAAGATATAAGGAGTATGACTTGTCAGACTATGTCCTGGATGTACCCTTTTCCGTTCCAAAGTCTGCCACCAGTTCAGGTCATACACCATTCGCGCTGTATCTACAGCATATTTGTGTGTCCTACTGGAGGATACACCACAAGAGATGGCATTCCCCATTCTGAGTCTTGCTCATCCCATACTTCATCAAGTATCTTTAATGGCTCAAATTGCAAGTTGAAATCTCCTATGACCAAAGCATGGGATTCTACATTGAATTGGTGATCATAAGACTGAATAAGGGTGTGCATTAGAAAAAAAGTTGCAAGGGGAGTAGTCCTGTATGGTCTGTCATAAACATTAAGAATAGGTAAGTGCTGCGTGGCCCCAATTTTTGAAGTTAGGCACTGGAGGTCAGGGCAACCGGTATCACGGCTCTCAATGAGCCAGTCCAATCATGGACTAACTCAGACAAGCTAACCTCATCTCGGTCTGCTCATGGGGCCCTTTTGTGCAGGTACACTTAAGGCTAAATATCCCTGGAATTCCTCTACACCCATAGAACCAGTCTCTTGTAAGCAATTCAGCTCAGTCTCGCACAAACCTGCACCACTCTGTGTCGCTGACCTGTTTCTCTAAACCAGCAATATTCCACTCCAACAAATTATACAAGCTAGACTCCATCGAATTGACCGTTATGGTAGGTGCGGGGGGGGGGGGGTAATCATAAGTCCATCTACAGCATCCAATCCCTCAGTTGGCAATTGTTGGACTTCATTCGCACTCAGTGCTTGAGAGTTCCACCAGTCGTGAATTAGTTGAGGGAATAGAGGTGCAGGGCTTCCGCAAGATCTTCGATCCACTGGGTGAATAAGTTCTGGATTCAATTGATAGCCATCCATCAACCCAGCGCATGCAATTTTAAATATCACGAATAACTAATTTGCACCCCCTCGTGCGTCAAATCCAATGCATGCACTTACTAGTAAGTGCCTCTTGATTCTCATAAGATCCTCTAGGCAATCTAGGTACATTGTAGGCAAACAAACCATTCCCCCTGCTCTACCTTTTGTTAATAGTAAGAAATGGCCAGTAAAGTGTTCCCCCAAAAAGTCATGAGGTAAGTTTGGCATAAACCACTCGGGTAAAGATGAAAGAACAGGGGTGGTAGATAAGATGGGGGAGAAGTTGGCAATAGGATTATCTGTAGACCAACGCTGATGAGGTTCACTAGACTGGATAGCGCTACTTAAAGTACCACTTTTGGCTCTAGCAGTGCAGACAGTATGTTGACAGTCTACATTAATTAACAAAGGAACTGCGCCATTCACTACACTATTGGAAACACCATCGAGGTTAGTCTTATTAGGTAAAAGGGGCTGACGCGAACGGGGTGGTAAATTTAATAGTGGATTAGTGGTGGGGAGATTAACCACCACCCGATTTGTCCGGTTTAACAAATCAATAATCCCCTTTAGATCTCTGCTCTACAATAATGCTGTGTAGGGAGCTTGCTTGCAGCAATTACACATGATGGTATCTGAGGGAACAGCATCATACCCAGTCACTATATTTGGTGGCTATCCATCTGTAGTGGGCCTCCTAAATAAGGTGCATCATCATCTAAGCCGTCAGCTGGGTAGGATTCGCATGCCAAATCGCTAACCTTTGGGGGTATATACTTCAATGACACTACGTGGTATATTGCCACTGGCCCCCGCTATGGTAGCAGGGACCTTCAAATTCTCTCCCCTCTTCCCTTCCTTCTACCTGGCCACTCAAGTAGTTTTGAAGGCTTTGAGGTACTGGCTATTCAGCTGCCAGGAAGAAAGCCATGCTACACAACACCATGGATGTTGAAGGACAGTGCATCTTTGTGTGCCTAAAGAATGAGCATGCTGTGGGCGATGCGGACGACATGTACAAAGAGGCAGTTTGTCGGATCATAAAGCGCTTCTCCAACAAAGAAAACCTAGTCCTAGACAGGCCCAAATTCTACACAAGGAAGCAAGAAAGCAGCAAGCAATTTGATAACTATATCACCGCATGAGAGGGCTGGCGGCCCTGTGCGGATTCAAGGACAATGTGGAGCAAGTTATATGTGACATGTTGGTAGTGCATACCAACTCTCGCAAAGTTCAGGACAAATTAATCCAGGAGAAGGAGCTAGAACTGGACAAGGAAATTCAGATAGCCAGCCCCCGTAATGGTGGACGTCTAATGGAATGGACGCAGGGACAAACACTTTTTTGACTCCACCAAAGAGAGAGGACCCAAGTGGAGGGAGTCCTAGAAATGCTACAGGTGCACCAGCACCAGTCACTTAGCCAATGATGAGGACTGCCCTGCAAGGAACAAGCAGTGCTCCAAGTGTAGGAAATTCAGTCACGTTGCTGTTGCCTGCTCATGGAGAGAAAAAGTTGCGTACATCGAGGGTGAGGAGGAAGCAGAAAACAGACCCACAGTTATGGTAAACTTGACTTATGCCAGGAGAGAGAAACCCCATTGCATCGTAAAAGTGGACGCTAATGAAACCTAGATAATGGCCGACTCCGGGTCAGATCTGACTATCCTCCCCATACAGACCTACAAAAATAACGTGGGGCGTGACTTGGTAGAGATCAGAAGCACCAAGCCCACAGTATACGGGGGGCCAAAGTGGACCTCTTGGGGTACATCAAAGCAAAAAGGACAGACCCAACACGACAAAAGTTAATTTATGCTGATCGTCCCATCCAAGCACTGCAGGACCTTCGATCGAAAAATAGAGTATTCGGTTGGACCCCAGCACCGACGACCAAGTTCTGCTGGTCTGCTCGGGAGAAGCGTCAAACTTACAAAATGATTTTCCCATGTTCTCTGACGTGCCAGTGAAGATAAAGAACTATGTTCACAAGATTCGGCTGAAGCCGAATGTCGTGCCAGTGAAGCACAAAGTCAGACCTGTCCCAGTGACGGCGAGATCAGCATTAGTTAAAAAAAAAAAGGTAGCAGGTGCTCCTCTCCAGAAAGAACATGGCATGATAACCTGTTCTGAGATGAGTTTGCAGCACACGCTTTTTGCTCACTGTACCTTTCACAGATGGGAAAAATCCATTTGTATATCACTTTGTCCCGCCCACATGGGCAGTCCAGCACCGAAATGCTCTGGCAATTCTTCTCTGAACAAGAGTACCACCAGCAACCCCATACACGTGTTTCAGCCTTGTTGGGCCTCATCAGTGAGGTGAAGCTGTCCCTTTCTGAGCCCAGTGAGCAGGGAGTCCACGTCTGGTTGCCCCCAGGTAACTCAGGGTGACCAATCCCAAGTTCCTTACAAATATTTCAAAAAAAGGTAGCATGCGCTCCTCTCCAGAAAGAACATGGCATGATAACCTGTTCTGAGATGAGTTTGCAGCACATGCTTTTTGTTCACTGAATCCCTCTCTGAACAAGAGGTGAAGCTGTGCCAGTGGGAATAGCCAGTGGCTGCGTTCAATGAAGTAATGAGGAGGATTCTGCACGCCCATGTTTGAAACCTTGTAAACCTGAATGGGAAACGTATGTGACGACCAATGCCGGTGCCTACGTGCTGGGTGCCACACTCACCCAAAGAAGGGGAGACACAAAACCTTTGCATCCAAAGCACTGTCCGAAAAAATGACTCCACAGTCGAAAAGGAGATGCTCACTTGTGCCTATGCCGAGGAGTACTTAGGTCATATGTGTGAGGCATCAAGTTCCGTCTGGTCACCGACCACAAGCCCTTAGTGCACATACTGAGTCCAACACCACGACTGGGGCAAGAATCTCGGCAAAACTACAAGAATACACATATGAAATCACACACATCGCTGGCTGAAGAATGCCCAGGCGGACTGTATGTCCAGACTACTTGATCACAAAATCCTAGGCACACGTTCCTCGAGGATGAGGGCATTGTGGTGTCCATTGGGGACCTAAGAAAGCATAATTCCATGGATATCAGATGGAGCCTTGTGGCTTAATTGTAATTAAGTTAAGACACTAAGGCAGAGACTGATACATCAGTGCAGTGAAGCCAACTGCACTGACCCACTGTGAATACAGCCAGCTCCCTGCATGTTACAAGGTACCAAATAAAATACCTCATCTTCATCCTGGTGTCCTTGTGTTCATTGGGCCACCACACACTGCTTCGGGTACAGGGCACTTGGCAGAGCTCACTCCCCTGCTGGTGCAAACACCTGCTTGCCCTTCCACCGCGTTGGCTTGCGCCGCTGCAGGGTGGGACCCGGGCTTTAGTAGAATGGTGAAACCCCTTCAGGCACAGGCCACGTGGCAGAGCTCACACCCCTGCTGTTGGCAACACCCGCCCGCCCTTGCACTGCGCTGGCTTGCACCGCTGTGGGCTGGGGCTTGGGCCTTCAGGACAAGTGGTCCCCTGCTGGTGCAAACACCCGCTCGTCCTTGCTTCGCGCGTAGGTTATCAAAGATAAGAAATCTGCGACAGGAAGGACTAATCCATCAGGAAGAACAATACCAAGATGTGATTAATTTGTGCATTTGAGACCTTCAAGCAAAGAGATTTAACATTAGATTGATTTGGACTGAATACTTCTGGCACTCGGTTTCTTCTTCCTTCAGTAAAAGCATGGCTTTATTATTTAGTAGAGTTTTTAAAATCTGTTTGAAGATCTGAGTTTTTATCAGAGTTCCAAAGAGGTTTTTCTTTTTGGCTCGAGTATAAAAACCACAGTTGCTTCCACCATAAGTCACTGTTTTTTAATAGATTCAGCGATGTACACTTAAGGTTAGCTGGTACAAGCTCATGTGTAATCTTACTTGGAGCAATTTATTTTGAATCATTTATTTATTTAGATGGAGAATGACCAGTCCAGTCTTATAAACAGTCTAATACAGATAGCTTTGGACATTCTAAGGCAGTTTGCTTATCAATGGTGGGGCAAATAATGCACTCCAGGAGCGTTTTTTTTAAGGGTCCCTTTGCTCCATCAAGCAAGTTGACCTATTTAAGAAATAATAGTTTGTTATATCACATATGCAATTGCGTATTTACATCTCAGGGCAACTTTAATATCATAGAATGTGAATTCTCTCGGTCCAGCTTTTTCATTGGGCAGGAATATAAAAAGCATTAAAGAACCAATGAGTTTGACTTCATTATAGTAGGTGCATGTAATATAATATGTACTACGGAATTCAGTTCCTCATTAGGACAGACGTTAGAAATGTACACTTGGAAGATGGACTATAATCCATGTCATTAAGATCTTTGTTAAATTCTTTTTGTGTTTTACAATCCAAGTCATATACTTGAAGTTGACCGAGCTTGGATCTTTGTGGCGAGTTAGAATTTGATTGTGAGTTTATTTGGGAGACTTCATATCTATTTGGCAAAGTGGGCTACGATTTCTTTCCCCCAAGCACCCTTGGCAAATTTAGATATTATTTTCTGAAACTTTCAGCTGTAGGCACCATTGGCAGTTTTATTTTAATGCCATTGTCTTTTTGATTATACAATTTAAATCGGCCCTAGGTGCTGTGCTGAGAGTTAAATTAATAAATCTGACAATTTTTTCTCGCTTCCACTAGAGTGTTCATCTGATCTTGTAAATCTTCTCTGGTATGGGGCCCGGTAGCCAGAGATATCATTTCAAAACGAGACGCTCTTTTTGTCCTGGACCTGTCCAATTTCTAAAGCATTCATTCACTAACAGTCTTAGAAATTCTCATGCGCATTGAAGTGAAAAGAGGTTACCTTTTAAATTCCCTTTTCTGACTTCACTTTGCTGACTTTACTGCTCAGTCATATCCAGGCTGCCTTTAGCAGCAAAGTAGTAAATCAAAAATTGTAAAAGTAGAGATTACTGCCAAATTATTTGGCAAAAAGTCTGTAAACGCCCACAAGCAACTGCTTCCAAGGCACCTTAAAAATAGTAAGCAGGCCCCCACAAGAGCAAACCAAAAGTGAGATTGTAAGCATATATTTCATAAAATACTTTAATGGACTATTCAGATAACCATGTCACTATAATGGAATCAAATAGAAAGAAAGCAATAATACACCCCACCAACTCTATTTTATTAACAACCTCTGGACTGAGAGGGTATAGAAGGTCAATTGAGTTTACGTGAGGTTGAGTTTGTGGAGACAGAGAAAATAAAAAGTAAACCATACAGAATTTTAAATCGTACAGGATTCCTGGTTGATTGTGAAAGATATATAGACAATGTAAAATTTAAATTCGAGGGGATTGGGTCCTCAGACGTATTCCATATCTTTGACCGTAATCACCACAGCTGTGCTGATTACTGTCAAAGATATGGAATACGCCGTCGGACCATCCCATCGAAAGAATGTTACCAGGTAAGAGAGTAACTTGTTCATCTTAACGGTACCAGCTCTGGAGACCAATGACAACCGGTATCTGGACCACTACCCCGCTGGACCTTTGTCTAAAGGTTCCATACTGCCAATAACCGCATACTGCTCCCTGTTCGTCGCCCCTCTTGTTACTTCTGTATGTCTCCACACCTTCAGTTTAGAGCTGTGCATCTACACTGTAACTAAAATGTCCGCCCATCTTGAAGAACTCCACAGTACAACACATACACAACGCACTGCAAATCTGCTGCCCTCTCAGCAAGCACTGAATGCACACTTTTGGGTTCTGATTTATGGTTACGGTACCTGGCACAGACTAGACTTATGGCAGTGCATCAGACAGCAGGTTGCTAACTAGCGCCTCATTTTGCACCTTTGTTGAAAAAAACAACCGGGAGTAAAATGCTCCGACTTCAGATCTTATTTGGAGCCGGAGTCAAACTATCAATAAATAGAGCTGCCTCTTGAAATGGTCATAATGTGGTGTTAATGGACATTGTACTTCTTTGTTGCTCTGTTCTGCAAAGATGAAAACTTACACCACATATTGCTGATGCTATGCAAGCTATGTAGCAAATATGCCATGCGCACATAACATGTAAGGTTGTTTCCACCGTAAACCTGACCCTAGGCCATCATTTTTACCACAAACCAACAAACAAATTAACAACCTATTAAAGGTGTAAAGAAAAAACCCTCAGGGGAGTAGGAGGTGCTAATCGAATAGGCAAAACCGAGCAGACTTTTAAAACGCAAGGATTCTTGATCAACCAGGAAGAGTCCCCTCTCATTACACTGCATGGGGCTGAGTTGTTATGCATGGGCAAGTCGTGCCTGAATTCTGCTAGTCCTGATTCAATGTCTGCAAAGGCCACACCAACTCCTAGTTGTCTACTTCTGAGGTGAGCTTGCACTACAAGACCTTTACACACGTGGCTATGTAGTACAATCTAAGTGTTATGGGTCATTTCAGTCATTCAATGTGGACAATTGTTGCACACTGCCCTTAACTCATAAACCAATCAATTCCTTAATGGTTTACAAAAAGTCAACGATTCTTTAGAAAAGATATGAACATTTAATAGAACATCTTAAATCCCCAGAAAATATTCACCAATTGTGAACATTCTTGCAACAGTGGTACACATAACAGAATATTTTCTTTAAAAAGAGTTTCAGATCAAATTTCAACTGTTATTAATGACATGCAAGTTCTTGTTTGCTGTCTAACACGTTCTTCAGAGAATGTCATCCATATCTGCATACATACAACATGCATGCATTGATATGATATGATAGGTTATTTATAACGTGCTTGATACCCATTCTAAGCGCAGACCCGGGGATCGAACCTGTGTTGCTCTGTGTCGTCTTGCTTCCGAGGCGAGCACGTTGCCGCTGAGCTAGCCTCCCGAGAGTAGAGATTGTTCTTACTTTTCAACAAATTCCTAGTGCTTTGTCACATAAAGATAGGTTAACTCGGAATAATTACCATCAGTACAGCCAATCCTGTTGAGTGAGGTTTATGAATAGTCAGACTTAAACAATCTGCCCACCACCATATTTACCGTAATTCAACAATACTCTCTCACTAATCATCCACACCAAAGTGAAACCAAAAACGATTATAATAATATATCTCCTGTGTTCACTGTGAGCAAAAGGTCAAGGATTTGTATACCCTTCTATGAGAAACTTATGGTCCATACCATGAGGTATATTACGTACTCCGTCCTAGTAACATCATAGACCACTTACCTAGTTCCTCCCACTGTAGATTTCAACACCCAATATTCTGTCGACAAGCCTTAATGCCTAAATCCACACAGATATAGAGCAACCAACATTTTACTATCCAACTTTTTATAAAGAAATTAAGCAAATTTAAACTTTATTATCTACAAATGGAGGACAATCTGTATCCACTGTCAAACCGATGTGAACAGCAAACCACTAAATGTAGCATTTCACGTCACGGAATCCAGACTACTACAGAAATGAGTGATACTCAAATTGTTGTACCTCCACCTCACTGGTCACTTTTTAAAAGAAAAAGAACATTACATTATATAATGAATAATTTATGTGAAGAGAAGTCTAGCTAGCTTTTCACTAAAGGCTTAACTTGTTGAAACATGGTTGTCTGCTTACCACACTGAGTACCTTCCATATCAACCGTCACTCTATGTGCAACAAACCAATCTGCACAACAGGCCTTTTAATAGTATTTCACATTGCGTCCATCAAACTACTATAGCTATAGAAACAATACAAATGTTGCGGTTCCCTCACCTCCCGTATCCCCATACAAGAAAAAATGTATTGATTTTATAATGACTTCTATAAAGACAAGGACTTAAGGCTCTATATCCATAATATAGTGATGACTCCAAGTGTAAATATATAAAGGAACTCTCCTCACTGTACCTAAACACTTTCAAAATGTGTCCTCTTACTAAGTGATCATTGAATGACACCGAGTACTATTTATTACTGAATACATATAAAGAAAGAGAAGATAAAAGGGGAAAAAAACTGCCCACATGATATTAATTGCAAGAAAAATGAATAAGCCTCAATCGTCACGTGGACAAAGTATTGCCATAAGTTGCAGCCCAAATTATTGAGGTTAATTGTTCTTCCATTTATGATTCAGGGCCAAGGACCTCAGGGCCACATATTCACAACGAAAACATTGTTACACCATTGAAATTAATCTTAAAAATAAGATCTTATATATACTCATATTACAGATCAATCAGCATATTCATTCAACTTCGATGTAGTACAATTGCTCAGACCTTGTGAGCTTTGCAGGATTTCTACATAGTTTCTCTTCCGAAGCTTGCGCATTCTGTTAGTGGTTGTATCACAGGAAGTCCTAAGCTGTGCACGCCCTAGTACTCCTGGAACTTCTCAACTTCATCCCTTTTCTGATGCTCACAATCTCCTAAAATTGCAGCTTCGTCACAAAGCCAGTGTTTATTCACTTTCTAAATGATGTGAGCTCTGCAGACTTTTTGAGAGGTTGTTCACATAACCCACATCTAAGTTTTCATCTCACGCTGTTATGACATTTAAGAGTGCTCTCCAGATAACATTAAAATTTTTAGATTGGTTCACTGAATCCTTACCTGCAGGCAAGAAGATGTTGGTAGAAGGGGAGCCTTCCTGACCTCACTCCTGGCCCTGAGATAGTGTGATGGGGGCAGAGTTAAGGCCGGGGAAACACTCCTGGGGAAGAAAACCTGTGTAGGTAGGGGACTGGCTCCAAGGAAGGGAGTACGAAGTGATGTGGCAGTAGACTCAATAGAAGACAGGGTAGTCTTGGTATGCAGTGATGAAGGTTTTCTAATGTAATACAGCATCAACACCGGAAGAGAAAAAGGGCGGAGGGTTAATTAGACTATGAATCTTGTCCATTATGTTAGTCTTGCAGGTCTCGTCTTCAGAATCAATAAGATCCCCCTCACCTGAGCTTGTGGTGTTCTGTGGTTCTGCCCTCCCCACCCCCCACCCCCAGGATAAACAGCCTTTTTTTAATGAAGATCTGACCTGCCTCCAGAGGAAGCCACAGTGGGTGCTTAATGGGCAAGCGGGCCACTGGCCTCGCTCCCGAGACAACCAAAGAAAGGGGAAAAAGCCAAACGGCACAAAAAAACCCTTGCTCTTTCCTTAATAGATATCAGTCTTGATCAGGAATAGGGATCAGAGATTAGGTCAGTGTGAGACTCCGAAGCGTCAGCCACTCCAAAGGAGAATGTGGGTTTGTGGGTTGGTGTTGCGGGAGCGGGCGACCCTGAGCTGTAGAAGCCGTACCGGAGAGGGAGGGTGCAAGACTCCGGGCGGTAGCAACGGCGGAAACCAGAGTAGAAGCCCCCGCTAGTGCAAAGGCTCCACCAGGAGCAGGGCAGGAGGAGAACGCCGGGAAGACAAGCGAGGCGACTGCAAGGGAGTGCTGGAACAAGTGTGGAGAGCAGAGGAACAAAACAGCAGAGAGGGAGAGAGAGAGAGATAGAGTGTTCAGCAAGACCAAGAGGAAGGGGAAAAAAAACGCCGGGCAAAGCAGAAGCCGCGAAGGTGGTGCGGCAAGAGATAGGAGGCAAGAGCAAAGCTAGAAACGCGGAGAGAGGAAAAAAAGCGCATAAACCCAAAGACGCTGCCTGTGATGTAGGTTGCAACGCGCCGACTGCCGGGAGGACAGGAAGCAAGAACCTCCCGGCGATGGCCATGCTGCAAACAACTAGACTTCAGGTGAGGGACAGCATGATGGGAAGTCAATAGCAGCGGGTACGCCATTGATCCCATATGTGCCAGCCCAGACAGCGCATTACACATTAGCAGTAATAGATTGCAAGGTGGGCATATAGAGTGATAATAAGTAGTTTAACAGAACTCTTACCAGAGGTAGTCTCATCACATTTACAATAAATGCAAGATGCACGTCTTGCGTGAATGAGCAAAGATATACGTGTTCAATGATGTACGTGTCACATTAACTGATGCACGAGATGCTTGAGATGTAGTTGCTACACGAGTTGCGTGAGAGGCCTTTGGTGAACTGAAGCACGTGTTGCATGGAAGGACTTTGCCACGAAAATTACTGCAGCCGTTCCAAATTAACAGGAAACGAAAGTACGGTTGCGTGGAAACAAGAGTAACGATCGGAATAGGGGAACGAAAATGCGTTTAGAATTATGCAGCCAGAGATGGTTTTAAACAGCTACAAGTGCTTAAATGTTTAGGCGATTGCCTGGAGGGATAAAACCTTTCATATATGATAGAAGAAATATTGAAACTACACTAGTTAAAGCACTGAAAGGTCGCAGTGTGACGGGACTGAAAAAACAAATGAATGGAGCAGACAGAGAAAGAACAAAGGGACGTGGGAAGGGAGAGGACGGAAGAAAGAACAGGAAGAAATTGCACTTACTCAGTCTGGATATCAGGCAGTGAGGCACGGAGTCAAACATGTAGCAACACACCACTGTGCTTTTAAAGGAATTAAGAGTGGAGACATGGCAGCCATTTTCTAAGGAAACTAGACTGCAGTTGGTGCAAGCAAAATGCAGACCTATTGGAGGCCATGTTGGAATGGGGGGAAATGGTCTATTTCTGCAGTTTCCACCTGTTCCATAAAGAATAGCGAAGCGTTACATAACAGAGTCCTCTTTGTGCACCATACAATCTGTCTTGGTTGATGGCAATAATATTAATTGGTAGACTTGTGCTCGAATTGTATTCATCATGACAGAAGCCCTTGTAATCATCTCATTAACTCGGTCTTCAGGGCCCATAACGCCCGGTACGGCCCTCGTCGCAGGTTTATAAAGCTATAATATTTACCTTTGATCTAACGGCACGGGGATAAATGGATGGCTTTGGAACAATGTAGAGTTCTCTTATTTTATCATCACAAAAGAAGGGATTAGATTTCACTAGATCAACAAGGGCGGGCTTGGAAATGGTGTATAACAATCAGGCAGCCAACCAGATCATTCACTTTACGATCAGTCAGAGGCAGGCTGAGTTTACAGACACTGTTCCCCATTATCATCTGACACGCCCTACAGTTAATAAGCCATCAGCAGCAGAGCCCTGCAATCACTTATGTGAAAACCGGACGCTCTCGATTCTTCCGACTTTGGTTCTTAGTCCCATTTTTATTTTGTTTGGCCACAGTTTGTGTTAGGAAAAATGTTCAGTTTAGTGCTAAATTCCTCCCACCTTTCAGACCCCCAGCTCTTTTTCTGAACTTTGTGACATTGTACTTTTAATTCTATGTGTTTTCTGTGTTTCTTTTGACTTTGGAGTCTGACAAACTCCGTAATCGTCATCTTTACATTGTGACACACAGCACCTTCAGTGCAGTGGCACAGGGAAGTCTCTTAGATTTCCCAAAGTTTTAAATACCTTCTCTTGGTGAAACTACTGTTTCCAAGAGCAGTGAAGTGAAATTGAATTTACTTACATTTTGTAACTTTCTAGTCCCAGCAATCACTATCTTACAATAGGGTGCTCGAGGGGTTACTTAGTATCCCCTTTGTCTAGTTTCTCATGTAACATTTTTATGTTACCCTTTCTACAATTAATGGCTGGTGGCAGTGGTTTACTTTTCCCTACCATTGTGTGTTTTTACCGCGGGCTGCAATTGCAGCTGCAGTAAGACACGCTTGGGTGCCCGTTTTGTCAAAATGGCCCTGGTCTTCTTTTTTCACCTTTTCTTGTAGGAAGGGTCCTTCTTGAGATTTCTCCATGCACCAAACTAGGTTTGGTCTATTTGTTCGTTTTATCTTTGGTGGGATTCACAAGTGAAGCCCGCCTCTGGCTCCAGCGTGTCTAGAAGGGCAGGAAGCGACGGAGGTGCCCGAAACTCCTTGTGCTTAGTCTCCTTGGTTACAGAAATGCACCCAAGGGTGATTGGCTGTAGGGCTGGCCTCGGAGGATAGCCACCCTGCCGTGTGATTGACTGCTAGACTGCGAATGAAGGGGAGAAACGTGCATAAAAGGCCAGGCTTTTTGCTTTGAAGGCAGAGTCGACCACTGGACGAAGGAATCCGAAGAAGAACTTGGAAGAGACTCCTGCTGCAACTCCTGGACAGTTGGTTTACCCGGTTAAGCCCTGCTGCAGTGCTGAAGCTCCAAATTTGTCTCGATTAGAGAATACCTGCAAAGGACGGCTCCTCCCGTTGGGTTGGTGGGACCAATCGACCCCAAGATGAGTTAATCTGGAAATCCTCTCGAAGCTGGTTGTACTTCCATTGCTGCTGCAGGAACCGAAGTGCCAGGGAGAGGACTCCCAGGAAGCAGGACTGACCAAGCCTGAGCCACCTCAACAGAGTGCTGGACCCCAGATGGGAGGAAAGTCCATAGTATCCGAGAACCGCAGTGGTGCTATTTGCGAGAGTCACAAGGAGCTGGAATCGCAAAGTGCCGCTGATCTGAAGTTTGCCCATTGCTGCTGCTCACCTTCCATTCGTAGTGCAGGAGTCCCCAGACGTCCTCCCTCTTGTCCCCATGACTGAAGCCCATAATCAGCAGGATCTGCAGACCTACACAGGAACAGAAGCCAGCTGGAACCAATTTCTTCTTTCAAAAGGTACTCTAAAACTAAGGGTACTTACTTCTTGTCGTATAGCCTTGCTAGTGATCAGTTGAGACTTGTCTTGGTTGCTTTTGCAAAGTTGCTTGCATCTTTGCCCCTAACAAGCCTCCCAGCTTGCAACCCTACAGTGATTCTATTTTTCTACAAAGACTTGTAAAACATTGTGCAAGTCTTTTACTTACCTGCAAGAAGTGCTTCAGCTCACCTAGACTTGTGTTCAATGAACATTGGCTGGCCTGGCTCCCTGAAAGACTTTTCTTACCTCTGACTTTGTGCTTTACCTTTCCTCCAGGAAAGGGTTAATTTACTTTGCAATGGGGGGTTAAAAAATACTTACCTTCTTCAGAATATTTGTTTAACCTTTTGTTTTATTCCCAAACCCTTTTCTTTGACCCCAACCTCAATATTGCTCAAAATGTACCAGTGATATGTTAATGTCCACAGTGTCCTATTAATTTAAGTCACCTCCGGTTGTAGGAACCATCTGTGTACCATCCCAAATGGGTACTTGCTGATTTAGAGAAACAAAGAGGTGTATTTTGAAGTGTATTTTTGTGTTAGATATATATTGCTGCCTTCTGAAGAAGGCTTATTCAACTGACTGTTAAAATAAATTGTTTAATCAAGAAACCTTGAGCGTAAGATTTTATTTGAATACTTGTCACTGTGAATCTCTGGTTAAAAACCCTACTGCTCACATTGACCCCTCTTGAGATGAGCCTAGCTGCTCAGCCACACTACCCACCTGTGTAGTACAGACTTAAACCAATGATTGGGTTACCTATTACCAGGAGGACCGGGTTGGTGTAGTCTCCCACAGGGTACTACATACAATCTTGCCTAACAGTTTGGTTTTTGGAGCCTTCCCATATCCTAGGTACACACATGTAGGGACTTGATGGGTAACTTCAGAAACCCCCGCCCCATTTATACTTTCTCTGGGGCCAGCATTGCGATGTGGTCAGTGATGCCAAGCCCTAAGGGTCCCTCGTCCTCCCCAATAAACCTACCCTAGCCACCTTCCTGTGACTTCATCTCAGTGGCACAAGTCTTCAGTTCGGACAGGAGAATTCATCTTGCCACTGAGTGCACTAAAGTCCTCACTCACCAAGTTTAAAAGTGTCAGTTTGCATGCGCTGCAGAGTAATTCATAGGTAGTGTATCCAAGCCTCACCGGAGAACTCTGAAGCCTCCTGACTGCAAAATCTGCAAATGCAACTAACCACGTTTTGTTATCCTGTACTAAAGTGCGAGATTTCCTGTTTGGCGAGTCTGTCCTGGGTTAAAGACGGTGAAGCCTTAGTTTATTTCTTCAGGGTCCCTCTTACCTTCGCTGTTGGTAACTCTGAATTGTTCCTGCTTCTCACACTTCCTATGGTTGCACTGCTATGAAGATTTATATTTTTTCTTCTAAAGGTCAAAAAGTAGCAGATTTTCTTCTTTTTAAAAAAAAAGAAAAAACCTTTTTGTCGTTATTTTCTGATTTTACAGTTCTTTAAAAAAGCAAAATGCTCTTCAGCTTTCTTCAATTATTTTGCCCCTTCTGACTCTTGGTTGACCCTCTCCTCCCCATTCCTCAAACATCAGTTTTGAAGCTTGCAACTATAATGTCAGCGTTGTCAATCAACACTTGGTGGGGTTTATTAAGTTGCATCCTAGCTTACAGGTGAACAATAAGATCTTCAAGGTTTTTGGGGCCTGCTGTTTAAATTAAACGCTGACTTCAGTTGGGTAATGAGTTCCCTGGTACCATTTCTTCAATGTCACCATAAAATGGCTTTTTTCAGTAGATCTTAAAACCTATGTTGTTGATTTTGCATATTTCTCATATTTTATAGTGTTTCAATGGCTTTCATTACTATTTAAAGCCCTTGACATTTGATGTTTTGCCAACATTAGCTTCAATGGCATCACATGGGCCAAAGGTTTTATGTAGATTCTACAGAGATGGCTGCTGTATCAAATTAATTTCACCAGCTTGTCATTTATTTTGCATCAGCTTTTGCAATGGATTTTCATGTGCGTGACTAGATCTGCTGTGGTTCCAACACATTTCAATTTGCTGTGAATTTGGCAACAGCACTTTACACTTCAATGATACAGGTTTCCTTTAAGGAGTGAACCTTTGCCTAGATGACCCTCTTGCTGGCTAAAGCAGACTTGGAAGGAGGGAAAGGGACAAAGGCCTCTTATGCATGGATATCCTAAGAACGGGCTGATGTTAAGGAAGTTCGATTTCAGTGTTATTTAGTGCAAGCATTACCAGTTCAAAAAGCTGTCTCACTCGAATTGCAATGCATTCCTGGCAGACTCTAGTCTAAAGTGACATGCCCTCAAGACATTTCTAGCCACTTTATGTCACAGACCCTCCATATCTTTGTGTTGAGGGCCCACAGGTTCCTTTGGTGGCAGTTGACGGAGAATAGACACTTAGACGTACCCAAGGGGCAGTTGGATAATCATGTGGCAAGGGCTCTGTGTCAGCTCAGCCGAAGCAAAGCCTCTGGTACTCCAAAAACCTGTTAAGGCTGAAGTCTGATGTACAGACCATGCTTGCAGTGGCAACTGATATCTGGAGACCAGTCTGAGATGATTTGCAGCTGTGGCCAACCAGTGGGATACCACCCTGTTGCTTAAAACCTTCCTTGGGCCTTCGGTGTTGCCATTACCCAAAGGTGGCAAAACCTTTTACTGTTACTTGGAAATATGTGGTAGGAGAAAACAAGTAATCTCGTCACATTTGTAGGTCAGTTTACTGCATCAGTGAAGCTGTTCCTTCAGAGTATCGGTGTCCTCCCGCCGCCACTGGCTCTGCTCTAGGACCAGATTATAGACCGAAATGACTACGTTGTTTGACAAGGTTACACTGTAGCCATCTCTCATGGGCTCGTATGTCAAGAGACGTTAATACACACAATTTGATCAAATTGAATCACATTCTTTAGTAGATCCCTAGGAGCTAGTAGGCATGAAGATACTTTGCTTTAATGATTGAAGCCACTGAAAACCCAGTATAATACACATTTGGTCACAGGGGAATCCCTTCTAGAACTTAACAGCACCACAATGACTCATTCTGAAATAAAACATCAGTTCATCACCTGACTAAGCATTTGTTTGCAACATGTGCAGACATGAATTGACTTTGTACGAATTTCACCTAATCACAAATTTGGGAACTTTAAATCGTGTTTGGTTGTATAAACATGCATACTTGACTCAAACTTGACCATGTTACTTAATTGTAAAATCATATATGAAACATATTGATCCTATTGATTCCTCATTTTTATATACTGATCTTTAAACCTTGTATACAATTGTTCTGAAACCTGCTCAATCATGTGACAAACAATGGTCAATAATGGATTAAAATACTTTTTGGAACACTGCATCCTCATGTATTCCATATCCTTACACCTCCAAAAGAGCGGAGTGCTGATTTTGTATGAAACAAGTTATGGTCTTAAGAACTGGCAAAAGGCTAGTAATGGACTTGTGTGCACAAGAACATTTGTTTTCCAGTCATAAAATGGTACTTTAGGTTTCATTCGTATTTCGTATAACTGAATGCTTTGGTAGGAACAGGTATCCTATGTTGCTTGTGCACAGGCTAGTAACTTTTATATGCCAATTATGTGAGCTAAACCTAATTTCTGGGTAAACGTTTTGGAATATTTCACGAATTGAAAGTGTTTTCTAGTTATCCTTTTTAAATGATATATGTAAATCCTCCACTTCAAAATGTTTTATAGGACAGTCTTTGGGGATGCCCATAATAATCAAATAAATTGCATGGGTCATTTGAGCCTCCTACATGGGGATCTGGACTGAGTGGATGGGGGGGCATTCCCTCAAGGTTCCTAGTTGCACAACAAAATGGCTCATAAAATCTTTAACAGTCTTATTCTTGAACTCCCCAACAGCCTGCTTGGCCCATGGGAACAGAATGTATCGCCAAGTACAACTTCCTAGCGACAGCAGAGCAAGACCTTCCATTCAGCAAAGGTGATGTGCTCACCATCATTACCGTAACCAAGGTAAGTGTTCTAGGTTTCTGTCTGGTTAAGAAATGGGGTTATGAGTGTGAAACAGTGATGCAATGTCTACACTCTGAGTGGGTCGTGTTTGCTGTTGTCACTTTGTACACTTAGATGTGGTACATAAAATAACATTGTAAGGTTAGTTTCATTTGTTCAATTAAAGAGTAGTACATGGTTGATGGAGGCGTGTGACTTATACAATGTAGAGTCGTTTTCTAATGACACCCACCCAAATGCACAGATCAGAAGGTTTGCTAACTTTTAGATTTTCGGGGGTTCGTGCTCAAGACTTAATGCATCGGATGCAGAGAGAAAGAAAAAGCGAGAGTAATACAAAGCTTGTGTGCTATAGCTCTGAGGTTCCTAAAGCACCATACACTGTTGTTCAGTGAAAGGAGAGCCACAAAGGCTCTTGCATGTTAACCTAACTAACTAGTCCTGAGGCTTAAGTCTCAAGCTAAGGAATACTAGCACTATCCAATAGTTGAAGAATGTACAAACCTAGTTATTATTAAAATAGTAAATATTTTCTGCAACAGTGACCTTTCTGGAGGGAAGGTAACCAAAAAACGGGAATCTGCCATGACTGATATCACAGGTATACAATAGAATTACATAGAGAAAGTATTTTCTCGAACTGCATGCCGTTGACTCATTTGCAACTGCAAACCGCACTTGATGTGGCAAGGACAGGAAAATGAACACTCTGATGTACAGGTTGTTACTGGGATAGTGCCTGTTATTCAAATAAGATGTGCTAGGGGAGCAGTAAATGATGGACCCGTTTATCCTGGTGTACATCAAAGACATGCTGAAAAGTTGTAACCGGAACACCCTTCTGTTTTGCAATGTCAAGAATCCTATCAAGGTGTAGCTCAAGATCACTACCATTTAAAATAGTCTTCATGACAATTCCCACTATAGTTAAAGGGTGTGTTTCCAGTGACAAAATGTTCAGTGTTAACATTTTTAATCATATCTGTACTGAAGGGTCTAGATGGTTCTCCAGCATTGGATCTTTCATAGATTCGCATCCTGTGAATAGATTCCCTGGCTTCAAGCTAGGAATCCTTGGTTACCTTTTGGATATTACTTTTTATAAGAAAGATTAGGTGCTTTTGCATGCTGTCACCCTAGTTATGGGTGTTTTAGGCTCATCCAATGGGACATTTAATTGCAAGCTCCTCCTCCCCAGCCTTTCCTCAGATTCTAACAGTGTGTCACGCTGGAAGGAGCCCTTGAGTTCTTTCTCCTCAAGAGAAATAAGTTTTGTTAAAGAAAACCATACTTTCCTGTCAAGAAACCAACATGGTTTTTCTCCAGTAGTAGGAGATATCATCTCGGGATTGAAAAGGAATGAATAAGGACAAAGCGCAAAAGTTGTTGTTCAAGGCCTGCAGCTCCTGCGGCCACAAAGATTTCTTTGAAGGCAACAGGCACGGAGAGTGCATTTATTGCTTTTATCTCAACCAGTCGGCTGAGGATTGTGAAATCTCTAGAGGATTTAGCACCAAAACCCTCAAAGATAGGCACAGACGACTAGTGTGTTTGCTCCAGGAGGGTTGTTACCCACCTTCAAATCCACTAAAAGCATGGCTGTGCTTAGGGGGAAGAGTCCCCATCCAAAGAAAGGGCCAAATCTGAAGAAAGGCCTCTAAAACGGCATAAGCGTTGTCAGAGCCATGAACCGTCAAACTGCAGGAGATGCCAGAGCCTCGTTGCAGACAATCTGGGGACGAGAGTATCCAGCAAAGAGCCTATCAAGGCCTTCATCGTCGGGGAAATACTCCCTTCCCCCGTCGACCACAAACAGCAAACATGGGCATGGCAACCCAATCCTTGTCCACGAACCCGTCGACCACACGCTTGTTAACCAAAACACCATCGTCAGAAGGATTGTCGACCGCACACTCAACCAGGAATGCCTTGTCCATGGCACAATCAGCCACAAGCTCAACCAAGCCAAGGAAGAACATCAGACCAACAACCGTATCCAAAGGAAAAGCCCCACCGGCAGGTGTGCCAAGTCAGCCGTCGATCAAGGCAAAACCCAAGCAGACACCCTCATTGACGGGAGTGAAAACCTCACGCACATCGTCATCCAGTGCAAGGGAGGAGTCCTCGGCGGTGCAAGCATAGTCGGTGGACACGTCATCAGCCAGGCAGTTGGAGGTAAGGGGTTGAAAAAACTTACAATGATGGGGGGGAAAATTACCAACCTGGACCACAGATGTTCGGGATGTCCCCAAGGACACACAGAACACAGTTAATCAGGCAGAAGGCAATCCCAAACATCAGCAGGAGGCTAATCCGGTGCAGGGTACACAAGTGCACATATTTATCTTGTCAG
Organism: Ambystoma mexicanum; assembly: GCF_040938575.1. Classification (NCBI taxonomy): domain Eukaryota; kingdom Metazoa; phylum Chordata; class Amphibia; order Caudata; family Ambystomatidae; genus Ambystoma; species Ambystoma mexicanum. The sequence goes on from NC_090934.1 coordinate 1,180,555,738, forward strand.
TCTCACCAATCATCTACTCTGATGTAATGCCAGATGGCATTCTGCAGCACGGATTTCGAGGCCCGGTAGGCAGGTCCTCCACAATTTTCAGTGGGCAGCCACCCATGCTCTCCTCGACTTCCCCCTACGCCGGGATGGGGTCATTCGGGTATAACCCCACTAAAATCTACCAAATCAGCATCGTCCTGTCGCCCTTGGGGTTGGGGGGGGTGCTGGACAAATATCAGGCCATGGGCATAGTTGTTCACTTACGGACCAACCAACTCAGCCGCTCTTAAACCCGCTAGCCTTACTGTTGCTTCAAGTTCTCTCATCCTTACAAGCGGTGCTATTACAATTGCAGACTAGACTACCGCCTGCCCAGCTAGAGCAGCAGTATGCACAGCAACCAACTGAAGAACGTCGACCAGTCTCCCCACTCAGGTCGCTAGCCAGATCATCTACAAAGTCAAGACCACAGTCCACGTGTACGTTATCGTCCGGGTGCAGACCAACGTCGCAAAACCAGATCCCCATTCGTGCAATGGCACCTCCAGAGTCGAGGTCATCACACAGGTCTGTGAGGCCCCACCAACACCAGAAGGCTAAGTTTTTAATCGGGAGTCACTGCGCAGCATAAGCTTCCCTGGTCTATACTGCTACCAAGGCCATTGATTGTGCCTCCACCCTTGCCTGCTTTCAGGGACAAGGAACAGGAGGAAGGAGAGCTCCCCGATACGGAAACCAACACCCCACTAGGTGCCGACTCTACCAGGATGGTTTCCCCCACAAACACTGATTGGGATACCGACACCCCGGCGAACGATCCGCAGGAAGAAACTCCCAACCCTTCGCCGCCGGACGACATAGCGTTTCATGTCACCATCTCTAAAACCTGCCAGGAATTTAGCCTCATCCCAACAGAGGAGAAAAAAAAAAAGAGTGCTTCTTATTTGCCCACAAGGGTAAGAGGAGGAAGTTTTCTGGTGTCATCCCAATATTGGACCACGTGTGGGAAATCTGGTTACGCTCCCTGAAGCATCAGTTTATGGAACCTTCAGGAAGAAAGTCCTAACAATTGGGGCGAAAACAGTGAAAGCAGATAATTCGTTGGTGATAATGTTACGCTACGACCGTGAAGTGTGGCACAGAATTGCCTCCGTGCTGGAGCACCTACCAGAAGATAAAAAGAAAGACAATGGCAATATTACGGGAGGGTGTAGGAGCGGCCAACCACAAAATTTATATAGAGATACATCTGGCCAAAACAGGTTTTAAACAAATCGGAAATGGAGTGGTGATGAGAAGGCGGGCCTGACGTGCAGCACAAGGTAATAGACATGCCCTTTGAGGGGGAGGAACTGTTTGGCCCAAAGATAGATGAAGCACTGAAGGCAATAAAAACTGACACTGATACTGCCCGATCACTCACCAGCCTGCAGAGAAGGAAAACTTTTCATCCCTTTTAAGGGAGCCTCAGGAAGAAACAACTCCACCTCCTCATATAGGGGTAGTAGATCTTAATCTAAGGCAGTGGCCTTCAAACCTTTCTGGGCTGGCCCCCCCTGAGGAAAATGTGGGCAGATTGAGCTCCCCCTCCCCCAAAATGCGAAATGGACAGTAAGTCCAAATGGCTTTAAACTAGTGTGTGCCGTCACTGCACCCTAGTCCCATTATAGTCCCTGGGCTCCCCCACCTGCTCCCATCACAGTCTCCTCATCCCCCTCCTACCCAGTCCCTGGGCTCTCACCACCCACGACAGACCCTGGGGGCTCCTCACCCTGCTCCCACCATTATCCCATGATTTCCGCCCATCCTGCTCTGACCACAGTCCCTGGGCTCCCCCCTATCCTGCTACCAGCACAGTCCCAGGGCCAGTGGCGGCTAGTGAATTTTTTAACTGGAGGGACATAAATATTTCCCCCAGATATGCCATAGCGTTGAGCGTAGCGAGGGCACTCTAATCAATCTAGAGGAGTTTGGGAGGTTTGGGGACATAAACTTACCTTCTGCCCCAGTCCTGACGTATCCTCCCCAGCGCTCCAGCTCCTGCATTATGAACAGGAATTGGGAAGCAAGAGCTTCCTGGTTCCTGCAGGTGCCTTCACGTGGGCGCAGGAGCTCCCCCTCGCACATACAGACATGCAGTTCCCCAGCCAGCATTTCCAATGAGCTATGCAAGGCTGGCAAAGCAAAATACCCCCATCCTTGCATGGCTCATTGAGCATGTGCGGCTGGAGAACTGAACTGTCAAAGGGAAACAGTTTTTCCCTTTAACAATTCAGCCTGCCCAGGAGCGCTCCTTCAGCTGGAAAAAGCAGACGAGGGAGCGCTCAGTGTTTCACTGAGCTGGCTGGCTCCTCGACTCTTCCATAATGGATGAAGGGGCCACTGAGTCGACGCCCGTTTGTCCATTATAGACGAGCTGCCCCAGGCAGCTTTTTCTTTCCTCAATTTAAAAGTTTGTAATTATTATTATTTTTTATTTTTATTTCAGGCTAGGTTCTCGCACCCCTCCACCCCCCTGGAATGCGGCCGTGCCCCCCTCGAGGGCACGCCCCACAGTATGAAGACCTCTCCTATAAGGTGACATACTACTTCCAAGGATACAAAAAGTGATTCCAAAGATACAACTTGTCAAAGGATTTTTGCTAAGCATAGAAGCGCCGACAAGCAACAAACCCTCAAAGGGGGGAAGACTGGGAAAACGGTTGCCGTGACTATGCAAGTGGGGGGGGAAATGTGTCCAATTATGTTACTTAATGGCACTGCATAACTACAGACGGTTGCTTCCTGCAAGCAATTGCCTACGGGAACCTGCTTGAATTCACAAATCAACCCCCCAGCATACCGCCCATTCCACACACACAAGGACACCCAAAGGTCGTACTCCAAGAATTCAGACAAATGTTACAGAAAAAGGCAATGGAAAAGGTGCCAAAATGACACAAAGGGAGGGGAGTGTACTTGCAATACTTTGTAGTAAGAAAACCAGACGACACATGGCGTCCGATACTGGACCTGCGCAGTCTCAACAAATTCATCAGAAGGCAAAAGTTCCAAACGGTAACACTGCAGCAAGTAATCCATGCCATTCAACAAAATGACTTCCAAGGGACACGAGACCTAAAAGATGCGCACTTCCACATCCCAATCCACCCCAAACACAGGAGGTATCGAAGATTCATAGTTCACAACACCCATTACCAGTTCCGGGTACTACTGTTCGGCCTAAAGTCAACCCTGCAAACCTTCACCAAATGTCTAGCACTCATCGTGGAAAGCCTCAGCAGAAAAGGTCACCACGTCTCTCCGTACTTGGACAACTGGCTTCTGAGAGCGCCAAAGCTCTCCAAGGCCCAACACACCATGTCGGAAACAGTAAGGACACTCAGAAACGTAGGATTCTCAATAAACTACAATAAATCCTCTCTGCAGCCGTGCAAAAACTTAGTGTTGTTGGGGGCACACTTTGCCGCAGAGGAGCAGAGGGTGCTTCCCTCAATCCAGCGGATAAACACGTTAACCTCACTAATTCCAACATTCAACCAAAACTAAGCCTCAGTGCGCCAGTGCATGCACCTGCTAAGCACTAGGTTGTTGTGCATTCGGCTCATACCCAACTGCAGGCTTCACACGCCGCCCCTGCAACAGTTCATACCCGCAAACTGGTCCCAGGTGGCGGAAACCTGGGAGGACAAAATCCTAATAACCACAGGCATTGTACGTAAACTACAATGGTGGAAGAACAGGAACAATCTTACTGATGGAAACCCATTCCAGGAACCACATCACAAGACACTAGTCACAGACGCCTCAATGACAGACTAGGGGAGCACACATCGATCAGTTGCACGTAAGGGGACTGTGGATGGCAGAAGAAGCCAAGCTGCACATCAACGGGCTAGAGGTGATAGTAGTGCTGTGGGCCCTCAGATCCTTCTTGCCAGTGCTGCAGGGACGCAGAATAAAAATACTCAGACAACACAACAATGTTTTATATCGGGAAGCAAGGAGGAACAAAGTTGCCAACGTTTTCTCAGGAAGCTCAACAAATTTGTAAATAGGCCCTCTCCCACCAGATGCTCCTACAGGTGTTTCACCTGCCAGGAGTAGAAAACAACATAGTGGACAGCCTCAGCAGACAGTCCGCGCAATCGCACAGATGGGAAATCAACCAACAGCAACTAGACAGTGTTTAGGCAATGGGGTAAATCGTCCATAGACCTGTTTGCCTCAGCCACCACCAAAAAGTGCCCGAGCTTTGCAAGCAGAGGTCTGCAGCAGGTGTCCAAAGGGGATGCATTCTCATTCCCATGGACAAACCTGTTGGCATTCGCCTTTCCCCCCACACCAGTTACACAAATCGGACGATTCAAATGATCATGAAACATCATTGCAAAATCATTTTCCCTGTGCCAAAATGGCCACAACAAAATTGGTACTTGGACCTACTACAGTTGTCAGTGGACCGGCCGATAAGGCTACCAGGCATAATTTTGCAGGACCACGGAAGGGTCCTACATCACAACCCGCAGTCACTGCAATTAACTGCGTGGCTCCTGATTTTGTAGAATTTTGCCACTAGCAATCCAACAGGACTGTAAGGATGTCCCAGATGCGGCTAGGGCACCCACCACAAACCAATCGTATCGCTTTAAGTGGAAAAAGTTATGTGACTGGTGTCAAGGGTAGCATATGCTAGAACCACTCAACATGAAAAACGTCTCCCTTACATGCTCTAATTGGCAAAACAAGGTCTTAGTCACTCATCCGTCAAGGTACACTTAGCGGGCATCTTAAGGTTTACGAGGAAAAGGAGTTGCACGTCCTTGTTCAGCGACAGTCTAGTGAAGCATTTCCTAAAAGGGCTTTTTAGAATCTTCCCGCCAACTAAGGCGCCTCCGCCAGACTGGAGCCTCAATACAGTCTTCAAAGAACTGATGAATAAGCCATTTGAGCCTATGGCCACAGCCAACATAAAACGCGTGTCCTGGAAGGTGGCCTTCCTAGTGTCAGACATCAGCCCAAAGGGTGCCAAAACTGCAGGAATTAGTGGTCAACAAGTCCTCCCTGCATTCCGTAGAGATAAAGTGCAACTTATGACCAATCCAAAATTAATTCCAAAGGTTCCTACAGAATTTCACAAAAAATGCAAACATAGCGCTACCTGTGTTTCTTCCAGAAGTCTCTTCACGCGTGGATGTGACGTTACACTCTTTAGACATGAAAAGAGCCATCTAGTACTACTTAGACAGAACCAAGTCATTCAAGGCGTCCACAAAACTCTTCATATTGTAATAGTATACCATATGTTAGTGTGTCTGGCGCCCATCCGCACCCCTCCCATCGGCAATGACGGAGTACTCAGCCATGCAGCAAATAAACCGTCTTTATCCTTCAGAAGACGGGGATCATACAGGAAACAACAAAATCGCTGGAAATCTCAGCGTCTGAGCCTGTGTCACCTGTTTTTATTCCTTGGTGATGTTGCAAACACCAAAGGGACATCCCCATTGGGTGATTTGGGTGGTAATACCTATAGAAGTCGCCTATGTTAATCATGCCATTCGATTACCATGTCGGGTGGCTTCGCCTAAGACTTCCCAAAAGACGATCTACTACTATCATCATAACTTTATTCGGCCTTCAGCCATCAAAGTAAATCCAAACACAATTAATACAAAATGAACATAAACGCAATTAACAGATACCGCATTTAGATAAACCATCCCTTCTCAGGGTACCTTAAACTCCATGGGTCCCTCCGTTTTATGCCCCAATTGACATTGTCCTAGGGGTATAAGGTTCGCACCATTGAGGGGAGTTATGGTTGTGCCATTTCCAAATGGGTCATCTGTTCGGGTAGGGGCTGCAAACTGATTGTAATCCCGGTCGTGGCAGGCCAACCCACCCACACACAACTCCGTAGGACCCCATTAGCCACCCTGCAGTCCCAAAAATCCAGCTTAATGGAGTCATAATGCTTTATGCCCTTGCTTGGGATTCTGCAACAACCCGCCATGGTTTCCCTAGAGACAAACGCACATCCTCTGGTGGACTGCAGCCAATTTAAACACTTGTTAAGAAGGGCATCCCTTTGCTCTGCTTATTAGCTATCAATTTGGGAACTCCATGAAGGTTTACTGAGGCTCGTAAAGGCCTTCCCTGGGTATGGTACTTAGCCAAGCTCCCTCTTTCGCAAATGCTGTGTGACCCATTCTCTGCCCCTTTTGGGCAATGCTTGTCCATAGGAGTAGAACCCTGGTCTGCGATAGAGAAATAGGTGGTCTTGAGTTTAGGACCCCGCAGCTCTCACTTGTCTTGTCTTTCAAATCACAGGTTGGGTTGGTGGTACTTGGTCTACCAGGTGTCAGATTGTGGCGAGCAACATTCTCTTCTCGGATGGCTATGGGCAGGATGCCCTGGGCTGAGGGGCATTTGGGGGGCTGAGTCTTGTGCCCCTTGTCAGCAGGTGTAATGAGCGGGGCGTTCTCCTGTGGTCTCCCCTCTGCCCTCCAATGGGCTTCTAGCAATAGTTGCAGCAATTTTTGAATGCCCGCCAGCTTGGCAAGGACTTGATTACATCTACACCCCCCGGATGAGTGTATGACCTCACTAGGTGGATTTATGGTCATGTCACTGCCGTGATGGGTGGCAAGCCTAGAGAGAGCCTTAGGGGGGCTTTTTTGCCCAAAGTGGTATTGGGCGGAGAAAGGAGCTAGCCCCCGAGCTCATAGATGACAGGTGGTCACTCTAGGTGCTACTTGGGGAGCAGGAGGGAAGTTTTGCTCCTGCAGCGTCCTAGGATTCTATGTCCTCTGTGGCCAGGAAAGGTGGAGCAAGTGTGGACGGGGAAGGGGCAATACAAGAGCCTGACATAGGTACAGGGGCAAGGTCAGGGCAATGGGTCACAGGGAGCATTGATGGCAAATTATGAACATCAACAAGGATTGTGGACACATTAACCCCTGTGTTTGCCCCTGAGTACATAGTGACAGGTGGCAAATGGCTTATGGAGGCAAGAGGGGCACATATCGGGTTGATGTGCTCATGATGCAGAAGGGCATCAGCAGGAAGATGGGAATCAAAATCAGTCTTTCCAATCGTGCCCTTTGCCTTATTAATGGTGATGTCGTAGCACAGGGCATTTTCTCATTGGTGAACACGCTTCCGTTTGTGGCCAAGTTTCCTGGGCATTTACATTGGTTCCTACTTCCGGAAGCGTATCAAAAATGCCACTCAGGTTGTTATACATCCGAGGCTGGTTGCAAACAGTTGGTGCTCCCATGGCATCTTTATACTGCCCCAGGACTCGATAGACCTCTTCTAAAGGGCCCACAGAATCAGTAGCAAGTACCCTGGTGGCCCCAAAAACAAAGTCTGAGGTCTTGGACGATGGCAACTCTCCCCCCCCCCCCCCACCTCTCATGCTGCCGCGGTCTTCTCACAGCCAGAGTCTTGCACTTGGAAATGGGTTTTTGAGGGTCTTGGACAGCCAATTCAGTGCAAAAAAGGCATGGAGGAATGGGAGAGGTAGATGAGTGCTCTGTAGCCACTCGAGCATGGCCACTGCGCTCTTCCGCACCCAACTTCATTACAGGCAACTTTAGCTCATCTCGAGTCTCCTGGCTGTCCAAGCTGTTCCATGTTTTGGCCTGCAGCCCCCACAGTGCCGAACAACATGCAGCGCCAAACACTGCGCCCTTACCCCGCCGACGCTGGTCTAATATATGCCGGGGTTGTTGCCAACAGAGTCCAGGATACATAGAGTGCTGCCAGAGGCCAGTACAGTGCCAAACACTGCACCCTTGCCCCGCCGCAGGCTTTGTTGCAGGGTCGCATGATAACCATTGGCCTGTGCAACATTCTACACCACCTCATGATTTGAGTGGCTGGAGTGGGTCCCCCCAGGCCTGGGACCCTGTTCGAGATCACAGCGCTCTGTGTACCTTTTCAAGGTAATGAGGGACTGTGTTCCCATTGTTTTGATATGACCACCAAGCTTGAGAGAGTGCCTGCAGTTTGCAATTTTCAGTGGACAACTCATGTATCAATCTCATCTGCTTCGCGGGGAACCGCTCATCTTCTTACCATGAGTAAATAGTAATTGTATGGCTCGGCCAGGTCGCGTGTGCGAAGACCACAAAACTAAGCCCTTCTGTCTGCTATTATTGAGGATTTTTTCTGTGTTTCGCAGGTGGCTCACCGCCTCGGGAATCGGGAATTTTCGGCCTGCCCTTGTACTTGACTGCGAAAAACTGTCTGAGCTTCATTCTGCAGAGTCTGCATCTCATCTTCCATATTCTGAGGTCTATTGCTTCCTGTGAATTCACTACATTCATTCTGTGGTTTCCCTATGGGTTCTAATATCTTCTTTAGGGATTAGTAGTGGTAGAGCCCTATAGGTTCCTTTATATGTCCCCATAGCTCCTTATGGTTAGTTGCGATAAAGTTGTTGCAAGCGTGGTCCGTGTCTGCTTGGCTTCCTTGCGTGTCTGCATTTGGCTAATGTGATGCAAAGGTTTTTGACAGTTTATACGTGTATCTGTCCTCTATCGATAGAAAGGTGTAAGCATATTCTTTGTGTGTGTGTCTGCGTATCTTCGTGCAGGGATGCAAATTTGCTTCATGGCGAACGCTGTTATGTCGTGTTGTCACTAGTGAAGTCATCACGGCTGGACTTTATCAGTCAACCTGATCCAGTGATGAGACCGCTGTCTCTTTGAAGCCATCAACTGGATATGGTTTAAATGGTCGTCTAAGAGAATATCTTTTTCCATATGTGGGACACAATGGTGCGTCTGGCCGAACAGCGAGTTGCACCGTTCATTTCTCATCCTTCTGGCTGACATTCGTAAAGGGGACATGAGGGCCATTCCAGGGACCCCCTCTTCATTATATTTCAGCCCTAGGAATAAGGGTAAAGCTATATCCAAACAGGGCTTGTCCAGATTGATCACGTTGGCTATTTCATTCTGCCACACGAAAGTGTGCAGAGCGTTCAGAGGCACCCCTGGGTACATTCCACAAGAGCCACAGCAGCATCGGCAGCCCTATGGGCAGGGGTACCGCTCATTGACATTTGCCAGGCGGCAACCTGGAGAGTCCCCCACACGTTTACCAAGCATTACTGCTTGGAGAAACAGCATGCATCGGATGCTCAGACAGGGAGAGCAGTTCTGCAGCTTCTGCTCCAATAAGGTAGCATTTCCTTTTGCCTACCTTGACTCATCTAATACAATACTGCTGTGTAATCTATTCACAGCAGGTGAATCTTTGAAAGATCCAATGCTGGAGAAGGAGTAAGTTGCTTACCTGCAACTCCTGTTCGAATGGATTGTGTCCTCCAACGTGTTCCTCATCTATGACATGTAATGTCCACAGCTGTGCTGCTTCAACCATTTTTTTCACCAGAGGGCAGCCTTGCGTCGATGGCGTTGGGTCAATGTCCCTCGAAGGCCTCGTCGAGGGTGATGTCATCGGATGTTAGAAGTAGTACGTGTTTGTTTTGAGAATTCGGTGCTCCTCGTGTCTTCTACTTCATATTGTGCGATTATGTCTTCTTCCACACCGACAACACCGCGGTCTGGCTTCAAGAAATGTCGGGACTGCGGGTCCAAGATGTCCATCACAAACCCGCACCATATCTGCTTGTGGTTGCTTTTGGTGCCTGGGCGAGGACCACGCCACAGACGACTGTTCAAAGTGGCAGTCGTTGACTGCTAAGGCCTTGCGGGAGCATAGGGGGAAGTTAAAGGTAGGCTGTGTTTCCAAACCCTGTAAATCCAAATCGACTGGTAGGTCGACCGATGAGTCGAGAGAGTCTCCTCGTCGGAAGTCTTCCAGGCGATCTAGGTCCAGGAGTGGTTCGCGCCACTCTTCCTCTTTGTGGAGGCGGTCCTGGAAGCGGCGTCACCGTTCTCCTTCCCCGTCCTCGTCGGATGACTGAGGCCCAAAAGTATTTCATGACCCACTAAATCCTCTACCCCTGAGAGGTGTTTCGGGAACAAATTTTACAGATTTTTCAATCCCACGGCACAGTTCCGTCCACGCCTTTGGTTGAAGCCGGCAAGGAACGGTCTCGGTCTGATGCTCGTGTGCCCTCGGGCCCGGGTAGTCGGCGCGATAAAGATTGGGAGCCGTTGAGGCCAAGTTCGGACAAGGCATCGGGGGGGGGGGGGATCAGCAGAGACGTGCCAGGTCCAGGTCGCGTCTTCATCCCCTACGAAACCGTCAAAGTCAGACAAGTTGTCGAAGGTGTCTACGCCATCAGCGCCATGTCCTTCTAGTGCGTCTGTCGGTTCTTTACCCGGCGTCAGAACTTCGCCGCCGCTATTGGAGCCGTCAACGCCATCCGCGCCTTCTGAGCAGAATTTGCTGATGGAAGCCTCTGTGGCTGTTGAACCTCCAAGAAAGGCTCCTGCTAAATCTGTGAAGCCTGTTCCTGAGAAGAGGTTCACTCCTCTCCCTTGGAAGGAGTTTTTCCAGTCTCTTCAGAATATTTATGAAGATAATGATGAAGAGAGGTCTAATGAGGATATTGGTCCTTATGGTCTTCTTTATGGGACGCGTAATGCTCCTGAAAGTCTCATTGACGAGGACAGTCGGATTGAGGATCTGCGTCAGTCCTTGTATGATGCCAGTGGCTTCGACACATTTCCTGAGATGGAGTTTGGTAAATCCGAGCGTGGTGAGCATGCCAGATCTTCTTATAGGAGACTGATGTTGAGGGTTGTGGAGTACTTGGGCTGGTCCAGGCCTCGGGTTGAATATGATCAAGATGACGGTACTCACATCTTGGATCAGGGTCCGTCCACTGACCTTGTGTTGCCATTTCATATGGCTTTACAAAAAAGGGTGGCTGCTACTTGGACTTTCCCGGAATCTCTTCCAGCGGTTAACAAGTCTTTGTCAAAGTAATACCGCCCATCCAGTAGCAACCCCGGCTACCTGTCCTCACACCCCACTCCCAAGAGTTTGGTGGTTCAGGCAGCTACGGCCACCTCGAAGCAGGCAGCGTACCTTACCATCCCTCCAGGTAGGGACAATAAACGCATGGATGGATGGGCGCGAAAGGTATTTTCAGCTGGGAGTATGGCCCTGAAATCAGCCAACTCCACATGTGTCATAGCAAAGTTTTCTCACTCTGTGGAATTGTTTCGCTTGCGGCTGAGCATATTCCAAAAGGGGAGGAAAGGAATGGGTTTATAGCTATTGTGGAGGATGGCAAGGATGCCATGTGTGAATCCCTTCAATCTGGATTTGACACTGCAGATAGTGTTGCAAGGTCCATGGCTACGAGCACTGTGAAGCACAGATTTGCGTGGTTGCGGAAGTCCGGTTTTTGCACCCCATGTGCAGGCCCGTCTTCTCCACATGCCCTTTGACGGGTTGCATCTTTTTGTCAGCAAGGCTGACGAGAGCCTTGAGAAGTTGCAGACCTCCAAGGCAGCTGTCAAATCTTTGTGCGCAGCTGTCAGACAACCTCTGCCTTTTCGTCCTAGGGGACAAACGACAGGTGCTTCCTTTCACTATTACTCCTCATTTGGAAAGACGAGGGGGATACCCGGTCAAAGGGGCCAACGTAGAGGCACTCGCGGAGGACGAGGTAGGGGTGCCAAAGCCTCTCAGGCAGCTGCCTCTTTACCATCAAACACTGCCGCTCCTAAACAGCTCTGAGGCCATGACTCCTTGTTCGGCTGTGGGGGGCAGGCTGTTACAGCATCTCGAAGAGTGGCGAGCCATTACTTCAAATGTGTGGGCTCTGGATACAATAGCCCACGGTTACTGCCTTCCTTTTCACCAATGGCCTCACGACAAACCACCAGGGAAACATTTTTTGAAGCTTCCGGATCCGCTCCTGTTGCAGGTGATTTTAGCCCTGCTGGAGAAATGCGCTATAGAACCAGTGCCTGTGGTGGAGTGGAGCAAGGGTTGGTATGCCCCTTATTTTTTTTTTATACCCAAGAAGGACGGGGGACTCAAACCCATCTTGGACTTACGATACTTGAACAAGTTCCTCAGGAAGGACAAGTTCAAGATGGTCACTCTTTCTCAGATCCTTCAGACCCTCCGACGTAAGGATTGATTGGTGTCATTGGACCTGCCGGATGCTTATTTTCATGTGCCGATCCATCACAAACACAGAAAATACTTTGGCGGATCCCACTATCAGTTTCGGGTCATGCCTTTCGGGCTCACCTTTGCCAGAGGGTCTTCTCCAAGCTTATGGTGGGGGTGGCAGCGCATCTCAGGAGAGGGGGGGGATTCACGTTTACCCCTACCTAGACAATTGGCTGATCAGGGCGTGTTCTCCTGAACAAGCCTTAGTTCATCTGTGCGTCACCTGCCCTGGTTCTGGGCAATAAGCAAGGGTATGTCCCTTTCAGCGATTCATCTGGCTGGCACGGAGAACATGACGGCGGATGCTCTGAGCAGGCAGAGCGCAGTCTCCCACGAGTGGGAGCTAGCTCAGGAAGTCCTTAAAGAGATCTTTGCCCTATGGCGAACCCCGCAGGTGGACCTGTTCGCGACCGGTGCCAACCGGAAGTGCGAAAGGTACTGCTCGAGGGAATTTCCTGAGAGGAGCTCTAGGAGAGGCGTTTGTCGTGGAGTGGCTCTTCCCGCTTCTGCACGCGTTTCTTCCGATCGCAGTCGTCCCTCAAGTTCTCAGGAGGTTTCAGGACCCGCATGATCCTCATTGCTCCAGATTGGGCCAGGAGTGGTACCCAGACCTTCTAGACATGTCCATCTGTCCCCAATGCGTCTTCCCCAAAGAGAGGATCTTCTCTCGCAAGAGGAAGGTCGGTTTCTCATCCAGTGGTCGAGACTCAACCATCACGCATGGTTTCTGAGACGTTGAGCTATAGGGATTGGGACCTCCCGGATGACGTGATGGAGGTGTTGCTTTCCGCTAGCACAGAGAGAAGGGTTGCCTCCGAAAGGTTAATTCGTTATAGGGGGAGACGGGTAGGGGGATGTGGGGCACAGTTATCTATGCGATCACTGTGCTGTAATGGAAGCCGCTTTTTGAAAATCGCCATGGGTGGCGCAGTGATCACATAGATCCTTCCTCAAGGGGCAACCGTTGTAAAAAGAACTGGAGATTGTAAAATGTGTCAAACTTATGTAGCTGGAGATGGAATCCACTTACTTTTTGCTCCTGCGTCGCTATGATCATTTGAGAGTTCTTCAAGAAAGTCAATAAGATTTTTTAGTTGGAGCAAACTGACTTAAGCGAGGTGTATCGGACTGTCCATCTGGTAATGCAAAATGGCTGAAACCTGTCACTACACTCCTTTCAACAGCCTTCAAACCAGGAAAATCGCTTAAGTGATTGCTAATAAATACAATCAAAGTTTTGTATAAGCTACAACACTTTCCTACACATGGGAATGCAATGAGCCACATCCTGAATTACGAAATGTAAGTTGTGTGCAAGGAAGTGAACATAGATTACCCTTGGATCTGTGTGTGCTTGAGCTGGCAAACCTCATCGATTCCCACCTATGTTGGACACTCCATCGTAACATTGCCCATGACAATTTTGCAGTGTTGAAGTTGCATTTTAATGTTATCTTTTAAGATGTCAATCAGTGATTTTTCTGTAGTGTTGGGCGTGTTCTAAAATCCCCCCCAAAAATACTCCTCCTCTTGGACTTCCCCTGTTGCTATGCAGAAGCATACAGAGATTTGCTCCCTTACATATATCGGCTGTTTCATCCAAAATAACAAACTATTCAGCCTCATGAATCTCCTTCATCAACATGTGAAGCAACTCATGTGACCTAATGGACATTTAATTGAATATGGGATGAGAAATTCATTTGAAGCCATCTCTTCCAAGCCAGGATTTCAGCCCTTCATCATTCTGATCAACCAGAAGTGACATTAGTTGCGTCAGATTCTAGCCTTGATTGGAATGTCCCTGCATACCCAAGAATATGCGAGTCCAACACTGAAAGCTATGACAGTACCTCAACTAGTACACTCCGCTTCATGTGGCTAACTGAACAAGCTGCTAGTGACATTATATCTGTCCAATGAAGATTTACTTTTTGTGGTAACCTGGGGTATGTAAGATTGGGCGACTGACTTAGACTAGATAGCTACAACAACCAAAACTCCTCCAACTAATTGGGGACCAGCATGATATGATTAACCTCACTGAAAATAATAATGCATGGTTATTGTGAAAAAAATACATGGCGATGACGCTACCTTGAAGTTACTCGTTGGTGCCTCCAAGCAAAGCTGGGGTACCTACATAGAGACCAACTTTGGTGCAAAGTCTTCATTGTTTTCGGACAGACTGCCATTGATGCTGCCATATGGATATACTTAAGCACCATTGAGGCCATTGAAGTGTTAAGTCTTAAAAACTGATACCCCAAGGGCCTGTTGGCCTATGCAATGCCCTACTTAAACCAGACCACAATCTTGGGACCCGTATTGCATAATTTATTTAGTGCCATTAGCCACACCGGGACTCTAGCTGGAAGCTGTAGACAGGGTATAATAGTACCAGTATGTAAATGTGGTGAAAGAGCAGATTCTACCAGCTACATAATAATGGTGATGTTGGATACCAATGCCAAGGTGTATATTGCAAAGCGAATTAAGCTCCTGGATGAAACTTAATGAAATACTACCAGTCAATCAAAAGGGCTTTCGAAAGGGGTCCTGTACTTTAACTAATAATATGGCTCTGGTGTGTGTTGTAGAATGGGCGAAACGCACAATCATTAAAGGTCCTGTTTGTGGCATACATTGATGTCAGTACTGCATTTGCTACTATTATTGACCACTATTATGTCATAAACTGTATAAATTGGGAATACCTGATGGCCTTCTTAAAATGTTGAGCTCTACAGAGGGACACCACCGTGGCTGTACGACAGGAGCGAATTACTAAGTGACTCCATATCTACTTGCACAAGACTAAAACAAAGCTGTGTTTTAGCACCCACGCTGTTCAACTTGTACTTAAAATATTTGATCCAATAGTTAAATCAGCTATCTATCCTCCTAAGTGGGCTATGCGGACAACATTGTCCTTCTTGATTGTAAACCTGCAGGGTTCCAGAAACAGCTAGACACATTTCAACAATACTCTACTGAGTACTCTTTGGTCATAAATACTAGCAAGACAAAGGTTATGGCTTTTAATGGAACATCTCAATCTTAAAGGTATAGCTGGACAGTCATCTAGAGCAATGTGGAAGTGGTTAGTAAATATAGATATCTTGGTGTTCTTATTGATTACAATTTGTGGAAAGGCCATAGGGAGTACATGTGCTTTACAATCGAACATAGTTTGGCTGTATTTATAAAACCTATGATGAAGCAATGGGGTTATTCTCTTAAACCATTACTTGATTTTTTTTTTTTTTTACTAACTTGAGTTGGCCTCTCCTGTTTTATCGGTGTGAGATATGGGGATTTCCCACAGATTAAGAAAGTATGCATTACTGAAAACTCATATATTAAGAAACATTTTCACCCACTCAACAATTATCTGCTGAATTTATAAAAGCTGAGTTTGGTCTCCGCTCTCTGCAATTTCACCTGATTAAGCAGCAAGTAAAATGTATAAATATGATACATTCTGCAAAAGACTACATGCTTCTTTATTACATATGGCAAGCGTGTCAGGGTCAGCAGGATACTGTCCACCCATCCTATAATATATTGAATCTAATTACTAGTCAATCGGTTTTCAAATTGATATGTTGGTTAATAATGCAGATTGGACACACAGTTAAAAAGAGCGGTTTACTGATTAGCCCACAAGCAAAACAAGATTGACCTGGCTACCAAATCTAGAGCCCGAACATACATTTTATTTGCTCCTCCTGTCAATCCACTCCCTAAATATGTACTAGAATTCCAAAACCAAATCATTTGGCAGAACTACTTGTGTATGGCATTTAACATGTTTATTTATATTTGTAAAGCGCCTGGCAACTTCGGATGCATCGCAGCGCTGTTTCAAGAATGTGACTTAGTTACATGGGTAAAGGTAGGATCATAGGATCTACATTGTTACAGGCAGTGATACAAAGCTCATAAGTTAATTTATGAAGTCACTGGTGCATGGTCTAAGGTTTCCTGCTGCTATGAGAAGCTGTCATATTTGTTTGAAAGGATGTCTTGAAACATGTATTACTATATTGTTCAAGCGCAAATCAACTTAGAATTCAATATTGCCATTACATCTTTATTCATAGAATATGAATGTTGAGAACGAATTCATTTTTAGAAAAGACTCATGAGGGGTGAAATAATTTTATATTGTTTTTTTGTGACATTTTGTGGTTTGAAGTTGAGGTACAGGTAATGAACTTGGATTGATAAAGTTATGTGTCTTATTAGTTTTATTGATGTTTGAAAGGAATGTAGTTGTATCTTGATCATTCTGTATTCAAAGCTGTGATCAACTGGCTGATTTATACTGATAGCAAAAATGCATTGGAACCATACCTTCCACTCCATTCTTACAAGACAGATAAGATGTACACCCACACATCTAAACCCGCAAGCAAACATGATAAAAAAACAAAGTGCTTGGGGATTTTTGTGTATATAGTTGGGATTTGGTGTATCCAGGGAGGTCTGATGTGCACAGGGGTTGTCCAGGTGTGCAGAAGGGGAACTGAGCCTGCCTTGTGCATGAGGTGGCTACTATTTAAGTTTTAGCTTTCCTGGTTACAATAAAATGGTCTGTTTTCTTGCAAAATACCCATCACATTTGTATGTCTACTTATTTGAAGAACATGCATGTCAATTCTGAATTGAAGGGGCTTACAACACATTTACAGATGGCTGCGGCAACAAAACAAACAAGAAGCAAAACATATATATATATATATGCAGGTTGCTTACAAATGTAACAGCCTAAGGGGCAAGTGCTTGAAACTAAAGAGGATTACTTTATACATATACAAAATGACATTATTATGCGGCGGAGTCGTTGCAGAGTCAATTGAGCAGTGTGAGCGGCTAATCCTGGGAGTAACTCTGCTGTCTCCATTGATTTTCCTGAACGTGGGCAGAGCACTGTTAAAACGCGCACCGCGGTCGCAGAGTCAATTGAGTCACTGGAGTCGTAAGAGTTGAGTGTCCTTCCAACATGTCGGCTACTTCACTTTCTCGGGAGAAAAAGGCCCTTGGTGCCCGCCAAGACACGAGCACAAAAACGACGTGATCATGAAGATGGAACTTATGCTGGTGCCAGCTACAGCAACCTCAGCGCTTGCTGATGAAGTGTTTATTGAGCAGGGAGATCCTCGTGACAAAAGGCAAGTACGTGATCTCCCTGCGCGCTGTGCTCCCTCCCCAATGTGCAGTTGTGCATCTTGTGACATCAATTCAACTGCTTTTTCAAATCTGGCGCTGGTGACCTTAGGTGTGGCAGACATGACACACAAGGGAGTGTGTGCGTGTGTGTGTGTGGGGGGGTGGCACAAAAGAGCATTGCCTGTATACTCGCCCAAATAGACTGCACTGAGAAAGCTAATCCCGAGTACTGTGACAAGCCTAACAATGCTGCAGTCGCCAAAATCGTTAATACAGAATTCACCTTAAATATCGCTTACTCTGATAACAATGTGGTGGCTGATGTGAATAGCGAGGTGTGCTCACTGAATCATAATGTTCATGGTGACAAAAAACAGCTGAACCATGTACTGCAATTACGCACTCTAGCAGCATGTATATTAAGAAACCTGGCGAATCAGAGTAATATCATTGACGGTGATGTGTGCAACAACAGTCTTGAGCAAAAAACAAGTCAAGCTGGAACAAGGAAATCCATAATTTCACTTGGTTTAAGTACCAACCTAAGTGCCAAGTCACCGGCCTCCTTAAGTGAATGCTTCCCGCCCAAAACGCTGACGCCAGAAATATTCTCAACATGTGAAGTTCTAACACTAGATTCTTGACAACAAGGTGATGAGAAAGAGGATGCTGAGTCATGTTTTCACTCCCCGCACTCAATCATGGACCGTCTGGCAGAATCTTCAAGTCGAGTGGAATTAGAGCAACCCCCTTGAAATTGTTAACAAACTGCTGTTTGACCTTTCCCAGCTGAACAGAACTTGTGAAAATGAAAAACTATAGAGTATAAATGAGCCTGCTGTGGACCCACTTGGAATCCTACTGAGGACTTCAAATAAACATACATCTGAAAAGAGATGGCAAACAAGGCTGTACAAGCGCAGAAGGATTGACCTTAATTCATCCACATTTTACCGGGATTTTTCGCAAGTAAACACTATCAATCGTACTCGCAATCGCAGCCTCAGCGCCACACGAATGGGAGCAACAAGAGCAACCACCCCAAACAAATTGAAACAAATCCATCGAGAAAAAGATCTTGCTCGACTTCTGAAACATCTAGTTCGGACTCTTCATTAATGGAGCGGCTTATCCGAGGATTAAGCGAACCAAGTCCCGACCGTGACCACAACAAAGTAAGCCTGAACGTGACCGCTTTGGAAAGCTAATGGAACACCTGCAACCTATTCTAATATCGTCACTGGCTATACCATTGTCACCTTTCATTAAACAATATGAAGAACTAAGTGGAAACATCAAGGATCTAACGACCTTGTCTGCCAAAAATTGTGAATCTCGAAAATGACTAACTTGTTCAAACACACACATCACGTATTGAACAAGCAAATTGATGGCTCTCTTACCAACCTAACTGAGCAAAAACGATCTGGACAAGAAACTGTTTGCGGAAGTAGCAAAGGAAGTCTTGGCGCTTCTGAAACACAAAGGGCCAACATCGACTGGATTAAGCTATCAGAACATCCAGGCACCTCAGACTTATTGGAACCTCAACAATAGCCTGGCAACAGACGCCTCCAAACACTTCAATGAACATTATAACAGCTGTAAAGAGAGCTTGCTGGCTCCAGGACCACTCTGCTCTGGGGCGCATGTAGCTGCAAACTTCTTGAAGCCTGGACAAGAGCTAAAAACCCCAGCCTGTAGGCCCCTGGAACTCAGTGCTGTCACCACCAGTAAATGATGTCACATTAGCCACAAGGAAACACACGGTTAGAGGACTCGTCAGATTTAAATCAAAACGCACAACCAAATTCAATCATCTTAATCTCTCCCCTGAAAGTGCCCATACCTGCATCAGTGGAACCTGCTCATGTTCTAACGATGGAATCGACGTTTTCAAGTGTTCTGGAAAGCAGCACGAGTATAGGGAACCCTGCTGCTATGGATCCCCCATGTACCCTCTACTTCAGGAAGTTTGGTGACATCCTCCAGTGCCCCTAATGAGCTAAAAGATGACTCCTATGAAGCAAGTCAAAAGGGTGCTGAGACTTTTGCCATTTTTACCAAAGCAAATCTGAAGTTAAAGCCCAAACCTGGAAAAAACAGCAGGAACAAAATAAATGGAAAATCTAATTGAAAAAAAAGAGTGCATCCAATTCCTCTAGAACATTTTTACGTAACTTAAAAACTGTGAACGTCACTGTGAACACAAACTGCAATGTTATACAATCTATTAACCATCCACAAAAAAAGACTGAGTCTAAATCAACTTCCTTGGAGGAAGTCATTGCTCCGGTCAATTCTTCCGTAGATCTGATGGACATGTCTGTTTATGATGACATAACAGACAACTCGATCCTACTAACAGCCAACAAAACAGCTAATTGTGATAAATCTTCTGATGTGCCTTCAATTGCTGCCTCAAAAGAGCAAAGTGAACATATTGCAGATTCACAAGTGAAAGCAATCGTACTCAAAGCTTTACCACCTCCTCGAAATGCAATGCTAACGGGTGAGATAAATGATCCACGACCCGCTCTGACTGGAAGGACCTGTACGCCAATTCCATCAGTGGCACCTGTAGAAGTGATCATCCCTTTACACACCAATCCCTCAATCTCCACTTTACATGAAAGAAGGGGGAACTTGACTACTTCATCACGGCCCAAGGGGTTAGATAAAGGAAATGCTGAGACGGAACCAGCAATGCCCAGCGTAGACTGTTGATCTACAGCATTGCTTACTTCCAACTTTAAGCATACCTGAGAATTGCGTGCCCCCAACATGAAACATGGGAATGCTTCAGACGAGGGAGGCTTTGGAAAGACCAGTCAAGACTCAGTGTGTCAGAAACAAGGTCCAAGAAATAGTGTGACCAAATCTCAGGCCAATCTAAAATTGGTTTGGATCGCATCGTACATCAGGACAACCTCATCTTAAAACAGCAACAATGTTCTACATCTACTTCACTATGTGCCTAGCTTGAGATCTATTGAATCGAACAATCTAAAAATTGTGGAGATGTAGATGAATCCCAAAACGACAAGATAATCCTACACTTAGACTCTCAAATCATATTTGACACCATAATGGACGCTGTGCCAACTCTTATGTCATTGGGCTTTGAGGCCTACAATGTTGCGAATGGTGTTAGTGTTTGATCGAAAGAGCCAGACTTTGAACTTAATACCAGGACAAATGAGTCAAAACGAAGTCCTGCGATGGAACTGGACCCGGGTTATAAAAATCATCTGCAGCCCAGTAACCTGTATTCTGTCGGAGACTATGATCACGGTAAAGCTAATATTTTGGAAGGAGACGCTATTCTGAAGGATGAATTAATTGACCAGACAACAAATTAAAATCACATTTGGATGTGACACTCATGTGACTGCTAACCGACGGGTCGTGGAACAACCATACCATACCATACTATGCCCTTGGGCCGATTAATGATTGGCCCTGGGTACCTGAAGCCTTGGCAAACCAAACCTCAAACACGAAACACCAATAACACCCTGTAGTTCCTGAAACAAATGCAATCGTGGTTGGCTCATGGAACACCAGAGGGGGCATGTACATCTATTTCAGAATAATTAGCTATGTGACATTGACATAATGTGTGTGCAGGAATCCTGGCTCCTGGAATGCCCGGTATCAGATGAATTCGAAATTGCCTTTACCCCTGCCTATAGCAACGGAAAAGGAAGACCCATGGCTGGCCTTGTAACATGAATCAAGAAAAGCTCAGGCCTTAGAATCATTAATTCTTGTAATCCATCACATCCAGATTTCTCTGATACGCTTGCCAAATCATGGTACTTGGTATATCATAAATCTTTATTGGAACCACAAAATAACTGGAATGCTATCATTCATTGACCAAATCTCAAAACTGATTAGACGAAATATATGCAGAATCAAACATGCCAAGGATTATCATTTGTGGAGACTTGGATATAAATTGTATCAATCCGACTTAAGCTAAGCCTAACGACACAGCTACTAAGTGGTGCCTTGAAATGGACATGAGACATGCATATGATGAATGGGAACATCAAAGGCGATACACCAGCTCACATACCTGGAGTTGGTTGGAATTAAAATTGACGCTTGACTACTTCGTGTCAGGAAAACTGCACGAATTAGCTGTTGACATGCAGGTAGCAACTCGCTCTCACAGCGATCACCATATGATGAGGCTAACCTTGAAGTCAGAGCACACTCTAAAAAATAAACTTGGGACTTTGGAGTCAGAGTCGAACCTAATCGAGTTAGACTACATCTCAATATTGATGAGGTAAATAACATTGCCTAAAAATACTGCAAAGAACAAGGAGGGGTTGAATATTAACCTCTCTTGAGTCAATATATGGAAAAGAAGCATGGCCTAAAAATTTGTGCATTCATAACAAAACACAAATTTGACGCGAAAAAGACTTTCTGCGCAGCGAAATGAGGACGGCCTGCAGGAGTGATAGAGCGAACGTGGTTGATAGTATAAGAGCTGCTAAACAAAAACACAAGAACTGGCTGAAGACGCACAAAGCTTTAATGCTCCATAAAGACTCAGAATTTTTGATGATAAAATTGGGGAAAAAGGAACTTGAGACTTCTGGACAATTAACAATACTGAGGGCGCTTTGCAAGCAGCACTACAAACCAACGCTGTATCTAAAACTGAGTGGACCACATTCTACAGCACACTACATAGCAAAAAAGGCAACTTTGAAGAACCTGTCCTTCCCATGCTCACAAAATGGAAGTTGGAGTTTGATAAATCTGATATCATTGATATCATTAAAGGGTTGAGCACGTCGAGAGCACCCGGGGCCTGGCGGCTTAACCAACCATGCACTAAAAGAAAACCCGGAAGTACTCTTTCGCAGAATTAACACATGTACCGTACCAACCTCATGGAGAAGTGCGGTCATTGTACCCATTTGCAAAAAGGGAAACAGGACAAATGCAAGAGATAATAGGCCCATAGCACTCTCAGATGTGCTTGGAAAAGTGTATGCCACCCTACTACAACAAAAACCTTTAAAATAGGCCATCATTTCCCAACATGTAGACCAAAGACAATCAGGTTTTGTGGAGGGCGTTTGATGCTGCCTGAATCTACTGATAGTAAATCTAATCAAAATGGAGGCAATAAGAACAGGAGCCAAGGTCTACCTTGCTCTCATAGACTTTGTACATGCTTTTGACAGCATAGATAGAGATATGGTGTGGTATAAGATGAACAAATGGAACTGTCCGGCAAGTCTCCTGGCTGCAATAAGATAGCTGCACACTGGATCCAATGTAAGGATTTGTTTAGATCAAGCTGGCACTCTATCCACGGCAATTGACACCTTCTGCGGTGTGAAGCAAGGATGCCCCTTGGCGTCCATTTTCAACTTGTTTCTTTCTGACTTGGCATCACAGTTGAGGACGTTCCACCTTTTCCACCTAAAGTGCATGGTAGTAACATCAATTGGCTCCTATATGCCGCCGATTTAATCTTACTCGACCTAACTCCAATTGGTCTCCAGCGGAAGATCGATGCTGTTGAAACATATGTAGACAAAAATGGTCTGTATTTCAACGAGAAAAAATGCAAGGTACTCATTCTTCAAAATTTAAGGGCAGGTCCCAAGAAGAACAAAAATAATTTCAGGTGGCACCTCAAGAAAGAAACACTGAAAATCATAAAGTCACGACCCTCGCCCAAAACCCCCCTCTGGCAAACCCATTGGCCAGGTGGAGTCAGCACTCGGGCCTCTAGAGCCTGGCCTCCTCTTGAAAAGCCCTCATGGGGCCAGTCCTGGCGCCTATGGCGCGAGGCTCGTACACCATGAACAACAATGTGCTTGGGAACTACTTTATTGTATTGTCAGCCAACATGGAGACATTCCCTAAGAACCAAGCTATGCGGTCTAGTGTTTTGGGTGTGGCAGGCCTGGAACTACTTTCCCTGGTACTACTTTACCTGGGCTATATAAACCACACCCTGACTGCAGAACATGCTTCGTGTTACAACGTGACGCACACCGTGTCCAGCTATTCCCTCGAACCTCGGAGAAGCAGAACCTGCAAGGAGACCAAACGAACATCATTAGCAGCAGCATCTTACCTGCAGTCTTCATCTTTAAACACTCGCAGCTACTGAGAACAGCTTCCTCGAATCTGCACGCCTCCCGGACAGAACGACCTTAAAGAGGAAGATAGAGGCAACATTAAAGAAAGCTGTAGAGACATTTACAAATTACGAACTGCTAAAAAGGCTTACCTGGCTGGTCACCTCTCGGCTGGCACCACTCCGGACATTCCACTCGCGCTGAAGAACACCGCGACCTACAAGGAAGGAAAACACAGGTTAGCAAAGGCAAGACTTCGCATAGCGCTTACTTACCGCATCATAGCGCTCTTAATGCGCCATCCTTTCCCAGGAGACTTAACCAAGCCAGTTCGCCGCGCTGAAGCTCCGCATACCCAAGGGAGAAAAATGAGACATTTTAAACAAAGAAAGGCATGCAGGATAGCAACAAAACTAAAGAACAGCAATAAGACCTACCTGAACAATATCACACAGGCCCGCGTCAGTGAAGTTGCTGGACCGCACTTGCCCATGAAAGACAACGCGCCCCTGCAAGGAAGGCAGGACGGAGAGCACGCCTAATTCTATCACAAGGTGAGGAGAGGGCGCCAGAGGGACTGAAAGCATACAGGGGTGGAGGGAGGATACTTACCCCAATCATTCAGTCTTGAACACAGTCCTCCTGTATTTTCAGGTAGAACTTTCCCCGCAGACCACATCAGGGCAAAGCTGAGAAGCATACCAGCGAGTAACCCGGCTGGGTGGCGTCCCGATGGATACCAGGTGAGCGTAACACATACCCAGTACACGATATTTAGGAATGAGGATAAGCTCACAAATCAATGACACCCCGTGGGTGGAGGTAGCAAAAACCAATGATCAACAATGTCAAGCAATGATCATCAACAGAAAGTATGGAACATTCTCTTTAAAACCTGTGATCACGTTTTACAAACAAAGTGGTCCCTGTATTGATATTTGGTGCAGAATGTGCCCTGGGCTGTTCATATGAATTGTGGGCGACACTTGAAAATATTTTTTGGTCAAAGGTCCTGCAGATTCCTAAGGGCACACCAACCTTGTGCATAAGATACAAAATTTGGACTGATCTCCATCAATGCACAGATGTGCTGGAACATACTAGCCCTTTTCCGAAAAATGACGATGAAGGAAGTTGTCCCTCAGTTTCAGGTCTTACACAATCCTGGGAATTGCAATTCTAAAAACATTCTTGTCCTATGGTCTCGAGAATGTGAGACTATCTTGGAAGACATGGGAATTGAGATCTCAACGCTGCACTGCAACCCCAATGTGGCCAAACGTGAAGTATGAAATCTTGATTGGCTATCTACTTTAGAATCAAGACTCAACCAAAAATCAATGAAAGATGTTCCATGCGAAGCGAGAGCCCTAAATTAATACTCCAAAGTCATAGAGATCTCTCCAAATCCATATTGTAGATCACTAGCTTTATAGTTTTGTCTGAATGCCTTTAAATCTAAAGACAAACTAAGCACATGGGCACAACATGAAAAGGATCTGAGTTGTAGGTTCTGCAATAAACATGAAGAAAACTTAAAACATCTTGTCTTATTCTGTGAAGCCATTCGTAACCAAAGATCTGTACATCGAGCACCAATAATTGGGAAATATCAGTCATTGAGTGGAGATGAATGGTGGACAAGGATGTTCAGTGGAACAGATTGGAAATTGTTCTATGCCTTGACTTCATTTCTGGGTGATGTGAAGACTCTGGCTTCTACAGCCAGTAGATTTGACCAAGCATTCGTGACAAGGAGCTTCAGTTTGCTGGACATTTTTACGAGAAGAATTTAATGAAAGATGGAAATGATCCGTTATGAACATTGCTTGTTTTGATGCGTTTTGTGCTTCAAATCTTTTTTTTTTTGTTTTCTTTTTTAAAGGTTTATATAAACTGTATACAAAAATAAAAAACAAAAAAGGAATGAATGATTATGCTGCAGTGATGAACTCAGGTAGAGAGAATATGGGAGGAGGCAGAGGGGGCACCCTCTTAGGAAGTAAATGAAGTTTAAGTAGATCTTTGAGATCCACATTTGGTCTGGCTTTGATTGTTATGGGCTGTGGGTTGCAGTTGAGTGGGCAAGTAGGAAGACAGAGCGAAAGTGAGCGTAGTCGCTGGGAGAGTATGAGACTGTGAGGTTGAGTGCAGAGGAGGATCGACAGGAACGAGATGTTCAGTAAACTGAAATACAATTAGACAGGTACTGAGGAGCAAGAACATGGATAACCCTGTGAAGTAGAAGAAGGAACTAGAGAACAGACCGTTTGTGCATGGCGGGTCAACCAACATATTGTCAGTAGGTAGAAGTGGGGGGAGGATATGGGTAGGTTGTAGATAGGGAGAGGGGAAAAGTAGAGGACTTTGTTAAGAAGGAGCAAAGTTTAGATCGGAAGGCAAAGGAGTTGGATCAAGCAGTAGTCAAGTTTGCAGAGCATGAGAGTGGAGATTAGAGTTTTTGTAGAGTGGTTGGTAAGAAAATAACACATTCTCAGAATGTTTAGTGGGTTAATAGGAGCCGAAGAGGCAGTGGTTGTAATTAATTGTTGCAGTAATAGGTCACTATCAAAGAGGACCCCAAGATTGTGAGCCTTGTGCGAGAGCAAGGAGGTCAGGTAGAAAGGAGATCAGAGGGAAGGATAAGTATGGCATTGGTAGCCTGGAGAAATATGAATTCCATCAGCATGAGGCAACAGAGCCGTCCAGTGAGGGTAGTCCATTCTGAGATGGCTGGGGTGAAGGAGGGAAATGAGAAAAATATTTGAGTGTCATCAGCAGAAAGGCATTGATGAAAGCAAAAGGTTCCTATGGCAGAGGTAGAGGATGAAGAGCTGAGGTCCAAGGAATAATCCTTGGGGGACGCCAACTTGGTGAGGCATGGGTTCACTTGTGAATTACAAGAACTTTTAAAGGAGCGACCTTCCAAGGTAGAAAGTGATCCAAGCAAGAGCAGATTTGCAAAACCCAAGTTCTTGGAGCGTGAGACGAGTGGTCGACGGTGTCCAACAGCAGAAGGGACCAGAAGGACGTGTAAAAGAGGAGTGCTTGGAGTGGTGAGCATTAGAGAGAAAGTTAGCTACATGCATGGGTTTAGTCTCAGTGGCATTTACTACAGTAGCCAGATTGAAGTGGAGCTCCAAGGCCCTTATCCTCAAGATACTCTGTGATCTGGTCAAAGACCACCCGCTCAAAGACTTTAGAATAATGCGGATGAAGAGAAACTGGGAGATAGTTTGCTGGGGCGTTTGAGGCAGCAGAGAGTGTCTTCAGTAGGGTTGAGACAGTTGAGATTTAAACGAGGCTGGGAAGAGTGATGGGGAGAGAGAGAAGGTAAAGCACTCGGGTAGATAAGGGTACGTTTTTGACACTAGTCTTTGACCATTTGGGGAGCAAAAGGTTTGATGGGAGCACAAGATGTTTTGCCACTGAAGGATGGGTGCTAATTCAATGGGAGAGTGGGGGAGAAGTAGTCTAGAAGAGAAGAGGTAGGGAGAGGTGGTGGACAGGAGAAGGACTGGTGAGGGAGGCAGAGGATGGCTGCCAGTACCACGAATTGGAGATTTTTGAGGAAAAAGTAGTGAGCAAAAGTCATTAACAGAAAGGGTGGAGACGATGTATATTGGCTTGGGACGTACAAGCAAAGATTGGAGGGTCGATGAAAGTATGTGGGGTGATTGCGAAGGGAGGAGATTAGGTCTGTGAAGTAGGATAATTTGGCAGTCCAGTGCAGAGGTTAGGACAGCCAGTGAATTTTTGTTAGGCTAGGATTAGGGTAGGTGTTGGTAACTTTCACAAGCCTCGTAGGGCATGGCTCATGTTAGTCCTGAGGGTTTGAAATAAAGAGTTGATCCAAGGTGAGGACTGGGAGCGGAAGGTGTGAATGTGCGAGTAGGATAGTGTTGGTCAAGTAGTCATAAGTGCATAGTACAAGTTGGAGAAAGCACGGTCAATGCGAAAAGGGGAAAGAGACTGGAGAGAGGTTCTCGCATCAAGATAAAGGGCAAGAAAGTCCTTTCCTCTTGGTCATGGAAGAGGGGAGATGAAGAGTAGAAGGTGGAAGGACTGAAGTGCTAAAATGAACAATGGAGTGACTTGGAGAGAGACACAGACAAGAGTTCCCACCAGAGTGGGAAGGCTGGTTGTGGATTGTGGGGGCAGGTGGGGTGAGTTGTCAGATGGAACAGTTTTAATTGCAAGGCATGTGACTGCAGAGGGCTTGACGTCCACAAGCATGACAATGGGGATGTCGGTAGAAAGCGACTCAAGGAGAAGGGTCAGATCTAGGGAAGGTGTTGAGAGGACCAGGGGATCGATAGAGAGCCAACAGTGAGAGGAGTAGGAGGGAGGTGTTGTGGTGGTATATTCAAAAAGGAGGAGTTGGTAAATTAGGGTAGAGGGCCACTGTTGAGGCCTTATTAAAGAGGAACCCAATGCAGCCTCCCTTCCCAACGGATCAGGGAGAGTGAGAGAAGGTAGCAGAGTTGTGTGAAGAGCTGCTAGTCAGTCAGAATCATGAGGGGATCCAGGTTTCTATGATGGCAAGAAGTGAAAGTTGAGTGATGAGTCGAATTACTCAGAGACTTGTTGCTGAGGGATTGTGCATTCCAGAGGACAAGTGAAAGAGTGATGGGAGGTGGGGAGAGGAGTAGGTGTTCTGCGGAAGGCGGGGGGGGTGAATGAAGGTGGTGATCTTGGGAGCTACAGAGAAAATGTGTGGCTGGGCCTTTAATCACCTTAACCCAAACAGGCCCACCACTTAATAAGTGAGTACACAGTTGTACATAAAGCAAGTTTATTCTACAAATACCCGGGAAGCAGTTTGATGGTATCGCAGGACCGGACCAACCCAAGTCTCATCAAACCACATCAGTTGAAATCTTTTCTATATTTTTGCAACGGTTAAAACACTCCCAGATCCTTTATTAGAAACCACCCCCATATCCCCAGCATGCAATTGGACAAACCCTCTTCAAAGAAATCCCATCTTTCTCCAATTCCTACTTTTTAATTGGTGCAACTCGCAGAAAAAACAATCTGAGCGTGTAGGCACTGAGGCACAGTGTTGGTATCAGGAGATGTAGGGTAGGAATAGTGTGTCGGGGAATGCCCCTGTCAAGGTCTTCTTTATAATTCCTAGAAAAACTACTTTTAATACTTGTGACCTACCACTAAATGGTGGAATATGCATGTGTTTGTACGGATACAAGCAGAAGAATGGCTGTTACTGGGTTGGTTTGTCAAATATACACATTTTATTTAAACCACTAAATGTCTTTGTGAAAGAAAATACTCTCCTGGACCTAGCCCAGTTAGACTGCAACACTGAATTGATACCCACATGCATGCTTGATCGGCTAAGAATGTTGGTGTGGGTGGAGCCTTGATCCGTTTGCTTTGCAGCTTTCGATACACTAGAACATCATTTTCTACCGGGTCGATTGAGATCTGTGGGAATAGGTGCTATTTTAATGCTGAGGGTCTCTTCGTTTTTGTCAGAAGGTCTAAATGGGCAAGATGTTTTCAGAGCCTAGCACTGTGGTACTCCTGTGTTCTTTCCTGTTTCCAATACTGTTTAACATATATATTCAACCTCTTAGATCATCAGACGCAAAGTTTCAGATATGCAGATAAACTTAAACTATGCAGATATCATCAAATGATTGATAATTGAAAGAGATGTTTACCTCTGCCAAGGTTAGAGCCATAGCCTATGCTTAAACGATGAAAAGACGGAACTGCTGATAGTCGGCTCACAGGCCCATCTCAATAAACTCAACTCCAGATACCAATCCTTTATTGGTGGCAACATCGTAAATGTATCTAAAGAAGTCAAAACATTGGGTGTGTACCTTGACCCAACTCTCTCACTTAAAAAACAAATCAACGCCACCATCTCAGCTACAGCCTCCACCAACAAACTTATCAATGCTTGCAAACCCTTTTTGTCCACCAACAGTCACCTTACACTGGCTAGGGTCCTCATATTGTCTAACTTAGACTACTGTAACACACTCTTTCTTGGATCCACAAAGCAAAACCTGAACAGACTACAGATACTGCAAAACAACACTCTTAGATGTGCCCTTAATCTCCCTCGTAAGGCACACATTTCCTCCGTCAGAAAGGAATTCCACTGGCTCCATATTCGGGAAAGAATTCAACTACGAACACTTGTCATTACTCATAAATGCCTTTACCAGACAGCCCCATGCTACCTATCGATAAATTCACGAAACAACACTCCACCAGACCAACTAGATCCCCCAATATCTACACCAACTGAACATCCCAAGGTTCAACCTAAAAACAGCTGGGGGATCTAGCTTCCTGGTGCTAGCAGCTAAATCTTCGAATGCATTACCTACGACAATCAGAGCTGACACCTCATTCTGGTCATTCAGAGCCAAAGTAAAGGAACTACTCTCTACTCGGCAATAAATTGTTAACTGTACCTAGCCCTGATCGTGCTATACCCAAGTACTGCTGCATCTAAACATTTAGTAACCGTGATGCTGCCTTGCTACATGTATCCTTACCAAGTACGCCTGTTTATCATAGACCACACTGTGACCTGGTCCTTCACTCTAATCTTTTATAGGGTATCCTACTATGTTATTACCTGTATGTGCAACCTTCTGTAATGTCTCAATGCACCCAGTTACCTTAGGGTTCGGCCGCGCTATACAAATAAACTAACTAGAGGTTGTCTTTCAGACATAAAAAGTTGCATTGCTGCCTATTTTGTGAAGATCAATTGGAACAAGACAGAAGTGTTAGCAGTAAATTACATCTTAAATGACCAACATGTTTTGGTAGTTGTCCTATTCCTACAAAAGGTTCTGTTGTAAGAAATCTGGGAATTGTGATTGACTAGTTTTTAAGAGTACAAACTGATGTTACCAGAATGCTTCCTATGGCGAGCGCTTGGCTACTCTAGTTACACGAGCTCCCGGCCACAAAGAGAATTCTGTTTAAATTCTTTTGCATTGTGCATAAAGTTCTGTATAGCATTAAATCCCCTATCTTTTCAAACTGTGTACGGCGCTACTTGTTAAGATTTTCAGTGAGATCTGCATCATGCAGCTTGCTCACAGCACCAAAAAAAGGACATTTTCTTTCTTATAAACAAACAACGGAATGATCACCCTTTGAAATGGACATCTAATCCTCAACTGCTTCATTTAGAAAACGTCCAAGAACCTATTGTTTAGGAAACTTATATTTCTCTGTCTCTCTGTCTCTCTCTCTCTTTCTCTCTCTTTCTCTCTTTCTCTCTCTTTCTCTTTCTCTCGTTCTCTCTCTCTCTTTCTCTCTCTCTCTCTCTCTCTCTCTCTCTCTCTCTTTCTCTTAGATAGTGATGTGAGTAACACTTTTTGGGGTGAAGGAGTAGCAGACTATTTGAGTACTAACGTTGGACTATGAGATATGTCTCATGTTTTTTAAGTGTAACTCCCATTTTAATCAGGGGGTTTCCAAATAAAATGCTGGTGCTTTATGGAGGACATTGTCAACAGCCTTGGTCATCTTGTTTTTCAGGATCCCAACTGGTACAAAGCTAAGAATAAGTGTGGCCGTGAAGGCATCATTCCTGCAAACTACGTGCAGAAGAGGGAGGGTGTAAGGTCTGGAACCAAGCTCAGCTTGATGCCGTAAGTATGCCACAAGGGAGAGCACTAGTGCATGTTTGGGAATTAAAATTGTAGAGGCATTTGGGTGGAAATGAGTTGTTTCGGGAGCTGGGGGATATACATTTATTGGTAATCGCTGAAGTATGTTGGTGAACTGTGCCTTATCAAAGGGTGGGTGCTCCAGCAATTGCAGACACAAAGCACAGTGGACTAAAAACAAATGGAATTTATGAATGCAAGGTTCAAAAGTAATATTAGTCTATACATCATTCAGTACACATTGAGCAGGACCCACTAATGATGGTGTCTTGCCTTCTTGCCACTGTACTTTACGATGGGTTCCTGGTTAACTTTAAACCTTATTGCTGCAATATACTTGTAAAAGCAACCTTTTGCATCATGTTCTTACTGTACCTCCTTAAAGACACTCTTCCCTTCCTCTCCTTCCCTCAGAAGCTCCTTGTCTCCCGAGCTCTGATTCTCTCTAGGTTGGACTACTGTAACAGCCTCTTTCGTAATCTACCTGCCTCCACTCTGCACCCTTTACAACTAATCCAGAACAGGACTGCAAGACTTGCCCTTGGCCTCAAGCCCTGGGATTGGATCTCTCCAGCTCTGAAATCCCTTCATTGGCTCCCTGTGGTTGCAAGGATTACATTTTAAACCCTTTGCATTGTCCACAAGGCTTTCTGGGGCCTGGGTCCAAATTACCTTCAAGTATCCCTCCATAAATACCTCCCCTCTAGAGCCCTTGCTCCTATACCTCCAACTCTCTCAGGGTCAGTTGTTTTTCAAAGAAATGAACTGGTGGTTGATCTTTGTCTTCTGAGGGGGCCTCCCTCTGGAACTGCCCGCCTGCCACCTTGAAACTTGAGGAGAACCATCTATGGTTCCGGAAGCTCCTCAAGACCTTCATCTTCGCCTCTGCCTTTGCCCCGCTTCTCCCCTGCTGATCTGCTTTCTCTCTCAGCAATGCTGCAAATGGCCACTCTCTGCCTTTCGGGCCCAGGTACCTGCTCACCTTGCCACCCTCCTGCACTGCCCCCTGGCCACCTCTTGCACTGGGGCCTGTATCTGTACCCATACAGGCCCCCCCACTCTTTGTCTGCATTGATCAGATACTCCCTATCTGACTAACCTTGCACTTGGCCCTCACAGCCTGCACTACCACTGTTTTGGATCACCGTATTTATTTATTTATTATTTATCTTGTCCTCTCTTATGATCTGCACTTTCCAATTTCTCCCTCCTCCCATGCACTTTCCCCCTTTTCCCTTCCCCATTCACTTGCGCATTCTCAATGTCACTGGGCCTAGTAAGATTGTTGTTGTTTTTTGTTCTCTCCCCTGTTCCCCTCCCTTTGCCTGGTCGCGCTCTGAAACACCTGTGTAAGAGTGCGATATAAATATAATATATCATGTTATATGTTGTCAATTTGCAACTTGCCTGCCATTTGAAGTCAGTATTCGAAACTGTGATGTGACATTTTGGCCTCCACAGGTTCCATTTTACATCTAG
This sequence comes from Ambystoma mexicanum, assembly GCF_040938575.1. NCBI lineage: Eukaryota > Metazoa > Chordata > Amphibia > Caudata > Ambystomatidae > Ambystoma > Ambystoma mexicanum. Next base: position 1,180,588,289 of record NC_090934.1, read on the forward strand.
TTGTTACTGGAAACTTCTTTGGCGACTAATGTAAAGACCATATTTTGACTATTAACAACCTGTCAGAAAGACAATCAATCTTGCTGTGCTCCTCCTGGAGGCGTTTGTCCCCACCATAGATTAATTCACACATTCGCGAGGGCTGATTTTCATTATTTGTGCTTCTTCTATTTGTACCATTTCTGCCAGGCTAGTTGTTCTGGTAGCTTAATGTATGCATTTCTTGACTCTTAAAATGCTTTTTTGAAACTTAACCTACATATTTACATGGAGATGCAAGGTTGTAGTAAATAGGTGTGCAGCCCTAAACAGTTGCATGCAGTAATACATATCCCGTAAGCATCAGTGGTCAACGCGGGATACACTAAAGGCTGACACTGCAAGGATAGTTAAGTCTTTATTGATGTCTAACACAAACAAAAAGCTGAAAACTTAAAACAAAGGTTCTCTCAAAATTGATATGATTGTTTCTCACCTACCATGGTGTTGCAAGTGTCATAAAAGGTCTCCCAAACAATTGTATTCTCTCTCCTACCAGTTGCTAGTACCTCTGCAGTAGATCTGTGGTGTGTGAAAGCCCAGGGATTTCAGCTACTGATTGTTGATGCATTGCCTTTCCTTGACTCTGGTATCCCCTCCAGTGTTTGGCCCCCTTCCCAGGTACCCAGACTACTCCTTCACTCTCCTCCATTCCTAGGGCCTCTTTCCTCTGCCTACCTCTGTAGCCTGTCTTGGATCAGCTCAATGTGCTCATACTTTCCTGGCTTGGGGTTGTCGTCCTCTGTCGCCCTACTACTGGCTTGGCCACTGTCTCACCATTCTTTTTTTGACACCACCACTTCATCACCTCCTCCGTTACCACAACGCCCCCACAATCACTATCACTTCCTCTCCAGTCATCTCTCTCTCTCTCTCTCTCTCTCTCTCTCTCTCTCTCTCTCTCTCTCTCTCTCTCTCTCTCTCTCTCTCTCTCTCTCTCTCTCTCTCTCTCTCTCTCTCTCTCTCTCTCTCTCTCTCTCTCTCTCTCTCTCTCTCTCTCTCTCTCTCTCTCTCTCTCTCCTCCATTACTTCTTAATTGTTCCTTGTATCAAACTTGCAACATATTTCCTTGCCTTCTGTAACCTTCAACAACCGACACCTAGCAATGGAAGATGATTGTGTTTTTATACAATGTTTGCCTCTCCCCTAGGCGAGTCTTTCAGTGAAGGTCTGAACCTGTGCTCTGTAACTGCGTCGATGCAGGATTGGCTATTGTCTCAGAGTGCACCTGGAGCTGGGTTTGGCTCAAGGGGCTGGACCAAGTCCATATTTGCCCTTTCTGCCATCTTGGATGCAAGTCTTCTTTCCATGACCCTCATCCCTGGTGCTACCTCTGTTGTGTTGAGCACCTCCCTCAAGTAATTTAGAGGCGGAAAATATACTGGTTCAGATTTTAGAACACTTGATTTCAATGGCTAAACTGAGCCGCTGTGAAATGACACACTTCTTTTGCTGGGGAGCAGTGCTTCTGAACTCTTTGTTCCCATCCCAAACTCTTAGCGTTCGTGGGAGCCTCAGGGTCTCTCAATGGATGATGGAATGCATCAGTATTGTCTCTCAATTTCATATGATGGGGTTTGGGCAGAGTTAAAGCTTTTAGGGTCAGCCTGTATTAATGGGCTGGGTTCTGGCTTCCAAGATTGGACAGCGGTAGGGCCTCTGTGAATGTCCAATGCCATATGACTGGAACCAAGATTTTTCCGCATACCAACCCCAGGGCCAATATCCACTGACATGGGGTGACACGAGGCCCCCTGAGTCCCACCTTGGTGGTCCTTGGAACCAGGCAACAGACTTCATCATAAAACTAAAGCGTGTTCCTCGGACATGGAACTCTAAATCAACAGCAGATTAAATCCACCAGGCCCTCTAATCTTACCATTTTCTACGATTCATATATGTGATCGGGATCAAGGACAAGACGGACACAGATAACTTGACTTCAGGGTTTTCCCTTCCCATATCAGATTTTTGTTCTAAACCAAATCAGTCTTTAAACAAACTCTCCTATTTCTCAGATTCTCGGACTTGCCTTCTTCCAGGATTCACTGATGAGTGCGGCTAGTTCTAAGCAATACTTATTTCACTGGGACATCTCCCCTTTTTTTCCTTGTCCTGTCCTTTCTGGTCTTGGCTGTCCTCTCTTGGGATCCCCATCTTCTGCACCTATAATTGTTATAATTGGTCTTTTATAACGCGCTTAATACCAGGGACCAGTTTCTAAGCATGAGATCGGGATTCAATCTAGTGTTGCTCTGTGTTGTCTTGCTTCCAAGACAAACATGTTGCCCTGAGCTATCCTCCCGGCCTTAAGCACTCTTCTCTCTGTTGGAGCCTCTGAATCTCGGATGCAGGAAATGAGGGTTTGGAATGCCGACTTGGTAGGTCTCAGTCGAAACCTCCTCCTACAACACTTTGTGGCCCTCAAGGATTTGCAACCAGAACTAGCCTAACTCCTCTTGTAACCACATCCTCGCTTTCCCATCCTCTCTGCTGTCTCTTATTTCCTGCACCACATCCTCCTCATGTTCTCCTTATTATGCTCCTGCTCTCCACTCCTAATCCCTTTACCAACTCCTTGTCCCCATCTTCTAGTTCCTTTTCCATCCGTAACCACCTCTCGTTTTACCAGTGCTTCCTCATTGGAGATGTTAAAAATTTACATAAGTTCACACTATTCCTCCTTTGGTTTAATTAAGTTAATGTTAAAGGATATTTGTACCGCGCACTATCACCACCGGAGTGGTCCCCTGGCGCTCTGGCGGCTCTGAAAAAGGGGAAGAAGGGAGGGTGAGTTAGTGGGAGGGAGCTGGAAAAGTGCAAGAGAGCAGTTATGTGCTGTTGGCGGCCTCAGCCCGGTGGGTCCGTTGGCTGGGCCTGGGGTGTTTGCGGCCGGTAGTCATTGTGTACTGTTGTGCGAGTCTGTGTGTTTTGTTGTTACAGTGTAGTGAAGTCTGTGCGTTTTTTTTGTGTTGTAGGTTTGTGGTTGTGCTTGGTTTAGAGTTTGAGAGGTGTATGCAGAGGGTGACATTGTTAGTGGATTGGTTAGTTGGCATTTCTGTCTCGAAGTGAGGCGCTGGGTTTGTGTAGTTTCCCTGATCGGGTGTGGGAGCATTTCTTCGCATGTGTCCTGATCTGGGCTTGTCGGGTACTCACAGACCCTTTCACACCTGGCCTACCCTTCCATCAACCTCCTTCATAACCTTACCTGCCTTCCTTCGCCACTTATACGGCTAGTGTACATGCTAATGTCCACAACTTAGTTCTGTTCTTAGTTCTATTGTGGTGATTGATGAATTTATATCATTTAAGCTGTTTTTATCAAACTAAGATTGTCAAAAATTGCATGCTGTCTATTGCTCAGATTGTGAAAATCATGCTGTGAATTTCTATAGGCTACCTTCCTCGTCTTTACAAAATAGCTTGTGACAGGTCGAATAGGGAAGCTTTACACAACCACAAGGAGCACTCTAAGCAGCTATGCACTGATTTGTTATGGTGTCCTTCGGGCTGCTGGCACTAAGTTACTTAGCAGGTAAATAATCTGGGACGCCCACATCACCACTCCTCTGGTCCTCTTGTCTGCCTATCTGCAACCATTAGTCTCCTATGCATTAATTGTCTCACATTGAAAACCTCAGGATTAAATCCCTGTAAAGACTGAGTGCATGAGATGTCCTCATCGAATCCTCACTGCGGTCTGGTGCCTCAGACCAGATTATGATAGCAACTGCTAGGGCTCTTGTCTTTGGACCCTAGAGCCATTCAGGAGTCTTTATTTTTATTTTTTCCCCAGTCTTCTGCACAAACCTGATCAAGTGGTGGCCAGGCCTGGCTGTTCCAGTGTTACCACTACTTCCCGGCCCTCTTTGTGTAGTCCCTAAAATTCATTGCTGCACTGTGAATGCCACATCCACAAATGCACTGTCCTGTGGCAGGTAAAAGATGGGAGACAGACAAGAGGACATGTTTGAACAAGAAACGTTTATTAAAAGAAAGAATGCCTCCTCTAAACCCTACTTCTAAGATTAATTCCGTACTCTACAAAACAATAAAAGGCTGCCCGTCAGGATGTCTTAAAAAGAAACTCTGTCCTGTATTCAAAGCTATGCTATCCTAACCTCTGCCCTATAACTATGAAAAGAAAAATAACAACATAAGCCTTAGATGAGGCTAGGATTGTACTCTCCCTAACAGCAGCCACGTCAGTCAGTTTGAACAGTTCCTACTTTATCCCGCCTCTTGAGATGTAATATTCTTGTTAGAAGTAACCGGTTCTCCTGACCTGGGTTTGTCAGTATTCACAAAATCAAGATGCTCTCCCTCGTTGGGGGTATTCGTAGTCTCAGCCTCTCGTGGGTTACAGGCCTTTTCTTCAACCATGCTCCAGTTGTTCCTTCTGTCAACCTCTCCTGGGATGTTCAGATTCTCAGTCCTGTGTGGGATGCAGGTTTCTCCAACCCTACTTTGCTGTTTTGTTTCCTCACCCCACCCCTATTGTGTGCAAATGTTCAGCCCGGAGTGGGCTACGGGGCTGCTCAGTCTTGCTGGATTTCTTGGTTTGTTCCCCTTCTTGTGGGGTATACAGATTCTCAGCCCACCGTGAGCCATGTTGAGGCCTCCCCGCCCTCCACCTTGTAGGATGCTGCTTACCTGCTTTCCAGTGTTGTTGTAGCGTTAAGGGAGGTGGTCTCTCTGGCCAGCGTGAACACACGTTCTTGACCTGGCTCTGGTGTTTGCAGGTGGGTCTCTTGCGTCTCTAATTCCTCTCTGGGATTTTGGTATCCAACAGGCAGGACGCTGGTACGTCGTCTCAGGTATGGCTTTGTTTCTTTCCTCGGCAGCTCAGTGTGCCAGGCTCCCCGCCTTGGTTGAAGCGGCAGCATTGTGCGGGCTGCCTTGGTTCTCCAACCACCATGGGGGCTGTGTGGTTCTTCCACTGTGTTCTGCTGCGCAATCTTGCATCTCTTTCTCTCCAGCTGATTCTCTTCTCCTGCGTTGGCTTTAGGTGTCTTTATAGCCCTCCCTGGAGTGGAAGGGGAGATTCTGTTTGTTCTGATCTTTGCGAGCGGATGGCACCAAATATAGGTCAGGACCCATGGCATCCAAATTAAAAGGGCCCTGTAGCTGATTTCCCTGTTCAACTCTTTGTAGTAAAGGCAGGTATAATAAAACCCTGTCTTGGGCAAATTGGGCTGATCCCCTGTGGGATCCCGCTTGCCCTGTCCCCTAGGGAGGGTATTGCATAAAAGGCTCACCTCCCTAGTCCCAGATGGTACCCTTGGAGAAAAGGGGCGAATTCCCTAGATTTGTCACTCTGCGCATTGTATGGCCAATATGAAATCTGATTCCTGTAATGTTCAGTGGCTATCTCACATCCCATCCCATCCTGTCTTGCTTGTCAGTTATGATGGGGCCTCAAAGCTTGCCCTTGCAATTGTTCACTGAAGCAGTTTACCCTTTCCTACTCTCTTGGATGTCCACCCATAGATTGATCTTTGCATCCTCTATAGTAGGTATACACCTTATCTCGCAGATTCTTTGAAATGTCACCTGTGCTCTTCTCTTTACATCTCCACTCTTGAATTCCTAGTCATGCACGCCCCCTTGGGTGTGATGTTAATCAGGTGTGCCGTAATCGTGATCGGTTCAGAAGTGAAGAATGGCACACTGGCAGGTGTGAACTAATAGAGTCCAAGGCAGATGAATATGAGAAATGTAATTTACAGGCAATTTATTAAACCTTGTATTGGATGTACTTAAAGCCTGCCTTAAAAGCCCATGTATGGTTTGCCTCCATGAGTATTATTTTTAATTTGCTTTCATGGCTTGCCCTTATTTTTTTGTGCAGCGTTTCCTGGTGAGTTGCAAGTGAATGTGCTTTTTCTTCAGAAAGGCTAGAGCAGAAGGAGTGTTATGTTGTGTATTGCAGAGATTGGTGTGAGGAATTCGTGACGCAGCAGACACGTAACTAGACGCTGCTACAATTACTAATGCATTCATAAGTAAACCTACCCCAGCATTTGGTAATCCTTACCTGAAATCTCAACAAATTGTGCTGATAAGGGGTTGCAAGATCTGTGAACACAGGTACCTCTGGATCACTGTGTGGAGACTCCTAGAGTTGTGCAGGTTGAATTTTGGCAAACCTCTGTGGCTGTGACTCATTGATGGAGCCTGCTTCAGGTTGTTGAGCTCCCTGGAAAGTATTGTCTGACACACCCAATAAGGGGTGTTTCACGTTGGGGTTGGAGGTTTGGGGGGGGTGGAGGGGGACCTCTTCAGCATCTAATGCATGCAGGGTACTGATAATCTTTTGTTGCATGACTGATGCTGGACATTCATTCATTACCCCTTAGGTGGTAGTAGCGTCTTATGTACTTGACCTGGAAACTACTGTGCGCCTAGTTGCTGTGTGCTGGCGCTGCTCGCATACATATTATCACTTTGATTGTGGGTTTCAGCAGTCACTCCTGTCGCCATGAGCTCCAAGAACGTGAATTCCACAAGCATGAGTAAAAAATAAGGGGTGCTATCTGTGAACCAGCACCCATATTTTACCAGTACTTGCGTCATTGCTATTACCTTCTGACTTGTGGAAAGAGATCTTTGAAGTCTAACTAGAGGCCCGGGATTGGGGTCAGGGGGAGTGGGGGGGGGGTACTTCCGCACTTCAAAATAGTGGCTATACTATAGAATTGCTTGGCAGCTGAGGGTGTGCGACTGTTAAAGCATCTTCTGGCCAGCAAAGATGAACAAGAAACCTAAAGTTGTGTTGGAAAGGTTCAAGTTCTGCACCGGAAAACAAGGAACACAAGAGACTACGGATGAGTATGTGACATGCTTAAGGTACCTGGCTGCCCGCCTCCGTGAAAACATGTCTGCTGAGAAAGTTCTTTGCAGATATATTCTCATGCATGCTCACCTGAAAAATCATGTTACGATTATGGATGGGCAGAAATCCTAAATTGGCTGAAACTATTGAGATTGCACAAAACATTTAACTGCCTGACTCTAATTAAATTACTGTAGTATTGTGGGGTAAAGACAACGTCAAAGGGACCAGAAAGAAACTCCATGTGGACAGGTCCGAGCAAAGGGAAAACTGCATTTCTGGTGTAGGAATGAAGACCATATTGCAAGTGATCGATTTTGCCCTGCCTCTGACAAGATGTGTGCAATATATTAAAGGGGTAATTTTGCAAAAATTTGTAGAAAACTGTGTCCAGGGTTTACAGCATAAACTAGTCCAGCAGAAGAAAAATACAGGCGCTGGCGGCACATTAACTGCAACGTGCCAATGAACTTTCAGGAAGAACGCAGCAACATTTTGGAGGATTTATGTAAGGTGTCTTGTGTTGTATCAAGAAAGGCCAATGGAAGTTTAAGATTGTGGGCCGACCTCCATTGCATTAACAAATGCATTGTAGTTGAGTGCCATCCCCTCCCTAATCTGCACAAAATGTTATTAATTGGTGACACAAAACTACCCCACTTTAGATATGACTAGCGCATACTGGTGAGTGCCATCACATGTGGAGTCCCGGTGCTTAACTGCGCTTTGCACACCTAACAGGTTTTTTCAATATTAGTGCATGCCCTTTAGCTTAACGAGCACTGTCTCTGTATTTCAAAAGTTGAACTTGTTTCATGGATTGAAAGGTGTTGCTGCATTTCAGGGTCATTTAGAAAAAGGGCACTGCATATGTGTATGTATATGAAAAAATGTTTTAAATTTGTAGGAATTTTATTTCAATGTATAATATGTCAAATATACAATTGATGTATACATGAACATAAACCACAAGAAACAGGTTTCAGATTGAAAATGTAGGGATCCCAACAAACCTATATAGCGGGATGCATCAATCACCAAAACTTAACACCCACATAAGGCATACATTCATTTTCCAAACTTGATTAGCAGAGTTTGCTAATTAAAATGTTCTTGGTAAGCAAACGGACCTATTTGATTAGCAGTGATGCACTAATATTTTTTGTCACCAGTTATTTGTACTGAAGACATAAAAGGAGCAACAAAGCAGCAGTTTTGTGTACCGTTGAAATAAGACATTGGTGCTTGCAAATTCTTTAAAATTGGACTAGACCTGCTGGTTGAGTATCTTATTTTTACCTACTTAACCTAAGAGAAATGAACTCGACCAATGGCCACGGATGGCAACAAATTTAAATGTGCTTGTGCGTACCACCACAAACTCACTTTGTTTGGCAAACAGTTGCCGCTCAAAGGCCAGCCATGCACAGTGAAACATATTTGACATTTACTGAAGACAAAGTCAATGTTAAATAAAAGTTTAAAACATCTGCTGCAAATAGCGCATTCCCTTCATAAAATCTACTCAACTATGCAAGTGGGCGGAAAGACTTTGTGATCCCTGGATGTGTAAAAAGTGAAAGGTTAGCTCCATGAATTGACACAAATAAATATGATTAAAAAAACTTTGAAAACTGCTTGGGCCAGATCTCTCCCACAGGTTTAATATATAATGCATTCTAACACAAAGGGAGGGGGGAGTTGTCCCATAAGCCGTAAAGGAGAGGGACTAAGAACTATACTAAACCAATAGGGTCCGTACTGCTGTAAATTAAATTTAGAAATTTGTTGAAGTAAAAAGTTATTTATAATGAGTGTACCGCAAGGGTATCACTCCAATAGATTGTAGGCTGTTACAGACTCAGAAAGCAATCGGGGTAGTCTCATATTTGAAAAACAGTGACAATATTTATTTAACAAAAGGATATGAATAATACATGAACAGCTAAAGAAAAAACAATGTGATAAACATATAAATGCATTTGTCTATTAGTTAGAAGGTTAATAGTTGAAAACACAGGAATACAAATATAGGTTTTTCTTTGAAGTTTTAAACAGAATAAACAAAAGAGAACACTGAAAGAAAACGGACGAAAGGCTGCCAATGCTGAGTGGTGACCTGAACATAGGCCAACATTCCTATTTATGGCTTATATTTAGCCACTGCACAAGTTGTTTTCAAAAGATTGGCAGAATTAGGATTGTTCTATGTCCTTCAATTTGTGGACGGGTCTGCCTGCTTGCGCGTGTCAAAAATTAGTAACATGAACAGCAAATTCAAATTGACATCTTTAGAACACGTTTCGGCAAACAAGCCACCTGTCTGGCCAATAGTTCCATGACATAATTAAAGTTGCCTTCCTCAGGGCGAGATAACACACAACAACTGGACCCTGTGGGGAAGCAGACATAAACAAAGTAAATGATATGAAAGAGATGGACCCTTTCTGGGTTACTACCGAGATGGCTTAGAGAGAGTCGGAAGCCTAGAGGCACAAAAAATTCCCAAATAGATTGACTGTGGGTATGTAGGGATAGCCAGGCGCGTTGTTGGCCGGAGAACCCGGTGCAGGGCGTCTGGATGGGTAGATCTTGGATGACCCACAACAGGACTACATCATCAGAGAGGGGATCGCATTGGAAAAGAAACCGCTCTCTAAAAAGTAAAAAATGAGAAAGTTGCAGAGACATGGGTTCGAAAAAGATGCTAGAGGTGGGAGTGTTTTTATAAATTTGTTTCAGAACTACCTGTCAATGAATGCTTGTGGTGAACGCTGGAAAGGATATGTTCCTGAAAAAGCGTTATTCGATACACCTGGGATGAGTCCTAGGACCAGTGGTTGGCATCAAGGGATGAACCTGTGGATAATCAAATATATGTAAATATTTTTTTACTAGAAATGTAAAAAGGCACATAAGTGCTTGTTAGCCCAGTGAGAATTAGCATCTGCCTACCTTGAAGAGCCAAGTGATGTTGAACCCAGCTAATGGTTAGCTGTGGTGCTTGATGTGAAAGGCAAACAACCTCTTGCCTTCAAAGGGGAAGGTGAGAGAGCGACGAGTGCTGTCTCTGAAAAAAGACGGAAGCAAAAAGAGGCGTAAATGAAATGTACAGCCCGAAATCCAGGTCATAAAAAAGGAGGGGCTTTGTTTGCAAGAGAAATGCTTAAAAAGCTTAAAAACCGGCAAAACCGGACGGGGTTGGTGCCGGTCTTGGGTTGAAAAACGAGCTGAAAATCTTCTTACCGCTGGTAACTGCCGGCTGCCGGATCGCTGGTGACTGAATCCGTCCGACACTGCAAAACGCTCGAATATGTATGCTTGGAAGTTGCAGAACGCAGAGCCTAAGGAGAGGGTGGTGGTTTGAAAAACCACCTTCTATTGGGTCTCGTCAAACAAGAGACTGGATTGGTTGGAGGCCGACATGCCTCCTGATCCGGTGAATTTGATTGGATGATGGCAGCTCAGCCCCTGGATGGCTAATCTGACGCCGCTCCTGCGTCAGGGGTACGATGGTACGATAAAGTAAACCCAGAGGCCTAAAGAGAGGCTTGCAGTTACGTGAATGTCTGTGATGAGTGATGCTAAGGCTTGTGGAGCCAGAAACAAATTGGGAAGTATTCCCGAAAAAATGTCAGTCGTAAAATATCGAAGGAGATGAAGAGAGTGCAAAATCACATATGAAGGCAGGCGAGCAAATGGATCACAGGCAAGTGCAGAAAAAGTTGAGACTGGGCAATGTTTACTTAGCGAGTATCAAGCTCAAGTAAAAATGAATGCGAGAGGCACAATTTTGAGAGCAGCTTGTCTGCAGTAAATTCCAATTTAAATAGCCCAATCTGCTCTTATTGGTGTGATTGGATAAAGATGATAGAAATCGCAGAGAGACTGAGGTTTGAAGCAGGAGGAAGGGAAAAGGGGTGGGGTGGAGCAGAAATAATGCTCAGGATATGGGGAAGAAATCCTCATTCAGCCCGTTGGTATGGGTGGATAAGCGATGAATCCAGCGTGCCTCCTTCTGAAGAAGACAGCGGGACACATTGGGAGTATTTTTGACTACGCTAGCATCCACTAAAAAATGTCATTAGCAGAATGCTGTAGTTCAATGTAGTGACTTATAAGAGGTGCGGATTCTGTCCAGCACCGAATTCTTGAACGATGCTCAGAAATTCTAATGTGAACTGGACGAGACGTTTGTCCAACATAACAGAGCCCACAGGGACATTGGATGCAGTACACTTCTTGTTTGGTTTTACAGTTTGTCATAGATGATACGGTCCTAATTTTCGGCCCAATATTGAACTCCTTGAATTTTTTTGTAAATTTGCAGACAGAACAGGACCCACATGGGAAATGGCTAATAGTTGTTCTAAGGTCCCAGAGTCCTAGTATTGGGGGATCCTTCTTGAAATTGGAGTGAACAAGTTTGTTGCAGATGTTTTCGGCCCTTTTCAACGCAAACCTTGGTAATGGTGCGGTGTGCAGACTAAGTTTGACAATTGGCCAATATTTAGAGATCATTTTTTTTATCGCAAAGGTTTGTGGTCCATGGGTTATGATGCACGTCATTTTGGTGCTGTCACTGCCAGATTGGGAATCAAGGTTAGGTTTGGGGGCGAGCAGTATGTCCCTGTCTGTAAAGCGTGCCCTTTTTTTTTTTTTTTTTTTTTTTTTTTAAATGTGTTTATTTATAGCAAGGCAGTATAGGTTACAAACAGTATCGGGTGGCAGTATAACATTGCAAAGAAAAGATTCTGGCTTTGTGTCCCTTTCCCCCATCATTCCGGTTTTCCCGGGCCAGAGATTCAGTCTATCACCCCCGCCTGGTGTGTACTCTCCAGGTCCCCCAGGGCCCAACGGGCGTTGATTGGCTTGAACGTCATTGCAGGAAATCGCTGATCATAGTCCAGCACTGGAGCCCATACATTCTGGAAGCGGTGCAGAGTCCCCGCTCTCGCAGCGGTGACCTTTTCCGCTATTAAAATGTCCCACAATTTTCCCCACCAGTGGGCCAGGCAAGGGCCGTCTTGCGACTTCCAGAAACGGGCCAGAACTGTCTTGCCCGCCAAGAGGCATTGTGTGAGGAGCTTAGCCCTGTTGCCGGAGCGGGGGTAGATTCCGGGGACCGGGATCCCCAGTAGGACTGTCTCAGGGTCCAGTGGGAGGGCGGAGCCGGTGACTTGCTCGATGACTGAGAGACACCTGGTCCAGAATTGCTGGATCTTGGGGCATGTCCACCACATGTGGAAGTAAGAGCCTGGTTGACTGCAGCCTCTCCAGCAGGCGGGGTCCATTTGCGGATTCATGTGGTGGAGTCTGAGAGGGGGGTAATACCAGCGCAAGGTAAGTTTATATGCACATTCTTTGTTGGTGACGCAGGTGGAGGAGGAGTGGGTGCGGGACCATATGTCTACCCAGGTTTGGTCATCGAACGGATGGCCTAGGTCCGCCTCCCACTGAGCCATAGATCGAGTTTTTGCCGCCAGAAAGTCCCCCGAGAAGCATCTATATATGGCTGAAGTTCTTCCTCTAGCCGGCAGATCCGCGAGGGTTAGCTCCAGTGGAGTCGGGGGGGCGGGTTGCCGCCTGGAGGGTCTGGGGGTGTGAACACCAGTGGCGGAGCTGGCAGTATGTGAACCTGTCCCTCTCTTGAAGCCGAAAAGTTTCCTTGCACTGTTCGAAGGTCCGGGGTCCGCCTTCGGAGTACATCTGCCCCAGGGTTTCAAGGCCCCCGTCTATCCAATTCTGGAAGTTGCGGGGGAGAGATCCCGGGGAGAAGTCGGGATTGTGAAAGATCGGTGAAAGGGGGCCTCGGCCCCTCGGGATTCCCTTCTGCTTTAGAGCCCAATCCCAGGAGCTTAGGGTCTGCTTTGTTGTCAGTAGGATGTCCTTCCAGCGCGCCCTGAGAGGGGGTTGGATGTGAGGGAGGAACCGGAGGGGGAGCGGGAGCTGGGCTTGCTCCAGTTCCACCCATCTGGGGCGGGCTGTGCTCGACTGCCAGGCGTGTAGGTGTGACAGTTGCGCCGCTGCCCTATAGGCCTGCAGGTCCGGGACCCCCAGGCCTCCCAGCCTGGCGTTACCAATCAGGGTCTTGTGGGGGATCCTGGCCTTTTTGCCTTTCCATATGAATTTCGATATCTTCCTCTGTAGGTCGTGAAGGATCCGGGTCGGGAAGGGCACCGATAGGGATGAGCAGGCATAGAGAAACCTAGGGAGCAAGTTCATTTTGACAGCTGTGATCCGGCCCATTAGTGAGATCTCCTGCGTGGTCCAACGCTTCAGGTCTCCCTCCAGCTCCTTGATCAGTTTGGGAAAGTTCGCTTGATAGGTCTCCTTTGGGTTTGCTGGGATGAAAACTCCTAGATAGGGGATCGAGTGGTCCCGCCATTCAATCGGGCACAGACCCGTTAACGCCTCCTTTTCCTCTGGGCGGAGGCCGATTCCTAGGGCCACTGATTTGGCGAAGTTGACAGTAAAGCCGGTGACCTCCCCCAATTCCTTTATTTCGGCCAGGGCGTGTTTCGCCGAGGTACTGGCTTCCGTGAGTGTCAATAGTACATCGTCCGCGTAAAGAGCGATTTTGTGGTGGGACGGGCCCACCTGAAGTCCCTTAATGGATTCATTCCGCCTGATCTTCTGGGCGAAGGGCTCCATTGTGAGGGCGAAGAGTAGGGGTGACAGCGGGCAGCCCTGCCTTGTCCCACAAGACAGAGGTATCGGGGCTGAGTGGGCGCCATTGATCCTGAGGATAGTTTTAGGCTGCTTGTAGTTCGCCAGGATCATGGCTCGGGCTGTGGGGCCGAACCCAAATGCTTCCAGGGTGCATTCCAAGTAGGACCAATCGACTCTGTCAAAAGCTTTGGTTGCGTCCAGGGCCATTAAGGCAAGGCCCTGGGAGTCGCGGTGGGCGATGTTCACTAGGTTCAGGGTCCGCCGAATGTTGTCCCCTGCTGCTCGGTGAAGGATGAAGCCTGTTTGGTCAGGGTGGATTATTTCCGGGAGGATAAGTGCCAGGCGGTTAGCCAAAATCTTCGAGTACAAGTTGGCGTCGATGTTCAATAAGGCGATGGGTCTGTATGACGCCGGATCTCTCGGGTCTTTCCCCGGCTTAGGAAGGAGGACCGTCACCGACTCTTGCATTGTGGGGGTTACAGATCCCGAGACCTGGAAGGAGTTGAAAAGGGCCACCATGTGGGGGATAAGCTGGAGCTTAAATATCTTATAGAACCTCGGGGAGAATCCGTCTGGGCCCGGGGCCCGCGATTTGAGGGCCTTGATGGCTCCGTCAACTTCTTCATCTGTTATTGGGGCTTCCAACTGCTCTCATGTGGAGTCCGGGAGACGCGTTAGGGCTGCGTTCCGCAGGTATGCCTCCTGCTTCGACCGATCTCGGGGGGGGTGCTGTCATGACCTGGGTTAAGTGGTCCGAGGCTAGTTGTAGTTTCGTCTGTTCGGAGTGATGTATCACCCCCTGTGGGTCCCGGAGCCCTATGATCGTGTTGGTCCGTCTTGTTTTAGCCAGCTTGGCCACCAGCAATTTGTTGGCCTTGTTACTTTTAGCATAGTAGAATTGTTTGGTCTTCGCCAAAAGTTGCGCAGTGTGTTCTGCATAGTGGGCCTCCAGTTTCTTCCTGGCCGAGCGAAGCGCTCTCTGTATCTTAGGAGACCAGCCCCTCTTTTTCTGGGCTTCCTCAGCTGCTCGCAAGTCCTCTTCCAGGGATAGCCGGACTTGTTTCCGGTTTCGATGGTAAGCTACGCCTTGAGCTATCAAGGATCCCCTAACTACAGCCTTCACTGTATCCTAGTTATTGGCTAGGGAGGTGTCTGCGGCTGGGTTCTCCTCAAAGAAGTTCTTGATGGTGGTGGTTATATTGTCTCTGATTGACATATCATTGAGGATTGGGTCATAGAGCGCCCATCTGCGTGCCGCCTTGGCGTGGGTGTTCTGAATGCTTAGTTCCATTATTATCGGAGCATGGTCTGACAAAATTCGCTGGCCTATCGACACCTCATTAGCAAGGGCGAGAGTTTGGGGAGAAGATAGAAGGAGGTCGATTCTGGAATAAGTTCTGTGAACGCCCGAGAAGAAAGAGTAGTCTTTCTCGGTGGGGTGAAGCACCCGCCATGTGTCCACCACCTCCAGGGTTCTGAAGAGCCGCAGCAGACTGAGGGCCTGACCGAACTCGCCAAGGGCAGGGGGGTTGGATTTGTCCTTAGTGGGGTCTGGAACCCCATTGAAGTCCCCTCCGATTATTGTCTGACCTTCCGCAAAACTTAAGAGGGAGGAGCCCAGGGAATCATAGAAAGTTGCCTGTCCCGAGTTGGGTGCATATGCCGATACCAAGGTATAGAGGTCCCCCAGCAGGAGGCACTTGATGGCCACGAAGCGGCCCTCCGGGCACATCATGGAGTCCAAAATCTGGGGGCGCAGGTCCTTCCGAAACAAAATTGCTGTGCCCCCCCTTTTGGAGTTCCCTGAGGCGAAGAACTGGCGTGGATACATGCTAGAACGGAGCCGGCCAAAGTCTGCCGGGAGGAGATGAGTCTCTTGAAGGAACACCACACCGGCCTCCTCATCTTGTAGCTTCTGGAGAATCGATTTGCGCTTGGGGGGAGAGTTGAGTCCGTTAACATTCCAGGAAAGGCATCTCAGCGTCTGGTGTTCCGGGATCGGGGAGCTAGAGATCCCTTGCTTGGGGTATGGAGGGGGGACTCCAGGTTGTCCATTAGCTGCCATCGTGAAGAGGGTGTAGAAGTGGTCTGTACCGCACTTGCAATTTTAACAGGGGCCCCCAACGGGAGGCCAACTTTTTAACTAGAGGGGTGGGAAACATTGTGGGTGTAACCCCACCCCAGGCCAACAGGGCCAATTGTGACTGGCAAAGTAACATTTGCATCCAAGGACTCTAAAATGAAACGGACCTTGGAGGGGGGCATAGGCCGTGAAGGAAGCCCGCCGCGCCGGGCGAACGTAGGACTGTGTTGGGCCGGAGTTACTGTTTCTGAATTTAGCTAAAAGAGCGTTGGGCGTCCGGGACGCCGGAGGAGCGGAGGACATCTATGGCCGCTCGGGTTATCTTCTCCTGTTTCGGGAGGCCTTGGACCATGGAGGACGCCCGGGTTGGGGAGGGAGGGCCGACGTAGGGCTCCCCGAGGCTTCCAAGTCTGGGGCGATAGTTCCCTCCGGGGCGGAGGATGTCTGCATGATTTTAGCGGCATCATCCAAATGGGATATTCTCCGGAGGGAGCCATTATAAGAAAATTGCAGCGCTGTGGGGAAGAGCCATCTGTATTTGACTTTCCGCTCTTGGAGGAAGAGGGTTAAAGGTCGGAGAGCCCTTCTCTTCTGAAGGGTTGAGAGGGAGAGATCCTGATAAATTTGAAGAGGGTGACCTTGAAAGGAGAGATCATCTCCGGACCGACTGATAGCAGAGATAGCTTCTTTTGTGGAGAAATAGTGAACTCTTGTTATGACATCCGGGGGCTGGTCGGAATCTACTCCCCGACGCGGACGCAGTCTGTGAGTCCGATCCAGCAGCAGTTGGGATTTATCTAGATGTGGGAGGAGGATTTGGAAGAGGTCTCCTATGTAGCCTGCAAGATTTTGGTCGGGGACTGAGGACAGAACTCCCCGGATTCGGAGGTTATTCCGACGAGCTCTGTTTTCCAGGTCCTCTTGTTTGTATTCGAGGATCTCGCACCTGTCTTGGAGGGCTCTCACTGTTTGCTGAATATCTCCCATGGCAGCTGTTTGGTCTTGGGAGCGGTCCTCGATCTCACTCAGTCTTTGCTCCACCTTGGTCACCCTGTGGTCCGTTTGTTCCAATTTGGAGGTGAGTTCCGACATGCAGGACCGAAACTCGGCTTTAATGTCTGCCATAAACGCCAGTAGATCACCTCTGGTAGCTGGGGTGTCACCCCCTTCCTGGGAGATCATTGGGGTGGGAGTAACTGAGTCCGGTTTTTTTCCCCTGTCAGGAGCGGTGAGCATGGTAGCAATGTCCACGTTTTTAATAGCTTTCGACTGTCTCGACATGTTGGCGAATCGTGGGTGGGGAGATGGATTGGAAGGCCCCCCCTGTGGATGAGCGTCAAGGCTTCTGACTGAGGAAAGGGAATGCTGATTCCAAGCTAGGCCGGTGCACAGTGGCTTCAGATAAAGAGGTGAGCTCTCCAAATCTTGGTGGTAGGCAAATGTGTGGGGCGTAAGTCCCAGTGGGCAGGTGGACTGATGTGCGCCCACTTAAGGACTAGACCAGAGAGAGCAGAGCGGGTGATGCAATGGGCCGGGGCGCCCCAGGAGACACGCCGTCGGGTCGCTTCTGAGGCCAAAGGGGGGCCAGGGGTAGCCCGGGATGGAAATGCGGGCAGCGCTGATCAGGCTCTTCTCCGAGCTCGTAGCTGTGGGTCACTCACCGTGGCCCGGCCTGGACCGCTCCTCCTCCCTGGACCCAGGCTTGGATTCCCTGGTGGGGATGGTAGTGGGAGGGGACCTCCAGGTCACGGGCCTGAGCGGCGGCCCCAGATGATGATATGGGCCGGGGCGCCCCAGGAGTGCGGCGTATGGTGTCCGGAGCTCCGAGTCCTGGGCAGCGAGGGGCGGAGGCAGGAGCCCGCCGGAGGGCAAAGGAGGGGGGGGTAGTGATGGCGTGGCCCCCACCCCAGGCGCCACGGCAGGTCCGGAGGGCCCCTCCCGTGTGGCCCGGGTCCTCACCCCCAGCAGCCCCTACCTGATGGGCGCCGTCCGCGCCTTCCCTCGTCAGGCGGTCGCGTGCAGGTCCAGATCGGCAGTGCGGGAAGCGGGGGCCACCGAAGGAGAAGTCCGGGGGTCTGGTGTCGCTCCGCCCGGGCGCTCAAAGAGCTGAGCCGCGTCTGGATGCGGCCTCAGGAAGCACTCCCCGCCCTCCCGGGCCGAGAGACGAGCACGGCCGCCATCTTGGGAAGTCGTCGCTAAGGAAGGCCCGGGGGGCCGGAGCGGATATCTTCGTCCCCGTCGGGCGTCACGGGCCCAGCTTCAGCCTGCATGGGCCCCAGGTCCTCCGACGTCCTTGGGATCAGCTGGGCTCCAGTACCGAGGTGTGAAGCCGCATTAGGGGCCCAGAAGCGGCGGGCTTCGCACGGCGGGCCTCAGGGGAGCAGCCACATCGCTGGCGCTCCAAGCCACGCCCCCAAGCGTGCCCTTTTTTATAGCTTTGTTAATCAGTCTTTTAGGCTAGCCTCTCTCAATTAAACGAGTGCTCAAATGTTCAGATTGTTCATAGAAGTCATTCAAATTTGAGCAGGTCCTCCGAATGCGGAGAAACTGTCCGTACGGTAAGTTATCACGAAGATGACGTGGGTGATTACTAGGGTAATGTAACAGAGTGTTGCGGGCAGTAGCTTTTCGATACAGCGAACATATCAATTTTTCTGATTCCTCTTTGATGACCAGGTCTAGAAATGCAATTTGTGTGGTGCTAAATTCCATTGTAAATTTAATATTGGTGTCACCATTATTAAGCCAGTTTAGAAAAAGTACCAAATCAGGCTTGGATCCAGTCCAAATGAAGATATCATCAATGTACCTTTTCCACTTTGTTATGTAGTAACACGAGATAGAATGTGTTGTGATTCAAATTTAAACATGAAAAGTATCGCTAAACTGGGCGCAAATGCAGCCCCCATTGCTGTACCTCTCGTCTGCAAATAGAATTGACTATTAAATTCAAAATAGTTTCTGTTGAGTGCTATGGACATCAGTTCCCGGATGAAGTTGTGCGGGACCCGGTCCTCCTGAGTGTCATGCTCCAAAAGGAGTTCTTGCATGCAATCAATTGCTTTGTCTTGGGGTATACTGGTATATAGGGACTGAATGTCCATTGTAACCAGTATCTGGGTTGATCGGTCAAAGTCAAGGTTCTCAAAAGTCGTGATGGTATGGGTAGTGTCCCTAAGGTAAGTCTCTGTTTTAACACTAATTGGTTTCAAAAAGATATTGATATTGATGGATTTACACAGGGGTTCTAATATAGACCCGCAACCGGAGACAGTTGGTCTCCCTGGAGGTTTTTCCATGTTTTTATGTATCTTAGGGAGTGCATACATGGTCGGTATGCGATTTTGACTTGTGATTAAAAATTTAGATTCCTTGTCTGTGATCCATTCGCGGTCGTGAGCAAATTGTAATGCACTCTCAATTTCAGTTCTGATGTCACCTGTGGGGTCTTTTCTAAGTTTCTTTGTAACTGGCTTGATCTTGTAATATATCATCCATCATGTCTAAATATTGTGCTTTAGACATCACAACAATCCCGCCACCCTTATCAGCTGGTTTGATAACGATGGAGGAATTTTTAGATAATTCAATGAGGGCTTGATTTTCCGACATGGAGAGATAGTATCTGAGGGCCTTGTTCTTGGTTTTGAGTTTATCAAGATCACAAAGAATACATTTTTCAAAGGTCAGGATTTATTTTGGAATTTCATTATCTTGCGGTTTAAAGGTGGAAGGAACTCGTAAACCGGTATCTGAGTCTAGCTCATTCTCAGGGAGCTCATTGAAGAAAACTTTGAGACGCACTGTTCTAAAGAACCGGCGGATCTCTAATTCAGTTTCAGACCAGTCCGTCGATTGAGTGGGCACAAATGAGAGCCCTTTTGAAAGTACTTTAATCTGGGGAGATGTTAATTCAATTTTAGCTAGATTGAAAATTTGCATGTGGCGGTTCGTATTTGTTTGGGCGGCGCCGTCCCCGAAATTGGCGGCGTGGCGGTTCGTATGGCGGGAACCATTGTTGTTCCCAAAACGGGCCTCCTGGCCCTCCTCTGCCTAAAAAAGTTTGGGGCGGTAAAAAATGTCCAAAAGCTTGTTGTTGCCGATTGTGCCAGGCCTGATCGTCTGAGCTACTACTGCTCGAGTTTGAGAAAGATACCCAGCGACGTTTTCCTTTGTTCCTAGGTTGGGATGTAGCCTGTTTTTTGGCAGCATCAATATATGTATCAGTTGTGTAAGGGAAGATTTTATCCAATTTGAATTCCTGAATGTCAAAATGTAGTTTCTTAGTATTTTTGCTTATAGTGGCTGACTTGAAGTCTTCAAAAGTTTTATTAGTTTTTTGAAGCTGTTCACGAGCATTAGTGATGGCTGTGTTTTCTAAGAAGAGTTTTTCTTGAATATATAATGTAATCATTATCATAGAGCAAAGCAAGCTCTGGAGGCTGTATGGTAGTGTAGTAGACCTGTAGATATACAGACTAGGTGGAACTATTGGTCACTACTTTGCATAAACATCTAATTAGCTTTGTGTATTCATTATGTAAGAGGAAAGAAAGTAAGCGACTAAGCAAAGAGGATGGTGTAGCAGGTAGAGAACTGGGCAAACTAGCTGCTATATTGTATTTTGAGGCAATCTCTCTTTCAGGGTAGCTGGTATAAAGCAACAGAGTGATGAGATAGAATGTCAAGGAGTATGTGATGCTCTCATTGGTTGAGCACGAGTTGCAAGATGTGTGTGACCAGCAGGGTATACAACTAGGTTTGCCATCAAAATCATATGGCCGTATGATGATGTATATTTTCAAAGTGTTCCCTTGTCAATATGATGCATTTTTCCCAACAAAAATAAATAGTAGTTGACACTGAGATTTAGGTACACTAACCTACACTTAAACTTTTAGGACTGAAATTGAATAATTGCTTAAAAAAAATTAAGTTGACACATACTGTTCTTTGCCAGACGGAATATAATTATCTTAATAAAACCTATCGGCCCCATTACTTCTGGTTTGCAGTCATTTACGTTTAGAATTTGTTTGACTGCATTTGTCGGCCAATTCAATCCAGGCGTTTCACAGCAATCAATAAAGAGAAACCGATGCCCACTTAAGTTTTGGCTAAATGAGCCAATAATTTAAAGCTCAGCCTTCCTCGGGTCATAATGTGGCCATCCTTGTGATGGTGTGCATAGTGGATCTAAAATGAGAAAAATACATCTAATTAGTAAATTAATGTTGCAGTCGTGTTTACTGGCGTGAAGTAAAGACTAGTAATCACCTGGTTTTTAACCAGTGTTGTCGAGCAAAAGCTCTACAGCAGATTCCCTGTTGCTTTAACATTTCACGAGGTAGCTGCAGACACTGCTAACATTTCTGCATCCAGCATGTGACTTATAGAACGCAAATGGTAAACTCAACATGTTTGTCTTCAAAAAAGGGTATTGAATCCATTTCAAATTTAAAATAGCCCTTACCTATGATTCAGTTAGTAGATCGAGTCATGGTCAGTGGAGTTAACGTGCATATTCAATTTAATATTCCGCACTGAAAAGGCATAAATGGAGCCCATTATGCTAATCTAAATGAGTCCATAGTTGCATTACTTCAAAAAGACATATGCAGTCCAGCTGGTCATTTTATAGATCGAAATTCTGCTTACCTAAAGAGTATAAGATAAGTTACAGGTTTGTACAGCAACATCCATGTTGCTAATCGCCTCAATTACTGAATGAATCCATGTTTTCCATTTACATTTGTGTGCTGCAACAATATGAGCATGAAGCATGTTATAAACAATGTGGACAATATTCCCCAATTTATAGATCTGAGCTCTTGTGTCTATTGGGCAAGTTCGCTCATATTTGAGGGTAGGGTCGGCGATGAATGTGCCAGCAGAACGAATAACGCAGTTAGTGACCTAATTAAAGCACCTGCTTTTCTAAAACAAGTTTTGGTGCGCAGAGTTCCTAGAGGCTGGACTGCAGTTAAATTGCGCCACAAAGGCTTATCGCTGTGCCCTCTTGGAGGAAAACCTGTATTATTATTAGGGTATTTATTGAGTGTGGACCTAGCTTCGGGAATCAACGGAGGGCATTATAATCATAGGGGGAAGAACACAATGAGGGAAGCAGAGAAAAAAGGAGCAGGGAGCTAACAGGGGGGGCTAGGGTGTGCAATTGGCAGCAAGAGATTTAGAAGCAAACGGGGCGGGAGGGTTGTGGGGAGACAGATGGGAGCACATACCTGAGTCTCCGGTAAGGTGGGAAGTGCAGTGTGTGGACCTAGGTGTTAAGGAGGAGCCATTCCTTGAAGATGACTATATTGAGCTCTTCACTGAACTGTAGAAGTGATGGGGCAAGTCTGATGTTGACGGAAGGAGGTTCCAGAATCTTGGAGCCTAGACAGAGAAGGCCTGTCTTCTGGTTCCCTCCTTCCTGCAACGTCGTAATTAAAGTCTACATATTCTCTTCTGGTGGATCGCAGGCCTCCGGAGATGCTGAGTTTCTCAGTGAGGTAGCTTGGGGAATTCAGGATGACAGCCTTGTAGATTATGCAACAGGATTTGAAGATGATACAAGCTTGCACCGGGAGCCAGTGCAGTTGGAAGTGGGTCAGGGTGATGTGGTGGAATTTGCGGAGTCCTCTAGTGAGTCTTGCTGCAGCATGCAGGACACATTTCAGGGGTGTGTGAGAAACCTGACTGTATTCTCCCACCTACACCCTCTGGATCTTCCATTCATGTGGCCAGGGTAGGGCCCTTGATTTTGGATCCCGACCCTGGGGGTGGACAAGTGAGGGAGGATCACCTGAGTGGTGGGTCACAGGGGATACGGAGAATACCCAAAGGTGAGACATGGTATTCCCCCTTTCCCAATTGTACACCAACCCACACTCTCTCAGCCTTTATGGTGTATTTGAACTCTCTCCCCATCCCCAATAAGTACTGGGACGAGGAAGAGGCGATCAGGTGCAATGAGGATTACCAATCTAAACAACATTACATACCAAGAGAAGCCTCCTACATAACACTGTTAGGCTGTCCCACTAATAGTCAGGCAAGCTCAGGCACTTTACCACAACCGTGCACACCTGACTCCACTTGACTCCACTATGCTATCAAAGGTTTGGTTCTGCCAGAAGC
The DNA here is from genome assembly GCF_040938575.1 of Ambystoma mexicanum. Taxonomy (NCBI): domain Eukaryota; kingdom Metazoa; phylum Chordata; class Amphibia; order Caudata; family Ambystomatidae; genus Ambystoma; species Ambystoma mexicanum. The sequence continues at coordinate 1,180,611,058 of NC_090934.1, forward strand.
AGTGTGTTAGCTGGGAGTGCTAGTTGGGACGTGGAAGCCTGGAAGAGCCGGAGGAGATCTGAACGCTGAGACGCTGACCCAGTGTGTCAGGAGGATAGCAGTGTGGCGAGGGAGCCATGTCCCCAGGGAGCCCAGAGTGAGGCGTGCTGCAGGCTGTTGGCCTTGTCAAGGCCAGTGTTCGTTTCCCTGGGACGTGAGCTGGTCCGAGATGTATCTGAGGGGCAGGTGGTAAGAACATGACCTGTCTTCAAGATGCCGAGAGCCCGCTGATCAGCGCTGTGCTATCGGTGAGTTTTCAGTTGGCGAGAGAGTTAGAAAACCCTTTAGCGTGCGAGTGGCGGAAGCAGAAGAGAAAAGCAGAAAGAAGCAAGCGGTATTAAGTGGAAAGCAGAGAGAAGTTAACATTGTTATACTATACAGAAAGCAGAAAGTAAGAACAAAGCGCAAGGCATATTGCAAAGCGAAAAGCAGCAAGAAAGAGGGCACAAGAGACCCAGGAGTCAAAATGACGGGTGCTAGCGACCTGCAAGCAAAGAGAGGGGGTGCGAGAAGCAGAAAGATGGTGAGAGCGACCCGCAAACAGGAGAGGGGCCGCCAGAGACCCAGAAATCAGGAAAGACACCCGAAATAAAGTAAAGTGTGGGATAGAAGGTGCATGTATGCACAGGAAAAGTGGAAGCACTGGAAAGAGGTGCAAAGGTACACAAGTAAAAGTAAAGAAAAGTGTACAAGGGAAAAAAAGCAGAGTGGAAAAGGCACAAGAACGGAAAGGTGCCAGAAGAAAGTTTTACAGTGAAGAGAGAGGGGCTGGAAGGGGTTGCGCAGGGGAGCAGCAAAAAGCCCTGCATATTTTAAAGTCTTTGACCGTACCCCAGAAGAGGAATGTGTATTGAAAGGTGCACTTTGATGAAGTGAGCTTGTATTTCAGACCAGAGGGGTCTGAGCTTGAAGAAGGGAACCCTGAGAGGCCCACATTTATTGAAAAGTGCATCCTGACAAAGTGAACTTACATTTGAGACAAGAGGGGCATAGGCTTGGGGAAGGGAACCCTAAGAGGCCCATTATAGACATTTTTGAATTTTGTGAAGTGAGGCCTAGACTTTGGGAAGGGAATCATTAGAGCCCTAACAGGACTCTGTTTTGGAACTGGAAAGATTGAAGCTCGGGGAAGGGAATCCCAATAGACCCAGAGACATTGTGAACACAATTGACTTACGGCAAGAGCCCTACATGGAAGGTTCCAAGGCTACCCTTTTGAGTTGAACTATTTTGAACTGGCAGTATTACACCTTTTGGTAAGACTACCAGAAACCAGCTGTGGTTTACATTTTCTTTCTTTTGAACCACTATTTTTCTTTAAGAATACTTCCTATCACATTTTGTCAAAGAGTGAGGGCAAGCGTAGGTTTAGACAGACCGATTTTGGTTTTAGACTTTCAGACATCACTGGCCCTTAACATCAGTTGAGGGAACAATCCCTTTAGAGTTGGGGCCAGTTAAGCATTACACCAACCCGAGTATGTTATTCAGTAAAGGTTTTCCAACTATTGCATGCGAGTCTGTGTCTCTTGATACCATGCCTGCCTCACAGGTGCCAGGATATTTGCCATAAGGCCTTCCAAATGGGCTTTGCCACCATGCAGGTGGGAGAGGACCAAAGCTTGGTTCACTGGGTCTGAAGTTGTTTTCTGGGAAGAAGGGCTTGATTTTCCACAGGAGAGAAAGTTTGTACCAGGTCGTTTGTGTCTTCTTTGCTATGTGCTGTTTGAACGCAAGGTGTCTGTTGATGTTGAACCCAACAGACTTGGAACAGGTGGCCAGCTGCAGTGTGAATGCCTTGAGGTTTACAGCAGAGATTCGGGTCTGGATGTCGGGGTGTTCAGTGTTGTTGGTCAGCAGTAGGAATTCAGTCTTGGTGGGGTTGAGCTTCCAGGTAAGCACTGGACATCCAAGACTGGATCAATGTGAGGGAGAACTTGAGCCTGTGGATGTTTTCGATGGAGAATATGTTGAGGAAGATCTGCGTCTCATCTCCGCATTGGCGAATGTAGTTGTTGCAAAGAGGGTTCTGAGCGGTACCATGTAAAGATTGAAGACCACTGGGGACAGGATCGAACCTTGTGGGAGTACATAGGTTATGGGTAGAGTTTCGTGATCTGGAAGAATCCATTTGTACTAACTGTTGGCGATTCGCAAGGTAGGATTTGAATCAGGTGAGTAAGATCTTGCTGATGTCCATGCAGCAATGTGGATTGTTGGTGAGTGTCTGGTGGTCTACTGTGTCAAATGCTGCTGAGAGGTCAAGGAAAACCAGGCGGCAAGGATGTCCATCATTGAGGATTTTAAGGGCATCGTCAGTCACTTTGATGGCAGCCATTTCTGTGCTGCATCTGGGTCTGAAGCCAGATTGGTAAGACTGAAGGAGGTAATTGGCTTCAATGTGTTAGTTGCATGGCTACTGCTTTCTCAAAGATCTTACCTAGGAAAGGAACATGGGGGGGGGGGATGGAGGGGTAGTTACTAAGATATACAGGGTCTAGTGTTGGTTTCTTAAGAAGCAGGAAGACATGTCCGGTGTTGAGGGTCGAGGGAAAGTTGCCTTGGGTTAGGGAGCTGTTAATTGTCAGGTTAGGGAGGAGTCCTTTAGTCGGATGGGTCTTGATTACGGAGGCAGGGAGGATGTCCTCCGATTACAATGTGGCCTTGAGGAATACTAAGGTGGCAGCAAGGTCTTCCATAATGTCTTGAAAATTTTCCAGGTAGTTGTGGTTTTGCGAGATGGTATGTATAGTGTGCTGTCAGTTGTGGCGTTGGTGTCTGTGTTGGCGGATCATGATGATCTTGTTGACGAAGAAAGAACTGATGGCAGTGGATTTTCTGATGGAGTGTGCTATGGGTGGTTCAGGCAGAGGGTTGATGCAGCGATTGATGGCTTTGAAGAAGGCTCTTCTTTCAATGTTGACCTTGGCTATGGTGTTTTGGTAGTAGTTGACCTTGGCAGTGTTGATCAATCGTATGTGTGTAGCACAGAGTTTCTTGAGCGGGGCGAGGTCTGATGCGCTGCAGGACTTTTGCCAACCAGTAATGTTTAACACTTATCGACGTTCAGAAACTGTGTAATATTAAACCTTCAGGAAGCAGGAAAGGAAGGACTGCTTCCTCCTCCTAAACCTTGCTTGGGACGTGTTATTGAATATTTAAAAATGCTGAAACTGCTACAGTGCAAGAGCTGGCTGGAAACTAAATTACCGTTAGTGCTGGTATGACACTTAAATAGTCTCGGCACCATTTGGCAAACAACTATGTGCAATTGTTGAAATGGTTAAATTATAAAGATATAACTAAGCATTCAGCAAATTAAAGTAGGCCAGTGAATATCTTTGTTGAGGCCACTAATGTATGAAGAGGCGATTTATTCTAATTTAAAGAGTGGATTTGACATGGAAAAATCATGCATGTCTGTTTTTAAACTATCAATCATTGACCATGTCATATTGTTTTCAGTGTGGTGAAATTTGAAGGAGTGTTTAATGTGCAGAGCCTGAATGCTTCTGTTTCGTATCTGTGAGCGATGTTCTACAGTATGTGGAGACAGCTCTGGTGGTCATGCCTATATAAACCTAATTACAGAGGCATTGAATGACATAGGTGACATTTTAGAGTGGCAATTGTAAACACTGTTTTATTTGTCACAAAAGAGTTGTGGGAAAAAGTTGATGTTTCATTTTTGTATGGGCATCCTGCATAGTTACCAAAAGGGAAGTTCCCCCAACTGGTTCCATAAATGGGATTCCAGCTATTCGGAATGGGGTTTGTTCTGCATCATGGAACATAGTGCACCAATTTATCTATGATATTGTAACCCCATTTGAGTGCAAATATTGGTGGTTGCTTCATGTCACAATTTGCGCTAAATGCTAATCTTTTGACCAGTTTTTTAAATTTGGTTCATATAAGGGGAAAACATGGTCACACATACTATTTTATTAATTGGATTTAGTTCTATCAAGAACTTTTACAATTTTTCCATTCATATTTGTGTAAATTTACAATACAAAATTCAACCTAAATGTTAATATAACATTTAACAGTAATTTATCCGTTAGACAAAACATTTTATTTAGACGATAAAACAAGAAACAATACTAATTTAGAACACATCAATAATTTTTAATTTAGTAACTACATCCCATTCAATTTAACAAGCCTGAAGGGCTTTCTGTACTTCTTTCCAAGTGTGTCGCTCAAGATTCAGTATTTAAACAATAAGCCCTAAGCTCAGTAGATTTAATAGCCTTGCAGTCATACACAAGATTACCCAAGATGGTCACATATAAGGTCCCTAAGTGAGTGCATTCGGTCAGTAGTTGTTTAACAGTTTCCTGATTTTCTGGGATCTTTCCTGCAGTAACTTCCATTTTGCCCCATATAGCACGAACAGGAAGCTGATTATTGCGCATCTGTAGACAAAAACTGCGAACAGCATGGTCAGGGCAAAATGCCAAGTACCGTTAAGGTTTCAGATATCTGTGAGTGACCTGAGCTACCTGTGGGTATGTATGTAACTGCGATAAATTATTGTAGTTATTAAGCCAATCCCATTTTACTGGTCTACGGCAGAGGGCACCTTTTAAGACTTAGAAATTGGCACACCTTTTAAAATCAAGGTACAAATTTATTGTGGAACACAGCTCCTTAATTAGTCCCACTAATAAATCTTCCAAAACGGGGGAATGCTCCATGACATAACGATCTCTAAGTTTAGCCAATAGTGGGCAAAGGGGGGACAATTTTGCCTTCCGAAATAGTTCGCCCCTGCGTTTTTTTGATTTTTTAAATAGGTTTATTTTAAACCAAGGCAGGGTGGTCGAGAAACAAATAGTTATACATCAACTCAGCATTTCAGTTCAATTATTCCCTCCCTCTCCACCCTCACTGTCTGTGCCGGCCCGAATCGGGGTTTCAGGAGTTTAAGGTTTCCCCAAGTGTGCCCCCATAGTCTAGGACCCTCCTGGCCTGTCGGGGTTTGTCGGTGAATGCTGGAAATTTTAGGTCATAGTCAAGTAATGGGCCCCAAATGTTCTGGAAGCGGTGGAGGAGACCTGCCTTAGCCGCTGTTACCTTCTCTGCGGTTAGAATGTCCCATATTTTAGCCCACCAGATGGGCAGGAGCGGGCCTTCCTTGGATTTCCATGAGCGGGCGATCTCTATTCTTCCTGCCAGCAGGCCTTGGGACAATAGTTTGGCTTTGGCTTCCGACCTTGTGAAGATTGCAGGAACCGGGGCACCCAGCAGGATGGGTTAGGGCTCTAGTGGAAGCATCGTCTGAGTGATCCCTTCGATGGTGGCTAGGCATTGCTTCCAGAACTGTTGAGATTTTGGGCACGTCCACCACACATATGGAGGAAGTGACCCTTCCATAGCTATCTCAGCTAGGGCCTGTATCAGTGAGGTACAGGGCTCTGCGACCGTAAGCAAGACTTTCGTCAGCGTATAAAGCGATTTTATGTTGCGAGGGGCCAACTTGGAGACCTTTGATGAGCTTGTTCAGCCTGATTCTTCGGGCGAAGGGTTCCATGATCAGAGCAAATAGGAGCGGGGATAGGGGGCAGCCCTACTTGGTCCCGCAGGTCACAGAGATCGGGTCGGAATGGGTGCCAAGGCATCCAGGGTGAGTTTTATAAAGGTCTAGTCGACCTTGTCAAACGCTTTGGTGGCATCGAGGGCCAGAAGTGCTAGCCCTTGGGTGTCCTGGGTGGCCTGGTCTACCAGGTCCAGTGCCCTATGGATGTTGTCGCCTGTGGATCTGTTTCTAATGAACCCGGTCTGATCGGGATGGATTATGTTAGGCAGTATGTGGGAGAGGTGCGTCGCAAGGATCTTGGAGTAGATGATGGCATCATTGTTCAGCAGGACAATTGGTCTGTAGGAGGCCGGGTTCCTCGGGTCGCCCCCAGGTTTGGGTAAAAGGACGGTAATGGATTCATGCATGGAGGGGGTTGCCGTGCCCGTTTCCCTGAAGGAATTAGAGTTTCACAAATGGTGTCAGCAGTTGGTGCCTGAAAATCTTGTAGAATTTGGTGGAATATCGGTCAGGGCCGGGAACTCTGCTTTTAAGAGATGTTATGGCCTTCTTCACCTCTTTGCCTGAGATCAGAGAGTTCAGGATGCCTCGGGCTGAGTTCTTCAGCCGGGGGAGGCCAGTTTTCTGCAGGCATTCTGTCTGCTCCTTCAGGTTTCGCAGTGGTGCGCTCATCACTTGTATCAGGCGATTCGTTGCTAGCAGTAGTTTTTCCGGTTCTGAATATTGTATCCTGCCCTGCAGGTCTCGTAGTCCAATGATTGTGTTGCTCCTTTTTATTTTGGCGAGTTTGGCCACCAGTAATTTGTTCGCTTTATTGTTCTTTGCATAATAGAATTATTTGGCTTTTGCCAGTAATTGCGCGGTGTGTTCGGCGTAATGGGCCTTGATTTTTTTTTTTCGTGCAGTACGAATAGCTCTTCGTGTTTTGGGGGGGAACAGCCCTTTTCCAGGTGGAAAAGCAGGTGGGCCGGGCGGGCTAGGTGTGCGGCGGGTGAAATTATTCAGAGAGGGCTGCAGGAGGGGACCGCACGCCACTGATTCATTGTCGGGTGCTCATCGGGACCGGAGCACATCTACCTTTGTCCCTCCAGGCACGATCAGAGGCCCCCTCAGAGCCTCTGGATCCAAAGGCACAGGCGGAGGCGGAGGGACGTCGCAGGAGGCTCACCAGCACTCCTCATCAGATGTTCGCTGCGGTGGTTCCTCTGGAGAGAGGATACGGTGGTTGCACACAGGAAGTATGCTGTCGGCCAGAGGTGGCATCGCTGCTCGTAGAGCGGAGCTGCAGACTCCCTCACTCCCCCTCTCCCCCGCACAGATCTGCAGGTCTTGTGGTCCCGCTCGGCATTTTGGATTATTCAGCGGGGAGGCTGCGGGTTGGTCAGGACTTGCCTCCACTTTCCCGGGGATTACGGTCTCTGAAAGTGCATCGGCAGAGGCCCCATGTCTTTGCGCGTTGCCACCAGTGGTTCAGCTATGCAGAAAGGTGCTGGGACTGCATCAGGATACGAAAAGCAGCGGGCATCCCACGGAGGCCATCCGAGGAGCAACCGCATTGTCAGCTCTCCAGGCCACGCCTCCTCACCCCTGCATTTTAAGAGCAGGCATTTTAATGAGACCAGGCCCAGCACTAGGCGGACGTACTCAATAGAGGTGGACTGTGGTAAAGCCAACACACAACGCCAAAAGTACCCTTTAACAACGTCCAACCATTTCATGTCTTTAAGAGTTAGAGCCTCTAGGCCATGCAAAACCGATGGGCAAAACCACTGTTTATATAGGGCAAACACCCCCCTCCACCCCCCAATGAAAACCCAGCATGTTTACTCGCATACTTGCGGATTAAGTGGGCAATTTGCTTAGCCCTTTTGATGTTAGATTCAATAATGGCATTGTTTTCGCTGGTATTTGACATTTCCAGGCCTAGGTATTTGTAGGTATCGATGTATCCAATATTCCCCAGACCGGTATTGAGTAATTCTCTGTTAACCTTCTTCGATGACCCCAACATGGTTTTTATTTTGTGTAAATTAATAGACCATCCTTGCTCATGAGAATAACAGCCCAGTTCATTCAATATCGATTTCATACCACTCAAAGGTTGGTCGAATACCACCAGGTCTTGTGCTTAAATCATCGTGGACACCAGAGTTTTCACAACTTTCGGGGGACATTTAGCACTTGAGGCAGGCCGGTAGATCAGAGATGTGAATGTTGAAAAGCAGGGGCGCAAGCATAGACCCCTGCTTTACACCCTTATAATTCTCATAGATCTAGACAGCCCTCCGTTATTGTCCAGGCGAATATGGGCAGTAGTCTCAGACTGCATGCCACGATTAGCTCAAGTAGGGAGAGTAGCCTTAAATACAGGGACCAATATAGATCTCTTCCAGAACCCAGGGATCCTATGTTCCCCACAAACCTTTTGAAACAGAGTGCACAGGAGAACCGACCAAAGACAAATATCCCCCTTTAAGACAGCAGCAGACCGACCATTCGGCCCAGGGACCCAAGAGTTCTTCAGATTAATTATTTGCCTACTCAGATTTTCGGGGCTAAAATTAATTTGCCGTTTGTGGGTACTCCTGATCGGGACTTCACCACTACATCCTGTATCATACATCCATTCCTCGATAAAGTTAACCCTCATCCCCTCTGGGATAGGAATTAGAATAGAAGATTCCACAGACCCCCTTTCTACAGTTAATGCTCTCCATGTGTTTCCAGAATTTCCACAGTTTAGTTCTTTAATCATCTGCTGCCAATTTGCAGTGAGGCCCTTTTGACGTCTACTCTTTAACCAATTTTTATAATGAGTTATTCGGCGTCTGGACTCCCTCTGCAACATGTATACAGTTTGATTGAATTTTTAGATCCCGCAACTCTTTACACCGTAGGTGTTTGGCTTTGTGGCTTTCTATGTCAAAGATGTGTACAGCTTTTGTGTCAGTTCATTTTAAAAGTTTTTTCCCCGGATCCTGCCCATACTGCTAGCAAATATAGACAACCAAGCTTCAAACTGATCAAGAGATGATTTAGTTAATACAGATTAAGCAGACTGGAAGTGTGCCCGTAGGGTGGAACAGGCTTTGTGTATATTGCGTTACTACCAGGCCAATCTATTTCCGCCATGATTCGGAATCAAGTCGGCCGGGCCTCCAAGCCGTTGGTTCTGTCAGACTGTGTCCCACACAAGTCTGAGAACTGCATGATCGCTGTGGGTCCTTTTGCAGATATTTAGGTTGCTTACTCTTTCCATCAGGGGCATGTTTACACAGAGATAGTCCTGGATAGCCTGCTTTTGTCCCTGAGACCAAGTGGACTTGCCCGGAATGTCTCCATTCGTTTCCCATTTAAAATGTCCAGTTTCCTATCACTCAGAAACCCTAACCACCTGCAACCTCTTAAGTTGGCCTCTTTTAGTTCCATTGTACTAATTCATTGGTCGGGTATTTATCAACAGAGCCGTGGTCCACGCATCTAGCATTTAGATCACCACCTAATAACATAAGGTCTTCTAAAGAGTCCTCCGCCCAATTTGTTATAATGGTGTCAAAGTATGCAAAGATGTCGACAGATCCTAAGACACCTGGGGTATCATTTATGTTAATCACCAAAAGGCGATTCGACTTGGTGGGCCCTTTCCACGTTATTTCCGCGGCCAATACTTACGGTTAACCGGTAAGATTTTAATTCCTGTTTTACCCCTTTGATTAGGCTGCCAAATGGACAACCATTAGTTCCCTTTTCAGCCAGTTTCTGATGCATGACAAAACCATCAACATGAAGCATAAAAACTGTATGGTCAAGTAAGTATTTTAAAGAAGGGCCTTTCTCAAGGAAATGTGAATAGCCTCTAGTGTTCATGAGGCCAGGGCACATTTTCACGCGTTCATGCCCTCTAAACCTGGCAGCATACTCTTCAACCAAGGCCTTCCTGTTGCATTATCAAAGACAGCAGGGACAGTCACAGTATTAGATACAACAGATGACGTGGGGATTTTCAAGATGTTTCTACAACGGTCACAGCATGACCCAGGTTCAGCGATTGCAGACACCCTGTCTAATTTATATCACAAAAATGTGAGAGATTCTGATTGAGCTCTAATAAGGGAGGCAGTCTTGGGTAAACGGCAATGCACATGTGTCATACCGCCTGAAGCTGACTTCACAGGTTCTATAACCTCAAAATCGCAGGAGTTTAAGATACATAATGAAGGAATTTTGGTAAAGGTTTGCAAAAGTTCTGATGTTAACGTGCCCTTTTGGGTGTAAAAGCCCTTTATTTCTAATTGGTACTATGAAACTGTCCAGAGCAGGGACGGACCCAAGGATATGTTGTACATGAACTTCAGAATGTTCTTCAGGACACTCCTTATTAGTGACCACCATAGTTACCACTGCATCTACCTGGGCCATGTTTTGCCTCCTTTGATTACGCTCTCCCACTTTGTCGTGGGGAGCATTTTGGCTATCATCCGAAGCATCCAGATCTGACTTGCATGCTTCATTATCCTTCAGAAGCCAGTAGTCCACATCCCCTCGTGTTGTCTTTTTGTTCTTGTTTTTCCTGTTGCTCTTTTTCCGATTCTTGACAGTAGCAATTTTAGAGTTCAGTGGTTGAATAGAGACGTCGCTAGAGATTTGTTCAGGTACAATTGTGGCAGCCACAATTCTTTAGTTTTGCATTCTTGCCACTTTGTGGGTTGGATAGTTAAGTGGAGATTGCACTAGTCATGCTTCTTTGTCTGTTTGCACATAGTTTTCTTGAGATGGAGTAACATTTGGTGTAATATCACAAGGCTGCGAGGGTTGGTCAGTAGTATTGCTGCCCTCGATCGATGTCAGGCACTCTACTGAGCTTAAGGAAGGATTGAAGTTTGTGCATATGCAGACTTTGCTTCTTGACATCTTCGTGGATGTGGCCGCATAGTTTTAACAAGATTATTATAGCAAAATGCACCACATTATGTGAAGCTACAGCACCCGAGTGGCCTGGCTGGTCATTATCGATCCAGCTGTTTTTTTGGGGGTTTGGGGGAGCCAAATCCTCACCACCAACTTCATGGTGAGGATACTGGAAATTAGACCCCAGGTCACTATTTTAGGGTGATGGGAGAGAGGAAAACTGCTTGGGAGACACCGACCGACGTTGTGTAACTGCCACTTTGTAATTAAGGGGCCCTCTCCCTCCTTTACAATCAGAGTCACAGGTGGAGTTGGGCCTGTTTCATTTGTTTTGCATACAGTATTGCATATCGAATAGCATAATTTCAACAAAGAATTGTCGTTTTATCACTGGATGAAGTATTTAAATCAATATTTGGCTTGGCGCCCGGCATCTGTGCCCCCACCGAGCGCATCGATTTGTTGCCTATAGGACTTGCAGCCCTAGTTGTCCCCCCTGGAATGGTTTTGGTACGTTTGAAGTATTCAGTGATTTGGCCTGCCACAACTGGAATCACTTGGGGAGAACACAAGGATTTTCAGTCTCCACGTTACATACACCTTCACATGGGCTTGGTTCATTTGTCTCAGTTGCCAGCACTTTTGTACCCATTAGATTTCCCGTATGGCTTCCCTTTACGAAGTTTATAGTTTCTAGTTTTACTGGGGACTTTTCCCGGCATTTTGAAATGGGAAGGAAAACAGTTCACCCTCTGGGAAATGATAGATAATCAAGGGATTCTGTACCTGCTTACACGGTATTACCCGACTCCCACGCTGGAACTCCAAAGAAGGACACGCCGGTGCTGATGGTAGCAAAACCGCGTCAGCCGTAAGAACCCATTCACAGTAATGCACAAAGAACACACTCCTCGGCACACTCTGCATCGCCACTATTTATATCATCAATTTTGCTCTTTTTTGATGACTGAACAAGTAAATTGTTTGGTGTAACATGCCCGTTTCGCTGATCATATTGGTAAATTATAGGGGTTTACCCCCTAGCTTGCAATCTCTCCATTTATTTGTATATGTGGTATTGTCCATCTTATGCGTGCAATTTCTTCGGATTCTTAAAAATTGATGGTAAGGAACGTTCTCCTGAAGTGCTTTTGGTGTTGACTAGAAAGAGAAGCAGCAAGTTCAGGTGTGCTGCTTTACGGTGTCGTGTTTGGATGTGCCTCAGCATGGCCAATAACTGTCTAAAACGGCTAACTCATCCTTATGGTACATAATCGTAAATGGAAGGTTTGAGTTGCAAGCGTTCAGCCAATTCAAAAAGTTGGTGAGGGTCGCAATGCATCCATTCCAAATTTAAAAACATCTATATACCTCTTCCAGTGGGCTAGAGATGTAGCAAATTGGTTATTAAATATGTATTCCTCTCAGAATTCTGCCATAGGTAGCTTGGCCAATGTGGGGGCAAATGCGCACCCATAGCAGTGCCTTTGATTTGTGTAAAAATGCTATAACCAAATAGAAACAAATTGCTACAAAGGGCAGTTTGCTGCAGCTGGACTATAAAATCAGAAGATACAAGATGTGGTTGAGGAGATTCATCCAATTTCCTTGACACTAGATAAATAGCTTCTTGTTGAGGAATATTAGTGTGCAGCTACATCGCATGTAAGTAGTAGGTTATTGTTCTTGTCATAGGGAAGTCCTATTCGTTTGATCCTATTAGTTGTGTTTCAAATAAGACCGAGTGGAGCGGGATAAGTGTTGGAAAATGGAATAGATCTATTTTCCAATTGGTTCTAAGGCAGTTCTACAAAAAGAAACTGTAGAATGGCCTGGGAGGGTAACACTGTACTTATGGATCTTGGGAAGTGCATACAGCACTGGGTTCTGAGTGTCTCTCTTTGTCAATAACATTGCTTTGCATTGGCTCAGATAGCCATACTCTATTGCTTCTGTGCATATTTTTTGTAGAGTCGACAGGCCAACTTGGTTAATGATCCCACTGACTAAGAGATGCCCCTCGTCAAGCCTTTCTACAAAGCAAAATCATTGGCATCTCAAGCAAAATTGATCCAGAAGAAATACGGCGGATTTTCAGCCGTCCCAGTGTTAATGCTCTACAAAACGAAGGTCGCTCCAATTTTAACCTATGGAGCAGAAGGCACCTTTGCACTTCCCAAAGCAACTTGGTCTTTATTGGAAAGCCTGTTTGGGAAAAGGGTTTTGAACTTGCCAACCTGTGCACAGATTGAGGTTTTACGTCATGAACTGGGCCTAGTCTCATTACTTGCCTTGGTCACATGGAAAGTTTTAACGTTATACCGCTAGTGTCTGCCAATATCACCAATAAGAGGCTTTGGGCTATTGAAAAGAGCTCTTGCAAGCAGAAGTGACAAAGCATTATCGATTTAGGAAACAGCCTGTAAAAAGATGGTGGAAAATCTTGACACAACAGAGCTTGAATTAATCAACAATCCAATATCCATTCAAATAAATTATGGAGCCAGGACTGGATAGAAACACTTGAAAAATCATCCCAATTCAAACTTTACTCCAATCATCCGATTTGTAGATCTTGCAACACTGTACCAAATACTTGCTAAAATGCCCAAGTCCACATTGCAGAACGATGTTCATGAGATTCCAACTCAACCTGTTTCCTGCTTGAGGTTCTAAAAACAAGAGATAGGACTAGTGCAATGAGTGATAGCTGCAGGTTAAATGTACTCGGAGAAACACTTACTATTATTCTGCAAGGCACTAACAGAACTTCAAACAGAATTCTTCGGCAAGTTTTTAGAGGAAATTGCGACCATCACGCCTGAGGGTTTTGCATATGCTCATGCAGTGGGGGAAGAGTTTCTGTAATCATTGCTGTGAACCTGTTTCTGCATAATGTGTTCAAGCACATTGACAGACTATAACCAAACCGGACAAGAAGGAAAGTGCGTTTGCAGAAGAGCTTACCATATCGGAATCGCACATCTCTGTGATAACCTGGGCGTCACTGATCTGGCCCTGGCGTGGCTAACCTCCTTTCTCTCTGACCAGTCTTACCTCTCCCCTATCACTCTCTCTACTTGCGGTGTCCCTCAGGGATCAAACCTATCCCCCTGGTTTTTCAATGGCTACATGCCCCAATAGCCCATTTGATAGCCACCTTCACCTAAAAATGTCAGTGTTGCGCGTATGACACGCAGCTCTCCTTCAGGCTACCCTCTGCCTCTTCCTCACTCATACCTGACTGTCTGTCTGCAATTCAGTTGTGGTGTGCTGCAAACGACCTCTGCCTCAACGACAGTAAGACAGCGATTGTCCTCATCGGGACCCGTGCTTTCTACTTCCTCTTTCTCTCTGGCCTCTAAATACTTGCCTTCCCGAGCCCTCCTCTAGTCTTCCTCCAACTCTCTGTGGCTGAGCCGCTTCTCCAAGCAGAGACTTGGTGGGGGGGGGGGGGGAGATCTTCATCCTCTGCCGGTGCCTCCCTCTGGAACAGCCTCTCTTCGTCTTGAGCCAGATCTCGTTTAATTCCGGAAACTCCTCAAGACTTTCCTCTTCGCCTCCTCCTTTTCTCTTCCCTTCCCTGCTAACCACCTCTTTTTTGCTCTTTCGTTGTCTCTCTCCTACCCCTGCTCAGTTTCTCTGACTGGCTGCCTGGTGTACCCTCAGAATCTCACAGGTCCCAAGCTTTCCTCGCCAGTCCCCTGCACTTGCACCCGGGCCTTGCACTTGCTGCATCACTACTGCACTTCGGTTACGACCTATGAAATTGGTATCTCTGCACTTAACCCATGTTCTGATGGGACTGTACGCACTTGTCCCAACCCTCCCACCCCCCACGCACTTCGTTTTCTCTTCAACTGCATAATCTGAATGGACCATGCCTAGTAAGATCGTTTGTCCTGCCTTCACCATATCTGCCTATGCTTTGAAACACTTGTGTATAAGTGCATAATAAATAAATAATCAATCATATATTACCAAAAATGTGAATGTGTAAGGTGATAGACTTATTTCACCTAATAAATATAAAAAATAAAAATGTTTGGTAATGGGTGGTATTATTCAATAACACTTCCAGTATAGTGACATATTTTTTGGTATGCATTACTACAGTACCATCCCCTATAGCTGCACGGTTTATTACAAGTTTTTCATTGGTTTGTAAATCAAACCTTGCCTTTCTCTCATTTAGAGTCCTGTTTGGATATGAATGACGAGGGAGTGAAAACATTCTTGGTAGTTCTATAAATCAACTTTTCAAATGCAAGAATTTCGGGGGGTATGTCTGCATTGCAGGGAATAAATGTCAGTGCATGCAGGAGTCTCGTCAGTATATCAATCTTTCAAATACGTTTTTTATCTAACTGTACAGAAAAAAAACTTTAGTTCTGTGTCTGTTTTCTATAAACCAATGGATTGGGATGGAACAAATGTAAATCCCTGGACAGGACATTATTCTGAGCATTTATTAGAGTAAAGGACGAAAGATTTAATATTGGGGCTGTAAGGAAGGCATGGTATCAATAGTAGACACAGACACAATAGATGCACATTTAAAAAATCTTTATTTTGGTTTTGGGTTGGTAGAATTCCTAACTGGCCCTAACTCTATGATGGGAGCAGTCTCAACCATTAAACAAATAATTCCAAGTCAGTCTAGTCAAAATAGAAAGGCCTACACTAAAAAAAAAAAGCGAATCTAGTCTTGCCCTCCTCAAATGACAAATGTGTTAAGGGAATAAAAAAGGAAAAATAGTGTCTTAAAAGAAATCTCAGAATGGCTTTGGTAACAACTCTTCCTTACCCACGTTCAGCAGCACGGGGTCTCTAGAGTGTCTTAAAAAGAATAGGTGGATGGCACAGTTCTATCAGTCTTGCACACTTTCTCTTACTGGAACAATTCAACAGTTCAGGCTTGGGCTCCAAGCTTTTTGCAGTTCAATCAGTTCCTTAGGCTTTGTCCAACTTCTCATAAATATACAGTACTACTCTTGACTTTTACTTTGCCACAATTCAACACAGGCTTCCCTCCGCTGGACAAGAGCCTGCACTTTGCCACAATTCAACAGAGGCCTCTCTGCCAGGCTCCAGGCTGCCTCTTTTTTCACATTCACCTTTTTACTTTGTCACAGTTCAACACAGTGTTCCCTCAGCCTCACTCGCGCTTGTCTTTCTCTTTGCGAGGATTCCATTACCCACGTTTTGTCTTCATCTCTTTTTACTGTCAGACTTTCAAAACTGCAAGGATTTTACGTAGACCTCTGCATGACCACTTCGACCTCTGTTTAAACAATTCAACAATCAACAATCTTCCTCATCTCGCAATGCTTCTATTTCTTCTCTTTACTTTGCCCTCTTGGCCGCTTTCAAAGTTATTATACTTTGCCCTCTCAGCATATTCAGAGTTCACATACTTTGCTTTTCACTTATTCAACTTTCGCTCGGGATCGCAGTTACTTTCTTGCCTTCGGTTCCCGTTTAATACACTTCAACTCATAATTTGTATACCTTTCTTCATCAGTCAGCAATTGTCCATTCCATTACGCGTTTTATCAGCACGCGCGCAACCTTCAGCTTGTGATTACAGTTTCTTTGTTGGCTTTGATAACTCACCGGTTGTGTTAATTGGGCTTCTCTCTTCAACGACTTTTATGGTGCAGTCAAGGCCGTTACCAACACCTCCTCTGCTCCTCCCCAACTCTGTCGTTCACCCGGGAGGCTAGTGGGCCGCTTTGAAGTACCTTGAATGTTTCTCCTTTCTGCTCACTCGGTTTCAGTCCTGGAACGCTTACTGTTTCCTGAAATTTTGTAATTCTCGCCTGGCTCTCTCTCATTCTTCACAACTGCTGATTAGGCCCCTGGCCTTCCCACTTCCATGGCCTGGTTCACATCAGCCCTGAAAGAGCTGCTCCTTCTCGTACTCAGTGTGTGCTTGTGCGCGCCACCTTTTATCCTAAAATGTGATTGTTAACAAGTGGCAGGTGTGGATAGTTAGATTAGGCGCCTGACTCTGCCAGGTCTCATTAAAGGGACAGAGCCATTAATAGAGGTAATCTTCCTGGCCTTATTCCTTATCTTCCACGGCTCAGTAGTGTTGTCAATGTGAAGTGTGGAGGAATTATGGGAGCTGTAGTTTCCCATAAAATAAGCAAGGATAGGAGTTAAATGGATTGGGAAAAAATGGGGAAAACCATGTCACCATCAGGTGCTTCTCCCCCACTCCCAGAGGACCCCCTACCCAGGTGAACCTCCCTCGCTTGACCACCCTCCGG
Source organism: Ambystoma mexicanum (assembly GCF_040938575.1). Classification (NCBI taxonomy): domain Eukaryota; kingdom Metazoa; phylum Chordata; class Amphibia; order Caudata; family Ambystomatidae; genus Ambystoma; species Ambystoma mexicanum. Next base: position 1,180,627,825 of record NC_090934.1, read on the forward strand.
GTGGGGATCCAAAAGTATGGGATCCCCGGGGGCTAGGTTGGGAAACACCCTCTGGTTTTTCACATGGCCTTTATCTCTGGTATGCTCTCTGTTGTGTGCGGAACAATCCCTCTGCCCCTTGGTTCAGATAGTTCTGTTGATATGCTGTACGACAGCCCGTGTTTTGCTTCTCCCTAAAAACCTGGTTTTCAGATTAAGGTGGAGCGTCTTCCTCCTTGGAAGAGCTGCTGGTGTCTGAGAATGTCACCCATTTTTTCTTTGTTGTCTGATGTGTCTCTCGGCTAATTGCTAGATGGACCACAGAAAGAAATCCACTGAGTGAGGAATTTTCAAAAGAAAAAAAGATACCCTTAATGTTCTATTTGATTTAATTCGATTGATGTTTGTTAACTCCTCTAGCTTTTTGTTGATGGCTTCCAACTTGCCTTTAGCATGCGTAATGCTGGAGTTGGCATGACATTTTTTTTCAGCCAAATCTAACTCCTCTTTAATTTTTGATTCTAACCTAGTAGCTGTGTTTGTATGTAGCATCTAATTGTAATCACGTTTAGTTTCCTATTTGACTGAAACCTTTTTTATAATAATTCTCATAAAGTAATAAAACTGGAGCCGTTTGGATGTGAAGGCCTAGTAGTATTATATTGACTTTCAAATATTCTTTTAATAAATGTCCATGGAGTACTGTACGAACCCCTTTATTTTTTAAGTCTCAAAACCGATCAGCTGTTCTGGTGATAGATATGGCACTTTCATGGGGTAGGTTATCAAAAATCGAAGGACCTGAAATGGCCTGCTGAAGCTGGGCTTCTAAAAAGCTAATGGTGTCTGATTCAGACATGTTAGAATTGCTAAAGAATCTCTGGGATCGAGCGGCTGTCACTCAGTAACCAGTTGAAAAGTATTGTAAGTCTGCACTGCAATGAAAATGTGTGAAAGAGAGTTATTTCAAGTATATGCCCCCTAAGCATTGACTGTGCTAATCATAATGTAAAAAGGGTTGAGGGCAACCCATTGAATTCGACTGTGTGGTGTGTGTGTATGTAACAGTCATTGGTACACCTTCAAAACAGTCTGTATGAGAGGTTTTGTGTTTCAGGCGGACATACTAATGTATTTTAATACACAAAGAGCACTGAGATTTTAGCCAAGGTGTTTTGGAAAAAAACAGGATTAACGTTACAAAGTGACATTTTGTGAAAAATGAACTAGAGTACGTAGGGCATACTTTGTCTGGGGAGGGTGAGAGACTAAAAAAGAAACTACTCAACGCCATCGTAAAGCATCATGCCTTGAGAATAAGGAGCATCTGATGTCCTTCTTGAGACTAGTTGGGTTCTACTCGCTGAAAAAACGGAATATAGGAAACTACTATTAAGGAAGGGACTCCCCTTTGTGTGGAACAATATCATTTACAAATTTTTGAGCAAATCAAGAGAATTTGTTAATGCTCTCATACGAAAACACTTCGATGTCAGGGAATATTGTGCTATCATTGTTGACACCAGTGCTTACTGCCTTGGGACAGTGATGTTACAGAAGCACCAGGGGAAATGGTGTCCTGTATCTTTTCCTTCTTACTTGCTGGACAGAACACTGACTTTATTCAGTCACTGAATGGGACGCATTAACGTGTTCGTAGCCGGCTAACCATTTCCATGTGTTTGTGTGGGGGAAAGGTTAGTCCTAAATACGGATTATAAACCACTAGTGTCTTGGGATTTGATAAGGTCAAAACAACGCTTCCAGACTTTAGAGACTAGCCACCAAATTGCAACCGTATCAGTGCGACATACAGTATTAGCCCAGCAAACAAATATTCAAGCAGATTTCTTGTCCTATCATCTGTTCGCGGATGGAAGCAACATTGAAGATGAGGAAGATGTTGTTGTCTGGATAGGCCGTTGTGTATCGGCTGTACACAAGATTAAGTGCTGGAAGGCTGCTTAATAGATTATCAAACGTGGGTGACCGAATGGAAGGATGATGAGGGTTTGCTTCAAGTACGATATTTCTGGATTAATGGTTTGATGACCGATACATCTCTCTCCCTGCTTTACAATGTTTTTGGAAGGTCAAGAATGATATGTTTGTCTACAATGAGAACTTGTGGTGTGGCAATATGTTTGCACCAGCCAGCAAGTTGGTAAAAACTATTGTTTAGCACATAATTTCCCAGGAGGTTATGTTGTAATGATGCAGAAATTGTGTGTTTTTGGTGGCCCAGTATGAACCATAATGATGAAGTGCGCCTTAGGAATTGCATTATGTGCGGCCAGAGTTTTCAGGTATTAAAATGCTCTGTGCCTCCATTATCCCCTGTAGAATTTCCTGATCTGTTACGAGTCCAACATGGGTATGAACAGTGGCCTGTTCGAAACCTTGGACCCAGACCTTTGCTATATGCTTGTGGTAATTGATAACCATTGTAAGTGCCCATATGTGGCTGGTATGCCTGACATCCCTCCCTGGCATGTCATCCAAATGCTAGAGCAGTGGTCTTCAAACATTTTATGGCAAGACCCCTGTAAAAACTAATTCCCGTTCCCTGCCCCCATTTTGGTACTGATAAGAATCGATATTCTTAATATATCGTTTTTTCCGGGTGGCCTGGTTGAGGGTAACCGGCAAGAAAAACAGGACAATCACTATACTTAAGCCACCTGCCTCCAAAAGCAATTTTTACCAGGGGCCTGCTCCAGGGACCACCTGCCCCCAAAAGCCATTTTTTTTTTTTTTGAATTAATGTGTGGACCAAGAACGGCACCATGGCCACCTGCCCGCAAAGGTTTTTGTTCATGAGGGTTCATGGCCTGCACCAGGGGCCACAAGAGCACCATTGTGTAAATAATGGTTTATTTGTGTGTAGACGGCCCCCGTAAATACCCCACCCCTCACTACAAAAATATGCTTTTGGGGGCAGGTGCTCTCTGCCATGCCACCTGCCCCAAAAAGCCTTTTTTTTTAGTTAATATTGGATCAGGGGCCACCTACCGACAAAAGCAACATCTTGTTTAAGGGTAGGAGCCTGCACCAGAGACTATCTGCCTACTAAAGCATTGTTGTTCAATGAATAATGGTGCCTTTGGGGGCAGGCGGCCCCAGGTGCAGGCCTTTTCACCCTCATAAACATAAAAATTTGCTTTTGGGGGCAGTCGGCCCTCTGCTCCAGGTGCCTGCCCCCATTAGATTGAATCTTAATACCGCCTGCCCCCAAAGGCACCATTATTTATTAATGGTGCTTTGAGTGCAGGCACTCGCCTGTGAAGGCCCCCACTCCTGCTGCATACAATTGTGATATTGGGGCCAGGTGTCCCTCTGTTTCAGGGCCTTAACCTGCTGCATTGAACAAAGGCCTGGAACCAAAGGCAGCGTGTCCCCAAAACCAATTTTCACCGGATGGTGGCATGCGATATTTCAGGGAGCAGGGGGGCAAAGATGCAGGCAGGTTCCTAGATTGGAGGGGACCGTGATAGACCATATTGGATTATGCACCAGAATCCAAATCCTTTCAGTGTCCTTATAGACAGCTTTTACTCACTCACACCCAAGCTATTCCTCAGGATCTAATTTGCTCCCCTGGGCTTTGGACGCCATCCCTATTTCGGGGTCAATCACTGTTGGAAATGTTGAGAGAATCCAAGGCAGAAGCACTACTCTTGCGCTTTCAGATATAATGCCTGTACGTGACTTGGGTGAGGGAAGCAGAATGTGCATGTGCCCCTGGCTCCATGGCCTTTCCCTCATAGTTTCCCTTAAAGGGGCAGGAACTTGTAATGTAGCTTTACCTCTGCTTTCAGCATGTGGCATGGTGTGTGTAGCCGGGGAATCCTTCACACCCTTCCCTCGGGCACAGCATCACCTGGCTAGTGGTAGTACTCCACCTCTTTGTTAATCCAAACTATTCATGGCCAGGCAAGGGACTTTGTGAAGCAAGATGTGTAACAATCCTCTACATGGAAACCCTTTTTCTAGCTTCTTCGGGCTATAAGTTGAAAGATCTGGACATTGATAAGATGGTGTATCTGAACAGTTCCGATCAACCTGCCACAGGCAGCATCTAATGCCATCCTCACCTCTGATGTGTGCCTCTTGAAGGAGAGCTGGAAATCTGCTGAGGACTTTCAAGACCGCCAGAGGCAACAATTACTTTCAGGCATAATGTTTGACAGCAGTAGCAAACCACGTTATTACTGGCAAAGGGAATGTGTTCAGGCCAAGACCATCACCCCTCAGGCCCCAACCATCTTTTACACACCTCCATGAATGAACAGTTGACAGTTGAACAGGAAAAAGCCAAGCTACAAACTGTAACGCCCCTCAGTCATGACTAAGCGCAGAGCCAAGTCTCACTCTTCCTCTGACGTGCTTATAGGAGAGCGCTTAAAAGCTTTTCAGTACTTACAGGGATTTCAAACCCAGAGTTAGAGGGGTCCAATAGTTTGGTTGAACCAATTGGATGCAAGCCAAGAGCAACACAGATGTTAGTCAGTTCCTCAACAGAATACAAATCAAAAATATTGACTGTAGATGTCATACCACTCTAATGGGGGTGGGGACAGAATGTTCTCCGAAACTGAACTTGAAAACCGTCACAGCTAATGCCTGTACCTAGTCAGTAGGGGATAGTAACTCCCCTGCACTCTACTTTCACTTTTTGCTTGAACTCAAAATATCTAAATGTAGACGGTCAGAAGGTTTTTCACATCAAGACTTTAGCCGGTTTCCCTCTTCACATCTGTTGTACGCCCATTCACTCTACTTTGGCCGGCTAGCTGGCTTTCAGTGCTGATCTTTGTGTGTACTAGCGTTCACGTTGTTGGCTTGGGATCTGAAAGCTTCCCTTTCCCCACCTCAGTCCTGTGAGGTGGCCTTACCGTGGCATAAAGCACTGTGCAAGCAACAAAACGTGCTGTAGCCTTATGGTAACAGTCAAAACATAGTAATATGACAGAAGGGTGCCAGACAGTCACTGTATACAGGAAGACCGAGATCTGGCCCTTCTGTCCCTAACTGCCATCCCCGTTTATCATACATCCACCTCTGCATTCCACACAGTCTAATGAACACAGCCTGCATTGGTGCTCAGGGTAGAGTTTCTCACTGTGTCATTGGGAACTAAAATAGTTTAGCTTGTCATGGAACAGAACCAACACTTGACCTTTTTTTTTTACATTAAGATGCCAGGCTCATTTCATTGCTGTATACCAATTTGACCACCTCTTACCTTCTTTTACCAACAAAATTCACCTCTATACGCAGTACACAGACTAGCATTGATTATACCACTTGGCTCTAGTTTGGCAGTCATATGTTTAATATTCTGTAGTTTGCTCAAGTGCATTATGAAGCACCCCGTGCATCCAACATTACTTTATGAAAAACAACTAAATTCTTGCAATACTTTAGGGCATATGTGCCTCCTCTCTTTTGCAGAACTATGGTCCACTCAACAGTACTGACATTCACCATGTTATCATAAAACATGCTTGCCATGCGCTGCTGCTGAGAAGACTGTTGTGTTGTAGTGCAGCAAATGGTAGGCCTGAAGTTATAGCAACACAAACCGACTAGATGGGACCCATCTAGCTAGCCAGTCGCTCTTAAACTGTACCCCTAATAGGGTTACCATTGGATAGTTGAATTTGTACTCTAGTAGAAATGTATTTAAATATTTTATCAAGAATTCGGAAGTGACAGTAAATTCAAAATTCAAGACCAACGTTTTTCAGTGGTGTGTAATCAAATAAGTAATTAAGTTTATTCCAGAGACGGAGGCCAGCTGTTGCCTCAGTAAGTCAAGGGCTCATATACCAAAAATATTTAAATTAATTCCTACTGGAGTACAAATTCAACTATGCACTGGTAACCCTATAAGGGATACAGTTTGAGAGTGACTGGCTAGCTAGATGGTTCCCATCTAGTTTTTTTGTGTTGCTGTATTTTGGTCCAGGTGTCTTTGGACTTTTTTCAGTCAGCGCCTCTAAATATTTCCAACATAGACTTTCATGTTTTTTTTTTTTTTTTTTTTAGCAACGAACATACATAGTGGTGCCCACTTCTCTTCATTGAATGGGCCTGAAGTTATAGGTAGATTGCTGGATTCACCCTTTGCTATGGGCTACTTTTTGACAGAGAAATTGATCAAATGCTGCAAAATATTAAATCAGACACCGTTGTAACATGAGCTATGGGTTTCCTTTCACAGAGCTGTCTCTCCTTTTGTGGCATCTTCAAAAGAGGTAGACAGGCCATCGCATCAGCACTGAAACCATCATCATCAGGGCTCACATGTGAAGGCCCAAACCCCTAAACAGCTTGATAACTTAGAAAGGCCTCTTTGAATGGATTGTCCTTCCACGCATTCGTCATCTTTTGATATCTTGCGTTCAGCTTCAGCTGCTTAGGAAAATATTTTTCGGCAGAGGGCGCTGTGCGTCGATGCAGTCGACTCGATGTCCTTCGAAGGCTTCCATCTCGGAGTCAACGTCCTTGTCAGTATATTTAGCATGCGCAGCGCCCGTTAGCTTCAGTTCCGTTTTTCCGTGATAGCTAACGCTTCGAGAAATACGGCATGCTTCCTTTTTTTCATCAGAACAACTTCAATACTCGAGTATGATGGCCTGATCTTCGGTACCATCAATCCTGAAGACCGGTTTCAAAAAATGCCATGACTGCAGCACCAAGATGTCCCTCACGGATCCTCCTAGTGTGTGTCTGTGGTGCCTTAGCATGAATCATATGACGGTGGACTGTAAGTCCTGTCAGTCCATGACAGGTAAGGCTCTGAAAGAGCATAAAGGGAAATTAGCGGCAGGTGTAACCCCTACTAAATCCCCATCGACGACTCAGTCGAAGAATAGATCATCCGACGAGTCGGGAGGTAAATTGTAATTGTTTATTTGTATATGCTCATGTACAAGTGAAGTGCTTCAAAGCTGGAAGGGAGCAAGGAAATACAGTAGTCATTCTTAGGTTTTGAAGTTTCCGAATGATATAACAAAAAAGTAACTAGCGTACTAGGCCTGATGGCATTTCTCCTTTGCAAGTACATGAGGTGATTCAGGCGCAACAAACTAGGGCTGGGGAGACAAAGGGGAAACAAAAAGGGGGACAGGACAGAACTTAGTAGCCTAGTAAAGGGGTGTCTCTCCTCAAAGAAAGAGATCGAAAAGCGTTCACTCCTGGAGCGGGTCGCACCATTCTTCGTCCTCTTCGAAGAAGGTGAAGAAAAGGCACTACAGATTATCTTCTTCGTCCTCATCCAATTCCTCCGGAGAGAATGTTAACCTGCCCAAGCAAATCCTCCACTCCAGCCCAGTGGGATAATTCAGGCAGGAAATGCTTTAAACTTCGGAGAAGGCAGCCCCAAGCCCTTCGAAAGAGAAAGAAAGGGGCCATGCTCCTGTCATGCCATCAAAAGCCGACAAGGAAAGGAATAGCTCTAAATCCAGCGAACCCTCAAACCCGGGACATAAGCCAGAGACCCCTCGAACCCCAGAGGTCTCAAAACAATGAAAAATCATCAGACTCCATTGAGTCGGGGGTCAAGCCATTCGAGGGTTCCATCAATGCCAAAATCAATAATGAAATTGTTTGTGTCCAGCATCGGGGTCGTCTTCGCCCACTAAACCTTAAACAATTTCAAAACAAGTTGAAAAATCCTACTAGACTTTGACAAAGAAGGATTTATTCAAGTTTATATCCTCCATTTATTAGGTGTACGAGCATTCAGACCACACACTCCACCATTTGGGTTGGAGTTTGGCACAAAAGCCCCAGAAAGCCTAATTTCAGGGGAATCCAGGTTAAAAGATTTGTATGAGAATCAACAATATGCTATTGGTGTTGACACACCACCGGAACTTGTTTGGCAAGCCAGACCCGGCAGACCATGCCGACGCTGCTTGTAGGCACCTTATGATCAGAGTTATAGATTTTCTGGAATGGGGCAGATGTGCTCCACCATATGAGCAAGACGAACTGACAGACATTCTTAATAAAAGGTCCACAGAAGGATCCCATTTCCCATTTCATATCGCACTTCAAAAAAGGGTTATGTCAAATTGGTTGGTTTCTGAATCAAATCCATCGGTAAATAAGAACCTCATCAAGAAGTACAGGCACTCAAGTAGCAACCCTAGCTAGCTGTCAAGCACCCAACACCAGATAACCTGGTAGTACTTCTAAACAGACTGCTTACCCAACCATCCCACCAGACAGGGATGATGAGTGTTTCGACGCTTGGGCTAGGAAGGTATTTTTTTGCCTGGGAGAATGGCTCTAAAGTCTGCAAACGGCACTTGCGCCTTAGCAAAGTTTACATTCACCCTGTGGGACTGTTTAACTATGCCGGCTGACCATGTTCCTGAAGGGGAAGAAAGAGACAGTTTGCTGAATGTTGTAAGAGATGGTAAGGAGGCGGCTATGTGCAAGTCTCTACAATCAGGACTGGACTTGGCTGAAAGCATCCGCAGAGCCATGGTGGCAGGCACGGTAATACGCAGGTTTGCGTGGTTGAGGAAGGCAGGTTTTGCACTGTCCAGACTCCTCAACATGCCCATTGATGGCACTTAGCTGCTTGGCAGCAAGGCTGGCGAAAACCTAGAGAAGCTGCAGACCTCAACGGTGGCAGCCAAATCCCTGGATGCTGCAATCAGGCAGCCACAACCATCTCACCCCAGTTCATAATCTTGGACGGGTAAGTCCTTTTGCTCCTACTCATGAATTGGGAGAGCGAGAGGACTGGCTAGTCAAAGGGGCCAAAGAAGATTCCCTTGGGGTGGACGAGGGAGAGGTGCAAAGTCCGCCCAAGCAACGTCTACTTTACCATGTTTATTAAATTTATGTTTACTAAGTTTATATAGCGCTTTACAATAAAACAACTATATCCAAAGCGCTTTAAAATAAAACAACAAGATACAATAATGGAGAAGCAAGTTAACAAACATGAAACAAACCAGCATAACAATATGTAGAACAGTTTCCTTGGATATTGGAGATGAGGGAAAAGTGAGACAGAAGGGAGAGAAGGGAAGGGGAACAAGATTACATTATGTGAAATAATGTCGAGTGGATGTGAGAGGAAGGGAAGAGGAGGTATGGTGACAGGGGAGAAGGGAGGAGAGAAGGTAGGAGGTCAAGGGGGAGTGGAGAAGGGCTTTCAAGGAGGTGCGGAAGGAGATGTATGTGGGGGTGGAGCGGATAGAGAGAGGTAAGGAGTTCCAATTTAGGGGGGCAAGGAGCTGAACGCAGCGGAAGCGAGAAGCAGCACAAGGAGACGGGGTACAGTAAGTAGAAAGAGGTCAGCGGAGAGAGCGAGAGTAGTGTAGAAGGAGAGGAGAGAAGAGAGATAGGGGGGAGCAAGGTCATGGAGAGATTTGAAGACAAAACAGAGAAATTGAAATTTAAGTTGGGAAGGCAAGCCAGCCGAGTTGAGAAAGTGAGGAGGAAATGAGAGTTCATGCCACAAGGGGCATGGCAACATCTTCTGTTCTGAAAAGAGGGATGCCTATAAAAGACACGTGTGCAGCAGCCACTTGGTCTACCATTCATACATTTACTAAAGATTACCTAGCCAGGAAGGAAGATTGGTAAATCTGTCCTACATTCGATCCATGACACATTTTAATTCTAAAAATTCATACTCCCTCCTCCAAGACCTAACGCTGCTTTCGGTGTCTCTCAAAAGATGAGGAATACGTGGGAGGACGCAATTAATTTGTAGAACAGGTTACTTACCCCTGGTAACGTTCTTTCAACTGGATGTTCCTTCCACATATTCTTCATCGCCCCTCCCAACCTACACCGCTATAGAATTTCCAGGCATTACACTTTATGCTCTTTCACTATCTGGGGCTCATTGATGCTGGTATTTGTGCAAGAGGATGGCATACAAACAGAACTGAAGCTAATGGGCGCTGCGTGTGCTATATATACTGACAATGACGCCCTTTGCTGAAATTTTTTCCGGAAACAGCTAAAGGGAAGATATCCAAAGATGAGGAATACGTGGGAGGGCCATCCTGTCGAAAGAACGTTACCAAGGGTAAGTAACTTGTTCTTCTGACTGATTCTCAGTGGGAGGAAGGATTTCATACTTTTACAAAAATTGGAAGCAAATTACAACCTACAAATCTTCAACTGGTACAGTTTAGCCATACTTGGAAATAGACCGACCATCCACTGCAAAGCCCAGACAGAAAGTCATTTACCTGCAATCCCATTTACCACACCATTGGCAAGTGATTTTACAATTCCTGAAGGAAAACCCAATAGAGGAAGTGTCAAGACATCAGAGCAACCTCTGTCTACTTTGATTATTACTAATTTCCCAGATTTCAGAAAGGTTTGAAGGTGGATTTAAGACCCATCTCAGATGCGAGATGACTCAACAAATACATTGTGGACATTTCCTTCAAAATAGAGAAACTTTGAAATTCTTCCAATCCTGCAATAAGAGGCCTTGTTGTGTCTGAGAGATCTACATGATGCCTACGTACACTTGAGAAGACATTAGGATTCTAGTCTGCACTGAGTATTCAGGCAAATGCTCTGAGCCAGTGCTTGTTTTTATGAACAGGAAAGACTCCTCTGTTGTCCTGTTTGGACCATTGGCTAATACGTGTGCGTTCACAGGACAAAATCAAGTTGTACCTAAAATCACTGCAGGATGTCTTGCAGGAGTTATGATGTTGGGTAAATACAGAAATATCTCTGCTACAACCAGTCCATCAAGCCAGTTCCTCGGCAGCCACGTGTGCACCCTTTGCAGGAAGGCTTCCCTGACCTTGCAGAGGGTTCGGAAGCTAAAGGGCTTGTCATTTACCTGTATATGTAGAGACAGGGCATCAGTGATCGAGGTAAAGAGGCCCCCTGCGCTTGATGTATTGCATTTACTTCTTAAAGCACAACTGCAAATTGACACCCAAATGACTGATGCTACCAGGTCGAAGGAGATTGGGATAACGGAATTACAATGGCAAAACACTTCAAATCTGTATTGATGTGTGGATCTATCCCTACAACCCTTGAAAGTGCTGGGATTTCTCATATCACTTCTCTCGCCCCCCTCCATCCCATATGGTCCCAATCTCAACAGACGCCTCTTTAGCAAGCTGGGGAGCACACTGCAAGCAGTTAAGTGAGAGGCTTTTGGTCAAAGAGTCCGGAGTGCACATCATTCTATTGAAATTGAAGGTGGTTCTCTTTGTCTTGGTGTCTTTTTACCCATTATCAAAGATTAGGTAGTGGGAGTCCTTATAGACAACATTTGCAATCCTGTTTTACGTGGTGGGAGGGAGGGATAAAATCAAGGTCCCTGTTCCTCTTGGTGCAAGAGATTTAGAGGTGGACCATTGGTTAAATATCACACTGGTTGCCTACCATCTACCAGGATCCTCAAACCAGTTTGCAGAAACTGATCAGGCAACTGAACGCAGAGCATGAATGGTAGCTGAAGCGTGATACTATTCAACAAATCTTGCTAGAGTGGGGCACTCTTGCGACGGCATAGAATCCCAACTACACTGTCAGGTACCCAAACGTGGGGGCAATACAGGGAGGCATTTACAATGGACTGGACCAATAGATTTCTGTATGCCTTCCTCCCACCACTGCTTTTCCCCAATACTTTGATACAGAGGGTGCTGTGGAATCACAAGAATGAGCCTATTACTATGATGTCCTCATGCGCCGAAATGCCAGCATCTAGCTCTATCTGAGTGGTGCAAAGATGTCCAGGTTAAGCCAAGTGTCCTTTCTATAAAACTAGCATACAAGAGAAAATTGAAGAGATGGTTCTGGTTGGTGCCAGGGTGTCGGGCTTGAATCCTTTCTGGTGTGATACTGTGCATTTTACCATCGCTTCTTTCACTTGCAACGAGTGGTCTCCAGCATTCTTCGATCAAAGTGGATCTGGCAGCAATATTCAGGTATAGGCAAGAGTGGAAGCCTGTCTTTGTTCAAGGACGTCATTCGTCACTTTCTAGGGGTTTACTGAGAGAATTTCTTCCAGTGATGAGAACAACACTTGCATGCAAACTTAATGTTGTTCTTTCCAGACTTAGGTAAAGTCCTTTTCAATCAATGTACAACTGCTCAAGAAAACTTTCTCCTGGAAAAGTGGCTTTCCTGGTGGCTATTACTTCCACCTAGAGGGTCGGAGTTGCAGGCCCCATCTTCTTCCAACCAATACATTACTTTCTTTAAGGACAAAGTTGTATTAATAAAAAGAATCTTACACTCGAACCTGAACTGACCTCAGAGTTTCACTTTGTTAACTTACCAGGTTTCTTCCGTACTCCATTTTGTCCAGTGGAGTGTTACACACGCTAGACCTAAAGAGGACACTAATATTCTACTTCCATAGAACTGAGTCTATGAGAAGAATTGATAGATTTTTGCGACGTTTTCCGGTTCCTAAAAGGGTAAGGGCATCTCTGTACAGGGCATTGAAAGGTGGATTTCTAAACATTGCTATGCTCTCAGCAAGAAAAGTCTCTCCTCTAGACTGGCACAAAGCTCTACTAGTGAGAAAGCAGTGATGACTGCTTGGATTGCTAAGACACTGCTAGATGACATTTGACATAGATGAAGGTTGACACAAACATTCACTTGTCACTGTCTTGACAGTGATGCTGAGGAGACTAGGGTCGGGCAAGCATTATTGAGATGCCAGCTCTTCCCTCCTCAGAAGAGAGCTTACTCTGCTCTTTAGTCTGTATGCCTTACCTGGGAATATAGAAGTGGTTCCATACTGGAGAAGAGGCGATTACTGACCTATAAATCTGGTGTGCCAAAATGTCCATCCTTAGAGACACACATGTATCCCACCCATCATTCCGTCGAGATTACTGTCCAAGTCTATGGTCTTCAAACAAGTTATTTTGAAATCTGGCAATTGGCGACTCCGGTTCCCAGGAGCTTGGGTAGACTAGCCACACCCATTGGCTATAGTTTGATCCCTTCTAAGGATGGTGAAAGGCTACGGATATGTTTTTTAGGTAAATAGTTTAGAATGGTATAATACTGTTTAATGTACCGTGTGCTCTCTTTCCAGATGCTGTGATATATATGTGATATGCTATGTTAATGTGATTTATACTGCACACTGCTGCCATTTGCATGGTCTCCAGGTGCTCGCACAATCTGAAAAAAGGAAACACTGGATGTATTAAATGGAGGAGAGGGAGAGTGCACAAGTGTATTTGCTTTCATGTTGGTAGTTTCAGTTTGGAAAAACTGGTCACTGTATTTGGGTTTTCTAGGTGGTAATGGTCCCGTATGGGAGGCCTTGTTTGCCCAAAGTGTAGGGATGCATGAACTGTTACAATTGTGTGAGCTATTGGAGGAGGTGTTGTTGCTGTTTGTTATCTGGGTATGAATGTTGTGATTATTGTATGTGTGGCATAGTTGATCGTTGTAAGGTGTTTGCAGGAGTATGTAGAGTGTTCGTAAGGTTAGTGGTGGGAGAGGGAGATATTCGTACCAAGGTACAGGGTTGAGTCATTGTTGTGAAGGTTGTTTAAACTTAAACCTGCTGTGCTCTGGTTAATGGTGTTGGGGGTCTCTTTCACTGGCAGTCCAGCCCGCTTGTATTGCGTGGCCCTAGAATCCAGAACCAAGACCCGGTACTTCAAGCTGCACCTCTTTGCATTATAGCTGCACGCTGCTCTTGGACCATGGGCCATAGTTTGATGAGTAAGGTTGGCAAGTCGAAGAGCCACGTTTTAGTGCTTTCCTGAAGGTCCAGCATTTCTCGATTGCACATGTTCCCTTTCGCGGGGTGTCAGGGGGAGGAGGGCAGGGGGAGGGGGGGGAGTCATTTCCTGTAGGTCCAGCGTTTCCCTGTTGTGCATGCTCCCTTGGGGAGGGAGTCCCAGAGTTTCATTGAGATGTTTGTAAAAGCTGATCCACCATTTTCTTTTTGGTCTATAGATGGAAGAAATGTTTTTTCAGGAATTCTGTTCCTTTGCCATGCTTGCTTTGTGAACAATGCAGAGTGTTTTGAAATGGAAACTTTTCTTGACCGTTAGCCAGGGTTGGGATCTTAGTGCTGGTGTGATGTTCTTTCTTGGCGACTCTTAGTAGGATCCTTGCTGCTGCGTTCTGGAGCCGCAGTTTTTTGGGGAGGTAGTCAGGCATTCCACAATACATTCTGTTGGTTTAGTCTATTCTTGCAAATTAACAAGGGACGGGGTCCTGGGAGTCTCTCTGCCAGACATTAGTCCTGGTTACGAGAGACTCACACAGATTCTTTATCTCACTATCTTTCACAGAGGAGAAATATCCAAAGCATATCAGTCTTTGTCCTGCCCTGGGGCATTCCTGCACCGAAATGATAGGCAATTCTCCTCTGAACAAGAGTACCAACAGCAACCTCAGACACGTGTTTCGGTCTGGTTGGACCTCATCAATAGGGTGGAGCTGTGCCTCTCTAAGAATAGCAAGCAAGGGGTCCACGTCTGGATTCCCCTAGTAACTTAGGGTGAGACCCAAAGCTACTAAAATTATGCTAATTAACAAGGGGGGGTTCCTGGGAGTCTCTCTGCCATACATTAGTCCTGGTTACGAGAGACTTACCCAGATTCTTAGATCACTATCTTTCACAGAGGAGAAATATCCAAAACATATCAGTCTTTGTCCTGCCCTGGGGCAGTCCAGCACTGAAATGCTAGGCATTTCTCCTCTGAAAAAGTGTATCAACACCAACAGCTTAAGAATCTGGGTAAGGCTCTTGCAACCAGGACTAATGTCTAGCAGAGAGACTCCCAGGACCCCCCACCCCCTTGTTTTTTGCTTAGTCTATTCTTGACATGAGGGAGATGACACGTGCTCTGTGTGGGAAGGTGAAAATGGTAATATCAGCTTGAAGGTACGTAGGTGGAAGAATAATTTCTTTACTGCTGTGCTGACTTGAGCTGCCAATGTTAGGTTGCTGTCTGTTAAAATTCCAACTATTTTAACTACTTTTGGATGCTTCGTCTGGTTCTCATTTCAGTAAGCCATGGTATATGCAGTTGTATAGAGAGGTTGTTGGGTGTGATCATGATTTCAGTATTGTCTGGGTTGAGTTTATGTGTTGCTCAACCATGCGTTGATTTGTGTAAGGTAGTTGACAAAGGTTTGGTTTATGTCCTTGCTGTTGTCGATTTTGTAGATGTTTTGAGTATCCTATGCATAATTGTAGCATGTGAGTCCATGTTCCTTGAGTGGGTCATATAAATGTTCGAAGAGTAGTAGTGAGAAGGAAGGATGACCCATGTGGGACTCCACAGTGGATTGTGTGTAATGTTGAACTGAAGGTTAGTAGCCAGGTTGTTTCTGTTTCTGTCAGGAAGTATTTCATAGATTGTTTTGCAGCATTTATCCATACTTCTTGTATACTTTTGATGAGGATTGCGTGGTTGACTGTGTCGAAAGCCGCTAATAGGTCAAGTAGTATCGGAATGGAGGTGATGCTTGGGTCGGAATTCATTTTTAGGTCATCTCAGGTGGAATGCAGTTCTGATTCAGTTCCTCTCATGGGCCTGAAGCCAACTTCTCCCTGGTCAGGTAGGTGGGGTTTTTCTACAAATGTCTATTACTGCGTATATGTAGGTTTCTAGCAAATTGGCCGGATAACGGATGTTTGATGTAGGACGTTAGTTGGCTGGGTTGTCTGTATTTTCAGGGAGTTCTTTGAGATGTGGGTTAATTTAGGCAACTTTGAAACTCCTAGGTACGTTTTTTGCATCCAGCAATGGTTCATGAGGTTGCAGAAGTATTCTGCAGGGGTCGGTTTGCTAAAGATGTTTCTGTAGATGCCTGGTGGGCAAGGGTCTTCTGGTAAGCCGGCTTTGTTGCTTTACTTCTTTACTTTAGTGAAATCTTCAGTCGAAATTGGTGCAGTGTAGTTCATTGCTGAGGTGGGGGTATGGTTGTTAGTGATATTGTTGCTTGTGTCCATTGACCTAGTGTTAATGACTTGTTTGGTATTTATGAATCTGTTCTTACAGTGGTTTGCAAGGGCATCAGAGTTTATTTTTCGAGGGAGACAGGGGATCTCATTGATGAATATCGTTCTATGCGTTGCTTGCTTTTTAGATGTGTTCGGCATAGTGCAGTTTCTTTGCTTTTAGTATTTCTGCTTTGCAGAACAGTAAATGTTTTTGGCAAGTGGTTTTTACCCTGCTGGTTGTAATGTTTCCTCCAAGCTTGCTCGAGTTTTCGGTTTGTTTTTCTTCATGGGACTGAGTTGGAGCATAAACCACAAGGTAGCCCTTTTCTTTTGAGGGGGAGTGAAGAGTTTGTGGTGCTAAATCATGTGGAGCTTCTGTGATTCATTTTTGGAGTGTCTCAATTCTTTTGTCTGTTGGCACCGAGTCCAGATGAGTGTTGGGTGGTTTTGTGGATTGCAGTCTGGTGTTCATGTCCATTGTGTTGAGGGATTTCCATTTTTTTTTTTTTAAATGTGGGTGGTATGTACTTGCTGTCGAGCGTGAATCAGAAAAGTTATCACAAAGTGCTCAATCCAGATTATGTGAATTGGGGGTGCAATTATAGCTTGGCTTCTTTTGCAGAAGATTGGCTCCAAAGTGTGGCTGGCTTCAAGGATTGCTCCCTTCACAATTTGTTGTCGATGTATGGTAGATGGTTAAGGTCAGTGATTTGGCTCGAATGGTATTCTCTTCTTTAAAACAGATGTTGAAGTCTCGTAGTCTGATCAAGTGGTAGTTTCTGTTGCAAAGCAGGTTACAGCTTCTACAAATGTATCTACGAACATTGGGTTGGAAGTGGTCTTTAGATGAGTAAGGATAGATCGGTTTGATGGTCCAGAGCTAAATGGAGGACGAGTGATTTGCATTCTAGGATCTTAAATGATGGTACCATTGTGATTTATACATGATCTTTGTATGTTACAGCTAGGCCACCACCTCTTTTTCCTTCGTGTTTGGGCTGCCCGAGTTTGAATTTTCTCGAGAGGTGTTTCCATTAGCCAGGTTTCTTTGAGAAAAATCATGAAGTTCCCCCTTCAAAGAGCTTGTGCCTCTCTGTGCTTTGCTTTGCTTTGACATTGATCTGGTGTTAACCAGATTCCAGTGAATCCTTTTGTTTTACTTTGGGGTGTTGTCAGTATGCGGTATATCGTTTGCGCATGGGTTTCTCATGTCTTCGATCTTGTGTTTTACTTTGCTGTTGGGGTTGTGGTGTGACCCGTTGTTGCTTCTGGTTCTTCACTGAGGAGCTGGAGTAAGTTTTGTGTAGGCTCACTGTTTTCAGTGGTGCTAGCAACCTGGCCTTCTGTTGTCTGTGTGTTCAGGTAGGTAGTTCTTGTCGTGCTGTCTTTTCGTGATGAAGGCATTTCGGTGTGGTTTTTATAGTTGGCTTCTAGTGGGATCTCGTGCAGGCTGAAAAATAGCTCTGTGGCAAGTTGCCCAATGTTGGATTATCCCATTAACTAGGCATCACAGTGGGAAGCTATCCAGTGGGAGAATGTCCTAGTGGCCAGGAAAATTCCAGTAGCAGATGATCATGATGGGTAGGCATTATCATTGCTGGAGGTTAGATTGGGGAGGTAACGCAATGTCAGAAAATCCCAGTAATCATTGAACAAGGTCATACAATATTGTCTCGTTATGCAGATGGCAAATCATTCAGCAGCCTGATATCCTCATGGCATAATGTCCCCAGGGAATGATTATCCCTGTGTCAAAAAGCATGGGAGTCTAGAAGGATATACATATTGGTCAACCATACTTTCAGGCAAGTAGCCCATTCTTATTGTACATGATTTAGTATTTCTTTTTAGTATTTATTTTATTTATAGAGCGCACCAGGCCCAGGGGCAACCAGCGCTTCACTTGGTTACAGGCATAATAAAAGCAAGGTCAGGCAATATATGTACAAACAAATATATAACATATGATTTAAATATACAGAAATATACAAATGATGCAGTGAATATACAGGTGAGGCAATTTTAGGCATGAGGCAGTAGATGCAGTAGCTACTGACTCTAGGTAGGGTCAAGGTCGGTCGTGGGTGGACAGCCAGGCTTTGGCTTTGCGTTTGAATAGTGGGAATGAGGGTTAAGCTCTCAGGGGGTTAGGTAGCGAGTTCCATAGCTTGGCTGCTAAGACTGGGAAGCTGCGTCCACCGGATCTTTGAAGGTTGAAACGTGGGATATCAAGGCAGTTAGATTGGGCACTCCTGAGTGGTCTGGAAGTGGTGTGTCGAGAAAATCTGCAGGCTAAGTAGCTGGGGGCTTGGTTAGCAAGGCTTTTGTGTGTAAACGACAATGCTTTAAGAGAGACTCTTTGGGAGACTGAAAGCCAATGGAGGTTCCGTCTGGTGTCTGAAATGTGCAAGTTCCTAGGGAGTTTGAGGGCCGCTCTAATTGCATTGTTTTGGATGATTCGCAGTTTTTTCATATTGCATTGGTTAGTACCCAGATAAAGTGTGTTACAGTAATCAATTTTGGAGAGGACCAGAGTCCTGGAATGTGTGGTGCAATTGGCTGGTGAGAGGAAGGGGCGGCATGCTGTGATGAGCTTGCATGTGTAAGCTTCTGCCGAGGATACTGCATTAGTTTGTCTGGACAGAGAAACTGTGAAGTCAATATAGATGCCAAGTGTTTTGGTGTCTTTAGCAACTTTGATAGGGTTACCATCAATAGGGAAGGATTGAAATGCTGGGTCGAGTTTACTTAGTCTTTGGTGAGAGCCAAGGATGAGAAGCTCGGTCTTTTTGTCGTTTAAGCACAATTCATGCTGAGCCATCCAGGCCTGGATAACTTGGTAAATGGCATTGATGGCTAGGGAGTCAATTTTGTGCTCTCCTGTGATGGGTATAAGTATTTGGGTGTCGTCAGCTTAGTTGGTATACGTGACGCCCAGTACCAGTAGATCCAAGATGTCAGAGAGGTTTTGTGAAAACGTAGAGTGTAGGGGAGACACATGATCCTTGTGGGACTCCACAAGTGACAGGAGAGGATGTAGCGGTGGCAGTGGGGGAGAAGACCCACATAGATCTATTGTCAAGGAATGAGGTAATCCAGGTAGTGGCTTTGTCCGAGAAGTGGGCAGCAGATTTCAGGTGACGGCATAGGATTTGGTGGTTTACTAAATCAAAAGCTGCAGTGAGATCTAGAACGAGTAATAGGGCAAGCTTGCCCTTGTCCTTTAAGTCCTCAATCTGGGTTTTGAGGTCCAGAAGGGTGGTTTCAGGGCCATAGCATGGACAGAAGCCTGATTGCCTTAGTCCTAAGAAATGATTGGTTTCCAGGTACTTTTGGATCTGGAGGTATGCTGCACGATCATGGATTTTGAGAAGGAAAGGGACCGTGGTGATCGGCCGGTAGTTAGTGGGTATGTTGGCATCCAAGGTGGGTTTTTTTTAGGAGTCGAATGACCCAGTCATCCTTGAGGTTATTAGGGACGATCCCAGAACTGAATGACGAGTTTATAAGGGTAGTGATGAAGGGGGTTAAGTTATGTGAGGCCTCCTTAATGATGGTAGCAGGGCAGAGGCCCCCCTGACAGTTGGACGGTTTGAGGGTGTTGATGATGTGTTCAACAAGACGGAGAGAGGTGAAAAGCAAAATGGTTCCAAGGATTCAGTGTTAGTTGTGGGGTTCTCCTTAGTAGTGTTGCATGAACGATTAGACTGCAGGCTGTTTTTTTTCTCATTCATTTTAGTTTGGAGGGTAGCAATCTTGCCCAGGAGGGCCATTTGAATGTTGACACACCAGGTACTGTCTTTGGGACATGTGTTTGGTGGGGTGGCTGGAGATTCTAGTTCCTTAAGGATTTTGAAAAGCTCCTTGGTGTTGGATTGGGCTAGTTCAATACGTTTATTATAGGACTCTTTTTTTCTGGCAGAGAGTATAGCTTCTTTGTAATTAAGAGACACTAGAGCAACACTTGCATTGTTAGCTTCCGTGGGGTGACTCTTCCAAAGTGATTCAAGGATCCTTTTTTCCTTGCGAAGGGCTCTCAGCTGAGGTGTGAACCAGGAATTGAGGTGGGCCCGAGGTTTGGGTTTCCGTAGTTTGGAAGGTGCGATGAGGTCAAGCACTTTTAGCATGGTCTGACTGTAAATGTCTAGCAAGACCGTGGGATCAGAACAAGAGGGGGAGAGATCATCGAGTATGGGAAGGATGAGAGGAAGTAGTTTAGCACATGTTATATTGCGCTTATTTCTAGTGGTAGTAGCTGGTGCCATGTTAGTGATGGTGGGGATGATTTTATTTGGAATGCTGAAGGTGATAAGGTGGTGGTCTGTCCACGTGCAAGCTAGGTTAGAGCTGATAGTGGTGTTGCAGTTTAAGTCGGCTAACCAAGTCCTGCCCTTGGAGTGAGTAGGGGAAGTCACGCGTTGGGTGAAGCCTAGGTTAGATAAAAGATAGTAGATTTCGAGTGCTGGAGCATCGTTGGGGTCAAGGTAGCCTAGGTTGAAGTCGCCTAGAACTATAATTTGTGACTTGGACTTAGTATTGTCAGTGAGGACAAGAGACAAGTCTTCGGCGAAGGTGGAGAGTGGGCCAGGAGGTCTGTATATAATGTGTAATGTGACAGTCTGGTTGGCAGAGATAGCTAGTTTGGCTGTAAGTAGTTCAGCTGAAGTGATTTGGCAGGGAGCTGCGGATTAACAGAGATTAATTGAGGTTTTGTGTATGATGGCCACGCCACCTCCTTTGGATTGATCAGTGTTACGTTTGCTTCTGATGATGGTATAGCCGTCTGGGATGGCCACTGATAGAAGGGGTCCTGAAGCATTATGAAGCCACGTTTCTGTAATTGCCATCAGGTCTAATTCGTGAGTTACAATGAAATCAGCCATATCAAGGGCATGGGCCGTAAGTGATCTGGTGTTGACCAAGGCAGCCTTGATAGAAGTTAGTGTGCTTAGGGCAGAGGTGGTGTCCTGCGTGGGAATGGTAGCAATGGGTGTGGTTATGGGTTGTTGGTCCCGGGCTGTAGGCTTAGTAAGTGATGGTTTGGCATGACGGTTAGTGATAGAAGGGGGGTGGGAGGTATAAGGGAGTCTGGACCCTAGTCTGGAGTTTCTCATAGATACCGTGCAAGGTTGATTAGGTGTCGGCTTGGTGGCGAAATGTTGTAGCCAAAGAAGTGGGAGGTTGAGGTAGGGGTTGGCCGCTGTAGGGTTGAGCGTGGTAGGCCGTATGATGTGAGGCTGCTGTGTAGGGCACGAAGCGATGCTAGTACTGTGCAGATGAGAGATAAAGTGCATGATGAGAGCAGGATGTGTCAGAGGGGAGGCTGTGGTAGTAGTATTAGCACAGTGTAGGTGTAGTTGAAATAATGCCAGTAGGTGAACTAGAAAATGGACTCCGCGTTGGAGGCAAGCGAGAGTGGGACTCTGCGCGAACATAACAGGTGAGTGTGCTGATTTAGGTCAAACAATATATGGCAAAAAGCACGGGATGGGGGTAACAGCTGATAGTAGGCAAAGCTGTTTATCAAGTAGAGTGGGCACCCAGGAGGTGGCAGATGAAGGAGGAGGCTAGGTTGTGAGGGTTAACTGGATTCTAAAGGCAGCGAGGATCAGCAATGCAGCAGGGAAAGGGTACATGATGGTGGCCTTGAGGATCAAACTGTAAAGTGGAACCAAGAACACCTTCAACCTCTACACAACCCCCACCAAGTAGCTACTGTGAGGGGTCAGAAATGAAAGCCGGACACAAAGTTGTCATATTTCTTGTTAAAGACATTTATTAAATAAAAATGGGTTGGGGAAAAGCGCCTCTGACCCTTTTCTAAAGAGGAACTTCCCTAGCTAGAAACCAAAAACGAAGGATCTGTCTGTGTCAGGATGTCAGTAGCTTAAAAGCCATCCTTGTGTCCAAAATGTCCTATCCTGACCCTCACACTATAAACAAACAAAGGGGTGCAAGGAAATGTCTTTAAACTGATCTTGGCAAAAGTGCTCAAAACCAAAAGTATAAGGGAATCCAAAGAAAATGTTCTCTGAGGTAAAGGCCCTTGGATCCAGAGGGTGGTTACCTTCCCCTGGATTCTTAAACGGGGTGGCAAAAATGTCTCTTTAGCCAACAGTTTTTGTGTCTTCACTGGACTCACAAAGTTCTTGTTTAAACAATAAGTTCTAAAAACAGTCTTTCTGTAGAATGTTTTATAACTTTACAGATTACCTGGTATACTACCCTGCTAGGATGCTCCATACAATTTCAGCTGCCTGGTGTACTCGCCTGCCAGGATTTATTATGCATTTCGCAATTCTTTGGCTATACCACAATAGCAGATACCGTGAGGTGCCTGATATATCGGTCTATGGTAACATTTGATCAAACTTCTCCCCTCACTGGCATCTCATGCATCTGTACTTGATTGGGGTTTGCCTTTGAACTTTGCCTTGACTGTATTTTAAATAAGCTTTGGGTTTTTTCTGCATTAGCAATTTCGTACCATTCAAACATTTGTTGGCACGCTTGTCGGAACGCCCCTGGGCCCCCAGCTGCTTTGGGCAGACTCACTGGTTCCTTCCATCGTATCGAATTCTGCTCGTGCCTCTGCTGTGTGGTCCCTTCATCCGCTTTCCACTTCAGAGTGTGGTGTGCAGATGTTCTTCCAGCATCCTGTGCCGGTCTGCAGTCACACACCGGCTTTACTTTTCGACCCGAACTGGATAACGCTGTCTGATTGAGCGGCCCATCATCCAGGAGCTCTTGCAAGGCTCTCATTGTCTCCATGGCCCTTCTTGCTCTCTCACAGCGTTTCACCTCCTGTCCCAACAACCTTCTCCGTACCAGCATGCCTGTCTGTGTGCTTTGCGTTCGTGAGCCTCAGCATGTGGGTCAGTGTCTTCTCCTGCACTGATCCAAAAGCATGGTTGCCATCTTTAAATGTCATGCGCACTGAAGACTTGGAAAAACAATTAGTCTACATGTTGTACTTCGAGCTCCTGTAACTTTGCACAACTTCCCTCATTCTCCTCCTGGGTTATTATGGGAGTTGGAGTCCATGTATATCATTTGACTTTTAACGCTTAGATGGTTTTTCTCAGAGATTTTACATAAAGGCACATTAGAAACAAAAGGTGTAGTGTGAGTTGTGGGTGTTTGTGTCAAAGGTGAGGGCCTGATCAGGGTATTGTAGAGAAAACATTTCTTGACTTCCTCTACAAGGCCTACCGTTAGCTGAGAATATAGGCCATTAAGGGCTTAGGTTTCAGAAGGACTTCCTCATGGGAAAGGGGGAATACTGTAGCTCATCCAATGAAGTCATGACATCTCCCCGGTAGCTATCGCCTCCCATGTGATCCTCCCTCAAATAACCGCCCCCAGGATCAGATAGCTGCTGCCGACCCCTGGCCAATGGGAGGAGGTTTCCGCTGGGGAATCCGTGATGACTCCATTGGATTCATCACGCTATCTAAAAAAAAATTCCCACGTTTCATGATCACCTAATGCCTCAAAACTAGTGACCTAGGAAAGGGAACCCAATAAACAATTTAAACTACCTGAAATTCCAACACTCAAGCAGCTTCTGAAGTGTGCTTAAACAATTGGATGTTGCCCTAGTGGACCTGTGGAGACCTTACCCCCTCACCCCCTACTTTGTCCCGGCAAGCAGAACAGACTGGGAGAGTTTACAGCCCACTGTATTTTTGGACGTTCTTTGCTACTTATGTTATATAGACCACCCAGTTCCTAATGGATGGTCTTTATTACCAAGCGTAACTACCAACTAGGAAACTGGCGTATTTCACAGAGGAAGGGGCCCTGTTCCTGTAATCATGGCTCAAGATTAAGATTTGTTGACCAGGAGCAAAAGGCAGCTTCTGGATATTGGACATCACCCGTTAGGCAGCAGCAACCTCTCGGGAACCAAGATCTAGTACATAGTGTGCAGCAAATCTAACTTCTGCTTAAGATATAACATTTTGTCCATTATACATTATCCAATATTTTTCATATGTCCTTTAAGTGTGTCCTTTACTCTTTTATATATATAACTTAACATACTCAGTTAAAATTTCACAGCTATGTTTGAAAGGCACCACTCGCCTAGTCAAAGTCAGTCAAAGTAGCTCCTGGTAGCTCCATGGTAACCAGGCTCCTGTTAGTTAGAACCTGCAACTAAGTTGCTCCCATCTCCTGGCAATTTCGATGGATCCAAATGCCAGCTTAATGCTACTGAGGAAAGATACAATGTTAGTGGTACTGCACAATCCTCATGCTGCCAGGACAGTCAGTCCAACAGTTCCACTCAGAGCTTGGTCAGCACAGATGTTGAGGTGGATGCCATGTCTCAATCATTCTCGTTCTTCAGCAGGTCAATGCATTCTTCACATTCTTCATTGGAGTCTCAAGAATGCACCGGGCCACACCGGTGCTGGAAAAAAACGTAAACTGTATTTTAAATCATTATCCGGCAGCAGTTGTAATTGAAAAATAGGTTTCTCAACAATTAAACGATAAAGCACTCAACGCGACCACAAGCAACCCCAGACATGTTTCGGACACATTGGGGGGGTCATTGGTGACGTGGACAACACATTGGGGGTGATGACTGGAAGGTTGGTCCCTAGCCTGTTGGGCCTAACTACACAACTGATGATGCTCAATGTGGCAGAAACATGTCTGGGGTTGCTTATGGTCTTGTGCAGAAGGGATGTGACTAAGCATTTCGAGCTGGGGTAGTACCGAGCTTGATCCGCATATGGTCTTTACTCCTTTATGTAATGGCTTGGCAGGCTAATCGATGATAGTCTGGAGAGTGCAGGTCCTTTCTACTTAATACTTATACCCAGTCATGTTTTCCTCTTAACAGCTTTTTCCTCCAATTATTGTGCTGAACCAGAAGCGTTCACTAAGGCTGAAACTGCCCAGTCAAATGCTGGGCTGCTTTGCCCAATCATGCATTCCAGTGTAGCTGTGGGATTCGGACTGTGTGTTTGTTTCATCCCGCAGGGTATTGCATATAATTGATTCAAACTGTGTACAAGAAGAGACCATGGATATGCACTAGTTAGTTGTGATGGACTGGGCTTGGTACAAGCTCCTCTTGGTGTTGTACGAAGCACTGCAGTGGCCAGCGTTTGCTCAAACCTGCTGGTTTGTTTTTGCTCATTACATCTGACCCCTATGAACGGCCTATGAAGAGAGCTCAGAGGAAGTGAAACTTCTCTCTGGGTTCTGGTTCCGCGTCACATGCCCAATTTCAGGTAGTGTAATGGTGTAAGACGAATGGTGTAGCACAAGCTTCCTTTGTTTGCTTCTTCTGCATTATGTTTATTCAAATTGCCTGCTAATTTTAGATCCTCTTGGAAAGGGGATGTGCTGCACACAACCTTGCATTCTGCAATCGTTCTTGAATTTAAGCTGTTTTTGTTAATGCACATTTCGTTTAAATAATTTCTTTTTTTTACATTATCCCGCTGTGTGTCTATTATGACAGGGTACTTTGATTACAAAAAAATGGATAAAATA
Organism: Ambystoma mexicanum; assembly: GCF_040938575.1. Lineage (NCBI taxonomy): Eukaryota > Metazoa > Chordata > Amphibia > Caudata > Ambystomatidae > Ambystoma > Ambystoma mexicanum. The sequence continues at coordinate 1,180,653,275 of NC_090934.1, forward strand.
TATCTTGTTAGATTTTATTAAAATGCCCTTCATCTGAAGTAATAGATTTATTGTTCAGGAATTTTAAAATTGTTGTTAGTTTTTTAAATACAGTGCTGTTCCAAAATAACGTTTTACATATTGATGCAGTGTGCGCCGCTCATTCGCCCTGCACAAGCGGGGGGGATGGGGGCATAGGGGACTTTCCCATATAAACCAAGCATGGGGTTACAACTCGGAGTTTAAATGAATGAGTCACTTGTAGTTCAAAGCACGCCAAAAGAACACCCTCAAATAACAGAGGAGTGTCTGGGCCAGGCCAGTAGTGAATTGCTGGTGTGTCGCCCAAAGCATTGCCAAGCAGAAGGGGGGGGGGGGTGTGTGTGTGTGTGTGTGTGTGTGCGTGTGCGTGCGTGCGCGCACACACTGGGGCTCTGCTTGCCCGCCCTCCTCTCCCATCATGCAAGTTAGCAGCTCAAATGAGCAATGTGCAATAAAAGAAGGGGGGCAGGGGCGAAAACAAACAGCCGGCAAACCTAGCAAAACACAGTGCAAGGCCTAATGACAAAAGGAGGTCACACGGTTAAAACCAATTTCACTATCAGTAGAAATGAACAGAATAAAAACATAACATGTCCTAATGAGTATGTATGGTTCATGGTTACACGCATTTTAATGTTGGGGTGAGTATTGTGAACCGTGATGTTGAGCACCAAGCCATGTGTCTGTTAGGAATTTAGAGATTCACACATACAGCCCTTTTATTACAGACTTTTTAAAAATCAAATATTGAGATCTCTGATCACTGTTTTATTCCTGAAATACTTTGTGATTTAATGGAAAGCATACAGGAACCCTCATTGGTGCTATTTGTCCCCTTTCCCACTCTCATAGAGGTATTTTGAAAGAGTACAATAAGAGTGTACCAGACTGCCCTTCTTGGAATGATAACCTTCTATCAGAAAATAAGTCATATGTTTAGTCTAGTATTGCCCCTTGCAAAATACAAGTGAGGTGGTACGAACAGAACGCCTGTAACACAGCCAGGGGGCCCTCACACTGCGACAGACTGGTCACTCGCACTGTGCAAGTATGGCAGTTTGAAGCTGCATTCAGGAAAGGCCTTCCCTAAGAGCAGGTGACAGAAAAACCATTTACTTGGGCAGCAACAGCTGTGTTTTCACATTAGATTTCTTCTTTAAAATACCTCAATTACAATGTAATGAAACCAGCTCCATTTATATAGCAATTATTTATTGATATTGAGGAGGGGTTTTGTTGCACGCCACAGTGGTCTAGTTTGGGAATTACCTGTGCCGGTCGAGGGATGGGGGTGCATACTAGTGTTTCGCCCTGGGCACCAAGTTGCCTAGAAACTGTCCTGGTTAATGCTTAGGAGGCAGAGGTCTTTTACACGTGATTGATCCATCTCAGCCGCATGTCCTTCTTAGATCGACTGGATGAGAACAGCTGAGTCGGGTAAGGATAACACCTATTATTCAAGCACTGGAAAGACAACTTGCCTGCCCAGTCTGTAACGCTCATCTGATTCTCGCAGAGGCGCCGGTCTTGACTGGGCGACTACCGTATCTTCAAAGGTGATGTGCAGCACCCGGTTGGCTCTTTGGGCTGGACCTCTGTGCCCTGTATGCCTGACGTGCAGAGAGGATGTCTGCAGATAGAAAATACGGGGTTAATGAACTGGGGTTATTGGGGTGTCCCTATCTCTTTCCTCTTCTCCTCTCCTGTAGACCCCCACAGGTTAACGCTCTCACCTTAGGTAAGTGAATGCCGAGCTCTCCATCTGCCTCGGGGCAGGGTGCTGTAACCAGTTCCTTCACTGGATAGGTAGCGCAGGCCTCTTGACTTCAGAGGACTGCTGTCCGTCGTTTACTGCACGAACGGTAAGTTTCGAGTAACTCAAATGTCTTTAAAGTCTTTAATAATGATGTCTCTTGTTTTGCAGGGTTCCGGCGATGGCGGATGACGGGCTGAAGTGAGTTGAAGATGGAGCCCGTGTGATGAATAGAAGCGCCTGGAAGCACGTAAGTAAGCGCTTGTTGCCAGCTTCACGATGCGCTCTAACTGTCTTTTATTTTGCAGGTACAAGTTCGGAGCGGCTGCAGGGTGCCGGGATACCCACTGGGTTAGATGTGAAAAGGAGTAATGGCACGTGAGTATTAAAGTTCCCCAATGTCTTTAAACGCACCTTGTTTTGTCTTTCAGATGCGGGATGCAGCGCCGACGGCCTCCGGAGCGCACGAAGAGTAGGTAAGCCTTTGCCTTTCAGATGCCGGAATGCTAACCTGTTCTTTCTTGTCTTTATAGGAGTTGCTGAAGACTGGATTCAGGATGGTAAGCCTTTTTCCTTAGGCCCAGGACCGGATGCAGAAGACACGATGAGCGTTCTGCTGCAGAGGGTGCAGAATAACGCAAAGCAAGATTCATCCACCGGGTGTGGTTTAAATAGCCTCCTGTAGTGCTTAGGTGTCTTCTTCCACAGCCACGCCTAAGTAAGAAAAGAGTTCCTGGTAAGAAAAGAGTTCCTGCCTTCCAGAAGAGTTCCAGTGTTCTGAATCTAGGGAGTGGCTCCAGCCCCACCCAACAGGAAAAGTAGTTCCAAACAGAAGAGGATCAGAGACTCAACTGGCAGGCAAGTAAGCAGCATGGTCTGCTGCAGGTAAGTCCACCCAAGCATTATGAGCCCGGCGCTTCCAGCGCTGGGACTGGGCATATTTATGAGCCTGGTGCCACTGGCGCCAGGACTGGGTCCAAAAGGTCCCAATTGGGACTGGTTGGCACTCGGAACCTGGGTTATGGATCTGCTTCCAAGGGAGTTGGGAAAACCCTGACCTTTTGGAAGCAGAGACCATGACAGTAGTGTGCTGTGTGTACAGTAAATTGTTCTAGTGTGGCGTGCTCTGCTGGCGTATCCTTCCTGGGCCTGTTTCTCGTTGACGAAGCTTCAAACGTGTGTTCGTGTCTTATGGCAAAGAAAGTGCCCTGACTAGGGGGCACCTTCACTGAGGGCACACAGCTCAGTTGTCCCCCTCGGCCCTGCACGCACACAAAACAAAAACCTGTGCACATTAATTCATTTACTTCACATCCCTCCCATCCAACATTTCAGGACAGTTAAGAGGCAAAGTTTACGCCAGGATGAGGGAGTTTGGGGTTTACCCTAGCAACTTGCATTTTAGGAAAATAAATCTGAGGCGGCGGAAAGTTGAAAAAATGTGGTAGAATATCTACTAGTTGGGCAGAAAAATGGTAGAGCTTCCACAGATATCGTGGGAGAGAAGGCGGTGTGCACCCAAAGCTTGTTCACTCATGTTGAAAGTCTCTACCTCGTCACCAAATGTGGGGCGGCCTGGATCAAGGGGAACCAGTGCTTTAAATGGGCCGGATCTGACCGCCCCTCAGTACCTGCACTTCCCCTTTTTGGCCGTATTGAGGACCGATACTTAACGTGGTCAAACGTCCCACACAAAAAAAAAAATCCCCCCAGAACTTGGGCAACATTTAGGGGGGTATTTTCCAATCCCTCAGAAATGAAGAGTAAAAAAACCTGTGTGCAAGATTTACGCATGTTTTTTTTTTAACCTTATTTGTCAGCCAAAGGGATTTTCAAGATTTTCAAGATTTTGGCTGGCTTGGGTGGGTACGCAGAAGAAAACCTATATGCCCACCACCCCATCGGCTCCACATTTCCAAAATGCATCCATACCAATCATCATCTGGATATGGTGGTGGCAGATATGGATTAGATTCCTATGGACTCTGCCAGCTTTTAGTTGAAATATAGCGCCACATATAGATGGAATTGTAAATGTTAGTATGTGCCACACTTCTTTCCAATCTAAGGAGCAGGTGAGTGTGCCTGCCCATCCGCGCCCCCATTTCCGTTGTTTGATTGTTTAACTGCTCCCCAGGCCCCGCGTTGCCCCGTGTTTCCCGGACTCCACTTCCTGATTCTCCCTCGCCCATCCCGCCTCCCAGCCCGCCCCCCACCCCTGATTGGCTGCTGCCTAGTGGTTGCCTGGGTCTAGCGACCCGCTCCGGTGCACCCGCTCCTCTTTCCAATCTAAGGAGGAGGCGAGTGTGCCTGCCCTTCCGTGCCCCCATTTCCGTTGTTTGATTGTTTAACTGCTCCCTAGGCCCCGCGTTGCCCAGTGTTTCCCGGACTCCCCTTCCTGATTCTCCCTCGCCCGCCTGCCTCCCAGCCCGCCCTGCACCCCTTCCTGGTCCCGCCCCCTCTCGCCTCCCGACCCGCCCATCCCGCCCTTTATCACTGGTCCTCCCAGGGCAGCCCTCTGCCCAGCAGCCCCCAGCGGCTAAGGGCCCCAAGGCCGGCTCCAACAGAAGCGGCTCCAAGAAGTGTCAGCAGGTGTCCGCAGGGGAAGCCAAGGAAGCCACCAGACACCGACAAAACTGTAAGCGCTGGCTTGGGTGGGGGGTAGAGCAATTACTCTGCTCCAGAAAGCTCCCACCACTCTAACATACCTTTCAGTGGCCTGCAGTCTAATGTTAACCAGTACCATAGCCCGAGAGAACCACACAGATTAGCCTGCGCCATCTCTGGGCAGAAGTGTGATTCTTAGCATATGACACACCTAGATGGAACTTCTAATAGCCTCTCTGAGAAAAGTTGAATTTAGAAATGTACCCAATTGCATTTAGAAGTGTACCCAATTGCATTTAGAAGTTGTGACCAATAGCCTCTCTGAGAAAGTTGAATTTAGAAGTGTACCCAATTGCATTTAGAAGTTGTGACCAATAGCCTCTCTGAGAAAAGTTGAATTTAGAAGTGTACCCAATTGCATCTAGGAGTGTACCGAATTGCATTTAGAAGTGTACCCAATTGTATTTAGAAGTTGTGACCAATAGCCGCTCTGAGAAAAGTTGAATTCAGAAGTGTACCCAATTGCATCTAGGAGTGTACCCAATTGCATTTAGAAGTGTACCCAATTGTATTTAGAAGTTGTGACCAATAGCCGCTCTGAGAAAAGTTGAATTTAGAAGTGTACCCAATTGCATTTAGAAGTTGTGACCAACAGCCTCTCTGAGGAAAGTTGAATTTAGAAGTGTACCCAATCGCATCTAGGAGTGTACCCAATTGCATTTAGAAGTTGTGACCAATAGCCTCTCTGAGAAAAGTTGAATTCAGAAGTGCACCCAATTGCATTTAGAAGTTGCGCCCAATAGCCTCTCTCAGAAAAGTTGAATTTAGAAGTGTACCCAATTGCATCTAGCAGTGTACCCAATTGCATTTAGAAGTTGTGACCAATAGCCTCTCTGAGAAAAGTTGAATTTAGAAGTGTACCCAATTGCATCTAGGAGTGTACCCAATTGCATTTAGAAGTTGTGACCAATAGCCTCTCTGAGAAAAGTTGAATTTAGAAGTGTACCCAATTGCATCTAGGAGTGTACCCAATTGCATTTAGAAGTTGTGACCAATAGCCTCTCTGAGAAAGTTGAATTTAGAAGTGCACCCAATTGCATCTAGAAGTTGCGCCCAATAACCTCGCTGACAAAAGTTGAATTTAGAATTGTACCCATTTAGAAGTTGCGCCCAATAGTCCCTCTGAGAAAAGTTGAATTTAGAAGTGCACCCAATTGCATTTAGAAGTGTACCCACTAGCGTGCCCTACTCAATCAAGCTACGCCCAGTAGCCCCTCTGAGAAAGTTGCATTTAGACGTGTCCCCAATTACATTTAGAAGTTGTGACCAATAGCCTCTCTGAGGAAAGTTGAATCTAGATTCATGCCTAATACCCTCCCTGTATAAAGGTGAATTGAAAGAAGTCCACCCACGAGCGTGCCCTACTCAATCCTATTAGTATAACTAACAGTATAGCTGTGTAATGTAGAATCTAAAACGGTAACTAATAATCAAATACCCCCTCTTAGCAAATTGAATCTAGAGGCTGACCGAATATCAGCTCTGTGTACAGGTGAACTTAGAAGTGTACCTAAACTAATATCATCTCTGTCTACAATTGTATCTAGAAAGCACCAAATAGTCTTTGACCAGTTGAACCTGGAAGTGTGCCTAAAAGCGTGAACCACGGATCTTAGAACTACAATCAGAAAACCCTCCTAAATCAACCTAAAGCTCACACCAATCCTGAGCGCACACCCACTCCACCAGAGTCTGTCAGAAACGACCCCCGTGGACCACCCGCACTCTCCGTTCTGCCTTCCCTCCCGCCCCCCCTCCCAAATCACCGACCGCACCCTGTCCCCTCCCTAAAAACTGCGCGCCTAGCCCTAGCAAGAACCGAAGCTGCTTCCCTCTCCCCCTCTGACCCCCCTACCCTCTCTCACACCCCAGTCGCAGCAAAGAAACTAAAGAGGAAACGTTCCTAGTCCCCCTCAACCTCTCAGCACTCCTCGCCTCCCCTGTCTCGACCCACCACCTCTCTCCCACAATCTCCTCCTTCCCCCGTGGCCTCTCCCTTCCTGAGACCCCTCTCCCTCGATTTCTCCTCAACTGCAACTGAAACTCCCAATCGCCCACACCCCATCCTCAAATCCCCCAACCCAAACCCGCTCATCCTATCACACGCAGCCATCCAACCCCGCCCGAAGCCTGCCAAATTATCTGCTCGCCCACTATTCCCTAGCATCACTAACCTTACCCCTCTACCTCCACTCTCTCCGCCACTGCCCCATCCCGCTCCAGCACCAAAACCATCCCTGCCTGCCGATGTGAACTGTATCCTATTTAACGCCCGATTTGTAGCAAAAAACAGACATTGCATCTTTGATCTCCTCGCCTCTGTCAAACCAGACCTAGTTTTCATCACTGAAACCTGGTTCTCTGATGACTTCGGCCCAATCGCTAATGAAGCCTTTGCCCCTGACTACTGCCTCATCCCACTGAACCGTCCGTCCAGAGGAGGGGGGTAGCATTCATCTTCAAATCCCTCTTCCGCGCCTCAATCATGGACAACCAACCCTCCATTCCATCCTGCGAATCTCTCCTCGTTAAACTATCCCTCTCCCCGTCGCTCTCTCACAGCTTCCTAATAATCTACAGGCCCCCTGGCTACGATAGACAATTCGCAAACAACCTTTGCAACTCTATCGCCACCCACCAACTAAACCATTCCAACCTCACCCTTCTTGGAGACTTCAGCATATGGCTCGACATCCCTACCAACCCTATGACACACGCCCTGGTTGATGGTTTAGATGCAATTAATCTCCAACCCCACATAAACGGCCCGACTCACTATAAAGGACACACTCTTGATGCCATCTTTAGCTCCAACACCCTGATTCATTTAAAGCCCCCCACCCCTATCATCTGGTCCGATCACTTCATTCTCTCGTTCGCCATCCACTCACCCGACCCCCTTCCCGCACTCGCATCTGAGCCTCCGAACCTATGCAAATGCTGGAAAAAACTAATAATCACCCCGGACCTAGCCGGGCACTCCTGCAGTCTCCACCACCTACCTGCCGTCCCAACAACCAACTAACCCCTGAGGCCTTTGACTCGTGGCTCAATGCATCTCTGATGCGACTCACCTCCCCGTGCAAACCATCATCCCGCAGTGGCCCTTTCCCCAGATGGTTCACTACTGAGTTGAAGACCACTAAACGACATTACAAATACCTAGAACGCAATTGGCAGAAAGAGAAAACCCACGGGAGCAGGACCACCTTGGCCCGACACCTATATCGGTACAAGGCCGAAATCCGGAAAGCAAAAAAAGCCCACTACAGCACCTGAATCCTAAACTGCAAAAACCCAAGCAAAGAATTCCACAAAATCATCTCCGAATTCACCAATCCAGCTTGTAATACAACCGTCCCGACCCCGTCACAATCACTGTGCGACTCACTCTCCCTCCACTTTTACACCACGGCTATTGAAAGGACAAAAACTCTAAACACCAAACTGGGTCTCCTACAGCCACTTGACAACCCTCCGCCCGTACCGGCCAGCCCATCAGCTGCGACCTCTACGCAACCAACGTTCGAATCCTTTAGTCTAATATCACCAGAACAATTTCTCAAACTTCTATCTGCCCGCAAACCATCTGGATCACCACTGGACCCTTGCCCAGCCACAACCCTTAAAGAAATGTTTGCTTCCACCTGCGCAGGAGAACACGCAAGATCTATCATAAATGCCTCCCTTTCTTCTGGTATCTTTCCCGAAGCATTTAAAACGGTGCACGTCAAACCTCTAATTAAAAAACCTTCGCTCGACCCTCTCGAGCCCAAAAACTACCGCCCAATCTCAAACAACAGGTTCCTTGCCAAACTCATTGACCGAACCGTCTACTCTCAACTAAATGCCTTTGTCGAAGCCAACCATCTCCTAGACCCCGCCCAATCAGGTTTCAGAACACGTCACAGAACTGAAACCACCCTAACCTCGATCCGGGACGACCTTAAAATGACACCAGACTCAGTGGGATGCGCCGCACTAATCCTTCTCGACCTATCTACTGCCTTTGACACGATCAATCACTCAATCCTCCTAGACCGCCTCTACTCCCTAGGAATCCGTGGAACCACTCTTAAATGGATAGCCTCATTCCTCAAAGACAGGCACCAAATAACGACACTCTCCAGCTTTACCTCCCAAGCTCGACCAGTTGACACGGGAGTCCCTCAAGGAGCATGTCTATCCGCCCTCCTGTTCAATCTCTACCTGATCACCCTCCCACCAATAATTCGTTCACACAACATCCTATGTTACAACTATGCCGACGACACTCAACTAATTCTAAAATTCCTGAACTCGGATCCCAACTCCCGACCTGACCTGGCATCTTGCCTCATTAACATAGAACTCTGGATGACCCAAAGCCACCTCTTGTTAAACCCCTCCAAAACAGAAATCATGGTTTGCAGCAACTCCGATCTTCTTCCGTACCCACTAGCCTGGCCACCCGCCATGGGCAACTCAACAACACCCACCAACACAGTGAAAAATCTTGGATGCACCCTGGACTCCGACCTAACACTCTCGCGCCAAGTCAACAATGTCTCAAAGTCCTGCCACTACCATCTTAAAACCCTTAGGCGCATCTTTCCATACCTCTCATTTCCCAACAGAGTCTCCGCGGTCCAATCAATCGTTCTATCCAGACTGGACTACGGAAACCTCCTATACCTTGGAATCCATTCCTACCAACTGAATAAACTCCAAAGAGCACAAAACGCTGTGGCCAAAATGCTACTTGCGCTCGGTCCAAGAGACCACGTATCACCAGCCCTTAAGACACTGCACTGGCTTCCAGTAGCCCGTAGGGTGGCTTTCAAAACCTTATGCCTCTCCCATCGGGCACTGCATAAAACTGGACCTCAATATCTTCAAGACAAACTAATACCTTATCATCCCACTCGCACCCTAAGATCAAGCTCAGCCGGCCTCCTAGTAATTCCTAAAACAAACTCAGTCAGGTTAGGCGGATCATCATTCTCAGCCCTGGCTCCAACCCTATGGAACTCGCTCCCACCCCACATCCGCCTAACTGAGGACTTAACGTCCTTCCGCAAACTACTGAAAACCTGCCTCTTCCCCTAAAACCAACCGGTTTCCAAACTAGCATCATCACAATAACACTGACCCAACAAACTACCTGAAGCGAGAAATTGACAGCTAAATAAACTCGAATGTAAACTAGAAAGACAAACATTTAAAAGAGTAAAGTAGATCAAAACAGTGAAGTGGATAATAGGAATAAATCATTGGGAAACTAAGGAGATCTGAACCAATGAAATGGACATAATGAATGAGAAGGGAACATAGTGAATGACATTGATGAAATAGTTAGAATGGATGAAGCGCATAGAACAGATGAATACACTAAGTAGAAGGGTGCATGAGTGGAAGAACAGTTGACTAGAAAGACCAAATGAGTATGGAGATCGGATGAAATAGATGAACATACTAAAGCCAATGAGTTTGTAGAGTGGTTGGGTGTGTAGAACGGCCGACCGTATAGAGTTGATGAGTATGTGTAGAATTGACGAGTACGCAAATACAGAGAAGCGAACAGGAGGGCGTAGAACTGATGACTATACTGAACGGACGAACGTATAGACTGGATGAACGTTTGGCCAGACGAACGTGTGAGAGCGAACGAGCATGTGGATCGAAAGAGCGCGGAGAGCGGGTGACTGCGGAGAGCGGGTGACTGCGGAGAGCGGGTGACTGCGGAGAGCGGGTGACTGCGGAGAGCGGGTGACTACGGAAAGCAGATGAGTAAATGGAGCGGATGAGTAAATAGAGCGGACTTATGTGTGGAGCGGATGAGTAGGTGGAGTGCAGAAAAGGTGAGTCTGTGGTGCGGATGAGTGTGTGGACCGGATGAGTGTGTGGACCGGATGAGAGTGTGGAGTGGACGAGAGAGTGTGGAGTGGACGAGAGAGTGTGGAGTGGACGAGAGAGTGTGGCGTGGACGAGTGTATATGGAGCGGATGAAGGTATGTGGTGCTGATGAGTGTGTGGAGCGGATGAACGCATGGAGCGGATGGATTTGTAGAGCGGATGAGTATGCTGAATGGATGAGTATGCTGAATGGATGAGTATGCTGAATGGATGAGTATGCTGAATGGATGAGTATGCTGAATGGATGAGTATGCTGAATGGATGAGTATGCTGAATGGATGAGTACGCTGAATGGATGAGTACGTAGAGCAGATGAATAGTATGTTGAGCGGATGAGTGTGTAGATCAGATGAGTATGTAGATCAGATGAGAGAACAGAAAGGATATGTATACAGAGTGGACGGGTATACAGAGCGGACAAGTGTGCAGGGTAGACTCGAGTGCATGCGCGAGAAGGACAGGAGTGCACGCATATGGATCACATGAGAGCATGCGTGGGGCACACTGGAGAATGAAGGATAGACTAGAGCACGCAAGGTGAACCAGAGTGCGTGAGTATGTCGAGCAGACATGAATGTTGTAGGACAATCTTGAATGCCTGAAATGAACAAAAATGCATAGAACGGACCTGTCCGCACGGAATTGCGTGACGTACATAATATGCTTTGGAATGCAGGGAATATTTGAAAGAGCATACATCATACCACACCCCACGCTTACTCTCTCCTTTACACCACCACTCAACTAGAACACAGAGATACTATGACACCATTCGGTATAACTGTTCTCATATCAACATCTCCCACTCACTCCACATCACTCTAAGTAAACATTGCTGGTTTCACACCCCCCAGCCAGGCGTTCTCCACCGGCCTAACGCAGCCACACTCGGTCTGGATAATTCCGACCAGAGCGAACACATACTCCTGATCTCTCAACCACCACACCTAGCGCTAAGAAGCAGCTACCACATGAATTCCAGACCAGCTGCACACATACCTCGTGCGCACTCGCACTTTTTGGACTCTACTCTCTCTACTGACCCAAACTTCGGTTCCCAAGGGCGTTCAACCTACCAGCGCCTTCAGACCATACGAATGGTATATAAGGCGCTATATAAATGCAAAATAACATAACATAACTTGGTCGGAATAGTCTACCCAGCCTGCGTCGCATCTAGATAGAAATTTGATTGTTAGCATATACCACACTTAGATCGAATTCTTAGTCTGCGCAACATCTAGATAGAAATGTGATTCAGTGACTGACATGCGATTCACCGAGCCTGGACCAAGTGTACAATCTTGAATCAATAACCAACCCACTAACAATCTCACCCCTCTGCATACAACTCTCAAACTCTAAACAAACACAACCACAACTCTATAGCACAACAAACCGCACAAACTTCAATACACCGCAAAAACAAAACACACATAGACATGCACAAGAGTACACAACGTCTACCGAACGGAAAGCACCCCAAGCCCAGCCAATGGACCCACCGGGCTGAGGCTGCCAACAGCACATCACTGCTCTCTTGCGCTTTTCCAGCTTTTTCCCACTAACTCGCCCCCTTCCTTCACTTTTTTCAGAGCCGCCAGGGGACCACTCCGATGGTGATAGTGTGCGGTACAAATATGCTTTAACATTAACATGGTAGAGAAATCATGCTAAATTTGGTTGCCCTGTTCAATGCGAGGATGTCTGAACTTGGGAAATAAAATGACATCTTCATCAACAAGTACATTCAGGAAGTGTTGCTCTTTGTTGCTTTCAGACTGGTTTCAAATGAGTGTTAAGCAAACTCGCACTTAAACACTTCTCCACAAAGGAAGCGTTTGGGAAGGACCTATTGTGTGTTCACTCTTCTTTCAGCCATCAATTTTCATGTGCATCTGCCCTCCTCCACACTGCCACATACATATGGTACTGAAAAAGTGGGTTTGAGCAGTTGCATCTCTTAACATTGTGTTGCTCAAATGAACTCCTGCTAAGGCAGGGGACTGCTTAACACCGACTTGGTTGAGTGTAGCAACAGCTCGAATTGAGGGATGGCGCAGGTTTGGTGCTTTCAGGGCAAGGACAGAGCAGTCTACCCTCTTAGCCCCCCATTTGGAGTTTTTATGTGCTAAGCTTGATGACATTCTCTGAATGGATAGAGGGGCATCTTGTTGAATAAGGGAGGCAGGTCAGGTGTTCCCTGTGTATTTGAAGGTCTGGGACAGGCTCTTCAGTTTGACTCAGGCCCTGATTGACCGCCAGCCGTTGGAACTCGGTGAATGCTTTTAATTTTTTTTTTTTTTTTAAATAATGGAAGATTGTTTGGAGGAGGAGGTATGAATTTATTTGTTGTTGTAAGTAACACAGAAAAGCAAGCTAATTCTTTTAAGAAAGGCATTTATTTTGGATAAACTGTGTCAGACTTTAATGTACTTTCAGTTAATGATTTTCGGCTTCTTAAATTTTTTGCTGAATATTGTGTTTAGGTTTAAACTGAGAAAGCTACCCCACCTGCCTTCACCCGTTCAAGAAAACAAACCCTTCATTTGTATATGAATGAATGCAATAAGATGTAATGTACAGATGTATCTGCAGTGGGGTGGCATGCTTAGGTTATGTTTGAAGATTTTACTGCGGTCAATGGCATGATTAAGAAAATGTACATTGTTTAAGCGAGGGCAAATAATACCTTGTGGATTCTCCGTGACTGGTATTAAAATGAGAGACTAGACACAATTAAGTGTTCCTTATTATCTGCCATAATTGTTTATCTGTGGGCTGTGTGTTGGTTTAATGGCTATCCCCTCGTCATATTTGTTACTATTAATTGCCCACTTGTATGAATTGTTCTTGCAATGGAACTGAAGATCCCCCTCTCCAGGCCTCTTTTTCCACTCAGCGCTTGTGTTTCTAAACCTGTGTTTAAAATTCCCTCTTCGCATTCTGTTCCATGCAGCTGGTTCCATGGTAAAATCACAAGGGAACAGGCCGAGCGGCTGCTGTACCCACCAGAGACTGGTCTCTTCCTGGTGCGGGAAAGCACCAACTACCCCGGGGACTACACGTTGTGCGTGAGCTGCGAAAGTAAGGTGGAGCATTACCGCATCATCTATAAGGCCAGCAAGCTGAGTATCGATGAAGAGGCCTTCTTCGACAACCTCATGCAGCTAGTAGAGGTCAGTTCTACGTCTTCTTTTTAACCGAGGTTCAAACATTTTTGTTGATGTGGTGCCATTTTCTTGTACGAACTCCAATTTGCTAGTTGGGTTGTCTGGATACCTCAATTTTTGCCATGAATTATTGATTGGCCAGTGCCATTTCATGTGCGTGCCTGTCGGTCTATTCCACTACCCCCCTTACTTACCTGCTGCTGTGAAATCATCCAACCATGTGTTCTGATGCTATGTTCTTGTAGCACTCAGGAACTCGCATCAGTTGCTGCAGGCCTGGTAGCGGATGTTAGAATAGCTGGGTCCACATGCAAGTATATGGTAAAAACAAACACGCAGAAACAAGCATATCTCAGACCGTAATTATCGACTTTAAATGTTTAGTATGCAAATAATTTAAAAAGAAAGAGAAGTAATAACATTGGCATATAATGCATTCCCTGGTCCCTGGATGAGCATTTAATTAGAAATTAACCATGCAATTTGTAGCAATGTTATGTCTGTAGGAAGAAAAGACATCTTTGGTTGCCATGCCAATTCCAGCGCAATTTGAATTTATAACACAGCATCAATAACTGGAAATGTGGACTTGCCTTTTAAAATCCTTTTCCAAAAGTAGGGAGTCTGGGGGATAGTGACATAAAGAAATTTGCGAAAATATAAAACCCAAATAGGTATTCAGTTCATACACGCCACAATTAATTGCTTAGAGTACTCCACCTTTCCTACTTTTTTTACGAAAGCGACATTGCCTAGCTGAAAGATCTAACTTGCTTCTAGCCCCTGATAGTTCTATTGTCGGCAGGAGGTTAAATCAGAGCCTCATGAAAAAGGCTCTGCAATGTGTATTAGGTGATTGTATTCAATAACAAGGAGGCTGATTTACTATCTTTTCGTCATAGCACAATTGGAAAACCGCTTAAATTCATTCCTTTTCTGCGGTGGTAATCCAGTACTCTAGCCACAATTTCTTTGTCACGGCAAGATAATTGAAAATGTGGCCTTGTGTTGCATTGATCTTGCCCAGTATGTCAGAGCAGTGTTGAATCCAAGAACAAAAGGTCAAACGAGAAACTTGTGACGCCGAAGTGGATTAGTCTGACTATAAAGGATTAGGCACAGGTGTTAAAATCTTGGCATAAAGAGTCCGATATCTCCACTCTACCATTGCAAGTATGTGGTATATTTTACACAGTCCCAGCATGTTGAGTTTAATGGTAGATGTGAGCCCAACGCACAGTTATTTCCCCGCTGGTTTTAGTGAGCAATTAACCTACTGTCCTTTCGGCTCTGCCTCCGATTCTCACTATATCCTTAGACTGCCACAGTTTGTGATTTTGAGTCTTGGCAATTCCTGAATTTGTTTTTGAACCAAACGTATACCACATAAAGCCTTCTAGTATGTGTTAAAGATTGAAAGATTGAGTTCTGTGTGAGGGTTGGGTGGGGGGGGCTAGAGTCTTGCCTGTTTGCAAAGTGCTGCATATGCTTTTAGGGAATGAGATTGGCAGAACCACCAATAAGGCCAATTATAATTTAATTTGTGATGTACACTCACTAACCTGATTAGGATTTATTACAATCCATGTCCTTTCCAATCGTTCCTCTTGTTTTCCTCTCTACAACGCTAGCTGTGCGATCTTCAAACAGATCTAGAAATGTCACCTAACTTGTTTGAGGAATAAGTGGTCTCAGATCTCAGTGGGAAAAATCTGTTTCTTGATGTTTTGTAAGTGAGATTGCTGATCAATGTCCATATTCCTTATACTGGGAGATGTTTTGGCACAAGGCTGCAGAGCAAGCTGCCCATTATGTGTGGCTACATGGACTTGGTTTGGCTGGGCAGCGTGAAGGTTCAGTAATGTGAGGCGGACAACTGTTTGATGATTTATCAAAGTGTGCCATTTTATTCTTAAAATAAATATGTTCAAATGCCTCACTGTCCCTACTCCCTGCCTAACCAAAGCTAAGGGAACACTTCTAACGCAGGATAACTGGCCCTCACACTAAGCAACAAATACACAAAGAAAATATATGGGAATAGAACATGACACAAACGGCCTTCACAATTCCTAAATGGCCTTCTAATATCCTGGGTAATTTCCCTTCCCCTAGATTCAGTCAATTTAGCAAAGGTGCAACCAAAGAAAGAAATGTCTTGAGTCGGTTCTTGTTGTTTCAAAGTCAAAGTTCATAAACCAAAGTTCCACTGGCATTAAATCTCCACCTGGGTGAAATATCCACTTTCTACTTCCAGCAAAATAACACCAATGGTAATCCTGTCCACGATGCTTTGTCACCTCTTTGCTACAGTTCAAAAAGGAAATACAATATCCTATTGTTGGCAATAAACAGTTATTGGTCAACAGTTGGTATTGCTTTACAATTCTTAGCATTCACAATGGTATATTTGTCAGGATGACTTCTCAGAGCTGCTTCCACTTCAACAACCACACTTCTACTTGATTTACCATTAGAACAGTCACCTTTTGTCTCACAGTTCTCCACTTTGTTTAATTGTTGCATCTACTGACAACCAGATATACCACCACAGCTTCAGTAACTGGACTTTTAGACAGGCTTCTACAAGTAGTACTTTAAAGTACTTCACCTTCTGGTAGGCAAGGCACTCTTCCTCTGAATATCTCTCTCCTCTTTGCCTCTCTTGTCGGTCTGCCACAATGACCACCTGGGTTTGCCTTTAAAGGAATGGCTCGGTCAGAACTTTTATTGTCCCTGTTCGGCCATGTATTTTTAACCATAATTCGATCGATCGTACAAACATTTCCTATGCACCTTACCCGAGTTTTCGTCTCTTGAACACAAGTGAAATCAGGCAGCAGGGTGTGGCCATCTTGTGATAATCTTATCACTTGCTGCATCGCCCTGGGTGACCTGCATTTGCGGCACTAAATCATACCCCCCCGCCCCTGAGCCTGACATCACCAAATCATTGATATTCTCCGCCTGTCTCCGTGACGTTACAGGGCAGTGTAGCCAAACGCACCCTGCCATCACCTGCGCGACTAGATGCGGAACCCAGAAAAACACACATCGTCTCACAGCACAGCGCGTCACAATTGGGAATATGAAACTGTACTTTAAAAGGAAACAACAAGACTGTACAATTGGTAAAGTACATTTATTTCACATTAAATGTTTCGATAACATTCGGCGTCTGACATCAATCGAAATGGAAAAAATGTTTCTTTGCTCTCGTTCCGCAAATGTTTATCGTGAGTCACGCGCTGTTCCTTTTTGGTACACAGGGTGTTCGTTTTGGATAAATGAAGCACTTTGGTCGCACAGTGAATTGCAAGGCTGGTGCATGACCTCGGCACTAGACCACCGTAAAGGTTGTTATGTTGCTCCTAATCGCTGGTACCGCGTGCGGGCAAATTGGACCTTGTCTGTCGTCCCAAAAGACAGTTAAGTAGATACAGTGATTGACATGTAGCTGCAGCTGGCGGTTGAAGAAGCCATCGGTCGGGGTCTGGAATAGATGACAATCGCAGAATGGCACGATGTACCTGTTTGCAAAAGATAAAAATAGAAATGTGTCTCAGTAGCCTATCTTTATTACAGTTAATCATTTTCTTTATTAGCGCAGAGGTGACACGATGTGAACCGAGAGAATACAACGTGGAATCTCAAAGTACTCCGCTATTTGCTTCCGACGATCGTGCAATGGAGTATGTTGAGCTCTAAACGTAATGCGTAAACTGGGGCAAGAATTTGAGGTGCACAAACTATGTAATGATTTATTAACGTAGAACCAGGGAGAAACGAGTGGTGGTCTACATGCGTCTCGATGCTGGCCTGCCCATGTGCCCGGTAGATAGCCCAGCACACAAAGGTTGCACTAGCACTTCATTGCAATATGAAACACAGAACGAACAAGTACAATGTGACCCGGCAATAACGGTCAGCTATTCGTATTTAGACTAGTTCTGGTATGAAATCGTCTAAAGATAAACTTGCATTATATTAGGCATTTCCATTCTCTTGGCGCAATGCAGACCGTAATGCAGACTCCTCCGTTCGTGTCAATGATATTTCATAAACTGAACTTATATGTAGCTTGGTCCAGTTTCAGAATGGGCAACCCTATCATATCATACGTTATTACACCCCCCGTTCAATTCAATCGCTTTCGGAATGGTCCCTGCCTCTCAAGGTCAAAAAACAATAGAACCTTATACTGTGCGCGGGATGCATGGGCCTCCCAGCTCCCAAGCAAAAATTCAAAGCTGGTGACCTTCACTCAAAATGAACATACATTCTTACTTTGCAACATCCTGTGTCAACGCATCCATGTGAACATGATTTTTGAAGCACGGGCACAGGAAATTGGGGGCTGTCACTGCTCATTGTTCGTGGCACTGCTGAGCTGTAGGTGAAATTTGCCAATGACAGAATGCCCCCTATTCCCAGGTTATAGTCGGTGTAACACAAAAACTGAGTCATAATGTGCCAAGTAATAGGGCCACTTCTGCTTAGCTCATGGCCTCCTACCCCGTGGCATGTTTTCACAGTCAGTACTTCGTGTGCCTAGAATGTTTTGTGGCCTAGGTATAATACCTTTTCTAGGACGAGCAGATATTCAGCTTTTTGCTGAACTTTGTCAAGGCAACTGCCAAAACCCAAAGATTCTAACACACGGTCCCACAGTAGCTCGACTAAACTGTGAAATGTGAAAGCAATCGTAATAATTGTAATATTATTTTAATAAAAGGACTAGGAGGATAGATTTCAAAAGAAAAATCGCATACTTTATTTTTACAGTTTATACAAAGAAATGCAAAAATAAAAACAAATGGTAATCATTTTTACCGGGTTTTGAACGATTTAACAAGCTCTTCTTTGGGTGGACATGGCACGTTGGCAATGTTTGGTGGCGATGTATGTGTTCTCTGAACAGATTTGTGCGCAATTCCATGAGTATACATCTCAACGACATTAACAATAAGATCTTTCACAAAATCGAATTCCATTTTCTCATATACGGGTTTGACAACCCATTTTTTGCTTCTTTTCGTAAAGGCCATATTGTAGCGAAGCATCCCTAAGTTTCTTGCAGTCCTAGATTGTTCCCGGCTTACATTCTCGTTATGCGCTAATACCGCTAGTAAAGTCCTCGCTTTCATCCCTTAGATGCCGAAATGCAATCTCTTTGGCCTGTACTTTAGGCACATATTGTGGAACACCTCCAAATCTCCAGTGTGACAGAATTCTGTGAGTCCCTTCAGATCTCTTGATAGTTTTATCAAACACAATCTTCTCAAGGGCTTTGTGTGGAGGTGAAGATGGGATCAACCACTTCTTCCGTGCCTGCTCTGGGGACAAAGGGCCGTGTTCACATTGGTGGAAATGTTGGTTTTCTGTCCAGTGGTGAACATTGGTGCATTAGAGAGCGCCATTTTTCCAGTAGAATTTCCACAGATCCATCACGTTTTGGAGCTCCACCAAAGATTGTGGCTGAAAGACTGGGACCATTGTGAAATACTTTCAGAACCTTTTTTTCCCCTGCCACCGAGATTTTTTTATTTATTGATTTGGCAACATGCCATACATCAAATTGATGTTTAATATTTGGATACTGCTCTCTCATTGTCTTGGCTATTGAAACGTGTCTGTCCGTGGCTATGAGGTCGATTTGCATTCCCCTCTATTGTAGATCTTCCATTGATTTTATAAAACCAAGTTTCTCCATGGCCACTGAGGATTTACATTGGGACACCTGCTCGACCACCGAACTCACAATGTTCTTGCTTTCGATGTCCTGAAAATGGTAGGTGCAGTACTTAGCTGAAAATCCAGGGCTGTCACACTGTCCATCGCCGGCTAGCCTGAACCGTTGGTCGGCGAATGTAGTTTTAATAACCAATTGTTCAATTTTCCAAGCTTCACTAATGGCAGGGAATAGATAATCACATTGGTATTTGTAGTATTGCATTTTAGAAATGAAATGTAGTCCCACAAACTGAAAGAAACTGGATAACTTCGTGAAACTAGAGCCACTGAAAAGTAAAGCTGCTGCACACAGTAGATTGCCAGCTGGCAGTTTTCCCAGCATCGGTTGAGCGGACCATGAAAATGTTTTATGTGACTTTTCACAGGTGGCATGTATTTTGAGGTTACCGCCTTGTGTTAGACGAGTCGTGCTCACCATTGGCTTCCCACATACTTCCCCTCGCACTGAATGCACACAGTTCATCTTTATAAGCTCCATCAAGCTACTGTTGAATACTATGTATTTGGCCTCTTTTATTAGACTGTCATCCGGCAACACTGTTGTTTCAGATGGAACAGTTGTGGACATATCAGCCAAACTATACATACTGTAGTCGATATATTTGTCTGTTTCGTCGGTCAATAGTGTTGATGCTTCATTCTCTGTCATTTCAACATCTGTTACTTGACCATGGATAGGTGAAAACACCAATGTGGACTGTTTTTTGGGGGGCATTTTTTTGGCGGGTGTCGATTGTGTCAAGTGCTCATCTAGTAATGTTAAACTGTCATCTATAAATTCAATTTCACCATCCTCTGGCGGAGCAGGCGCATTATAGCAATGGTCCAAAAACACTTTGGTGGATTCACCGGTCATATTAAATTCATTTTCTGGCCATTGGACATAGGCATCTCGAGTGTGAACACGTTGCGCCTCAATTAATAGTTCCTCCATGGAGAAAACAGTTTGGCAAGCAGCATCTGTCATTTGTATTGCTGTCTGTGCCTGCATAGTCCGTACTCCATCGGGCAACTACAGGACAGATAGGAAAAGGGATGTTCAGTGTAAATCCTACATACAGTGTTGTACAATTTACATTAAAAAAACATATAATGAAGGCCTCAGCACAAAACAATTGCCAACAATATAAAGTGTTTATCACTAACCTTATTTTTATTTCTTTTCTTTGAAACCTTCTTTACTCTAACATCAACATCAGCAAGCTGGCGCACCAGCTCAGATCCATGTGCCTCTGGTTCAATATACGGATCTTGTATACATCCCTACAAAAAATACTATCCATATAAAATAAGAGAAAGGGGGGTTCGTTCCTGGCTATCTTGCTTGGTAGGTTTACAAGAATAGTTCTTATACGTTTTTGACTGTGATGTGATTTGCTTTTATTTGTGCAAGTGGTTGGTTTGTATTGTCATATACATATAGTACATGGGAGGGTTCTTGGTCCCCTTGTTGTCAGCCGACACGTGTTTCGACCCGAGGGTCTTTATCAAGGCTGATTCATTATTCAAAACCATGTTTTGTGAAAAACCATGACAATGGTTGTGACATACATCATAAGTGTACAGGTAAGGTGAGTGGCGTTAGGTGATGGTAACGTTTAAGAAACACATATTAGAATAGTCATAGCATCAATGCAATACAATTGGAGCCAAGGTGGCGCCAATGGGAAAGAAGATGGGGGAGGAAAGGAGAGACAAGGTGAGTCAAAGGAACTGGAGGATCCTGCAATGGGTTGGTTAGGAGAGTTGGGTCCTCTTACCTATTGGTACTGGCTTGTTGCCCCCTGTGGGGTCCTGATTGGGGTTTCTTGTGCTGGTGCTGCATTTGCAGTAGCTCCGTTTGGGCCCTGAAATGGAGAAGTTAGGGTTGATACCAAGTGGGGCCATGGGGTGTGCCATGGCTGGTGGCGGTGGCCCTGTGGATGGGGCATTTGGAGGACCCATGGGAGTTGATGCGGCATGGGCGTGGTGCCAGGGGGCTGTCAAGGGTGTGGGAGTTGGTGGGGGGCCCTCTGGGGCATGGTGGTGCATGGGGTGTGGTTCTGTGTGGTCAGGAGGACCAATTGGGTGTCCTGGATGGATACCTGAGGTAAGAGTGGTGCCTAATGGCAGGTCCCGTGGGTGGTCAGCTAGGAGCGTGGTGATAAAAAGGGGTCCTGGTTAGGACATGGTGGTCTGGGGGTCCGATCTGGGGATCCTGGATGGGGACCAGGGTGGGTTGGTTACCTGGTGGCTGCCCCATGCATGGGCTGATGTCAGCAGGACAATGGTGGAGAATTGGGGCAGGGAGGGGCCTGTGCCCATGTTGGGTTACTGATTATCAGGAGGTGGGGACGGCATGGGATCGGCGAGGGAGGGTGCATCGGCACCTGTATGGTGAGCAGGAGCTGGGTGGTGCCAAGACAGGTTGGGCTTGGTTTGGGCTTGGGATGTTGGGGGGTGGCTTAATCCGTGTCCGGGAAGCAAGGTCTGGGCTATGTGGCCGGGTAAATTCCAGCGGTAGGCCGTGCGGTATTGGGCTGGCAGGTGGAGCGGGAGGGTCGCATGTGTAATTCGTGCGGTGAGGGGCAAGGGGAACTTACTTGTTGAGCACGCGTCGGGCGTCCTGTGTAGTCCGTGCTGCTGGGCGGACCTGGTGATTACTGTTTAAATGTGCGCATGTTCTGTGCTTGGTCACACTAGCTAGTTACTGCGCAAGTGTACGGGGAGTAGCGGAGCATCTTGTGGCGCGCATGCTCCTGGGTCTAGTGGTGGGTCCCTCTGTGCAGATGCCTGAGGGAGTGGGGAAGTGGGTTGGGAAATGGGCCAACTTGGAAGTAATGGTGGGATTTGGAATGGGATTGTGCCCGTGCTGCAGGGCTGGGGGAGTGTGATGGGGTGCCTCTTAGCTGGTCATGGAAGCCTTGTGTTGGAGTGGGCATGAGGCCTGTTCATGTACTGTTGTCAGGTGTGAAGAAGGCATGGACTGAGGATGGGAATGGGTGTTAGGTGCCAGGAGGACCTGTGTGGGTGGGCTGTGCCTGGGGCATCTCATGGATGGTTGCTCGAGGACCTGCATAGGTGGAGAGGAGGGGCTGTTGGCCGTGTGGCTTGTTCATGAGCTGGTATCAGTTGGGATGCTGGCATGAGCTGAGGCTGGGAACCAGCCGTTGTGGTGCCGTGGTGGCAGTGGGGAGGAATTAGTTGGTGCCAGGAGGGCCTGTGTGGGTGGGCTTTTGCCCAGGGCATCCCATGGATTGGGGATGCGGGTGGGGTGCCATAGCCTACTGGTGGCTTGGATGAGGCCCCGCAGGGTGGTGTGGTCGGAAGGCTAACCCTGGGTGGGTTGGGCTGGTGTGTCTCCATGAGGAGTGGGTGGGTGCTGATACCCGGGTCATGAATGGGTGGTTGCTGGAGGACCTAAAGGGTTTGGACAGTTGCCCAACAAGGTCCCAGGGGGTTCTGGATGCGGGTGGTGGAGATTCTTGGCCCTTTGGGTTTGTGATGGCCCTGTGGGTGGGAGCATGGTGTGGGAGAGGAGTGCTCCGAGGGGCTGGTGTGTTTCAGAGTCAGATCACAAACCTATTGTGAAAAATGGATCATTGTTGTGGTTGAGGTGGGTCGAACAGGAAAAAAATTGTTTTACAAAAACACATTGAAATCATGATCCGTGTTCAGGCCATTCTCAACGCATCTGTAGCGGCAGATGAGTCTTGCTTCTTCTTGACGAAGACTTAGTACTCTGTTGCCTCCTCTTGCTCCCACCTTGATCGTTCTGAGTCCAATGTATCGAATCTGGCTTTTGTCTTCCATCTGGTGGTTCTTTTGCCAATGGTTGGCCAGCGGCAGCCTGGGATCCTGGGAGTGAATGCTGTGAGATGTTCTCTGATCCGAGTACGTACTTCTCCGATGGGGCTTCCTATGTAAATTTTGTCACACACACAGATAAGTTCATAGATTACATATTCCGTTTTGCAGTTTGTGTTCCATGATTTTGAATTGTGGACAGCCTTTGAATTTAGCACATTTGGTTGGCGTGACGTATTTGCACATGGAACAAGTTCCGCATTTGGTGAAGCCAATGGGTGTTAGATTGCTGAGCCAGTCTTTGGCCGAGATGTTTTTCTCAGCTAGGAAGGATGGACTGAGCATGCTCCTGAGTGTGGGAACTCTGCTGAATGAGATACTGGGGTATGTTTTCAACCTGGGTCTGATGTGTTCATCCATTAATAGTAGGTCCCAGTGTTTCACTAGTATCTTTTGTAGTTCATAACTGTCCTTGTTGTATCTGGTTATGAATCTGATGGTTGGTTCCGTTGTAGACTTCTTTACTTTGGGAGTTAGTAATGTCTCCCTGTTGATATTGGTGGCTATCTTTCTTGCATCCGTCAGGTTTTTGTCAGAGTAGCCTCTGCTTTTGAATATTTGGTCCAGAAGCTCACACTCTTCAGAGAAGTATTCTTGAGTGTTACAGTTCCTTTTGGCTCGAATGTATTCCCCTTGTGGGATGTTCCTGATGACACTTTTCCGGTGACAGCTTTTGTTGTGTAGTACCGAGTTGACCTCTGTCGGTTTGCGGAATGTTTTGATTGTTATCTTGTTGTCTTTGATTGAGATTCTTCGGTCCAAAAAGTCAATTTGATCTGTGCTGATGTGACTGGTCAGCTCAATTCCATAGTTGTTTTTGTTGAAATAGTCCACATATAGGTTTAGTTGATCCTGTGTTCCCTTCCATATTAGGATGATGTCGTCTATATAGCGGGCCCAGTTGACAATTTGAGATGTGAATTCGGTCTCTTGCATTGCGTGTTCTTGTTCATACGAATGCATGAAACAGTTGGGTAGTGCCGGAGCATAGCTGGCTCCCATCGCAATCCCCTTTGTTTGTTTGTAATATTCACCGTTGAAGATGAATATATTGTTGGTCAATGAGAATTTTAGAAATTCTTTGGTCATCTCTACTTGTTACAGATGTGATGCTGATTCTCGTTTGAGCAGGTACCCAATGCTGGTTATGGCTAAATCGTGATTGATAGATGTGTATAAGGCCTTAACATCTAGTCTGGCCATTATGAAGTTGGGCTGCCATTCAGTCTGTGACAGTATTGCCAGGGTATGCATGGCGTCTCTCAGGTACATTGGTATTCTGCTGACTAATGGTTGTATGATGTTATTGATGTATCTCGCCAGTATTTCAGTTAGGCCTCCTATACCGCTCATAATCGGTCTGCCCTCTGGTATTGCGTCAAACCTCTTGTGGAATTTTGGCAGAAAGTATAGGGTCGTTATGATTGGGTGATCTGTTCTAAGAAATTTGTATTCTTCATCCGTTATGAGTCCTTTTGTCTGGTAATGTTTCAAGAGTTCTTTGTGTTCTTTCAAGATTTTGGCATTTGGATTAATGTCAAGTTTTTCGTAGTTGCCTGGTATTTTGAGGTGGTTCTCTGCCATCTTAATGTAGTCAGTTTTGTCCATTATTACAATGTTACCACCTTTGTTGGCCTCTTTAATTATGATATTCTTTTCTTCCCGTAGGTTTTTAAGTATGATTTGTTCTTCTTTGGAGAGGTTGTCTCTGCTCTTGTTACTTCGATTCTGTTGGTCTTCTAATCTGTGAAGATCATTTGTAACAGTTTGTTGAAAAGTATCAATAAAGTTCTCTGCAAAATGTTGAGGCGTAAATTTGGATTTACTTTTAAGGTCTGGGATGCTCATGGCTACGTTGTGGATTCCAAACTCTTGCATGCAGTCTTTTTTACTCTTGGAATCATCTTCCAGTGTGCTCAAGAGATGTAGGTCTTCTAGATCCCGTATGGGTAGGGCGCTTGGTTGCGGTGTCTCTTCTCTAGGTTTATATGTCGTTGTTTTAGTAGCAAAGAATTTAGTCAATTTAAGACGTCTTGTGAATTTGAGAGTCCTTCGTTAAGTACTTTTATCTCAATTTGTGTTAGTTGTTTTCCTGACAGGTTCATTATTAATTTTTTTCTTTTTTCTATCCCGTCGTTTTCTGAGACTACGACCATGTTTGTCTTTGTTCGATTTCTTCCCTCCAATTCTCTTGTGTCTTTTGCCTGGTCTTCCTCCTCTGTCTCTTCTTGTCGGGTTCTTATATTTGTCAATGGTACTGCAAATGACAGTTTTCTTTGGTTGTTGTTTGATACGGCTTGCTTTCTTGTGTAGTTTGATTTGCTCTAAAAAAGAGCATTTAATTGGTTCTTTGTCCGTTGCATGTTCTTTTGGTTCTGTTGCGTCCTCTTGTTCACTGTCAACTTCAGAGGTTGCTGGTGAGCTATTTGGCGTGCTTTCTTTGGACTTGGGTTTGTCCTGATCGTATTTTGCCTGTTATGTGAATACTCTGTCCTCTCTATAATCTTTGTCGTCTCTGAAGAATTTGTGTAGTTCCTCATTTTTACTTCATCCTGATGGGTCTTTAGGATTCTGTACATTGTTTTGAAATTCTTTTCTTTGGTAGTTTTAGGGGCATCATAATCTTCTATTTCCTTTTTTAATTCTTCAATGAGAATGACAACTCTCGCATGTTTTCTTTTTGCGTGTTCAATTAGTAATTGTATCATGGTTGTGGATCCATGTATAAGGTTCTGTTCCCAGACCACCATGTCCTAACCAGGACCCCTTTTTATCACCACGCTCCTAGCTGACCACCCACGGGACCTGCCATTAGGCACCACTCGTACCTCCAGGTCTCCATCCAGGACACCCAATTGGCCCCCCTGACCACACGGAACCACACCCCATGCACCACCATGCCCCAGAGGGCCCCCCACCAACTCCCACACCCTTGACAGCCCCCTGGCACCACGCCCATGCCTCATCAACTCCCATGGGTCCTCCCAATGCCCCATCCACGGGGCCACTGCCACCAGCCATGGCACACCCCATGGCCCCACTTGGTATCAACCCTAACTTCTCCATTCCAGGGCCCAACCTGAGCCACCGCAAACGCACACCCCATGGCCCCAGTTGGTTTCAACCCTAACTTCTCTATTCCAGGGCCCAACCGGAGCCACTGCAAACACATCGCCAGCACAAGAAACCCCAATCAGGACCCCACAGGGGGCAACAAGCCAGTACCAATAGGTAAGAGGACCCAACTCTCCTAACCAACCCATTGCAGGATCCTCCAGTTCCTTTGACTCACCTTGTCTCTCCTTTCCTCCCCCCTCTTCTTTCCCATTGCCGCCACCTTGGCTCCAATTGTATTGCATTGATGGGTTACCAGTCATTTGGTCGAAAACCAAATGGTCGAATGACCATTTGATCGAAGTAAAATGGTCGGAAAAAAAAGGTCGAATTTTTTATTTTATTTTATTTTATGGGGGGGTTCCTCCCACAACCCCCATTTTTCTTTATTAAAAATATTTTTTAAGCAACCAAAACTTTAAAAAATATATAAATAAATAAAAAAATGCAACCTTTTTTTTTTTTCCGACCATTTTGATTCGATCAAATGGTCATTCCACCATTTATTTTCGACCATTTGACCGGACACCGCATTGATGCTATGACTATTCTAATATGTTTTTCTTAAACGTCACCATCACCTAACACCACTCACCTTACCTGGACACTTATGATATATGTCATAACCATTGTCACGGTTTTTCACAACACATGGTTTTGAATAATGAATCAGCCTTGATAAAGACCCTCGGGTCGAAACACGTGTCAGCTGACAACAAGGGGACCAAGAACCCCCCAATGTACTATATGTATATGACAATACAAACCAACCACTTGCACAAATAAAAGCGAATCACATCGCAGTCAAAAATGTGTAAGAACTATTCTTGTAAACCTACCAAGCAAGATAGCCAGGAACAAACCCCCCTTTCTCCTACTCAACAAATGAGGTGTTTGGCTAAACCTCAAATATGTAACCTGTGATCTTGCCAACCTGCTTTTGCAACCAAGAATACAGAGCCCAGCAAGGTTATTTCCATACCTAGAGCCAACTACTTGTCTTCCCTATAAAATAAGTCATTTTCATTACACATACAATTAGACCGACTTTCTTTCATTAGATGGTACTGTCAGTACGCATACCTCTGGCTCCTGATCAACTGCAAGGTCTGGTTCCGGAACAACTACAAGGGATAGTGTAATTGTAGAGGACACCTCAGGATCTCCCTGAAACACAGTAGTTGCATTAGTAAGGACTAAAATATTGGAAACTGGACACACAATTTGGAAAGACAACAGTGGTACATATCAATAGTAAAGAATGAATGAAACATTGTGTAAAACAATTACACGATATGTAAATATGATCAGATTATCTCGTCCAATTGTACTGTGAAGACCCATACTACTGGCACCGGATCTACTAAGAGGGATGTTGTTATTGTAGTGGACGCTTCAGCATCTCCATGAAACACAGTACTTGCATTGGTAAGGATGAAAATATTGGAAACTGGACACATATTGGAAAGACGACAATGGTACATATCCATATCAAAACCACGAAAAACATTGTGTAAAGCAATGATGCGTTGCGAAAATATGATCACGTTATCTAGGATTCCGTGCTTAAAACCATTCTGGAACAGAATAGCTAGGTAAGATTACTGGATATGCGCTGGAAGTGGTTGATGACTCCAGGCAAGACATGGATGTTGAATCTTGTTGCTTCATATTCGGTGGATAGTCATGGAGTTGTAAAGGCAAAGTATTATTCAATTTAGAAATTCCAACATGAAAAAGGGGCATGTAAGGAGACCGAGAGAAATTATGCTTATGTAAATGAATAATATAGCATGGTTTTTTGTCCACATAAATCAATTTTCTATGTGGGTTCTAAAAAACAAGGACTGATGTTTAGCAAAATAGTCATTATTTAAACAGCTATTCAATCACATAAATATCAGAAGTATTATAAGTGACATTTACACCGAAAATACTAGCGTAAAGCTAGTATTACGCTACATTTTACTAGCTACATTTACTAGCTACATTTACTAGCGTAAAGCGTGTCTCACCTGTGACGGCATGTGAACGGATAAAGTCGGAATAGCGTTTGGTAGCAATTTTCGAGTTGTTCTCAGTTGATTCCTCTTTGTGTACAAGGATGTGTCGTACATATCCGGGTTGAAGTGCAGGCTGCAGATGCGGTATCGATGACCCCTCTTGTCCTCAAAGACTTTGTTGACTCTACTTTCAAGCTCTTCCGGTGGATATCCGCAATGTCTGACCCATTCTCTTATTCGATCAACAGTCTTAGGGAATATATGCATTGTAATGCCTTCGGATTTGTCACGGGTCTTCGAAGGGCAACCGAAAATAGAACATGCAGGCATTGTTGTAAATTGCGCAAAATAAAGATCAGCATTATTAGAAAATTATTTTGCATAAACATGTGAGAATGAATGAATTGGACCATACATTGTTCATTGCACGCTTGCTCTTGGACACCACAGCAAAACCAGTGAAGCATGTGCGGCTGTATTATTGGATACATTTCACAAACGATTCACTGATATGTTGAAAATCAGAACATGTTACTCGCCCCTTGAATGTTCTATCGTGCACGAAAAGGAAACATGCTTATACTATAGACCCGCTTTGCGAAGGATGCAATACCATGCCAATTGACATTGATGAAAAATGATATATCGATAACATAACAAAAGATACTCAAATTAATAGCAATGAGACAAATTAACATAGCACTACTGAGTACGTTACTACGAAATAGATATAACATTTACAAACGAAGGAGATATGATTAGGATACATGCCCTTACCTTGACCAACAAACATTTAGATTCAGCAAACAGAGTAATTAGTGGCAGGAGAACAGGGAGATGTTCACAGGTAGCACACTGATGAGTTCACTCCAAGCGGTCACAGAGTAGCACGTTCACGAGTTGACTTGCAGTGCTCAAAGATATTCTCATGGTAAATGCCAAGTGGTTTATAAGGAATACCAAATAGGGGTGTTTTACTGAATGAATGACGTGTATATTTCGTGGTATTCTTTGTATTGCAGGGGCGGTGCCTACTTGAAGGGGAGCATGCCTGGAGACACGGGGTCTGAGGAGGCCATGTGAACAATGGCCCCTGGGCGTAAGATACCTTTTGAAGTGTACATGGTGTTTGGCACCTTGCCTGTTCGCGCCCCTGACAGCACCCCATGGCAGCGTACATCCACTGGTGCGAACTGCCTTGATAGTGGAGGGAGGATGGATGGGCCGGGGACGTGCAGACAAGGCACTGGAACACTGCGGATTGGAGAGACACTTGATTCACTTAAAAAATGAAACAAGCAATGATAAAAAATATGTTGTGTTTTATTTGGTTTCTTATTTTGATGGCACAAACATACTAAACATTGTAAAGGTCTGGTTGCAGCTCAGCGAGGGAAAGTCCCCTGTACTGACCGCTGTCACTGGGGAAGGTATGTCTAATGGCAACAACGACACAGGCGGGTATTACTCGTCGAACGCGGTGTCCAAGCCTTGCATGAAGCCACCATGTGTACGAACGATAGGCCACCAGCCGGTACCACCTGTGAAAGAGAAAAATACAAACTGTTTTTAAATGACCAAGATAAGTGTATGAAACCTTAGTGGTCAATGACAAATCTTGTATCCAATGGCATTATTGCCAGGACAAATGCTAACTAGACACTGCACAATATTGAACGACTTTTATGCGACTTTCACTAGAGAATTGCAAGACTAAACTGATATGACAATGATATATTGAAGTTACGAGAATATAGGGGACAACCATGAAATAGTAGTGGCCTAACTGACATCACAACCAGACTATACTTACTCGTTACTTGGATTACGAGGCCGAACTGTTGCGCGAAGTTCGTGCATAAGCACCATCAAAATCCTCAACACGGACCGTGTGAGGCAGACTGCCGTGAAGTCTGGCAGCTCGGTAACACATTGCGGCTGTGGATCGCCTTGCAATATGTAGGACAAGCATCCAGAGTTTTCTCTGCAGCAGCAGTTCTCCACCTCGGTTGGCATTAGCGCGCACCGATTGCAGGTACACCAGGTGGAAACACTGTCCATGTGACTAGGCCCAGGCTCTTCATCTGTTGAAACGTCCGCCCAACTGTTGTCCAAATCCCCATCGTTTATGCAGCTTGCTCTTTCCAGTAATTCCTCCTCGGAATACTCGTACAGGTAGGGCATTATTGTTGCCATTGTGTGGTAAACAAACGAAAATAATTTATAGCGGTGGTACTGGTAACTGTTCACAGGGGCTGCAATCAACGAAGGTAGCAGACCAGAGCACAGAAACGAGTCACAGAATACTCAAAGAAATACAGTGAGAGGAATGGAATAGAAAATCTGCTGTTGTGTGTTGTGAAACGGTCTGTTTATACTTATCGAGGAAAGAGGCTTCCTGCCGTTTCCATGGCGACACGTCATTAGCTGAGGCACAGAGAATGTTGACACGAGACGTGATTTGGCTTTGTGAAATGGGCGGTACACGTCTAGTGATGTCAGGCTCAGGGGCAGGGGATATGATTTAGTGCCGCAAACCCAGGTCGCCCAGGGCGATGTGGCAACTCATAAGATTATCACAAGATGGCCGCGCCCTGCTGCCTGATTTCGCTTGTGTTCAAGAGACGAAAACTTGGGTAAGGTGCATAGGAAATGTTTGTACAATAGATCGACTTATGGTTGAAAACACATGGACGAACCATAGGGACAATAATATTTCTGACTGAACCATTCCTTTAAGACTCACTTCTCTGTCTTCCACAATCTTTGGTAGTACAGGTTGTGTCTCCTTGAAAATAGTCTCTATAAGCAGCTAGTTTCCCTTCCCCCAACTTTACCTGCACCTTTCTGCCAGCTATCAGCCCAAGCATTACCCAGAAGCCTTGGTGCCACTCTCTTAGCTTCAGGTAATGCTTGCACTCTTGCATCGTAGGCCAATTTAACTATTGATAACTTCACAGTATAGTTGGATTGCTTTTTCAACTTCAAGAAAGTCTGGTATTGCTGTTAATAAGGGGAGCTGGAGCTTCTTGGCTTGGGCTAGGCTTGTTCTCTGCTTCAGTAATAAATATCCATTTAACTTTTTATCCGTGAAAGGTATGCCTTCATAATGTAAAGAATAAAATGCAGTCTTTCTTTAGAAATCTCAGTTGGGCACACACAACCACTTCTTGATGGTGTATTCATATGCTAAAAGTTTCAACAATGAATTTAGCAAGGTTAGGTATTCGGTAATGGTCTTCTCAATGTCACCCTCCTTAATTGGTGACACACGACCACTCCTTCAGATAGTGACAGTCGTATAATGTTGATCAGTGGATGTAAGCATTATTTGTTTTCTACGCGAGTGAAAAGACTTCATTTACACGCGAGTGCTACACTTCCCATTATTCAAGTATTTCAGATTCAGTAAATTTCTGCTCGCTTTACTCGTGCGCAAGTGAACGGGGAACTGGATACTGTTTCTGGCAATCCTTGCGCAAGGTATTAGAACAGCCAGCTTCGCTCACTGGCTTCAACACTTGCTCTGTGGGTTGCATTGCTTCTACGACCTTAACACAACGCCTGCTGATTTTGGATGCTTGGGGACCCACTCCCTTCCAATATGAAGGTGTCTCTGTTCCAGCTACACATTTCTGGATCCCCTCTGGCTCCTGACACCCACGGCTTGGTAACTGCTCCTCGCTTCAGTCTCCAGCACGTTCAGAAAGCGGCAACCACAGCAATTAAGCTCACAGGAGGGAAAGACCACTCTCCTGCAGAGTATGGGGGAACAGGACCTTCTCAGAACATGCAGGTGAAATCTGCTATCTCCATGTTCCAACGTCCTTCTTGTTCTCCCACTTCTGCTTGGTTTGCCAGCCTCATGCCTTCTTCCTTCGGTTACTACTGCTACGGCTTGCATTCCAGTCACAGTTCCAGCTCCCTCCTCCTTTCCTATTGCCTGCACCTGAGGGGCCTTTTTTGCCTCCCAGGTTCCCTTAGGTGTGGGCTGTTGGGCTTAATTGCCTGACAGCAACTGCATGCCTATTCAGGCCTCTTCCTCGTTCTAGTACATATGGAACTTGTAATCCCCTTCAACAAAGTTGTTTTCTTCCAGCAATTAAGTTAATTTTAAGGGTCACTTTATTTACCTTAAACTCATTAAAAGATGGACTGTTAAAATGAGTTGTTACAGAGGAAGGTGATTTATTTAAGACAACATTTCCAGATTCCTTTACATTATACCTTTGGGAGTAAGGAGGGTGTTTAGCTTGGGATACTTTGAAAGATTCTTCTGTTCTTAAGCTTTAATAATTTTAAGAGAACTTGTACCCCAGGTCACAGATTTTATATGTGGATCAGGGACTTTAAAATGGCAATATGCCATTACCAGCTTTGGCAACCTGGAAAGGTACTTCCTTTCAAAGGACAAATACCATGTCTCATCCCATGGAATCGCCTCTCCACCCTGGGCCTTGTCTCCTCCCAGGTGATCCGCCTGCAATACACCACCCCAGGGTTAGGATCAGGAAGCGTCTGCCTTTCCCTGGCTTCCTGGAAGGAGACTTTAGGCAGGGTTTCAGTGAGGGATCCGTGGGATTCTTCACAGCAGGATATTAAGGTCAGTGGGCAGCAGGTGTTATGCTTCACAAGAAAGTTCAGTGCTGTCCTACTGCTGCCTAAACTCGTATCATGGGATTGAGATTGCTGCCTGTGCATCTCAGCCCCACACATTGCTCTGCTTGCCTTGTGATGTCAACAGATGAAATGTTGTGTCCCTTTGACTTCTTGCCATCCAGTCATCTCTCCAGGGGTCTTCAAGAGACAGCAAAAGTGGGAGGAGTTGGCAAGGCGAGAGATCCAAAGCAGAACTTCGAAAGCTGTAGATTGAAGAAGTCTGGGAGACAAATGGATGCGAATAATATGGCAGTCAATCAGTTATGCAAGGAAGAGGGAAATGCATGGGACAAAAAAAGACTGACACTAGAATAAACTGTGATTCGCTTTGGATTGGACCCTGAATTGTATGTTGCCGACTCAAGTGTTTCTCCAAAGTGTAGGACATTCAATACCTGGAAGAAATAACTGAAAGAATACTGCTACTTTGAATTGTCTGATTGGACAAAATGCATCCTACTTTACGTTGATGTGTGATCATGGAGGCTCACCTGCTCAGATAATTCCTCTTGTTGCAGCTACTGGTTTTGCGTAATGGCAAAATATCCAAGCAAATCCACGTGAGCAGTGACCTTTCATCGTAGTTGTTAACCCATAACGGACATTCATTGGGGTCAGAGTTTGGGAGGGAAAATGTAAATACAACTTTACAGTGATGCGTTATCCTCAGAATATGTACACCAATTTGGTCATTTCAGTTTTTACAACTCGTTTGGCACACTTAGCTATGGGGATTTGGCCATTCCCACCACCCATCCTTCATTGAACTTGTGACATGATTCTCGGGAGATCGTTGCCACAATATTGCCATTGGTAAGATCTCTGAACACGGTATGCACCCCAATTCGGCGCGGCCCGTTTGGTGTAGGCCTATTTGGCACAGCCGGATAGGCGAGACCAGTCCGGCGCAGGGATGTTTTGGCGCCAGCATGTTTCAGAGCTGCAGCTAGGACGTACAGACTGTCCTGGGTCAGCAGATGGGCAGAGACCCCACTTCCCCCAGACTCAGGTAAGGAGAGACCGCTCTGGGACGCCTCGGAATCAAGAGATCGCTTTCAAAGGCCTGGGCACACAGACATCTCTTGTCCCCTGAGACTATGGAGGGAGAGAATGAAGGAGGGCGTGGGAGTGGGGAGCTCGGCTCCTGTAAGTGCTCTCTTGCATCCACTGTGTTGTCTGCAGGGTGAAGTTTCAAGCTTGGCAGCCTCCGGCCTGCGCTGGGAAATTTGCAGCTATACGTACACTTTGTTTTAAAGCTATCAAGTCATGGTAACTGTGTATATGCAGTGCAGGGAAGAGGCCCATTTTTGAACGTGTGCGAATAACTTCTTCCCCGATTAGCCAGTTCAAGGAGGTATATGTTGCTGGTGTTATGATGGCGTTTCTTGCAGCGAGCATGGTCGATTTGGCACGGAACCGGCTGCGCCAAATGGGCTCCTGCGGCCAATTGTCTGCACCAAATCAGCCTGCGCTGAACTGGCAGTGCCGAAATGTCCTGCTCCGCCCTGAACATGTGTTAATTTAGCCATAAATTAGGACCAAATGGAAACCCACAACTCGAGGTGTTTCGTCACCATCAGTTATGTTAGACATTTCTAATTGGGCCCCGGAAGGATAGCTCGGGGGCAATGTGCTCGCCTTGGAAGCAAGACGATGCAGAGCAACACAGGTTCGATCCCTTGTGTTCGGTCCGCACTTAGAAACCTCTGGGTATTAAGCGCGTTATAAATAACCAATTAGAATTCATTATATTTATTGTAAGAGGAAGTGAGGATAAGACTACAGATATTTGTCCAAGCATTTTTTTACTGTAATAGTCCCATGTTTTATCAGCCACAGACACCAACACCAATCATACCAATAGCCTGAGCTCTGGCCCTATACGTCTTCATTAAGAGTGTGTGTTAGGGAGGTGTTTCTACAGCCCTCTGCGGAGGGGTGTAAGGCCTTATTGAAATAAGTGTCTACCAAGTTTGTTCAAAAACACACTCAATGGGATCGTATTAGAGCAGTTTGACTTCAGTGTTAGGTGGGGAGTGAATTAGTACCAAGGTACGTTTAGGCCCTTACAAATTAAAATAAACTATGCTATCTGTCAAGTATTGCAGGAGGTTGAGAACACTGTCACATAAGGGCTATAAAGTAGAACGCAATATGTTTATAAATAAAATGTAATGGGTTGAAATATCCCCAACTCTCTTCAAGAGCCTGTTGAGCAATGCTGTCGCTAAACGTACACTACTAAACTCCTTCTAGTTCGCTAAAGGAGAGGGGAAAGAGTTCAAATAAGTGTGTAGACCCCAGTAGACACTAATCAGGTATGTAGTTGAAGCAAGTACAGTACTGCATCAGTGAAGGGCTCAGTTCACCCTCAGAACCCACTAATAACAAGTAGCAATGAATAGATACAAGCCATCATCCATGCATTCAAAGTGAAAAGCAGTGTTATCTCCTAATAAAATCTAAATAAAATCACTGGTACACTTTATAAATGTGCTGGTTGTCCAGAAAACTCCAGAGCCCGAACGGGGGGAGGCCAGAGAAAATGGCAGGCCACCATAACAGGTCAGTATTTTCTCTGGCCTTAGTCCCGGGAGGATAGCTCAGCGGCAGCGTGCGCGTCTTGGAAGCAAGACGACACGAAGCAGCAACAGGTTCGATGGAAACCTCCGGGTGTTTAAGCGCGTTATAAATACGTAACTAAGACAAAAAAAAAGCAATTACGCAACTAAGAAAAACAAACAATTCCTGTAACAGCGCCTCGATGCCTGCGGGCTGTGTGAGCGCTTTATAAATGTAAATAAATAAATAAATAAGTATCGGTCAGTTTTGAGGAGTTTGCCAAGTCTCAAAAGCTACCCTATAGCAAATATCTGGCTTCGTGATTATAGATGAAAGGTAGATTGCTTATGAACAGCCTACACTTTGGAAGAAGCAGTGACCATCCAGCTGGGAGTCTTGGGGAGGTTCCTGATTGTGGCTTCAGATCCTAAAGGCTGGAAGAAGCATGGCTGCAGTGTGATTCCCAGTTACGCATATAATACAATCTCAGTCCATGGGGAGCATAGAAAACAGTTTGCACTAGGAACCATGAGACCGTGGTGGACAGTACCAACAACTGGGTTGGGGTACTATGACCCAGGCACACATACATAATGAGCTGACTGCCATGGAAGCTGCCCAGGAATCGCAGTGCAGGCTCAGGATTGAGTTTGGATGCCATTTGCTTGGGTCTCCGGTTCAGAGTAGTAAGGTCAATAGGGGTACCAGAGGTGGGACCACAGGAGCCAGGAGAGAGTGAGAGAGTGACAGAGACTCAGACCTGTAGGGGACACCAGGAATGCAGGCAAGGGGATCTGGCAATTAAGGCCAGAGGGAAGCGGCAGATGAGCCAGCAAGGCAAAGGCAGGAGACTTCTACAGAAGGGCAGAGGTTGGCTAATAAAACAGATCACAACAGTATTGGCAGCTGTTCATCTCTCCAGCAGAGGATCTGAGGGATGCCCATGATCTTCCACTCCTAATTATTCACCCCAGGCTGACTAAGATAGCCAACGGGAGTGCAGCTCAGTCTAACTGCTAAACACACAGGCACACCCGCTCTCGTGCCTAGAAACACTTGCGTACAAGAGCATTATAAAGGACATATCATTTGTGGATTGCGGGTGTTGGAGGACCACAACCCTGTATAAATTGGTTTAGACTCGAATGAGGGTGCTTTTGTGGTCTCAGGCGTTAATATAGCCATTTTGCCCATTGCATGTGGTCCCCACAAAAAAGGTCACGTAACAAAATGGCTCAGGGTAGAAATGTAAAAGAATGCCTTAGTACACATGCATACACCAATGCATGGGCCTCAGTAAAAATGGCCAGAAACCTGATGTAGCCAAAACACACATCTCCAACCAACCTGTTCATCAACAAACTTAAAGGGGGACAGTTACTCTGGTCCTAAATTGAGGCGCTCAAAAACTACTCCTGCCCCACCAGAAATAAGGCAGCACATCATAAGGGGTTTGAGCGGCAGGAGGACTAACCTTAAGGGGCCCACAGTCGAGCAACAGGCCTCCCAAACTGAAATTGTGCCCTAACCGTTTGAATATTTGTAGCGTCGTGCCAGGAGCAAACCTGGCACACATGTAAATTGATGCTTGACACAGCTCGCCTGTGTGCAGCTATCAGCCACTGAAATCCCTACATAATCCTATTTGCCTTTTAAGCCTGTCGCCGGTTTTGACGTCCCTGATATTATTATGTTCGCAGCCTAAATGGATGGATTGACTGCCAGTCCCCTTTGCCATCTATGTTGTACAGACCTTTGTGTCGGATGACCACTGGCGTTCTCACTTGCAACACTGCATAATCTGAATACTAGGATGGCAATCCATGTCTAGGTGGGCCAGTGTACGCGGTGTTGCTTCCTCCACTGCTTACGCAATAGAAATCTTATGCAGCCTGAGGAACCCGGCATAAAAGACGGGCTTTCTATGTGCAGGACACTCTGCTGTGCTGCAGGGAATTCCAGACGGAGCTCCGATGCCTGTAAACGTGCCAATGGAATGCCCCCACTGACCTGCGTGCCACTGCTTGCTTATGCATTCCTTGAAGTATTCCCGAGCTGCATAGTTCCTTCAGTGCTTCCACGTGCACGTTTGAGCAAGGGTTCAAGCATGGAGATGGATTTTGAAGTAGTTGTGGTGGAGAGGTCAACCACTGGTGGTGTGCGTGCACTTTATTGGGGACGTGCATGTGCCTGTTAAATGCACCAATGTCTTCATTGCCACTTGGTGAATCTTATTGTAGCGTTTCTGCCAATTTGATGTTTCGGAGGAATCTGTTTTTCTAGCAGCTACTCTGCGGTCCTTAGCACCTTCTTTTAATACATCACAATCAAAATGTGCTGCGTTCACATGCCGCAGCGTTGTCCCTGAATTACACAGTAGTACCAGGGCAGACATGAAATAAGCATTGGCAAAGTGAGCAGTGTTGGCATCAGCCGTTTATTATATTTCAGTTTTTATAGGCATGAATGCACTAAATATAAAAAAAACTGTGGGTGTATACATTTTTGTTATAATGTCATCTTTTTTTATTTTTAACCTTTCTTTATTGACATTTTACTCAACAATACAAACAACCTACAGAACCCCCGGTGCATTCACAAAGGCATTGAATAATTCCACAACATATCGTTCCAGATAAAAAAAACAAGGAAGGAAAGACACAACTGACACCCCTTATCCATCGGCAGTCCGAGTCCAACACATTATGAGTGACAAGCCCAACGCCCCTCGGCTGACACTTTCAGGAGCGCCCAGTCGCACCACATCCTCCACTTAGTTTCAAGTCCGAACATCAGCACGGTCCCACAGCTCTCCTCACCGTGGTTCTTAAGTGGAACACCGGTTAATAAGCGAGCTACTTCCTACGGGGTAAGTTGAGGCAGACATTCCTGCGGTGAAAGGGCCCCGAGCTCCCTCCACTCGGCTTCTTGAGAAGATGCAATGTATATGCATCCCACATCTGCCTATCACCCCAGCACTTCCCTTTCATTGCGCGCCATCTTGTTTCCATATCATTACAATACAAAACATCTTCAGTCCATTGGGCGATTGTCGGGCCCCGTTTCCTACCCCACCCCATGGCCACTCAGCGTTTAGCCAGGATCAGGAGGCCCGTCAACTGCCTGGTTTCCTTAGGTATTTGTTTGGTATACCCCAATAAAGCTAGCATGGGATCAGGCGCGAGCCACTGCCCCACAATGTCATCAATCACCACAAACCCTTGCGCCCAGAAGTGCTCCAACTTCACACACTCCCAAGCTACATGCAGAAATCCCGCCTCCTCACGCCCACATCTGATACAGGCCCCCAACCTATGGGGAAAGTAATCTTTCAGCTGAGCTGGGGTGTAATAACATTGATGCAAAAACTTAAAGTGAATCAGCTTGAAATTGGTGTTAACAGCCCCCTTCCTAGTTATTTCACAACAATAGTTCCACGTGGCTGCTGGTATTTCCCAACCCAATGTCCTCTCCCACAATTCCCGGGATGACGCTGCAGCACCAAGTCTACCTCTTAGGGCCATTGCATATAATTCCGATAGGGGGAGGTATGGGGCAGCGAGTCCTATCATTTCATCAAGCATTGCAGCCACTGGGTGTGATTCGGGAAAGGATGGAAACCGCTGCTGTAGTGTTACCCGCAGCCTATAATACAAGAACATGTCTAATCCCGAGAGGGCCCCTTTCTCCCGCAATTGCTCAATCGTAATAAACCTTCCTCGGAAACAGGTCGCCAAATTTAGTGACACCCAGCCTCTTTACCATCGCCACATACCCTACCTCACTAGACAGGGGAACACCAGGGATGAATATAGTCGGGAGTTCCGACGAATAAAGAATGCCACCTACGGGCGCATGTTCCAAGAGACCAGGCCCTGCATGTCAACTCCACTAAATTCCGCGGTGTTCGCAAGCGGCTCGGAGCAGTCAGAATAACCAACCTCAACAACACTGGTGATGCAATGGACCTCTCTACCTCGACATGCCGACGCTCCACCGCCATCCCATACCAATACCGGAGAAAACTGACCTGAGCTACTTTGTAGTATAGTTCCAGATCCGGCAATGCGAGACCCCCCCTCTCAAACCGGCGCAATGAGTTTATCACAGGAGACACGAGCCATCTTACCGGCCCAAATAAATTTCTTCACCAGCGAGCGAATGTCCCGAAAATATTTTTGGGCACCTTTATAGGCGCATTAAGAAACACATACAGAAGCTTGGGCAGATTGGTCATCTTAATTACAGGGATCCTACCATATAGGTTGAGTGCCAATCATCGCCAATCTGGTCGACTCAAGAGCGTCCCCGTAATTGCTACGAAACACCACCTCCTCCTCCCGGGCCACTGTGATCCCCAGATAGCGCTTGCTGGTTAGTTCCCACTGAAATCCCCAAGAAATCTGAAATTGACACGCCCCTCCCATCAATGGGAATATAACTGACTTGCTGGTATTTACCCTCAGTCCCGAAAGCTCGCTGAATTGCTGAACATCTACCATAATTGGATCCAAATTGACCTCTGGATGACGAACAAAGAGGACCATGTCATCTGCATACGAGATCACCACTTTGTGAGTATACAACTGGACCCCCCGGTGTAAATGTAGCTCCCTCACCCTCATAGGATTCAACATCACCATTAAGGAATATTGTGATATTTACTAACCAGTCACCTCTTACCCTCCTGAATATCCACACCTTCCGCACTGTTAAACCCCACCCCCTCCCCCACCACTCCACTCCCCCTACCAACAACACCACAACTTGTCGGTGACTTCCCACCTCTGCTACCCCACACCCTTCCCCCGTCCCCAACAAACCCCCCCTGCCACCCTTGCTGGATACCCCAACCTTCCAGTGCCCCCACCACCTTAGCATGTAATCAGCTGGCTTTCGCTCAAGGGGCGGCTATGAGCCCGACCCTCCCATGCCCCATGCAGGAGCCCCGTCTCCCAGCATATTTATGCTCCAATTGCACTGTGACATCACGCCACCCATGCTACACCCATGCCTAAACAGCCTCAATCATTGTTATTTCTTGACCTGGGGGAATTTGGCAACATATCAAGGAAAGAGGTGGCTTCATCCGGGGTTTGGAAAAACAGTGACTTTCCTTCATACACTATCCGCAGCTTGGCCGGATATAACATAGCATACTTTGTACCTGTCCTGTGACCTCCTCTTAACCGCCAGGAACGTTTTCCTAGCCACTTGCACTTTATCCGAGAAGAACCTGATCACTTCGCCTTTGTAGGATACCGTTCCCTTCTCTCTAGCCTTTCGGAGTGCCATATCCCTATCCCGCTAATTCAATAGCCGGGCAATCAGTGGACGCGGAGGGGCGCCCGGGATTGGTCTCCTTCCACTCGGGATTCTATGCGCTCTCTCCACGACACACAGCGGGGAGAAGCCGTCGGGCCCCAGTGCTTCTTGCATTATGTCCTCCACCAGGGCCTCCATGTTCCTTTGGCCCTCCGACTCAGGTAGCCCCACTATCCTGATGTTGTTCCTACGGGATCTTGATTCGAGATCTTCCTGCTTCTCCTTAAGTAACTGCAGGGCCTTCCTGACCGCAGACATCTCTCCCGAGACTGAAGTCGCCACATCTTCCACTCCGGATATTCGTCCCACCGCCTCATCCAGTCTCTCCCCATGCTTGTCCAGGCGGACCTGCATGTGGTCCACTTTGCAGTTCAATGTGTCAAGTTTGCCATCCAGGGACTGTATTCCGGACTGCAGCTTTGTAAACATCGCCTTTATGTCCTGGAAAGCAGACGCGGGGTCCGACTCGGACACTAATGAGATATCCATTGTCCCATTATTTTTGCCTGGAATGGCCATCTCAAAGTGCAGTTTCGACTGCTGCTACCTTTGCCCGACTTAGACATGGCACACGAGACAGATGGGTGAGCAGAGCGATCCACTATATGGAATGACCTTTCTCCTCTCGTGGGACAAGGCCCAGCCCCGCGGCCAATCCCAGGTTCTGTTGCAACGGACACAGACAGAGGGGAAGGAGCTCCCCAATGTGCAATGTCCTTACACTTAGAAAAGCGGGATTCCTATGATTCCAAATCATCCCCACCAAAGGCCAGCTCCTTCAACCCACACAGCAAGCAACCAATTGTGTACCCGGATTCCAGGGGTACCGTGCGTCCACTCCAGTAGCTGTCTCAGTGCACCCACAGTCCATATGATGGCTGGGCAATGCCCATATCCCGGAATCTTGGCTGCAGCACCCACTTAGTTCAGGCCTGACACTCCTTCCATCAGCCGAACACCAGC
Organism: Ambystoma mexicanum; assembly: GCF_040938575.1. NCBI lineage: Eukaryota > Metazoa > Chordata > Amphibia > Caudata > Ambystomatidae > Ambystoma > Ambystoma mexicanum. Next base: position 1,180,695,010 of record NC_090934.1, read on the forward strand.
ACCCGCAGGTTGGAGCACCAGTTAACACCTGCGCCACACCAATTGCTGCATCAACAGTGGGCCCTTCGCGCCCACTCTTAAAGGTCCACAGCGGGACCCTGAGCCCCCGCCAGCTCCCCTCCCACTATACCTTCACTGATCGCTGCCTCCACCCTGGGGCCCCGCGGCCCAGCCCCACACGAAGGCCTGCCACCACACACACCAGCCACCCTGCGGGGTCCAGTACGGTCCTGCAAGCCCCTCCAGGGAATCCCAACAGCGCCGGCCGCCGAAGGCAGACGACCGCCACTTCGCTCCTGCCGCGGGGCTCGTCCGACCCGCGTAGCGCTGCCAAAGCGCTCCAGCCTCCGGACTAGTCCTCTGCTCCTCCGGCACACTCTGCCGCCTGGTGCCTCCCCCAGCTCACCATCAGTCACTAGGCGCAGCGGCGCCTCCCTGGGCATAGGGCACGCACTTCCTCGGGGCAGCAGACGATCCCCTCCTCACACCGAAACGGCCATCCGCTCTGACGTTGGGATCAGGGTGCCCGTTTCACCAGGTTCACAGCGGGTCCGCACCTCCCCCACTCCTTCCAGCGCGGCCCGTGGCTGCAGCTCCGCCACACCAGCTTGCAGCAATTTTAGCACTGTTTCGGCCTAAAATAATGTCCCCAGGGCCCCAATGTCACCAGGCAGCTAAGCACCTAGCGTGATCGTTGATTTCACCTCGGAGACAGCCGGATGACAGACTGGATTTCTGTGGTGCGAGAGAGCTTCACGAGCCGGCAGCCATCTTTGTTGGGCTCTCTAGCGCCCCCCATAAAGTGATCTTTAAAATGTACTTGATCCAGGCAGGATTTTTTAAGAACAATTAAAATCATAACCGGATCTCATTACAATAAAAATCTTTTCCATAATCTGAGCGCAACGGTTAACAGAGATGGTTTTCACTTTTAGGAAAAAATTAGTAACTCCATACTGTCTGAACAGCGCCTTCAAAAACCTTGACCGTGGTTGAGAATAACTGGGACAGAAGAATTGAAAGTGCTAAATATTTTGCTCTTCGCGTCACAATGACAACTTATCTTCACGTCCGTTGACTATTTTTCTGTGTTAACTGGCAAGGGTAATGGGTTCAGTCGAAACAATGTAATGTAGCGCCTAGAAAGTGGGTTTGATACAAACATGTTGTAATTTGATAAATCCTCCTTGGTATATGAATACAGCAGGAAAACGTACAGAATATCTATGTTGACAAGAATCCCATAGGAGGTCATGATTCAGATCTGAGTGCGCTCTGGTTAACTGGCCTTTACCTAGTTATGAAGGATGGTTCCAAACAATAATCAAACCAACAGTTGAGAAGGAGTTGTTAACAGTCCTAAGCCATCTGAATGATATACAATTTCAAGACTCAAAATGTCCAATAAATTGTCTTTGTTTAGGGTTGCTTTGTCATTTAACCAAATCGAGCACCACAGAAATGCTGGCATTAATTTAAGATTATTCGAAATTGGTCTTATTTAGCCTTGTAAATATAATCGTTGGCTGTTGATGGCCAAACCCCTAATAGTTTTCGCAATATTTGCCGTTCAACTATGTCACGTTGTTGGAGCCAAGTCCGGGCCCACACACCACTTTCATATCTTGCAAGACCAAAGTATTTTGCATCGTATACCTTTAGAGCCAGGCCTATTTCGCTCCCATCATGATTCAGCAATCTGCCTGCTGCCGGTTTCATTTTTGTGGCTATTGTCCCAACTTGGCAATTTCAATTGTTTGTTTTTACATGAAAATCTTACCTCCAGTTAGTCAAAGTTCTCAACTTTTTTTTTCTTCCAATTTTTGACCTTCAATAAAACATTTTCTGCCATCCTATTTGTGTAGACCATAACTTTTCAGTTTCCGTGCGGACATAAAGTTATTATAATCAATCGACAGGGCTCGTCTTCTCCTTTATTCCTCCCATGGGAGGGGGCTAAGATGTGGAAGGGTGGGTTTGGGGGCTGCTGTGGCCCTTGCACTGGCCTCACACATTGCTTTTGTGCTCTATTAGGAGAGGGACGGCATTGATCAATTGGCATCAGTACTGTCCTGCGACCAGATAAAGTGTCCTGGCCGCGCATTCGCCGCAGTCCTGGGAGACCACCTCTTCACACTTCTTTGTTAATAGCAGGGCCCTGCTAATGGGCAAACCTGTAACTTAATGGATGCAGCTGCCTCATCCCTTTTCGAGCCTTTGTTGAAGGTCCCGCCTCACCTTCAGGGCCACCTTGAGCAGGACCAACGACATTTTAACAAAGCTGTCTATAAGTTACTGATTTAAACGTTTCCAACTTTTTCTGTAGTTGGCAGGGCTTTTCGTAGGCGTGTTTAGTCAGTTAGCAAAGTGATGGGACAATTTCCAAATGGGACCCTCCACCCCACTCCCCTCCCAGTTACCCAACAGCTTTGTCTGCTGCCAAGATAACGAAAGTGGTTAATAAAGTAAAGCTCCTTTTTAAAGATGAAATATATATATAGTTAAGGAGACGGTTGTTTCACACATGGCATTGGAAACCGTGATACCATTTGTGGCTTTTAGCCTCATGACAAAGACAAAAGGTATGTTTAAAAAATGTTTGTATGTGTGTTTTGTAAATGTGTTTGTATGTGTGCGCGTGTCTGGGCCAAAGATTCAGTTCGTGGGCATTGACAGTGACATGATGCAGGACTGGAGTCCGCATGGTGTATTTTATGAGAGGCTGCAGGATTTGATTTGGCCACTAGCAGCATGAAAGGTGGGCAGCGCAAGCACATTTTTTTGAGACAGTCCGCTTTTTGGGCAATAGCAGCATGAAAATGTGTTTTGCAGAGGCAATCTTGGCTGTGAAAACCAGCCTTATTATTTTCTTCAGACACAAAAGGCATGGACGGTGGCAGACCTGGTTTGGGATAACTCGCTTGAAAGTGGGGGAATGTGGCATCTACTGGGGAGGGAGGGGGGCTCCTGATTTTTATTTTGGAGACAGACCTCCTCAAACCACATTACAAAATGTTCCCTTGTACTGTTCTATTGGAGTGTTTCATGTGTCCATCGCTGTATACATTCCTTTCCTCTGACATTTTTGCTGTGAAATGCACACGGTCAACCCATTAGTTTAAAAAAATAAATGTGTAAGAGGAAACACTGGCCAAATACCTTACTGGTTTAGTTCACATGCGCTCGCTCAGTTAAATTCAGGAAAATCATCGATACCCCGTCATTTTACAAACGAACCAGCTGCAACTGCTCCAGATAAAGTGGTTTTGTTGTAGCGGGCATGGAAAGCCATTAAGATGGGTAGTTGGGTGTTGCTACCTTCTTTGACCAAACCTTCACAATCCCTAATGCCCACAGCACCAAGCTGCCTGTCCATACACACCTTACCTCTGGTGCTTGCAAAATGGGCCACACATACAAACAGTATCCCATAATAAGAGAACGCCTGCTCTCATCCTACAATGCTGGTTAGACCGCAGATGAGCCTAGCAGGCTTCTGCATTACAAGTCCCTGGGGGGGCACTACCAGCCCCCTATCACGAAGGTGATCCAAGGTAGGATACAACAATAGGCACTCATGCATTAAAACAATTCTCAATGGCCTGTAAGGTGAAAAACCTTTCAAAACTATTTACACGCATGCCACCGCGATGGCGATAAAGCCCCACTATATGCGCAAAACCAAAAAAGTTAGCTACTGTTCAGAATAGGATGGAATCAGTGTTTTCTTTAGCAGCTGTTTTGGCTTTGAAGGCCCAGTGGGTAATATGAAAATGACTGTCATGCATGCGGTGTAAGCTTGCCCCTTTAGCTCTCTGCCCTCCTGAAAGTAGTACATTGGTTTGCATAGACATTTGACTTTCAAAGTGCACTTGTCAAATGATGTTTAATCCACGACGCCAACTGAAACGGGAGTCTTTGGCAGGTCTCTCTCTCTCTCTCTCTCTCTCTCTCTCTCTCTCTCTCTCTCTCTCTCTCTCTCTCTCTCTCTCTCTCTCTCTCTCTCTCTCTCTCTCTCTCTCTCTCTCTCTCTCTCTCTCTCTCTCTCTCTCTCTCTCTCTCTCTCTCTCTCTCTCTCTCTCTCTCTCTCTCTCTCTCTCTCTCTCTCTCTCTCTCTCTCTCTCTCTCTCTCTCTCTCTCTCTCTCTCCCCCACCCCACCCCACCCCACCCCACCCCACCCCTGAGAACTGTCTGTTTGCATGAGGCTGCGTTTCACCGATTATGATCTCTGCGCGTCATGCTACTTTCCTATCTGAGCCTGATGGGCACTAAACGTGGGCAGTGCCTTGGTTACTGGCCCTAGCTGCCTCCTGATACCACCCCTCCACCCCCAGAACCTCACACTACAATGGGGGGCTGTGCCCTCTCTTCAGCACTTGTCCAGCTCCGAAGTCCCCTGGAAGAGGATCTCAGTAATCATATGGCCCTCCCCCCCACCTGACACAGGAGCTCAGACCCACAGGTCTGTCACCCCCCCTCCCCCCACCTGTACCATTGTCCTCATTATGGCCAAAAAGTTCAGCAAGAAACGTTTGGTACCTAGTTTGCTTAAATGTACCCCATCTTGATGACGAGGCCAAGCGCCCCTCAGCAGGCTTTCCTCACAATCCGTAGCTGCCCGTGGCATGCGGCCAGCCGAGCGAGCTCGTTAAGTTTTCGAGCAGAAATGTTCCATGGGTGAGCCGGGCTGAGACCAGGCTAGCAACGCTCCTGGGCAACACCGTCCGAATCACGAGTAGAGGATAACAAACCTTCCATCAGGTGACTTCTCCCTAATTTTCCCAGTCATTGCCCCCCACATGTAAAATCACCAACTTGGGTTATTTTTTGCGACTCCACCAGTGAGCGCACATGTGCCACTTGCAAGCCCCCTGCACAAATCCAGTGTATATCGAAGCCTGCCACGTCGAGCAACAACCCTGGGTGCTCTAGAACTCTGCGCTCTATTCTCCAAACCAATGAATACCCACAACCCATATCATGGCTTCATCATCCTCTATCTGTGCAAATGAAAAAGACAGCACGTTAAGGGACATCCCATCACGACTGACTGCACCATGCATACCATCAATACATTGCCCCTATGCACCCACTCGTGGAGGTCTCCACTAATTCCCCTATCCTAAAGGAACCAAAAAATGCGGTAGAGCATGCTGCCCTAAATGGAAATGCCTCCCATTCACCTCTACCGATCCCCTTTAATCCCCCAAAGATAGCAGCCAATTTTTCCGGGTCCAGCAGGTGCCTCCTATCCCCTGTACTAGCTGATTCCCTCTTCCAGTATTTCAATGCCTTTTTTACACTGCAACATCAGCGGAGGGTGGCGATCTACCCTGTAACCCTGCAAAGAACCCAATGGCGGCCATCTTGACTTTGGCAACTCCTCCAGATAATACCTCCGTACGCAGTTTTCCCAGAAACCTAATCGCAGAATCCCTATGAAAAATGTCAGATAAACCCTGCGTCCCACAGAATGCCCTGAAATTTTTAAAGGTTTTCTTATAGGCCTAGTTAGTCGTCCTTGACACTGACACCTCAATCAATGGGGCCAGGTCTGGGCCTCCAGCCCCCATAGTGTCTCGGGATAGGTGGTCATCCCTGGGTCCGCCCCTGGTAGGTACCTCCGGAACTCCTGCAATTTGAAATGGGACAAGCATCAGCGGCGTTATCAATACCAGGTACATTTTTTGCCTGAAAGCGTACATCCCCAAAGAGACACAGTAGTACCCGTTTCTTCAGCAACCTCAATACCATCAGGCATGCCGCTCTTTGACTGTTAATGGAGCATACCGCTGACCTGCTGACATACCAGACAAGTACACCCATGCACCTCAGTGCCACCATTGACTGCACCATTTTTGCCCCCCCATATGGCTCCAAAACGCAGACTGCCTGCGGCTTCACTGTAGAGCCCCAACTGAGTACTGTTTTCCACCTGTGTTGGCCAAACCTGCACCCTGTTGAAGCTCTGCTTGAGTACTCTGGACAACCTAGTGTGGTGATGTACTTTGGTAATTCCTGACATAGTTCCTGCAATTGCCCTAGAGAACGGTCTTGCCATTGGGATAATCCTTAATGCGAAGTTCAATTGTCCAACCAAGCTCTGAAGCTGTTCCAAAGTCACTTTCTCAACCTTAAGGCAGGGGGCCACCACCTCCCCAAATTAACAAAGTTTGTCCTCTGGAAGGCAGCAATCAATCTCAATCCCCAGGAAACAGTGATGTCGTGGGACCCTCTGTCATTTCCACCGCAAGGGGCACCCTCAAAGTGTCTGCCACTTTCTGGAATTCTCTTAATGCTCTTCCACACTGATCTGTGCCCTTTTTACCAAGAAACAGGAAGTCATCCAGGTAATGCAGTACTTGTGCTCCCTTGCACTCCTTTGTTGCCCATTCTAGGAATGTGTTGAAGGTTTCAAAGTATGCACAGGATATTGAACACCCAATAGACCTACATTTGTCGTACTAGTGCTCCCCCCAACCTGGAAACCGAGTAAATGGTAATCATCGGGGTTCACTGGGAGTAATCGAAAAGCTGCATCAGTGTCCGATTTCACCAGGAGCGCCGGTTCCCTTCGAAGGATGCGTATCTCACTTAACACAAGTCTTCATCAATCGCGTCGTTCACTGAAGCTTCTTAGGGGAATGACAAATTATGGATCATCCGGTACTTACCTGGTTCCTTCTTGGGGACAATGCCCAAAGGAGAACAGACCCACCCTTGCAGGGGTAGGGGAGGAGAGGGGGACGGGGGTGTGTGTGGGAGAGGATAAAAAAAGGTCCTGTGACCCTTCCCAACCTGACTTCCTTTTCCACTTCCTGTTGTTTTTTTATTCTCTCCAACCGGCATTCCAAAGCCCTAAGAAAACCCTTCTTCCAACAACCGAGTGTCCCCAACCCTGTCATACCCATCCGCCCATGCGCTCAGGACATCCACACGCACGCGTGTGGTGAGGCCCACAGCAGGCTCTCCCAGCATCGGGATGCTACTTGTGCTCCTTACTGCGTTTGATGCACTTAACCTCCCCGTGCCTCAGCATCCCGCAGAATGAGCATACATGTTTGAATTTACAAACTGCTCTTACGCAGTATGCCCCCTTCTTTTCCCCTGCACCCCCCGACATTCCGAAAAGGACTGTACCCATCTTCCTGCCCCTGAAACCTTTCCATTTGTAGTGCACACAGCAGTGCAACTAGCCCATAGGTCCATTGCCTGGTCCCCCAATCGAACAATGCTTTCCCTGCCTTGGCACTTCTGAACCTCTCGTCATATACCAACCATGCCCCGAAAGCACAGTCATGATACATGGAAAGCACCAAATGATTATAGCAGTCATTTTTGGTGGAGTTGGAAAAACATTTTTGGTATAAAATTGCAGACAAGATTGCAAAACCTGTTGCCCAATTGGCCAGGGATCATTATACAGAGAACTTTCTATCTTTTCTGTCATTCTTAGGGTCCTCAATGTCCTCAACCCTACTGTAATCCAGTAGGGAAAATATGTCAACATACTTTTCTTTCCATATTTTTTCTTTGGTATCTTGTGATACATATCAGCATACCTGGTGTAGCTGCTTGCATTGGGGTGGAAGCTGCCCCCATTGTGGGCCCCACTGATACTCCCTTCCCTGTGGCCCTGCTGCTTGTCACTGGTGGGTTGAAGCCCACTGCTGCTGCCCTGCCCATGGCCATCCCTGCTACCCGCGGTAAATCCAGAGGAGGCCCAGCCAGGGCCCCCGACTCTGTGCTATTCTACCCCCTGACATGCAGCCGCCCCATGCATGCGCCTGTGTTGCCGGTGGACCACACAACTCCAGTTGCCCTACTGGCAGCTCTGGTGTTCCCTCATCCCGGGAGCCCTACGACATTGGAGGTCCGGGCCCCGACGGGAGCCCTCTGACTGTGCAAGCCCAGGCCCCAGAGGGGGTGGGGGGACCATGACTGATGCAGTGGTTCCCCATTCCAACCGCCGATATTGCCCCAAAAAGGCCAGCTCATAACTCCGCCTGATGGAACGGGCAACTGTTGACCCCACTCGTAGCCTGGACCTTGCCACCCGCTCATCCCCCACAGAGCTACTATGAGATCCCAGTAACCCCCGACCCCTTTGATACACTGTCATGCTGTCAGGGGGCACTGTTGTTCCATCACTGGTCCCTCCCCCCCAACTGCCACCCCAGGATTGCCTGGGCCCACCAAGGCTGGTGTATCGGTAGTGCCGGGCCTCCTAACCCCTGCCCGTCACCTGCCATGGGTGTGCGGTTTGTTAACATTAATATTTCCACCGGTGTGGGTGGGGGAGGCACTGTTCTCTTGCCCCCCAACCCTCTCCTTTTCTTGACAGGAGAAAAGCAGTGCTGGGTGCCACGTTTTTCCAGCAGGGCCATGTGGTAGTAGGCACCCCACCCCCTTTGTCGACTTTCTCTCCAGTCCCCACAACAGGGTTGTCTGATAATGCCCCCAGTACCACATCTAGATCTCTGCCTTGCAATCGTGGGATCCATCTCCGTCAAGTAATCCAGAAAACACCCCTATACCACACTCCTCCTTTTTATCTATATGTAACTTACTGCAGATGTTAACCAAGTCACTTTCTTTTGCACAAATAGCCAATACCAGGCCGCAGTGCTTTTGTAGCCGTGTAGACCCACACAAACCATTTGTAATATTATTTATAGAGCGCCAATGTAACGCGAGGCAGCTTTCAGAACCTCAGCGTGTCTCACTAGCATTGTAACAAACCAATGCATGGCTCCCACACAGAAAACAAAAGAATGCAGAGAACCTGTGCTTTTATGCAAAGCTCGACGTGTTCAGACTGCAGTGCCGCAAGCCCTCTCTCAAACAGCTACTGCCGCAACGCCATGTTTACCAAGGGTTACATTAACTTTGAACTCTCGTAACTTGCTTGTGGCTTCTCCTAGCAACTCCCCGTAACAAACTCGCTGCACCCCCTCCCAACGGCCATACAATGTTAACAGTTACAATAAACACCACGTCCTGTAACAGTTGGAACAATCCCCTCCCCCACGCCTGCTTACAAATCCCAATCATCACCCTAAACCACTGGGACTGTGCCACACAGCACACCCTTACTCATGCCCCCCCACCTACGCAACCGGCCCCCTTATCTCTACAAACACCTCCCTCGGGCCGAGGACCGAAAAACACTCCTTCCTGTAGTCTTTCCCCAAGGATGGCGTTGCGGAGGTATCGGGCACGGCGAGCAGGAAACCAGGGAGCCGGTGAAGATGAAGAGGGCGCCGGCGAGTTGACCCAGTCCAGGGAAGCAGGAGCCCGGCGGCTCGGATTCCTACAGCAGGACGAGGCAGTGAACTGTGCACTCCTCGCCCTCCCTTTATGGAGGGATCCTGGCGCCGCCCTGGCCGCACCCCTTGGTGAATCCGGGCTTGACTGCCCAGTGCTCCTGCCCGCCCAACCCTGCAATGGCGGGTGTTTTACATTCGGATGGAGGTGGTCTGTGCTGCAGTTCGACGCACAATACCATTGCAGCTAGTCTTCTACCCGGCCCCCTTTCATTATCCTTGTACTTGTGCAGGCTCTTCAGAGCTGCCAGAAGCACGGAAACTGCTCTCCTGAACATCCATTAAGATCTGCTCTCCAACCTTGACTCTAACATTCCCTCTGTCCTCATCCTCCTCGATCTCTCTTCTGCCGTCGACACGGTCAACCATGCCATCCTGCTCAATCATCTCCGTGAAAACCTGGGTATCACTGATCAGGCTCTGGCCTGGCTGACCTCTTTCCTCTCAGATCGACCCTCCCAGGTCCAACTTGGGTCCTTCCTTTCATCTATCTTACTCCCTACCTGTGGTGTTCCCCAGGGGTCTAACCTCTCGCCCTGGCTTTTCAACCAATACCTGGCAACTCTCACCCACTGCATTGCCACTTTCTGCTCAAATTTCTAGTGCTACGCTGACGACACTCAACTAATTTTCAGGCTGCCCTCTGCCACCTCCTCTCCCTCTCGCATCTCTGATTGCCTAACTGCCATTCAAGATTGGTGTGCCGCCAATGATCTTTGTCTGAATGCCAGCAAGGCGGAGATCCTCCTCATCAGCACACCTTCACCATCCATTCTCCTCACCCTCTGGCTGGCCTCCCTTGGCCCTCCTCCTACCCCCATCTGCGAGGCTAAGAACCTGTGGGTCATCTTTGATTCCACCTTTTCCTTCTCCGCCCACATCTCTGAAGTCTCTAAAAAGTCAAATGTCCTACTGCACCCCCTCAGAGGTACTCTGCCTTTCCTCTCCTTCCCCCAGAAGCTCATGGTATCCAAAGCTCTGGTTCTCTCTGGGTTGGACTATTGTAACAGCCGCTTTCTAAATCTACCTGCCTCTACTCTTCGCCCTCTGCAACTAATCCAGAACAGGATTGCAAGACTTGTCCTTGGCCTCAAGCTCTGGGATCGTATCTCTCCAGCTCTGAAATCTCTCCATTGGCTCCCAGTAGATGCAAGGATTAAATTCAAAACCCTCTGCATTGTCCACAAGGCTTGCTTTCTGGAGCCTGAGTCCAAACTACCTTCAGCTATCCCTCCGCAAATACCTCCCCTCTCGAGCTTTTCTCTCCTCTACCTCCAACTCCCTCAGTGGTCAGTCGTTTTTCAAAGAAACGAGCTGGGGGTAGATCTCGGTCTTCGGCTGGGGCCTCCCTCTGGAACAGCCTCCGTGCCACTCTAAAGCTTGGGGAGAACCATCTCCGGTTCCGGAAGCACCTCAAGTCCTCCCTCTTTTCTTCTGCCTTTGCTCCCCCACTCTCCTGCTGACCTGTTCTCTCTTGGCACTGAGCACCTGGCCACCCTCTGTCCTCCAGGCCCAGGTACCTGCTCACCCCGCCACCCTCCCGCACTGCCTCCGGGCCACCTCTTGCACTGGGGTCTGTATTTGTACCCATACAGCCCCCCTTTTTTTCTTCCTGCACTGATCAGACCTACCCTGTCTGCTACCTTAAACCTAGCACTTGCAAATTGCAAGCTGCACTACGACTGTTTGTTGCCTTTATTATGTATTTATTGTTATTTATCTGTTTCTCCTCTGCTTCGCACTTTCCACTTCTCCCCCTTTCCATGCACTTTTCCCATCACCCTCTCCCATGCACTTGCGCGTTCTCAATGTCACTGGGCCTAGTAAGATCGCTGTTTTGTTCTTGCTGCGATAGAAATAAAATATCAGTCAATCACAATACCATTGCAGCTAGTCTTCTACCCGGCCCCCATTCATTATCCTTGTACTTGTGCCGGCCTGCACCTTTTGGGAGTGGGGCTCCCCCTTCCCGCTGCACTGAAGCATTCTTTAGGATGGACACCTCTGGCCCCATGCTACCCATCTTCAGTTCATGTGTACTAAACCAGTACTTCAGTCAGGTCCACTATGCACATTACCACTTGGTCGAATAACCACCACAAAGCGGGTGGTTGGTGAGGATTGTAGCAGCTCACTTTTTTAGTTTTTGTCATTCCTAGCACGACATACTGCGTGTACTGTATGGATTTTCTTCAGGTTGCAGCACCCTTTGACTCTCCAGTTGTTTTATGTTGCAACTCTCCTCCCACCGCCAGCATAGGGAGTAGTGCAGGATCACAGCAGTTGTAGTTCTAAACATCTTCAGAGCCCAAGGTTGTCGACCTCGTTCTTAGCACCTCAAACCGAAACGCAGCTAATGACTGCCTGTGTATGCTTGAGAGGGGAACAGTTAGGAAACTGCAAGAGGGTTATGCAGTGAAACCTGGAATGACCAACACGTGTGAAGGTAGCTAGATTTTTTGCCTCACTATATGCAAACCCGCTGAGCCATGTTTTGGAGCTTTTTTGTTGTTGTTGAAACCTTTGTTCATTGATTTCAGTGGCGTTCCCTAGCATATCTAGTTTGTTTAGATCCTGAATGAGTGTTGGGGCAAGTAAGGCCCTTTTTGTGCACCACTGACTTGGTTCTCTCATTTCGTTTGGGTTGCACTGGTTAATCCCCTTTGTTTTTACGTTTTTAGTTCTTTATAGTGTAGCGCAAGACACCTTCCGTGCTGCAGTGAAACTCTGTTTCCTTTATTTTTCGTTGTTAACATTAGTGAATTTTATACTGAACCGATTGATGGCAGTAAACTGTCATATTTTTGCACAACCGTACACCTTTTATTTTTTTTGCTGCCACAATGCTTTTTAGAGTACCATATATTCAAAATGGTTGTCCCTGTGGTGCTTAACCTGTTCTTTGTACCATCCTTTTTTAGCCAACTTCCTTCCTTTTCTGGTCAAACATTGCAAAATAAGGGCATGCACTTTTATGGTAGCCCAGTTCTGTACTCGTGATCAGTGCTTTGTGTTAACTGGCTTCCTTAATTACCTCCCTTTTACAAAGACCAAAATGTGTGCATTAGTTCATCTATAAAATGTGCACTTCTTAATACACTGCCCCTTGTAAACATTCTACTGGGTTTGTTCTGAACCTGCCCTTACTGCGACGCAACCCACTGGTCAAAACGGGTGTATTACTCTCCAATGGCTCTGAGAAAATGTCTTATCAAGTTCAAATCATTAGTTAACAATACACTTTGAGTTAGTGGGGGGGGTCCACCCCACCAACCGTCACTGAGGTTGAACACTTCGTAGAATCACCAACATCAATAGCTTCAATGTCCTCTAAAAGATCTTTGATTTCTGTGGTAAAAACATTTACATCTTTGATTATTTAAACCGTTCAAACCAGTTTTTCTTTCCTCCTTCACCCCCCTTTCACTGGAGTGGATAGGGTTGACTGCTTTCCTCTTCACCATTGAAAATCTCAGATTCGCAGATCAAAACAAGTTCCAGTGGGCTCACTTCCAGCCACAAACATCAGCACTCTTGTCCACGGCAAGCTTTGCCACAATGGTGGCCTGCTGAGATTAAATAACCCCCTCTTACTCTTCTTCCAGGAGGGGGTGCAGCTTATGTGCAAACACTATAGAAATGATCCTGGGGAGCAAGAACAGCACAAACAGCAGCACCCTTCTCCACTGCGGCCTTCGATTTTTGCATTGGTTATAAGTGGTTTTAAGTGTCCTCTGGCCACCTCCACATCTTGAACTGCCTCAAACTGCAATTTCCCCAGCACCCAAGGCACACCCAACGTGCAGACTGTCCTCGGAGGGCTCACGCTGTTAACTTCAGTAATGCCAGGATTTTGCTCCTACTTCGGATTTCTGTCTCCCTTCTGCCGGGGTGCTCCATGATCCCTGCCGTGTACTGCAGACCGCAGCTGCCTTTCCTCACAGGTAGGGCTTCATGATTGGGTGAGGACTGGCCCTCTCCATGCAACCACTTTCCCAGGTCGCTCCAAGCCGAGTGCGGTTATAGTTGTCAATTCAAGTTGTAAAGTTGCCAGTTGCCCATATATAGCTATAGCTTTAGCTGTACACGACTCCCATCGTATCTTGCATCAAGATCGAGCAGACCGGGTCTGAGGGGCTGTGGCTGTTATTTTTTCTAAAGAGCTTAAAATTCATTCATTGGATGTTCATCCCATACAAGACTGCGAAATCCTGCCCATCAAATTCCAAGTCAACCCAAATTTAGCATGTACCTTTCATGTCTGTATCGTCCTCCTGTTCACATGCCAAAATTTAAAAACTCTCTAATGGAAACAATTGAACCTTTCCTGACTAAGACCTCAACCAATATCATTCTGGGAGATTTTAACTTGGGCTTTTTGGACCCCAATGACAATGAGGCCCTGGATTGAATTGCTACCCTTACAGAGTGTAACTTATTGCAATTAGTCAGAGGCCCCACGCGTGAGAAGGGTCGTACCATCGACTGGCTACCTCCTAATCAAAATGTTATCTCAAATATTAGCTCCACAAATTGTTCATGGTCATACCAATCTGATATGTTTTGATCTAATGCCCTGTGAAGGAAAGGCAATTCGTGCTAATACGTCTAGAATTATATGCTGGAATACCAGGAAAATTACTTGTCATGCTATGGCTCCTATGCTTAAACCTCTGCTTGCAGAATCTTTCTGTGAAAAGTCTTTGGAGCAAAAGGTTAATTTCTACTGTGCATCTTTGATAGCAGCTTTGAACACTGTTTCTCCACTCAGGTTAAAAACTGTAAGTACTCAGCAAAATCCTGCTGATGATAGTCCCATTATTAAAAATCTCTGTACATTTAAATGGAGTGCTGAGAAGAACTAGTTCCACTATTAAAAATCTCTACAATTAATGGAGTGCAGAGAAGAAATAATGTAAATCTGGTTCCACTATTAAAAATCTCTGTACGATTAATTTGAGAGCAGAGAAGATGTGGGGTGAATCTGGCCTTGATGAGCACAAACTAGAATGGGCTACTGCACAAGCCCAATATAGGTCAGCTCTTGTTGCCTCGAAGGAGGCAGATAATAACAAAATCTCTTCAGCTAATAATTCTACAAAAGGGCTGTTCAGCTTACTACGCGCCCCTGAGAAAGGGCACGTTACTACTACTACTGGCCCTTCTGTATCATCTGACTGGTTTAATAAGCAATATGCCTCATTTCCAGCAACAGAATAAGATTAGGGACAATATTGGGGCAACAATATCTAATCAGCAGCCCTTTGAGACTACCCATAATCTCTTACAGCCTCTGAGAACTGTGGGAAATTTGATCCAACAGCTTTTTTTTTTTTTTTTGCATGTGACTACGGATGAAGTTGCTAAAATTGTTCGAGATTAAAGCCACAAACAGTGCTGTTGACGTAAGTCATGGCAAAATTATCAGAGTGTGCCCTGCTGCTGGTGCAAGCAATTATCGCAATCCTCAACAAGACCTATTCCACTGGTCCCGTACCCGGTTCACTATAAGAGACCTGTATTAATCCCAGCACAAAAAGGTCTCACTGGACCCCTGTGACCCTGGTAATTAACGTTCCATCGCCAAAGTCTGCGTTCCCCTTAAAATCTTAGATAAAATTGGTTATCTACATTTGCAGCGTGTTGTCATTCACAATTTATTGGTTACCTATCATTCGAGCTTTTGCCCAGTGCATAGTACAGAGACCTCCATGCTAGACATTCTGTTTGGCATATTTGACATCTTGGATGAGGGCAAGGCTGGGTTGTTGTTTCTGGACCTCTCAGCAGCATTTGATGTGCTTGATCACACCATTCTATTTTATACATTTTTTATATTGTGCCAACAAGACCTTGACCAGTTGTTAGCCACATTAACTTTTTTTGCGAGGTAGGTGTGCCTGTGTTGTTGGGACAGTATTCATCTAGTATCCACCCGATCATACAGGGCGTCCTCCAGGGAACATGTATGCCCCCCAACCCCCCACTTTTCAATCTCTGTATAAAACCCCTCCATGATCTCTTGTGGAACAACACAATCCAGATTCAAAACTATGCTGATGAGACCCAGTAGCTGTTCATGTTGTTGATATAGTCGAAGCTAATGTCCTTAATCTATGGATTAGGGACTGCCTGTACCTGGACGACCCAAAAACAGAATTACTATTGATGGCAGTGCAGAATACCATCAAGAAACTTGGACGCTTCTATGATACCATGTCCCTAGATACCCATACCACCCCGATCTTGAGGAAAACCAAATCTATTGGCATTTACTTCAATACCGAGATGAATATGAAAGCCCAGGTTTCAGTCACTGTCAGTTCTTGCTATTACTATATCCGTCTGCTTCGTCAGATAAAACCATTTATATCTGATTCCAACGCTGCTACTGTGGCTAGTGCTATTATTGGGAGTAAGCTAGACTATGTCAATGCATTGCTTGTGGGGGTACCCGAGGGTGCGGTGGTGAGGATCCAGGTAGTGCAGAATGCAGCTGCTCGGATTGTAGCTAATGTTACCAGAAGATCCCATATCTCTCCAACAATGAAAAGCCTTTATAGGCTGCCAGTAGCACAGAGGATCAAATTCAAGGCTATCACCATTGCACATAAATGTATATAAGGTGAAGCTCCTGCTTACCTCAAAGCTCGAATGCAGGCGCATAAACCATCTTGCTCTCCGGCTCACACTAACATTCAACCAACAAATGCTTTAAGCGTAGCCGTGCTGGTGGGAGATCCTTTCAGTCTCCTGCTTCACCTCTATGGAATTACCGCACAGCATACCGTGTTGACCATTGGGACTGTCGAATCGAAATACACAAGCTAGGATATGTCATGTTGCTGGGCAGAATGTGGGATGGCCGGTAGTCTCCGATTGGACAACCGCCACCTGATTAAGTGTTTTAAGTTCCCTTCCATAGTTGGCCTGAGTCCATGCCCAAGCCAATAAATCTGGATAAAAGGAGCTGACCTGGAGCAATTCGAGATAGTCGACCACTATACCCAAGTATCTGAAAACAAAAGACCACCAGAGAACTGCTGCTGTGACCAGCATTGGCCAAACCAATCACTGCGTTTCTGACCTCTGCCTTCAAATTGAATAGTCAATTGAAGCAGGTGCTCTCCTTCTCTGGGCTGGTGGGACCAACCATTTGCACACCATGCTCTACATTCATTACTGGTTCAAGGTCAGAGGTTTAGTGTGGTCTGCATTTGGCCTGAATCTGACTGGAACAGAATCGCAGCTTTGCACGTGTCCCCCCCCATCTCTGTTGCTGGAAACTTAGAACTCTGTTGCGACCTCGCTACCCTGCTGCTGACCTCTCTACACAAGGAAGGGCCTTCTGGAACCCAAAGTCTTACCCTATTGTTCCCCAGGACCTACTGACTTTGCCTTAGAAGCAGTAGATGGGATGAGGACAATCTCCCACGCTGCTGGAATTTAACCAGAGCCGTCTTCACCCTCTCCTGGGGACTCTGCCTGAGCCTGACCTAACAGTTGCTAGAGGTCTCGAAATCGTAGCATGTGAGCCTTCCACAGTAAAGCTTGTAGTGCTCCTTTTTCTTCACACAGATTGCCTGTCCCATGATGGCTGTGGTGTTGTTGAGTGCTGAGGTCGAGAGGCCTTCTATCCTTTGGTGCAGCTTTGTTCTCATTGACATGCATTAGTCATAGAGCCCTTAAGTTAACAAGTAGCCACCTTACCGGAACCAAGGCGGTGGAACCCAGTCAGAGGTCCTCTCTTCAATGATCTGGGGACCGGTAGCTAACCCTCTCTATAGCCAGAGAACCTTTTCAGACTTTGTTACTGTGGCTTTTTACAAGAACTTGCTAGATAAGAACACCTGATTGTGATGGATTGAACTTGAACAAAGCTACACTTTGACTTGTAAAGCGTTGCTCCTTGTTTTATTGTAAGTCTTGTATTGTTACAGGAGTGCTTGCTATTAGAATATTGATGCATGAATGATGAGCAGCTCAGGAGAATGTGGAGTGGGTCTGTGATTGAATGTTCCATGAGTGTCAGTTGGGGGTCTGAGCTGGGTATGCAAGGATGGCCGGTGGGTCTGCTCCTTCTATCTGTCTTGTAAACCACCCATCCATGTTGCTGTCCAGTCTGCTGTATCACTGTTTCTGATGTTTGTTAATCTGCTTAGAATCACATGCTGTGCATAGTCTGACATCCAGTGGTCACTGCGGAGTATTGCGGAGTATTGCATCTTGTTTTTTGAAAGTCGAAAATGCGACGTTGACATAGGCGTGTCTGTAATACTATCCCTATAGTGACGTGTAGTGCACCCAAAATCCCTCACTTGTTTTTTTCCGGCCAGAATACTGGTCGCCTTATGCGGAGCTCGTAAGAGACATTGCCATGTACCATTTACTCGACCAATTTGTCAGTTATTGTTCAACTTAAACCACCTCCAGCCCTCTTTCGACGGCCATTCAATTTCCCCGCCGAGTCAAGATCTTCAACAGAGGTTTTCCTATCGGCGCTGCCGAACACGTGGGCCGGGCTCACCGGCCTACACAGTAGGGAGAGTGGGGGTTTGGTGTGGACCTATCTGCTTCTTCTAGAATGCCTTTCCTTTTCTCCCCCCTTTCCTTCCGGGTCGTTATCGCTGGTTACGTCCTCAACTATGGAGAGGACTCATTTTAGATTTTGCCCACATTGTAAGGGAAAATTTCCGTGGAAGGACAAGCATAAGCGGTGTAACCGCTGCTTACCCCTCGACCACAATGAGTCCGGGTTTGCGGCTTGTAAGCTCCTTCGTCAAAAACTTAGAAGGAAAGCAGGGTCAAAAGGTGGGCTGCCTACGGCATGGCCAAGGCTGATTCCTCACCCGCGGCCGCTGCCGCAGAGTGTGACGAGGGGGATAGTGATAACGCTACCTCCGTTATGGAGGTTGTTGACCTCTCATTAGAGCGCTCCCACTCCATCGAGTGTCTGTCCCCGGCCCCGAAAAGCTCGGCTCCGGCCCTACTTATGGGGATATACACCCCAGCGACGCTGACGCACACGGAAAAGTCACTAAGCACACAACCCACAGCCATTCGTCGAGTAAATCGAAGATGCCGAATCAACCGGTGGCCTCCGCCGACCATAAGGGCCAGCAGCCCTGCCCGCAGCCGCATGCGCGCCTAGTGACTGGGCCGTCTACAACTAAGTGCGCTACTACCAAAACACCCGTCGAAACGCCTCTGAAGAGGGCGTCCATCGATGGTACGGTTCCTGCTCTGCCGAAAACTATTCACGTCCAGCCCTCGACGGAGAACCTAGTCATGGAAAGCATAGCTAGAATAGTCTCCAAAGACTCGCAGAAACGGCTGGTGAAGGAGTCGCCAAAGCCCGCTCAGAAGGTCAGGGAGACGCCGAAATCTATGGAGGGTATGCCGGAACCTCCCCCATAGTCGAAGGAAGGCCTAGAGATACGTCCCCATGGTCGGGCCCACGAGAAGGTTTCTCAGAGGGCGACGGGGGGTATATCTTCCACTCTATGGGAAAGATCTCAACGCCTAGAGGCAGAGGAGCAAGCCTTTCTGCCACTAGACTGTTCAGGGCCATCCCAGTGGACTAGGGAAAGATTTGAGTCATGTATGGACAGGCTAGATGGGTCTGTGTCCACTTCTGAACACATTTCACCTAAAAGGCCAAGGGAGGTGCTCCCTGAAGACCTTAGAACCAAATTCCCAAGATTTTTTGACCCACTTGAGGAAGAAATAGATACATATGACCTCGCTGAAGAGGATCCCCACTTTCAGGAGGAGGAAGAATTCCTTAATACTGAATATTTACAAGACCCTGTAGGGGACTTTGAGGAAGACCCAGACATTTGTGAACCACAGCCCTGGCAGTCTCCAGGGGCGTCTACACACCCTGATGTTTTAGATCTGCCCTCTCCTCAGACCACGCCGGTCAGAGAACCTTCGCCTGTGGACGATCAACCCACATTTAATGTAATGCTACGCAAGGCGGCAGCACATTTTCAAATTGATACGGTGGAGACTACCCCAGAAGTAGATATTGTTGAAAAAATAATCAAGGAAAAGCCGCTTGCTAGCCAAGCCATACCCCTCCTCGCCTCAATCAAGAGACGCCTCGTTCCCTCTTTAACTACACCTGCATTAGTTAGAGGTGTCAATCCAAGAATCTAGAAGCTTTTTAGCCCCTCACCTTCTGATCCCTTGTATATGAGGGGTCATTCCATACCAGATTCCCTGGTAGTAAGCACCACAAGGAAAAGGGCGGGAGTTCCGCTATCTACTAGCGAAGCACCTCCGGACAAAGAGGGGAAGAAGCTCTATGCCTTACTGAAGAGAATTACATCCTCGGCTGCTTTTGCCACGCGTATTGCCAACAATACAACTTAGTTGCAGATTTACGCCGATGCCCAATGGGGAGTGTTTCGCGAAGGCCTACAAGAAGTCCCTGAGCCCTTGCGAACCCGCTTATTAGCCACTATGTCAGAAGGTACTCGGGTAAACCAAAGCATCATCCAGAACACCTTAGATGCTGCAGAAACGGCTGGCCGTTCCCTAGTCCAGGGCGTACTCCCTAAGCGACATGCTTGGCTCAGAAACTCAGGTTTCAAGTCAGAAACACAGGCGTCCCTCATCAACAAATCCCTTGAGGACACAAACTTGTTTGGTAAGGCGGTTGATCACGCTCTGGAAACCGCTAAGAAGGAACACGAAACATTAAAGACCCTGGACCAAATAACAAGACCTAATAAGCGTGGTTATGGCAACAGGCGCTTTTTTCGTGGCCAACGACAAAATCAACAACAATACATCTCTGCCAGCAACTGGTCCTCCCCTCAGGGAACCAGTGGACAATATGCACAAAGAGGACGTCGTGGCAAGGGAAGAGGTTGGGGCCCCACTCCTTGAGGCTCCCTGGCTACCACTACCAAATGACCCGAAAGTTTGTGTCCCCTCCCATGCATCTCCGGTCGGGGGCCGGTTAACATCATTTCTGCAAGCATGGGAGGGAATTACCACAGACCATTGGGTACTTTCAACAATAGCCCACGGTTACTGTATCAAATTCAGTCGGCCCCCAACATTCAGACCCCCAAGGGGAAGACATCTATCACCAGAACACCTCTCCATCCTTCTTCAGGAAGTCCAACTGCTTCTGGAAAAAGGAGCCATAGAGGTCGTGCCTCTATTACAGGTAAAGGAGGGTATTTATTCAGTGTACTTCCTTGTACCCAAAAAGGATCTAACCATGCGCCCTGTATTAGATCTGTGGCCAGCGAACAAATTTGTAAAACCTCAAAAATTTCATATGGTGACTTTACAGGAAGTAATCCCCCTGCTAACACAGGGGGATTACATGGCAACACTGGACATGAAAGATGCATACTTTCATATTTCAGTGTTGCCGGAGCACAGGAAATACCTCAGGTTCATGATAGAAGACAAACAATTTCAGTTCAAAGTGCTACCCTTCGGCATAGCCTCAGCGCCAAGGGTATTCACGAAGGTACTGGCAGTGGCAGTGGCACACCTGTGCAGGTTGTCCATTCCAGTCTATCCTTACCTGGACGACTGGCTCATAACAGGGGATTCTTACGAAACATGCTTCTCAAATACCCAAAAGACTGTAGACCTCTTGTTCAACCTGGGCTTCTCCATCAACGAAAAGAAGTCAAGTCTAGACCCCAGCCAAGTCCAGCAATTCCTAGGGGCTCTAATTCGAACAAAGGACGGCCTCGTCTTCCCCTCCAACGAGAGGATCCAAAACATGCTGTTTCAGATCCCTCAATATGTAGCTGGTGGAGAGGTGACGGTACGCAAAGCCATGCGGTTGCTAGGAATGATGGCGTCATGTATTTATTTGGTACCTCACGTGCGCCTGCACATGCGCGCCCTATGCAAGAGTGGCTCAACAGCCAGTGGTGTCAAGCCAGCAGACAATGAGATGATCTAGTGGTTGTCTCACAAGCCTTGGTTCTCTCACTGTAGTGGTGGCCGAGGGGAAAACCTTTTGTTCGGGAAATCCTTCACCACCCCCACAGTGGACGCCACTCTAACCACAGACTCATCCCTCACAGGATGGGGGGGGCTCACCTATCCCATCACACTGCACACAGAGTTTGGACTCCAAGTGTGGCGTCCAGACACACAAACCTGCTGGAATTGTTGGCGGTCTTCAAAGCACTGAAGGCTTTCCTGACACACCTATAAGGAAAGACAGTGCTGATCCTCACGGACAGCACCACGGCCATGTACTACCTGGACAAGCAAGGGGGCACTCGCTCTCCAGGACTGTCCAAGCTGTCCCAGAACATCTGGAGGTGGGCTCTCAAACAGATGTTCCTGTTATCTCAACATGTACCAGGGGAACTCAATCTTCTGGCAGACGGACTCAGCAGAGACTTCCCTCTACCCGTAGAGTACGAATGGCATTTATACGGAGAAATCGCCTCCAATGTTTTTGCAGAATGGGGCTTCCCAGAGATTGACTTGTTCGCAACTCTGGAGAACACCCAATGCCAAGATTACGCCTACAGGTACCCCCAGAACCGCTCCAAGAGAAACGGACTCTGGATAACGTGGTCAGGGAAATTTGTGTACGCTTTTCCCCCCGACTCCCCTTCTAAACAAAATATTGCATAGGATGCACCAGGAACCAGTTACCATGATACTGGTGGCCCCCATGTGGGCCCACCAACCCTGGTTCGCTCATCTGATGGAGATGTCACTGTCTCCTCCAGTTAAACTACCCTGCCCATACAGCATGTTGTCACAGGACAGGGGCCAAATGCTGCATCCATGCCCACAGACCCTGAACTTGGCAGCCTGGCTCCTGATGTTATAGAATTTGGATATTTGCAACTCCCTCAGAGATGCATGGACATTCTCAGAGAGGCAAGGAATCCGAACACTCGATACTGCTTCTCTAGTAAGTGGAAACGGTTCGTCATCTGGTGTAACTCAGAGCATCAACTCCGATGACTGCTCTCCCACACATATTGTTCTATACCCGACTCACTTGCTGGACTCAGGGTTAGTCTTTAATTCTATTAAAGTTCACCTTGCTGCACTCTCCGCCTACACTACGTCTCAACATAAGGTGTCATGGTGGAAAGTTCCAGTTATTAAAGCCTTCATGGAGGGAGTGAAAATAATTCACCCTCCTTTATCTAACCCAGCTCCCACTTGGGACCTGAACGTTGTTTTAACCAGGCTAATGGGCTCCCCCTTCGAGCCCATGCATAAAGCGACCCTTAAGGATCTCACTCTTAAAACTGCTTTCTTGATAGCTATCACCTCCATTAGGAGAGTGAGTGAACTACAAGCACTCTCTATCTTAGATCCCTTTGTAACAGTTCACAAAGATAAGGTGGTTCTATGCAGACATCCTAGGTTTGCACCGAAATTCATTTCAAAGTTTCATGTCAACCCGTCTATAGAACTACCAACGTTCTTTCAAAACCTATCGAACTTGGGAGAAAAGAGCCTGCACACACTGGATGTGCACAGGGCGGTCATGCTTTATATGGAAATAACTCGACCACTAAGAGAGACTAATCAGTTCTTTGTCTCAGTGGCGGCAGGAAGAGAAGGAGATGCAGTTTCCAAATCCACTATATCTAGATGGATTGTCCAGTGCATCACTCTGTTTCTCTCTTGCTAAGAGAGAACTGCCCTTCAAGCCTAGAGCACATTCTACTCGAGGCATTGGGGCATCCATAGCATTCATTGCAAATGTTCCACTTGAGTGCATTTGCAAGGCGGCTGTAATGCTCACCTGACTCCCACGTAGGCGCTGGCCTGGTTCGCGCTGCTGTGACCTCTTCTAAGGTGATGCGCAGGGTTCGGAAGACGGACTGGACCGGGCCCCCAAATCTGGCTTGTCTGGCCCGCAGAAGTATCCTTCTTAGGGTCTGGAAGGACGAGCTCTCCATCCTGCTTCTGATGCAAGGGCGCGTTGGTATCCAGTTACTTCACTGGATTTTCGGATTGGTGAGAATCAAACTTACTTGGCTTCCAGGTAAGTTTTTTTTTGATAAGAGGTTCCCCTTGTGTCCATGCATTAATGTACTAATGCTAGTGTCTTTTTCCCCATAGGGGCCGGGGTACGGAATGCCGGAGAGCAGGCACTGACCCGAGATGAGAGGTGAAATCCTTGTAGAAATCAGGTAAGTCTTTAATGAGCGTTTTATGGTAATGTCTTTTCATTCGCTCATTAACACTGATGTCTCTTTTTCCCCTTAGGGGCCGGGAATGCCAGGATGCGGTGCGGACCCGAAATGAAGAGGGAATGAATCAACAGGTAAGTCTTAACATGGAGATTTAGCTTTCCTTATTCCCTTCTCTCTCTCACCTTTTGTTCTGGTCTTTTTCTCCCTAGGCGCTGGGGCGTGACTGCGAATCCGGATGATCGCTGCTGAACATGGAGGCGCCCTGTAAAGGTGAGTGGAATGCGGCGCTGCAGCGATCGACGCAATGAGCTTTTAAATAAAAGTCTTCCTTTTCAGGATTGTCGGCGAGATGTCTCCGGGATGCGGATTTAGCAGGTAAGGAATTTTCCTTCTTCTGTTATCTTCTTCTCTTCCTTTGCAGGTGATCCAGGATGCTGGCAGGCGTGGCAGAAGTCAGGATGCAGGAGCAGACACGGTGAGCGTCCAGCTGCTAGATGCAGAACAACGCGAAGCACGTGTGGCTGTTCGGGTGGGGTTTAAATAGCCTTGGAAGAAGTTCCAGGTATGTATCCTTCCCCCAATCAGGTATGTATCCTTCCCCGACCACGCCCGGATGGTAAATTAGTCCCACAGGTAAAGTAGTTCCTTTCAGGCCTCAAGGAGGCCGGGATCCTGCAGCATGGTCTGCATCAGGTAAGTGCACCCAAGCACTTCCATAATGAGCCTGGCGCCTATGGCGCCAGGACTGATGTCTTTTATGTGCCTGGCGCCATAGGCGCCAGGACACTGTCCAAAGGGCCCCTATATGGGGTTGCTGGGTCCTTCCTTGGGGACTGGATGTCCGCTTTCGGGAACGCAGGGCTCGAACCGGCTCCCCGGGAGCGGGCATCATGACAGCGGCAACCTCGAGATCTGTACACACCTTTACAAAACACTATTGTCTAGATGCCCATTCTAGATCTGATTCCCAGGTGGGACAAGCAGTAATAAGACATCTTTTCTCTACTGTTCCTTCTCACAACGCATCTCCAACTCCGGATACTGCTTGCTAGTCTATGCACAGCATGTGATTCTAAGCAGATTAACAAACATCTGAAGACATGCGTTACTTATCGTAAAAGCATTTCTGATGGTTGAATCTACTTAGATTCACATGCGCCCACCCTTCCTCCCCGCTCGGATGGAAGGAACATAGACGTCTTATTACTTTCTCTCTTTTCTGTACTCACTCAAGTTAGTCATAAGCCTCCCTCATTGCAGAAAAAATACAGAGGGACCTCGACGCGTGAGGGTTTTGGGTACTCTACACGTCACTATAGGGATAGTATTACAGACACGCCTATGTCGACGTCCCCTTTACGAGTTTCGAAAAACAAGATGCAATACTCTGCAGTGACCACTGCATGTCGGACTATGCACAGCATGTGAATCTAAGCAGATACAACCATCAGAAATGCTTTTAAGGTAAGTAATGCATGTCATATACTCAAGAGAAACTGGTTCATGTACATTTGTATCTATGTACAATAAAGTTCCACCTGGACAAAACCTATGTCTCCACAGCTGGTCTGTGTTTGAATGCTGATCCCAACTACAATGACAACATGCGGATTTATAACATTGGCGACAAGGATGCTTGTGAAAGTTAAAAGAACCCATAGATCATGGAATAAAAGCAAAATAAATTACAGGACAGACCAATGCTGCAAGGAGAATGCAGCTACAGCAACCGAAAATGATAGTAAGGACAACTGTGGGTGGGGGAAGCAGCTGCAGAGTGACCCACCGCTCCCCTGTGTTTTAGTTAATCCATCCTGCCCAGTAATAGTTAAAATTGAACTTTGGTTTCTCTGGGAGGGAGGGCCCCATCAATAAGTAAACCCCAGATATCCCAGGAGAAAACCTTGCGCTCCAGCATAAAAAGGAAATTAGATTTTGGCGGTTTCTTAGAGGAATAGATCAAAGGAGCGCACACAGCTCATTAAAACAATGCTCATCAGTAAAAACAGCGCACATGCATTAGGTATAGACTTTACTTTAAGTACTGTGACTCACTGCTGAATGGTACCACCGTGCTATGTGGTCAGCAGGGTGTGTGAGGACGGCGCTCTATTAGTAGACAGTCTTTTCACAGTGAAGTTAAAGTTTCATGTCGCCTGTTTGAAATAAAATAAAAATAAATGAAAATGGAAATGGATTACTCAGAGCGCTGTTAGAACACCGTGATGTTTTCGACTGCCAGTAATTATGTTGCAGCGAGTGGGGTGTGCTGCAGCTCTCCATGGAGATGCGTAGACGGGGTTCGACTCTGGAGGCAGTTTGTTTCGGAGGTCCAGCGGTTCCGACCTCTGATGCACAGGACTGAATGATGACATGCATGGAATGCCGCAAGGATATGGCGATTGCTAGCGTTGTGAGTGAGCCGGCAAATTAATTACTTGGGTCAGAGGAAAGGACCTAAAATTTGAGAGGAAGTCAACTGCCGTAAGACATGTAACTTCTGTACTTATATATGACATAAACGTTGATGCACGGAGGGATAAGGAATGAATATAGCATTCCAGCGAAGCATGAATCAATGCAACAACACAAAATATATGTCTCTGCACAGGATTGAAAAAGGAACAACAGTTTTTAATCATCACGTGTAGAATGTTTCTTGATAAATGGCAGTAATCATCGAAATTGTTGCGTTGCCAGCTAAAACGTGACTGGAAAGGAGAAGTGCTGAGTAAGATTGACAAAATCTGTTACATTGTTGCTAGCAGAAATATTTGTATTTACTGGAAGTAAAACGAACTTTTTGGGCAATGAGAAAACTTATGCAATGCACATAGGGTGAATAGAAAATGATGGATTTTAGCATAAAGCACAAATGGTGTTGTTTTAATGACTATTTCGTTACAGGAATTATACTGATGCTGCTGCTTTTGGGTTTTAAATATATTTATGGTGTGTTGGCACTGATCAGCCAGCACACACTGATTGTTGGAACATCATATATTGCAGCACTGATTTAAAAAAAAAATATTGAGTGAATGATGGAAAATTGTAATTTCACAAGATGGGAAAACAATATAAAATGTTTTTGATTTAACAATGGAAAAGGTTAGAGTTTACTATGCAAAATGTCAAGGTATTACAATGCAAGATGTTTGAGATATTATAGAATATTATATGTTAAGTCAATTAATGTGACATCCCCAGTATAGTGTTGAATTGATGAATATAATTTAGGTTGTAGGTTCATTGATGGTCAAAATGGATGTTGAACAAGATTATACAGCTACCTTGAAAGTTATGTTGGGCCGTTGTCTCATGATGTTTGTGGAGTGTTGTGGCCCTAGATATATGGTGAAAATGTGTCATTGCCGACCATAGCACATGTATTGATGTTTTTGGTTGAAGTGCAGGGGTATCAGTGTTCTATTGTAATGGTGATTTACTAGATAGTAATTGAACTATACATAATTTTTGTGAATAATTGATTAGACTTGCGAGTTCAAAGACCTGATTGCCACATGTTTAGTTGATCAATCAGTGTTGGAGGGGAATGGAATTGGGGTAAGAGATTCCAATTTATCAGGAAGTGATGGCTAGGCACAAGCCAAGTAGGAATGTGTGAAATGTGCGCTCTAAGAGGAGGTACAAAAGTAAAAATGTTGCCAACTAAGAAGGGTTGAGCCTGATAGAAGCAGGTATACGTAGAGTTATGGAGAAATAAAGACAAAGTTAATGTCTCAACCATTAAAGGTTGTGATGTTTCGAGGTAAAATGTATTCAGTAAAGTGGAAGTTAAAAAAGAAATGGAAGAGTATCAACCAATGAGGGTTGAAATAATAGCGGATAATTTAAAAAGTATTAAAAGTGTGCAGAAATGGAAAGGCCAATAGGTTGTATAAATGTTAGCTATGTTTTCCCATAAGGTTAAAGTTGATATTTTGCTGTATCCAGTGCTACCAGGAGCACATCTTTGTTATATGTTGTTTTATGTGCATGATTGTGGTAGTGCCTGGGTTTGTGTGATGTAAGCATGCGAGTATGGGTAATATGGATGTACGTGGCGCTGGTGGGTATGTATGTGCTCACCTGTTGTGTGAGGATTTTGCATTCTGTATGCTGCCTCGTTCCGCTGTCCCTCGGGTATGTATGTGTACTCTATGCATGCTGTGTGTTGAAGTGCACGTGTTCGCTTGGAGATTTGGTTGGAGGTCGATTTGCAATGTTCTTTGGTTGAGATTCTGTGGTATGTTTGTTGGGTGATAAGTTGGAATGGATTGTAATTGTCTGGAATGCTAATGTGAGAGTGGAAGATGGCGGACGAACTGCCCCTCTGTATGCTATCCTGGGTATGGGCGACACCACTTTCCCTGTAATGTTAGTTTGTGTGCACTTTCACTTACAAAGTTTCTGTTTGGCTCTACTTCACAGCTGTGTGTAGCATCCAGGTCTGCCGTAGGGCAATCCACGGTCCCCCCTCCTGTTCCCCACCTGTATGTGAGATTGAAGTTCCATGGTTGCTAGGTTTAGTGCTGGAGTGTGGTAGGCTCTGTTTCTGGATGTGGCAGGTCCAGAAGGAAGGCTGTTAGTTGTGGTTGTATTTTATTGTTTATATAACGATATAATCCAAAGTGCTTTACAGTTTAACAACAAGAAAACATAAAACATAGAATCAATAATAATATACATGAATCAAACCAGAAAAACAGCATGTGGAACAATTTGCATTTGAGAAGGAAGAGAAAAGGAGAGGGAGGGGAAGGAGAAAAGGGAGATAGAAAAGGGAGTAAAGAGTAGTAGGGAGGGTGGAGATCATAGGGGAGACAGAGAAAGATAAAGGAACATGAAGATGGTATAGGGAGGAGAAAGAAGAGGAGGAAGGGGAAAGGAGTATGCTTTGGTATGAAAGGGAGATGTTCTATTGTATGTCTTGTATTGTCACTGGCCAGGAGTGCTTGCAATTAGAATGTTGATGCATGAATGATGAACAGCTCAGGAGAATGTTGAGTGTGTCTGTGAGTGAATGTTCCATGAGTGTCAGTTGGGTGGGGTCTGAGCTGGGTATGCAAGGATGACCGGTGGGTCTGCTCCTTCTCTGTCTTGTAAACCACCTATCCATGTTCCTGTCCTGTCTGCTGTATCACTGTATATACTCAAGAGAAAGTGGTTAATGTACATTTGTATCTATGTACAATAAAGTTCCACCTGGACTAAACCTATGGCTCCACAGCCGGTCTGTGTTTGAATGCTGAGCCCAACTACAATGACAACATGAGGATTTGTCACTCCTGCTACGAAAGTTTCTCTATCCTGCCTAAGGTTTAATAAAGTGTTCTTAACACCCCTTTACCTCCAACCTTTTACTGTGTATTTTGCTTCCTAAACTGCTATGATCTAAAGTAGACGGTAACCCATATTAATGGTGCCAAACGTTGATGTAGGTTGATTTGTTGTATAGTTATTTAACTTGCCAAAACTGTTTATTTTACTGCATATCTGTGCCTAATATGTAGTATTTTGTACTTTCCCATGTAGAGCCTGTACCTTTTAATAGACTTTTCTCTTGGTAAATGCACTTAACACCAATCCTGCCTCCTCCAAATCGAAACTTCTCTGCTCGGTTCTCTGTCAAAATCCTACACGTTTAAGGCTTCATCCCAAAAAGGCCTCTTTAAAAAAAAAAAATGTTTAGGCCGATTTAAAGCAGCCTTCAAGCAGCGGGAAAGGCTGATTTAGGGGACAGGGGATGGGGCTTTACGCCCAAACCCTCCGTTGGCAACGCATCCAGCCTCCGCACCCACTTTTCTACCGCATTGTCAGGAATTTCTTCTTAGAAGGGTATCTCACCCTCTTTGTCCCTTTTCACTCCACCCCTCCCGCCTTGTTACAAAGTGGCACCCCTGTCTCCCCCAACCAGACGCTCCCTTGCGCGCGGACACACACCTCCCCACCACAAATATTGTGGCCCCGCCACAAACATTGCCCCCGCATCCAATTGTATCCAGTTCTTTTTGCCCCCCAATCATCATCATGGGCAAAAGATTATACCAATTTCTCGGTTATGCTACCACTGATTGTTTCTTCAAGGACTTAAGTGTAAACTGCTCGCACCTTTTAGGTGGCTTATCGGAACCCCTCAACAATGAAGGGTTTGTAGAAAAACCCTAATAAGCCATTTGCATTACAGAAAATACACCCATGTTGTGGTTTCCTGTTGCCAAGGTGGTCACTCGTTGCTTAACAATGTCGTTTCACTACAGTGCCTCCTTTTTGAACTCCAGCTGTATCTTGGATCATTTTTGGCGTCACAAATAGCTATTTAGATACTGGGTTGTTATTGGGGGCCTAAAGGGAATGTTGCTTGCTATTATTTTGTTCCCTACTATTGTCTCTGAATGTTCTTTTGTCATTTGGTGTGTTGAGCAGTGTGCATGTTTTTCCTCACTTTAAACATGGAGACTGTTTTGCTTTTTATGAGTACACTTGTATGTCGTGCTCTCATTTTAACATGCATCTCCATATTTTTAGCATTGAGTTGTTGCGGTTTTGCTCGTTCCCCTCTGATATAATGGCGTCATTTCCTCTTAGTTTCTGTGGTTATGTAATTAAAATAGCTGCCAACTTGAATTGTGCATTTGCCTGCTGCCTGCGCTCGAGCACTTGTGTTTCCGGAGATTATAGCGAGGGATGTATGTTTTGGTTGCTGATGTAGAGGGGTCCGTGGGGCCTCTTTCCTTTCCTGCTCTGGAGGGTCCCAGGCATGCTGCCTAGAATAACAAAGTTGTATTTCCGATGCTCTTCCCTCCATGGATTAAACGTGATGGCAAGGGAGCATGGCAGTTCGAGACTTGAGAGCTATGGGGCACCAGACAATTTGAAAGAAGGCGTGTTTAGCACCAGCTATCAATGATTTTCACTGGGATTTTTTAACCTTATGTTGCTCAACACGGACTCGTTAGCCGGGTTGTGTTTGGGAATTTCTGTACTTCTATGCTGGCAGTAGGTTTTATTTGACAAAGCAATTAAGTGTTTCAGAGTAATTTGAGAGTTGTAGCCGAGCACTGCCGCTTGTTTGTAACAAGAATTGGCAAAATCAACAGGGTGGGCTCATGAATAGGCACATAGGTTGGCACTCGCATCACATGGGGGTAACAGTGTAAAAGTTTGGCATCTCTGCTCTTCAATACATTATCCCTGCCCTCATGCTAAACGCCACTCCTCATGCTCCCGAATCCGTCTGCAACCACTGCTTTCAATTTACAAGACTAACAAGCATTCACATAGAGAACATAACTTAACAAGGCCATTGCAATACTAATGGGAATGCCTGATGCTACAATGGCTGCTAAACAAGACACACAGCATTGCAGCTGATGGGCATCCAGGATCTATATGTGCCTCCGAAATGGAAACACTCTTCTCTTCACATCCATGACAATAATTTTGGATCACATGTAGGTGTTGCTAAATGCCCAATAAATGAGTAAAAACTAAAAATGTACTCTAACGGTTATTAACTTACTCCCCTTCGCCCGCTAGTTGTGCAGTTTTCTTACTCTGTGCTGCTAAGTTTACAACTCTGTAGAAGATCCCATGCCAGAGAAGGTGTACGCTGCTTCCTAACCCAAAAGCCCTGTTAGTGTACAAATGCACATGTGACCCTCAAAGTCTTTTTCGGGAATGTGGTTCTGTGCTTCCTGTAGCTGCTTGTGGGTGGGCTTTCAACGTAGGATACATCTCTACAAGCCTGCTTGGCTAGTATGGTGCCTTTCACGGCCTACCTTCCTATAGAAGGGGAATTAAAGCAAGGATGAGAATTAGCCTCAGCGCTATTTAATTTATATCTTGCATATTTACCAGAGGCATTTATCCAAGGCGCGATCAGCATCACCTTCCGCCTCCATTGCCAGCTGACGGTCAAGCTCCTCTTCAAAGAGGAAGTCATGTACCCTGGCTAAACTATGTGAGAAATCCGAGAAGCTGCAGACAGAGGAGAAGGCGGCTGAACAGCCCAAGCAGGCTGAACCGGCACAGGCTAAGACCTCGTTGGCGATGCAGTCAACGACTGCTACTGCCACGACTGCTAAGGGCGCTGATCTTGTGAGGATTGCTACCACTGATCAAAGTGTCCCTACCCCCAAGGCACGACACAGCCACATTGACTTTGGCAAAGTCTGCAGGCACGCCAGAAGGGGTGAAACCGGCTCAGGCCTCGGTTCTAGTCACCGGGGGGGGGGGTGAGCGGGGCGAGGAGGCCCCAAAGCAGCCTTCCCAGGCCATCGCCCAAACCATGGAGGTCTCGTCCATGGACAACGAAGATCAGGATTCCTTACATACAGTCCACATGGACATGGAAGAGGATGACGATGGCGGCACAGGGCCTAGTTGTCCTGCTCTGCCTTCTCAGCCGAGGGACATTTCCATGGATATTCTGCCTTTCTGCTCCGGTACCTCTGGTCCCCCAGGTCCATGATCAGCTTCCAACAAAGAAGAGGAAGTGTCATCCGATGCCCCCATTTCAACCTCCTCCGCCACGCCGGGTCCCTTGTCCCTCAGCAGAACCAGACACAGATACAGCCATGACGACGGATGACGACAAAGACATTGCAGCGGACAGAGAATCACCACATTTGAATGCTCCAATCAGGGTGTCCCCACCAGATGCAGTGGGATCATTCCACGCCATGATCGCCATGGCCTCCAAGCTGTTCCAGCTGGTGCCTGAGGAAACCCAGAAGGAGGGCTTCTTGTATCGAAAGCGCAAGGCCCAGAGGAAGACTATCATGGTAGTGCCCTTTCTAGACAATGTTTGGGAAGAGGACCTGGCCCTTATGAAGAACACTTGCATGGCTCCAGTCAAGCGGGGTAGGCTGGAGAAGAAATATAGGGTACTGGACTCCGCGCCCAAGTGCCTAAGGTCACAGCCATTGCCCGATTCAGTGGCATCAGCAGCCACGAGGAAACGGTCGGCCAAGCCATACTCATCTTCGGTCACTTTGGACAACAAGAGGAAAAGGAAGGACGTCATGGGAAATAAGGTGATTTATACCGCAGCGTCCACTATCAAGGTGGCCAGCGAACTGGTGATCCTAACCAGGTACAACATAGTTGTGGTACAAGCTGGCCCGATTCTGGAGTTCCTCCCCAACGATAAGAAAATGGAGGCAATCGCTCTCTAAGTGGCGTTGAATCATGCAATCAGTGACGTTGGAGGTCGCCAATACAGGGTTCCGCCAAATGAGGAACAGTGTCTGCCTTTGTTGCCAATGTTGGATGAAAGCCACAGATTTCCATCAGGAGGTCCAAGCGAAGGTGCTGACACGCCCTTCGACTGAGAGAATCTGTTTGGGAAGGTTATCGACGAGTCCCTCCAGGCCATCAAAATGGACATGGAGACGGCCTGTTCCCTGGGCACTCCCAGCAGCACCACCCGTCTTTCCGCTTCTCCAGGGGAAAGTCAATCAGGTCTTCAAAAGGTTTCTCCACATCGTACCGACAGCCTTCCAGATCCTCAATGCAGGAGGCCTACAGAGGCCGTTCCCGGGCCTACGGTAGCAGAGGACAGCGTTGCTGTCGCCCGCATGGTAGGACACCAGCGCTGAAGCAAGTCTGAACGGACCAGGTCGTCGGGGCCCCCACTCGTGCACCCCGGTGGGAGGCTGGCTAACTAGGTTCGTCAGCGATTGGAGAAAGATCACCACTGGCAGATGGGTGCTGGATGCTCTCGCCCAAGGACACACCCTGGAGTTTCAATGCAGGTGTCCGCAGATCCCACCGGTTACCCGTCAGGAGCAGCACATCCCACAGCTCCTGGAAGAGGTATGCGCCATGCTGCAAAAGGGGGCGATAGAGCTAGTTCCCCAACAGCTTCGGGGTTTATTCCAGATACTTTCTGGTCAGAAAGAAGACAGGGGGCTGGAGGCTCATCCTAGACCTAAAACGTCTGAACAAGTACCTAAAGTACCAAAACTTAAGGATGGTCACGTTGCAACATGTGCTCGGCCAACTGGAAAGAGGAGACTTCTTGACGTCAGACCTGGAGGACGCCTACTTCCACGTTTCCCATTCGCAAGAAACATCAGAGGTTTCTACGTTTTCTGGTGCAGGGACAGCATACTAGTTCAAGGCTCTACCTTAAGGCTTGAAGTTGGCCCCAGAGTGTTCACGAAGTGCCTGGCACCAGTGGTGGCCCATCTACACCTACAGGGCATACACGTATACCCGTACCTGGACGGCTGGCTGATTTGCACCCGCTCACGGGAGCTGTCCGACAGAGTGACGACCATCTGGCTACTTAACGCCATCACAGAACGCGCTGTTCCTAGGCGCCAGACTCGATACAATGTCTTGCCTGGCACCGCTGTCGGAGGAGAGGATAGCAGCCATTCAAGTAAAGGTGCAACGGCTGTCATTGGCGAAGACGGCCACGGTGGGTTGCCATCAAGTTCTTACTGGGCATGATGTCGTCCTGCTTCTACCGACTCTGCAGGTTGTAAATGCAACCCCTACAGGAATTGGAAGCCCGCTGGATACAGGTGTCTGGAAGCTTCATGGACAAGCTCTCTCTCAGCGACGAGTTCCTTTGGGCGATAGGATTGTGGGGCGTCCTATCCAACATCGCCCAAGGCATAGGATTTGGAACCCCCCCCCTTACGGTCACCACGGACGCCTCCCTAGAAGGCTGTGGCGCGCATGCCGGACATCTCCACGCCAGAGGCCTGTGGCTGCCGTAGGAGAAGGATCTTCATATCAACATCCTGGAGCTACGGGCAGTGTTCTGGGCCCTCAAGTCGTTCCTACCATCTCTGAAGGGCAAGGTGGTGAGGATCTTCACGGACACCACCACCACCATGTTCTACATCATGAAGCAGGGGGGCACTCGATCCCCTAGAACTCTTCAAAGAGGCTCAGAACATGTGCTTTCATTTCAAGGTGGTTCTCAGGCTGCAACAAGCACTGTCATCGGTTGGTGAACCGACCGCTGTCTCTCCATCCGAGAGCCCACTCCACCAGAGAGATCGCTGCAACGACAGTGTTCCTGTCTGGTGTGACCCTGCTGGACATTTGCAGGGCTGCTAAGTGAAGGTCCAAGCACACCTTCACGAAGTTCTACTGCATCAACAGGGATTCCAGGGAGGAGTCCAGAGTCGGCCAAGCAATGCACGCAACCTGCTCGCATGAGGCGAGACTGTTCCGAAGGGATTGTACTTTTTTACCGACTATAAAGGTTTGCAATGACAAAAACCTCTACAAATGCTACCACCAAAGGTTCGAACACCAAAAGGTCAAACCTTTGGTGGTAGCATTGCAG
Organism: Ambystoma mexicanum; assembly: GCF_040938575.1. Lineage (NCBI taxonomy): Eukaryota > Metazoa > Chordata > Amphibia > Caudata > Ambystomatidae > Ambystoma > Ambystoma mexicanum. The sequence goes on from NC_090934.1 coordinate 1,180,729,807, forward strand.
GTAAGTAAAGAAAAAGACTGCAGGGGCTGCAGGGGTGTCCCCCGCAACACCCCGCTCACTAAACTGTGTGGTGTAGTGAGCGGGGTGTTGCGGGAGAAACTCCTGCAGCACAGCCGCGAAAAAAATAATAATTAAAAAAACAGGCGCTGCAGTGGTGTTCCCCGCAACACCCCGCTCACTACACTTTACAGTATAGTGAGCAGGGGTTGCGGGGGGAAATCCCTGCAGCCCCCGTAAAAGAAAAAGAAAAAAAAAAGAAAAGGACCTTGCGGCGCCAGGTCCCGATCACGGAAGTGAAAGGGAACTGCCGCCGCAGGGACTCGGCGTGAAGAAAAAGGTAAGTGGGGTTTGTTTATGTTGGGAGTGTGGGTGGGGTGTGTGTTGTGGGTGGGGGTGTGGGTGTGTGTTGTGGGTAGGGGTGTGGGTATGTACATGTGTTCACATGAGAAAGTTACGAACTTTGGGTGGTTCGCACCTTTCTCATGCAAACTTTCTGGCCGCGGTAAAATCAGCCGCGGTCGGATCACGTAGATCTGTTCCGAAGATAAGAATGAATTGCTTCTGTTGAGCCTTGCCACCTCCTGTGGTTGTGTAATGTTGTACTGCTATGTATTTGTTATTCATGAGCATGTGAATCCATGCCAGACCACATGCAGGAGAAGGTTTTTTACTTACCTGTGACTATTGCTGGAGAACAATAGTTGCAGGTAAGTAACTTAAACCTTTCCCACCAAAGATTGTCTGTTGTGTTTCTATTTCGTTAACACCTCCTTAACGATGCAGATGATATGATATATATGATATTTTATTTCTATCACGCTTGTACCCAAGTGTTTCAGAGCGCGACAAGGCAAGGGAGGGGAACAGGGGAGAACAAAACAGCGATCTTACTGGGCCCAGTGACATTCAGAACGTGCAAGTGCATGGGAGGGGGAGAAGAGGAAAGTGCAAAGCAGAGGAGAAACTGACAATAAATAAATAATAAAGGCAACAAACAGTTTTAGTGCAGCCAGCAATTTGCAAGTGCTAGGGCAGCAGACAGGGAAGGTCTGATAAGTGCAGGAAGAAAAAGGGGGGGCTGTATGGGTACAGATACAGACCCCAGTGCAAGGGGTGGCCCGGAGGCAGTGCGGGAGGGTGGCAGGGTGAGCAGGTACCTGGGCCCGGAGGACAGAGGGTGGCCAGGTGCACGGTGCCAAGAGAGAACCGATCAGCAGGGGAGAAGGGGAGCAAATGCAGAAGAAAAGAGGAAGGTCTTGAGGTGCTTCCGGAACCGGAGATGGTTCTCAAGTTTTAGAGTGGCAGGGAGGCTGTTCCAGAGGGAGGCCCCAGCCGAAGACAGAGATCTACCGCCAGCTTGTTTCTTTGAAAAACGACTGACCCTGATGAGATTACAGTGTGCCTTGGATTAACTTCAAAAATACTGTATACACGATGATCTTGCAGTTAATCTCCAGGAGACAAAATCTATGAAGTTTTGTTGTCATATAGATGAACAGCTTGGCTTGAAAATCGGGTTATATGCTGTTGAAAGTGAGGAACAATACCGATATTTGGACATTTGCATTACCTGTAAGAATGTACACTGAGAAAATAAAAAAGGCTATTTTATTTGTTTATTTATATTGCGCTTATACACAGGTGAAGTGCTTCAAGGCAGTAAGGAAACAAAGGAATACAGTAATCATTCTTAGGCCTTGCAAATTCTGAATGATCTATGCAGAAAACAGAAAAACTAGCATACTAGGCCTGACATTTCTCCTAGTGCAAGTGCATGAAGTGGTACAGTTGAGACCAAGCTCGGGAGGTGGGTGGTTTACAGTATAGACGAAGTGGTCCTAGTGCATTTAGGTCCTGCATACTTACAGATGGAGGTGCAGAGACGGCGGGGGGGTGTCTAGGGGGTGGGGGTGCATGTGGGAGCGGGAACAAAAAGTCTGGTCCAGGGAGGGCCCTGAGTTAAGTGCAGAGGTTGCCCCTCTCAAGGAATTTACGCTGAAAGTGCAGTAATTTTGAACAAAGTGCAGCGACTCAGAGGAAAGTGCAAAAGACTGGCGGGAGAGCCTGGGACTTGTAGGCTCTGGAGGTGAACCAGGCAACCAGTCAGCAAAAACTGACAGAGTTGGGGAGGAGAAGGAGGGTGGAGATAAAAAAAAGGTTAGCAGGGGAGAGGGAGAGAGAAGGAGGAAGAGAAAAGGAATGTCTTGAGGAGTTTCCATAATTTAAGGTGCTCCACCTCAAGACTGAGGGAGGCAGAGAGGCTGTTCCAGAGGGACGCCCCTGCAAAGGATCTACCCCCAAATCTCTGTTTCTGAAAGCGGCTCACCCACAGAGAGTTGGAGGTCGAGCGGAGGACTCTAGAGGGAGAGTATTTAGGAAGAGAGTGTTGTAGATGGTGTGAGCCCAGAGAGCCTTGTGGATTATGCAGAGAGTCTTGAACTTGATCCTTGCTTGAGAGGAGAGGGGGAAACTCCAGAGGCGAAAGAGAGGTTGCAGAGGTCGGCCAAGGCTGGAGCGAGAGTGTCAATATTGTCCTTGGTGGTTTTGGAGGGGCAGAGGTCCAGCTGCTTGGAGGATGCTTTCATAGAGCGGACTTGTCTAGAGACCTCATCAGGTGTGACAGGGGAGAAGGGGGGTGGGTAATGATTCCAGTTATGACATTTTATAAATACAGGGGGCGTCAGTGTTAAATACCTGTTACTGCTTTATAATACCTGCATTATCCCTAAATACTGTATGGTTTGGAGACTTTCACTCATCCCATGGAGCATTGGGTGCAGGTACTTGAAGGTAAATTCTAGAGAAATAGTCTAGGTTTGCCCCGAGGCACTCCTATGCGATGTATATGTATGGAACTAGGAATAGTCTCCCTAGGTACATTATTGGCAATTCGAAGAGGTGTGTTGTACTTTAAAGCTTTCAACGTACCCCAATGTCCATTAGTAAAAATCTTTGGGAATGCGTTATCTGCAGGTAGTAATAAAGCAGCAGTGGCTTTTTTACACGTTAACTTATTTCTTTAATGCCATTGATTAGATTCCCGAGTGGTCTGACTCATTAGCAGCACTTAAAAAAAAAATCAAACTCACAACTCGGACTGGACCAAAATTATGAATACTTACAAACAAAAACGTGGGTATAATGCACAGTGCTCCAGATAAGATTTTGAAGTGGGAGTATTTTACTCCCTATTTTTTTGGAGTAACATGATTTTTTGGGGAGTAAAAAAGTAAATCCCATTCACAATGGGAGTAATGTATAAGTAAGTAAACATTTTAAACTGGAAAATGTAAATATTTTGTAATAATATTTCTTTTCACTTAGTTATTCATGCACATTAAACGTTACAGGTTTACCTCAGGCAGTAATAATAGTTTCTTCCTCTGGTACTACGTGCACTACTGGTCCAAACATATCCATGGAGCTGCGGGGGTACAAAACTGGGGCACAAGGTCCAAGATGTGGGTTTTCTATTTTTTGTTGGGAGTATTTAAACTCCCTACTTTTAGGGAGTAAAAGTATCTGATAAACCCCTTATCTGTAGGGCTGCTGATGCATGTATAATAGCGCAACCGCAACCTTACGCTCTTAAATTCCCATCAACTCAACTAAGGAGAATGTTTATGATGATGCGTTTTATTCTGTTGCCAACAATGGAAGTAATTGGTATATCTAAAAGGCCCACATCCGAGCGTTTATGTGGACTGTAATTCAGATTCCATCATTGAAGCAAGTAGTAGTCTGCTGACCTCCTGTGTAGAGCTAGAGAGGAATTCCAAAATATGAAAGATTTTAATAGAATGGAGCAGATACTTACTGATGAATTCAGCCCTAGATGTCTGCAGGGTCATTTTACTTCTTTGTTTATCGCTGCTAAAAGTATGGGGCAGAATTGGAGGAATGTTAAGTTAAATAGATTAATAGAACCCGAGATGCATAGAAAAAATGATGAAATTATTCTGAAATGTGTATACTGCTAATTGTATTTTTTAATTTGTATTTTCGGCGTGAAAACTGTGACACACTTTAATACAAAATAAATAAGATGATAATAGACCAAACGATTCCGCAATAATCACGTAGAGTTTCCTGACCGAAGTATCTCACACTGGTCCTATAGGTGCATTTCTTCGGAGGGACTGTCCATTACAGGTCCTATAAGATTATGTCTCGGAGGTCTATTGCTCAGTGGTCCTATAGGAGGCTGTCTCATTGAATCCTGATAAGGCCGACTCAGCCCTTCATCCTCCAAGATTGAAAAATGTTGTGATTAATTTAGGTAATAACCACTTGTATTACAGGCTTAGAAGCAAGAGGAATCTAGCATGTAGAGCAATGCAAATAAATGATTTTATTATTATGTCTCTGAAAACCTATCCTTCACTGGTCTTCGATGCACAGGACTTTGAGGAGCTATTCTTTATTGGTTATATCATTGCTTGTCTTAGAATAGGTGTGTCTCACTGTTAAGTAGTGAGCCAGAGACGACAAAGTGTTCAACAACGGTTTTATTACACGGCTCACCAGTCTTCACGTTATTATAAGCAAAACCAAAAATATGTGACTTCCTCTTCAAGTTAATGCAGCTTTACAGTTCGTATCGGCTCGAACGAAGTTTTCGCAAGGCCGTTTCTTTTAAGTAAATGTCCCGCACTTCCTTCAGTGCTTTCACCAGGCTTGCGGATGTAGGCTTTCCGAGACTCAGCCCACTGGCCCGCCTGGCCCCAGAAATCGTAGAAACATAAAACAGGCACCTCCCCGTGTCCATCCTCACGCTGCGTAAGGCTCCTTTCCCTTCAGGCCCTTCCTCAGCTGCGCAGCTGACTTCGACCGCCGGTCTGGTAGGGTGTTCTCCGGCGGTTCTTTCTCTCCACCCTAGTACGCCCACTGGTACTAGGGATTGGTCTCGCTCCAATCCGGGGCAGCTCCGTCAGCCTCCTTCCACTCCTACAAGACCCCCTCTGAGTGCTTTGGTGATGCTTTTAACCCAGGTGCCCCTCCTCCCCAATGATTACCGCCGGGTGTTCCCAGCAACGGTTTCCCCACACCTGCTGCTAATTCCCCTCCTCCTCCCCTCTCCGCCCTCGAGGTGTTAGCTTTGGTTTTACTCACTGACTGTGGGGGTGGGCCTGAATATGGAAGCGTGTTTTCCCGTCTTCCTTGCTTATTTTCCTTTCCCCTATTCTGGCTTTTATACTGATGCCGTATTTGGTGGGGCATTCTGGGATATGTAGTCTGTATGGTTTTTTCACTTGCTTCACTCAAGGGTAGCATTATTTGTTCTGTTGGCTTACACCCCTCCCTGCTGTTCTGTTCCATACCCTCCCTTCGCACATTATCTCGGGTGGCGGCCACTTGTTCACCATCGCATACTCCCCCGAAAGACCCATGCCGTTCGGGCAGGTCCATGGCTCGGGATAAGTAATCAGCCACCAACTAATATTTTCCCGGGTTGTGTACTGTTGTGAAGTTGTATGGTTGTAGCGTCAAAAACCATCTTAGGACTCAATGGTTGGAGTCTTTCTGGGTAGCCAACCATTTCACAGGGGCATGATCAGTAAAGAGAGTAAAACTCCTCCCCAGTAGGTAATATTTTAGGGACTCTACCGCCCACTTGATTGCTAGGCATTCCTTTTCCAGGGTGGAGTACGGGATCTCATGGGGAAGGAGTTTCTGACTTATGAAGGCGATAGGGCACAGGTTTTCCTCAGTCCCCTGTGATAGGACTGCTCCCAGCCCTCATCCCGAGGCATTTGCCTGTAAGTAGAAGTCTTTGGTAAAGTCTGGACAGTGGAGCACCGGCTGGATGGAGATCATCCGTACCAATGTTAGAAAAGCCTGCTTTGCTTCTGAGGAGATTTGCAGGGGACGGTTTGTTTTCAGTGAGTCCGTAGCTATGGTTGAAAAATGGGGCAGGAATCTTCTATAGTACCCCACAAATCCAAAGGCTCGAATTTCTCTTCGGATTTCAGGCATTCGCATCTTTTGTAGGGATTGAATTTTGTCCAATAGTGGGGTTATTACACCACCACCCCCTCCCGCCCCCCCCATGGCATAACCCAGGTATGTGGTAGTCTGAGCCGGCAGTTTAGATTTTTTTGGTTTAATGTGTAAACCTGCATCTTTTAATGTCTGTATTACTCTCGTTAAATGAGACAAATGTTTGTTCCACGTATTGCTGTAAATTACAATGTCGTCCAAATAAGCAGCCGTGTATTGTTCATGGGGTCGTAATATTTTATCCATTAGGGCTTGAAAGGTGGCTGGGGCTCCATGTAGCCCACAGGGTAAAACCGTGAATTGAAATGAGCCCTGTGGTGTTGCAAATTCTGTTTTTTCTTGGTCGGCCGACTCGAGGGGAATCTGCCAATAACCCTTTGTTAAATCCAGGGTCCTCAGAAGGCAGCTGAACCCAGTCTTTCTATGAGCTCATCAATCCTGTGCATTGGATATGCTTCATATCGGGATATGGCATTCAACTGCCGAAAGTCCGTACAGAACCAGATGGTACCATCTGGTTTTGGTACTAAGACTACTGGAGAACACCAGGTGCTTTTCGAAGGCACAATGGTTCCTAGGGTCAGCATGTTTTCTATCTCCTTGGCGATCTCCCCACGTTTTGACTCTGGAATTCGGTACGGCCTAAGGCGTACTATTTTACCTTCCTCCGTGGGTATGGAATGGGTAACCAAGTGTGTTCGCCCGGGCAGGTCTGAAAATGTCCCAGCTACCGTGTTTAACATATCAAACAATTCAGTTCTTTGTGTCTCATTCAAGTGTTCCCCTACTTGAACATCCTGTAGGCTACTAGGGTTGTTCAGAACCATTTGTTCTGGGACCGACATATCCGATAGTGCCGAACATAGCACACTCTGGGTTCCTTCTTTCCACAGCTTGAGTAGATTGATATGGTAGTTCTGAGTTTTGCGTCCGGGTTGTTCCACCTCATAGTTAACCGGGCCCAGGATTTTGGTTATCTAATAAGGCCCGTGCCATTGAGCCAGAATTTTGTTTGTGTGGGTCGGCAGTAACACCAGGACTTTATCCCCTATCTTAAAGGATCTAGGCCTACTTCCCTGATCATAGCATTTTTCTTGTTTTTCTTGGGCCCTACCCAGGTTTTCCTGAGCATAGTCTTTCAGTTTTCCCAGTTGCTCCCTCAGGTCACTAACATATTCGGTGAGGGACTTTTCTTGTTGTTCCCAGGTTTCCTTTAGTAATCTCGGAACCGACTTGGGTTGTCTACCGACCAACAACTCAAAAGGTGAGTATCCCGTTGATGATTGCGGGGTATCTCTCAGAACCATTAATACCCATGGCAAAACCCTCTCCCGCCCCAATCCGGTGGGGCTGGTGGCCCTCCTTATCTGTTTAATTGTTTTATTGTAGCGTTCCACCAACCCATCTGTTTTTGGGCGGTACACTGAGGTTTTCAAGTGAGTTATTCATAGGGTTTTGCATACCTCCTTCATCACCACCGACATGAAATTGCTCCCTTGGTCGGTTACTAACTCCATGGGTATGCCCACTCGATCAAAGGAAGGTAATAGGACATTGCATACTTGCCTCGCTGAGGTTCCTCTTGGAGGGAAAGCCTCGGGATACCTGGTGGCGTAGTCCACTATTACTAGGAAGAACCGGAACCCTCAACTGGATGGTTCTAATGGGCCCACAATGTCCATTCCTATCCTCTGGAAGGGCTCCTTGATCAGGGGCATTCGTTGCAGTGGTGCTCGGGCCGGTATGTGGTTGCTCGTTTTCTGACAAATTGCACACTCCTGGCAATATCTGGCTATGTCTGCATATATTCCAGGCCAGTAGAAGTTTTGTAACACCCTTTTCCCCGTCATGTTTTCTGCTAAGTGGCCCCCTGTTGAGTGATCATGAGCTAGTTGAATTAGTGTCTTTCGATACGGTGGGGAACTAACAATTCTTATTTCTCGGGTTACCCGATAATATAGCCCCTGATTCTCTTTGAAGTATGGAGTGGTAACCAGGTTTTCTCTTATTGCTAGGGCTTGCTCACATGCCCTTTTTAGGGTTTCGTCCAGCCCTGCTTCGGTCCTGAAGGATGGAAGATGGTCCCCCACTCGCCAGTCAGAGTGCAATATCCACTTCTTTTTTTTTCAATCAATTTAGTCTTCCTTTTCTGGTTGCTTGAGGCCTTCTCTCTCATGTCCCGTCCTCTGATTTCCGTTTGGGAAAACGGGGCTTCTTGTAACAATTTATCAAACTCTGGAATATCTGTCCCTATTAGAACGGGAGCGGGTATGGTGGGGATAATGGCCACTTTGACTGGTATTTCTTTACCCTGTAACCCTATCACAACGTCTTTCGTAGGGTACCCTTTTATATCCCCATGTACACATTTAATGTCAACAGTTCTCACCTGTCCTGGGTCTTGCTCACTCACATGCGGTTGGATGGCCGTCTGTCTGCTGCCGCTATCCATCATGGCTTGTTGGGGATGTCCATCCACTGTAACCTGAGTCACATAAGGCAGTTTCTTCCGCTGCCCGTTCTGTTGTAAGATCCCGATCTCCATGGGTTCCGTTTTGTTTCTCTTGGCACAGAACCGTGCAATGTGTCCCCATTCTCCGCATTCAAAACATTGGGGCCACTGCCCTTTTAGTATGCTGGTTCTGTTATTGGGCTTAATCTCCGGTCTGTTCCGCGGCTCCTGCGTACCTCCCCTGTGATTACTACGCAAGGAGGGAGTTTGTGTGATACCTTGCTGGCAGGGCCGTAAGGGTACGTGGTTGTCCCAGCTTTTTGGTATGCTGTGGCCACATCTATGGCTACCGACAGTGTCGGGTGATGATGTTGCCTAACCCACCGTTGGATGGGTCCTGGTAGGGCCTCAATGAATTGCTCCAGCATTACCTTTTCTTTGATCTGCCCAATCGTGGCGGTATTGGGTTGCAGCCACTTCTCCGCTAAGTCTTGTACTCGATAAAACAGCTGCCTTGGCCTTTTGCCGGGTTTTAGTCGTGTTTCCCAAAACTGAAGCCTGTAGGATTCCTCGTCCATCCCTAGCCTCTCCAGTACTGACTTCATATCTGCATACGGGGTGTCCCCGGTAGGGTTGGCCGCCTGATGGGCTCCTTGCATTACTCCAGTGAGTCGGGGTGCCAAGAAGAACGGCCATCGGTCCTGTGGCCATTGTACTGCCTGTGCTATTCGTTTGAAATTCACAAAGAAGAAGCTGGGGTCGTCTCCCACCTGGTATTATTGTAGCACGGTAGGAGGAATGGCTGGATGAGCCCGATGTGCCGCTACGGATTCCCCAAACATTCTCAAGGCTTCCCAGCCCTGCTCTTGAGCTGCTGTTTGCACTTGTAGAGCTTGTTGTAGGGCCTGTCTGTCCGCTTGGGCCTGATGGCCTTGCACCTGCACCAGTTGTTGCAACTGCTGTTGCCCTTCAGCCAATGCCTTTAAGACTGCCTATATTCTGTTGGGTAGACATGTAGCTTCAGAATCCCACTTCTGCCACCACTGTTAAGTAGTGAGCCAGAGACGACAAAGTGTTCAACAACGGTTTTATTACACGGCTCGCCAGTCTTCACGTTATTGGAAGCAAAACCAAAAATACGGGACTTCCTCTCTTCAAGTAAATGCAGCTTTACAGTTCGCATCGGCTCGAGCGTGGTCTTCGCACGGCCGTTTCTTTTCTGTAAATGTCCCGCACTTCCTTCAGTGCTTTCACCAGCTTGCGGCTGTAGGCTTTCCGAGACTCAGCCCACTGCGCCACCTGGCCCGAGAAATCGAAGAAACATAAAACAAACAGACACCTCCCCGTGTCCGTCCTCACGCTGCTTAAGGCTCCGTTCCCTGCAGGCCCTTCCTCCGCTGCGCAGCCGACTTTGACCGCCGGTCTGGTAGGGCGTTCTCCGGTGGTTCTTTCTCTCTGCCCTTGTACGCCCACTGGTACTCGGGACTGGTCTCGCTCCACTCTGGGGCAGCTCTGTCAACCTTCTTCCACTCATAAAAGACAAGACCCCCTCTGAGTGCTTTGGTGTTGCTTTTAACCCAGGTGCCCTCCTCCCCAGTGATTAGCGCCGGGTGTTCCCAGCAACGGTTTCCCCACACCTGCTTCTAATTCCCCTCCTCCTCCCCTCTCGCCCTCGAGGTGTTAGCCTTGGGTTTAGTCACTGACTGTGGGGGTCTGCCTGAATATGGAAGTGTGTTTTCCCATCGTCCTTGCTTATTTTCCTTTCTCCTATTCTGGCTTTTATACTGATGCCGTATTTGGTGGGGCATTCTGGGATATGTAGTCCGTATGGTTTTTATTTCACTTGCTTCACTCAAGGGTAGCATTATTTGTTCCGTTGGCTTACACCCCTCCCTGCTGTTCTGTTCCGTACCCTCCCATCGCACATTATCTTGGGTGGCGGCCACTTCTTCACCATCACACTCACTGATCCTGTTGGTGTGTGCAGGGCTTTATTCGGGTGGGGGCTACTCAGGGCTCTACCACAGTAATATCTAAAAATTGCCCTCTGGGCGGTGTCTAGTGGGGGTTCTCCCTGACTGATTTTTTTTTCCTATACTGTAAAAGACATTGGAAACCTTATGATTGACACTACTGCTCCCCCCTTCTTCTCCATCACCCCGGTTTAGAATTGCATCATCCGATTCATGCCCTTGAAGTAAAATATTCGTTTTCTGAAAGGAAAATGTATAGAATATATTGTCTGATTTCTGGCAGTAGATTGTGTTATGATAAGATATATGATATGATATGATAAGGCATTTGTAACGCGCCTATACACAAGTGTTTCATGATGGTTCATGTTCAAGGGATTGGAATTTGCATTTTTGTGCACTTGAATATTTTAATATAGTAGATTTTGTGAATCATGGTCACTTGAATTTTAATTAACACACCTTCCATGTTTGATTTTACTCCCTTTTCAGGTCTGGTAGAAAAACTTGATTATGTGCTTTAAGCCACTCCTGTAGTTGCATCGGTGACACTTTTTTAAAGATTCCTTATATACTTGAGATTCTTAGGCCGTACCAGACCCTTCTTTGGTCCCCCAATGAAGTATAGTTTTATGACTAATTGGAACACCCCTCGATTTCTTATCCAACTTTAAGCATTGGGCACATGTCTTAGATTAGCCAAACCTTCAAGCCTTTTTAAATCCACTATAACTTTGTTGGTGTCTTGTAAGCATGCCCCAATGCTCCAACCCCAAATCTATCACAACTATACTGCACTGCGGATCCCCTAATATGGGTGAAACCAGGCATGTAATTGTCTGGCAGCCTTGAGAAATATCCGTCTTGGGTTGATACAGCTATGTATAAAGTAGCACTGGCTGCTAAGACCCTTTCCTGGAAAAAAGCTTTACATTTGGGCTAATGTGCATATCCACAATGCCTTGCTGATGTGGCTCTGAACTGGGGGTGAACTTCCAGCGATTGCTACAAGGTGGTGGTGGAGTGGCATGAGTGACTTGGCTCAAATGGAGTATGCTACTTAAACATAAGTGGGGTTATAGAGAAAGGAAGCATTTATATGCTTGTTGCAGTTTTAGTGAGAAATGTGGGACTGGTCTTGCATCATCAATAACTATCAGTTGATGAATAATATTCATGTGGTCACCTGTGGTGTGTGGCTTGTAGAAATGGTGTCATAAAGATGGCCTCTAACAAAGCTCATACAATCTTACATATCTTTATTTAGGGATGGATCTGAATTTGTTCGGTCTCATTTTAAATTTACCTTCATTCCTACAAAATGAGTTCCAACAACTTCTCTGAATTCATTGCTATCTCAAAAATTACCATATTGCAATTATGAAGCCTTATTTGTAATGTTAACTATGTTCAACAGGAAATAAAACAAATACATTTGAAATGTGAGCAGTTGCTACCTTATTTTAACCACTGATAAGATGTATATACTAGGACTGAATTATTTCAGTTACTACCCTTGAGATAACATGATCACAATTACTGACTTACTAAAGGATGCTATATGATCAACCTTGCCTTTGCTGAAATAATCTTCACTGTCAGTCTGCTAAGTTCGTTACAATGTGAGAATCATTATCAAATCGTTCCCCCCCCCCCCCACCCTTGCACATGTCTGTTAAAGGTAAGTTTTGTGCCAAACCAATCCATGGCATTTCACAGAGCACAGTTGCTATTTTCCTGTTCTCCATGTCCAGTGGGATACTTGTTTGGTGTGGTAGCTCATGCTGGTTACAAATCATGACCTGGTTTCTGAAGTATGAAAGCACTTTTTTTGGGCAGAATCTTTTTCGACCTTGTCTATTTCTTGGTGAACATATCCAGCACAGCTGTGCAAGTTTAGTTCTAGTAGTTCTGAGTTGATAGTCTTGGTAAATGAATGCTTCCATTTTATTCAGTGCATGTTGAGTTTGTTCTTGTGTTCCTAGTGAATTCAGTGCTGAACAATTGTCTTCAGGTGTTGTAGTGACTGCTTGCCACTATGAAATGTTATCTTTTCCTGACAAAGTACTTTTGCAATTCAATCCAGACAGTCAGGAAATTCAGGAAATGAAGAGAGGAGACGTGATGGGAATATCTCTGCAATTGGAATAATGTGTTTTGAAATGTACACAGAGACTGGGGGAGAGGGGCTTGGAATTTGTATAGGACCCCAGTCGCAAGAATAAAAACACCTGTGTCGTATGCAAATTCTATAGCGTTTTGTATCTTTTTGTTGTTTGACAATGTTGACATGAGGTATTTATTATCTTAGTGTCTGCCCCAAAGAGCAATGAGAGGTGACAACTTCTGTACATCACTCCACTACAAAGTCTTTTTTTGGTAACTGGGCCATTCTGAAGCAATTTATCTGTGGTGTTAATGTGTGAAAGTAGCTTCTTCATGGTAACATTGGGTATGTTTGTGCTGCCCGTGATTTTCTAGTGTGTTGGCGTAATTCCCTGTAGCCCCTTTTTGGGTGGTTGTTCTCCCGATTGAGTTTTCTTTGTATGCGTTAAACACGAAGCATATTCCTTTACACTTCAAGTACTTTTCTTTTTTTTTTTACTCAATACTTCAGCCAGATCTGTGCATGTCTAATGACTTTTTACTTCTCCAAAGCTTGAACCTCGTCATGACATCAACAGTTACAACAGTTGCAATGCTTTCTTGGGGAAAATTGAGAATTGTTTTTTTGGCCGGTGAGAGAGACTTCAAGATTTCGATACATTTGCTTTTTTGCTGGCATAGTTCCATCATCAAAAGTGATTGTGGTATAGCAGAGAACTCATGGAGACCTTATGTCTCACAGAAATAGTTGATGGTAAATGGTGACCACTCTGCTCTTAACTCGAACAGTACCAGACACTTTAATTTTTTCTTGGTCATGAAAGGATCCCATACATGTATGGTGCTAGTTGCAGATGAGTCTCTCTTGAACTCATCAATCCAATACCAAGAGCATGAACTTGGCCAACACCTTTGCAATACTAAAATTGCCTTGATTGCAACGTTGATGGGTTCGGGTCCATCATATAAAAATGGATTTGGAATATGTTTAAGTTAAATAAGCCATTTGTTCATTGCAATATCCTCTGTTTAATGCTACTTTTGATTTGTAATGATGTTTGTGTGGCTTTTCTTGCTTTGGTTGCCCTGCCCTGATCGGCCTGTTCACATGTAGGATGCAGTGTTATGCCTCCTTAAACTCAATAAGCTTCAAAGCTCTCTTTTGAAGTGTACGCGATCCAAGAGCGCAGAAAGGAACCAGATCAAAAGGAAAAATTCAGTGATGAGCGAGAATTTGGGAACCATGCAAATAAAAGCTAAAATTAAATTACTTAATAGAGGCTACAAATCTACTACTATTGCAAAAGCATGGAAAAGCCATATAAGTGGCCAGAAGTACATTGTTACAAAAGAGAAACCTAAACCTCCAAAACATTTTCAAAGATCAAATCACTACCTAAGCCGTGAGCACTACAAAATAAGGCAAATCTTAAGCAGTCATTTGAAATTACTGTTGGTTGATAAAGACATCGGCAAACACGTATCTCACAAATCTCTAATGACAAACGGAAGAGTAGCACAGAAAATGTAATATAATATTAGTCCAATTTTTTTTTTTTTTTAAAACCACAACAGTACTGGACACACCATGTATGCCTTCTTAGCCAATCGGTAATTTTAAATGTGGACATTGTACAATTTGTCCATGCATGTCAGACCAGCATAAAGACCTCACAATGCTGAATGGGCATACGCAAACTTATATGTGTAATTTATGGGGTCCTATGCATATCCAACAAGTGGTATATAGGAAGCATGCATTATACGAAAACTTAAAATATGTGTAAAGAACACATTAGAGCCATCAAAAAAGGTATTAAATACCGTTTGGGATTGCCTGGGAAAACGGAGCACCCTCAAGACTGCATCAGCAGCATAAAATGCTTTGGCTTCGGAAGAATACGATTGCCCCTGAAGGGTGCAAACAAAGAATCCTTACAAGAGACAAAAAGAAGCATAATGGATAAACAAAATGAATTCGTGTTTATCTGGAATGAATCATGACAAACTATATGCATTTTTGCGATTAAGCTTTATAATTTTGTAAATATTTTTTTTTTTGTCAATGATTTGCATTAATACCACCTCTGCCAGAAAGGCAGCACTCGGCTTCCTCCTTTAGCCATGCAAATGGAAGAGAAGAGGGACTTGGAGTGGAGACCCGCCTTCCATTTCAAGGTTAAACATCTCCCCGGCTGCAGCTAACGTAGCAGCGTGGACAGATTTTTAATCATTTCTTTTGTATTGATATTAGTACTTCAAGGGTTTGCTTTACGGCGCAGGGCTCCTCTCTGGCCTAGCACTTTGGCCCCAGGCTGTTACCAGCCAGTGAAGCCCAGCAAACCGGTGTTTATTGCTATAGTATGGATCTTTCAGGATTTATAATGTGTGTGTTATAGAACTATTCCTTCTTACGAGCCACAATGCAGTAATGAATCACGTATCGAGGATGGCACTATTGAAGATGAGCCATAATTAATAACAAGAATTTCTATCATACTATGATTCAAGAGGAAACTAATCTATCAACAGTAAGAATCAATTACCCTGTTGAGGAATAATATAAAAGGTTGGCACTAATTGGGATGAGCCACTATTAAAGATATAGTGGACTATTGAAGACGAATACTTTTCAACACAAGGTACTAGTTTTTGTCCCTAATAAATATCTTTAATTATTCGGTAGAGGAGATTAAGATTACAATACAAAAATATGACACATGATAGCAATTGAGCAACAATAAACAGAGCTAATAGAACCAGAAAACCTGATCTGTAACATCAGTAATAAAATAATATATACTGTTTAGTGGCGCATTGTTTTTCCATTTTTATTAAGAGCAAGTGTCTTCATTACATAACAAATCAGATTTAGTTCTAGGAGATACACGCGACAGAAACCCGAGTAAAGTACATAGAGGGAAGTGCCCAAGAATCCAATACATTTGCACATTTTGTGAAGAAAAGCTTTCAAGGAAATACGCTGTGGTTGGTTCTTGGAGACATGTTTGACTACTATGGGCATGTAAAAAAATGATTTTCAGGAATTTTCTGGATCGTATCTATCACCTTTTGAGTAACAGATTTCCTTGCATTGTCGCTCTCCATCTTTCATTGTGACATCCGTAACTTAACTTCCAAAGGTCCTCGCAAAACAGTCCATGGATTTTACCGGACTGGCACATGCGGGCACATTGTATGGGGTTTGCTGGGGTTTATGTACATTTCCCAAGACATTGTGTACATTTTTGAGAGTCTTTTGGATTGCTTCACCTTCTCCATTGGCTCTTTTCACCCAACTAAACCTCGTACCTCTTCTGACATGCACCCTCAGTGCAAACAGTGTGCAATGAATGCCTCCTAGCTACAGGTATATTGCAATAAAAGACAGCTTTTTTTATTGTACTTGCGTACTGGTACTTTGGGGTCTTATACAGGGAAGCGCCTTCGCTCACCTGAAATCACGCCAGCACCTTGGTGTTCTAATATTGTTTTTTTATTTTATTTGTGCAATTGTCTATCTCTGTGTGCACTTCCATTGGATTGGTTTATTTCTTCTGCAGTTGTATTTTTCATGTGTTCACAGTCACTGTCTTTGCACACATTTTGAATTATGACCTCTTCAAGGTGTTTTTTTTTTCAAATTTATTTATTATTAAAGCCTACTATTGTTGGTTTTACCTACCTACATTTTATACCACTGTAGCGCTTGCGTTTGGATGGCAGGGGTTGATATAGATGCATAACACTTTTCCATAACTTCAGTCAAATGATTGTACCTGATACAGACAATACAAATAAATCATTGGAAAGAAATGATGTCTTGGACATATAACACGAGCACTGTAATTGCAGGTATGTACTATCATTACAGACATTTTTGAGGTATCATTGACGACAGAGTAAATATTTTAAGGACCACGTGTTCAGTCCTGAAATTATCTTTGAAATGAGACCTTGGATATTAAAATCCGACCATAAATAAGACATTTAAGGTTGTATACACTTCACTGATGGTCTTCTTAATGACATCATTACCACATACCACGTGCCATGGAAATATTAATCTCTAGCCGTGTTCTGATGATGCAAAACTAATCCCATCATTTCCCTCACTAAAACTAGCCGGGAGCATGTTTTTTTTTTTTTTTACAGTTGCTCCTGCATGAGAGACAGAGGAGCTATCCCTCAAATTCCAAACGATCACAAATTCATCCCTCACGCCGAAACTACAGCAGGGCTTGAAGCCTCGCAAAGCAAAACACTCCCACTGCTTGCACAAACCATACTCTTGTACTTGGACAGCACGTGCTTTAGACATCCAAAATATCCACAGCGATGTCTAGATGCTGCAAATGCAGCCGGCTAGTGACAACACATCTGTGCGTCCCAGTGGGACTGTGAACGGGCGTCGGATCTCTGGTTAACTGGTACACCCCGTTTCGGCGCAGCCGGTTCGGCGCGGGCCGATTCGCTGTGGCCAGTTTGGTGCGGCCAGTTCGGCGCTGGGATGTTTTGGCGCGCCAGCGCGGAACCGGCCGCGCCAAATCGTCCCGCGCCAAATCGGCTGCGCCAAATCGTCCTGCACCAGCCTGGGGAGGGGTAGCAGAGGTGGGATGGATAGGAGGGCAGATAAATTCATGCCCCGTTTCTTCTCGATGCCGCAGAAGCCTTGACATTAACATTGCATGTTTGGGAGTGTGTATATTAAGAAGAATTAATACACATTTGGAAGACTTTCAAAACCCAAGAGGTCATATATAATGGTCAAAAGGTTACTGTGTGCATCTGATGTTGAAGTTATGTTTGGGCATGCTATGGGCTGGTACGTTGTAGCTTCTTAATCGCCGGATGTAGCTCCTTCTTGCCCAGTGATACCGGATACTGGTTGATCCCTGCATTACACTACTTTGAGGGTCTTACTTTCTTCTCTGACACTACTCCACAATGCGCCCAAACTGCTATATTCCTTTGATCCATAAGAGGGCTACGGTTTGATTTCTGATTCTCGACCTGCACCAGTCTGGGACTTGTTTCCTATGCATTCTATGTTTTCAGTTCAGGATCTGCCTTCAGAGATGCCAGCACCCATCACTCTTTGTTGCTGGTCATGTGCCCAGTGTTCATGAGAAACTGATGCCAATGTAATGCGTTAGTTAGTGAACCTGTTTAATGCTGATGAATATCTAAAGAGGATTGCCCTGGCATACGCATGTTGAAATGCCGGCAGAGCAAGAATCCTTGTTCGTTGCTGTCCGGCCAGTTCGGCGCGGGTTCTGTGCGGCCAATTCGGCGCGAGGCCAGTTAAGCGCAGGTTCTGTGCGGCCAGTTCGGTGCTCCGCTGGTTAACCGGTACACCCCGTTTTGGCGCATCCAGTTCAGCGCGGGGATCGGCGCGGGCTGCTGCGCAGAACCGGCTTCCACGCCGAACTGGCCACGCCAAATCATCCTGCTCCGCTGGTTAACATTCCTGAATGGCAAAAAATGTGTTCTTGCTGCCACCCAGTGGAAGCTTGTGGAATAACGCGAGTCTTTATACTGAACAGGTGAAACATTGGCTACCATGTACTGCATATACTAAAGTTAAGTAAGAAGGAGGTTTAAACCTTCCAGTTGCATTCCAGTAGGCCAACACTGCCCCTACTCTACCCCTCTATAATCATCCAGGTTGTAGTAGCCCTCAAAAGGCAGAGCAACACAACTAGGATTCGAGAACGAAATGCCATCCTGTGAGTGTGTCAAACATCAGAGCAAAGACTGTGCGTGTGCCTCTTGTCTTGGAACACAATCCCACTAATTTGGTGCACATCTCGCAAGTGGGAATCCCAGGCGTGTGTGTGGGCTGGTGGACCCCGGATCACATGCTCACTTCTTCAGTGTGAAACTCTGGCAAAGGCTCTTTGGGCAAGCATTCAGGATGGATCTCACATCTTTAAACAGTGTGATACATTGAGTGGGCACCTCACTCCTTGGAGCATAGTATACCCGTTGCTGGTAATCTCACAACTTGAACGTACAGTTTCACTCTTGGTCATCTCAGTGACCCTACGTATATTAATGGAGACAGTCTCCCATCTGGGAAGACAATTCTATTTCTGTTAAAACACTCTCCATTCTCACTCCATCTATAGATCCATACCATATTCATTCATTGTGTGTGCAGGGGTGATAACTTGTGTCTGAGAGAGCTCCTTCTTTCATTCAGGAGAGATAAAGGGGTAACAAACCCCTGTATGTGGGATCGGGCTCCTTTTGCCCCATAGCCCCTCACTCCAGAATGAGTGAGCAGGTTTTAAGACCCTGCTGATTCTGCTATTCTAGAGGCTCAAGCCTTCTATCCCTTGACCCATCACGGCATCCAACATTCTCATATTATTAAGTTTATTGAATTTTATAGAAAACATACAAGCAACAAACTTATCAGCATTGTAATCGTAGAACTCATTGCATAGAATCCACACCCCATAACCACCCCCAACCTTCACAGACTCTAAAAAGCAAAACAGACAAACTTATTATCACATGTCATCCAAAAACCCACCCCACATATCATCAAACAATTTCTTTTTATTCCTGCGAAGGATAACCTTCTCAATTCTGGCCACTTGCCTCAAGTCCTCCACCCATTCTGAACAGGTCGGCCTCTCATCACATTTCCATTTTCTCAAAACCATTTTGTTCGCAGAATTTGCAGCCCTAAAAAAACAGCATTTCTGTGGATAAGTGAGATCTTCCACTTTATCATCCTCACCCAAGATGATAGTGTTATAATCAAAATCCTCTTGCAGTAATAGAACCTCATTAATCTTCTCAGTGACACTCCTCCAAAATGTCCTCAGTTCATAACAGTCCCAGATCAAGTGTTCAAAGGAGCCGACATCATGCTTACACCTCCAACAGGCCTCTGAGTCAATCATCCCTCTCGCATAAAGTCTCTGGGGAGTCCAAAACACTCTATTAAGAATTTTGATTTGGCGGCATTGTTCTCCAAGATTAATAGATGTCAGAGTTACGTTTTTACAAAGAAACCTCCACCTCTCCACAGTCATATCAGAGCCAAGGACCTCAGACCACTTAGTTAACAACCCCTCTGCTGGCGTGTACTGTTGGCTCAGTTTTCTATATACTTTGGACGCCATACGACCTAATGTCTTTTATTCAGGTAGCCATAACTGCCAACCACCGCCATCAACAGTTCTCTGGTTCCGCAGCAAACCTCTCAATTTTCTGTATTCACCCATTGTACAGCCTCTGAGATCTTTAATTTGTGCAAGTCTTCTATAGCTGATCCAGTTGCCGTCTTCCATCAGATCACTCAACCATAGTACACCACTCAGAAGCCAGTTCAACCACAATAGCGGCCTCCCATTCAGCAAAATACCTGGATTCAACCAGATAGGGATGTAATCATTATCACATACCTTGCGCTTACTTTTCTTCCATAGTTCCCTCCAACAAGTTCTCAGTAATCTTGTCGGCGGAAATGAGCGATAACCAGATCCATCCACCGTGGACAGTATGGCCCTAGGCGGCAACGGAGAAGAACTACTTGATTCCGCCAGCGTCCAAACATCCTCTGAATCTTCAATAAATGGAACCAGATGCCTGGCTCCAAAGGCCAAATGATAATTCTCAAAGTCAGGAACCCCAAACCTCCACAGTCTTGGGGCAACTGCAATTTCCACAAGCTGAGGCGTGGCTGTTTGTTCTCCCAGAGAAAAGACTGGATTAAACTCTCAATTTTCCTCCAATGGCCCTTATTCACGTCCAGGGGAAGCATACTGGGCACATAGTTGATTTGCGGTGTTGATGTAATTTTGATGGCATTCACTCTCCCCCAGAGACTCAATTTAAGTGCATTCCACCTCTTCAGGTCCAGCTCCAAAGATTGAATCACATGTGTAATATTGACATCCATTATTTTCGAGACATCATTCGTTAGCCAAATCCCAAGGTATCTCATCGTATTCGGACACCACTTAAAGGGAAAGCCCTGCATCTTCAAAACAGTGCAAGTGGTTGATGCCGGCGGCGCTTCCGACTTGGTCCAATTGATCTTGTATCCAGAAACCTTGTTGAACACATCGATCAACTCCATCAGCACAGGAATGGAGCTCTCCACATTCTGAACCACCACCAGCATGTCATCCGCATACAACCAAACTTTCTGGGAGGCTGCACCAAAGTGTACGCCCTCAATTCTATCCTCTTCTCTTATCCTCACAGCCAGCAATTCCATGGCGATCACAAACGGAATCGGCGACAGTGGACAGCCTTGCCTCGTGCCTCTCCCAAGTTCAAAAATGCCCGAGTCCATGCCATTAGTCCGAACACAAGCAGTCGGCCGGGAATACAGCAGTCTTATCCATCCGATCATGGTATCTCCAAAACCAAAGCCTTTCAATGTACTTAAAAGATATGTCCATGCAATACGGTCGAAAGCTTTCTCAGCATCCAAGGACAACGTCACCACATCATTATGGTGTTCTTTGCTTTCATACAGTGTCAGCAACAATCTTCTCACATTTTCTGAAACATGTCTGCCTTTTACAAATCCAGATTGGCTTACATCTATGATATCCATCAGCGCATTCTCAATCCTCAAAGCTAACGCCTTGGTGAAAATCTTGTTGTCCGTGTTCAATAAACTGATCGGCCTATAGCTGCCAGTTTTCACTGGTGATCGTCCCTCCTTCAGAAAAACAGAGATTGAAGCATGTCTTGTTGAACTTGGAAGGCACCCATTCCTCAAAGAGGCGCGCAGCATCTCTAGCATCAAAGCAAACACCTCTTCTGGGAACATTTTAAAAAGTTCAGCTGGTAGCCCATCAGGACCTGGACACTTCCCAGAATTCAGCGCATAAGCAGCCAACCTGAGATCCTCCACGTTCAAATCTCTTTCCATACACTCCAAGGATTCCAAACTCACTTTCTTCAGATAGCAGTCATCAATGAATTGACCAATTGTACGCTCAGATAAGTTGATCTCTGAAGAGTACGGGGTTTTATAATACGACAGAAATGCCGCATTAATCTCCACAGGATCAAAAGTCGCCAACCCATCCTGTCTTTCCACTGCATTGACAGATCTGCCACTGTCCATAACCCTCAACCGATGTGCCAGAAGTCAATCACATTTTTCACCTTTTTCATAGTAGTTGCTTTTGGTTCTAAAAAGCAACCACTCAGCCTTCGAAGAATACAAATCTTCCAATCGTCTCCTTTTCTGCTTCAATATTTTTATAGTCTCATCTGAAAAGTTTTGCATATTATATCTCTCAAGATCCTGAATGTCCACAGTAAGCTTTTTCACTTCTGCATCTCTCATTTTTTTCTTTTTGCTGGACAAACCAATCAACAATCCTCGCATATATGATTTGAAGGCTTCCCACACAAACTCCACCCTGACTTCACCAGTCCAATTCACAGATATAAAGAATCTCGCCTCTTGAACAATTTTGTCCACAATTTCATCGTCGTCCAAGAGGGAGACATTCATCCGCCAGGTGTTAGACCTAGGAACCGGCAAGGTGAATCGCAAGTCTATGGAGATTGGAGCATGGTCCGAAACAAGTAATGATCCGATGTCACCCCTTTGGAATGATTGTGTACAGATGCCAGGTGTCATAAGGAGGTCAATTCTCGAGTAAGCATTATGCCTTGCAGAGAAGAAAGTATATTGTCTCATAGAAGGGTTTTGCAATCTCCAAACATCTGTGAGGTTCCATTCATCAATTAGTCTCTTTAATGCTGTTCTTTTCAGAGCATTTGCATTGTCCACAACCCCCAATCTTTTATCAAGTCCAGGTTCTAAAACCACATTGAAGTCCCCTCCCAAAATCACATTAATCGCATTTACATTCTGCAACATTTGCGTTAAAACTACAAAAAAACTACCATCACCCCCATTCGGAGCATATATATTGCAGAAACAATACTGAGCATCCTGGATATGTGCAGTGACACACACTATCCTTCCATCCCCATCCTTCACACACTTCACCCCAGTGATCTGGAGATTCTTCCTAAAAAGAATACACACCCCCTAGAACCAGTAGTGAACGATGAACCATAAACATCACCAACCCACTCCTTTTTCCACTTATCTATATCCGCATCTAACAAATGAGTCTCCTGAAGCATTGCGACATCCACCCCCATCTCCCCTAGTTTACTCAAAATCACCTTCCTCTTGACAGCACAATGTGCACCATTCACATTCCAAGATGCCACTCTGAAATTCCTCTAATAAGTGTAAGACATTGCTAGATCCCGTTTCCCAATCCTTGCAATGAATTCACAAGACACAATACTACCTAAACCTATAGTCAAGTAAAGAAATAAAATAAAAAATAAAAACAACACACTCCTGGGCTTGAACCACCCAGAACATCCCTTCCAGCTATACGTCGAAAGGGACTACCCCCCTCCTCCCTTAGGTCAGCCTATAGAAAGCCCATAAAGGGTGCCACAGACCACATTTGGTCAAATTCAAATGAAGTTGAAAATACAATTTGGTCTAAACGAATTCCCACAACTCTCCAGCAAATGAAAGCACAAATAAAAGCATTCCTGAATAGATGCAACATCTCCTACTCAAAAACGCTAAATACCACACCATGTGTCAATCACATGCCTAGACAAAACCTGAATTCTCCTATTATAACCATCAACGAATCACACTAATCCACCTACCGTCACAACCATCAGTTTAAACATCACAAATCCCAACTACTGCGGGCATGCTGAGCAATTGAGCGTGAATCATCACTAGAAAGTGTGAGCAAGTGTACAGAGAGTTGCAAAATACCTGTGTCCCTGCACCCTACCAAATGAGATTAGAAGCCAGATACAGCATTAAACTTTTCCATGGCATTCACACACCAATCCATGACTTTCCCGGTGGCCTTACCATTCACCTTGCCAAGCATAAAAATCAGAATCTCCGGTATTTCCTGGACACTACATTCCCCCATGTGACTTCCATGGCACAAAACTGCAACCCCCACCATGTTAATCCAAAAGTACTGTATAACTGGGCACTCCAGATATAACGTGTTGGCACATCAATCATTGCGCTTTGAGAATGGAATCAAACCCTCTCCAACGTAAGCATAACTGCAAAAAAAAACCCTCATCGAAAATTCTGTCTGTGATTTGGTAAGTAGACAGAGGTGCACATTAGATGACAGCACTATTACATTCTCACAGCTGATTTCGTTCCTGCACGAAAGGAAACGTACCCATGCAAAGTAAAAGGTGTAGACTACAGTGGAACCCCAGGTACCCAGTAGTGACAACTCTCACCTTCTTTATGCAGTGATGGTAATGGCATACAGATGGCTTCGGTATTACAGTACAAGTACATGTCAAATACACCCCACTCAGCATGTCAGGGGTGTGCAACCAGGACAAGAACAACTGTTACATGTGCCGGGGATTAGCATTGGGCAACATACTCCCAAACGTGGCATTCCTTCATCTAATTCTGGCTATGGAAACAATACAATACGATCAACGTACAACAGCAGTCCGGGATAAAGCCGTGCAAAGAGCATTCCCCTCCCCTCAGCCACCACACATGCACCCCAGCCTCTACACCCACTGTGCCCCCCAAACACGTGAGCATGCAGCAAGGCGCATTGCCCGGAACACGCGCGCTGCGGCCCCAAAGGAGACCGCGCCACTGCGCCTTACCTCAAATGTGCGTCAACAGTGGCCAGTCACCCGCATCCACCAATCCAACACACCGCTGCCGGCAAGACTCCGAAGGGTGTCGCACGGCCGCCATTTCCGTACAGCACGACACCGCCGGCACGCCGTCCAAACAAAAACAAGCACCATCACCTATCAAAAATCTATAGAGCGCGTACTGCCGTAGAGTAAAGCACCCATTATCCGAGCCCACATCAAGCCTACGCTCGAGCGAAAAACCATTACAGCATATTTGAAACATTAATAACGCTCTGATACCTAAACAAACCAATTCCCATCTAACAAGTTCAGGAAAAAAATGAATCAATAAAGAAAAGTAACCTTACAACTTCACAGCTTCATACATCATGCATTACATCAATCTGCAATACTATTATCCAAGTTTAACCCCCCAGCCCTCAGCCACTTTTCAGCTTCAACTGGATCCTCTGTGGTTTTGACACCTGATCCAAAAATATCTTCAGTGTCGCTGGTTTCACCAGCAGAGTTTTAATCCCCTTTTCTTGTGCCAAAGCTTTTGCACTTTTGAACGCCTTCCTCATTTCCAGTATTTCCTTAGGGAAATCTGGATAGATCGCCAATTGATCTCCATTTAGCAGAAGTTTCCCTTTTTCTCTCGCAGCCTTTAAAATCCTTTCCTTTGCACTCACTCTGGACATCACCATGATGATCTGTCTTGGTTTTCCGGCCTGGACCAGCTTACCAGCTCTAAAGGAGTAATCCATGTCCATTTCTTTTAGGATGTTGTTACCCAAAGTTGCCTCCAGTACTCCTCTGACTCTGTGATCGAGGTTTTTGTCCAAAGCAGAGTCTTCACTCACACCCAGCAAGCGCAAGTTCAAGTTCCTTTGATCAGCCTCCAACATCAGGTTCCTCTTCAAATCAGAAACTAACTTCATATTTGTAGGCCCTATAACTCCCTGCACCCTCCGTGGCCAAGATTGTATTTTCTGCTTCCACTTTGGTGACTCTATTCTCCAGGTGACCGACTTGAGAGGACAATTCACTGAGGGTAAACTTCATTTCCTTCACATCCTGGGCAATCTGGAGAAGCAGTGCATACATGTCACCATTCTCTGAACTCTCACCCATCTTCTCCCCTTGTTTAGCTTTTCTGGAGTTGGGGTTGTCGGGGATCTCAATCTTCTTCTTTGATATCAGCGCAGGATTCATTTTTCTCAATTTCCAATATTAATTATCCATAGGCTGGGAGGGAGCAGGAGCAGTTGGTTTAAGCTGCTGCCTTGTTCACCAACATTCCAGAATCGGCATCCAACATTCTCAACGGCGGCTTATGTACGGCAGGCAGCTCGGGACCTGCCTGTTGCCAATTGAATGTAGCCAGATCTAATATTTAGACACTGTGAGAGTGCCATGAACCCACATTGGTGGTGAAGAAGCACTCAACATACAGAAATCAATGGTATAGTGTTGCAGTCCTGCTGAGAAATGACAATTTGGTCTGTTTAAATGTAAAGCAGAGTGGTTGAGAAGCACACGCACTGTGCCATTGAAAAATAAAGCAGCTGTGGTAGGTGGAAGTACTGCTTCGGTGGCATCAAGAGTATGCAATTCCCTGCGGGGTAGTGTTGGTCATTTCCTATTGAAGTGTAGCAGTCCTATTGAGAAGTGTCATTTAAAGTGAAGCTGTCCAGTAGGCTGGATCAGTGCTGCCCCATAAAAGGTGTAGAAGCTTCTGTGGGAAGTGGCAGTACTGTCCCAACAGTGAGAAGTGTAGTATTTTCACATTAACTATGCTTAAGCACTTTGGGTTATTGAATAGTGCTGCTACATTCTGAGTAATTCCATCCATTTAAATATATTAGCTCGTGTATAACCACGACAGTGTTGAGTTATTCTAACGATTGTGAAGATGATTTCAGACTTGCTCAATAGTTCTGGTTCTCTATCATTAAAAGTACTTCAGATTTTCAGAGTCTCTGGAGGATAACTCATGGGCAAAGTGCTCGCCTTGGAAGCAAGACGACATGGAGCAACACAGGTTCGATCCCTCGCGCAACACAAGTTCGATCTCTCGGTCTGCGCATAGAACCCTCTGGGTATTACGTGCATTATAAATAACAAATTAAAATAAATAAATCTGCTGAGAAGTGCTGGGGCCTTGTCGATAGGAGTGTAGCAGCTCAACCGATAAGTGCTGATGTTGCCCCATCAAAAGTATAGCAGTCCCACTAAGATGAACTAGCATTGCCTCACCAAAAGCATAGTATTACAATTATAGAAGTGCTGTTGCCAAGAGGGGTGCACAGATGTACAAATACATCCAACATCGTTTTTTACCCGGCCGCAAGAGGGACACAGTATGGATGGAACAAAGGGCCATCCATACTGCGTCTCTTCTCTCTGGCCGGGGGGTGGGGGTGGTCAGCCCCAACTTCATTCTGCCGGGGGGGGTGCTCGGGCCGCGGAGCCCCTGCGTACTCGGCGCCCCTGGATACAGGTACTCGGGCGCAGGGCTGATAGATGGAGGCACGTCCACAAGAATGTGGTGGTCCAAAATGTCTGCTTTAAGACAAGCTACTCCAGGCTTAGTCAGTGCTGGAAATGAGGTAAAAAGGTGTACTGTGGGAACCCTCTCATCCTTGGAGGGGCGTGGTAGTGGGTGCGCGTGCCGTGGGGCAGGTCACGAATACAGTCTCTCTTCATAGAACCCAATCCTGTCGATTTGCATAAAAGCAAAGAGCATTATGGTAACAGAATGTCCACAATTTTAAATTTGACACGTCTTACAGTGATATAATGGAAGTTGGGCTCCGCAGTTTGTTTGGTCACACTATTCACCCTAAGAAATAAATTTGCTGGCTGAAATGGTGTATGGATTGACCATGCAGCCCTTTCTGCCCACAAACCTTTTAGCTTCTTTAGGCTGTTCACGTTTGAGAAAATAAACTGTTCCTATGTCATTTAACAGGCAGCTGTGGGGCTTGGGCAGTGTAGGAGAAAATTAATGTTTTATGATAGCTTTGTGGTTAGATCCATTAGGTGGGGGGATTGTGGAATGGAAGGGGGTGTTCTAAATGTGTCTCTCACCAAAAGGATTGTCTGTCGAGCAGTTTATACACATAGTGTTTGGCTGACTGATGGTCATGGGATATGCTGCTCCAGTCACCCAGTCAAATTGTGGTGGACCTTTGACTCTGGATACCTTTAAAACGTTTCCACAGGGCATAGTAACGTGAGACTGCCATGGTGGAGACAGAGGACAGATGTGGCCTGGTCTAGAACACTGGATAAAGGGTAGGCTGAGCTGCTATGGGTCTGTAGGCCCTTTTTAGATGTATGTTGCAATCTCGAGACTCCGAAAGAATGGGGTTTCCAGACGGTGCAGTTGGTACACTGCTCACTGTTCCTGTGAAGGGGTTATAGGTGCTAAATGACTGTTACCGTAGGGCTGTGGTAAGCTTGTTACTTGTATAGCATTTTGACAAAGTAAGGCCGCCTCACAGCACTGAGTAATGGAGAGGGCTTTTTCTAGACTGCAAGCCAACAACATAAGCGCCCAGAAAGAAGCCACTCTGCCACGACCGGCTATGAATGGCCAGTTCTATAGTCTGATAAATGGGTGATCCTGAACAGTAGGTCGCTTCTCTGCTTCAGATGCAGCCCGAGACTACCACCTCTGGAGGCAATGGACCCTTCCAGCAAACCTTTGCGAATTCCTGCACCATTGTGGAGAGATTGCCTCTCTTAGATGCTAGCTGGACTCCTATTGGGACATTCTGCATAACCAGCCACTTCTGAACTGTAGTTGCCTAGTCGGGTTAACAGGTGGCAACAGTGTGAACCCCGAGAATGCGGTTAACTGAAAATGCATGCAAGAAAAATGGTGATCTGGGAAGCTTATAGCCTTGGACACCCTTTTAATGAAAATAGTAACGATTGGTTGCTTGTCAAAAATGCAACCTACGGGTTTTCACACATTGCGTGTTTTTATTCTGGGCCAACTCACCACTATAGTAATCTCAGAGTGCCAAGGCTTCTACAAAAAGTAGTTTATTGTGCTCCGGACAGTGGTTTGCAGACCGTAATCTGTGAGGCAAGGGAAAATGGGTGTTGCCAATCAAGGACGAACAGGGAGAGATCTAAACAAGAAGAAAAATGGTAATGTTTGTGTGGAAGAGTAAGTTCAAATGTGTCTATAGATGAGAGAATTGTCAAGGACTGGGCTGAAGGTCCTGAAGGATTATGGTCCTTCCTCTGAACTGGACCCCTACAAACAGACATGAAATACTGCAAAGACGACTCTGGTGGAAAGGAAGAAGCGTGGTACACACTCTCCCACACTGCAAGAAAATATACAATGAACAGTCAGTGGGAATGCTTACCAATAACTACTATCTCCCTTCTCCCAATTCCCCTTAACCTACTTTAGAGAGTCTACAGATGTTCCAGAGGCCTACGTGTACAGTCTGCTCTACCAAGGTTGCCTGAGTCCAGAGATCAGGAGAACTGGCTGTTGCTCAGTCCGTCTACCAGGATCCCAGTGTGAACCCAAAAGGGGACAAAGGAGTCTGCAGGAACCAGACCCAAACGGAATGAGGTTGAAAACTAAGGGACTGATCTGAGTGAGGTATCAGGTAAGAAACCTAGAAGAGGTCCAAAAACAATCCAAACCAGATAAGTCGGTCCACTCAGTCACCACAATCCAGTAGAAGTATTCCAGGAAGAGCGGGTGTCCGAAAACAAATTGATCCAAGAAAAGCACCACACCAGAGGGAATCCAAAAACAGTTCAAAGCCAAAAAACAAGACTGGGTCACAGGAAATCCCAAGAAACAAAGACTGCTCGCTCAAAGGTCATTTTGAGGAGCATGGGAACACTGCAGCACATTAGCTTTACTTCCATGTTGATGGTCCTCTCGCTCCGATCAGCCTCCGATTAGCTGTGCATCTGCCAACAGAATGAGTGATGGCCGCAGAGAGTCTCGTGAGTTGTAGTGCTGTCCTCAGGATCCCTCTCCCAGTTGCCAAGGCAATTTCCACTGCCGTTGCTCGCAGCTCGGAATCGTGACAGAGCATCCCCCGCAAGGCACACCGTCCCAGTGGGTGCTCAGGATGTAAGTGGTGGAACCAGGCCTCCAAGAGAGGAGCATGTATGTGACATCCAGGTTCCTAAGATCTTTCCACAGGACTGTATCCCTTCCAGTCACCGATAATATAGAGATCCTCTGGTGATGCAGGAATCCAGGATGTCCTGTACCTCATAGCCCTCAGAGCCTTCTTGCATAACTGCAGGAGGCTGGGGGGAGAAGCGGGTAGCCTACTGAGATGGTTTTACCAATTAAACCTGGAAGACTGGATGAATTTTCCAGGAACAAGGAAGATGCAGGCGTACTACCGCTGGGTTGATAACCCGGGTAATCGTGTATGGACCCACATGGGCAGGAGTGCTGGGAATGTTTTTTGTTGGAATTGGTGAGCCACTTTATAGACAGGTGCTGGTTTCCGACGATGGTTAATATGTTTTGTTCTTTCCTGGGCAGTCAGTAGGTGTTTGTGCACCTGTGTTTCTATCTTGTGGATATTGCGCACACAATGATCAGCTGCTGAGTTCGCCATGGACAGAGGTAGATCTATGGGTAGCATGCAGGGATGCCGACCATACATAGCATAAAAGGAGGACGTACCCTCTGAAGTATGTACCACGTTATTGTACATTAATTCGGCCAAACCAAGCAGGGACACCCAGGACCCAGGACTCCTGATGTTGTAGACATAGGGAGCATAGGTCATTGTAATTGTTTATTTGTAAAGCGCTTATACACAAGTGAAGTGCTTCAAGGCGGGAAGGGAACAAGGGAATATAGTCGTAATTTTTAGGCCTTGAAGATTCCGAATTATTTAACAATAACTAGCATACTAGGCCAGAGGCAGATCTACTAGAGAAGT
The DNA here is from genome assembly GCF_040938575.1 of Ambystoma mexicanum. Classification (NCBI taxonomy): domain Eukaryota; kingdom Metazoa; phylum Chordata; class Amphibia; order Caudata; family Ambystomatidae; genus Ambystoma; species Ambystoma mexicanum. The sequence goes on from NC_090934.1 coordinate 1,180,759,962, forward strand.
GCATGACAAAGGGTGAGGGGAGAAAAAAGGGTGGTTACGGGGGGAAGGGAATATACAGATCAATAAACTACAGTCCTGGTCTGGCAAATAATTTCAGATTGGTAGGTGGTTGGTAATCCAATGCACCTATGCATGAGTATTTGAAGCACGACCAAACCGGGGTAGTGCGGGGGGAGGGGGGCAGAGGGAGGACTGCACAGAAAAATCTGGTAGGCCTGGAACAGTCAAAGTCGAGTGAGTGCGCAAAACAGGAAGTGCGAGGGAGGCTGTTCCAGAGAGGCACCTGCAGAGGATGGGGATCTACCCCCAAATCTCTGTTTGGAGAAACGGATTGCCTGCAGAGAGTTGGAGGAGGCTGAGTGAAGGGCTCTTGAAAGAGAGTATTTGGGAAAGAGAGCGTTGTAGATAGTTAGGGCCCAGGCCCCAGAAGACTTTGTGGACTGTGCAGAGCAGTAGTCAAGTCTGGTGAGAACCAGGGCTCTGGAGACAGTGAGCCTCTCGGGGAAGATGAGAGAAGACAGAATACCTATGAGGAGGTCCAGCTGGTACTGGGACTTTTTTGACATGTCTGAGTTGTGAGAAGAGAAGGAGAGAGTAGGGTCGAAGATTACCCCCAGATTTCTTTGCCTCACTGGTGGGTGGGAGCGTATGACCAAGGGGGGTCGACCAGAGTGCGAGTCGGAAAGTGGGGCGAGGGTTCCAATGAGGACGATCTGTCTTGCTGGCATTAAGGCAGAGGTCTTTTGCAGCACACCAGGACTGAATTGTGGACAAACAGTCGGGAATGAGCGAGGAGGAGGAAGAAGCCGAGGGTAGCCTGAAAGAGAGCTGTGTCCGCATAGCACTGAAAGTTGGAGGTAAAAGCAGAGATTTTGTCGGCCAAAGGGGCCATGTAGACATTGAAGAACCAGGGGGGTAGATTCGATCCCTGGGGGACACCACAAGCAGAAAGGGTAATAGCAAAGAGAAAGGACCCAAGTTCCACCTGGGAAGGACGGTCAGAGAGAAAGGACGCAGGATTGGTATTCTATGATTTGGGTTTCCCATTGTGTTGGCCATCGGTTTGAGGATAATAGGCAGATGAAAAACTTGCATCAATGTCTAAGAGTGAAATCAGAATGCGTCAGAAACGGATGTGAATTCCGAACCCCAGTATGATGGTATAATCATGAGTAGGCCAAAAGGCCAGACTATATGATTGCAAAAGAGGTTCACCAGGGAAGGCATGGATGGCATTCCCGTACAAGGGATGAAGCGACCCATCTTAGTAAATGAGTCGATGACCACCCAGATGGTGTTGTAGCCATGGTTACATGGCAATTCAACTATAAGATGTATGGTAATCATGTACTAGGGTTGCTAGGGAACAGGCATGGGTTGTAAGAGCCGACAAGGATGGGCTTTGTCCGACTTACATTGCAACTATTGCGATGCATGTATGTATGCAATAAGGTCTTTCTTCATTTAAGGCCACCAGCACCACCTCGTCAGTAGTTCCAGGGTCTTGTACTGACCAGGGTGTCCGGAAAGCTTGCGGTCATGACACCACTGGAATGCTTGGAATTGCATGTCTGAGGAAGGCAGGTATATCCACCCTTGCATGATAGAAGACCATCCAGAATTTCAAGCCCCATGTCTTCCACCTGTTCTGGGTCATCCATCTCTGTGGAGAGATTCCATCAGCAACACTGACTGGGTATATGGACATATCACTCAGTCGTGCAGTGGGATAGGTTCCTCCTGCAGAGTTTTGGGTTCTCGCTCACCAAGGCGTAAGAGGACATCTGCCTTCCCATGTTGGCCTCCCGGTCGATAGGTGACCACAGAGTTAAAAAGGGTAAAAAACAAGTGCAATTGGGCTTGGCAAGCTTTGAGCATTTGTCGGAAGCCAAGGCCAAAATATTAGGGATCCTGTACATGAGCACTAGACAATATGCTCCTTATAAGTGGTGCCTCCACTCCTGAAAGGAGACTTTTATGGGTGACATCTCTCGCTCTGTTACTGTATACTGTTGTTGGTTGCTGTTCATTTCATGAGAAATATGCCACTGGATGCAGATAGTGCGTCTGAAGGCACTGCTGGTATAGAACCGCCCCTATCATCACCACTGGAGCCCTGACAAACTGTGGTTCTGGGCCAGGGTGCTGGAGTACTGAAGCTGTGGAGAAGACTTCATTTAGCAATGTAAAGACTTCATGTGCTTCCTTCGTCCAGTTGAAATTAACGTTTGGAACCGTTAGGTCGGTCAAAGGCACCGCTATGAGGATGACGGAACGTTTAAAGTTCTTATGTTGGCAAAGCCAAGAATGACTGCAAGGCTTTCACAGAGACAGGTGGAAGCCAGTCTAATACACCACACAACTTGGTGTTGCTCATTTGTACCCCACTGGGGGTGAGACATAATGCTAGGAACACGCATTTTTCCAACTTCATTTTCAGCTTGTAATCTCTCAGGTGTTGAAGAACAGTGCGCACATGCTGTGGAAATGAATCAGAATAGATGAGAATGTCATCAATGTAGACTACAATGCACTGGTCCAGAAAATCTTTAAAAACATTATTGATGAAGTACTGGGAAGTGCCCATTGCGTTACAGAGACTGAACGGTATCACAAGGTATTCAAAGAGTCCATATTTGGTGCAAAAGCCTTTCTTCCACTCTTCACATGGCCTGACACTATAAGGTTCTATGTGCATTGAAAGTCTAACTTTGTAAACACAGTGGCGGTACAGAGTTTCTCTAACAAGGCAGAGAGGAGCGGCTATCTGTTCTCCACAGTGATCTGATTGAAGGCTCGATAATGAATGCAGGGTCTGAGGTTCCCTTCACGTATGGGTACAAAAAAAGATGGGAGAAGCCTAAGGAGAGATTGAATCGCAGGTAAGTCGTTTAGAGCGGTGGTCCGATATTCCATCACGATTCCATCTTCCTTGGGCGTTGGGAATAAATGTAAAGGTATCAAGGCCCCCTCCACCAGGTTGATGGTGCAATCATAGCTCCTGTGGGGCAGTAAAGCCTCTGCCATCTTTTTGTTGAACGCATCCTCTAGGTCCCGAGTATGCTTTCCACAGTCCCGATCGCAAGGCTTCCGGATGATGGGGCTTGGCAAGGATTCAGGGAGGTGGCGGCAGAGTTCGTAGTGCCCTTTTCTCAGGAAATTGATGTCTCCCGTCACCCAGTCAATGGCAGGATTGTTTCTTCAGCCAAGGTATACCAAGGATTACTTAGAAATGTGGGGCTGTAATCGGATCAAAACAGATCTGTTCTTGGTGCCAATTATCAGTTTCCAGAGAGACAACAATGGTCCAAGAAGATGCAGGACAGTATATAAACAGTCGTTCTAAATTTAACTGGGGTTTTTTGGTGGTAGAGGCTTATTTTAAACCAGCGACCTGTGTCTTTCAAGTTTCTCTGGTGTCGCGCTAGTGTGTTAATTGGTAGGGAAGGACCAGTCCCCTCCTTCCCTTGGTTTGCAAAGTAAAGGGGTTTCAACACACTTCGAGACTGCGCCACCTCCTGTTGTCGTTTTGAAAAATAATTATCCCACACTGTAGTAAGGTTTGAGCCAATTTATTCATTGATAGCTCTTATTGACCATTTTTACCATTGTTGACACGTGTTTCAGACTCCCAAGGGCCTTTTTCAAAACAAAAGATTAATTTCAAGGGCAAGGTTATTGTGCCAAATGAATGTTTTCCTTTTCTCCGAAAAGTCACTTTCACAAAAAGTCATGGGTTAATCCCGTTATCACAGTATATAAGCAGTGTTCCATCAACTGCTCTGACAGATTCAAAGTATGATTTCTATTTTATGTATTTATTTTACTGAGGACCGCATTTAGGTGAGCGTATTCAATATCTCTATTGTTCCCGCTTGCACCGGAATTGATCAATGAGGAAACCAGAAATCGCTTCGCCCCCAGTATGACCAAATAGGCCTGTAGGGTAGACTGGAGAGGGGTACAACCCAGAACATGGCAGGGCCCATCATCAAAAAAGACTCTAGAGGGGCCCTTCCTATAGTCTTGATGTTTTACGTCTTTTTGGGTGGTTTCAGCAGGCAGGATCGGATAAAGTGCCCAGTCTTGCCACAATAAAAATAAAGGTGGGACCCCCTCCTATTTTCCCTCTCTTCCTGAGTAAGCGGACCCCTTGGCCTCCCTAGTTGCACGAGTTCAGAGGTAATCCCTGCAATCCACAAAGGGACCTGACATCCCCATGGAAGCAGGGCGCAACAAGGGAAGACAACATACGTTTTTATGTTCAGCCAGGCAGAAGTTCACCTGCAGAGCCAGGTCAAGCCATTCCGGATAGGAAGTGGTTACAGCAGAGACAACTGCCAGGACGTTTCTTGGGTCAATCGACAGTCCTCTATAGAACAGTGCAGCCTTCTTACTGTGGGCCAGGTTGTTTTTGCCCATAACCGATTAAAGCGTGCAACCTAAGCGAGAAACCCATCCTTTCCTTGGGACAGCTCCAAGGCTAGATCCTTATCAAACACTTTGCCATAGCTGTTGTCAATGCTTTGCCATCATAAAGGACAGGGCCATTGTTTTTGAATATGGTATTGCCCCATGTGGCAGCCAGACCACCAAGGTTTGAGAGTATGAAAGCCACCTTAGTAGTGGAGTCAGGAAAAGCAAAGGGCCTACATAGTGTAGCCTGCATTATTTAACGAAAATGCGGTAGACTGAGATCACTGCAGAACCGTTCCGGAGGTCCCAGATGGAGATGGTGAGGCAACACCACTGAAAGGAGGGCAAGCCTCCCGCTGCTTGCAATCGTTGGGCCCACTGCAGCAGCCCAGCCTGCTACTTCAGGATTAGGGGGAGACCGGGTTGACGTCCTTGCAAGGCATCCATCCTCTGGTTGTTACTTGGGCTGCGGTTATGTCTGACCCCGGGGCAGTTATGACTTGGATTACTGCCCCCACCGGGTCGTTGGTCGCATCTGCCTCCATAATGTAATTCCAGAGGGCTGAATCTAGATCAAAGCTCCTCAATCTGTTAAAGACTGGTTGGAGGGCCCTAGAGGATTATGGTCCTTCCTCCGGACTGCACCCTCACAGACAAAAAATACTGCTAGGATGATGAGGAGTCTGGTGGAAAGGCAGACGTGTGGTACTCAACTCTCCTAGCCTGCAAGAAACACAATAAATAGTCAGTGGGAATGCTTACCAATAACTGCCACCTCCCTTCCATTCACCAGTTCCCCTTAGAGAAGCTACGTATGTTCCAGAGACCTATGTGCACTGTCTGCTCCACCAAAGTTGCCCGAGTCCAGAGACCAGAACAGGCTGGTGCCAAGTCCGTCCTCTAGGAGAGAGAAGCGGTTCCCAGTGGCAACCCAAAAGGAAAGTCTCTAGGGACCTGACCTGAACGTAACACACGTGGAAACCAAGGGATACATCCAAGTGAGGGATCCAGGTAAGAAAAACACAGAAGTGGTCCAAAAACAAACCAATCCAGACATGTCAGCCCACTCAGTCACCACAAGCCAGCAGGAGTGTTCCAGGAAGAAGGGTCAGGGAAGAGCCAGGGTCAGAAAACTAAGTGATCCAAGAAAAGCGCCACACCAGAGGGGATCCAAAAACAATCCAAAGTCGAAAGAAAAGTCAGGTTCATGGGAACTTCCAAGAAACCCAGAAATGCTGTTCGCTCAGGCAACGGTCAGTATGAGGAGCGCGCGGACGGCGCAGCATGGAAGCTTTATTTCGTTGTTGGTGGTCCTCTTGCTCTGTTTGGCCTTCAATTGGCTGCACGTCCACCAACGGAATGACGTGACGGCAGCAGAGTGGCTCAGGAGATGTAGTGGTGTTTTTGAGATCTCTCTCCCAGGCTCCGCAGCAATCTCCACCACTTTTGCTCCTGTCGGTGAAGCGTGACAAGAATTTTCTGAAGGGCATTTTAATTTAGGATCATGCAAACTGTACTGCATGGTGAAGAGGTGGATTTGAGATGTGCTCAAACAACCCCCTTTAATAGTGTCTGTTTTTATTGTTTGTAAGTACATTACATTTCTCAAAAAAACGCCTCAATAGTAATTCTGGGACTGTTAGGCCTATTGGCCAATAGTAGCCAAGTCAATAATTGCCTGTGTGAAAGATAGTTGTTGAAAGTGACAAACGGGTTAGGTAGGAAGAGATGGGCCAAATGTCTATCCTTCTCCGGGCAGTGACTGTCTTGGCACCCTTTTTTGAAATGTTTAAGGATGTGAGTTTATCTTTGGCTTTTCGTAGTGCTTTGTTGTCATTATGAGTTTTGTTGTGTTGAAAACATGCACAAGGGAACGGGGCAGCAAAGCCCTTCTTGTCTCTTCCCTAGGCCCCCGAACAGCCATGTTTTATAGAAGGGAAAGCTGTAGGGAACTAAGAGCACTTTCGAATGAGATTTTGAACTGTGCTCCAGTAGCAGCAAAGTGCTGGACCAGGCTTCTTGGATTGGGATGGTGTTGTGAGGCAGGGCACTTCTGGGCATTAATGTACATAATTTAGCCTTGTCCACGCTTCTCTACCTGGGCTGCAGTTAAGTTGTCTTCTCAAGAGGGCAGCATGGAGATAGTGGCTCCAACAGAATTATGGAGCGTGCTTACCAGCATAATTTAGGCTTTGGGTCTTTTCATGAACTGAGTGCCACACATGCGCATCATGTATTGATTTGGAGGTGGAGTGCTTCCGGTTTTTGGTGCCTTCTAACTGCTTCAGGGTGCTTATCTGCCTTGTACACAGCAGCACGTAGTTAATTTGAAAGAACCCTGAAAAAGCATGACATAATATAATCAGAGACAACACAACATAACCAGATAGTATGACAAAAACCGGCATAATGTCACAAAAAACAAAATGCAGTGATATACGGCCTGTTCTACCATTTCAACTAATCCAGCATGGCCCACTGTCCGTGTGCGATGCTCCACCCCCGCTTTTTTTCATTTCTGCAGTCGTTTCCTCCAAGAAATTCTAGTGGAAACATACCACAGTCACTTCCATGCCACCTTCTTTTGCAACAGGAATCAGTCCCCTGGTAATGCAGTGTTTACAGCTTACTGCTGTAATGGGAAATCGCTCCAATCTGGCTACCACTCTCCATGTGCCCTCTCCTCCTTTCTTGCTCTGTCCACCATTCCCTCACTTTGTAAATCCTCCCAGGGCCCCTATTATCCCCTTTCACCCGCCGATTCCCATGCCGCATGTTGTGATGTTTCTACAAGAGTCCCAATGCGATTCCTGAGGTAAGATCAAAACGATCTTCCTCAAGACATTCTCCATACCTTCCCAAACTACTGATGTGGTCCTCTTTCACCATTACCACCTCCATCTTGATGTATAACCAACCCTTTTCCTCCTCGGAACATTGTTTAGAGAACTTTTCCCTACGGGCTTCGCACAAGTGACCTTGGAAATCACTTGCATCGAGCAAAGAAACGGGCAGATTGCATCGAGCAAAGAAACGGGCAGATTTTCATTCCTGAAAAGCTTCAGTGCGCCAAGGGAGACAAAAAACGTGTTTTTGGACTGGGCACCCTTCCCCTGGCAAATATTAAAAAACTACTGGATGAATTTACACCAAATCCAAAGAAGGAATTTCTGTGACACTTTGTTTCGAAGTTGTTTATTTGGTGCAAATCCGTCTAGTGGTTTTCGCAATACAGGGGTTTGCTATAAGCTCCTTTTTCTCTGGCACAATGAATGGGACTTTGTGAAAACAGCTTTTTTTCTTTGCTTGATAATTTTAGAACAGTCAAATGAGTTTGGAGGAGCCGTGCCCGACATTCTTTGGGGGAACATTTCAGCCAAATTTCAGCATCTAGTGAGAAGATTTTATCAATAGCGTTTTGGAAAAAGTCAATGCCAATTGGTTTCATGTTAATAACAGGGAAGCAATGGACGTCTTGCATTGGAGGAAAGCATAACCCGTTTGATGGTATTGTGACTGAATTTCAAAGGGAGACTTTGTTTACATGTTTCGTCGGTTTTTCAAACTTTACTAGCGACTGCTCTGCTGCTGTGGAGGATAACCTTTTTTAAGTCAGTCACTTTCACAGTGTGAGTCTTACACCCCGACATTAGCAATCTTTCTAAGAAACCGTTCGTTTTATCAGAGATTCATGTTTAGGACATTTTTCTTCTTTTGTTTTTTATGAATCTAGCTTCAGATTGATGGAGTTCTCCGTAGCTTCTAGATTTTTGGAGAACACCAAGGGGTTCATATGCTTACTTAGAGTATGACCATGCTGCTCCTAGATATAGATAGGAGCTCCTGTCACACTCCAGGGCTTGTGCTGTCAGGGAATGTGCATTCAGGAAAGCTTGTTTTCGCACACAATAGACCACGTTGCTGACGAGACCTTTTAACTGCACGTTTATATTAGAAGTGGCCAATCCGTCTACGCCACATTGCTTTTTGTAGCTTTATGATTTTGAAGTTCGTTCGAGATTAGATGCTCAGTTTGGCCAAGCCAGTATTTGCCCTTCTGCCCCATCACCCTTAAGGATCACACAAAATTATCCCACAAGTCTTGAGGAAGGGCACTTCACGTAAAACTACACACAAGCAATAATTTAGTACTACTAATCCTTAGTTACCCCTTGCTGCAGTTGATCTACCAGCAAACCCTTCACTCTGTTTAGTTAATTAATTAATGGAAAGATGGTTGATTAAGGTATGCAAGTCAAGTGGCAAGTTGTGGGCGGGCCTCATGTGCATTCAACCTCAAAATGTGATATTTTTGTGCTGGGTGCAAATGTGCTCTGGTGCTTGGATGTAATGGTACCTGACTTTGTGGGGGTATGGAGGTACAGGGCTGTACTACTAGAAATAAAGCTACTATGGTGTGTAACCTCCACTAATGTCTATTCAACTCACAATGTGTCATGTCTTTATTTTCAAAGCACTACACTTCGGATGCAGACGGGCTCTGCACTCGACTCGTTAAGCCAAAGCTCATGGAAGGAACGGTGGCAGCTCAGGATGAATTCTCACGAAGTAAGGACATCTATGTAAATACCTGTCTGTATATATTTGTATTCCCCCTGCTCCCAACGCCTACCATTTGTAATTTCTTTTTACCCGTCATTATCTCTCTCCTTCCTTCACTCATTCATTCCTGCCATTGCCTTTTGGGACCTTTGCCATCTCCTGTTCGTAATGGCTACATTGCCTTCTCTTTTCTCTTCCCCCCCAATCATCAGATGTCATGCGTTTCACATGGTGGTTATCGCTGTACTGCTGATAGTCTCGGTCTGCTGTTGGACCCGGTCTCTCGCTCCAATCAAGTCAGCACTCATGTCCTACAGCCAGCCATCTTTTGTCATTATAACATTCCTGTTTTCTTTTGTGGTCCTGTTCGTACTACCTACTTATCTTTTTTCCCATCCTTATTGGTACAAAGAAATTGAAGTCTAATTAGCAAGACGCGAGGTTGGAAAATGTGTATCCTGCTGGTTCATAAAAAAGTACAAATTAGATAACATATTACAGCGCACCGTTAAAATTATCATTCTTCCTAAATAGCAAAGCATTCCCAAGGAAAACATCAAAGCAGTATAAGCCACATTTTTGGTTCAGAGGGAAAGTCAGGTCAATAAAGTTGTATTCGGCCAAGTAAAATAAACATACATCCATTGACAAAAAATAAGAAAACTATACAGTAGATGCGCAAGAATAGTCAAGTACATGGATAAAAACAGGTATAGCAGCACAAAATTAATACACTGTTCATAATGTATAAAAGCTAAAAATAAATTAAATATATACTAAACGGTAGTCGATAAAACTGCTGAAGAGAGCAATGCTCGCAGCCTCAGAGTACAGTTGAACCAGGATATTGAAGTATTAGGTTAACTACTAGTTTAGGGTTACATAACAAACCACACATTGCTTTTACGTAATGCCAGAGAATGTGTTGTGCTTAGGACTACTCTGTTGCCCCCTAATTTCAACCCTTTGTTCCGTAGGAGCCACGTCCTATGAATAGAACGTGCACACCCAAAAACCACAAAAGGGTCTGGGCTCATTTTTAGCAAGTTCAATGCTGATTTGGGATCCCAAACCCCTAGCTTCCGTAATACTGGCCTCAAGTACAATTGACTAAGGTGCATGGATGTTTGGCACAATAACATAAAATGTAAGATTGATTCATTTGGGCTCCCTCACATCGGACACTGTGCCGTATTGGAGACATGCCATGTTTGGGTCACAGCTGCCATTGGTAAACTACCCAGTCAGAAGCATAAGTATAGGGACCTTCGAATGCCGGTCGGATATAATCCAAGTAGGCTTTATGGCCAAAGGGAGTAAACTCGAGATAATCCGGGCCCTTTTGTTGTTCCATGGCCATATACAGGAATTCATCTTGCACTTTGTTAGCCAGAGCCGGTTTAATTCTTTTCTTAGCACCTACACAGTGGCTCTCAGTGTTGGACCACTGATTGATTTCACCAGCTTCTTTCAAAATGTTTTTTATCTGACAGCCATACTATGAAGCTCCCACCACCTAGTGACATGAAATGTCTTGGTGTGGACCGTGAATTTTGTGGGCCCTCTTGAGACCACAGCTTTAGCCAGAATAATGCAGGTTTAAACTTGAACTGCTAAACCACAGGGACTATATCAAGTTCGATAGACAGCAGTGTGGAAGGAGCACTATTGGGAAATAATAGCAACTTTTTTAAGAGCTTGCGTTCGCTTAAAATAATGTCTTTCACATTGGCATGGCCCCACAATTCAGCCCCATAAAGGGCTGCAGGTAATGCTTGTCTCCCATAGAGGTTCAGGGCGGGTGAAATGGCTCCACCTTCATGTTTGGCATGGAAGGATTTAATAGACCCACTCGATTTTTTGCCAAAGTGATAAGAGCGCTTCACCTGCTCTACACACCCTCCCGGATCCTGAAACCTTACACCAAGGTAATCAAAGCATTTAACCTGGGCCAATTATGTTCCCTCCACCTCTAGCACCAAGGGAGTATATTTTGCATATCGGGGCTTAAAAACTAGGACATTGGATTTTTCAATGTTAAGATCCAATTGTAACTCCTTGCATTTCCTGCTATATATTTCATGTGCTTCCTTCAGGCATTGTTGTGTAGTGGACAGAAGGACTGCATCATCTGCATCGAATAATGCTGGGTATTTATTACGGGACATTTTCGGGCAGTCCTGGCACCCCATTGCTAAAGCATCATAAACCCCTGAATGTAAAAAAAGTTAAAAAATAGAGATGCCAGGGTGCAACCTTGCCTTACGCCCTTGGTAACCGGGAATGGCATTGTAGCTTTCCACTCCCACCCCGTAGCAGACATAGGCGCTGTTTTCTGAAAACAATAAACAAATGATTTCTATCAATACAATAAACAAATGATTACTATCAGATCAGGTGCGACATTTCGTCGAGCAAGAATGTTCCATAGTTTTTCCCGGGATACTGAATCGAAAGCGGTTTTAAGATCCAGAAATACTGCATATAGTTTCATCTTGTTCGACGTATTTCTGGATCAACAAATACAGCACAAAACATTGATCTTAAAGTGCCCTTTTTCCTCCTAATCCTGCCTGGAGCCCTGTGACAACATTGTTATTATTGGCCCAGTCCTGGAGACGAGACATCAGAACCTTGCTGAATAATTTGCCCGCACTATACAAAAGCGAAATTGGATGCTAATTTACCAGTAGGTCCTGCCTGCCCTTCTTATCCAGCGGGATTATTTTGCCCTTCCTCCAGGACTCTGGTGTCTGGCCTTTCCTAATAAGTTAAACACTCTACATAGGATAGGTGCCCAGATGTCAACCTAATCTCTAAAGAGATCACCAGGAATGAGTTATGGGCCTGCGGCTTTGCTGCTTTTCTGGACAGAAAGAGCGCGTTCAAGCTTCCCCAGGGTAATACTTAACTGATCAGACAGATAAATTGACTCGGGCACGTAAGCCAAAGGCTGTGAGACTGCACAGTTCTGGTGGTCATAAACAGTTAAAAAATGCTGCCACCAGTGTCTTCTGTAATACAGCAGTCCCATTTTGGATCGCCCTGTAATCCTTTGTCCGTAACCAATTTCCAGAACAGTGCAATGTTTTTGGACTGTAAAGCATTAGGCAAAGCCTTCCTCTTATCTGACCCATGTTCTTTTTTTCTTTCTTTGTGTTAGTTTTTTGTGCTCTAGTTGTGCTTGCTGCAGAGCCTCTTTGTTCACCCCTCCTTTACTGCAGCATAGTTGATCTTTTAGCCTTATGACAGTCCTCATCGAACCATCCCTCTTTATGGATCGCCTTAGCTCTTATTTTGCCCGCAGTAATAGAGATAAAGGGAATATTTTCTTATTTAAGTTCTCATAAGATTCTAGAATTAGCTCCTCATTACCACAGATGTTTTCAATATTACCTACTATCGCAGCATAAAATGTAGGTTTCAGCTCTTTTTCTAGGACTTTTGCGCATTTTATGCATTTGCGAGCATGACCAACTATTTCCAGAGGTTGGTTTAGATGTGTCCCATGATCACCCAGATCTCCTAGGGCAGAAGTAGTTCTTCTAAAGTGGAGTACCGATGTATAATGGTCACTTTCTGTTAAGTTTTTTACCTCAAAATTAATTACCCTCACCCAGTCAGCTGCTGAAATCATTATATAATCTATTAAAGAGGACCCGTTATGCCCTATGAACGTTTTATTTGCAGGTTGGTCCTCACGGGTTCGCCCATTGCATGCCCTTAGGTTAAGGTTAGATAACAGGCAGGCAGATTAAATTGCGAGCTGATGCGTACGCACTGGGGCTGCTACCACTGCTTATGGGATATCCCAGGCCAAGACCTGATCCTCCCACAGTTTCGCTAGAACACCCATCGGTTCTATTTGTAGATTCAAATCTCCAGCCACCAAGATCAATTTGTCTGTACACCCAGATTTGTGTTCTAGATCTAATAAATTCTTAAGGGTTAAAGTCTTCATTCCCTCGATTAGAGAGCCTGTTATTAATATTCATAAGGAGAATTTCCTGCCCCCTCTCCAGTGGTAATGTTTAGATATTGGAGATCTTGAGAGCCCATATCAGTTTGCACTACCTTCCATCCAGGAGAACATCCAACCAAACTATCAAACCTTCAGTGGGTTTGCCCTTCTGGTTTTTTATAGCTGGGACACAATAGGACTGAAACCTGTGGCCTACAGCTTACCCTTCCTTCGTGCAAGGCAGGTTCCCACTGCGTCAATATGGGCAGGGCACGCATCGGGCCCAGCAGCCGCTCGTTACCCCGTCGATATCGCCTACCACCAGTCCGGCCTGCAAGGACAGGTTCTTTGACCGGTTCCTCAGGCTCATGAAATCTCCTTGGATGGGGGACATCCTCAGGGACTCCATCAGGGACGTGCTCCCACCAATGACCCTGGCGCCACAGGCTTCGCTACAGGCGCCCCTCAGCCCTGTCCAGCCTCATGTCCAGGCGGTTCCACAACAGCCTCTGCCACAGCCTCCAGCCTTCGGCTCTGGTCTTCACACCGCAGCCCCTGGCTCCCAACTCCCCTCCTCCGGTCTCTGACCAACAGGACCCTTAGGCAGACACAGATGAGGAGGAGGACACCGACACGCCAACATCAGCCAAGACCTTCCACGAACGTCTTGCAGGGCTGGCAGAGTACCTGGGCCTTCCTCAACCCAAGGTCGAGCAACCAGCAGAGGACGTCCTCGCATAAGTCCTTGCGCTACGTCCTGTGACCAGAACGGGGATCCCGATGCAGAAGGACGTAGTTGTCTTGGTCAAGAAGGGTTGGCTTAAGCCTCACTTAGTCCAGCCGGTGAATGAACACCTGGATGCCAAGTACAGGCAGATGAAGGAGATACACTCTTGCTATAGGCCCATCCTCAGCCACACTCCTCTGTGATCGCTGCGGCATCACTATACTGCAAGCCTCAGTTGTCCTCAGCCTCCTCCTCTGTGGCGCTGCTAGGCAAGGAGGTGAAGATCTTGGAGTCGTAAGGGAATAAGCTGTATTCCAAAACGTCCTTGCACAATCGTCAAGCTAACGCGGATGCCATTCTGGCAGCCGTTAACCAGAGGCTCTGGCAGGAAATTGCGAATTTCCTCCCAGAGCTTCCGGCACAGAGCCATTCACGATTCAAGGCATGATTGCCAGAGGCCAAGATGGTGGTGCAGGACATCATGGAGTCCTGCGTGGCCCACATGGACACCTCTGGCCGTGACATCTGCATTGCCACGGACATGAGAAGAAAGGCCCGTGTCATGAGCACTACTCCCGAGGAGCCAGGACTGGCCCAGCCCCCCCGGAAGCAGACCCTTCTTCCACATCTCCGGACCCAGCAGACCCCTACAGGGGCCCTTTGGACCGTGTCCTGGCGCCTTTGGCGCCAGGCTCATAAAGGACTTCAGTCCCGGCGCCATAGGCGCCGGGCTCATATTGATAAACTGTGTAATAATGCTTGGGTGGACTTACCTGAGGCAGACCATGCTGCATACTTACCCAGAACAATCCAGTCTGGCTGAAGTCCCCAGCCATCAGGGCTGGGAGGAACTATTTCCTCTATTCAGGAACTCTTTTCTTACCTGGGTGGGGCCAGTGGAAGAACACCCACCTGAAGCACTTCTCTGCTATTTAAACCACGCTCGATGGAATACACGTGCTTCGCGTTATTCTGCATCAGCAGCAGGACGCTCACCGAGTCGGCTCCTGCATCCTGGCTCCTGACACGCCCGCCAGCACCCGGAACAATTGCAAACAGACAAGAAAAGAGAAGGCGAGCATTAGAAATGATACTTACCGGAATCCTGCCTCAGCAATCCTACCTCCGACGATCCTGCAAAGGAAAGGTACAAGATTAGCAGTGCTCTCAAACGCTCGCAGCCGCGCCGCCTTGCCTTACCCATCCGTGGCCTCGCCGAACTCCACCGCGGCCACGACGCCGGCAGCATCTCGGCACCTGAAAGACAGAAAAAGACAGTCATTAGAGGTGCCCGCTCTAAAGCGGCCACATTTCTTCCACTTACTTACGTGCTTCATCACGCGCGACAGCGGCTGTGTCGCCGGCAGCATCTCGGCACCTGTAAGCAGAAAAAGACAATCATTAGAAGTAAGCAGTCGCTTTTCTTTCATTTACCTTCCTCCACCGCGGCCACGACGCCAGCTACATCCCAGCACCTGCATAAGAGGAATACATGGTGAGCACTAACTAAGCACGGAGAACAAATACTCACCAAGAGACTTACCTGCTTTAGGTTTCTGGGCCCCGGCTCCTGTGGAGAAAAGACACTCATACTTACGACTACCGCAGGAGAGACGAAAGGACACAGTGTCCGCAACTATTTCCCATCCAGTGATGTAACTGGATCCTACGCACCCCTGCACCTGAAGCAGGATGGAGAGCTCATCTTTACAATACCTAAGGTGAGAGCTCGCAGAAACTAAGTTGGGGGTCAAGAAGAGTGAGAAACGGGAGATTGGTGGGAACACATATCCACCCCAGCTGGTAATCAATCCCTTTTCTTCCACCTACAGAAAACCTACTCTACAAGCCAGGCAATCCAAATTCGGAGGCCCCGTCCAGAGCATCTTCCGGGCCCTGCGCCTCACGATAGAAGAAACGGTAGCAGTCCAGTTCGGGTCAGCGTCTCTGTGGGAATCAGGTGAGCGTTACAGCCAGGCTCTGTGCTACAAAGTTCAACCCGGATGTCCAGGATGGCATCTTAGATCTTCCGTTCGAAGGGGGTGACCTCTTCCACTCCACAAAGGACGAGGAGCTGGACAAAAAGAAAAACAGCTCCCAAACGGCCAAGTCTTTACCGATCCTGACAAAGACCACGCCCAAAACATACACCCAGTCACAGCAGCGCTTGGACAAGGAGCATACATACGGAGTGTTCTGCGGAGGTCGAGGCAGCCTGACCGTTCGCCGACTCAACATCGGTGCAAGCAACAAAAAGGGGGAGTAGGGGCTTTTCCCAGTCCCCCTCCTCCGCAACAGCCTCAGGGGGAAAAGAAGGCATGACGCGCCCCTCGGGGTCCACGTGTCTCCAGTGAGGGGGCAGGCTTGCTCTCCATGCACATTTCTGGCGCCAGAATTTCACGGACCCCTGCATCCTCTGTAGTCTCCACAGGGTACCGCCTCCCTATCCCTGCCTCGCCTCCCTCCTCCCCTCCACTCCCACAGGTTTGGACATCAACTCTTTTGGCGGAGATCCGGTCGCTCGTACAGAGCCAGGCAGTGGACGAAGTCCCAAACTCCCAACGAGGCTTGGGCTTCTACTCCAGGATTTCTGCCATTCAGAAGAAGAACCAGGCGGGCCTGAGCGTTGTATTGGACCTTTCCACCCTCAACCTCATCCTACTTCTACAAAAATTCAAGATGGTTACGCCAGCTTTGATAGCGAGGACAAGGGAGACTGGATGTCCTCCCTGGGTCTGAAGGATGGGTACCTACAAGTCTCGCTGGCAGCCACATCGTTCCTTTCTACGTTTCAGGATCAGGGGCTACCATTTACAATATAAGGTGTTCCCTTTCAGCCTCAACCCGGCCCCGAGGGTCTTTACCAGGCTGATGAACACAATAGCGGCTCTCGTCAGGTCGCAGGGCCACCACATCTACCCTTCCCCCGAAGACTGGCTCGTCAGGGCCACATCTCCGGAAGCAGTGGACCATACGTCCCACGCTCTCATGAACACACTGCACAAGCTGGAATTCTCCAGCATGGGGTCTGGCATGGATTCACATGCTCATGAATATTCCCCGTCATCAGGCTGGGAATGCTCGGTAAAGAAAAAATCAGTTTCAGTTTCGTTTCTGAACTGTCTTTCTCCTAATAACCAATCAATGGTCTCTGGATCATACTGTCCCCAGCCAATGACTGCCCGCTACCTAAGCCCCTCCTCTGGCAGCCATCTTCAGATTTTTACCGCACGTTCAAGTGTTGGGAGTCTTCGTACTATAGCTCTCGAGATTTTACTGCGCTTTTGCGATTTTATTTATTTATTTTTTTTTATTTTTTATTTTTTTATTATTTTTTTTTTTTCTTCAAAGAGTTTAATCACATTTTTTCGGTCAATCGAGCCTCAAGCTCCACCGTTTCTACTTCCGGTCAACGGGGACCCGTTTCGGAATTTTCTACGCCCCTCAAGGGTGAAGTTTTCCTCGAGTACCGCTTCTTGGAGGATTCAAGAAGATCTTTGAGGTCTAACCCGCGTGGACATGGCCCAGGACAAAGGGAGCACGACGCCCGGATCCAAGCTGTTCAGGAGCTGCCCTGGATGCGGATTGCAGAATGTCTTTAAGGAGGAGAAGCATTCTAGATGCCTCTACTGCCTTCATGAAGACTAACGCACGTGGAGAAGGACTGTGCGTTTCGCAAGAACAAGTCGGAGCGGACCATGAAGGATCGGCGTATCCGCCTCACCAACTGGCTGGAGGGGAAGAGCCCAGTGGCAGGTGAGAAGAAGCTGATGTCCGAGCAGTCTTCTAAGACCTTTGAGGGTGCTCCGGTGACGGGGGCCCAACAAAAGGCAAAGCACCACGAGTCTGCGGGCACCGTAAGCGCCGAACGGTCGGGCTCCTCGGCTGCCAGGCAGGGTGCATTTTCACCGATGCCATCAACCACGAGCCAGTGCTCTAGCTCGGGGGAAAAGGAAGTCAGAGAACCCGGGTAAGCTTTGGGATAAGCCCCGGTCGATCTCGACGGAGACAGCTTGAGGGGGAGCGAGGCGGTGACCCTCCCCCCCAAGGTGAAGGCCTCAAGCGCGTCCAAAGTCGTGAAGGCTTTGATTCACCCGGCTAATGCCTCCATCGAGGGAGTCGTGGCGGATCTGGCGAAGCCTGTGGAGGCTACCCCAGTGGAGGCGACCTCTGGGCCCAGAGTTTCCCTGCCACCGCGGAGGGAATCCTCTTTTCAACCCATCGATAAGACCCCCGTGAAAACCCCAGTGGAAGAAGAGGGTGGGGGCGGTGACCATCACGGACACGGATACAGCCTCTGAAGAGGAGCTGGCTAAAGTCGTGAAGATCCTGGAAAAGAGGTTTGAGGAAGTCTGTTCCCACGGGAGGGATCCCGACGAGGCGGACGAATAAAGAGACGGTGGCGCCAACAAGGATCCCATGGAGGCGGAGGATTCCACTCCCCAACCGTTGCGCCCGTTGCAGCCAGTACCTGGGCCACAGGACAACTCTGGAGCAATCTTGATGGCTATCCAGGCCTTGTGTACAGAGATAAGGACAAGGTTGCCTTTACCTCCAATGGATGACCCAGCGTGCCTGGACCGTCGGGAATAGGGATGTAACCGTATAATGGTATACCGTTAAAGATACTGTGAACCACTCAATTGAACAATAACGTAAAGTGTGTGTGTGTGTGTGTGTGTGTGTGTGTGTGTGTGTGTGTACCTGGTTTTGTTTGTGCTGATAAATCTGACAATTTATGACCTTTTAGAAAATATTTAAGATTGGTTAACTCCACCTGCTATACCGCGATAACCATGATATACCGTCATTTGGCAAGAAGGTTATCGTACCGTCATAAAACTAATACCTTGACACCCCTAGTCTGGAAGCCCTCCAAGTAAGCAGAGGAGAACTCATCCCCCACCGCCCTTCCAGCCTGCGCGGCCCTCATGGCCTTAATCTTCTTCCCCGCATCCGAGGGATGACACGGGAACAGAGATGGCTACGACGGGAACGGATGACGACAGTGGTGACGACGGGATGGGCCTTCCATCACCACCTTCTCGGGCTTCCACGCCTGACGAAATTGGCTCCTTCCACGCCATGATCACCAGGGCATCCGAGCTCTTTCAGCTCTGCCCTGTAGAAGAGAAGGAAGGTTTCCTCTATCAACGGCGTGAGGGCAAGAGGAAGACGGTCCTCTCAGTCCCGTTACTCGACGACATCTGGGACATGGGGCTGGAGCTCCTTAAGAACCCGTCTATGACCCCTGCCAAGATAGACCGGTACGAGAAGAAGTACCGGGTCCTGGATTCTGCCCCCATGTGCCTTAGGGCACAGCCAAACCCGGATTCGGTTGTTTCAGCCGCGGCCAAGAAGAAAGCAGAGGGAGCGACAGCTTCAACTTCGACCTCCCTGCCGGATGACGGAGGAAAGAAATTGGACGCCATGGGACGACAGGTCATCTCGACGATGATTAGATCGGCCAAAGCCCTCGCGATTGTGGCCCCGTACAACAGGGAGCTGTGGTTTAAGATCGCTCCTCTGCTGGACTTCCTCCCGGACAACAAGAGGACTGAGGCCCTGGAGATACTGCAGGAAGGCGAGGTGGTGTCAGACCACGCCATAAATGTGGCCATGGACATTGCTGACACCGGCTTCCACCAGATGGGCAACAGTGTTTGCTTTCGCCGGCGTGGTTGCCTCAAGGCAACAGAGTTCCGCCAGGATGTGCAAACCAGAGTTTTGGACATACCTTTCAAAGGAAACAACCTGTTTGGCAAGACAGTGGACGAGTCACTGCAGGCCATCAAGGCCGACACGGAAACAGCGCGGGCCTTTGGAGTTTTGCAACAACAACGGCCGCCCTTTCGGAACTCCGGAGGCAAGCAAGTTTCCTCCAAAGGATTCCTCGGCATCTCCTCGAAGTACCGGCTGGCGGCCCGCTCCTCGTCGCAGGAGGCCTACAGAGGACGCGGCAAGTCAGGAGGATCTCGTTGTTGTCGTCAAGGAGGCCAAGGCGGCAAGGCAGTTACCAAGCAGGACTGAATCAGCCATCGCGTCGGGCCCCTACCTGAGCACCCCGGTGGGAGGCAGGCTGGCGAAATTCATCAGCGTGTGGGAGTCCATCTCCACTGACCGATGGGTGCTGGATGCCCTGGCCTGCGGGCACACTCTTGAGTTTCTAAAGAAGTGCCCCCGCATTCCACCCGTGGCCAGGAAGGAAAACCACGTCCCTCAACTGCCGCTGGAAGTAAGGGCGATGCTGAAGAACGGAGCCATCGAGCTCGTCCCAAGGAGGCTCTGGGGCTCCGGAGTGTACTCACGATACTTCCTCGAAAAAAAAGACGACCGGCGGCTGGCGACCCATCCTGGACCTTTGTCATTTAAACAAGTACATTGAGTCCCAGACGTTCCGGATGGTTACTCTCCAGCACATGCTAGGGCAGCTGGAGGAGGGCGACTTCCTATCGTCGCTGTACTTGGAGGATGACTACTTCCACATCCCCATTCTAAAAGGACATCGAAAGTTTCTCAGATTCGTAGTCCAAGGACGGCACTACGAGTTCAAGGCCCTCCCATTCGGATTGAAATCAGCGCGCAGGGTATTCACCAAGTGCCTAGCACCAGTGGCGGCGCGGCTGCGCCTGCAGGGGATCCACGTCTACCCCTACCTGGACGATTGGCTCATCCGAGCAAGGACAAGTGAACTCGCCGTCGAGCCCACAGCGAAGACCGTCCAGCTGCTCACGGATCTGGGATTTTCCATCAACTTGGTTCCATCGGAAGTCGCACTGTTCCTGTGAGCCACGCTCGACACAGTGGCGCGATTGGCCTCTCCGTCGGAGGAAAGGACGAAGGCCATCCTGGGCAAGGTGCAACGGCTGTCGACCATGGACGTGGCCAGGATGAGGTCCATCAAGTCCCTTCTCTGCATGATGTCCTCGTGCATCTACCTCGTACGCCTGTGCAGGCTACGGATGCGTCCACTGCAAGAGTTCTGTCACAATTCCTGCCCCTCATGTCCCCAGCCCTCCAAGATGTCAGGCTGGAGCCAGGCCACAATCACCTACATGGCCCTCAAGGGCCTCACCATCCCTCCAAAGACCCACTTGGAGTCAGACTTGGCGCTTGTGGCACCAGACTCACTCACTCCCATAGGATAACATTGGGGATTGGACTTGTAGTGTATTGATGGGGACAAGATGGATGCCCCCACATATTTCAGTTGCCAGAACTGCATGTGCGGTCTAGTCTTTTGGGTGTGGTTCAGCCCAGAGGCACTTGGGATAGCCAGAGACTATTTAAGCCACACCCAGGCTGAGAAACATGCTTTGCGTTTTCTGCACCTGCAGCGTGACACTCACCGTGTTCGGATCGGTCTCCAGTAGGCCTGCATCTTTCTTCTGCGCTCAGCTCCTGCAAGAACAAGAACACCGTTAGGAACAGCTTACCTTGCAGCGCTTCTGCCCATCAGTCATCGCTCCTTCTGTTCTGCAGACATCTTCGGTGGTGTCATTCCTATCCCGGCACGCCGCTTCCTAAGGAAAAGGGAAAAGAACAGAAAAAAGGCATTAGTAAGCATTCTGCAAATCTTTGCTTATTTTTAAATACTGTACGAGCTTCAAACGATTACCTGAATCCCAGCCCCTCTGGGGGAACTCTGTGTCCGGAACTTCTCATCCATCTGCAAGAGGGAAAAGACACTCCAGGTTAGCGTGGAAACATCTAGAGGCGCCGCATACAGCGCTTACCCACTGCATTTGTTCTTCATAACCGGCATCCACGCTGAAAACGTCGCAGCACCTAAAAAGACACAGAAAAAGAACTCAGTTCAATGCAAATACGAAAGGGGTGGATCGCGCATCGTGCTCTCACTCACCTTCAGCGCTACTCATCTCAGCAGCACGCCACCATCCCCAGACGCCGGCCATCATGTAAGGAAGGAAAGGAACGAAGTTAGAGAACTGTTCAAAAGACTCATTATACTTACCTGTCGGATTCTTGCCAGTGAAGTAACAAGGTAGCAATGAGCCCGCATCAATCAACGCGCCCCTGCGCTGAAGGCAGGACGGAGAGCACACTATCCAAGAAACCAAGGAGGGCTGTAGATCAAAGGGAAGGGTTGGACCCCGGGGAAGAAGGGGTTCAAGCACACAGACAATAGCGAGTTAAACTCTACTAATCCTGTGTTTCAGGCCCAGTCTCCAGTCGAATAGCCTCCAGGGAAGGGTTTGAGGTCGTAAGAGGTCAGAACAGGCTGAGTGACGTCCCTGTGGATACCAGGTGAGCATTACAAGTTCCTTGACACCCGTTGGATGCAAGCGGCGGGCAGCTTTGAAGACAGGATCTCGCTCAACGAGACCTTCCACCAAGCGATCTGGTGGTGGGGCACCCGTGCCCATCTCGCGGCGGGTATGGACTTCCAGACCCCGGCGGATCAGGAGACGGTGATGACAGATGCCTCCCTGGAGGGATGGGGAGCGCACACTGGAGATCTCCACGCAAGAGGCCTTTGGCTCCCAGAGGAGAGGTCACTACACATCAACGTCCTGGAGGTCCGAGCCGTGTTCTGGGCCCTGAGGTCGTTCCTTCCGTCCTTCAAGGGCAAGGTGGTGAGGATCTTCACCGACACCACCACCACGATGTTCTACATTTGGAAGCAGGGAGGCACCAGATCCCCAGCCCTATCCAAGGAGGTCCAGGATCTGTGGCACTGGGCCGTCTCCCAAGGGATGTTTCTCGTACCCTTCCATCTGGCAGGAATAAAGAACACCATCGCCGACTCACTCAGCAGGGAGCTGCGCTTGTGCCACGAGTGGGAGCTGCGACAGGATCAAGTGGATCTGCTATTCCAACGATGGGGCAATCCCCATATCGACTTATTCGCAACGGCGACAACACCAAGTGCCGGAGGTTCGCCAGCAGGTTTCCCCAGCCGGGGAGCATGGGCAATGTCTTCTCATTCCGCTGGGACGGCCTGTTCCTCTATGCGTTGCCGTTGCTGCTGCGACTCATCAACCAACTCAGACGGTCCCGGTGCAGGATGATCCTCGTTGCACCGGCGTGGTTGAGACAGATCTGGTTCCCGTACCTTCTGGACATGTCCGTGTTCCCCCCCCCCACCCCCCAGTCAAACTGCCGACGGACGTGGATCTCCTCTCCAGAGAAGGAGGCGCCATCCTCCACCACGACCGGGGGTCGCTGAACTTGCAGGCCTGGCTCCTGCAATACTAGAGTTTGGAGGGTACGATATCCCGGCGGACTGCAAGTAGGTTCTTGCAAAGGCCAGGGAGTCCTCAACTCTCAAGTGCTATGGACACAAATGGAAGAGGTTTTCTGTCTGCTGCCGGGCACAGAAGATTAACCCTCTGCGGATTACGGCCCCTCAAGTGCTGCCGTACTTGCTATCGCTGGCCAAGGTGGGGCTGGCCCATGCCTCCATCAAGATCCATCTGGTGGCTATCTCCCGCTACACCAGAACCCCAGGGCGCTCATCCCTGTGGTCCCATCGCCTGGTGAAGGAGTTTATGAAGGGACTGTTCTGCCAGTGAAGGCTCAGGGCCCGGCGTGGGAGCTCAACGTCGTGCTGACCAGGCTCATGGGGCCGCCATTCGAGCCCCTGCATTCGGCACCGTTGAAGTTCCTATCGTGGAAAACAGCGTTTCTTGTGGCCATCACCTCCGCATGACGAGTGGGAGAGATCCAGGCCCTCTCCTGCAAGCCCCCATACCTGACTTTCCATGAGACGAGGGCTGTCCTGAGGACGCACCCCTCCTTCATGGCCAACGTTCCGTCGGACTTCCATCTCAACAAGCCCTTGGTGTTACCTGTTTTCTTCCCGTCGCCGGCCGAGAGGACTTTGCACTCGCTGGATGTAGCTAGAGCGCTGAAGTTCTACGTGGACCGCACAAAGAGTTTTCGGAAGACATCACAGGTGTTTGTGAACTTTGGACCTGTGAACCAAGGTAAAGCCCTCTCGAAGGCTTCCATTTCCAGATGGCTGTCCGGCTGCATCATGGACTGTCACCGGTTGGCCCGGCCGTCCAAGAGCACATTCGACCAGAGCGATCGCTGCTACCACGGCATTCCTATCTGGTGTGCCCCTGCTGGACATCTGCAAGGCGGCTACGTGGAGGTCAACGCACACCTTCACGAGATTCTACTGCGTCGACCGGGATTCCAGGGAGGAGTCCGGAGTCGGCCAGGCAGTGCTGCACAACCTGTTCGCCTAAGGTGGGCCTGGTGAATAGGTAAGAGATGCTTAATGTTGAGTTGATGAAATGCTTAATGTTGAGCCTAGCCTCCTCCCGTTGTTGTGCATGTG
Source organism: Ambystoma mexicanum (assembly GCF_040938575.1). NCBI lineage: Eukaryota > Metazoa > Chordata > Amphibia > Caudata > Ambystomatidae > Ambystoma > Ambystoma mexicanum. The sequence continues at coordinate 1,180,783,938 of NC_090934.1, forward strand.
CGTACTGCTATTTCTCCAGCATGGGGTCTGGCATGGATTCACATGCTCATGAATATTCCCCGTCGTCAGGCTGGGAATCCTCGGTAAAGAAAAAAATCAGTATCAGTTTCGTTTCTGATCTGTCTTTCGTAGTAGTAACCAATCACTGATCTCTGCGTCATACTGACCACAGCCAATGACTGCCCTCTCCCTAAGCCCAGCCTCTGGCAGCCATCTTCAGATTTTTACCGCACGTTCAAGTGTTGGGATCCTCGTGCTATTGCTCTCGAGCGTTAGTGCTTTTTTTCGCGTTTTTTCTTAGAAAAATTTCTCTTGTTCGGTCAAAAGAGCCTCAAGCTCCACCGTTTCTTTATCCGATCAACGGGGACCCGTATCGGATTCTTCTACGCCCCTCAAGGGTGAAGATTTCGTCGAGCACGCTTTTGGAGGATTCCAGAAGTTTCTCAGGCCCTTCTCGAGCATGGCCCAGGAGAAGGGAAGCTCGACGCCCGGAAAGCTGTTCAGGGTCTGCCCTGGATGCCAGCTTCAGAACGTCTTTAAGGAGGACGAACACTCCCTTTGCCTTTACTGCCTACATGAGGACAAGACGCACGTGGAGAAGGACTGTGCGTTTTGCGGCAATATGTCGGAGCGGGCCATGAAGGACCGCCATCAACGTCTCGCCAACTGGCTGGAAGGAAAGAGCCCGTCAGGCGAGAAGAAGAAGCCCGAGCGGTCTTCTAAGACCTTTTGAGGGCACCCCGGCGACGGGGGTCCAACAGAAGGCCAAGCACCGCGAGTCCGCTGGCACCGGGAGCGCCAAACGGTCGGGCTCTACGGGCACCAGGCAGGGCGCATCCTCCCCGGTGCCATCAACCACGAGCCAACGCTCTGGCTCGGGTAAGAGGAAGGCAGAGCGCCCGGCGAAACTCCTGGAGAGACCCCGGTCGTGCCCTAAGGCCCCATCGGAGGGGGAGCGAGGTGGTGACCCCCTCCCTCCCCCCAAGGAGAAGGCGGTGAGCGCACCTAAGGTGGTGAAAGCCTTGATCCATCCGGCCAAGGCCTCTATCGAGACAGTCGCGGCGGCCCTGGCTCAGCCTTTGGAGGCTACACCAGTGGTGGCGACCTCGGGGCCCAGAATCTCCCTGCCACCGCGGAGGGAGTCCTCTTTCATGCCCATCGACAGGACCCCCGTGAAACCTCCGACGGAGAAGAAAAAGGGGGGGCAGGAGGTCGTCGTGGACTCGGCCTCAACCTCTGAGGAGGAGCTGATCGAAGTCTTAGGCCACGGCTCTGGCGTGGAAGAAGGCCATCCTGTCGGGAGGGACCCCGACGTGGAAGGCGTCGAGGGTGCCGACGGGGCTCCTGATCGCCCGTCGGAACTCCCTCAACCAGTGCCGCAAGACAACTCGGCGGCCATTTTGTTGGCTATACAGTCCTTATGCTCGGAGATAAGGACGAGACTGCCGTTACCACCAAGGGAGGAACCGCTCCCGACGGGGGACCCGGAGCCAGGCCCTTCTGGGAGCCCTCCTCTTAAGAGAAGAAGGATTCATCCTCCACCTCCTTTTCAACCATCGCGCCCTGCTCAGCCCTCCTCCCCGTCCACGACACGTGGGGATGATACGGGGACTGACACGGCCGCGACGGGTACAGACGACCCAGGTTTACGACGAGGATCTCCCGTCGTCACCTCCCACCCGGGCTTCCCCGCCCAACGAGATTGGATCGTTTCACTCCATGATCGCCAGGGCATCCGAGCTTTTCCAGCTCTGCCCGGAAGAGAAGAAGGAAGGTTTCCTTTATCAACGGTGCGAGACCAAGAGGAAGACGGTCCTCGCTGTACCTCTACTAGACGATATTTGGGATGAGGGCCTCGCCCTCCTCAAGAACCCATCCACGACGCCGGCTAGAAGGGATCGGTACAAGAAGAAGTACCGGGTCCTGGACGCGCCCCCCTTGTGCCTTCGGGCACAGCCGACCCCGGACTCGGTCGTCTCCGCGGCGGCCAGGAAGAAAGCGGGGGGGGGCGCGGCCTCTACCTCAACCTCCCCGCCGGACGGCGAGGGAAAGAAATTATACCCGATGGGACGCAGAGTCATCTCATCGGCAGCGACGACGATTAAGGCGGCCAACGCCTTGGCTATCGTAGCCCGCTACGACAGGGAGTTGTGGTACAAACTGGCCCCCCTGCTGGACTTCCTACCAGACGACAAGAGGGCGGAAGCCCTAGAGATCTTGCAGGAAGGAGAGGTGGCGTCGGACCACGCCATTACGATTGCGACGGACATCACTGACACTGGATTTCGCCAGTTGGGCAACGCCGTGTGCCTTAGGCGGCGTGGATGGCTCAAGGCTACTGACTTCCGTCAGGACGTGCAGACCAGAGTCTTGGACATGCCGTTCGACGGGAACAACCTGTTTGGGAAAACAGTGGACGATTCCCTTCAAGCCTTCAAGGTGGGCACGGAGACGGCCCGGGCTCTTGGGGTTCTCCAGCAACGGCGGCCGCCCTTTCGGAGCGGCGGAGGCAAACAGGGTGCCTCCAAAGGTTCCAGCGGCGGATTTTCCACCTACCGTCACGCGGCCCGTTCGTCGTCACAGGAAGCTTACAGGGGACGAGGCAAGTCAGACGGACCCCGCCGTCGTCGCCAAGGAGGGCAAGGCGGCAAAGCCTCGTCGAAGCAGGACTGTACCGGCCGTGGGGTCGGGCCCCCACCGAAGCACCCCGGTGGGAGGCCGGCTGGCGAGCTTCGTCAGCGCGTGGGAGTCCATCTCCACCGACCGTTGGGTGCTGGACGCCCTGGCTCACGGTCACGCGCTCGAGTTTCTAAAGAGGTGCCTGCGCGTCCCCCCTGTGGCCAGGAAAGAACATCACGTCCCTCAACTTCTCTTGGAGGTAAAGGCGATGCTCAAGAAGGGCGCCATCGAGCTCGTCCCAAAGAGGCTTCGTGGCTCCGGAGTTTACTCAAGATACTTCCTCGTGAAGAAGAAGAAGACGGGAGGATGGCGTCCCATCCTGGACCTACGACGACTGAACAAATTCATCAAGGCACAGAAGTTCCGGATGGTCACCCTCCAACACGTCCTGGGTCAACAGGAGGAGGGCGATATCCTGTCGTCGTTGGATTTGAAGGATGCCTACTTCCATATCCCCATCCTAAAGAGACACCGAAAGTTTCTCAGGTTCGTGGTCCAAGGGGGTCACTACCAGTCCAGAGCCCTTCCCTTCGGATTGAGGTCGGCACCCAGGGTGTTCACCAAGTGCCTCGCACCGGTGGCGGCGCAGCTGCGCCGAGAGGGGATCCACGTCTACCCCTACCTGGACGATTGGCTCATCCGAGCGAAGACGAAGGAGCTCGCCGCGGAGCACACGGCAAGGACCGTCCAACTACTTACGGACCTGGGATTCTCCATAAACTACGCCAAGTTCCACCTGGTGCCCTCTCAAGACGCACTGTTTCTGGGAGCGAGGCTCAACACAGTGTCGCTTCTGGCCTCTCCGTCGGAGGAAAGGACGAGGGCCATCTTGGGCAAGGTGCAGCGCATGCTAGTTGCGGACGCGGCCAGGGTGAGGTCCGTCAAGTCCCTCCTCGGAATGATGTCTTGCATTTATCTCATCCGCCTGTGCAGGCTTCGGATGCGCCCGTTGCAGGAGTTCCTGGATGCTCGCTGGATCCAGACGACGGGCGGCTTCGAGGACAGGATCACACTCGACGAGAGTTTCCGACGACCGATCCGGTGGTGGGGCACCCGCGCGCATCTGACGGCGGGCATGGACTTCCAGACCCCGGGCCACCAGAAGACAGTGACCACGGATGCCTCCCTGGAAGGGTGGGGAGCGCACACCGAAAACCTGCACGCGAGGGGTCTTTGGCTGCCGGCGGAGAGGTCCCTCCATATCAACGTCCTGGAACTCCGTGCAGTGTTTTGGGCCCTCAGGTCTTTTCTTCCGTCCCTCAAGGGCAAGGTGGTGAGGATCTTCACCGACAACACCACCACCATGTTCTACATCAGGAAGCAGGGCGGTACCAGATCCCCAGCCCTGTCCAAGGAGGCACAGGACCTGAGGCATTGGGCCGTCGCCCAAGGGATGTTTCTGGTGCCGTTTCATCTGGCAGGAATAAACAACACCATCGCCGACTCGCTCAGCGGAGAGCTGCGCTCGTGCCACGAGTGGGAACTACGACAGGATCTAGTGGACCGCCTCTTCCGACGGTGGGGCACACCCCAGATCGACCTGTTCGCGGTGGCGGCGAACTCCAAGTGCCGGAGGTTCGCCAGTAGGTTTCCCCAGCCGAGGAGCATGGGCGATGCTTTCTCGTTCCCCTGGGAGGGCCTGTCCCTCTATGCGTTCCCACCATTGCCGCTGCTGATCCGTCTCATCAACCAGCTCAAGAGGTCACGGTGCAGGATGATCCTCGTCGCACCTGTGTGGCCGAGACAGATATGGTTCCCGGACCTTTGGACTTCTCAGCGTCCCCGTCAATCAAGCTGCCAGTGGACGCGGATCTTCTCTCCAGGGAAGGAGGCGCCATCCTCCATCACGACCCGAAGTCGCTGAACTTGCAGGCCTGGCTCCTGCAGCGTTAGAGTTTGGAGGCTACGACATACCGGCCGACTGCAGAGAGGTTCTTGCAAAGGCCAGGGCGTCCTCAACTCCTTAAATGCTATGGACACAAATGGAAGAGGTTCTCTGTCTGGTGCCGCGCACAGAAGATTAACCCTCTGCGGTTTACGGCTCCCCAGGTACTGCCGTACCTACTGACGCTGGCCAAGGCTGGACTGGCACACGCATCCATCAAGATTCATCTTGCTGCGATCTCCCGATACACCAGAACCACGGGACGGACGTCTTTGTGGTCTCATCGTCTGGCGAAGGAATTCATGAAGGGACTGTTCAGATCGTTCCCGCCGGTGAAGGCTCCGGCCCCGGCGTGGGAGCTCAACGTGGTGCTGACCAAGCTCATGGGACCTCCGTTCGTGCCTCTGCACTCGGCTCCGTTGAAGTTCTTGTCTTGGAAAACAGCGTTTCTTGTGGCCATCACCTCCGCACGACGGGTGGGAGAGATCCAGGCCCTTTCCTGCAAGCCCCGTACTTGACTTTTCACGACACGAGGGTAGTGCTCAGGACGCACCCCTCCTTCATGCCCAAGGTGCCGTCGGACTTCCACCTCAACGAACCCTTGGTGTTGCCTGTTTTCTTCCCGTCGCCTTTGTCGCCGGCTGAAAGGACTTTGCACTCGCTGGATGTGGCTAGAGCGCTGAAGTTCTACGTGGACCGCACAAAGTGTTTTCGGAAGACGTCACAACTTTTTGTGAACTTTGGACCTTTCGATCAGGGGAAGGCTCTCTCGAAAGCCTCCATTTCCAGATGGCTCTCCGGCTGTATCATGTACTGTCATCGGTTGGCAAACCGACCGCTGCCTGGCCGTCCGAGAGCCCATTCCACCAGAGCGATCGCAGCTACCACGGCGTTCCTATCTGGTGTGCCCTTGCTGGACATCTGCAGGGCTGCTACGTGGAGGTCGACGCACACCTTCACGAAATTCTACTGCGTCGATCGGGATTCCAGGGAGGAGTCCAGGGTCGGCCAAGCAGTGCTGCGCAACCTGTTCGCCTAAGGTGAGCCTGGTGAGGAGGTAAGAATTGCTTAATGTTGAGTTTGATGTAATGCTTAATGTTGAGCCTTTGCCACCTCCCGTGGTTGTGCATGTGTGTACTGCTATGTATTCTTTTATTCATGAGCATGTGAATCCATGCCAGACCCCATGCTGGAGAAGGAACAAGTTACTTACCTGTAACTGTTCTCCAGCATGGGTCTGGCATGGATTCACATGCAAACCCTCCCGCCTGCCCCTCTACGGCTCCTCACTTGGTCATACTGCCACTTCACGTGCTACCAAATCTGAAGATGGCTGCCAGAGACGGGGCTTAGGGAGAGTATTGGCTGTGGTCAGTATGACGCAGAGATCAGTGATTGGTTACTACTACGAAAGACAGATCAGAAACGAAACTGATACTGATTTTTTTCTTTACCGAGGATTCCCAGCCTGACGACGGGGAATATTCATGAGCATGTGAATCCATGCCAGACCCATGCTGGAGAACAACAGTTACAGGTAAGTAACTTGTTCCGTATTCTTGTATTCATGAGCATGTGAATCCATGCCAGACCCCATGCTGGAGAAGCAACAAGTTACTTACCTGTAACTGTTGTTCTCCAGCATGGGCTGGCATGGATTCACATGCTATCCCTCCCTCCTACCCCTCTGCGGCCCTTCACTTGGTCCTACTGCCACTTTACATGCTACCAAATCTGAAGATGGCTGCCAGAGGAGGGGTTTAGATAGAGGGCAGCCATTGGCTGGGGGCAGTATGACCCAGAGACCAGTGATTGGTTATTAGGAGAAAGACAGTTCAGAAACGAAACAAACTGATCTTTTCTTTACCGAGGATTCCCAGCCTGACGACGGGGAATATTCATGAGCGGGGCAAAGTCGTCCTGATTCAGACAGACAAGTCGACCAGCATGTTCTATAACAAGCAGGGAGGTACCAGATCCTGCCCGCTGTGCAGGCTGGCAGTCAGCATGTGGGAATGGCCCTGGAGAACAACATCTACTTCACGGCTGTCCACCTGCCATGGGAATCCAACCTGGAGGCAGACAGGCTCAGCAGATTGGGTGCAGACAACTACGTGTGGCAGTTGAATGACCTAGTACTGCAGGATATTTTCTACAAATGGGGACACCCCCAGGTGGACCTCTTTGCCTCCCGGGACAACAGGAAGTGCCAACTGTTCGCTTCCTGGCAAGATCAGGCCCAGGGCTTGCCGGGCGATGCATTACAGATTCAGTGGGATGTAATGACGGCATATGCCTTCCCGCCCACACCACTGATACACAGGGTGATATGCAAGATCAAGGAATCTCGCCACCTCACCGTCATTCTCATAGCACTGTGGTGGCCGCCCAGGCCATGGTTCTCAGAGCTGTTCAGCCTCTCGGAGAGGCCTCCCATTCGCCTCCCGATGGGCCCGGCACATCTTCTGCCGCAGCAGGGGGGCAGGGTCGTCCACCCCACTCCACAGAAACTAACCCTCACAGCGTGGTTCCTGAACAGGTCACGCTAGGTCACCTCAGCCTTTCCCATGCTAACTTAGAGATCATACAGAGCACCAGGAGCAAGTCTACCAGGGCCCAGTATAAGAGCAAGTGGAGCAGGTCCTGTCACTGGGCAGACTCTAAGGGTGTCAACACCCTTGCATGTTCCTTGGACGACGTGCTCTCCTTCTCGGTGCACCTCGCCCATTCAGGTTTACAGGTAGACACTTGCCGCACTTGCATGGCAGCCATTGGGGCGTACAGGAACTCGGGAGGAGATTTTTTCATCTTCCAACACGATTGTCAAGAAACATTTGACGGGTCTAGCCAGGCTCTACCCACCGATCAAGAGGCCACACCCCGTGTGGGACCTCAACATAGTTCTGGGTGCCCTAGCGCACAAACCATTTGAACCAATGGCATCCGCGGACATCAGGCTGGTCACCATTAAGACGGCCTTGCTAGTGGGCCTCACCTCGGCTCGCAGAATCGGCAATATCCAGGCGCTGGTTGCCTCAGCCATATACTACGTTTCACAGGGATAAAGTAGTCCTGTGGACACACCCAGTATTCTTGCCCAAGGGGCCTTCCGCATTCCATCTAAATGAAGAAATAGTGCTATCTTCCACCAACATGCACACCCACGCGGTCAGAGCCAAGTCAGCGGTCATCGCTTCCCAGCGGCATGTCCCCTGGCAAGTCATAAGCCGGGCGGCCATATGGGCCACCCCTTCAGCTTGCTGCAAGCACTACTGTTTGGATGCCGGTTCTAGATCTGACACGGCTTTCGTACAGGTGGTCTTAGAAACCTGTTTGCTTAAGGAGGATCTCCTCTCCACCCTGGGGCTACACTCAGTTGTAATCGCCCATGCAGTATGGAGGAAAGGGGACGGGACGTAAGAGTAATTATAAGTTACTCACCGTAGTGACTAACGTGGTCCCCTTTCCTCCGTACGTCCCACCAACTTCCCCCCCTAATAAAACTGGTGTCATTAGGCAATGTTAATCTACTGTCGACGCGTCTATGGGGACTGAGGACGGAGTCAGGGCAGCGCATGCTCCCAGGGCCGCACCCTTGTGCGCCTCTAAATTTAAAGAGGAAGGTTTTTTTCTGGTAAACGGTTCGGTCTCCCATCCCTTGGAAGGGACGCCCATGCAGTATGGAGGAAAGGGTCTAAGAGTACCTTAGTCATTACAGTGAGTAACTTATAATTTCCATTTCTGCCCCAAAGTCTTTCTCACAATGTTTGTGCTTTAAAATTAAGGAGGTCTGTAATTTAACCTAGGCGTGCATCCAGAGGAATGGGGTAACCGGAGGCACCGTTACTCCCCAAATAACACAGGAAATGGTCTTTGCGTTGTATTTGGGTAGCAGGAGCAGAAGAACCCCAGACCTCCGCACCAGCTTTTGCTAAATAAAGGGTCGAATGGTGTTCAGGGTGCACCCGCCTAGCACTGCACACTATAAATGCATTGCGCACAATTGCTGTCAGTAAAGGACACCCTTAAATGGGTTCAGACCTCACGAGGGTTAATGGAGAATACAGAGTTACAGCAAATGTGCCTATTTTGAGGCACGCGGTGAATGAACGCATGCATGTGTATATGCTAGGCTTTATATTGCGCAAACCTATCTGTAAATCAACGTATCTGTGTACAACAGCGGCTACAGTAATTGTAATACAATAATATAGCCACAATACAATTGAAATGATCAAATATTATGTTTACGCTTGGAAGACACCCAGAGAGTGGATACCCGTAGTTGCAGGCGGTCATTTCATTTTAAATCTTTGGTTGTCTTTCTCGAAGTATTTTTGGTTATTAGGTGTCACTGTAAGTATTGCCTTCAAACCAAAACTATTGGCATTGAAAGTGAAAATAGAGATATGGGATGTGAGGAGGGACACGCAGCCAGTGGACATAGTTTGGCTTTTTAGCCACCTATTAAGTGGCCTTCGCCATGCTAGTCGCTATGGCCATTCCCACCCACTGTCTGCCCCCCTTGGCCAAAATAACTGTCTGGGGATCTCTTTGAGCTAGCACAGTATGCTTAAGTGTATCCCAATGTTCTTTCTAATCGGTCTTGTGAAAGTAAATGGCTTAATTGCGGCTGGAAACCAGACCCATATGCAATAAAAAAAATGTTTCCAAGTGTATCTTGAGCCACTTTATTTATAAGAAATATGTGTATCTCTGCATCTGTTTCTTGCACTGAATTCCTGTTAAAAACGAGCATTGACCAACAGCAACATGTTTGGCTCTTGTATAGGCATTATATAATTGCCTTGCACTGACATGATCTGTGGCAACTAGGAAGAGGGTGCTGGGGACTGTGCACCCGCCCCCCTTAGGTAAAAATCCCAATAGCCTCAATGGAACAACCTAAAAATCAACCCGCCGGGAAAATCAAAAGGCAGCTCTCCTGTACATGAAAGATCAAGGAACTAACCCCATTGGCCGTCTTTTGACATTGAATTACTAGGTAGAGTCATTATGACAGTGATTGGAAAACGCCTATCTCATGCCTCACAAAGGCCCAAAATGTTGGCTTTGTCAGTGCATGCTTTTTCTGTTTTATAACGTGTTTGATTCTTCTTCTTTGACACCAACTTTGTCTTGTTTCAGGTGGTTGGGCTCTGCACAGGAAAGACTTAAAACTGCTGCAAATAATTGGAAAGGGGGAATTTGGAGGTAACGCCTTAATGGTTTGTCCGAGTACAGAAAACCATATTTTTTATGTACTATTATGCTTTCATAACGGTAATGTTTGCAAACTCATTGGCATATGCAACATGTTATGTTCCGTTGTGGGTGCTTTAATGCAGTGATTCTTCCACATTTCCTCCATTGAGTGGTGCCTTTGTGTTTGTGGGTGCTAGCTTTTACGAGCTGTTTTCAGGAACATCTTTCCTAGTCTCATGGCGCTGCAGTTCCGTTCACCAGCAGGTACATTAAACCTTTGACATTGGGGAATGTTATGGTCTGTGATGGAGTGACGTTCATTAAACCCATGTGACTGAAAAAGTTTAATAAGACTTTGCCAATTATGTTTATCTTCAGACTCTGCATTCTGATGAACGATTCTTATATTTTAAGCCAGTGCATCGTCTTCTTACCTTTGTAAACCACTTATTGCCTGCATGCGCCTTTACTTTCTCATTCGTGAAATTTCTTCTCGCCAGTCCTCACGGACTCGCCTGATTGCACCAAAAATAATGTTTTATTATGGAAATGACTGGAATTCAACAGGCTCTTTCTCCAGACTCTAAAGGCGGCTGAGTAGAATACTTATTCATCCAATCTTTTTTTTCATCCGCAAAACTACATTTTTGGTCTCGCCAACATTGGTAAGGTAAATTACACCTCTGCGTTCAAAAGAGCAGCCATTATGTCTCAAGAAGATTTTATGGGGGCGGCTTCTCCTACTTTCTTTATCCGTGCATTGCTTCATTATCTTTTGTCGGGAGGACCGCCAAAGATGCAGTAAAGACTGAACTTGAAGGACATTTCACAGGCTTTATTTACACAGAAATTGAACAAAGGGGATAAAGCACGACACTGATGAAACCAAGTCTCTCACACTGGGTGTGATACTGTCCTACCTGCCAATGTCATTGCATGGTCCCCAGCAGTTCCAAACACCATTGGCCAGTCTTAGTTCTTGTTAGGAAAGATTTTCTTTTTGCTGCTTACTTCTCATAGACTTCTATGGGGGCGCCCTTTCGTTTTGCTTTGTTTTGACTCGTCCTGACATTTGGAGGCAAGTCGAGCCCTATGATTTTCTTCCCTTGTCTTTTTACCTATACTTATAGGAAAACTGATCAGTCCATACGACTGTCAATACTGAGAGATTGTCTCCCTTCGTGGATTTCTTGTATTTTTAAAGCTGCACACATCACCTGACAGTGAATTGCAGTTCGTTTTTCTTTTGTAACTTTGGTTACAAATGCAATGTGTCCTGGATTGGCTGGTGGCAGCGGATATTTTCCTTCCACGTTTTTCACTATATAATCGTGCACTTTTTCATTTTACAGCAAAATGCCATAAAAAGTACCATTTACTCTAAAATGGCTGCGCCATGAGATGTTCGCTTGTCCTTTGGCCATTGTGTCCTTTATCCTCCTTCCTGCCCTCTCTGGTCCCGATTTGCCATTTATGGAATGCCCTTTATCAGGCAAAGTGGTAGTCTGTGTGTGTGGCCCACATCCATGCCCCAGAGTTTCTGTTACAGGGTAGATTTCAGTGGCTATCTACAATTGGATAGCCACTCCCTTTTGAGTGTTGCAGATCCTTCCCATTGGTGGACCTGGGCACGCTTCCAGTCCAGATTTTGAATAAAAGGAGGACTCCTGCAGTCCTTCGACAGCTCATCGTTGGAGATGAGACCCCTCAAAGGGAGTGCAGCAGATTTGACAACCCGAGGGTGGCTGTTTCAGATGACCAGCATTGCCTCCAGCCAAGTCCCGGTGAAACCCTGATCTCAAGAAGGCACTTGTTGGTGCTTCGACTCCTGGACCAGTGGGAACAACCAGTCTAGAACCCTGCTCGAAGATCCTTGCGTGCTGAGTAAGGGTTCTTGGATCCCCGGTGGTCTTACCCGCTCTCTCCTTGGCTACCTTGTGGCAGCCGTTGGTGTTCTGAGTGCATCCTTGAAACATGGAGGATCTTCAAACTTTGCTACAAGATGCCGCTCCTGCACTTTGAACCCATTAGTCCAAATGGAAGCCAAGCAGGGTCTGCCCCTTTGATTGCCAACTGAAGACGCCTGTTGCTTGACCGTGGTGACTCGCGTTGCAATCTGTCTTATTTGCTCCTGGGAGGTCTCATGAGATCACCTGCTCTGCAGGAATCCTTTCTTTTGTGGTAAGCATCACCAGCTGTATAATCCCTTGAACCAAGATGCAGATACCGCGTCTGACCAAAATGAAATTCTGAATTCCGAATGTGACCTCTGCACAAACGGCCCCGTCGACTGAACCAAACACTTAAGGACATGTCTCCCTATGTAATCCGGAACCTCTGAAGTGGTCTCTGGAGAAAGGGGAGCGAGGGGGCGGTAAGTTGACATGCCTGTTCCTTTCTCTCCTATCCTCCATAAGGTTACATGGGCGTAAAGTCCTGGCCCCCCATCTGTCCCCCTCTCTCTCCTTCTCCCCCCCTCTCTCTCCCCCTCTTTCTTTCTCTTCTCTCTCGTCTCTCTCTCTCTCTCTCGTGGCCTAGCGTTTGATCCACTCCTAAGCCTTCCTTAATGTAGTGGGATTGAGACAGCTATTTACCTGAACTTTTCCTAACTTTTGGAACTCTGAATCGCAACCACTGCCATCGTCCAATCTAATAGTAAACCTGCCAGAAAAGTAGATCTCTTGGAACTGATGAATTTAGGGCTCCATGCCCCAATACTTTGAAGGGCTGGATTTAATGATATGATATGATAAGGCATTTGTAACGCGCCTATACACAAGTGTTTCAAGGCGCGACGAGGCAGGGGGGGGGGGGGAACAAGGGGAGACAGACAACAATCTTACTAGGCCAGGTGTCATTCAGATCGCGCAAGTGCAAGGGTAGAGGGGAAGGGAAAAGTGCATGGTGGAAAGGGAGAGGGGAAAGTGCAGTACAGGGTTATTAGCATACAGCATACAGGATAAATAACAAGGGCCAGCTGGTGGCAAGTGCGAGGTAAGTGCAGACAAGTGCTGGGAAGGGGGGCTGTATGGATACAGACACAGTCCCGTAGTGCAGGGGTTGCCGTGGAGGCAGTGCAGGAGAGAGTGGCTGGGCCGAGAACTGTGAATGGCCCATTTGCAGATTCAGTGCAGTTTCAGTAATATTAGCAGGGGAGAGGGGGAGAGAAAGCGGAGGCAAAGAGGAAGGTTTTGAGGTGCTTCCGGAACCGGAGGTGGTTCTCCTGAAGTTTCAGGGAGGTAGGAAGGCTGTTCCAGAGGGAGGCCCCTGCAGTGGAAAGAGATCTGCCCCCAACTCGTTGTTTGGAGAAGCGGCTGACCCTGAGGGAGTTGGAGGCGGATGAGCGAAGAGCTCGAGAAGGAAGAGAGAGTTGAAGGTATTTTGGCCCAAGGCCCCAGACGGCCTTGTGGACAATGCAGAGGGTTTTGAACTTGATCCTCGCAGTCACTGGGAGCCAGTGTAGTGATTTCAGTCCTGGAGAGATACGGTCCCTGGGCTTGAGGCCAAGGACAAGTCTTGCAGTCCTGTTCTGGATGAGTTGCAAAGGGCGGAGAGTAGAGGCGGGCAGATTAAGATAGAGGCTGTTACAGTAGTCCAGCTTAGAGAGAACCAGGGCTCTAGAGACAGTGAGCTTCTGGGGGAAGGAGAGGAAAGGAAGGATACCTCTGAGGAGGTGTAGCTGGTAGTGTGACTTCTTAGATACGTCGGATATGTGAGGAGAGAAGGAGAGTGTGGAGTCGAAGATGACCCCAAGGTTTTTTGCCTTGCATGTAGGAGCAGGAAGAGGGCCCAGAGAGGCCGGCCAGAGAGCAGCAGGGACGGAGGGAGTGGGAGTGCCGATGAGTAGAATCTCAGTCTTACTGGCATTAAGGCAGAGGTCGTTGGCGGCACACCATTCCTGGATAGCAGAAAGACAGTCAGAGATGAGGGAAGGAGAAGAGGAGGCCGAGGGTAGCCTGAAAATGAGTTGGGTATCATCCGCATAGCACTGAAAGTAGGGACAGAGAGCGGCGATGTGGTGGGCGAGAAGTGCCAGATACTGGTTGAACAGCCAGGGAGAGAGGTTAGATCCCTGGGGGACACCACAGGTAGAGAAGAAGATGTCAGAGAGGAAAGACCCCAGTTGGACCTGGGAGGGTCGATTTGAGAGGAAAGAGGTCAGCCACGTCAGAGCCTGACCAGTGATACCGAGGTTATCACGGAGACGGTTGAGCAGGATGGTATCGTTGACAGTATCAAAGGCAGAAGAGAGATCAAGCAAAATTAGAACACATGGAATGTTAGAGTCAAGGTTCGAGAGCAGGTCCTCACGGATGTTCAGGAGAGCAGTTTCCGTGCTTCTGGCAGCTCTGAAGCCAGACTGATGGTCATGAAGACTACCAACACATTCAGCATGGAGATTAAGCTGGGAGATGGCCAGTTTCTCCAGGAGCTTGCCCAGGAAGGGAGTGATAGAGATTGGGGGATAGTTAGCTGGGCAGGAAGGGTCGGAAGAGGGTTTCTTAAGAAGGGGGTGCACAAGGGAGTGCTTGAGAGGGGATGGGAAGACTCCAGAGGCGAAGGAGTGATTGCAGAAGTCAGCAAGGGCAGGAGCCAAGGAGTCAATGTGGTCCTTGATAGTTTTGGAGGAACAGGGGTGGACCTGTTTTGACGAGACTTTCATAGATCGGACTTGTCTTGAAACCTCGTCAGCAGAAAAAAGGGGAAAGGAAGAGAAGGAGAGAGGAGGCGTGGCTGCAGAAGAGCCAGAGGAAGGGCAGGGAATAGAGGAGGGGAGGTTATAGGAGGAGAGTGAGGACAGGATGTCCTGAGATTTTTAAATGAAGTGAGAGGCCAGTGCCGTGCAGAGGGCCTGGGAGGGGACAGGAGAGGTAGAGACTGCAGCAGGGTTGGCCAGCTCCTTGCAGATTTTAAAGAGTTCTGTCGAATTGTTAGATGCCCCAGAGATGCGGGCTTGGATAAGGGCTCTCTTCTTGGTGAGAACGGAGAGCCGGTATTGCCTTTGGAGCAGGCGACAGGCCAGTTTGTCAGAGGAGGAACATGAAGCACGCCATTTCCTCTCTGCCACCCTGCACTTGCGTTTAAGGGTGACGAGATCCGAGTCATACCAGGAGTTACATTTGGCTTTGGGCTTCACAATAAGTGTAAGCTAACTTTCTGATGTTTGTTAATCTGCTTAGAATCACATGCCCTTGGTCGATTTTGTTAATTATTGTTAACTCATATCCCCTCCAGTCCTCTTTCGATGGCCATTCCACATCTTCGACGGTAGTGGTTTTCGACGGACGGTGATCCTATCGGCGCTGCCGAACACATGGCCCGGCCTCGCCAGCCTACACAGTAGGGAGAGTGGGGGTCGGGGTGGACATTTGTTTCTTCTAGAATGCCTTTCCTTTTCTCCCCCTTTTCCTTCCGGGTCATTATCACTTATTATGTCCTCAGCTATGGAGAGTACTCCTTTTTAGATTTTGCCCACGTTGTAAAGGCAAATTGCGTGGAAGGACAAGCACAAGCGGTGCAACTGCTGCTTACCCCTCGACCACAACGAGGCCGGTAGCGCGGCCTGTAAGCTCCTTCAACCAAAAACTCTGAAGGAACGCAGGGTCAAAGGGTGGGCAGCCTACGGGATGTCGAAGGCTGATTCCTCACCCACTGCCGCCGCCACCAAATGTGACAAGGGAGATAGTGATAACTCACCTCCGTAACGGAAGTTGTTGACCCTCTCGCTCCATGGCGTCTGTCCCCAGCCCCGACAGGCACGGCTCCGGCCCTGCTTTTGGGGATGTACACCCCGGCGACTCCGACGGACACAAACACACAACCCACGGCTATTCGTTGAGTAAATCGAAGAAGGCCTCAGCACCAACGGAGACGCCGACACAGCCGGCTGCCTCCACCGACCATAAGGGTCAGCAGCCTTCCTCGCAGCCGCATGCGCGCCTAGCGACTAGGCTGTCTAGTGCACTACTAAGGGCGCTACCACTAAAACATCATCCGTCGTGACACCTCGGAAGAAGGCTTCCGTCGACGGCAAGGTTCCGGCTCTGCCGAAAACTACTCGCAACCAGCTTCCGACAGAGAGGATGGTCGTGGAAAGCATAGCAAGGATAGTCTCCCAGGGCTCTCAGAAACGGCTGGTGAAGGAGTCACCGAAGCCCGCTCAAAAGGTCAGGGATACGCCGAAACCTAGCAAAGGTACGCCGGAACCTCTCCCTACGTCGAAGGAGAGACCCAGAGGTACTTCCCCACCGTGGGGCCCACAGGAAGGATTCTCAGAGGGCGACGGGGGTATCTCCACTTTATGGGAGAGATCTCGATGCCTAGAGGCGGAGGAGCAAGCCTTTACGCCACTAGACCGCTCTGGGTCATCCCACTGGACTAGGGAGAGATTTGAATCCTGTATGAACAGGCTGGATAGATTTGTATCCACTTCTGAACACAGTACACCTAAAAGGCCAAGGGAGGTACTCCCTCAAGACCCTAGAGCCAAATTCCCAAGACTTTTCGACCAACATGAGGAAGAACTAGACACATATGACCTCACTGAAGAGGATCTCCACTTTCAGGAAGAGGATGAATTCATAAATACTGAGGATTTACAAGACCCTGTAGACTTTGAAGAATACCCCGACATATGTGAGCCACAGCCCTAGCAGTCCCCAGGGGCGTCAACGGACCCTGATGCTTTGGATCTGGCCTCTCCACAGACTACGCCTGTCAGATCTTTCACCTGTGGACGATCAACCCACATTTAATGCCATGCTACGCAAGGCGGCAGCACACTTTCAAATTGACACGGGGGAGACTACCCCAGAAGTCGATTTTGTTGAAAGAATAATCAGAGAAGCCACCTGCTAGCCAAGCCATACCTCTCCTCGCCACCATCAAGAGGCGCCTCATTCCCGCTTTATCTACACCTGCCCGAGAGGTGTAAACCCACGGATCGAGAAGCTTTCTAGCCCCTCACCCTCAGATCCCTTATATATTAGGGGTCATTCCATACCACCACAAGAAAAAGGATGGGGGTTCCACTGTACACCAGCGAGGCACCTCCTGATAAAGCGGGGAAAAAGCTCCATGCTCTAGGGAAAAGGATTACATCCTCTGCAGCTTTCGCCACGCGTATTGCCAACAATACCACTCTTTTGGCTAGTTACGCTGATGGCCAATGGGGCCTGTTGCACGAAGGTCTACAAGAAGTCCTTGAGCCCTTTCATACCCGCTTATTGGCCACCGTCACAAAAGGCACTCAAGTGAACCAAAGCATCATCAAGAATACTTTAGATGCTGCGGAAACGGCTGGCCGTTCCTTAGTCCACGGCGTTCTCCTTAAAAGACATGCATGGCTCAGAAACTCGGGTTTCAAGCCAGAAACACAGGCGTCCCTCATTAACAAACCCCTTGAGGATTCCAACTTGTTTGGTAAGGCGGTTGATGACGCACTGGAAACAGCTAAGGAGCAGGAAACATTAAAGACACTAGACCCCCTAATAAGCGCGGATATGGCAATAGGCGCTTTTTTCGTGGCCAACGACAAACTCAACAGCATTACACCTCAG
This sequence comes from Ambystoma mexicanum, assembly GCF_040938575.1. NCBI lineage: Eukaryota > Metazoa > Chordata > Amphibia > Caudata > Ambystomatidae > Ambystoma > Ambystoma mexicanum. Next base: position 1,180,801,266 of record NC_090934.1, read on the forward strand.
CCAGCAACTGGTCCTCCCCTCAGGGAACCAGTGGTTATAACACGCAGTATGCTCAAAGAGGACAACGTCGTGGCAAGGGAAGAGGTCGGGCCCAACTCCTAGAGGCTCCCCGGCCGCCACCACCACCAAATGACCCGAAGATTCGGGACCCCTCGCATGCATTTCCGGTCGGGGGCCGGTTAACATCTTTTCTGAAAGCATGGGAGGGAATTACCACAGACCGTTGGGTACTGTCAACAATAGCCCACGGTTACTGTATCGAGTTCAGCCGGTCCCCGACATTCAGACCTCCAGACCCGATGGGACTTTAAAGTCACCATCACTGAAGCCAGCAGCCCAAAGTAACTTTAAATCGGTTTGAAAATGCATCTCTTGCTTGAAGGCAGCAGCAATCCGGAGCTCTCGGGGATCAGTGCATTAGGCAACTGCCTCATCTTTACCTCATCCTGGAACACAACACGGCCCCACCACGGCAAACGCACACACCCTAGGTTTGCACCGAAATTCATTTAAAAGTTTCATGTCAACCATTCTATAGAATTGCCAACATTCTTTCAAAACCCATCAAACTTGGGAGAGAAGAGCCTGCACACACTTGATGTGCGCAGGGCAGTCATGTTTTATATGGCAAGAACTCGACCACTATGAAAGACTAATCAGTTCTTTGTCTCAGTGGCAGTAGGAAGAGAAGGAGATGCAGTCTCCAAATCCACTATATCTAGATGGATTGTCCAGTGCATCACTCTCTGTTACACTCTTGCTAAGAGAGAACTGCCCTTCAAGCCTAGAGAACATTCTATTCGAGGCACCTGGGCATCCATAGAATTCATTGCAAATGTTCCCCTTGAGTCCATTTGCAAAGCGGCAACCTGGAGTTCTGTACACACCTTTACAAAACACTGTTTTCTAGATGCCCATTCTAGATCTGATTCCCAGGTGGGAAAAGCATTACTAAGACATCTTTTCTCTACTGTTCCTTCTCACAACCCACCTCCAACTCTGGGTACTGCTCGCTAGTCTATGCACAGCATGTGATTCTAAGCAGATTAACAAACATCAGAAGACCTGCATTAATTACTGTAAAAGCATTTGTGATGGTTGCATCTGCTCGGATTTACATGCGCCCACCCTTCCTCCCCACTCGGATGGATGGATCATATACGTCTTATTACCTTCTCTCTTTTCTGTACTCACTCATGTTAGTCATAAGGCTCCCTCATGGCAGAAAAAATACAGAGGGACCTCGACGCGTGAGGGATTTTGGGTACACTACACGTCACTATAGGGATAGTGTTAGAGACACGACTATGTCAACGTCCCCTTTTCGGCTTTCGATAAACAAGATGCAATACTCTGCATTGACCACTGGATGTCAGACTATGCACAGCATGTGAATTTAAGCAGATACAACCATCAGAAATGCTTTTATGGTAAGTAATGCATGTCATTCTAGTGTTGCTCTTAAGTGCTTCTACTGTGTTTTCTGACTCTAATCACTTAACTGTATTGCACTGTTTTTGAATCGGGTGCTTTTCTGTCTTCTCACAAGAATGAATGTATAAATGCATTTTATAGTCGCTGTGTGGTAGCCTAGAGGCATCATTGCTTAGCGCGTATTTTAAAGACCAAATCATTTATTGTATATTTTTGTATTTCTCTATCTAACTGGAACTATTGAAGTGTTCTGTGTGTCTCATTGTAGCTCTAGACCACTCTCGCACCCCCCCCCCCCCCTTGAGAATACGACGCATCGCTCTGCTACCTACGATCAAAAGGACTTGGTAGGTCCTTTGCAAGCTGCTTGGCCAAAATTTGGAATGGCCTTCCTGTAACTATGCGCTCCGACACTAACATCAGAACCTTTAAAAAAAACACTAAAGAAACTCCTCTTAGAATAATTCTTCTTAGCTGCCACCTGCTGTCTCATGACCGTTGTCTTATGTGTATATGTGCTCCCTGATGCCCACGGTCTACGGTGCGTTATAAATAAATAAAATACAAAAATACCTTGATTGGGTTACCTTGACTTCAGTGTCTTTCCTGTTGGCCTCCCAAAACCCACCCTCAGGGTGGATTTTGGAAAACCATCTTAACAGGTCTGTCAAAATCTTTCAGGTGAGCATATCCATTAAGTTGACCAACTGATGGTACAGGTGCATTTTCTCTATTGGGGTGAGATGGAATTAGCAATTTCCCCCTTTGTATCGTAGCACCTTGTTAACCCTCTGATGGGCTGGTTCGCCACCTTCCTGATAAAGTGCCATCACCCTTCCTCAATTCTTTCCTGACTTTTCCTCCTTTGGCCTCCTGTTTCAGGCTAGGGTCGACCTGGCCGACGTTTAGATCGACTACCAGACTGCTCTTCACTTTCACCTTAATACTCTTCTGGCCACCTGTTATCCCTTTCTTCTTTACTGTACCCCCTTACGATTGCCACTTCTACCTCCTCCACAACACCTTAACGTTCTGAAGTTCCCACTCAGAAAAAACCTTCTTCGCCTTTAAACTTAGAGGCACGTGGGGGTGCGGCTCTGGGAGCATGCGCTACCCTGACTCTGCCTCCCCAGCGCCACTCCCCAGTTCCTTTTTCGGCATCGAGGGAAACGGGGCGATTTCACTAGCGCTCCTGGGTTTGACTTAGGCCATGTAATACCATGCGCTCTTCCCCGAGCTCTTCTTCTTTCTTTTTGTCTTCTCTTTGTCACAGTTACTCGGTCCGCTGGCATCACGCTCCTCCCCGGTGCATGTCGACTTCAGCGGACTTCAGCAGGTGTACAGCCTACGAGGGGCTCTTCCCTACTTCTGACCTCCACGCTCTTTGTCTTCGCTGCCTTGGCCATGACCATGGCTGGCAAGTTTGTATCACGTGTGACGCACTGACTCCACGTGCACTGAAGAATGGGCTTTCTAGATGGAGAGAGGTCTTCGAAGGGTGGCCTCCAGAGGACTTGAAGTATATCGCTAAGCAGAGATCGAGGCCCAAAGGTAGGCCGCTATTTTCCATCGCACCCTGTAAGGGCGACTCCTTCCCGAGGAAACGCCCAAGAGGGAGTAACCTATTGGGTACTACTACCAGCAAAATGCACCGAGGCTAGTCAGCTACCGGCCTCCCGGCTGAAGGGTCATCATATCCTTCTGGAACCAGTGCTGAGGGACTGCAAGGTTCTTTTACTGGGTGTACACCAGAGGGGCAGCGCCGAGTACCGGCTCAGTGACCGAGGGGGCACCTGCACGCAGCACTGCCGGCAACAATGCCAAGGACAACACACCTTCCAGGCCCAGACCTGAGGTGCCAGGTGGGCCTCATGCTCCACAACCAAGAGTTCTGGAGGAGGCCGGACCCAGGGAGCACATGACACGCAGCTTGACAAAATGGCCGCTGCACCAGAAAACATGGCCACTTGTCTGATGCCACTCCTAGGAACAGAGCAGGCGGGTGAACCAGTTTCAAGGTGGGACTGGTGTGAATCGGGTACAGAGCCTACAGTTTATCCATCAGCAGTGCAGGACAGATTTTCCCCTGCTAGCTAGAAAGAGTGTGCTCCGGCCCCAGCAGCCCCCAGCGACTCCTTCTACATCCCCTATCTCTGCCCATGCCTCCGAAGACGGGTTCTTCGAAAGGTTCTTGGCACTGATGCGAACCCCCCAGATGGGGGTCATCCTACGGATGCTGTCAGGGACTTGCTCCCTTCGGTCACTCCACCGGCACACTTAGTCATTCCTCCCATGGCTCCAGCACCACAGGCCCCAGCGCAGCCCCCGCTGCTCCTGCCGGCTTCTCGGATTCTGGCTCCCCTGCCTCCCACAGTACAGGCGGTTCCACACCAGCCTCTGCGGCAGCCTCCGGCTCCGGTCTCCACACCGCAGCCCACGGCGCCCACCACTCCTCCGGACCAGCCGGCCACTCTGGTGGACACAGACGAGGATGAGGACCCTGACACACCGCCATCAGCGAAGGCCTTCCATGACAGGCTTGCAGGTTTGGCAGAATATCTGTGCCTTCCTCAACCTGAGGTCGAGCAGCCCGAGGAGGGGGTCTTGGCAGAAGTCCTCACCCTACGACCACCTGCCAAAACGGGTATCCCGATGCAGAAAGATGTTGTGGCTCTGGCCAAGAAGGGGTGGCTCAAGCCACACTTGACCCAACCTGTCAATCGACGCCTCGATGCCAAGTATAGACAGATGGAAGGGGATACACTGTTATCAACGCACCCCCAGCAGCATTCTTTGGTGATCGCTGCAGCGTCACTCTACTCTAAGCCTCAGTCGTCCTCGGCCATCTTGTACTCGGTGCTGCTAGACAAGGGGGAGAAGATCTTGGAGGTGTACGGGAAGAAGCTGTGCACAACGCCTCCCTGCACATGCATCAGGCCAACGCGGATGCCATGCTAGCAGCCGCTAACCAGAGGTTGTGGCGGGAAATGGCAGACTTCCTTCGGAACTTTTGGTGCAGAGCCAGGCACGCTTCAAGGTGGGTCTGGGAGAATCCAGGCTGGTAGCGCCAGACATCATGGAGTCCACAGTGGCCCACATCGATTCCTCTTGCCGGCCATCTGCAACGCCATGGACATAAGGACGGCCTGGCTTCGGACTACTAAGTTAAACCCTGACTTCCAGGTTCGCATATTGGACTTTCCGTTCAAGGGTAGTGACCTCTTCCACTCTACCACCAACTAGGAATTAGATACAACTTGCAGACTGCAAAGCCTGTATCCTGATGAAGTCCACACACGCCCAAGGCGTACACCCAGTATCATCAATGCTCTGACAAGGGGCAGGTGTTTGGGGGGGGTTCCGGGGATTCCAGGAATGGAGGTCGAGACAACCTGACCGCTCTCTCAGCACCGTCAGCAAGCAACTAAAAGGGGGGGGGGGCAAGGGCTTCTTTCAGTCCCCCTCCTCAGCAGCAGCCTCTGATGGAAAAAAGGCATGACGTGTCCCTTCGAGCCCACGTGTCTCCAGTGGGTGGCAGGCTTGCCTCTCACGTGCATTTCTGGCACCAGAACTTTATGGACCCGTGGATCCTCTCTGTAGTATCCAAGGGGTACCACCTAGCGATACTTCCCTCTCCTCCCTCCTCCTCTCCCACAAATTGGGACGGCAACTCTGTTGAGGGAGATCCGGTCGCTCGTCGAGAGCCAAGCAGGTGCAGGAGTGCCAGCCTCCGAGAGAGGCTTAGGCTTCTATTCCAGGATTTTCACCATACAAGAACCAGGCTGGCCTGAGATTTGTGTTGGACCTATCCACCCTCAACCTCTACCTCCCTCTTCAGAAATTCAAGATGGTTACGGCAGTACTCATTGCGGAGACACTAGACGGGAGACTGGATGTGCTCCCTGGATCTGAAGGACGCCTACTTGTATGTCCCGATTTTGCAACCTCATCGCTCCTTCTTACGCTTCAGGATCATGGGCTGTCATTTTCAGTACAAGGTGCTACCCTTGGCCTCAACTGAGCCCCCAGGGTATTTACCAGACTCATGAATACAGTGGCAGCCCTCCTCAGGGCCCAGGCCACCATGTCTACCCATACCTGGACAACTGGCTCGTCAGGTCGAGATCCCCGGATGGGGTTATCCACACTTCCTCCATGCTGATGAACACTCTCCACGACCTGCTGTTCACTGTCAACCTCAAGTCACAGCTGCAGCCCGCGCAGAGCTTCACCTTCCTGGGCCTCATCTGGGATACGAGCTCCGAGTAGGTTTTTCCTTCGGTGGACAAGATTACGGCCCTCAAGAGGGCCACAATGCACTTCCTTACCAATGGAACAGGGTGGGTTGTCCTACCCTACTTTCTTTGCTGACCCCAAGGACGAGGCTCAGAGTCTTGCACTGTCTGGATGTCAGATGCGCTCTGAAATTCTATCTGGACAGGACCAAGGGCTTGTGCAAGTCATGCGCACTTTTTCTCACATTCAGTAGCTCCAGACCCGGTTATCAGGCATCCAAGGCTTCTATTGCACGGTGGATGGTTGCGGCCATCAGAGGCCTACGAGGGGCAGCACAAACCACTGCCAGCCAACATGCACGCCCACGCGGTCAGAGCCAAGGCCATGGCCATCGCTTTCCAGCGACCTATCCCGTGGCAAGCCATGAGCAGGGCGGCTACCTGGGCTACCCCTTCAGCTTTCTGTAAGCATTACTGTTTGGACGCTGTCTCTAAATCAGATGCAGCATTCAGACAGGCGGTTCTAAGGAACTTGCTTAAGGTGGGTCTCCTCTCCACCCTGGGGCTACATTCAGTTGGAATCGCCCATGCAGTATGGAGGAAAGGGGACGGGACGTAAGAGTAATTATGAGTTACTCACCGTATTGACTAATGTACTCTTAGTCCATAGTCCCCTTTCCTCCATACGTCCCACCATCCTCCCTCCAAATAATACTGGTGTCATTAGGCAATGTTAAATATTGGCGACGCATCAATGGGGGACTGAGGAGTGACGCTGAGGGGCAGAGTCAGGGCAGCGCATGCTCCCAGGGCCGCATCCCCACACGCCTCTAAATTTAAAGGGGAAGAAGGTTTTTTCTGGTGAAAAAGGTTCCGTCTCCCGTCCCTTGGATGGGACGCCCATCCATTATGGAGGATAGGGGACTATGGACTAAGAGTATGTTGGTCACTACGGTGAATAACTCATAATTAATGCTCTACTTTTCACTTCAGCACTAGTCAATCGCCTGCCACAACCTCCTATAAAAGCCCATACTCACTGATTTGAGTCTCAAGTTTTTTTTTCCTCCTGGGTAGGGCTTTTGGTGAGTTGCTGCTTATCTGTCCTGTAATTGGGGACAGGGTTGGGATTGGTGGTTATTTCTGGGTGCACCTAGCCTCACTTTGGGCATAGGGGCTAGACCACACATACCTTTGGCCTGCCCGCCATCTAAGATTGCACTCCCATCCCCAAGCCCTCTTTCCTGCCACAGATATTACTGTTGCATGGTCCAAGTATCCTGTTTTCCCCAGACTATGAAGAGTATGATGGAAAAACTCCATGTATCACTGCAGAGAGAAAGTTGGCTTGCAGTGAATTTCACATGCTATGTTCATTGAGGCAATGCTATGCCAGGAGACAAGAAATTGATAACTTAGTATCAAACATGGAAAATTCCACGATCAGAAAATGTGCACTTGCAACATTGCATCAAGTGTGGGTCTTGAGAGCTGTAGTACGAAGAAACCTGCTGTCATGAAACCAGTACTCGCAACCAGCATATTATCAAGTGTGGGTCTCCACAGTTCAGAGCGTTGCACTGGGGCTGTGTTGTGCCGTCCCTGAAACCATGGGCGGACTAACAGTATCAGTACTAATGTTCCTATTGGCATCTGAATGGCATTTTGGATACATTTAATCTTTTTGCATTCCTTTCGAAGTCTTTGGGTCTTCTGAGAGTGAGCTTCGGGCTCTCTGTTTGGGAGGGGGTCCAGAGCATAGAGGTTCTTGTGATTGTCCCCTATCAAGCACTGGGAACCAAGGGAAGGAGACCAAGTGATCTTCCCTAAACCTCCCTCGAGCTAATCATCCACTACCTCAGATAGGCCTCCTGTCCCCATAGCCAGGCAGGAGACCTTGTCGATGTTTACCATCATACCTGTCTGTGAGTTGGACAATGGCTGTTGTGGGGTTCAGAGAGACAATCTGTAATGGTATGCAGAGCTATCGTCCTCCAGTTAGGCCAAGCGCTGACTGGTAAACATGATTGATGCGCAAGCAAGTCTTCACTCTTCCAAAAAGTGAAGACCGTGGTAAAGTACAGATCTTGCACACACAAACAATATCAAGTCCAAATATTGTTTCACACTAGTATGTATATCTTTATTTCTGGAGCCTGTGAGTCCATTTAGAGTCACATGCTCTGCATATTCCATTTAGTGGGTGGTCAGAAGAATCAAGTTGTTTACTGCCCAAGTAAAAATATGCATCAGTAGTGGTATTCCTATTATACTAACCCTGCTCTACGTGTGCAGGTACTCATACTGAATCACTGAATCCCCTAATCATCAAGCTCCACGATGCACTCCCTTCCAATTCTCCCCAGTTTCTATCAAAGAAGTGGAAAATATAATCCTGTGGATAAAACTTTCCAACTGTCAGGGTGACATATGCCCGGCTGGAATCAAGGACAGCGCAAGAGAATTAGCCCCATTTATTACAACTCTCATAAACTCATCTTTCAAAAACTGGTCAGTTCCTGATAACCGCAAAGAAGACTGGGTCATGCCACTTCTTAAAAGGGTTAGGATGAAAGAAAAAGTCCTACCACCAAAAGTCTGCCCCCCCATTTATTCGCATATTTATGTGTGGGGGGGGGGTAAAGTTAATAAAAATGTATAGGTGTAAGGTGGGGTGGGGGTCTGTGGGGGTACTCCCCCCCCCCCCCCCATATATATATATATATATATATATTTCTGAGGCTTGTGGAATCTGCTTAGATCACATGCTGTGCATAGGCCATCTAGTGGAAGCTGCAGAGTATTACAGTTTGTTTTTCGAAACTCGAAAATGGGCGTCGACAAAGGGCGTGCCAGTAATACAATCCCTAGTGTGACGTCCACTGTACCCAAGATCCCTCACGCGTCTAGGATCCTCAGATTGTTTTTTTCCGCCATACTGGTCGGAAGCATTTTGCGGAGTCCCCTGGCCTTAGCCATACCTTTGCTAAAGTATCGATAAAATTACATCCTTTCCCCACCCCAACGTCGAACTTAGACACTCGACGCCGGCTTGGAGAAGAATTCGACCGTCTGCTGCTGCACGACGGATTTGTGCCTCGGAAGGCCTCTGGCCTCGGCCCTGCAAGTAGGGAGAGTGGGGGGTTGGACATACTCTTCACTCTTGGTATATAGGTACATCTTATACATTTCCTACACTTACCAGCCCGCTGCCTCAAGGTGCGTATGGAGGGTAACCCTTTTCAATTCTGCCCCAAGTGCAATTGCAAATACCCTTGGGTCGACAGGCACGCCACGTGCAATCTCTGCTTGCCGAGGGACCACCCCGAGGTGAACTGCAGAGCGTGTAGTAGGTTTAAACCTAAGACACTTAAGGACCGTTCGACGAAGCGTTGGGCCCACCACGCCAGGCAGGCGGCCATGGCGGCAGAGGGCGCCTTCAGCGATGGCAGCGACGCCGTGCTTTCGGACGGCGAGGGCATTACGGCGTCTAAAGACAGCCGAGCGCAAGTCCCCGACCTCGGAAGGTCGTCCGACAGGGCGGCTATGGTGAAGACCCCCGGCGACACAAGCGGTTCACACACCACTCACACAAAACACACAAAGTCCAACCGAGACTCGACGACGTCGAGTTCTCGGAAAGAGGCACATAGAGAACGGTCCGAATTGGTGTCCTCTGGGCGTTCTAGATCGAGATTGTCACATGACTCCAGGCAATCATCCACTCTTGCCAAGAGTGCCTCGCTCCCTAAGCTAACAGAAGTTCGATCGTCGGAGGACGAAGACGACTTCCACCCCCAGGCCGCTCTCCAGGAGTCGGAGCCCGCAGACAAGATCAGCGCAGCCCCACGTTCGAAGGACAGGGACTCTACCCCGATCCTCGACGCCAGGCGTCGAAAACCTCCGGAACCACAAAGGGACAGGGAAAACACTCTTCCACTCACGGGGAGGGGGGAAAACAGCAGAAGAAGCAGCCACTGCACTCTTCCACACCTGTAAAACACTCCACTCTTCTTAAACTGACAGACAAGCCCAAGTCTGCTGCTATTTCTAAAACCAGCAAGTCTACTCGGGATAAGTCTCCTAGACTTTCTGAGAGCGTCATTCCCAGTTCCAAAGAATGGTTGAGTGATGACATAGATAGGGTCATGTCAAGGATGTCTTCTTTGGCAGACTTTTATGACAAAAATCCAGACCATTTCCTTTCATAAAATCAACAAGGGTCTACACCCTCAGGCTCTAATGATACTATCCCCCCGAGTAAGAAGCCCCGGTTTGAGACACCTATGAGGTCTTCGGACCCCTTTGATGTACAACCATACTCATGGCCATACTCACAGTATCAAGGAGAGACTTCCTTTGGTGAGGACCAAGAATTTGGCATGGTAGAAGAGCAAACCGGGACGGGCTACTATGGGGATGATGAGGACCAAGAAGAGGAAGACCCTGAAACCTACAGAGTAGATTCCCCGGTAGAGAAGGAAGCCCCGGTTACCGACTCCCCTGTCGATAACCAACCCCTCCTGAACGAGGTTCTCGCACGAGCAGCAGAACATTTCCATACTGACACCCACGGTGTCCAGGAGGAGAGGGAATTTGCCGAGGAGTTAGTGGGAGAAAGGAGGCCTGTTGCCCAGACCATCCCTATCCTTAATTCTATTCAGCGAAGAATAGACCCGTTCCTGGTGAACCCGAACCTCACCAGAGCAGTCAATCCCAGAGTTGAAAAACTTTTCAGGGCAGCCCAGTCTGACCCTCTCTATATAAGAGGACATCTGAAGCCAGACTCCCTGGTTGTCACTAACATTCGTAAGAGGGCTGGAACACTCTTGTCGTTGTCCGAAGCTCCTCCAGACAAGGAGAGCAAAAAACTATATGGTTTTGGCAGGAAAGTAGCCTCAACGTCCGCCTATCAGGCAAGGATTGCAAACGCCACCACCCTGTTGGCCAGCTACAACTGCCATCAGTGGGAAGAAGTCGCGGCACTCCTAGCCTCTGCACCAGAACCCTTAAAGGGCCAGTTAGCACGAATTTCAGCAGAGGGTAGAGCCGTGTCTGGTTGCATTTTAAAAGCAACTTTTGACGCCGCGGACAACGCAGGCAGATTGATAGCAGAAGGTACTGTTATCAAGAGACATGCGTGGTTACGGCAGTCTGGTTTTAAGGCAGAAACCCAGGCATCATTGTTGGACAAACCGGTGGAAGCCGATCTGTTTGGTAAGGCGGTCGAGGACGCGCTGAAGAATGCCAAGGACGAATATGAGACACTCAAGTCCCTTGGCCAACTAACCAATAAACCCCCTACCCAGAGAGGGAATGGAAATTTTCGTCGCCCACGCGGCCAAAATTCCCAGAGAGGATCAAACTATTCCCAGGGGCAGGGTACACAGTGGAACAACAACAGCCAACAGTCTACCCAGGGTTACGGCAGGGGTAATAGGAGAGGACGTGGTAAAGGCAGAGGCAGCCCCAGTAGAGGAGGCGGCACGCCTCCACCAAAGCAGTGACGCTCAGTTCAGGGTCCCTTCTCACGCAACCCCAATAGGGGGACGCATTTCCAACTTCACCCAGGCTTGGGAAGGGATCACATCAGACAGATGGGTGCTGTCAACAGTATCCGCAGGATACTGTATAGAACTACTGCAGCGTCCCCAGAACCATCCTCCATGACAAAGAGTTCGCTCTTTAGAACATCAGAAGATTCTCCTCGAGGAGATCGCCAATCTGCTAGCAAAGGACGCGATAGAACTCGTCCCGGGACACCAGGTAAACAAGGGTATTTATTCAACTTACTTCCATGTGCCAAAAAAAGATTTGACAATGCGCCCAGTATTGGACTTACGGCCTGCCAACAAGTATGTCAAGCCCCAAAAATTTCGTATGACTACGCTACAAGAGGTAATCCCCCCTCCTAAAAAAGGGATTACATGACAACCTTGGATATGAAAGATGCCTATTTTCATATTTCCATGTTCCCAGCGCACAGAAGGTACTTGCGCTTCAAGGTGGACAGTCGGCACTACCAGTTCAAGGTACTGCCCTTCGGGATAGCTTCGGCACCAAGGGTATTCACCAAGGTACTGGCATGGCGGCTGCACACCTACGCAGGGAGCCAATCCCGGTGTACCCTTATCTGGACGACTGGCTCATAACGGGGGAAACCCCAGTAATTTGCAGGACAAACATTCAAAGGACTATCGACCTCCTCCACGAATTAGGCTTCTCAATCAATGAGAAAAAGTCAAGCCTGGTGCCAAGCACCTCCAAACAGTTCCTAGGAGCAATCCTAGATACTCAAGAGGGGTTGACATTTCCTTCAGAGGAAAGAATTCGGAATATACTACTGCAAATTCCGCAATATCAGTCTGGTCACCAAATAACGGTACGCAAAGCAATGTGTTTGCTGGGCATGATGGCGTCATGTATTTACCTGGTCCCCCACGCGCGCCTGCGCATGCGTCCCATGCAGGAATGGTTGGCGAAACAGTGGTCTCAGGCAAGTGGTCAGTGGGACGATCTAGTGGTCTTACCTTTCTATCTATCTGCTTGGATTACCTGTACTCACGCTACTCATCATGCTACCTCATGTCAGAAAAAATACAATCTGAGGATCCTAGACGCGTGAGGGATCTTGGGTACAGTGGACGTCACACTAGGGATAGTATTACTGGCACGCCCTCTGTCGACGCCCATTTTCGAGTTTCGAAAAACAAACTGTAATACTCCGCAGCTTCCACTAGATGTCGGCCTATGCACAGCATGTGAATCTAAGCAGATACAAGCATCAGAAATACGATTACGGTGAGTAATGTATCATATATATATTTCTGATGTTTGTTAATCTGCTTAGAATCACATGCTGTGCATAGGTCCGACATCCAGTGGTCACTGCGGAGTATTGCATTTTGTTTTTCGTAGTCGAAAAGGGACGTCGACAAGGCGTGTCTGAAACACTATCCCTATAGTGACGTGCGTTGTACCCACAATCCCTCACGCGTCGACGTCCCTCAGATTGTTTTTTTCCGCCCAGCTACTGGTCGCCTTTACGCGGAGCTCCTCAAGAGACATTGCAAATTTCATCTCCTCGACCTTTGGTCGTTTTCTCATTAATATTAAACACATACTCCCTCCCTCGACGCAGTTGTGAAGCTGTTCTCCGCCGAGCAAGATCTTCGACGGAGGGTCGAGCGGAGGAAATCCTTCGGCGTTGCCGAACACGTGGCCTGGCCTCGCAGGCCATATACAGTAGGGAGAGTGGGGTCGTGGGACATATCTGGTTCTTTTCTGAGAATGCCTTTCCCTTTCCCCTTCCTTTCCCTTGGGGTGGTTATCACGATTTATTACCTCGGCTATGGAGAGGACACCCTTTAGATTTTGCCCGCTTTGCAAAGGCAAATTTACTTGGAAGGACAAGCATTCACGGTGTAACCGCTGCTTGCCCCTCGATCACAAGGAGGAAGGTTGCGCGGCTTGTCGGCTTCTTAAGCCTAAAACTCTAAAAGACCGTAGGGTTAAAAGGTGGGCGGCCTACGCGATGTCGAAGGCCGAAGGTTCACCCGCCGCTGCTACCACCGACAGTGACGAGGAACGCGATAGCACGACCTCCGCTACGGAAGTCGAAAACCCCTCTAAGGAGCGCTCGCGCGCTTCGTCGTCTGTCCCCGGCCCCGACGGGCTCGGCTCACGCCCTGCTTATGGGGATGAACACCCCGGCGACATTGACGCACACAAAAACTCACTTAAGCACACAACCCACGGCTCTTCTTCGTCTAAGACGAAGAGAGCTTCGGCGCCCAAGGAGACGCAGGTTCCACCGGCGGCCTCCTCGGACTGTTCGGGTTCGAAGCCCCTCTCGCAACCGCAGCCGCGACCAGCGACTGGGCTTTCGGCAAATAAGGGTGCCACCCCCAAAACATCGGCCGGCGCGCATCAACAGAAGGCGCATACCGCCGTAGAGCGTTCGACACCCGTAGCGTCAAAAACGCAAGCTTCCGCCGACAAACGAGTCGCCGACAAACAAGTCGCCGAGAGCTTGGCGAGGATCGCTGTAGCCGACGCCCAGAAGCGTACGCCGAAAGACATGTCGAGCGCTACGCACAAGTCGAAAGACACGCCGAAAAAGCCCGAAGGAAGGCAGGGACTACCCTCTTCAATCGGGGGGTCACCCAGCACACTTGAAGGCTTTTCGGAGGGCGACGGGACACTTTCCTCGACGCTTTGGGAGAGGTCGAGCCGTTTCCAGCTAGATGACTCTATTTTTCCCCCGCCAGACCGCTCTGGGGTACCCCATGAAACCATGGAAAGACTCCACCTCTGTATGGAGAGGATGGAAAGTTTTATTAATACCCAGACCTCTCAAACTCCCAAGAGGACTAGAGAAGGGCCTCAGGAGGACCCCAGGGCCACCAAAAATCCGAGGCTAGTCGATCCCCAGGTGGACACAGCCTCAGACTTCCATAATGTATACGACCTCACTGGGGAGGAAAAATACTTGGAGGAGGAGGATGATTTCATGGACGATGAAGAAGGACAGAACCAGGAGGAATGTCTGGAAGACAAGCCAGACATTATAGAAGAAGGCTTCGGAGAAAACACAGAAGAAGGACCTTCGCACCCCTGGCAATCCCCATCAGTATATTCCGACACTGATGTCCTAAACCTAAATCCTCCTGACAATTCACCGGTTAGGAACACGTCTCCTATTGACGATCAGCCCACTTTCAATGCACTGTTGCGCAGAGCAGCAGCACATTTCGAACTGGACACTGGGGAGCTCTCTCCAGAATTAGACTTTGTGGAAAGAGTAATTAAAGAAAAACCCCCGGTCAGCCAGACCATTCCCCTCCTAGCTTCGGTGAAGAGAAGAATCATCCCTTCGCTGGCCACTCCCGCATTGATCAGAGGGGTCAATCCGAGAATTGAAAAACTTTTCACTCCTTCACCCTCAGACCCCCTCTACATTAGGGGACATTCCATTCCAGATTCCCTAGTAGTATCTAATACTAGAAAGAGGGCAGGGGTACCACTTTCCACCAGTGAGGCACCCCCTGACAAGGAGGGCAAAAGGCTATATGCCCTTGCTAAAAGAGTAACTTCCTCGGCTGCCTTCTCAGCAAGAATTGCGAACAACAATTCTTTGCTTGCTAGCTATGCAGACACGTAGTGGGCCAAACTGCGCAAGGACGCCGAGGAAGCACCGGAGCCTTTACGTACACGCCTACTTTCAACTATTGGCGAAGGAACCCAAGTGAACCAGAGCATTGTAAAAAACTCTCTGGACACGGCAGAAACAGCGGGACGTTCCCTGGTGCAGGGAATACTCCTAAAACGCCATGTATGGCTGCGCAACTCAGGGTTTAAACTGGAGACACAGGCGTCTTTTTAATAAATAAACCGGTGGAAGACTCTAACCTCTTCGGGAAAGCGGTGGATGAAGCTCTAGAGATGGCCAAAAAAGAGTTCGATACTATCAAGACTCTTGACCAAATCTCTAAGCCCACTACCAGACGTGGCTATGGCAACAAACGCTTTTTTCGTGGCCAACGCCTACAACAACAACAAAGTCAGCATCAACAATACCCTGCCACCAATTACCAGACCAATAGTGGGCAGTACAGCCAAAGAGGCCAACGTCGGGGTAAAGGGAGAGGTCGGGGATCCACCCCCAGAGGCTCCCAAGCCCCCAACAACTTCAAGTGACGCGAAGATTCGCGTCCCCTCCCATGCAACATCCGGGGGCCGGATAACATCCTTTCTTCCTGCATGGGAGGAGATAACGTCAGACCGTTGGGTACTTTCCACCGTAGCCCACGGATACTGTATCGAATTCAACAGTTCCCCATCCTACAGAACCCCGAGGGGACGTCGCATGACACCGGAACATCTTGCCATCCTTCTCCAAGAAGTACAACTACTACTGGAAAAAGGAGCCATAGAGGTCGTGCCTCTATCTCAGGTAACGGAAGGTATTTATTCAGTGTACTTCCTTGTACCCAAAAAGGATCTAACCATGCGCCCTGTATTAGATCTGCGCCCAACGAACAAGTTTATCAAACCCCAAAAGTTTCGTATGGTAACCTTACAGGAAGTGATCCCACTGCTTTCTCAGGGAGATTACATGACAACATTGGACATGAAAGATGCATACTTTCATATTTTAATGTTGCCAGCGCACAGAAAATACCTCAGGTTCATGATAGAGGGCAAACACTACCAGTTCAAAGTGCTACCCTTCGGCATAGCATCAGCACCAAGGGTATTCACGAAGGTGCTGGCAGTGGCAGCGGCCCACCTGCGCAGGTTGTCCATCCCAGTTTACCCTTACCTCGACGACTGGCTCATAACAGGGGATTCTTACGAAACATGCTTCTCCAATACCCAAAAGACGGTAGACCTTTTGTTCCAGTTGGGCTTCTCCATCAACGAAAAGAAGTCCAGTTTAGACCCCAGTCAAATCAAGCAATTCCTAGGGGCTCTAATTCAAACAAAGGACGGCCTCGTCTTCCCCTCCAAAGAGAGGGTCCAAAACATGCTGTTTCAGATCCCTCAATATGTGACCGGTCGAGAGGTGACGGTACGCAAAGCAATGCGCTTGCTAGGAATGATGGCGTCGTGTATTTATTTGGTACCTCACGCGCGCCTGCGCATGCGCCCAATGCAAGAGTGGCTCAACAGCCAGTGGTGTCAGGCCAGCGGACTATGGGAGGATCTAGTAGTGGTCTCGCAAGCCTTGGTTCTCTCGCTACGGTGGTGGACAAAGGAAAACATGGAAAAAGGGAAACCCTTTGCCACACCCGCGGCGGAAGCCACTCTAACCACAGACGCATCCCTCACAGGATGGGGGGCGCACCTATCCCATCAGACTGCTCACGGAGTGTGGACTCCGAACGTAGCATCCAAACACATAAATCTACTGGAGCTACTAGCTGTGTTCAAGGCGCTAAGAGCCTTCCAGGAACACCTACAAGGCAAAACAGTAATGGTCCTTACAGACAGCACCACAGCCATGTACTACATCAACAAGCAGGGGGGCACCCACTCTCCAGGCCTGTCCAAGCTGGCCCAGAATATATGGAAGTGGGCTCTCAAACAGGACATGTTCCTACTATCACTACATGTACCCGGGGAACTCAATCTGCTGGCAGACAGACTCAGCAGAGATTTCCCCCTGCCCGAAGAGTACGAATGGCGCCTGCACGAAGACATCGTCTTCGACGTCTTCACACAATGGGGATTCCCAGAAATAGACCTGTTCGCAACCCTGGAAAACTCACAATGCCTAAGTTAAGCCTCCAGGTACCCCCAGAACCAATCCAAGGGGAACGGTCTGTCGATGCAATGGTCAGGGAAATTTGTTTACGCTTTTCCCCGACTCCCCTTCTCAACAGGGTGGTGCACAAGATGCACCACGAACAAGTAACCATGATACTAGTGGCCCCAATGTGGGCCCGTCCACCATGGTTCGCTCACTTGATGGAGATGTCTCTATCTCCCCCAGTGAGACTCCCCTGCCCGTACAACATGCTGTCTCAGGACAAGGGCAGGACTCTGCATCCATGCCCCCAGAACATGAACTTAGCAGCTTGGCTCCTGAAATCATAGAGTTCGGACATCTACAGCTCCCGCAAAGATGCATGGACATCCTCAGGGAAGCCAGAAAACCTAACACTCGCCACTGCTATTCTAGCAAGTGGAAAAGATTTGTCATCTGGTGCAGGAGTAAAAGCATCAACCCTATTGACTGCTCTCCCACACATGTTGTTCTATACCTGACCCACCTTTTGGATTCAGGTCTAGTGTTTAACTCCATTAAAGTCCACCTAGCGGCACTTTCTGCATACACCACTTCCCAACTGAAGGTGTCGTGGTGGAGGATCCCTGTTATAAAAGCCTTCATGGAGGGAGTAAAAAGAATACACCCCCCGATAGCTGACCCAGCTCCCGGTTGGGACCTTAATGTGGTACTTACCAGACTCATGGACAAAGCATCTCTTAAACACCTCACTCTTAAGACTGCTTTTTTAATAGCTATCACCTTCATCAGGAGAGTAAGTGAACTTCAGGCTCTTTCTATTCTAGACCCCTTTGTTACAGTTCACAGAGATAAGGTGGTTCTACGCACTCACCCTAGGTTTGCCCCGAAATTTATTTCTAAATTCCACGTAAACCAATCTATAGAACTGCCAACGTTCTTTCAAAACCCTTCCAATTTGGGAGAAGGAACTCTGCACACACTAGATGTACGCAGAGCGGTCATGTTCTACATGGAAAGAACCAGACCACTGAGGAAGACTAATCAGTTCTTCGTCTCGGTGGCAGCAGGAAGAGAAGGAGATGCGATTTCAAAGTCCGCTATTTCTAGATGGATTGTTCAATGCATCACTCTATGCTATACTCTTGCTAAGAGAGAACTGCTCTTTAGGCCAAGAGCACACTCTACTCGAGGCACGGGGGCATCCATAGCATTCATTGCAAATGTTCCCCTTGAGTCCATCTGCAAAGCGGCTACCTGGAGTTCTGTGCACACCTTTACAAAACACTACTGTCTAGATGCACACTCTAGATCTGACTCCCAGGTGGGACAGGCAGTATTACGACACCTTTTCTCTACTGTTCCTTCTCATAACCCACCGCCAACTCCGGGTACTGCTCGCTAGTCTATGCACAGCATGTGATTCTAAGCAGAATAACAAACATCAGAAGACAATGCATTACTTACCGTAAAAGCATTTCTGATGGTTGTATCTGCTTAGATTCACATGCGCCCACCCTTCCTCCCCGCTCGGAAGGAAGGAACATAGACTTCCTTTATATCTCTCTCTCTTTTCTGTACTCACTCACGTCTAGAAGGCTCCCTCAGGGCAGAAAAATACAAACAGATGGACCTCGACGCGTGAGGGATTGTGGGTACAACGCACATCACTATAGGGATAGTGTTTCAGACACGCCTTGTCGACGTCCCTTTTCGACTACGAAAAACAAAATGCAATACTCCGCAGTGACCACTGGATGTCGGACCTATGCACAGCATGTGAATCTAAGCAGATACAACCATCAGAAATGCTTTTACGGGAAGTAATGCATTGATATATATATATATATATTTCTGATGTTTGTTAATCTGCTTAGAATCACATGCTGTGCATAGGTCCGACATCCAGTGGTCACTGCGGAGTATTGCATTTTGTTTTTCGTAGTCGAAAAGGGGACGTCGACAAGGCGTGTCTGAAACACTATCCCTATAGTGACGTGCGTTGTACCCACAATCCCTCACGCGTCGAGGTCCCTCAGATTGTTTTTTTCCGCCCAGCTTCTGGTCGCCTTCACGCGGAGCTCCTCGAGAGACATTGCAACTCCTCGACCTTTGGTCGTTTTTTATATAATATTAATAATCCCTCCCTCGACGCAGTTGTAAGCTGTTCTCCGCCGAAAAGAATCTTCGACGGAGGGTCGAGCGGAAGAAATCCTTCGGCGCTGCCGAACACGTGGCCTGGCCTCGCAGGCCATATACAGTAGGGAGAGTGGGGTCGTGGGACATCTCTGGGTCTTTTCTGAGAATGCCTTTCCCTTTCCCCTTCCTTTCCCTTGGGGTGTTTATCGCGATTTATTGCCTCGGCTATGGAGAGGACACCGTTTAGGTTTTGCCCACTTTGTAAAGGCAAATTCACTTGGAAGGACAAGCACTCACGGTGTAACCGCTGCTTGCCCCTCGATCACAAGGAGGAAGGGTGCGCGGCTTGTCGGCTTCTTAAGCCTAAAACTCTAAAAGACCGAAGGGTTAAAAGGTAGGCGGCCTACGCGATGTCGAAGGCCGAAGGTTCACCCGCCGCTGCTACCACCGACAGTGAGGAGGAACGCGATAACACGACCTCCGCTACGGAAGTCGAAACCCCCTCTAAGGAGCGCTTACGCGCTTCATCGTCTGTCCCCGGCCCCGACAGGCTCGGCTCACGCCCTGCTTATGGGGATGAACACCCCGGCGACACAGACGCACACAAAGATCCACATAAACACACAACCCACGGCTCTTCTTCGACGAAGTCGAAAAGACCTTCGGCGCCCAAGGAGACGCAGGTTCCACCGGCGGCCTCCTCGGACCGTTCGGGTTCGAAGCCCCTCTCGCAACCGCAGCCGCGACCTGCGATTGGGCTTTCGGCAAACAAGGGCGCTGCCACCAAACCATCGGCCGGTGCGCATCAACAGAAAGCGCAGACCGCCGTAGAGCGTTCGATACCCATAGCGTCGAAAACTCAAGCTTCCGCCGACAAACGAGTCGCCGACAAGCGAGTCGCCGATAGCTTAGCAAGGATCGCTGTAGCCGACGCCCAAAAGCGTACGCCGAAGATTTCGTCGAGCGTTACGCATAAGTTAAAGGATACGCCGAAAAAGCCCGAAGGGAAGCAGGGACTACCCCCTTCAGTCAGGGAGTCTCCCGACACACCTGAAGGTTTTTCGGAGGGCGACGGGACACTTTCCTCGACGTTTTGGGAGAGGTCGAGCCATTTCGAGTTAGATATAACCCTATGTTTCCCCCGCCAGACCGCTCTGGGGTACCCCATGAAACAATGGAAAGACTCCACCTCTGTATGGAGAGGATGGAAAGGTTCATGAGCACCCAGGCCTCTCAAACTCACAAGAGGACCAGAGAAGGGCCTCAGGAGGACCCCAGGGCCAAAAATCCGAGGCTAGTCGATCCCCAGCAGGACACAGCCTCAGACTTCCAAGATGTATATGACCTCACTGGGGAGGAACAAGACTTCGAGGAAGAAGATGATTTCATGGACAATGAAGAACAGAACCAGGAGGAATGTCTGGAAGACAGAACAGACATTATAGAAGAAGGCTTCGGGGTTAACCCAGAAGAGGGACCTTCACACCCCTGGCAATCACCATCAGTGTATTCCGACACTGATGTCCTAAACCTAACTCCTCCGGACAATTCTCCAGTTAGGAACACGTCTCCAATTGACGATCAGCCCACGTTCAATGCACTGTTGCGCAAAGCAGCAGCGCATTTCGAACTCGACACCGGGGAACTCTCTCCAGAATTGGACTTTGTAGAAAGAGTGATTAAAGAAAAACCCCCGGTCAGCCAGACCATTCCACTCCTCGCTTCAGTGAAGAGAAGGATCATACCTTCGCTGTCCACTCCCGCAATGATCAGAGGGGTCAATCCACGGATTGAAAAACTTTTCACTCCTTCACCCTCAGACCCCCTCTACATTAGGGGACATTCCATTCCGGATTCCCTAGTGGTATCTAATACTAGAAAGAGGGCAGGGGTACCACTTTCCACCAGTGAGGCACCCCCTGACAAGGAGGGCAAGAGGCTATATGCCCTTGCAAAAAGAGTTACTTCCTCGGCTGCCTTCTCAGCAAGAATTGCCAACAACAATTCCTTGCTTGCAAGCTACGCAGACGCGCAGTGGGCCAAACTGCGAAAAGACGCCGAGGAAGCACCGGAGCCTTTACGTACGCGCCTACTGTCAACTATTGGCGAAGGAACCCAAGTGAACCAGAGCATTGTTAAAAACTCTCTGGACGCGGCAGAAACAGCAGGACGTTCCTTGGTACAAGGAATACTCCTAAAGCGCCATGTATGGCTGCGCAACTCAGGCTTTAAACCAGAGACACAGGCGTCTTTGATAAATAAACCTGTCGAGGACGCTAACCTCTTCGGAAAAGCGGTAGATGAAGCCCTAGAGATGGCTAAAAAAGAGTTCGACACTATCAAGACTCTTGACCAAATCTCTAAGCCCACTACCAGGCGCGGCTATGGCAACAAACGCTTTTTTCGTGGCCAACGCCAACAACAACAACAAAATCAACATCAGCAATACCCTGCCACCAATTACCAAACCAATAGTGGGCAGTTCAGCCAAAGAGGCCAACGCCGGGGCAAAGGGAGGGGTCGGGGATCCACCCCTAGGGGCTCCCAAGCCCCCAACAACTCCAAGTGACGCGAAGATTCGCGTCCCCTCCCATGCAACACCGGTCGGGGGCCGGATAACATCCTTTCTTCCTGCATGGGAGGAGATAACGTCAGACCGTTGGGTACTGTCCACCGTAGCCCACGGATACTGTATCGAATTCAACAGTTCCCCATCCTACAGACCCCCGAGGGGACGTCACATGACACCGGAACATCTTGCCATCCTTCTCCAAGAAGTACAACAACTGCTGGAAAAAGGAGCCATAGAGGTCGTGCCTCTATCTCAGGTAACGGAAGGTATTTATTCAGTGTACTTCCTTGTACCCAAAAAGGATCTAACCATGCGCCCTGTATTAGATCTGCGCCCAGCGAACAAGTTTATCAAACCCCAAAAGTTTCGTATGGTAACCTTACAGGAAGTAATCCCACTGCTTTCTCAGGGAGATTACATGACAACATTGGACATGAAAGATGCATACTTTCATATTTTAATGTTGCCAGCGCACAGAAAATACCTCAGGTTCATGATAGAGGGCAAACACTACCAGTTCAAAGTGCTACCCTTCGGCATAGCATCAGCACCAAGGGTATTCATGAAGGTGCTGGCAGTGGCAGCGGCCCACCTGCGCAGGTTGTCCATCCCAGTTTACCCTTACCTCGACGACTGGCTCATAACAGGGGATTCTTACGAAACATGCTTCTCCAATACCCAAAAGACAGTAGACCTTTTGTTCCAGTTGGGCTTCTCCATCAACGAAAAGAAGTCCAGTTTAGACCCCAGTCAAATCAAGCAATTCCTAGGGGCTCTAATTCAAACAAAGGACGGCCTCGTCTTCCCCTCCAAAGAGAGGGTCCAAAACATGCTGTTTCAAATCCCTCAATATGTAACCGGTCGAGAGGTGACGGTACGCAAAGCAATGCGCTTGCTAGGAATGATGGCGTCGTGTATTTATTTAGTACCTCACGCGCGCCTGCGCATGCGCCCAATGCAAGAGTGGCTCAACAGCCAGTGGTGTCAGGCCAGCGGACTATGGGAGGATCTAGTTGTGGTCTCGCAGGCCTTAGTTCTCTCGCTACGGTGGTGGACAAAGGAAAACATGGAAAAAGGGAAACCCTTTGCCACACCCGCGGCGGAAGCCACTCTAACCACAGACGCATCCCTCACAGGATGGGGGGCGCACCTATCCCATCAGACTGCTCACGGAGTGTGGACTCCGAACGTAGCATCCAAACACATAAATCTACTGGAGCTACTAGCTGTGTTCAAGGCGCTAAGAGCCTTCCAGGAACACCTACAAGGCAAAACAGTAATGGTCCTTATAGACAGCACCACAGCCATGTACTACATCAACAAGCAAGGGGGCACCCACTCTCCAGGCCTGTCCAAGCTGGCCCAGAATATATGGAAGTGGGCTCTCAAACAGGACATGTTCCTACTATCACTACATGTACCCGGGGAACTCAATCTGCTAGCAGACAGTCTCAGCAGAGATTTCCCCCTGCCCAAAGAGTACGAATGGCGCCTGCACGAAGACATCGTCTTCGACGTCTTCACACAATGGGGATTCCCAGAAATAGACCTGTTCGCAACCCTGGAAAACTCACAATGCCTAAGTTACGCCTCCAGGTACCCCCAGAACCAATCCAAGGGGAACGGTCTGTCGATGCAATGGTCAGGGAAATTTGTTTACGCTTTTCCCCCGACTCCCCTTCTCAACAAAGTGGTGCACAAGATGCACCAGGAACAAGTGACCATGATACTAGTGGCCCCAATGTGGGCACGACAACCATGGTTCGCTCACTTGATGGAGATGTCTCTATCCCCCCCAGTAAAACTCCCCTGCCCGTACAACATGCTGTCTCAGGACAAAGGCAGGACTCTGCATCCATGCCCCCAGAACATGAACTTAGCAGCTTGGCTCCTGAGATCATAGAGTTCGGACATCTACAACTCCCGCAAAGATGCATGGACATCCTCAGGGAAGCCCGAAAACCGAACACTCGCCACTGCTATTCTAGCAAGTGGAAAAGATTTGTCATCTGGTGCAGGAGTAAAAGCATCAACCCTATTGACTGCTCTCCCACACATGTGGTCCTATACCTGACCCACCTATTGGATTCAGGTCTAGTGTTTAACTCCATTAAAGTCCACCTAGCTGCACTTTCTGCATACACCACTTCCCAACTCAAAGTGTCGTGGTGGAGGATCCCTGTTATAAAGGCCTTCATGGAGGGAGTAAAGAGAATACACCCCCCGATAGCTGACCCAGCTCCCGGATGGGACCTTAATGTGGTACTTACCAGACTCATGGGCTCTCCATTCGAACCCATGCACAAAGCATCTCTTAAACACCTCACGCTTAAGACTGCTTTTTTAATAGCTATCACCTCCATCAGGAGAGTAAGTGAACTTCAGGCTCTTTCTATTCTAGACCCCTTCGTTACAGTTCACAAAGATAAAGTGGTTCTACGCACTCACCCTAGGTTTGCTCCGAAATTTATTTCTAAATTCCACGTAAACCAATCTATAGAACTACCAACGTTCTTTCAAAATCCTTCCAATTTGGGAGAAAGGACTCTGCACACACTAGATGTACGCAGAGCGGTCATGTTCTACATGGAAAGAACCAGACCACTGAGGAAGACTAATCAGTTCTTCGTCTCGGTGGCAGCAGGAAGAGAAGGAGATGCAGTTTCAAAATCCACTATTTCTAGATGGATTGTTCAATGCATCACTCTCTGCTATACTCTTGCTAAGAGAGAACTGCCCTTTAGGCCAAGAGCACACTCTACTCGAGGCACGGGGGCATCCATAGCATTCATTGCAAATGTTCCCCTTGAGTCCATCTGCAAAGCGGCTACCTGGAGTTCTGTGCACACCTTTACAAAACACTACTGTCTAGATACACACTCTAGATCTGACTCCCAGGTGGGACAGGCAGTATTACGACACCTTTTCTCTACTGTTCCTTCTCATAACCCACCGCCAACTCCGGGTACTGCTCGCTAGTCTATGCACAGCATGTGATTCTAAGCAGATTAACAAACATCAGAAGAGAATGCATTACTTACCGTAAAAGCATTTCTGATGATTGTATCTGCTTAGATTCACATGCGCCCGCCCTTCCTCCCCGCTCGGATGGAAGGAACATAGACTTCCTTTATATATCTCTCTCTTTTCTGTACTCACTCATGTCTAGAAGGCTCCCTCAGGGCAGAAAAATACAAACAGAGGGACCTCGACGCGTGAGGGATTGTGGGTACAACGCACGTCACTATAGGGATAGTGTTTCAGACACGCCTTGTCGACGTCCCCTTTTCGACTACGAAAAACAAAATGCAATACTCCGCAGTGACCACTGGATGTCGGACCTATGCACAGCATGTGAATCTAAGCAGATACAATCATCAGAAATGCTTTTACGGTAAGTAATGCATTCTCATATTGAAAAAAACAGACTTTTGGTGGTCAGACTTTTCAACTCGGTAATTTCACGCAGATCCTCTTAAAAAGCCCAATCTAGACCCTAACCTTCCCACAAATTATAAGCGCATCACAACAGTCCCTTTCCTCTTAAAGATTCTGGCCCGCGCGGCCTATATACAAATCCAAAGACACCTTGAAGACAATGACTTACACGGCACTGAGACACCGCTGTTAGATCTAAAGATTCAGATGGACGAACTTAAAGATAAAGGCAAGTTGACCATCCTCCTTCTCTTAGATATATCAGCAGCCTTCGACCTGGTAGACAATAAAATCTTGACTCAACACCTAACCTCAGCAGCACCCTTTTCACCAAGTGCAGCCAATTGGATCTAACCCTTCCTCTCTAACAGAACCACCAGAGTCTTCTCACCTTCAGCTTCTGTGTCTCCAGTTCCCATCAATTGTGGAGTCCCACATGGATCTTGTGTCTCGCCAACGCTGTACAATATATTTACGAAGCTTCTATTTGACCGTCTTGACAATCTGGATGTCACTTACACAAATTATGCGGATGACACCCAGATTTTCATCACTTTCACTGGATGCTATACTAAAGACACCAAAATGATCAACGACATCTGTTTAGAGATCCAAGCCTGGATGGCTACTCAGTCTGTTTAAACGATGATAAAACCAAACTACTGACCATTGGTTCCCAAACTCGTTTAAACAAATTAGACAAATGCTATGATGATGCATTCATCATTGATGGGAACGCCATCGAAGTTTCAAAGGAAGTCAAAACACTGGGCATCTACCTAGACTCCACTCGGACGCTAAAAAACAAGTTCACTCCATAGCCTCCTCCACGGCCTACACTAACAAACTTGTCAATGCCTGCAAGCCTTTCTTATCTACCAACAGTTGCATTACTCTAGCTAGAGTACTGATCCTCTCTAAGCTATACTACTGTAATACTCTTTTCCCTGGGTCATCCGTGCATAACCTAAACAAACTGTAGGTTCTGCAGAATAATGCCTTAAGAGCGGCCCTAAATATCCCTTGCTCCAATCATCTCATCTTTTAGAAGAGAAGATCGTTGGTTACCCATCCATGACAGAATCACACTTCGGTCTCTTGACCTCACCCACAAGGGCCTGGAAAACACGGCCCCTAAATACAGTTAAAATCTCGAGACATCAGACCAACAGACCCACCAGATTCAACTACCTCAACCAACTCACCATCCCAAAATACAACTTAAAAACAGCTGGAGGATCCAGCTTCCCAGTGTTAACGGCCAAATGCTTGAACTCACTCCCCCCTGACATTAGATCAGAGCCATCGTTCTGGTCCTTCGGAGCCAGAACCAAAACCAAAACATGGCTCCTAGTTCAAACGGTCTCCTAGCATGTCCAAACCCGGCACGGGGATCGTACATTTAGAGATTGTATTGTATATTCCTCTGTAAATATGACTGATGGTATTTCTGTTTGTAAATATGATTGCCTGCTTAGCTGTTTCTTTTAGGAAACTTGTTGGTCTTGCATGCAAGGTGATTTGTAGCCCACCTCATCCGCTGCTTGGATTATCTGTGAACCTTGTTGTTTCTGACTGTAATGTGTTGTTTCTGTAACCCACCATGTACCTAAGCATAAGCACCCAGATACGCCTGGGTGAGGTGCGCTATACAAGTAATAAACTAAACTGCCCGATGTTTTTTTTCTCCACCATCTATCTGGTTTGCCAGAGTGGAAGAATGTTTTCAACATCGCCATGTGTGGAATGGGACAGAACAGGACCTGACAATCAAGTTACACAAAAATATATGTGCACAAAAACAGTAAGGGTTTCCAAAGTGGACACCAACAACACTTTAAACGAAACAATGTTTCTAGAGCTCTGAATTTAAAGGCAACTGGTGCCCAAACCATCTCTGGTGCCCTTGTCAGAATTTATGCCACATCAAACCAGGTGGTCTGTCACAAAGAGCACAATGGGAGACGCTGGAGCCAGCAATGATTGGCAGGCGTTATATCATCAGTAAAAATAAGCACAGGTTAATCCAGGGACCTTGTCCATGTCCAGTTCAGCCACAGGAACTGTTGCAACTGCCCTCTATGCTTGTAAAGTGCCTATTTAGGGGCAGTGGGCGGAGACAGAAAAATGAGCAACCAATTCCCCACACAGTACTGCTGGAACTGCCAGCTATGCTTAGAAAGAGTCAATCAAGCGGCAGTGGGCAGAGACGACATAAAATAAGCAGCCCCCTCCTCACAGAATGCGCTGGAACTGCCAACTATCCCACCATAATGTTCTACTTCGCAATACACAAGGAAATTATTACAGTTTAAAGTGAGAAAGGAAAACTAGGATTAGGCACCTATTAAGGCTTTAACAATTTAAAGTCCATACTACGTCTGCATATTGCTTTAGCTCTCTAGCCCCTGAACCGATGTTACCTAACAAAGTGATTAAAGTAAATAGTCACATTTACTCAAGGGACTTCACAAGTATTACAAATATCATCCCATAGGATTCAAGCGGGACAAAGCCAGTAGTGGGATTGCTGGGGGACCCCATACAAGATTTGGAGTCTACCCACCAGCCCCACCGTTATCTGTGAGTTCTGTTACCAACTGGTCCAAGTTTACTCTGGTATCTTAAGGGCAATGGACATCCATAGACTATATGTGTTATATTAATGTGTAATCCTACCTAGCACTGTATCACAGTTACTGGTGCACTTTTCTTTAGAAGGTTCTTGGTTAAAAAGGAGGAATAGAACTTGGTTAGGGTTCGGCATTAGCAGTCCTGCAGGCTGCAGTGTACAATACCTGTGGAATTTAAGGGATGGCGGTGCTCTCTGGCTTCACACGAACATTTGGCAGTGCTAGGTGTCATCTTTTCAGTCTGGTGAAGCAAGTATGGATTAGTTCCTTCCTGACAAGCCCTCTGTTAACCCTAGCCAGGAGTGTGGGGTCACTGTGCATGTGATAGAGTGCAGTGTTCTCCTTGCTATCTTCCTTTTGAGGAACTTGGACAGACCGGTTGGGTACTGCCAGGCCCACCAACTGTAGGAGCCCGAAGCTAGTCCCAAGATCCACTTTGCTCCTAATCCCACAGTTCCCTGAACGAAGCTCTCTCTCTAGGTCTCCAACCTGTATGGTGCCTGTAAAATGTAGCTTCTGGGTTCCAACCTCCCACATTAGCCTGTCCGAAGGAGAAGGACCAAAGATCAGGGTGCGTCCATCTCACCCAACATAACCCCCCCACCCCACACCTTCCACAGACAATGTGACACAGATCATGGAATATATTCATTTCTTTTATTTAAGGTGTGATGTGGCTTGAACCTTGCCCAAAAGCATACCAAGCACTGTACATAACAGAACAAAAGAGCAATACAAAGCTTCATTGCAATGAGTAAATATCCATCTGGGTGGCATTTTGATGGTGCAGTAATTCTCATTGAAAGTACACATATCTGACGCGTTTTATGTATTCCTTAGTATGATAACATTGCTGTTTCAGGTATTGTTACCACAATGCAGCCTCACTGCAATTTGTCTACGACTTCTTGTAGCAGGTATCAATAAAATCCACAACTCTCTCACCAAATGTTCTTTTGAGGGAAGCCTCACAATCTGTATGAAAATCCCTAAAATGTCTTTGTTAGCGTTGGGTCATAAGATATTGGTCAACTTGACATTCACAGTGCATCTACAAAATATTCTGATTTTTGCATCTCCAATCCTTCTACTGTACTTTTCTGGAAATTTCCCCTGTTCACAGTGTCACCAAAGCGAAAACAGATAATCCCATTGATGCCTTGGTGGAAAACATTTTCTGAGAATGTGCAGAAAATAATTTGGACCTTCCTTTTTACAAGCACCAGCAGCACTGTCCCCTGCTACCACTGCACCTAGAGTTCATTTGTTTTGTGCAGATGGCACATTTGATTCAACCAAATCCACTGTAAGTTAAAAATAACAAGCTCTTCCATTGCCCATTTCTTCTCCTTTCAGATGTAATGCTTGGAGAATACCAAGGAAACAAAGTTGCTGTTAAATGCATAAAGAATGATGCCACGGCCCAAGCCTTTGTTGCAGAAGCATTGGTTATGACGTAAGTGATTGTTTGACCGTGACGGCCTAGGATCTCATTTCTTATTCCCAAGGTTTCATTTTCAACAGTGTTTGTGATCACATTATTAAAGAAACAAACTCCTCACTGTTTATCTTCTCCACATTTTCAAGTTTCACTTGTATGTTTCTCCTGTAGTCACTGTTTCCTTCTTGCATGCCTTTCTTTTTCACTTTCTCTTGTTCTCCTTCTCAGTGTCCACTTTTGCAATGCTCTCAAAGGTGTTTAAGTCCTACCTCTCGATCTGTGTCTGGATTGTAACTAGTATCTCGTATTTGCGTTTGGGTATGCTCTTGTGATTATTGTTAATGACTCTTGCTTGACTCTGTCTTCAGTTTCTCTTACATCTACTTATTTCCTGATGGTCTGTGTCTAGTTTTCCTTTATGTTCCAAGTTCCCATGTCCTATTCAATTGCGGCATTCACTTGCCCTCTACTCTGGTCCATTTTGCTCTCCATAATGTTCCCTTCCTGCACTGCCATATCCTGCTTTGCCTCATCCTCACAGACCTGTTTTTTATTTTCCCTTGCTCTTTCTGATCGTGAAAGACGTCTGCCTGTGATTGCATCAATGTGATCTCAGTTTTTTTTTACAGGCAACTCAGGCACAAGAACCTTGTTCAACTCCTTGGGGTGATCTTAGAGGATAAGAGCAGTCTCTACATTGTCACCGAGTTCATGGCCAAGGTGTGTTTGTGTGTGTGTGTGTATTCTCCAATGCCATAGGTAAAGTGTAAAGAAACTCCATCCTCATACCATCCCACCTTGCTGTCTATATTTATTTCCACCTAAGCATTTAGTGGGGAATTTGAGGATTCATCGTGTTCCTTACACATCTTGTTTGCAGGGAAGTCTAGTGGATTATCTGAGGTCACGAGGTCGAGCTGTGCTTGGTGGAGACTGTCTTCTGAAGTTCTCTTTGTAAGTATTACTGTCAGTATTTGCATGGAGGGTTTGATGGGCTTGGCTAGCTACAATGATCTCGTCAAAGCGGATTGGGTGTTGCTTTGTACCTCACATGCTGCATGTGTGAGTGGGGGGACATGAGTTAATGTTTGCCACTCTTTGTACCTTTAAGGATTATTTGACACCCTGCAAGTTTCAGGGCTCGCTTGAAAGCTGCTTGGCCTTGAGAGTGAGGCACAGACCCCCACTGCATTATGTGGGTGGCTGTGCACAAATGGTGCATTTTGTTAGTGGACTGGCCTGGCAGTAGATCCCAGCAACACAGTGTGCCTTTTTAAAGGGAAATCTAGCCACATTTTATTAAGGTTTAGGAAAGGACTTATCCCTTTTCGTATCCACCACATGTTGTTTTTCTTGTGGCCGTGGAAAATTGCTTACATTTTTACTAGCTATGGAATAACATGTCCCTGCAGGTGAGACCGCATCTGTGAGGTTTCTGAGCGGAAGCGCTCTAAGCACCCCTCCATCAGGTGGTATAATGTTAGATTTGAAAGTACCGGGGAAGCTAGATGAGTGATACTTCCTGAACAGTGTAGACCATTCGTAAATAAATTGCTCACAAACACTATTAATGCCATCAATATGGCAGCTAGGAAACATTAACTGTGTATGCAGTGCAGATGCCAGCGACTTAACATTCTGGAATGATTGGAACAAAGAAAATACGGTTTCATTTGGATCTACTTTCATTGTACTTGACTTTTTTTCCAGATGTGGACACAAGTTTGGAAAATATAAAAAAGATCTGTAAATACAAGAGAATACTACAGCTGCAGAGCTCTCATTTTACACCCTTCACATGGAAGTCTGGAGGAAAACCTCTGACCATTTTCAAACCCAGCAGGGACCCTACCCTGTTCCTCTTAGAGTAACTTATTCGTACAGTTTAGGCCCAAAGAGGTGGCACAGCAGTTCTCCTAGTAACAAGGAAGTAGGCCTGAATCTGCATGGCTCGGCTTTAATATTACCCTGATTTGGCATACCTCATATGTGCTCGTTTTAGACTTTTTCTTGGTTGGAAAGAAATGATTTAAAAAAATGTTATTCGTTAATGCCTTTGGCACCTCCCACCCACACTGAACCTGCCTCAGAACAGAAAGACTTAAAGATGAGATCTAGAAAGGAAGAACAGAACAGTGAAAGCCTAGTGAGAGTACTGACACACACTATGATCATAGGTGCTATGTAGCTCTATAGTTTGATGTATGTTGGTTAAGATCCTGTAGTCTTATATTGATTTCTTGCCAGTCATTCGCCTCACCTTGACTGTGACTTGCCAGTGTGTGGTCAGAAGTATGGATGTTTTGTGATCTGTCTGTTTTAGCTGTAGGACTAGTAATCCGGGTAAGGCTGCACAACAGTAAGTAGATCTGGCCCACCTTATGCTGAAAACTCAAAGGGACAGATTTGCAGAGCCTGTTAAGTTGGTAGGGTGTCCTACTTGCACTTATGGGAGAAACGATAATGGGGAGTATGATGCTACCCACAGGTTTCTAGTATATTACGTGTGTATAATGTTGGTGGGAGCATGGTTATCCAGTCGAAAAGGCTGTTTTGCGGGGAGGAGTATTAGGGGAGTTTTTGTATAGTCCTATTGGTAGTAAGACTTTAGTAAGGTATCCCAGTGCTTTGTAGATCTCAAACTCTTAGTATCAGTATGTACTAACTCAGAACCTTCCTAGAGTGGCAAAGCAGTCAGTCTTAAGAGGAAGATAAGAGCTGTAGGTAATGTAAGGAACTCATGGTGGCAACAGTAAAGACACACAAGTGATCACAGTTCAGGGTGTTTATTAAACTGTATGAATGGGTGAGGAAAACGCCTACTCTAAACCTAAATCTAAGATGGGAGCAAGATACGACCATCAAATAATAATAACGCAGTCCATGTGGCGTCTTGTCAAATAAAAAGGGCCTATACTAAAAAAATCTGTTGCCAATCCTTACCGCTA
The DNA here is from genome assembly GCF_040938575.1 of Ambystoma mexicanum. Taxonomy (NCBI): domain Eukaryota; kingdom Metazoa; phylum Chordata; class Amphibia; order Caudata; family Ambystomatidae; genus Ambystoma; species Ambystoma mexicanum. Next base: position 1,180,833,357 of record NC_090934.1, read on the forward strand.
AGTTTCAAAATAGTGTGGGATATTGTTCACCAGAAAATAAAGTTCTTTAAGTGTTCAAAAAATGATAATTCAGGATGGTATAACTGCAGTCTCCCTTCCCTGCATTTTTAGCACAGGACAAGGCGGGACTTTCGAGCACAGCACACTACTGGGCTTCTTCAGCACAAGCTTGCAGTTAGTTTCCAAATTATCAGGGCCTTCTGTGGCCAAGTCTCCCTTACACCAAGTCTTTTGCCTCAGTGGGCCTGATACACTATAAACAACAAACAAAAAGTTCCTTTCAGTCATCTTCCCGTCGTGTGATTTCTCCTCATCCGTAGAGCCCCCTCAACCGGGCTTCGATCCTTTTGCAACGCTGGCTTCCCTCAGTCGGGTTCACATTTGCCAGTTTCACACAGTTCACTTTTGCTTAATACCTTGCAGGATTCACTTCCCTTAGCTTTTTCTATCCCACATCGGGCTTTATCACATTTATTGTTCATACAGGGTTTTCCCTCAGTCGGGCGCACATGCCTGTTTCACAATGTCACAACTTTGGTAATGGGTTAAGGACTTTCGCTTGTACAAGTGATTTTGACTCGACCCTTGTATGACCACCTTAATTCTGTATGCCGGCCTTTCCTACAGCCTCTTGTTACTAAAAAAGGGGACCAGTCAGAGTCTTGCGAATGGACGCCCACATGGCGCCGGACCACTCTGCAACTAGTCTTTCCCTGGGGTTAAAAGTTCAGTAGCACACAAGTTCTTTGTTCATAGTAAGTTGGTGTTTGCAACCTTCATTCAACACCGTCCAGTTTTACTATCGGTTCTCCCTCCGACTTGCCTGCTGTGCTGACCTCCTCGTTGTTTCTTGTCCCTGGAGTGAAGGACGGTACCACAGTAGCAAGCGCGCCTCCCTGCCTCGGTTATCAGTGCAGGGGGGGTCCTGTGCACCGTTGACATCTGTTACACCAAACGTCAGCTGTAGTTCCCGGCCTTAGGATTCCTTTCACGGAGGCTTCGCAGCCTTGTGTTGAAAAGGACAAGGGCACTTTCCTCCTTGCTTTCCTTACCGGTCTCGACGCCTTTCTTCTCCGTTTGAACTGCCGTCCTGGAATAGGTGCCTCCTCGTGCGTTTGCCCTTGCCCAAAGTGTGATCTCGTGCTCTGCCTTTTCCCTATGGGGAAGGGAAAGGGCCGTCAGGTGTGTGTAGTTATTGTCAATTGCCTGACTCTGTCTGATCCTTGTGTTGGGACAAGTCAGATAAACGGCTTTGGTGTTAGTCTGCTGTCTTTCACAGTGTAAGAAAGTGTTTGTGACGGAAAAGAGTGGGTAAAGCTTCTAAGTATCCTGTGGGGTAGGATGGGGAAAAGGTATTATAAGGAAGGGGGTACCGTGTCTCATCCATCGGTGTCCACTTCCACTCCCAGAAGACCCTGCATCAAGGTGATCCTCCCCCACTGGTCCACCCCCAGAAACTTGATCCAATAGCGATGGCTGTGTCCTGGCCACCTGGATGATGCGTCTCCGGGGACTAGCGGGTGAGACACCTTCAGGTTTCTCACAGTAAGTACACTGAACCTTAGTTAGACATGCACACCAAAGAAACTCTTACGCTTATAATTTATATAAAATATATATTTATTATATTTACACCAGAATCACTTTAAATACTTTAGACGTTTACACTAGAACACTTCGGAATATTTGAGAATACACTTCAAAGGGCACTTTCACTTTTGTGTTTGTTCACAGTTAAGTTTTTAACAACGTTAGAAGGGGAAAAGACAATCATCGTATTATCGGTTATTACGCGCACCTGCTAATAACGGTTCATACAGTAATACATTTACACATTTAGTAAAGTCACTTGAAGGGAGGAAAATGGTTAGTTAGTGTAACATTAGCATGGTTCAAGGTTCTAGGGAGGGTTTGCTTGCCCCGTAAGTCTTTTAAGTCCCAAGACGCAACACTAGCTAAAGGCAGTTCGGGGAGGGCTCAAAGTCTTGAGAAGCTGCAGGATACAAAGATTAACTGTGGATTTCTTCCAGTCTCTAGCGTTATAGAAGCAGCAAGTTAACAACTAGCAAGGGAGACTTGTTAAGGACTTGATGAAGGGACACAAGCAGCGGCTTGATTCGGAGGTAAGAGGGGTGTGATCCTGGACACCTCTAGGTGCACTCCATTGCTCTGGAGCGACTTCTTCCAATCAGGTCAGCAAATCCTTTCCCCCCACAGTACCTTAGATGAGGAGAAAATGTTTGTGCTGAATGATCCTCAATGTTGCAACTCTGGACCCGACGACCTGATTTCATTCAGTCTAATGACTGAGGGCAGGACAATGGACGGGGTCTCTCAACAGCAGTTTTGAGGGGGAGACCTGTAGCGTGACTTTCAACAACTTCTTGGGGGTAATTCCGTGGTTTTGGCAGCTTTTCTGCAGCACCAGCAAAGGACACGGATCGCCCAGTCAATTTTCTTCGCTTCATGCAGTCCCACACTCTGATGAGATCTGGACGAGTTGGATCGGAACTCTGCAGTATCCTTACAGGCGCAGCAAAGAGTTGGACCGATTCAGCCTTTCCACGACGATGCACTCGAATTGGGCAGCAGGTCTCCTGGTATTGTGGTTCTGCAGCTCGGGGAAACTCCTAGGACCTTGGGAGGTGGCTCAATTCAAAGTTAGTCTTGTGACTGGTTGTTCCCACCCGCGAAAGGGACGAAGTCTTCCACTTCGGAGCTCCTCTGTCGCACAAAAAATGGGATCAGGACAACAGTGGTCGCTTCATGGTGTTGCAAAGGGTTTGTAGGCATCTCTGGTAGTCTTCTTTGGTTGCCTCAACTTCCAGTGGTTGACTTCCTTTTCACGCCAGAAGCCTCACCTTTCATACAGTTCCAGCACACACTCCTCTGTAATCTCTCTCAGCATTTTACATAAAGGGGCGTTTGGCTGTCCAATCAGGACAGCCACACCCCCTGTGAGAGGTGGTCCTGTCCAGGCACTCTGGCAGACAAAGGACAGGGAGGGTGGAAGACTCCTCCCACTTCCTGCCTGCCCAGTCACTCTAGAGCATAGTGGGGGGATACCGCAGGGTTCCCGCCAAAGCCAAAACACACAAACTTACCCCCCGCCCTCCCAGCATGGTAGAAGGGCTAACAAAGAGCAACCATGCTAGTAATGGTGAAAAAAGGACAGCCCCAAGTTGGTACTTGAGGGCCCCTATCGTGCACTACAAGGCTATAGACTTAGCGTGTGGTATAAAAACGACACAATAGTTGGTAGAACACGTCCACTGCCACCAGCCATAACTAGGAGATTACAAAAAAGGAGGTAGCAGGCGCCCCTCTCTCGAAAGAACAAGGCATGATAACCTGTTCAGTGGTTATTAACCACATTGAGAGTTCGCAGCCATTGCTTTTTGCTCACTGTACCTTCACAGATGGGAAATATCCATTTGCATATCAGTCTTTGTCCCGCCCACAAGGGCAGTCCAGCACCGAAATGCTATGGCAATTCCTCTCTGAACAAGCCTCGCATTTTATGCAGGTTTCTCCCATTCATTCCAGCCTAGCTGTTAATCACACAGCAGGGTGGCTGTCCTTGCCGGACAGCCAGCCGGCCAATCCCCTTTGGGTGTATTCCTGTAACCAAGGGTATTGTCATGATCTCTGCTTCCAAAAGATCAGGACTTGCCCTACTCCCTTGGAAGTAGACCCATAACCCCGGTTCCGAGTGCCAGCCAGTCCCAATTGGGACCTTTTGGACCCTGTCCTGGCGCCAGTGGCACCAGGCTCATAAAGATGCCCAGTCCCAGCGCTGGAAGCGCCGGGCTCATAATGCTTGGGTGGACTTACCTGCAGCAGACCATGCTGCTTACTTACCTGCCAGTTGAACCCCTGATCCTCTTCTGTTTGGGACTACTTTTCCTGTTGGGTGGGGCAGGAGCCACTCCCTAGGTTCAGAACACTGGAACTCTTCTGGAAAGCAGGAACTCTTTTCTTACCTAGGCGTGGCTGTGGAAGGAGACACCTAAGCACTACAGGAGGCTATTTAAACCACACCCGATGGATGAATCTTGCTTTGTGTTATTCTGCATTCTCTGCAGCAGAACGCTCATCGTGTCTTCTGCTTCTGATCCTGGGCCTAAGGGAACAAAGGCTTACCATCCTGGAATCCAGTCTTCAGCAGCACCTGTAAAGACCAAGAAAGAACAGGTTAGCACTATGGTCTTCAGTGGCAGCGCATCTCTTACCTGGTCCATCGGCTGTCACCAACGCCTCGCGCTGCATTCCGGCATCTGAAAGACAAAGGCTTACCTACTCTTCGCATGCTCCGGAGGTCTTCGCACTGCATTCCGGCATCTGAAAGACAAAAGCTTACCAGCTCTTCTCACGCTCCGGAGGCCTTCGGCGCTGCATCCCGCATCTGAAAGACAAAAGAAGGTGCGTTTAAAGACATTGGGCAACTTTATTACTCACGTGCCATTACTCCTTCCCACGCCGAATCCAGTGGGTATTCCAGCACCCTTCAGCTTCTCTAAAGCTCCGAACTTGTACCTGCAAGATAAAAGGGACAGTTAGTGCGCATCGTGAAGCAGGCTACAAGCGCTTACTTACGTGCTTCCAGGCGCTTCTATTCCTCACGCGGGTTCGATCCTCAACTCTCATCAGCCCGCCATCCGTCATCGCCGGAACCCTGCAAAACAAGAGATATCATTACAAAAGACTTTTAAGACATTTGAAGTGCCCAGAACTTACCGTTCGTGCAGTTAACTGGTTACGGCACCCTGCCCCGATGCAGATGGAGAGCTCGGCGTTCACTTACCTAAGGTGAGGGCTTTAACCTTTGGGGTTCTACAGGAGAAGAGAAAGGGAAGAGGAGAGAGGCACCCAATAACTCCAGTTCATTAATCCCATATTTTCTATCTGCAGACATCTTACTCTTCGAGTCAGACATACAGTGCACAGAGGTCCAGCCCAAAGAGCCAACCGTGTGTTACACATCACCTTTGAAGATACGGCATTCACCCAGTCAAGACCGGCGCCTCTGCGGGAATCAGGTGAGCGTTACAGGTATTAAGCACTGGGAGTTTCGGGCACCTCCCTCACTTCCTGCCCCTGCCAGACCTACTGAAGCCAGAGGTGGGCTTCACTTGTGAATCCCGCCAAAGACAAAATGAAAAAATAGACCAAACCTGGTTTGGCGTGCACAGTAAATCTCAAGAAAGACCTTTCTTCAAAGAAATGGCGAAAAAGACGCCCAGGGCCATTTTGACGAAATGGGCACCCATGGGGGCCTTACCGAGGCTGCGAACGCAGCCCGCAGTAAAACACAGTGGTAGTAAATAGTAAACCACTGCCACCAGCCATTCATTGTAGAAAGGGTAACATAAAAATGTTACATGAGAAACTAGACAAAGGGGATAATAAGCAACCCCTCCAGCACCCTATAGTAAGATAGTGTGTGCTGGGTCTAGAACATTACAAAATGTAAGTAAAGTCAATTTCACTTCACTGCTCTTGGAAACAGTAGTTTCACCAAGAGAAGGTATTTAAACCTTTGGGAAATCTAAGAGACTTCCCTGTGTCACTGCACTGAAGGTGCTGTGTGACACAATGTAAAGATTATGCCTATGGGGTTTGTCAGACTCCAAAGTCAAAAGAAACACAGAAAATTAATCACATTAAAATTACATGAGATAAAAAGTCCTAGAGTCCAGAAAAGAGCTGGGGGTCTCCAAGGTAGAAGGGAACAACTCCCATTAACACCACAATGATATGCATGCCTTTGAGTGCCCTGACAAAATGCCTTGGGCCTCATTACGACCCTGGCGGTAAGGGGTTTACGCCAGCGTTAGCTGCGCCGACCCCTTACCGCCAATTACGAGGTCCCTTAGCGCCATGGCGCTTTTAACACCTGCTTTTAGCAGGTGTTAAAATCCATGGCGCTAAGGGATGGAGTTAATTACGCCACCGTAATTTACGGTGGTGTAATTAACGCCTTCCCCACTCCCATTATGCCCTATGGGGCAAAAATGGGAATGGGGAAGGGTAAATGGGGATTGGGGACTTATCGCCCCGCCGACCTCGGAATGGGGCGGTAAGTCCGCCAACCACCATGGCGTAAACGTAGTTTACGCCATGGTGGTAAAGTCACGGCCCAGGCGGTAACTTACCGCCTGGGTCGTAATGAGGCCCCTTGTCTAAAAAAATCGAATTTAGATGTTCCTACTTCTGTGTAATCATTTTCGTTTCTGTGCTCAAGGTGACTCTAGAGTGCCACTCGAATGGATGAGACATTCATCGTATGCTCACTACTTAGTTTTTCCATACTTACGGAGTTCTTACTGTGTGGCAGCCTCTTGGTAGCTATCCCGCTCCCCATAAGTGTAGCTTTACAAGTCTGTGCACCTGTACCTATCTGACTCGTATCCTGTCTGATGTAGCCCCCCTGTAACATGAGGTGAGGCTTCGACAGTCTGTGTATCTTTACCGATTTGACTCATGCTGTCGGATGTAGCTCCCTGTAACATTAGGTGAGGCTTTGCCAGTCTGTACACACACTGTCTGACTGTATCCTTCTGTTTACGCTTGCATTTCACTAATGTATCACGTACTTCTGTAGATGCCGGAGGTAAAGAAATAAAAATAAATACATTTATGGCCCGATGTCGAATTTCCCACTGGATGCGACTTTCAAAAAAGCCCAAAACCACATGACCAGTCAGGTACATGAAGATCTAATTTAACCTCACCTAACCCAATGTGATTAGACCCTCCGTCCATCCAAGAGGCCCTCTGTCACATGTTGCTTCAAAAAAACTCAACAGTGAAGAGGTAATGAATAGTCATTTGAACAGAAATTTGTGATCAAGAATCAATTGGGGTTCGAGACTAAGGTTGTCAATGCTGCTTACCTCGAGCTCAAAATGGCTTCCCAACTCAATAATCCAGGCTTCCCCATGACGATTCCCAATTGCCAGTAAAATGATTGCCGGGTGAGTCCTGCTCTCTTGGTGTACCCCTTTTCTCTAAAGGGGGGGGGAGCGCCTAGCAGGCCTTTGGAACTCCCTAAGAGTCCTCAAGGGTCTTCCCTTTTGATGGCCAACGCGCACCTCAACTGACCCTAACCTCTCTCCTCCCTTTTTTTGTCTTCTCTCACGTTCTCTCCGCCTTCTAACTCCCTTCTGGTCTCTCAACTCTCTTAACACTCCTTGCTCTTAGCACTACACCTACCTCTACTCGCTGCTACCCTTCTGTCGCTGTCTTTTGTTTCTGTTTTTAAACTGTTTGGGATTTTAACCCCATTCCGGAGTTCCTCTCGGCTCCCATTAGTGCTCCATATAACATGCTTCCCTTGACCAATCTCTGGCTAAGCTATTCCTCTGGGGGTTGGGACTTCTCCTGGAAACATTTAAAAAGACTGTTAGCCCCAACCTCTTTTTCAGTTGGTGGCAGTCATTTGCTCGGGCTGCTAGTTTTCCCTGTGGAACTTTCCAACTTTGAACTTTTCTTCCCACTGAGTTTGGGGAGGAATTCCAGGCCCCCTGCCCCCACATTTTCTGAAGTAACCTTCAACATACAGATCTTGTTTGGTATTCCTCCCTTTACCCTGGGGTGCATCAGGGGTTGGTTGGTTCAATATTGGATGTTTCCTTCTTTCCGGGAAGGACACATTTCAGTCCATTCTCACTCCAGTCATGATTCCTTTTCTCTGGTTCCACTCTGTGTTTGCCTTGTAGCAACCAGGTGCATTCTGGGAATTACAGTTCTGAAAAAGATTAGACCTTACCAGGAAAGAGGTTTGCAGGCATTGTGGTAGGGACAGTGATATCAATTTCCTTACAATATATTCAAGCACTCTGGGGCGTGGGGGACTGAGATCCCTCTGACCTCCGCCACACCCCTGCACCCCTCTGACAGTGTCATATTTAAGATCCTGGCACAACTGTTAATGGCAATTTACATTAAGTTCAAGACCATCTAAGCTTAGAAGTCCAATGCACACTTTCTTGATTAATCACTGCGGAATGGTACTGCTGTTGGATGGCCTGAACAAAGTCTTTCATCTTCTCTAGTTATTCTATTTCACCCTCTATATAGGACAAGTCTTCTGTTTGGGACTTCTGTGTGGCGTTTCTATGCATTTGTGTTTTTTTAATGGTAATCTCCTTTGTGGTAGTCCTAGTAAGTCTCTAAAAGGAGCAAGTGATCAAACCGAGTCCCTTAGGCAAGTTGGGTAATCGATCTGATAGGCATATTGATTTCTGTGCCTCTCAGAGTGGTGAAAATAATGTAATGAAGTCTAGGCTCATTAAAGTCAACAGTCACCAGCAGTGTTGTAATTGCCCCTTTTGTCCTCTGTGGCAGCCGGGCTTAACATTCTTGAATTGGACTTCAAAAATATGTCCATATTTAAGACGTCTTGTATAACATGCAAAGCTACCGATATATTTAATATGAAAGTAAATTTCCTGTTAGTAATGGGAGTATTTTATCTGTGCATGTTAAGAAACATCAATGCACTCTCCACTAATGCTAACCCTTGCCCAGCACCCATAATCCAAGAAAATAGATCCCTACTGGCCCGCAAATAGCACAGCTCTGCAATGCCTCATTCTCAACTGGCTCGTACCCCATGGGTAAAAATGCAATTTATTGGATCACTCCTGAAAAAGACTACTCTTGATGAAAAGAACACTAAATATATACCATTCTCTAATCTACCATTCATAGCAAAAATCATGTCGAAATTAGCATGCAACAAATAGCCCAATTCTCAGAATCGCACTACCTCCTCCACAACAATCAGTTGAGTTTCAGACCCTGCAGAAGCACTGAAATCGCGCTTCTATACATAAGAGAACATATCCTGTTCACACTAGATAACAGCACTCTTATCTGCACTCTTACCTGTCGCATCCTTCTAGACGTCTCTTATATGATATGATAGGTTATTTATAACATGCTTAATACCCAGAGGATTCTAAGCGCGGATACTGGGATCAAACCTGTGTTGCTCCGTGTCGTCTTGTTTCCAAGGCGAGCACGTTGCCCCTGAGCTATCCTCCCGAGACCTCTTCAGGGTGTGAGCCTTTTTTTGGAAATTTCGTTATGTTGGCATTCAATCCACTTTTCTTGTTACAAGTGATATCCTGGCCAAATTTGCACCCTCTTTTTCCCAAATGCAGGTGGTCGTAACGCCACCAAGGATTTGTGTTTTGCTGTGTTGGGGTGTGAGAAAATAACAAAAAAGTGACAAAGTATTGTGTTTTTTCAGACAATGACGATAAAATGATGCACAAAAAAACCTGTGGTTTATTTCTTTTAAGAGCTATGAACAAAAGGGTTGCAGTTCTGTATTCACAATTATCCAACCTTTTAAGACCAGGTTGAGTGGAAATTTGTATTTTTCAGAAGCATAACTTCAGTTTTGTGAGAGTCAGGCGATTGTTTTCCTATTTTTTATTTTACTAGACCACGTTTGCACGGAACGGAAGAAGAGGGTAGGAATGCTGCATGGGAACACAGAAAGGCATACATTTCCGAAAAGTAGATACAATTCCAAGTTCAGGAAGGGGTCATTTGCACAGATCAGGCAAGAGCTATTTACCCATAATTCCTGTAATTTGCCAGAAAATTGCAAAAATGACTGGAAAAAAAGTATGCCGCTGGACATGTTTGCACTTGTAAGGTAATGCTTCCATGAATATTCAGTAAAGTAATGCACCCCTACATTCCACCGACACTTCTAGTTGGGAAATCACACATTATTCGTAATGTTTCACAAAACAAGCAATACCCTGAGCCAAAACCCAAGCCAGAGTACATTTAGGCTGACCACCTAAAGTTACCTACTTAGCATTTAAAAATAAAACCAATGTGGTGATGAAAGATACATTTTTAAATAACACAGACTGACATTGAAGGATAGGTGACTTACGCTGGTCACAAAAGCGTGCACTGCCTAAAGCAGCGACTGAATGTAGGGCACATTTGGGAAGTTAAAGGGTGGTGTAACAAAGCTCATTAGGACATTTATGAATACATCATCACAACCAAGGTACCTCACAAGGTACCTCACTGGGTACATGTCCCTGTCCTAAAAGGAAATGGCTAAACCACAGGTATGGCAAACGCTCTGCGAAGTGTGTATTGGGCCATGTGGGCATCCCATAGATTTAGGGCTGGGGCATTACACCCACAAATTAAAACAATGAACCACATACATTTTCGAAAAGACACAGAATTCAAATACACCCAGCGTGCATTGTTGGCACAATCATTTCCTACCCAGAAGTGTTGGGAAAATGTGAAAAAGTTGATAATATACAGTATTTTGAGATATTTACTACTGGGAAAACACTGAAATGCTCGGCAAACAGTGCCTACCTTCTCACGTTGCTACAGGTGTCGCGATAGAAAAGGTACCACACATGTGTGCATCCACGGACCTGGGCCGAAGGTAAATGGCTAAAGTGCCAGCATGGGAAATGCTCATGCATTGAGGGCTCTGAAATCTCAACCACCAAGGAAATGTGGGAACCCCATGCATTTTTCAAAAGGAGAAACCCTGGTGGAATCCAAATACATCTCGCTTTTGTCGCTTGCAGAAGAATCTTTTTACCCAGCATGCACGACCAATAGGAAAAGTTGGAAAAGTACAATATTTTGATGCGTTAGCCATTGGAAAACCACAGAAGCGAACGAAGGAACAAAATCCTTTTTACCTGGAAAAAACCAAAAGTCGCTCAGAGCCCTTGAATCTTTGAGACGATAACGGTTTGTATAGGCATATTAAGTGAATAATACATTTAAGTTTCTATACAGCAAATGGGCCTGACGGCAATTCTGCGGCTTAATCAAGTGCACATTAAGGTGTGAAAAAAAGGGAGGACAGACAGAACGATCTTTAGACAGGGCTGTATACAGATTGAGCAAGTGCGGGCAGGGTAAGGGAGAGGCAGGGTACCAAGTGAACCAAGTCGTTATAGACAGGTGAAGTGCAGAGAGAGAAGCTCTCAAGGATTTATTACAAGTGCAGTGAAGGGGTGGGGTGCAGGGCCCGGAGGCAAGTGCAGAAGGACTGGCAGGGGTGTCTGGGACCTGTGAGACTGAGGTACACCAGGCGGCCATTCAGTAAATTGTATGGAAAGTAGGGAGAGAAGGAGATCAGAGAGCAAGGTTAGCAGGGTAGGTTGAGAGAGAAGGAACACTAGAAGAGGAAGGTCTTGAGGAGTTTCCGGAACGTAAGAATGTCAGGCTCAAGACGAAGGGTGGCTGGGAGGCTGTTTGAAAGGGAGGTGCCTGCTGAGGAAAGGGATTGCCCTCCATATCTCTGCTTTGAGAATCAACTCACTCGCAGAAGGTTGGTGGTAAATGAGCGGAGGGCTCGGGGGGGGGGGGGGGACAATATTTAGGAAGGCAACTTTGAAGGTAAGTGGGTCCAGGCCCCAGAAAGCCTTGTGGACAGGGCAGAGGGTCTTGAATTTGATCCTTGCCGCCACGGGGAGCCAGTGAAGGGATTTCAGCGCTGGAGAGATGTGGTCCCTGGGCTTGATAAGTCTCACTGTTCTGTTCTGGATGTATTGCAGAGGGCGCATGGTAGAAGCAGGGAGGGTTGAGGAAGAAGCTGTTGCAGTAGTGCAGCCTCGGCAGAGCCAGGGCTCTGGAGACAGTGAGCCGCTGGGGGAAAGTGAGTGCCTCTGAGGAGGTGTAGTTGATAGACTTTTTTGAGATGTCAGAAATGTGAGAGAAGAAGGAAAAAGTGGAGTCGAAGATGATGCCGGCCAGTGTGAGAGGGGGAAAGCGGGAGCAGGGGTCCCAATGCGAACAATCTCCATTTTACTGGCATTGAGACAAAGGTCGTTTGCAGCACACCATGACTGAATAGCAGTCAGGTATGAGTGAAGAGGAGGAGGCAGCGACTGAGGGTAGCCTGAAGAATAGTTGCATAACACTGGAAATTAGAGGTGAAAGTGGCAATCACACATGCCACGGAAGCAATGTAGGCCTTGAACCAGGGGGATATGTTCGAACCCTGGGAAACGCCACAGGTTTAGAGGGTGTTGGTCGAGATAAAGGCACCAAGTTTGACCTGGGATGAGCGGCCTGAGAGAAAAGAGGTTACCCAAGCCAGAGCCTGACCTGTGATTCCCAGGGTGTCACAAAGCCAAGAGATCAGGATGTTGTGGTTAACCGTGTCAAAGGCAGAGGATAGATCAAGGAGAATGAGGACAGAGGGAGTAGTAGTGTCAAGATTTGACAGCAGGTCTTCATGGGTGTACAGAAGAGCAGTTTCCGTGCCTCTGGATGCTCTTAAACCAGACTGGTGGTCATGGAAACAACTGATTGATTCAGTGTGGAGGTTTAGCTGAGAAATAGCCAGCTCCTCCAGGAGTTTGCCCAGGAAAGGTGAGATAGAGATCGGGCGGTAGTTTGACGGAATGGTAGGGTCAGCAGAGGGTTTCTTGAGCAGAGGGTGCACAAGGGAGTGCTTGAGAGCAGTTGGGAAAACTCCAGTGAAAAAGGAGAATTTGCAAAGGTCAGCCAAGGCTGGTGCGAATGAGTCAATGTTGTCCTTTATGGTTATTGAAGGGCAAGGGTCCACTCGCTTAGACAAGGCCTTCCTAGACCGGACTTGTATGTAGACCTCATCAGGTGGGGGGGGGGGGGGGGGGAAGAGAGAGAGAGAGAGAGATCTGTGTGCTGGGGGGGAGAATGTCTTGCGTTTTTGTGGTGAAATGTGCTGCAAGGGCCGAGCAGAGGTCCTGGGTGGGAGTGACAGAGGAGGAGGCGACTGCAGGATTGGCCAGTTCCTTGCAGACTTTGAAAAGTTTGGCTGTGGTGTTTGAAGAAGCAGAGATGCAGGCTTGAATAAAGACTCTTTTCTTGGAGCGGATACAGAGTCGATATTGCCTTTGAAGGAGGCAGCAGGCCAGTTTGTCAGATGTTCCACCCGTCTAGATACTCATGTAGCAGTCAAATGCTACCCTTTCCTCTCAGAATGGCTGGTGGCAGTGGTTTTACAACAAACTACCATTTTTCCAAAACGCAAACACCGGTAGCGTTAAATTGCGGGAGCCATGTTTTTCAAGGTGACGTTTTAGCCTCCTTAGTTTAAACAGGTCCCGGTCTTCTTTTTTCGCCATTTCTTATTTGAAATGTCCTTCTAGAGTTTGTCTCTGCGTACCAAACTAGGTTTGGTCCCTTTGTTCCTTTGCCTTTGGCGGGCTTCAGGAGTGAAGACCGCTTCTGGCACCCAAATTCTGGGGGGGGCATGAAGTGAGGAGGTGCCCGAAATGCCCTGTGCTCAGTCTCCTAGGAGACCCAAATGCACTCTGGTGATTGGCTGGATAACTGGATAGCCACCCTGCTGGTGAAGGACAGCTGGGCTCGAATGAATGGGAGAGAATTGATTAAAAGGAGAGTCTCTTGGCTTGGAAGGCAGAGTCGACCACTGGAACGAAAGAACCGAAGACTAGCTGGAGGGCGGCTGCTGCAACTCCTGGACCGTTGGTTTGCCCGGTGAAGCTCTGCTGTAGGTCCGAATCGCCAAGTTCATCTCGACAGAGAAGCCCTGCAAGGACGACTTCTCCCTTTTTGAGTTGGTGGGACCAATCAACTGGACACTAAGCCACCTGGATACCAATCTCGGAGCTGGTTGTATTTTCCTCAGAGTGCTGCAGGAAAACTGAATAACCAGGGAGAGGGACAGCAGCTTGTGTGCTTGACTACAGCTACCGGATTTGAGGATTTGCCAGTTGCCAGCTTTTTGACCAGTCTCAGTGCATGAGTCCCCCGACGTCCTCCCTCTTGTCCCCACGACTGTGGCCCAGGAACAGAGGTCACCAGCTGCATCTTTTTCTTCATTTGTAAAGGTACTGTAAAATCAGACAGAGTACTTTGACCTCTCACGGTGAAAGTGCCTCAAACTTTCCCAACTGACAGACCTAATCAGCTTGTGACCCAACATATGATTCTTCTTGCTACAAACTATTCCTAAAGAACTTTTGCAGAGACTTTTCTGTTTATCTACCAGAACTGCTGTATCCTATCCGAGACTTTAGCCCATTGACTTTGGCCTATCCTATTGAATTGAATTGACTCTTCTGGTGAACTCTAAATATTTGCACTGTCTAAGAATAACTGTAGCCTTTCATGTTCTAATAATCTTTGCCTTTTACTCCTCTTGAAAAGTATTTCTGAAATAGTGTTGAAATGTATTTTGGTGTGATTATATAATTGCCTCCGTCTTATGAGTGTTTTATAACTGACAGATACATTAATAAGTATTTATCAAAGAAACCTTGTATAAGAGTTTATTTGAACACTTGTGATTGTAGACCTCTGTGTAACATCATTACTGCTCACATTCCCCTCTTGAGATAAACTGCTCAGCTCCACTACCAAAACTGTGTAGTACAGACTTATACCAAAGGTTGGTTTTGCTTACACCTGTAGTCATAGTTGTGTGTAGTGGTCCCAAAGGGTACGGAATACAAACCTTGCCAGCAGAGAACCTCCCAGCGAGTGCCACCATTAATGGGAGAAGTTGCTAGGAGAGAGAAGGCCTACCATGTAGCGAGTCCATAGATCAGGTGAGTTAACGAAGATGTCAGTGACGGTCTCTCTGGTGGAAGCTGTGACATAGGTGTCCACATTAGGAAGGCCTGGGTTGGAGCCCATAGATTCCTGCTTAAGTTTCTTCCTTCCAGATTTAGTGATAGGAGAAGGATAGATGATGGTGAAGCAGTTGGAGAGGATAGGAGAGATGGATAGCGACATGGTAGGCAGAAGTGGAGGGGGGGGAGACACTTTCCAGGCTGGAGCACTAATGCACTTGGAGGTGGGGGTGGTAAGAGACAGAGGGATGTGTGCCTTGTGGGAAAACAAACAGCCATAAAGCACAACTAAAATCGATTATCCAGAAGGGCAGGTAAAATGTAGCAACACTAGACAGGCTAAATTCAGCAGACAGGGGCGTTAGGAAGTGGTCCTTTGGAGTGAGGGGGCAGGCTAAAGCCTGCCGGTCCCCAGTTGGCCAGAAGATGCACCAAGTGGCCAATGAGCAAGGAGAGGGGGAGTGAGGGGGCACTCCAAGCAGCCCTAACACCGATGGATATGCGTTGGCCATCTTCAAAATGCAGTGAGGTTGGCAAACAGTACAAAGGTGCACAAGGAGTGGAAAATTCACTGCAGTGCTGCCTCAGATGAGAAAATGCAGCAATTTGGATGATGGCAGGCGATGCGTTGATAAAGCCTGCAATTTTCAACACACTTTTTCAGAAAAATAAAAAGATTTCCTTTCTTTTTTCAAAATCGGCAATTTCTTTTTAGGTGAAAAAAGCCATCAGCAGGAAGACGAGGTGCTCCTACCTCGAGCTGGGGTAGAGATGTAAGCACGGCCTCCAGGCGTGCATTCCACCTGGCCGAGGGGGGCGTGAAGCATGCTCCGGCGAGGTTGTACAGATAGAAAGAATTGTGTAATGTTGTGGCCTTTGAGTGACATCTTTTGATGTATGGCAAGTGCTCTGAGAAAACCAGTCCAACATTGTATTTAGTCTTGCAGGCAGGGCAAACATTTAGGACTGGGGTGTGAGCCACCAAGGAAAACCTGGAACCCTATCATTTCTGAAAAGACACCCGTCGGAATCCAAAGAGGTCTCACTTGCGTGTATCACGCTAGAATGTATTACCCAGAATGCCCAGCGAAGTCCAAAATGTTGGGAAAAACAGCATTTTAAGATACTTGCTACCAGGAAACCACTGAAACACATGGGCAACAACCTATGTCCTACCTTTCCACAGGTATGTGGATGAAAACGGTACCTTGTATGTGTGGGTGCACTGTCCTGAGTACAAAGAGAAAAGGCTAAACCACTGGTACACCAAACACCCTGGGAAGACCAAATCCACAGCCACCATGGAAAACAGGGAATCCCATGCATTTCTGAGGCATCTCTTGTGTGAATCGTGCTAGAACGTCTTACCCAGAATGGACTGCAGTTATAAATGTGACAAAAAATAAACTTTTTCCCACATTTCCCAATGGGAAATGACCGAAACGCTCACAAAAACCACATGCCCCATGTTCACACAGATGTCCCGATGAAAACCAGACCTACATGCATGGGTGCGCTTACCTGGGCGGAAAAGAACAAAGGTAAACCATTGGTATGCAAACTGTTCAGAAAACACAAGATTCATCATGCCCCACAGATTTGGGCCGGGGGTGTCCGAGCCACCAAGGAAACCAGGGAACCCCCTCCATTTCAGAAAAGGAGACACACATGGCAATCCAAAGAGGCATCACTTGTGAGAATCACGCCATCATTTTTTACCCAGAATGCACTGCAAAGTTGTAAATGTGACAACAAATATACTATTTTCACACATTTCCCACTGGAAAATTACCAGAACGCTTGCAAAACACCACATGTACTACCTTCCCATGTTCACAAAGATGTCCCGGCGAAAACCAGACCTCACCTGCTTGGGTGTGCTTACCTAAACAGAAAAGAAAAATGGTTGACTGTCCCCAAACCCAGCGCCAGTCCCGGGAAGCCTCAGCGAGGTACTTGTCCCTCCCTGGAAGGAAAAGCTCGAACGCAGCCTGGCCAGAGTTCTAGGCAGCACATCTGGACTTTGACGTCTTGCTTGCATGTGGGTCGACCACCCCCCGAAGCCAGTGGCGGCCCCGGGGAGCCCCAGCTTGTTCCCCATCCTGCCCCAGACAGAAATGCAGCCTGGCCAGAGCTCCAGTAAGACTGGGGGTGTTGCCCCCGGCCTTTGGCACCTGTCTCTCTTCTGGATCGACCGTCCCGAAGCCCGGTGGGGCCCGCCTGTCCTTTTCCAGGGGGCCAAAGGGCCTACCCACCTAGCAGCATTGGAATGCATTGTACTACTAGATGGCTGCTCTCTGAACACAGCAATCATTGGAACGAAAGGCAGGACCAGATTGCTGGGCTGCTCTGGAACCCTCTATCACACACTGGCCTATCCCTTAAACCACATATAAAAGACCTCACCAAAAAACAAACTACCTCCTGCGCATATTCAGAAAGGTACTCGCCAATGTGAGTGGTCAGAAATGCGAGAAGGACACCAAGGTATAGTTTTCTCAAAGTTTGCCATTTATTAAATGGAAAGGGGTGAGATAAACGCCTATCTTTCCCATCCTAACAAGGATGTCCGTCCCTACCTAGCAAAACTAAACAAAAGATGGCCTAGTGTCCAACATGTCTCTGACCCTCACACTAATACATACAACAAAATTATAAAAGGAATATTTGTCTGTCTTCAATTTAGCAAAACAGTTTAAAAGTTCAAACTTATAGGTTTTAGAAAGTACTCCTTGTGACCAGGGTTGTGCTCCTTTCCCCTGGATCAATTCATGAGTACCCTTGAAAAAGTTCTGATTTAACTAAGTTCTGTTGTTCAGTTCAATACAAAAGCTATTTTCCCTCCACTGCGTCCTTCCACTTGTAAAGTAAATGTCTCTTTCACAAACACTTGTTCAAAAATCAAAGCCATTGTTGTCCTCCACAATATCTCTTGGTAAGGCAAATGTCTCTCTCACAATTTTTTTCCTCAGGATGCGAACCATTTATTAGCATATCACACTTATTCTTCAAATGGAATACCTTTGTCAGGATAGCATAGCAACTACCTTTTGGTGATACAACATTTGGTCAAAATGATAGTTAACAAGTTCTTCCGAGCACACTTTTTTGACACAACCACACTTCTTCAAAACATCATCTTCTTTCTTGGTTTACTCACCCGCAAGAAAGAAAACTCCTGCAACTACAATTGGTCTTGGTGCCAATATTTGTTTGAAGGTTCTTCACACCAGTATCTCATGTGAGGAGGGTTGAACAATGACTGTCTCTTTTTATAGTCCCTTGACTCTTGGCAATGTGGTTTACAGGTTTTCCCAGACTGGAAACTCGAGAAAGGAGAATTGCACCCTTGTTGCCTCTTGACTGCTTCTTGATAGCCCCGTGGCTGTTGGCAATGTGGGTTACATGGTTCCCCAAGTTGGTATCCGATAAAAGAGGAATTGCGCCCTTGTCACCTTTGTACTGCTTCTTTACAGCCTTTTGGCTGTTGGCAATGCGTGTTACAGGTTTCCTAAATTGGTATCCCATAAAAGGGAAATTGCACCCCGTCGCCTCCATACTTTGTTAATTATTCAGAATGATTGGTTACTGCCAAATATCCTGTTCGGAGCACCCCGGGGTCACCTTTAACTTCAGGCCAACTCCTTGGTCTCCTTTGGCGTCCCTACTTCACTTTCTGCTGCTGCAGCGTACCTTCTGCGTTCTCCCCACTCCGTTGCCAGCTCCTGTGTAACTTCAGCGGTCTGCACTGCTCTTCTCCGGAGCTCTGCCAGCTCTGTTGGGCCTCCGCATCCTCCTGCACCCCAAAGCAACACATGTTGGGTTGGAAGCACATCTCCCATATGGCTGGGCTTCTCCCATTGCCGACCGCAAAGCCGCTTCCTGCTGCTTGCACTCTTAAGTATTGCGTGCCTTCTCTTCTCTCGTCGGCTTCAGCTGGCACTCTTCCTTCTGCTTCTACGGCAATCCCAGAACTCCGGACTGTTTCTGCCTCTACTACTCCTTCCGTG
This sequence comes from Ambystoma mexicanum, assembly GCF_040938575.1. NCBI lineage: Eukaryota > Metazoa > Chordata > Amphibia > Caudata > Ambystomatidae > Ambystoma > Ambystoma mexicanum. The sequence continues at coordinate 1,180,851,970 of NC_090934.1, forward strand.
TCTCTCTCCAGCTGTAGCTCATTCTTGGGTTTAAATGTCCCGCTCGGGTGCCTTGCTCTACAACAACTAGACCGCACATTGTGTTCAATAGCACCACTGATCCTTACTAACTTTGAGTCCCTCTTCCTCGTCCCAGTACCACAGGCAAAATGGATCCCGAACTCCAAAACTAGTGGTTCTGGTCCTTTGACATTTAGTTAGTTTTGATTGCTTTGTGAACTGAGAGTTGTCAGAGTTAGGGGATGTTATGTAAAAGGTTTGTGATTTAACATTGGGGTTCGGACCTCTATCTAAGACAGAATCATGACAATTAGAGGATGGTATATTTAATTCATGAACTCCCAAGGCACAAACCTTATTCTGTTTAGATGACTTTTCATAGCATGTTCTTTGGGTAGTTTCATGGGAGGGACTTGTGCAATGACAATATGCCATTAGGTATTTGGGAATCATCACCACTAATGCCCTAGTACACTCCAAAAAAGAATACTGCAATTCTCTATAAGGGTCTGTCCCTACACTACATACACTCACCCCAAATTGTCCAAAATAAAACTGCAGGATGCGTACTAAACCTCAAGCCTTACGACCATATCACTCGAGCTCAAAAAACACTCAAATGGTTACCCATCATAACTGTAATAGAACTCAAAATCCTAACCATGACCCACAAGACCATGCACTCTTCTAGCCTCTCAGATCATCCCTAAAGTTTCCCATCCCACGCAGATACCTGCAGTCAATAAATAAGACTGAACTAAAACCTTTTAATTGTCCATGCAAAAAAACATGGAGGCATAGTCACGTCCATTTCCCCTAGCCCCCTTCCAGCCGTATGGAACAAACTACCAGACTACCCAAAGACTTGTACACTGCTAACCTTCAATCACAAACCTAACATACCACCTACTTCAACCTACATACCACCTATTTCAACCTACATACCACCTACATACACCTAACACTTCACCAATATGACTCCACTCACTTGGCCACCCCTCTTTTCAAGTATAAAAGCGCTTAGACACCCTAGAGACGCTCCACCTTCCACTTTTGTTAACACATTTCCTGCCACTGTAAATGTAAGCTAAGAAGCATGTAATTGGAAATGTCGGGAGTGTTGGTTATGTTTTGTTTGTTGTTAAAACCAATAAAAAAATTAAACACATTTCCTGCCTCTCATTCTCTCTCGCCTTCCATCTACCTTTTACCAGACTAGCACTTAACTGGGTGGGCAGTCATAATTTCGACAGTAAAAATGTCGACAGTCAAAATTTCGAAAAATAAATGTCGAAAAAAATAATGTCGACAAACAATAATGTTGACATTTTTTCGAAATGTTCTATTTATTGTATAAATATATATATATATATATATATATATAACTAAAATGTGTTGAGTATGAGGGGTGAGAGGGTGGTGGGGGGTGGCAGGGGGTGTTGGGTGAGGGGGGTTGGGGGGGACACCCCCATAGTAAATGATACTCTTTTTATTTATTTAATTATTGAATAAATAAATATATAATTACTATGTGTTGGGAATGAGGGGTGAGAGGGGGGTGGCAGGGGGTGTTGGGTGAGGGGGGGGTTGGGGGGGGACGCCCCCATAGTAAATGATACTCTTTTTGTTTATTTATTGAAAAAATAAATAAATAAATATATAATTAGAATGTGTTGAGTAAATGGTGAGAGGGTGGTGGGGGGGGTGGCATAGGGGTGGCAGGGGGGTGTTGGGTGAGGTGTTGATAGTTCTAATTGACATTTTTTTTCTAAAAAATGACTTTTTACATTATATGTATAGGATGTCGACATTATTGTTTTCGACATTATGACTATAAACCACTTAACTGATATGCACTTTCAGAGCCCATAGCATTTTTACCTCTACTGTAATTTGCACTTACTTTGATTCCAACCCTCATCGCTACTCTCCCTGCCCACACACTGACCCTGCCCCCTCTGTCTCTTTAGCAATTCTGAAACCTACTCTCTTGTGCCTTCAAAGTATTTGCTTACTAACCTGGATTAAATGTCAGTGGTATTCACATGCTTTTACATCCTGACTGTGATCAGATGATTTTGGCGCCTAGAAGCACTCATGCAATCTTAATGTCTGTATATAAGACACCAATATAATAATAAAAATAAGAACCAGCACCAGTATTTCCAGGTCCTAAAACAATGGGAAGTGTGTCTTCATTGCTGTTTGTTGGCATAACTGGTTGCTGCGATCTGGAATGCCTCTTTGGGTTGCTGTTAACATTTTTGTTTTTCTTAGGGATGTCTCTGAGGCAATGGAATATCTGGAAGACAACAACTTTGTCCACAGAGACCTTGCAGCACGAAATGTCTTGGTTTCTGATGACAACATTGCTAAGGTGAGCGACTTCGGACTGACGAAGGAGGCATCTGCTACATTGGACACAGGAAAGCTGCCAGTGAAGTGGACTGCACCTGAGGCACTGCGCGAGAAGGTAAGTGAAATGGTGGATGGGCTACTTGTGGAGCTGGGATCCCTGCATGGCCCACACGCTTTTGTGCCTGGCTATGAACAGCACTGTCCTCCACAGAGGGGGTGACTTGTTCCCTGTTCAGCAAAAGGTTTTGGGGAAGGCGCACACATAGTAGTGACCTTTTCTGCTTAGCATGTTTAATTCAGACAGTTTTGGATTTTAACGCCATCAGGAGGTTGTTTTTTCTCGTTCCTCTCTGAACTTGTGTTTTGGTTTTTGTTATCGTCATGTTAATATTGCATGTCCCCATTTTTCAATTTCATGGGTTATCTAGTCCGACTCCAGAGCTGTTTTATACTTTACTTTCTATTGCCTGATGCGTTTGGGCAGGTCGAACTCCAAATTTTGGCATATATGTTTAAGAATGTCCTCAGAGACATTTCTTCAATTCTGCTCTGCGCATGTATATTTGCTTCTGTAAGAGCTTGGGAAGAGCATCGCCCGGCAGCAGATGGAGCTTCTTTTAAGTGGCATGTGGCCTCATTCCCACCTCCTTTCTTCACCCGACTCCCCTACCCCCTCCTCACACCCTTCGCCACAGTGTAAACCGAGCATTTGGTTCCTGTGGTTAATTGACTCTAATCCTCCCATGGCACTTGCCAAGCCTCACAGTCCCACCCTTTCTGGAGTCCGCAACGAAAATGATTGGCTACGAGCAGACAATGAAGTCAACGACTGCGGACTGCCTGCACAAGACATGGGGAAGCTTCCTGTGAAATGGACGTCTCCGGAGGCGCTTCGAGAAAAGGTGAGCAGATGCTCAAGGCACATGCAGCACCCAGACTTGACAAACGGTTGGAAACCATTGTCCTCTCTGTTGATGGACGCTCATGCCCATGAGAGTTGCATAATTTCTGCAGAGCCTACCAGTAGGGGTAAATGACACAACTGTGCGCTCCTCCACTGGCGTTCTGTGTAAATGCATTGCTTGTCGGTTGTTGTATCCTTAAAAACATGAGTGCTCGGAAAATGACTGTTGTGGCCTTCATGAAATCAGCCAGGGAGTGTTTATTCTAAGCATGGATGGTCTTAAGCCATAGCTGCATGCTGCTTGATGTTCACCAATATGCATGTTCTGACATTATATATTCTGCCTGTGTGTGAGTTTGTGCCTTTAATGTAGCTAATCACTGTCTATAATGCTCCAAATGTCAATTTGTAGGCAATCGCGCACCACTGCAGCAGTGACGGCATGTGAAGAATTTGCCACTTGCTAAGTTCTAACTTTGGTGAGGCCTCCATCCTATGTCTTGACCCCTGGGGGTGAGGGTGGAAGTTGAGTGGCTATGCTGGAACATTCTTATCAGAAATGTCTCATGGGGTCGAAAATGCCAACTTATTGCATGCCAATAATTTGAATAGAAGGAAAAACCTGATCTAAGTCTGAACCTTTCAAGGGCTTGTTGGGAGAAGATGGCTGAAAGCAAAGACCTCTTTCAGTGTTTACCTGAATGATAGGTCCTATTTCTGCAGACCCCAAACAATAGTTGACACAGGGTGAAGAGTTCATAATGGCAAGATAACCAACAATTGGAAATGACTTTCTTCCACGAACCTTGTTCCTCTTTTTCACATCTTTAAAGTAGTCCTGCATAGCATGTTCATCTATTGGATCTCTGAGCAACTGTTTTGTGAACAAACCTATGAAAACCATTCTCTCACTGATTTAGCCCCTTCACGTATTTCACAGACTCTGTCCAATCACGAGGCAGCAGCATGGCAGTTTTTAGGGCACTTCACAGGTGGCAAAAGTTTGAGCGGTGTCCGCATTTGTGGGTCATTGGAATGCATTGGAGGTGGCTTGCACATGAGGCATGCATGACTTTGCATAGTGTGTTCCCCTCAATAGATGTTCAACATAAAAATGTTCATTTTTACAAAATAATCACCCCAATCACACTTTCGAGGATTATGCATAAATTGTTGGCTTTTTTCCGTCTTCATACGGGCCCTTGGAACTCTGAAGGGAAGATCATTTACAGATTGCCAGAATCCTCAAATGTGCCTTTTTATTCGGCTATTCGGTGTGGGCACTGATTTATCACTCTGTTTTTTAACATTCCAGAAGTTTGTTTCACCTCATGGTTAATACAGAAAATGTCTTTCAGGTCATTAAAAAAGAAAGCATGTTGCCAAGGTATATTTTACACCTCCCTGCTTGCCCACATCACTGGAGCCCCTATATAAATTGTTTTAAGATCACCTAGGTTTTTTTTCTTCAGTCAACAGATCAGGATGTTTGCTATGCCAATGCTAACATTTTCACTGCATCAGTAACCTGGCTCATGTTTTCTTTTGTTTGTCGGCATGCATTTTCCTAGTTAATGCTCTTGTCAACTACAATCATGAACCACTCTAGTCTTTAAGATCTGTAGCAATTAGGCCACGGCAACCTGTGCTTACTGGCAAGTTAAGCTCCAAGAAACATTCAGTTTGCCTATGCCCCTCGATCAGAGCATCTCTGGAGATATGAATGTTTGTAGTGGTATGTTCAGCCCCCTTTCTTTCAGGATGTAAATTGCTTACGGGATATATTCTTGCCCAACAAGCATTTTCGGGCAAATGCACAGCCACCTGCTCTACTTCGGTGCTTGCCAGCATCATGCAACTCACTATTTTTCTTCCCATGCCGTCATTCACATGACCTTTTTTCATTTTGCAGTTTTCTGCAATAGATTTCTGAATTGTATGGCCTCCATCTTGACTGGCAGCTTCTGAGTTTGGTTCAAGGTTTCTGTGTATGCAATTGACGACTGCGTGTAAGTGATGCATCCTGTAGCCATTGCCGGTCTACAAATGTTAGACTCCTGGTCTTTGATCAAGTGCCCAGTAATCATTGGGGCAAATTTGGTCCGGTTTACTTGAAGACCCAAACTGTTTAGGAGAAGTGACTGTGGCGTACGGGCAAAAGAAGCTCACAAGCACTTGTATTGATTCTAACTGTAGAGTTTATTTTTTTTTATTGTCAGAATGGAGTACCTTTGATATTGTCAAATGTTGAGGGTTTTTCAGAACATACCCTGGTGAGTGTTTCTGAGACGCTAACTTAAAGTTGCAACCAGTTTATACTTAAGTCAGTCTTTGACCAGACTTTGAACGGCTTTATTACAGAGCAGTAAGGCCTAGACGAGGAGACAGATTTGATATGAAGTACAGTTTACAAGAGTAAAGCCTGTTAGGAACAGAAGTCCACATAGGGAAGTACAAAATATACAAGAAAGCATCAAGTTTGACACACTACTGGTAAGTAAAATCACTAATAAACCTTGCGAGTCCAGTGTTTGAGCTGAGTGAGGTAGAAGGAGCCACACTGCCAAAGCCAAGCCCTTAATTACTGTGCCGAAGCCGCAGTAGTGTGTGGCTAAGGCCAGTCGGCAGTACGTGTAGACTACCTATACCTTGGGTGCTGGCAGCCTAGCTGAGCTAGAAGGAAGGAGCCACACCTCCCAAAGCTGAGAATTCTTTTTCAGTGGCAGAGCTGCTGCAAACTCAGTCTTGGGGCAGTCTGCAGCTGTGCGACTACTTGCGGTGCTCGCCCATTCACTATCGGATCGTCATTGTATTCTTTATTTGCTGTGCAGCTTCCAAGAAGATTTGTTCATTCCGGACCTTTTCTACCCACAGCAACTCTGCCAGAAAAGGTAGTTATCAAGCTGTGATTGTGTCGGTGAGTAGCTCCAGTGAATCTTTTCCTTAGTTACTCAGGATTATGTTGGTTCTTACTTTTCCCAGATTGCTAATTGAATTTGTACTCATTTCAAAAGTCGCTGAGAACACCCACTGTCCGTATGTTCTTTTTCTGATTTTCTTCTGACAAGATAAACAATTTCCATAGACTGTCACGGTGGGAAAACAAAGGACTTCTTTAAACCGGTTCACATCTGCTGTTTTTGTGAAGGGATTGGTGAACTTTGGTTGCCCCTTGGTTTTATTTTGTGACCTGGGAGAGCATAAAAGTGACACAGCTGGGAAGAACGAAAAGGAAAACTCAATCTCCAGATATTTTAAACCTACTCAGTAACTTTAGTACCACAATGAGCACTTTGATCGGTAACACAGTTCATGCCAAGCTATTGTTATGATCGCTTTAAAGACCACCAAACTGGTTTACTACCAACTGCAAACCTTTCAGACCATTTATTAATAGAGGTACCCCGGCTCCTCTATCAAGAAGGAGGGACATTCTGTGCTAACACTTCTAAACATATTTATTTTAGGCCTTTAGAGCACACTGAAAAATTGAATTACAGGTAGTACTAACACACTCTAAAGTACACATCTATGCAATCACCATTTGGTTAACTTAATAAACATCATTTAACTTAATCAAGTAATGCAGGTAAGTAAGTTAGATGCAGGAAATGATGGGAACCAATTACATCAGCAATATCCTAACTTGAGAAGTCCAAACCATAAAATGAAAGGGGCCTTGTGCCCAAAAGACAGTGTTTAACACAGTGTTTCTCACCAGAAAGCATTCGCAATAGCATTCAAAGGACACCTGAAAGTAAAAATGGACAAACCTCTTAACATCATCAACTGCGAAACCATGGTCATACACCTATCAGCAAATCCAAAAACAAACATCACAATCAGACCACCGACATATGATGCTACCTTCGAACTTAATATAAGCCAACACCAACATAGCCATCGAGCACGAACATCTAATAATCCTGGGGGACTTAACATTTGGTTAGAAGAAAAGCATGCCAACTCTCGCAACTCACTAAATGGGCAGCTAACAACCATGAAAATACAACAGTTGGTCAAAGGAGCAACCAGGACACACCCTTGACGCAATCTTCGCCAAGTAAAAACCTATCACTACGGCACCACCGATACAAATACTGTGGAGTGATCATCCCGTTCGTGATCACACTACCAACTCAAGTCTGCATCCAGCCCCCCAAGCTCACAACCATCACAAAAAGAAACTGGAAAACCGTCAAAGCAAGCAACCTATTGGAACAACTGGAGATGACCAAACCTTCAACTGCAGAACTGGAGCTGGCAGACCTAGATGGGAAAGCGGAGCTACTCCACAAATGGAATGCTGATACAATTGAAAACATCGCCATGGAAAAACCATTTACCCCCTCAAAAAAGAGAGCAATGGCAAAATGGTTCAGCCCACTACTATGCACCATGAAAAAGAACAAGAAGAAGCTGGAATTGGAGTGGAGGAAAGAATACAACCAAGACAAGAAAACATTGTTCCAGAAACAAATCCGTGCATACAAGAAGGAAATTCAAAAGGCAAAGAGAAGGCATTATCATGACAGAATCACCAATGCCACCAACACACTAAAAGAAATGAGAAACCCACCAGGTTGCGTCAACACTCCAACCCCCTCAGAGAAACTTTGCAACGACTTGGCAGACCATTTCAAGAACAAAATCAACGACATCCAACAAATCTTACAAAATAGACCAACAAACCATAACACTCAACCAACAGGACCTAACGAAGAGCCACAGCACAAACTCCAAATATTTCCTGAAATATCAGCAGAGGCATTCGCCAAGCTGGTAAAACACAGCAAGAAAGCTGGATCACCCATGGGTACCTGCCCCACCCCCCCCCGACATCTAATCAATCCATGCACATGGAACGCCATCAGAATACTAATGAAACCTCCTAAATGTTTAACTCCCAACAGGAACTGTACCCCGATCCTTCAAATCAGCATATATCAAACCGCTCTTAAAAAAACACAAGTGGCGACATGGAAGACCTCTCCCAACTACAGACCGATTTCAAACATTCCCTACCTGGCAAAACGCCTAGAAACTTACGTATACAAATTAACCCAAGAACATGTAGAAAAACACAACTTGCTACATCAAGCAAAAGTCGGTTTCAGACCTGCAAGAGGAACAGAATCGGCACTATTGTCCATCTGGGATGACCTACAAATGCGGACTTCAACACAACCTCAGCTCTGATTCTGCTCGACCTCTCCGCAGCAATCAACACAGTAAGCCATGACACCCCATCCAAAAGATTGGAAAATCTATAGGTATAACGGACATGGCAAGACTCTGGATTAAATCATTCCTAGCAGACAAAACAGAAATCTGATGGATACAGCCCTTCAAATCTACTCCACGAGTTAACGACTGTGAAGTACCACAAGGATCCTCACTATCACCACTATACTTCAAAATCTACCAGACTCCAGTAATCAGAATCTTCAAAAAATACAAAATGATATGCTACAACTACACAGACGACACTCAAATCATCTACAAAATCGAAGACACTCAAGCTGATCACTCAACCCTAATTGAGTGTCTAAAAGAAGTCTTTAACTGGATGAACACCAACAACTTGAAAATCAACCCAGGAAAGACAGAAATCATGATTATATCCAAAAACCAAGAGAACAATACCTACATTCCCTGGCCAATGGAAATGGGAACTACGCCCACTCCATCTAGGGTAGTAAAAAATCGGGGAGTCCTGATGGACAAAAACCTAACCCTAGAACCATAGCAATAATCGAGAAATGCTTCTTCCTGCTTCTCACAACAAGAATCTTACCTTTCCTCTCCTTCACCCACAAAACACTCACAATCGTCGCCCTCATTATGTCAAGAATTGACTATGCAAACAACCTCTACCTCGGGATTCCAGAATGCCTCCTGATGAAACTACAATGCTTCCAAAATGCAGCAACCAGACTCCTCCTCAAACTATCCAGAAGAGACCACATCACTCCAGCACTAAAAATACTACATTGGCTCCCAGTCAAACATTGCATCACCTTCAAAACAATGGGCCTCATTAGAAGGTTGGTAGTAGCCTTGTCGGTAAAACCGGCACGCTGCTGCCAACCTTCCGAATATTTCCAGTGCCCGCGAATGGGCAATTACCAGGTCATTACGCCCTGCCGGACCCTGGAATTGCCCATTTGCGGGCGCCGGAAAAAAGATGCTCCCCATTCTCATTCGGCCCCTACAGGGACGAATGGGAATGGGGAGGTCTGATGCCCCGGCACCGGTGCATCCGACATGCTGTGCTTGCAGGTAGCTTTCTGCCCGCCAGGTCCGACCTGGCGGTCAGAAAGGCAACTGTGAGCCGAACTCGTAGTTTGCCGGTCCGGGAACTACGGTACCGGCAAACTTACTGGTACCGTGTTTCCCGGACTGGCAAACTTGTAATGAGGCCCCATGTGCATAACACACATGGCAATCGGCCGACAGGGAGCTGAATTCCTACAAAAGAAAATAACAATCTACGAGCCAACGAGACTCCTCAGAACAAGCAATGAAATCCGTCTGCAACCAAAACCATACATCAAGAAAAAACTAAGGGGCACCTCTTTCTCCCTCCTGGCCGCAGGAACCTGGAACAACATCCCGAAAGAAATGAGATACACCAAAGACCACCTACAATTCAGAAAACTACTAAAAACCTGGCTCTTCAACACCGCAGAATCAAATTGAATCAACTAAACAATCGGACAGGAAACACAAAGAACAGGTTGACAGAATTTAGACGCAGACAACACCCAGAACTGACTAAGGGAGCCTCTTACAATAACAAGAGACGACACTAGGTGGAATAGGACACAAGCGACAACCACATGAGGACATAATTGGCATTCCTGCCCATCTCCATCAAACAGCCTCACCCACTCCATGAACGCTACCAAGTGCCATACTTAGATGGAATTGTGAAAGTTAGCAGTTGCCGGAATCGGACGGAGTTGTGGACTTTGGCATGCGCCGGGCCCAGACAGAGTTGTGAATGATGACGGGTGCCGCGCCTGGACATAGTTGCGGGTGGTGGCATGTGCACGCTTGGAAGGGATTATGAACGCTAGCCTGCATGAACAACTGGATAGGACTGTGAATGTTGTCCGTCGCCACATCGGGATAGAGTAGCAGTTGTTGACCAATGCCTCTCCTGGACTGAATTGGGAATGCTATTGAGGCCAGATTTGGATGGAATCGCCAACACTTGCTTGCTTCACATGTAGACAGGTTTCAAAGGTGGACACAGTCGTGAATATTGATGGGCGTCATATATGGAAGGGATTGTGAATATCGACCGGTGCCGGATCTAGATAGTAATGCAGGGCTATTCACGCACCACACCTAGAAAGAGTGTGGAAATTTAGCACATCACTTCTAGACAGTGTGCCAATAACCAACCCACTAACAATTTCACCCCTCTGCATACCTCTCGAACTCTAACCAACCACAACCCTATAGTGCAACAAACCGCACAAACTTCACTACACCGCAACAACAAAACAAACCACACAGACTCACACAACAGCACACGGCGGCTATGACTGGAAAGTACCCTAAGCCCAGCTAACGGTGTTAACCGGGCTGAGGCTGACAACGGCACATCACTGCTCTCTTGCACTTTTTCCTGCTTATTCCCAACTAGCTGTCCCCGGCCACGCGTTGCTGTGGCTCAGTCTGGTTAAATGGAAAAGTAAGAAACGAGAAAGAACACATTTTTAATAGTTTAATTTCACAGTGCTTGTGGGTATAAAATATTTTTTGTTTCATTATCTGTGCAGATATGCCGACTGTAGAACACGCAACATATAATTGTCCATGTGAGAAGCAATCTGTGTCTAGATCTAAACTGCACAATTCTAACGATTGCCCTTGAGCTTTGTTGATGGTGATTGCAAACGCAAGTTGCCATGAATTGAGCTGTTACGATTTCTGCGCTGAACAACGTCATTTGGAAGCATGAGTTGTATTTCCTGATGTTAGATAGGAAATGCTTTGATTCAGCGGTATATCTGGCAAGCAAAGTTTTTAATGGCTCTGGCAGTTCTCCAAGTTGAGGCAGTTTAATGTTCCCGGCGGCGCAACACATTCTTTTTGTTTCTCCATTAAATTTCAGAACCTTGCAATAAGGACACACTTCAGTCATGGTGCCGATGAGAACATGCCGGCTCAAACTATAATCATCAGCTGGGTTGTACCGGAATGCAAGGCGATTGTTATCGCGTAATTTCTGAGCACGGAGTCATGTTTGCCGCTGATCTTCTGTTTCTCGTTGATGTCTTTCAGCCACTCTCAGCCTGTCGCGTTCATTCTGTTGATAACGAAGCAGATCTGAAGCTGCTTTCATGTCCAACAGATGATGCTGTTTTTCAGAAAAGGCATGTTTTTACCTGTCACAGGTGTGTGACATCTATGTATAGTAGGTATATAAAAACACGCGCCCTTTCGAATGCAACGTTGTTTCGAAATTTCAAAGCAATCGGTGAAGAACTTTCAGAGATTTTAAGATTTTGAATAAAAAGAAATTTACATTTTTATTTATATAGATAACTCACCCCACTTCCCTCTCAGAGCTGCCAGTGCGCCAGGGGACCACTCCGGTGGTGATAGTGAGCGGTACAAATATCCTTTAACATTAACATATAGTAAGGGCGCAATTGGCTTGTGACAGTGATTAGTTTCAAACTAATAAAATGTTCTATAACAATTTACTGACTAAAAGGTAAGAGTTCTCCTTTCTTCCAGAACCAAGGCTAACCCAGGGAGAGGATACCAGACCCAGCTTGGACGACCAACGGTGAATGGAATGGAATGGAGATAGGAGACAAATGGACTTACTCCCCAATGTTATCCTTTGAGGACTGGGGCAAAAAGAGTGGGGGTCAAGGGGGAGCGGTCACTCTGATGCTTACTTTAATCCTCCCCCTTCTCCCTCAGAGTTTCCCAGATGTCTTTGTGGATAGTCTTGTGGTTGCTGTGGGCTCGATCTTCCAACCTTTGTTCCGGTGAGAGATGCCCAGGAGTTGCGGGTTTGAGGATTCTTCAGGTCAGACACCACTGCAAGTTGCAATCCCTCTTGGTGAAGAAATGCAGCGATACAGGCTTCCTGGGGCCACTTCACAGGATGGAGGAAGGTGAGTTCCAGCAACAATCACCGTTTACAGATGACAAGCGTCCTTCCAGTTGTGGTCACAGCAGGTGCTCCAGGACAGGTTCCCTTGAAGTTACGAAGATGGAATTCGCGGAGAAGAGACTTGTGCCTTGAGTTGGCGATTACCAAATTTCCAGATTCAAACGCAGAACTGGGAAGTTTCTGTCGAGGTAGCCCACTAGAGAGCTTGCCAGTCCACCTGGGAGTCCAGGGACACTTATGATGGCTCTGAAGGGCTGGATTCTCGGGAAGGCATCGACTAGTTGGTCCCACCAGTCCAAGGGCTGAAGCACCACTCATTGTCTTCGGAGATCAGGCAGAGAAGCAGGGCTTCACCGGGCTGGACACTGGAAGGGATACTTGGCCACTTCACAAGTTTTCTTCGGATCTTCAGCGGTCTCCTCTTCAAGGAATTCTTGGCTCCAACATGGATCTGAGGAATAGCTGCAGAGGTGGCCCGCTTATACAAAATACGAACTGGAAGCAAGTACAAGCTCACCAATGCTAAGGCTCTGCACCACAGCCTGTAGTTGTCCAATCAGGGAAAACTACTGGTTTCACATCCGCCTCAGAAGATGACTTTCTGGCACCAAGGGTATTGACTGGAACTAGACCATTCCAGCTCTCTTCTTGGGCCACACACGCACAGACCCACTAGCCTGTGAAAGCTGCAGCTTTCACAGAGAAGTGCGTGACCATATTTTTTGTACGCTCTTTGCATTCTTATATGCTCTGGAAACATCATGTATGGAATGGGGTAATTGAGCTGATTGCCTTGAGGGACTTGTTTGGAGAAGAATCTTGGAGCTGACAACTATTCCCCGATTGAAGCCATAAGACTAGAGCTGGGGCTGATATCTTTGTCTAGCCTCATTGACATAAACAGAGGCAAAGTATAAATAAAATCATGTTTGCCAATCCTAACTCATTACTGTTTATTATCAAAACTGCTATAGAGGAAAATAAATGTGATGCTTTGCAGAAATGTAAAATTAAAAATTATAAGTTCTTTGCCAAGATAGGATGGCGAACCCACTGGGAATACAGTGAAGGTGCCATCCTAAAATCTCTAAAGAATAGTGCAGAAAAATGGGATTGGGTGGCAAGTATTGTATTATATTTGGTTATTTGTATAGTGCTATTTCCCCATTTGTATGGCCTCAATGCGCTTTTTCCTGGTTGGAACGCTTCAGTGACCGTAGTCAATGTGTCAAGGAAAGTTCTAGAAGTTTAGTTTAGGAGATGCGTGTGTGCATCTTTGCCGGTCTAGGACTTGGGTGGCTGGCTAGGCTCGACTAAGCAGTCCAGTGGTCCAGGCACATGCGAGGGTGCTTTTGGAGGTTGCGATAGAGAGCTATTGAGAGATTTGATGTGTGGCCGACTATACCAAATTTATTTTCCTTGGTAGTCGCTGCATGCAAGTGGCAGAGGTGTTGAGGTACGTTGTATCAGTGGGACGGTTATGTGAGCTGCTAGACCAGAAAGCATAGCCATAGCTGCATTCTATGGTGCATGGGTGCTTGGTCGTGCCTGCGGCGTGTGTCCTCAGATGTGGTGTAGGTATACGTACGAGAGGTCTTCAGGGATTATACGTACCGTAGTTTGCTGAGTTGTATGGCTGGTGTGATTCCCGTTCAGCACGGACGGCGTGGTCTCAGCATTTATTGTCTCTCTAGAGAAAAGGGTCCTATGATGTGCCTGGCATAGGTGGGTATATTGCGTTGTGCCTTAGTGATGGGTGTGGGCTACCCTGCACTACTTATCTCCTTGTTCATGGTCTCTCGTGTGGACGGATCTGGTGAGCAGCTGGGCGCAGTGAGAATGATGCGGGTGTGCCACAGTGAAGGCTGCCTGCTTACCTGGAGTACTTGTCGGGTGGGAGTGTTGTTGTGCATGGGGTGATGGTGTGTCGGATGAAACTGCTGCAAGACCAGCCGGCCCCAGTGTTGTAATTGGTGCAGGGGAGTTGTTTCAGTGGTTTAGTCTCGGGGTACCATGGATCAGGGGAGTATTGGGAAAAGCCAGGATTTAAGGGTCTTCCTGAATTTCAGGTGGTTTTCAGTGTTGCGAATGTGTAGCGGTAGGGAGTTCCAGATTGGTGCTTGGACGGAGAAGGAGGAACCGCTACACCTTGTGGAGCTGTGGGGCGGGACCACAAGGCGAAATGCTGTGCGAGATCTGAGGTTCCTGGAGGGGTTGGTAGGGGACAATGCTGTGTGAGGAATTCCGGGCCGGTGTTGTGGACTGCGTGGTGGGTGATACACATGGCTTTAAAGGTGGTGCGTCAAGCAATTGGGAGCCATTGGAGGACTCTCAGGGTAGGGCTGATGTGTTCATGAAAAAGTATCTGGTATGAGGTCACGAAGTACCTTTTCTAGGATGTATTCTGCCTACAAAGAACCCCAACCCTATTTTAGGCTACTACCTTCTTCAGTATCACAGAGGATATTTATGAACCTTCGATTAAATAGATTGGAGGTCCTGGAGGTTAGGGGAGCTTGGGTTGGTCTTTCTGCTGAAAAGCGAACCTGTAGAATCAGCAATGAAACACAATCCATTGAGTCAGATAGGCATGTTCTCACTTCTTGTCCAACTACGAGGACTTACTATGAATGCTATCTGAGTAAATATGTGGAAGATCTTGATGATATTACTAGTGTAATATCTTGGCTTAGAAATGTTTTGGGCTATAGTCACGGTTTTACAATTGCATTAACACAGGTGTTGCAAATGTGCTAGAAAGTATCTACTAAGCTTTGAAGATGTGAAACCTGTGGCAAACCTCTAGTATTGGGCTGTAAAAGTAGGTGTGATGATCTACTCATCTGTATCTTCTTTTGCTGTTGTGTGCCCCTTATTCATTTAATTTGTTTTAGTTGCTAATTTTAAGATGGTGGTATTTTTGCCATATACCAAGTATTATGTGTTATAAGGAATCTAATTAACTGCCTTATTTTATTTGTTTATTTTAAAAGACTAGCTTTTTTCTCTTTTGTATTATGTGTAAATGTTTGATTGAACTATCTAGACAATAAAAAAATAAAATAAGGACTTTCCTGACCTGATAGGCCAGGAAGAAGGCCAAACTACAATATGATATATGATGCGACATGGCATTTGTAACGCATCTATAGACAAGTGTTTCAAGGGGCAACGAGGCAAGGAAGGGGGAACACAGAGAGGACAGAGACAACGATCTTACTAGGCCAAGTGACATTGAGATCACGCAAGTGCAGGGGAGGGGAAAAGTGCCAGGGGAAAGGGGAGGGGCAGTGCTGTACATGGGATCAAAACAATAACAGGAAGTGCAGCCAGCAGGTGCAAGGGTAAGTGCAAACAGCAGGTGTCCAAAAGTGCAAGTCGGGGGACTGTAGGGTTACAGATATAGACCCAAGTGCAAGGATTGGCGGGAGACAGTGTAGGTGTGCAACTGGGCGGGTAGGGACCTGGGTCCGAAATCGGAGGGTAACCAGGTGACCAGGGCAGTATCAGACAGGAAATCTGCAGGGGAGAGGAAGAAAGAAGGCAGAAGCAAAGAGGAAGGTCTTGAGGTGCTTCACGAACCGGAGCTGGTTCTCCAAAAGTTTGAGAGGCAGGGAGGCTGTTCCAGAGGGAGGCCCCATCCGAAGAAAGAGATCTACCACCAACTCATTGCTTGGAGAAGCGACTGACTTTGAGGGAGTTGTTTTGTATATTGATCTATAAAGCATGGCACAGACCCAAAGGCATCAAGGCGCTGAAGGCAGCGAACCACCAAAGAGGGAGGAGTGAAAAACGGGATCAAAACAAGCATGTCTTTAACTGCCTACGAAAGGCGGAAAGTGCCTGAATGCTCCTAACATGAGGCGGAAGCGCATTCCACAACGTAGGTGCCAGTACTGAAAAGGATTTGCCTCCCATCAGGGAGCGCCGAAATCGGGGAACAGTCCGCAGAAGCTGGTGTTGGAGTTGGAAGAGCGAAGGACAAAGAACAAGCGAAAATCTCATTACACAACGGTTTTAGGGCATGAGCCACGTTTAGTAGCCCTACGCAATAAACACCAATGTGCACACCAAAAAGAATGCAAAAACAGTAAAAATGTAACTGCTGCCACCAGCTTGTCTTTAGGCACATATTTATTTATTTTATGGTTTGATTCTTAAAGAATCTTTACAAATTTAAGAGTTTACAGTTTTACAACTTTAGAATTGCTAGAATTTTACATCTTTTACAACATTTGTCTAAAGCTTAAACCAAACGGACTCAATCTAAAATTACAATACAATAAATACTCAAAAATACCCTACAATGCTGGGACATAAAGTTCACTACTATCCTATACAAATTTAATAACAGTCACAATTTCATTATAACATCGATCGCACAGTGCCAAGGTGACAAGATTTCATTCTTTCATTGTAATTTCGTACTTTGAACCATTGAAACCACAGCCCTAGTTAAACCACTGTAATCTAAAAGTTGAACTTTGGCATAAGTGACTCATAAACAATGACTCTAGATTATTGCAAATAAAGGAAGCATACTAATGTTAAATCTATTTGGCACTAACAGCAGCTCACAGGCAATACTGGTATAATTGATTTTGCGTAACAAATCATTTTAATCACAAGGGATGCCTAATCGCTTCAAGGTTTTCACAAACTCCTGCCAGACCCAGTATAAGTCTATATGCAACTGTTTAGATTCACTGTTCAGACAGTATATCCAAAATGACTCCCTTGATTGTATCGTAATCGTGTACATATTTACCCAGTAAGGTCATGTAGGTTGGGCCCAATGATTTACATTCCGTTAGAACATGTCCTGGTGTCTCAATTTCCTGCGCTAGCCCCGGCATATCCTTTGTTGAAGGGGAATTTTGATATATGCCCCCTTGAAGACCATCACAGGTAGCTGGTTTGTGCATAACCTAAATCTTAGAGGCTGTGCACTGCCGGAATCAGGGCACTGTTTTAAGTAAGCCTGAGTATTCATGAACCTTTGTGACACTTTTGCAATATGTTCCTATGTTCTTATTTATGATCGATTGTAATTATTGCCCCAATCCCAGCGTTCACGTTTTCTGGTAAACATGGATTTTAAGCTGACAAAATTCATGCCCCTCGCAAAAATCTGGGTGCCAATTTATGTTGTTATATAGTTAATCTAACTCCTGATGGATACTGCTGTTATCAATGTCTTGACACCCATCTCCAGCACCAATCTTCAGTAATGTACTTTTTGGATTAGAGTTTGCATTTAAATGCAGGACACCCTGTTGTTTCCATAGCTGAGCTTTCAATGATAATAACCCCAGCTCAAGTCTGAAATATTAATCATGGGTCGATGGGGAGTATCTTAAGACCTTTCTCCAAAATAGCCCCTCCAGTTTGTCTAACCAATTTATGTCTCTCCAAACTAGGGCTTCCAGGCCATATAGGGTAGCAGGGCAGTAACTTGGCTTATTAAGCATGAGAATACCCTTAATAGTGTATCCAGCCGACTAGTTTGCAAATTTGGCTAATAAATGCATTTTGCTTTATGCCTTATTTTGTTTAGTTTCAATAATATGAGCGCAATCTTGCTTTGCTTTGCCCTCATCAGAAGCCCCAAGTAAGGATATTTGTCCACGTAAGCCAAATTATAGCCATGACCTTTGTTTTATCCATATTAATGACCAGTTCATTTAGAGCCGCATATTTCACCAAGTTCTCAAACATCTGCTTTACACCACTGTATGTATGATTAACACAAGATCGTTGACAAATAACATGCAGTGCATGCGGACCCCTCCTACAGTTGTTAGGAGTTTGAGGGACGTCTGCCATATACAGGTTGTACAGCATAGGAGCTACAATGCAACCGTGCTTAACCCCTCTACTTATCGTGACCCTTGCTGAAACATTGCCTGTATCGCCAGTCTCACTCTGGCCCCAGTGTCATAGTGCAATCCCTTTGGTATTGCTACCAACCATGTGGGGCATCCCCCTGCTTCCATTTTACTCCAACATTTAGCACGATCAGTACCGTCAAACGCGACCTGTAAATCAACAAATACTATATATTGCAGTGCCCCTCCTTGGTTTGCTGCCCTAGTTATGAGTGCATCCAAAATCCTAAGGTTGTGAGTGCAAAATCTTCCTTTCCTCCACCCATCTCTGAAGTATGCCCAGAACAAAGGACGCACATATCTTACCAGCCACGCCCAATAGGGGGGACAACCTGTAGTTTTCTGGGAGCATACAGTCACCTTTTTTATAGACGGGCAGCAGGATTGATTGCTGCCATGCAGAAGGAATCGTCTGTGACTAGCAAACTTTCCCAAACAATACCTCACAAATCTCAGACCACCGACTGGGGTCGGACTTCAGAACTATGCTGGCTAAACCATTGAGGCCTGGTGCTCGGGAGCTGCTTAGTTTCTTGATCTTTAGCTCTATGGCGGCCCGTGGGACTTGTAACGGCCGTCCCTTTGAGCAGTATTGCGGGGTCAGACTCTTATCGTTTCCCCCCCTTTTCCATCAAATGGGCTAGCTACACCTGTTCCTTAATAGCGTTTAGTATCCATTTCTTTGCATCCCCTTTTTCCCCTGCTAGCGCCGACCATATCTTTCTAGGATCCCTTCCTTTGAGCAAGCCAATCATATTCTTCCACTGTCTGTTTTAATTTACAGTCTCCAGTGCTTTAACCAGCGTTTGTAGTTACTGATAGTTACCCTTACTCTATGAATCAGCTCACTGTAGTTGTGTCCTGCCGAGCATATGGCTCTCAGCTTCTTTCTCATTACTCTTTTCGCAGCTCATATGTTGGGGTGGTGGGGGGGTCATACTCCTGAGTCTGTTTATCCACTGCAAACAGTTTCCCAGTAGGGAAGGTACCTGTTTTGGCAGCTAAAAGTGTGCAGCTATTTTTCTATCTGGCTAGCACCAAGATTGTATACTCAATTTGGATGATCGGTCATCAATTGCCCAAGTAAGGTATTTACTTTTTGGACATTGCCAATGGTCCAGCAAATACGGTTACCAGGCGCAGTTGGTCTGTATGCCTACGCAGGATCTTGGGGTGTTTTCCTTAGCCGGTCTTTGCATTATCAAAGACAAAATAGCATGATCGTTCAATGAGATGCTTAGGCCCAGGACCCCTTCTAGACATTCATTGTTACCAAAAAGGTAGTCCAAGGTGGCCCTATGGTTATTTTGCACCCACGTGTATTGCCCCAGCCAATCTCCACTAGCTTGACCATTAACAAGTCTTTAATCGCAGGATCTGAGGAAATGTACCCAATTATCCCCCTTAGTGTTACCAGCATTTTGAAGCATCTCATTTTTCTTTTATACAGATCTAAAGGCCACGCATTCTACCCCATCTATGCAGCGCACATTTAAATCTCTAGCCTGGATTTGCTGATTTTCTTTTTCTTTCCCCCACTCTGAAAATACATCCACTTGGTGTTTATCAGTAAGTTTGCTCAAGTCATGTTTATTCCGCCAACTTAATTGGATGGCGAGCAATGCCTTGCAACCGGGCGGGGTCGGCACGGGGGCAGAGTATCACCTGTCGTGATTCAGTGGCCTGACTAACACCTATAATCAAACCACCATAGGGACCTTCCGTTAGAGCCTCTTTCTGCCATGACCTGGTAGCTGTGGAAGCCATCCACATGCAAGGTGGCATTCAACCAGGTTTCCTGCAGTAGGAATATGTTGTGCATGGCTAGCTGGGACATTGAGCCGCCTTTGTGGATATGATGGCTGTATCCCCTGTCCTATTTCTTGGCGTTCCTGTGATATTGTGTCCTTAGATCTTGCTGTCGTAGAGTACATGCCATTGGTTGGAGGCACACAAAAGAGACTTCTGTTTTTCAGCAGCAAGCATTCTTGCTGGCACCCAGTTTCCCCCCTTTACTACCTCTCTAGTTCCCTCGTATTTCTCCCTTGGGGGGACACCCGTAATGAAGGTCAACCTAAAGCCCCAACTCCACAAAGTATCTACAGTGGAGTACAATAAGGATGCCACCAAAGGAGAAGCAAATCGTACCAATGCCCAGTTTGTGTCACTATTATATTTTTGTAGGGAAATTTGCAAAAGGTCTCTTGTGAAGATCCTAGCCAAGTCCGGGATATTTGCCAACATGACACGCAGTTCTGATCGATAAAAAAAAAGACTTTCAGGTTGGCGAAATTTGCTCTTTTCTTTTTCTTTTTACTAAAGAGCTCTTCATTGGTGTATCGGAGCTGACCGGACCCACAGGTCACTGCACATGCTGCCCACTACCGGCTTGCCCATACTGCAGTGCTTGCATTTCCATCTGCAAAGTTTTCTGGATGTGCGTTTGCCTTATCTTGTCATTTTGTGCAGGTACATGCAATGACTGGGAACTGGCTTTGCAGGGCCAGGATAGCCGGTGCTAATAGCATTTTGGCCATCCTTGTTCAAAATGGGTGTTTTTTTTAGACATCAGGGGGTCATTTCTCACCGTACTCCATTTGTCCATGGGGCCTCTGAGTGTTACATGTCTCTCAGTGCCATCCCCCTGTACCTTTGCATACAGTCATGGGGCGGTAGCAGTTTCCCCCCGTGGCTACTCCCTTTATAGTGTTGGTTGTTTGCCCTTTCTGTAGTCTAGTTGGCATTGTAACTGCTGTTACTGCTTTTATTGTGCCAAGCTCATGGTCATTTTTACCTTGTTGTACTATACTTGTAAATCTTGTTGCTTCCGAGTGTTTCATGATTGAGATTTCAGTACAGAGCGGTTCCAGCGCATCCTCTTCTTTACATGCAGCGATAGTAACTGAATCATCTAGCCATATTGATGAGGTGTCAATCTCAGAGGCTCTGGTCTTACCCAGATCCTTGTCCCTGGGCAGGCCAACTGTAGGAACTCGTGGTTGTTTTTTCCCACTTGACCCATTTATCTCAAGTTGTTTCCCCCTTTGTGTGTCAATAACTTCTGTTGTAACTTTCTCAGTCGACATGGGTCGGCCTTGCATTATATAATCCCCCATTGTAGAGGTCAGCACTTTTAGTTCCTGTTGGTTTACTGCTAAAGATGAGCACAGCATAAATGGTGACTCAATTTGTTCAAGTATTGTGTCAATGAGTGTTCATTATTGTCTGAGCTTTCATCACTTGAATACTCCATCTGAGCTGCCAATGTAGAAAGGTCTGGACTTGCTGACAGGTTTCCACCAATAAGGTTACTACTACACTCTGTGCCTTGCCCCATAGAATTGCGTTTAAAGTTCGGGCATAATTTTTAGTAGTGAACCGTTATTGCCTATTGACACTGGGGAACTCGGACTGCCTTTTTCAAACTCTTCTGGTCTTCCAATAATATTGCTGCTATTGGGCTGTTTCTGTACTTCCAGCATAGTGGCATTACTAAGGATGTCCCCTTCAGCTAGTACTGGTGGTACAAGGCTAGAGGACGGCTTGGTTTTGGTAATACGCGAAAAGTAGCCCATGATTGGCGCTTGAGAGGGGCCCTGGAGATTTTCCATTGCAGCCATCTCCTTCTTATTCTTTTTCACAAGGGGTATTACCTTTACACCTCTTTCCGTGTCAACTGGGCTCCGCAGCTGCTTGTCACCCCGAAGTGTGCTGCTGCGCAGTCCAGATCTGTACATTCATTGAACTTTTTTCGGCTGAGTTTTGCCCTTCGTCATATTATAATCTATGTCTGATGGATGTGATGTTGCAATAAGATCCTTGGTAGTAGTATGCTAAAACCAAAGTGCCTCTGACTCACTTTGATTCACCAGTGAGCAAGCAGCCCTCAGCACTCTTAGAGGCTCTCCTTGGACCGTCAAGAGCAAGATGGGAGGGGTGGGGAGGGAAAGAGAAGGCGGAGGGAGTGGGGATTAGGGATTTGTTTGGGCAAAGGTGAGATGATCCTTAAGTTTAGTATGCTTCAATGCTCACTGGCAGTCACAATCAAAGGCACAAACCTGGCTGAAACCGCCCGATCCCCGGCTTAGACAACAACGGACTTCCTCTTGCCAGGCCTGGTTGAAACCACCCGTAATCACCCTCACCTCTGCCTTCCTGCAGAGAGGGGACCCTCTAATGTCTATGCAGGGATTCAATGTTTGCTAGATGGGCACTTGTTTGCTTAGTAACGGCAGTCCTTCAGCTGCAGCAAGGTGACCGCTGTCACTCCTGCTGGGTGCTCGGTTTGAACAGCGCTCCAATTTACTTCAACCCTTCACAGGGGTACCGAGAGAAGCCAACTCTGTGGACAATACACTGCGTGCACTGCGGACCACTGCAGACCACTCTGTTTGACCACTCCACGCGACGCTCTGTGCTGTGTGGGAGATTATATGGTGTTGAAAGCATCAACTCCTCCTTCCAGCAATAGAGGTGGAGAAAAGACTCCTCAGCCCACAGTCCATTGCAGACCACTATATCTCTCGACAGCTCCGCAGTAGGCACATATAGAAGTAACCATAAATCCTCTGTGTAAAAAGATTGGGTGATTGTAAGGTGGTGTGTGCAATATAAAAATAAAAGAATTCAAAAAGGAAAGATAGTTTCCCAGCACTGATAGTCTGAAGGACTGATCGGTTTCCCCATAACATGTGAGCAGAAGGCAAGGGAAGTGAAGCTGGAGGCTTTACTTCCCTTCAGAAAGTCAGGATAGGATCAAAAACAAAGCTAAAAGTATGGGGTTCGTAGACCACTACGGAGGGAAAGTTGCGAAAGGAAAGATTGTCCTAATACCACTGTAGAAGTCAATATATTCAACCTCCAATGCCTACAGATCTTGCGGACGTTCAACCCTACTGCTAACAGCTAGTCATTTAGATTCCAGAGCGGCCACACTATCCCTTGTTCAAACTGCTTTGAGCCGGTCTCCTCAAAACTGTGGAAAGTTATTTGTATGTTTGGGGTCCCGAAACTGGCTAGTCATAGCTATGAATGTAATTAATTCTCTGATTTACAATTGCACTCGCTGGATAAGAGACACTAGACTAGAGGATACATCTCATTGATGCACAACAATATCGTAAAAGCAATTGGGATGCCCGATCTGGGCAAACCTCGATATGATCTGTTTGAGATGCATCTAAACTGCAATCTCATTGTACAGGGACTACTTACTATGGAGTTTAGATCTTTGCCACAAGTCCGGTTTCGAGTTCAATTTTATAGACCTGTTGAAGTTAACATGCAGCATTCATGATAACTACATCCCACACAAGACTGTGGCGATTGTATGGATTATTACTTTGTTTGCTTGTGTGAGTCCAGATGGGGGTACATTGACACCAAGGATCACTCTTGTCTCCTTTGGCCATTTATACACCTTCACATGTTTTATTGCTCAACTGCAAAGGTTTTTACATGGAATATAGCTAGTTTTTCAACATTGGGTGACGCTGATTTTCACTCTGTTATTAACTCCAATCATACAGTCTCCCTGCAATAAACCTGGTTTTATCATTCCCCTCATAAAACAGGTTCTTCTAGCTATGTTTTAACAGCAAAGAAATGAGAAAGAGGATGCCCTTGTGGTGGACTATCGACTTGGGTTAAAATCTTCCTGAATACTAGTGCTTGTTCAAGCAACTTAGCCATGCACATTTTAAAGATTACACCAGCCCAGGTCATTCATTACCATAGGTTTATTCAATGTTTGACCTTATAATTATGGATCCTTTACATTAGGACTAAAACAGTGGCTGTCAAATTATATAGGTCATGATGACAGACGTAAAATTAACAGTATAAGACTTACTGTAGAAAATCTCAATGCACAGTTTGAGCCGCCTCAAAATGTGGCTGGTAATCAAGACAGTGATGGTGAAATTTGAGGGATAACCACTTCAGTCTTCAAGGGTTAAGAAAAAAACATATATGCTCTCCTCCTGGGCACAATGTTTGCAAGTCCAGGAATGAGGGCATGTAATGGGTGTGTTTTGGTGCGACATGCTGACTAAGTCAGAGCTTTCAGAACCATTTAGATTGCATCTCTATTTTAATCATTTTTCAAAAACAAAAGAACTTATGGTTTACCCTCCCACCGAAAGTGATCTTGATCCAGTAGTGCTCTCCTTGGAATTTCCATCTACCATTACAAACTCTAGATCTCATCTGTTACCTTTTTTGGGCAGTTTCCTGGATGATGTAGACGGTCCAGAGATGGGTGGACTGTATTTTATGATTTTTTGGTCACAACAGTTGGACCATTCGTTCGCGACCACAAAGAGTCACTCGATGGTCAACATGGCACTCGCCTTGGTATGATGGTGAATGCAGGACCGTGAAACGACTTCTATCACAGGTCTTAAAGTCAATCAAACAAGGCACAATATGTCCATAAGAGTATAAAACACGATTTTATTAATGAAAAAAGGGAGCTAATAATACAGAGATCAGCACTACTCCCAATTAAGGAGCAGTATGCATTCTGATTCTGATTCTGGTACATTTTAAACTATGGTAGTTGTCGCTTTTGCTCCAACTCTGTCTATTCCATAGAAAATATTTTTCCACTTTAAAGGTTTATGGACCGGTCTCTTTTTCATGAATCTCCAACTCCGAAAGACCCAATGAACCTGTCTTGGCATTCACAACATGCTTGTTCTTTCAATAACCAATGGGGATCTTGCACTGAATAGCCAGAAGAAAGGAAAGGCTCATAGACCAGACAATCTTCCTATTAATTTATTAAAGGCTGAACCCGTAATCTGGGTACCTATCTTAACATAGTTATTTAACATCAATATAAACCCCCCCCCCCCACCCCCCTCCCTCCAAAGTCATCTAGAGCAGTGATATTCAAGGAGATCGAAAAGAGCCCGCAAGTTATCACCCAATTTCCTTAATTTATGACCTGGGAAAGCTATATGGTAGTCTTGGAGGAACACTTGGACAATTGTAAGTGAGAACGGTATTTTAAACTATGTGCAAGCAGGCGTCTGTAAAGTGGTGAAAACAGTTTAACAGGCTTTTAAATTATCCTTTTTAATATATAAAATGCCTTGCAGAACAAATATGCCTTTGTATTTATTTGTTGGACTATTTTGGCAGCTTTGGGAGTTTAACCGCAACTTTTAGCAGCCATAAAGTCTCTATTCAGACAAGTTGGCGGCAATCGGGTGGGGACAGAGAAGAGAAGGCTGTTCGCCAGGGTTGTGTGCTGGCCTCCCCATTTGTTTTTTCAATATTCATAAACTAACTATTGCCTTGCATTTGTTATCTTGACCGGTAGATGCTCACTGATATGCGGACAACGGACAACTCAGTCCTTTTATCAGCCTTCCTGACGGACATGAAGAAGGCTCTCAATGAATTTGACACCTTTTGTGAGGTCAAGAAACTACAGATTAACACTGAGAAGATTATGGTCTTGGCTGGGATCTGAAAAGATGTCATATTTCTCTAAATGTACATTGAGCAATAAATGAAAGCTTTGAACGCTTTGAGGAGTCTGTTTTAACAGCAAAAGTAATTGGCGCTAACAACCCTGCATGACCACCACCCTTGCCTTCTCAAAACGCTATGGTGGAAAGGCAATAGCAGACTCTTGAAGTTTATTTTAAAATATTTTTATTGGCATTTGTTAGTTTACATTTACACACATATCAACCGCCTCTTTATTCGCCGCCAATTCCACATGTATGAGCTTTCACATAAGTTTAACAACCTAACAACACAACAACAAACTTAAACCGACTTCACGTATCGGGCAACGCCTTGAACTCACAACTTAGCAATTTGTGCGAGTGGCATGGGTGTCCTGTGCCCTTATTCAGCAACAACCTTTGGGTGTCCACCTGAGTTACTACCACTAGTATTTAATCTTTATTTACATTAATTATGGATAACAGCACTGCGACATTCGAGCATTCATGGGGGTTTATCATCCGAGGGATGGAACATATCCCAAACCAGTGATTTCCAAGCTGCATAGGTGTCATTCACATTGGTTTTGTATCTAGTAGCCACCCCGCCCCACACTCTGGTTTCTGCTTCTGCCCAACGTTCAAATTCTTTTAGCCATCTTGTGTATTGCGATCCCCTGGTTGATTTCCAGGCCATCGCTATGGCTCTCTTGACCAATATGCATGCCATGTCCATAAACTTTACCACCTGTTTAAACTTGCTGTCCCTGAGATACGCACCCAACAGGCATTCCTTCGGGTCCAGTCATATAGATGAATCCCAGCCCTTCTACAGGCCTCTTTTACTCGAGACCAAATCCTCTGCGCATGCGAGCACCCCCAGAACATGTCAGCCCAGCTGCCTCAGCGCCACACCAGGGACACAGCAATTGCACATTGAAGTTAAATCCAGATATCCGGAGAGGTGTCATATAGGTGTGATACAGTATATTAAGCTGAATTAGTCTAAAGCGGGAGTTCCGGGACACCACACGGGGATACTGCAACACTCGTTCTCATTCGCTCTCCGCAAAGGCTACTCCCAGTTCTGCCTCCCTGCATTCTTCCATCACTGCGCTCCTGGGGTTAGGTCTGTCTATCAGTAAGCCATATAGTCTGGACACCGGTTTCCACCCATCACACAGGTTGTACGTTGGAGTCATGAGGGGGTTGCTTGCCGGTTCTTCCGGCCACTCTGTCCACCTCTCTCTCGCCACCCTCCTTACTCTTTGGTACCACAAAAATGGCCCCTTGGGCAGCCCTTCCTTCTCAGGTAGCGTGGCAAAGTCCCTGAAAACGCCATCTCCATATAAGTCGCACCGGCGTTGATACCCCATCTTTCCCACTGTCTCGCCGTTGCCAGTTCTGCTTTATCCCTGAAAACATCTGTCGCAATTAGAATCTCAGGGGAGGAGGATTGTTTAAATTTCAACAGCGCCAAGGCCCTGTGCCAGACTTTCCTCCCCAATGTCCCAATCATAGGCATGCTACACAAGCACTGCTGTGGCAGCCATAGTGCCTCTTTTAAGTAGGCCGGCGCCACCAATTGTCATACCAGCCCTGTTTCTGAGTTGGCCACATCTGAAAGCCATTTAGTTACAAAACTAAGTTAAGCTGCCAGATAGTATTTCTCCAAATCCGGTAATTGCGCACCCCCCCTCCCTGTATGGCATGCACAATGTTGTAAGTGATAGTTATGCTGGGCTGCACCCCACAGGAATTCCTGTAGACGGACTTCTAGTAGTCGGAAGAAGGAGGCTTTAATATAGTAATGTACGTTAGTGAAATAATATAAAAATCTTGGCAGTACTATCATTTTTGTTATGGCAACCCTCCCTAGTAGGGACAAGGGTAGTTTGGACCGGAACACAATGGACTTTCTTAACCCTTTCACCACAGCTGCATTGTTACTTTTGTGCATTTTCTCTGGTGTGTGCGCAATGTTCACTCCCAAATATCGCCACTGGAGTCCTACTTTAGGCAGTTCATCTCCACTTTTCCCACTCAAACAGGAAAATGCAAGACTTCGATCTGCTAAAACAGGTTCCAGTTACTTTTGCATAATTATCCAGTATCAACGGTACATTGCGGTGCAGATCTCTCAGGTATAATAATGCATTGTCCGCATAAAGAGACACTATGTGATAGACTCCGCCCCACACATATGCCTGCCTGTGGGAATTGCCTGCTCAAGTAAAACACTGTTGACTCCAGCCCCAGCACATATAGCATAGGGGAGAGTGGAAATCCCTGCCTGGTGCCCCTCTGTATGTCCCAGACCGAAGACACCTGCCTTCCAGTTTTAATCCTCGCCAAAGGGGCCGTATACAATATCTTAATCCACTTGATGAACTGTTCTCCGAGCCCGAATTCTCTCAAAGCTTTTAAAAGCCATTCCGAGTATATGGAATCAAATGCTTTTATTGCGTCTAGTGATACTATTGCATACTGTGCTCGTGAATCAGCAGTTTGCGCCATGACATGTTGTAGTCAGCGCAAGCTCATGGCTATGCTTCAGCCCGGTATGTCCCCGTGTATCAATTGCCCAATCACTTTGGTGGCCGTTTGGCTAAAATAGTCATCGGTATCTTAACGTCATAATTTAGCATTGCCAATGGCCGATATGAGTCATATTTGTCACTGGCCTTCCCCGGTTTGGGAATCGGGATCACTAGAGTTTCCCTCATACTTGCCGGGAGTACCCCTGTTTCGTAAGCTTCCTTAAAAACTTCATGTAGCACTGGGGTCGGGGCCGGTGTGTACGCTTAATAAAGCTGAGGGGAGCCCATCTCCCCGGGGGTCTTGCTAGTCGCTAGTGATTTAATCGCCTCACCTATTTATTCAGCCGATTACGATCTGGTCCAACTCCTCTCGTTGTGCCTCACCCAGCCTGGGCAATCCTATCTCCACCAGGTCCCTAGTATATCCTCCTGGGGTACTAGTTCTTCATGTTTATACAAATTGGTGTAGAATTCAGCAAAAGTGTCATTAATACCCTGCTGTGTGTTATGCACTTTGCCCCTTCGTCTATGAGTTCAGTGGTTAAATGCCTCAGGTGTTCCCTTTTACATAACCACAATAGCATCCTACCCAGCTTATCTCCCTCTGCATGTGCTCTGGCGGTTTTAACTGCATAATCAAATTTTGACAACCTCACCCATGCCTCTTGGCTGTCATTTCTAGGTTCGGCTAGGCTCAACTCCTCCTCCCGACTACCCAGTATTGTAGCTTCCAGCCTCCCAATCTCTTCCTCTCTCCACTCTCCGCATCTTCCAGATACCACACGCGCTAGCAATGACCTCCCCTGTCACCACTACTTTCATAGCCTCCCACACCGTGCTCCAGTGTGCCACACTGCCCACGTTATTCTCCAGCCTTCTTTTGAGCCTGTCCGAGAAAATCTGGTCAATCAAGGCGTCAGTGGGCATACGCCACATTGGTGTAGGGGGCCTTGGTCCTAGCTTCCTCCATTCCATCAGGAGCGGTGAGTGGTATGAGACTGATCTGCCCAAGTATTTTGCTGATTCCATTTTCACCAGGTTGGTCCTACCCACAAATATGTAGTCTATCTTAGTGTATAAGGAGTGGGCTAAGAGAAATAGGAATAGCACCTATCACTAGGATGTAACTCACTCCCACACATCTACTAGATCCAGATTCCGCAACAGCGCATTCAGCGCCTCTGAGGCTGACCCAATACAGCTCACAGGCGGAGAGATCTGTCCAACTCAGGGTCCCTAACACAATTGAAGTCCCCCACCCCCCTCTGACCCCCAGATAAAGAAACCGTCCCGATGTGGGTTTAACTTGGCGCGTAACATTTTAAGGTGTGACTGAATACCATGGTTGGGGAAGTAGGAGTTAACTATGCACACTTCTACTTGTTCGATGTGGCCACGTATTATCAAATACCTCCCATCTGTTCCATCCTCAATCCCCAGCACCCGGAAGGGTGTAGCAGGATTTATCCATGTGAATACTCCACGGGCATACTTGGAGTATGCCACTCCATACCCCTGACCTCCCCAGCATTCCTTCACGTTTGCCAATTCTGCCTCCGAGAGGTGGTTCTCCTGTAACAGTGGATGGACACCTTTTTCCTGCTATGGTAGGACTTAACTCTGTTCCTGCGCAAATATGTGCCCATTGCGCGTACATTCCATGTCAGTACCCTGATATCAGCCGCCATGCTCATCTGTGGCCGCTTCCCCCGTTCCCCTTTTTCCCCAACCTTTCTAGGTGACACCTGTGTCTTTATCTGCCAGTGCGCACCTAACCCCTGCTCCATGGCCAACATCCAAGGTGACCATTTCCATTTAGTTTTTCTACGTGAAGTACACCACAGTCCAAACAACCACCAAAACCAAACATTTGCGCCCAGCAGCTGCCACACATGCGCAGTGCTCAGGCGCACCCCACATCGCCCTGACCTATCCAGGTCATCGTATGTGGGATAAACTGCGTCAGCAACTGGCCTACACTTTCTTCTGCGTGGGTTAGACCCATGAGCCCAAGGCAGGTGGGTGAACATCGCCCCGTCTATTGTATTACGTTAAAGTGGGTACCCACACCGTACTCTACGTTTCAGCATATCCCAACAACCATCGTAGCAAGCACCCCAGCATCCCCGCCTCCACAACCCACTCCCTTCAGATGAACGCTCACGTGACAGCCTTTTCTCCCTTGTCCAAGTTATTGTGCTCCGGCCACATAGTGGCTACCACTGGAGTCTCCAGGAAGACAGGGCGGCCTTTGTAGATCACTTTGAGCCGAGAAGAATACATAAGAATATATTTAATCACTAGCTGCCGGAGCCTAGCTTTGATTGTCACTAATGAGTTCCTAGCCCTCTGGACAGCTAGTGTGTAATCCGGATATATAGCTACTGTAATGTTATCTCGCCATATCTCCCCACCTTCTCGAGAATACTTTAGTATGACCTCTCTGTCTCGAAAGGTTAAAATCTTTGCAGTGATTGGGCGAGGGTGCGATCCTGGCGGGTATCATTTCTGTAAGGCCCTATGGGCCCTCTCTACCGCAGACACATGCATGAGTTTGCCAGCTATTTCTTGCAGTAACAAGGTTTCCACAAATTCTGTGGGGTTCGGGCCCTCCAGCCCCTCAGGAATTCCCAATAGCCGAATGTTATTTCGCCGGACCTGGCCCTCTGCTTCTTCCGAGCATGGCTGCAGGACAGCGTTTCTCCGCTCCAACTCCTTCAGTCTTGTCTCCAGCTCTTTTGTGGTCACACTGGTCTCCGTTAGGTCCAACTCCGTCGGCGTTACTCTACTTACATCTATTTTCGTGTCAATAAATTACCTCAGCGCCGCAGTCGCAGCCAGCACGTGCACGTCCCTGCCACCTTCGTCCGATGCCCGTGCTGCACTTTGTGATTCGCCACTTCCTTGCGAAGTTTCGCGAGCTTTGGTTGCATTATTGAAGGAGTCCATGATTGTACCTTTTCTCTTCCCCTTGGTTGGGGACATGCGAGTGCTGTCGTGACCCTATGCCACTCAGGCTTGCTAGTCCTGACACTGCTAGTTGGCCTGATTGTGGTGAAGCTTGATGTCTGTGGGTACTGCTGGAGCCCTGCTGTGTCCGTCTGTGCCAACTTTAGGGTAGCCCTCGTAGTGATTCTAGGGCTGCGGTTTCTTCAGCGACCCTACTGTTGCTTCACCAGCCAGCGCATAGCCACCAGAATTGCGTGCCGGATTGTCAGCCTCCCACACCTGGATGATTCTGCGCCTTCAAATTTCCTGCGCCACACATTCTCCACCTTTTATTGGGGCTATCCACTTGCAGCTCCTTCCAACTTTCTGTTGCCCTACTTTGGTCTCCTGTTCCTCTACCCCTTCTTACCGCTTGGCTTACCCAGCGCCATGCACCACTGAGTCAGCTTTGTAGTGGTGTGTCTTTTTAGGGGTAGATGGGCTCTAACACTCGTAGATGTGGTGCAGTTGTTGCCTTCAACTGCCCCTTTTGCCGCACGCCTTCAAGTCTTAATTGCTAGGATGAGGGCCTCCTTCAAATGTGTGCCTTCTGGGCCTGCTGTTCATGTGCGTCAGTGTCTGTGCCCCCAATTCGTAGAGGGAGGGTTCCCGCCCTTGCAGGCCACTTTGCTTGGCTGTGTCCCCAGTTTCAGCAGCCAGCTCTCACCTATAAAATGCCAGCCATCCCTGAGTTGGCTACGTGGTGGCGTGACATGTTAGAGACAGATGGACTTTAGCGTTTGCAGTTGCTACATGGCTATTGCCGAACCTCACCTCCTTCACCGCACGTCTGCGTGACTAAATTACTGGGATGTCGGCCTCATACAATTATGCGCTTTCAGGGCTCCCTACTCACAGGTTAGTGTTTATGCCGCAATTACTCGGAGGAAAGGTTCCCCGCCTGTGCAGGCTACTTTGCCTAACAGTGTCACCAGCCACAGTGCATAACTCGCGCCTTCAACCTCGATTA
Source organism: Ambystoma mexicanum (assembly GCF_040938575.1). Lineage (NCBI taxonomy): Eukaryota > Metazoa > Chordata > Amphibia > Caudata > Ambystomatidae > Ambystoma > Ambystoma mexicanum. Next base: position 1,180,884,223 of record NC_090934.1, read on the forward strand.
TGGCTGCAGCGCTGCCAACCATCCAGCACCTTTCTTTACTGTTGTGTTGTGGCGCGTTGCGCCTCGTCTCCGGTACTTGCTAGTGACACACCTTTGTCCACAGCAGTGTGCAATCCGTTGTTTTAGACCATGTGCTTAAGACAGTGTATCCCTGTCCTCGTACTTCTTCCGCCCTCCTCAGATGTTGGGGATAACTCCATCCGGGCCTGCAGTCGAACGTGTTGCTTGTCTAGATGCAACGCCTCCAGGCTCCTTGTTGGCTTCTGGGGCTTTGTCCGTGTATGTCCTGTTAGGGACGCCTCCTCCGCACCGCTCAATGCCTTGCTCCGTAGTCCTGTGTGTAGCCGCGGTCGCCCGCATGTGCGACCTGGCGAGATGCTTTGTTCCTCACGCGCTAAGCCTCAAACAGGGGGGACGGGTTCCGCCCCGATGGGCACCCCGGGAACACTGCCCGAGCTGTCCCAATTCCGCTTCTAGGTCCACCTCACCACGGGTCTTCAAGCCAGCATCTCAGACGACAGGGCTTCTCTGTTCGTCTCTGTAGGGTCACAAATTAACACTCTGCGTACCCCACACTCAGCTATGCTGCACAGTCCTTGTACTCCAGCTCAGCCTCACCGCCGCCGTCACCAGCTTGGCCTGCTTTCACTTTGGCCGCAGCCCCTCCTCCTCTTCAGAATGGAGCCAAGGCGGCACCCGCCATCTTGCCTGCCCCTGGCCTCTGTTTGCAGGCTGGTTTCTTGGTCGTGGTACTCCAATTCTCGCCGGAGGTGATTGATAAGGCTGGGGAATCGCTTCATACAGTTATAGGTTTATCAGAATCTCGAGATTCACGGTCTGCCACCGAGCGCCAGGATCGTAATCAGGATCTCGATGTGAGCTGCAACTAGGCACATGGGCTCAGGCCACGCCCCCCACCTCTCGAATTTTATAGAGCTCAATCTAAATCAGCAATTCTTTATGGAGTAGAAGTTTGTGGTCATAGCCATTCCGCCTTGATTAAAGCTGAAAACTTGGTTCTTAAGACCTTGTTGCTGCTTCCAACTGCAACACCTAATATGTCACTGAAATTGGAGTTGGGTTTACTTGTGATAGAGTAAGAAGTGCCATGAAGACTGATATTGCTAGGATTAAGACTATGGTGGTCTTAAAATATGACTGTTGAAAACCTTAGTCGTGGTTTACCCATGTCCAAAATACCCTAACTAAAATTAATGAACTATTCTAGATCATTGTGAAGAAATGGATAGATCAGCTTTTACCAGTGTGAAAACCTCCTTTGAGGACTGGACCATAAATGCTCTATTCCACATGGCTAAAGATAAGTAGTTGGTCATCAGCTATTTAGATCAGAAATGAACTACAAACCATATTTGAATAAAGTAGAACATTCTTGTGTTGAGATACTGTATTTAAAATGTAGACTAGTGGGCGTGCGCGGGGAACCCTCCTTGAGAAGGCACACAGAGACTACCCGACTCCAAGAACCGGCGCCCTGTGGATACCGCTGGAGACCCACGGCGATCTCCTCTGTCGACCCGACACTGGCAGTGGGCAAATCCTCAAGGGGAAGTGAGCGGGTGAGGCTCCGCGGCTGACTGCCTGCGGCTCGGGCCTACGCGGCCGGTCTTTTCCCCTCTCGCCCCCAATTGGCAGGACAGCAGCACCGGGGTCGAGCTGCAGCAGGACAAGAATCGAGGGCTGCGCTCCCCCGTGGCCGGAGATACGCTGCCAACGAACTATACTAAGGCACAGCCAGCACCCAGACACACGGTGGGCCCCTACGCTGCTTGAGCACACCCGCTTGGCATACGCTAGCCCTTTTCCAAACCCTACATCCACCCCTTGGGTGAACACTTGGAGCTACTGTGCCCACACTGCACGGGGCCGATCAACCGCAACATGGGGAAGGAAAAGACCAAGCGACAAACACTGCAGAGCAAAATGGACCTCTACACCGTGGAGGCCCCTCCACGCCGCGGACCTCAGCCCCCAGAAAACGTAGAGGCCGGCGACGAGCCTCAGGACCCCCCAATTTCCTTGACGGACCTCATGAGAGCGATTGGGGAATCGAGGACTTCGCTGGAACTTAAAATAGGTGGCATATCCACCGAGGTGTCCCTCATACGACAAGACCTCCGCAATCTATCGGCCAGGGTTGGTGAGGCGGAACAGAGAGTGTCAGACACAGAAGACACGGTGCACCGCTTGGAGCAACAACTTGCCACGATCACCCAAAAAATTGCCCAACTGGAATACCGTGCTGAGGACAGCGAAGGAAGAGCGCGGCGCAATAACCTCAGGATCCTCGGAATACCGGAGAAGGAGGAAGGCCCCAGCGCTGAACTGTTCCTGGAGGATTGGCCAACTCATGTCTTCGCCCCCAAAAAACTGTCCAATTTCTTCTCCATAGAAAGGGCGCACAGTCCCCACCGGCCCACCTATCCCGGGCGCCCCGCCGAGAACGATAATCGCACGCCTGCTGAACTACCGTGATCGAGATGCGATCCTACAAATGGCAAGGGCCTCCGGCCCAATCACATACAACGGCTATAGGGTCGGGTTCTACCCTGACTACACCAAGGAAGTCCAAAAGGCCCGCCAATCTTTTGACTCGGTCAAGAAGAAACTTCAGTCGCTTTCGATCAAATATGCTTTATTTTTCCCGGCATCGCTCAAAGTCCACCATGAGGGCACCACTCATCTATTTTACACTCCCAAAGAAGCATGGGACTGGCTGGAAACTCATGTTCTCTCGGATTCCAGAACGAGGCGCACACCACCGGGCCCACCCACACATAGGCCCCGACCCGAGCGGCTCTCGCCCCCTCCATCTCCGGCCAACGCAGACAACGACATGATGGGGACCCCCGCGGAAAAGGGGACTAAGCTGCAACGTATTAACATGGAAGCGCTCTCCTAGCGGCCGCCGTTCCTAATGCGACGCGGGCGCTATCGCAGTCAGGGTTATCCCGAGGAAGTTTACCAAGTTATAAGTTTAGTGTTTGGGCGACAGGTGCTCCCAGTTGGGGGGGGGGGAGTACAGGGTGGGGGGCGTTTGGGGGACCTAAGGAACCATGGGACAAGAAGGCTTGAAGCCGACAAACCTAGGCAAGGAAAACAAACACTGTCTTTGGCCAGGACCGTGGATGCCGCTATCAGCCACTCAGCAGGCACCCCAATGCGAGGCAACCCTCGGATGTCTCCCTTGGAAGGAAACCGCCATATGTCCCTAGACAAACCGCAATTGCCACTGATCCTTCTAGATGTCCCAACAAGAAGACTAACGCAGATAGATTGAACTCCAACAAGGTAACCATACTGTCCTGGAACGCCAATGGCATAAAGCGAAGATTGGTGCTCCAGTACCTAAACTGACACTCGCCAGACGCTGCCCTCCTAAATGAAACGCACTTGATAGGCACATACGCCAACTTTTTCAAAAGGTCCAATTATCCGCATACCTACCATGCCGGATTCACGAAAGGTGCCAGGGGCACGATGATACTCGTTCACAAACGAGTTCCCCTCCAGGTAAGGAAGATCAGGACCGACCCCCGAGGCCGATATGTACTGTTGCTAGCTGATATCTGGGGCGAGAAATGGGGCCTCGCAGCAATCTATGCCCGCTCCCCCCCACGCTAGCGAAAGAACTACTCTCCGAACTACAGAGCTTGCTCCGGGAACAAGAGGCCGATGCTTGGGAGATTGGAGGGGAGTCTAATGAAGTAATGGACACCACAGTCGATAGATCCTATAGGAGGCCGGGTACCTGCCCCACCTCCACACCGCTCGCCGCGTTCGCTGAGGCCTTGGGACTGACGGACACATGGCGTTCGCTCCATAACAACGAGGCTGGCTTTTCCTTCTATTCGGGCGTCCACAAATCGTTCTCCAGGATCGATTATGCGTTTATCCCCCGCAACATACATCGCAGGCTTCTCAATGCTGAATTCCTTGCAGAGGAATTTCGGACCACTCTCCGCTCCTTCTAACCATGAAAAACTCCTGCCGCCACCCAGACCGTAACTGGCGCCTAAACGTATACCATCCCGCCTCCCTGAAATCGCTGAGGAGCTTGAAAAAAAGACAACAGAATATTTTGAACTCAATGAAGGCTCAGTGGACTGCCCGATCTCGATTTGGGAGGCGTACAAGACGGTCCTCCGGGGGGAAGCTATCTCAGCGGTTTCCGCCTATCAACGACGTCAAGTCCAGAAGGTCAGAGAAGCGGAAACACGAGTCCTGGAATGCGAACAGCAAGTCCTAGTACACGGCACCCAAGAAGCAAAGGAGGCGATGCTCACGGCGCAAGACGCCCTTAGCAACCTATCTCTAGATAATGCACGAACGGCCCACCAATTAGTTTGAAGCCAAATATATGAACGGGGCGACAAAGCTAACAAGACTCTGGCCTGGTTAGAGAGACGCGAACAAAGCAGGGGACATGTACGGGCCATTAGATCTCCAGATGGAACACTGCTGACGGAAGACTCAGACATTGTTGAGGCATTCGCCGACTACTATAAAAATCGCTACACCCCACCCACTGAGAACGCGCCAGTTGAACCCTCACGCTACCTCGACCGAATCGCGGTTCCGATACTCCCACAGCACCAATCATATCTCCTGAATGCAGACATCACCGACACCGAGGTGCAAGAGGCGCTGGCACAGCTCCAGTCCGGAAAAACTCCAGGCCCCAACGGGTTCCCAACGGAAACGTGGAAATGCCTCGGTGGCACACTATCTACCCACATGCACCGCATGTTCCTACGCAGCAGAGAGCTAGGAGCACTCCCCCCAGACCTCAGGAAGGCATGCATTGTAGTCATACACAAGCCTGGAAAACCCCCGGAGGAATGTGCCTCCTACCGCCCGATATCCCTGATCAACGGCGAGGCCAAGGTCCTCGCCAGAACACTTGCCAATAGACTACTGCAGGTGATTGAGACCCTCGTCCACCCGGACCAATGTGGATTCATGCCCAATAAATCAACTCGAATGAACTTACGTAGAGTCCAACTGGCGCTGAGCAGAGCGAAAGAAATACCAGCCCCACTCGCCCTCCTGGCGGTGGACTTTGAAAAGGCGTTTGACTCCGTGGGGTGGGAAGCTCTGTGGGCGATCATGGCTAGGATGAACCTGGGGCAGACATTTATATCATGGGTAAAACTTCTTTATGCATCCCCGGAAGCCACGGTGAGGGTGAATGGCAGGTCTTCCAAATCATTCCCCTTGGGTAGAGGCACGAGGCAGGGGTGCCCGCTATCCCCACTCCTCTTCCTCCTGGCCATTGAACCGCTAGCAATTGAGCTTGGAGCCAATATAAACTGGACCGGTTTCGTTTGGCCGGAAGGGGGAGAGGACCACCTTTCGCTCTATGCGGATGACCTTCTCATATACCTCAGTAACCCATGCATCTCATACCCTGCTGTCTCCCTCATTCTCAGGGAATATCAGAATTTTGCGGGCCTAAAGGTTATTGAAGCCAAAACCATCTTCTTCCCGATTCAGGGGGGCGAGTCTGCGATCCCGGAGTCTCTGGGTATACGGCTTGACCCGACACACGAGGAGTATTGCTGATTTAATCTACAACCAGTAATTGAGCGGTTCACCAGAGACACCCCCCATTGGCAATCACTTCCCCTATCGCTAATGGGTAGAGCTGCCCTATTCAAAATGATGACCCTCCCCAGGCTGTTGTATGTCCTTCAGAACGCCCCATTCCTCATCCCCCGAGAAACCTTTCCATTCATTAACAAGCACCTACGCACACTGTTATGGGGCGGGAAACAATCCCGGATCGCCCTTGATACGCTCCAGAGATCAGTATGGGAGGGTGGCATCGGTTTACCCTGCATACGCACCTATTACCTTGCAACACAAATAGGAGTGGTAAACGACTGGATGCACGCAGACCCCACATTGCCACACGTCCGTATTGAACTGGAGATCATGGCCCCGTTGACACTGCTGCAAATCCTGTAAGCCACCCATGCCCAACTCCCGGCGCTGCCCAAAATGACCCACCATATATGTCGCGCCTGGCGAGACGCACACAAACTAATCGGCTGGAAAGGACAGCCAACGCTATCACAACCCATATGGCACAATGCGCTCCTCCCGGAAATAGTGAGAATGGGCTCCTTTGACCACTGGCATGCAAAAGGAATACACACACTAGCACAGGTGATACAGGGGGGGTCGCCTCCTGGGCTTTGAGACCATCCGAGAACAATTCGACCTGGCACCCATTGACAGATTTCCGCACGTGCAACTAGCCCACGCTATCCGCACCCAATTCCCTGATACGACAATCATACCCCTCTGCTCCCCCATTGAGACCAATATCTTCCCGCAACGCATCTCCTCTAAGGTCACCTCCACTCTTTACCAGGCCATCAACTCCTTCGGGGCTACACAGCTAGAAGGGCTCAAAGCAAAGTGGGAAAGGGACGTAGGCCACCTCGAACCTGAAGATTGGGTTGATGCATTAAAGTCCCCTAGAGAAATTGGGATGGAATCCAAGCTTAGGCTAATACAGTTGAGAATCCTCCATCGCTCATACCACTCACGTGCTGTAATGGCCAGATGGGGAGGACTAGAAGACGGGACATGCGCTCGATGCAAAAATGAACCCGCCACCTTCTACCACATGATATGGGACTGTCGGGTGTTACAGGCCTTCTGGGAGGAATGTATTAGTACAATCTCTGCCGCCCTGGCGAGACCAATCCCCAGGGATCCCAAAATGGTTCTCTTGGGCATCTGGGGTGAAGTAGACCTTTCAAAATATGAGAATGTTTCTGGCAATCGCATTGGGGGAGCAAAAGACTTATTGCAGCTAACTGGGGATCTGCCGACCCACTGTGCCTGAACTGTTGGAGTAACGAGCTGGACAGGTGCGCAGCTTCAGAGCGCCGGATTTATAACGCACGGGGCTGCCCCCGTAAATTTGGGAAAATATGGGGTAAATGGCTAGATGCTCACTGAGATCCGCTGGTGGGGATAGATTGATATTGCTGTTAGCATTGGTTACCTGCCGTGTTTTGTTGTTGTCTCACGGTCCTCGGCCTTATGGGCTTCTTCTAACTGTTATTATTGCTATGTTGCCTTCATCCTATGTATGCCGATGATCCATGGTTGTTTTTTCTATGTTGTGTTGTTCAAACTCAATAAACAGAGTTATAAAAAAAATGTAGACTAGTAGCATTTACCCTGATTAATTATTCCTCTTCATGTTTTCCCAATTTCTTGAAGAACTGCCTGACGTGAAACTACCCTGAAGAGGATACATTTCATTCTCCCTCCCCCCACAGCAACCAAAGATTTTAGAATTTTAGACACGTTTGGTTAATGTCTTTGTTTAAAGAATTTGATATAACATTTTCAAAGTATGCTGTGTATGCAAATCAACATGTTGAGAAAGTTGAACACTTGCAGTTGTCGGATATTTTTGTAGGGCTTGGAAAAGAAATAGATATGAGATAAATGGCTTTTCATCATAGGGGATGTATGCATGAAGCTAGAGCAAAATTGGTGGTGTACTATACATGATTGATTTCATTCAGATTAACCCCAAGACGCTTGCTTAGTTCATTTGGTATTAATTCACTTCAGTGATTTTTGTTTTGTTTGTTATTTAAACTTAGTTTGTTAATATTTTAAATTCTCTGTAAAAGTTATTTAACACTTTAGTTTTTGATGATGTTCATTTTGTATTAAATGTTTTTTGTAACTTTAATGACTGAAAACGTCAAAGCAAAGTTATGGCTGATGACTATTGAACCTATGCACGTCCAGAGTTTAACACCAGAATGGGTGGCCTACCACTTAAGAAATTAATTCATAGGCATATACAATGTAAGGTAGCGAGATCAGGTTTTAATAGTATTTCATAAGCCTTACAATGGACAGTATACCTTAACATACAAATAAAATGCTTTAGAAGGTCATCCCTACCCTTTTCAGAATTCTGTATGTTACAGGCATGTAATCTTATCAAGCAGATTTTTGTAAATAATTCAGTTCCTAGTTAGTCTTCCAGCTATGGCAAGGGGTAGGCAACCAGTCTCCAGGCCCTAGATGACCATAGTTAGGTCAACAGACCAAGGCTCCATCGCCCGGTGAGGTAGTGTGGGGAGATTGAATAAGGAGAGCTGACAAGGAGTCATCGTTTTGGCTATAGAGTTTTATTCCAAATAAAGACAAGAACCTGCCTCTCCCTATTTGTAGAGGGGTCTTCCCTACCACAACACAGAATAACTCGGGAGCTCGTCAGGATGTTAGTCAAAAACCAATATACTGTCCTCTTTCCAAACCACCTACTCTATCCCTACCACTAAGAAATAAACCAAAAAGGATGCAATGCATTTCTTATCGAAGCCACAAGGAGAATAGCTCCTTTCTCCTGGTGAAACAATCCAGTCTTAGGTTGACATGACAGCAGTCTCTTGCAGTAGGGTCTGATTTATCAAATACACTTGGACCAGGAGATTGACTCCCTTCTCCTGGTCCATCTGGAAGAGTTTTGAAAACTGTTTCTGGGTAGTCCTTTGTACAATTCTTTCGAAAGTCTCTTTACTTCCTCCCAAGGATTTGCAAACACTTGGTCAGGACTTTTTATATCTTGGCAGTTGGGGAGATTACTCCGACAATTCTTGGTGGTCTTGGTATCTCTTAATGTGTTGGGTTTCCCACTGTGATAAGGGCGTTCACTCCTGAGGTGTTCTTATGAGTTTTCACGTCCCACCACAGTGAGTAGGGAGTTCACTCCTGACACACTCTTTACTGACTACTCCTGTATTTTCCGGAGACTACCCCTTTGACTTTCTTGGCTCTTGTTTCCTTGAATATCACCACTGAGATGAGGAAGATCCCTCCCAAGGACAAGGAATACCTGACTCTTGGTTCTCTGGGCATCACTACTGTGATGAGCGGGATCAATCCTAAGGAATACTTGATGCTTTTGGCTCCCTGGACCCCACCCGGCTTTCCTACAACTCCCGTTACCTGTATCTTCACTGGTGAGCGCCACTGGTTCTTCCCAGAATCTCGTGTCCTGTTGGTTCTGCACACGTTCAGCTTGTATTCCTGTTTTCCCCCTATTTGGACTGAGCGGCTGCACAGAGCTGTTTCAGCAGCGGTCTCTGCGAGGTTGACTGTGTGGTCCCTAAAACATGCAGAGGCCACACCACCGCCGTCCTACTTCTGAAGCGAGTCTGGTTTAAACCAGATTGCATAATTCCTTTTGGCTTCTTTCGAGACCAACTGTCTCTCGACACTTTGGGCAGCACAGTTTTGAATTTCCTGCTCCCTGAACACATCTAGTCCTTCTTCGGTCTTTACGTTATATTGCTGGGACCACTGCAGTGTAGCATCACTATTTGTTGTCAATGCCTCTGATGTTATCTTCATGCCTCCTGGTGGTCACCATGTCACAGGACTTTGGTTATCCCTTCTACTGTTCTGTTAGTTTCTTTGGTTCTTCCTTGTCTCCGTCCTATTTGGTCTTACAGGTGAGCTAGTGGACACTGCAGAGTAACGCACACTAGTAGTTTCAGGTTGGGAGGGAGAAGGCGTCAATAAGGCCATGGCTTCTGGGCAAAAGGCTTTAGGGAGGTCTTTCACAGGATGAGTCCTTATCTCCATGAGGGGACTCCCTATGCGGTTCTCCAGCTTTTTACCACCCCTAGGGGACCATTGGGTAGCAGCCATTTCTCCCTAGCCCCATAGGGAAGGGCTCTCCTCTGGGGCAAAGTCACCAGAACCTGTGCATCGTCACAGTAGCTACTTTTTAAATAAGGGCAAACATTCTGGTCAATGGGTATAAGGGTGCTTGGAGAGATGTAATCTTAACCCCTAAACTTTGGCTTGAAAAGCCAGTGTCACCCCTGAAAAGAGATTTGTGGTAAAACCAGAGATTACTGTGAAGGAACTTACTGAAGGCTCATAGGCTGGCGGTTTGAGGATTCCACTGACAGCTATGCCAGGCTCTTACAGAGAGACCTGGTAAAGGTGATGACGGCTTGATTTCTTTCCCAGTGGCACAGGAAGATCTATCCGGAGCAGCAGGCTGGAGCAGGCATTGATGTGCTCAGGACACAGTTGGCAGGACCTCAGTGTTCATATGGATTTCTAGAGTCTGGTCTGGTGGACCGATTTTAGGAGGCTACCTTTGTTGTAATGAACAGGGAACTCTGAGAGGTTAGCCAAAACCCAATAAAGGTAAACCTGGAGAGCAGTCAAGGCTATTCCCAGGCGAGTGGGAGTGGAGTCAGGGGCTCTCAATGAATCCACACAATAGAATACACAATAATTCAATTTTGACGGGTATGTATCAAAATACAATTATTTATTCTAGGCCTCCTACACGCACTGAAAAATGAAATTTGCAGGTGATCTTGGGACACAACCCTCAATAATAAACATGTATACATTCACCATAGGTTCATAAAATGCATTCAAATGACTTAATCAACGCAGGAGGTAAGTAAAATAATGCAATAGATGATGGAACCAATTAACAAGTGGTCTCAATAACTTAATCAGCCTTGTCCCAAAGTCACAGGATCCACAATGCTGTTCACCAGGAGGAGTCTTTGCAGGCAAGTAAGTACCATTGGTGAATATCTTCTTTGAACTAAGGTAAGTCATTAGCTGTTGTAGAAGCATATCTAGGACATGATTCCTTGATGCTGGGACGCTGAAATTCTGTGGCAAGGTGATTGTACCACAAGCTGGCAACAACTAAAGTTCCAGGTGCAACCGTGGAATGGTGACAGTTGTGGAGAGGTAGCCTGCGAGAGAGCTGGCCAGTCCACTGGGTGGTCCAGAGATACTTCCGAAGGCTCAGGATAGCTGAATCCTCAAAGGCGGAGAGTTGGTCCAACTAGTCCAAGAGCTGAAGCACTGCTCAGGGTCATCAGTGATCAGGTGATCCAACAGTGCTGCAACGGGCCAAATGCAGGAAGAAGCGCCAGGTCTCTTCAGGAGTCTTCTTCGGATCTTCAGTTGGCTGTTCGTCTATTAGGGATTCTTGGCTGATCTGATGGAGTCCTCTTCTTATGCAAAATTCAGACTGGAGAGAATTCAAAGCCCACCAATGTTATGGAACTGCACAATTCAAACCACCATTAGTTGTCCAACCAGGGACAACTACTTGTTTCACTCATGCCCCATGCCTAGATTCTCTGGCATTATGGATGTGGAATGGGAACTAGACACTCCTACCCCTTTCCTGGGCCACACATGTGCACGCTTTCCTGGGCAAGTGCATGATCTTTATAAGAGATTTCCTGAACTGACAAGGCCGGAAGGCGGCCAAAGAACAAACTAAAATTCAGCCACATTTTAGTAACCATACGCCAATATGCACACTATAAATAATGCAAACATTGTAAAAATGTATCTGCTGACATCAGCTTGTCTTTAGGCACATACAATAGTAACCAAAAATAAGTCCCAAATGTAAAAAGCTAGGGTGATATAGAAGTATCCCCATTGGACTACATTGTTAGATGCTGTGTAAAAAGTAACAAAAATGTAAAAGGGAAACCTTGTTTTCCAGTACTGATTGTCGGAAGTACTGAATAGTTTCCCCCATAATAAATGAGCAAAAGTTAGGGGAAAAGAAGCTGAAGCCTTTGCACATCATCCCCCCCACCCCCAAAAGTGTCAAAAAAAAACATAGCAAAAAGAAAGGGGGTCCCTAGGAACTATTGAGGGAAAGTTGCAAAAAGAGAAATATTTCCTAACGCTCAGTGCCAGCACAGTCATTCATAGGGGTTCAGTGGCCCTTCCTCATGGTGTGAGATGGCAACATCATTTTGGTGAGGTCCCAGCACACCTCTGAGGATGGCAGAAATGTTTCTTCCGAGTAGGCAGGAAGGTGCCCATGCAATGGTGCAGGGCAAATGCTAGTCCTGTAACCTTGTGAAAACAATAAATGCAGTGGGGGTTGGGGGCTCAGACTAGTAGGTCGCACCCATCCAGTGAAGGCACCCAGTTCAGGTGTTCCCAGTCAATTTGAAGGCAGAGTTTTTGTTCTGGTGGTGGGCTAGCCCAATGCTGCTCCAGTAGCAGTTTTTCCGTGGGTCTCTGGTAGTCTTTTGGCTTTGGATCTTTGATCTTGTGCTTGACCGTCTCATATTACTCCATGCCCTCTCCTTTTGTCTGGAATTCCCAACCCAACCCATCTATGCAAGGCACCTGTAAACTTCAAATGGGTGAAAGCTGTCTAATCGGGGACAGGCTGCCATTTCACATTCTGCCTAGCAACATGACATATCCTGGCTGAAGTGTGGTTTGGAATCGGATAGTCCAATAAACGTGTTCTTCATGTCTGTCGCTCTCTGCTACACTGTAAAATGAAGATATTTTCCTGCACTAGTAGCCAATGGAACTTAACCAGTGCATCCCAAACAAAATGAGTGACGCGGGTGAGTAGAGCAAAAGCGCAAGGATCCACACCGAAAGCGGGTATGTTGGGAACTCCATTGAAGCCAATGGAAGGTAGTTGCAAAAAGAAAATCTTCTAACGGACATTTCTTCTCGTTAAAATCTCTTCACTCCATTTTCCAGAATGCAATATTTGGTCCTTCTCCCGCAAAGTCTTTTGGACGGTTTGGTACTTTGCGTCAGTACGTTTTTTATCTTGGAATTTCTTTTGTGAAATCTTGAGTAGCTTTCTGGCAAGCGTTTGCCTTGATCAGCCAATTGCTGAGATAGGAATACATAAATACTCCTGAACCTTTCTGAGATTTACTTCCACCGGTGGTGTGCACCTTTAGAAACCTCTAAAGAGATGTCAGGCCTAACAAAAGGATTTTGTGCTTGTGTTGACATCTATGCACCTCAAACCTGGAGATATACAAGGTATCCTGGCAAAAGGGATGTGGCAGAAAGCATCCCAAAGAGCTTTGGAGCACATTCATTTCTTCAGCTAGGTGGGGGCATAATTTGCAGTAGAGCAAGCATTCTGAGCTTCCATTTTCACTTGCTTTCTGTCTTGTGGTGCAGGATTAGCCTGAGGTAGGCTGTGCCCTATTTCTCCACCAGACAGTAGTTGGACTATATGGCTTTTGCCTGTTGAGACTTGGTAGCTTCTTCTATTGCTCCCTTCGGAATGTTTGGAAGAAAATAGAGCTTAAGGAATTTGCAAAATATTTATCCTGCAAATATCTGTATTTCCGGCCAGGATATAAAAGGTGGGGGGGCAGTTGCATACACTTCCCTCCAAATCCCCCCCGACCCCCAAACACCCAAACCCAACCACCCCCCTCGCCCCCAACACAGTCCTGGGCATTTTGTGAAAAGAGCAATGACAAAAACTCACCACTATGTTGTGATGGGAAGCGTTGCCATGGCTGCAGGAGCCGGATTCCCTCCTCTTACTCTTTTGCTCATTTTCTTGGGCCTCTGCTGTAGCTGCTTTTGATATTGCTTCCCATAGGTGGACTGGCCCTTGTATGAGTAGTACCTCTTCCCTGGTAATCAAAAGCAAGGTTTTACCTCATGTTTTTCACTTGTTTGTACCTCAGTTTTAGTTCTTTTCACATCATCTGCCGTGGGAGCAGAGTAAGGATGTGCCTGAAAGTCTTCTCCTGGATGTCTAGTTTTAAGGTTGTAATGTGTTAAATCAGAATTCCTGCTTTTGAGGGGGGGTAGGAGGGGGGATTCTAGGACCATTAATCTTTAGGTCACTAGACCTTTTTGCTTTTGTTTCTTGTGTTTTTTTACCTATGATTTCTTTTTGGTGGTCAGGTGGACTTCTCCTGAAGTCCCCTTGCCATTATGTCCCTTTATACATTAAGGTATATGGTGTTGGATCGTCCCTAAGTTGCCCAGTTCCCGGGGTACCACCCAGGGTCTACATTTTTACGTTGGGCTGATTCTATCGCACTACACAGGTTTTAGGTAGTAGGTTGGTGCCAGCTAGACTTACTTTTTTGGGTTCACCAAGGGTGCAAGGCATTTTACTGCATTGGTAGCCATTGGAATGCCAATGGGTTTTATAAATCCTGCTCATGGCCACTGTTTCAGGGCTTACTTTGTTCTGGGTGACCACGAGCTATGCCCAAAATGATAATTCTGACCACACAGGCTATTTGTGAGCTCAAAATGGCAGCCTCCATATTGAGCTTAACGGTTTTAGGCCAGTATAGTTCCCTATACTATCCCCTCACTTCCTGTGGGGGTAGCTAAGGCTAAGTGGCATTGCTTTGCTTCTAGACCCTTTTAGGGATAGGCTGGCTGGCCTCTGGCCAGCCCCTTTGTGCAGAGTTATTTAGGCTTTGTCCTGCCTTTCCTTCTTTCTCTTGCTGCTTTGTTCCTGAAACTTGGTGGTGGATGTTAAGGAGTATTCTCAGTAATGTGCTAATTCCCTCCACCTTAGAGACCCCCAGCAACTTTACTGGATTTTGAGGACTTGATTTTTTTTTAACCTGTAGAGAGAGACCATTTTTCCCACTCTCTCATGTATTTTAATGTGATTTTGAACTGTGTGTTTCTTTTGGTTGTGGAGTCTGAAAAATTCCAAAGGCATCATCTTTTACATTTTGTCACACAGCACCTTGAGTGCATTGGCCCAGGAAAATCTTTCAGATTTCCCAAAGGTTTAAATACCTTCTTAGATAAACTACTGTTTCCAAGAGCAGTAAAGTGAAATTGACTTTACTTACATTTGTAAGTTTCTAGTCCCAGCACACACTATCTTACAATAGGGTGCTGGAGGGGTTACCTAGTATCCCCTTTGTCTTGCTTCTCATGTGACATTTTTTATGTTACCCTTTTCTCACTGAATGGCTGGTGGCAGTGGTTTCGTTTGAACTACCATGGTGTGCATTTACCGTGGGCTGCGCTCAAAGCTGCAGTAAAGCACCCAAGGGTGGCACTTTTGTCAAAATGGCACCAGTCGTCTTTTTTCGCCATTTTTTGTGGAAAGGTCCTTCTTGAGATTTACACTGCGCTCCAAACCAGGTTTGGTCCCATTGTTCGCTTTGCCTTTGGCGGGATTCACGAGTGAAGCCCGCCTCTGGGTCTGGGATAGGCAGGAAGTGAGAGAGGTGCCCGAAACTCCCTGTGCTTAGTCTCCTGGGAGACCCAAATGCTCTCTGTGGTGGTTGGCTGGCTGACTGTCCGGCAAGGACAGCCATCCTGCTGGGTGACTGACAGCTAAGCTGGAATGAATGGGAGAGAACTGAATAAAAGGCGAAGCTTTTGGCTTGGAAGGCAGAGTCGACCACTGGACGAAGGAACCGCAGAAGAACTTGACGAGGACGCCTGCTGCAACTCCTGGACCATTGGTTTGCCCTGTGAAGCCCTGCTGCTATGCTGAAACTCCAAATCCGTGTCGACAGAGAAGCCCCTGCAAGGAAGACTTCTCCCTTTTGAGTTGGTTGGACCAATCAACTCCAAAGCAAGCCGACCTGGACATCCATCTCGGAACTGGTTGAATTTCTCAGAGTTGCTGCTTGAAACCGTATAGCCAGGGAGAGGAACACCAGATTGTGGGTGTTGCTTTTAAGCTGGCCTAGCACTCCATGAAGATCCTCGGGACTCCCAGGAAGCAGGACTGACTAAGCCTGAGCCCCCTCAATAGAGTGCAGGGCCCCAGAAGCAAGAAAAGTCCATCTCAACAGGCAGGAACCACAGTGTTGCTATTTGTGGTAGACACAAGGAGCTGAAACACTGAACAGCCACTGATTTGAAGATTGCCGGTTGCGAGCGGTGACCGTCCCATTTCAGTGCATGAGTCCCCAGAAGTCCTCCCTCTTGTCCCCACGACTGAGGCCCAGGAAGAGTGAGATGTGCAGAGGTGCATATGAACAGAAGTCATCTGCTGCACTTTTTCTTCAATACAAAGGTAAAAACTTACCTCTTATTGTAGAGTTGATTCCATCTTCTACTACTCACAAGTCCAATCAGCTTGTGGCCCTACGTTTGATTTTTCTTTTCTCCAAAGACGTTTAAAACATTGTGCAAAGACTTTTTCTACTTACCTACCAGAAGTGCTTCATCCTATATAAGACTTTCGGCCATTGGCTTTGGCTTAGCCTGTTAAACTGAATGCCTCTTCCTGGGGGATCCAAAAGTATTTGCCTGCTTAAGAATATTTGTGGTCTCTTGTTCTAATAATGTTTTCCTTTTACCTACCAACTGCTAAGAGTATTCTAAATGCCAACAGTAAGATATTAATGTCCCCAGCACCCTAGCTATTGAAGTCACCTGAGGGTGTAGGTTGTGTCTGTGGACCATCCCAAAAGGGTCTTTATTGATTTAAAAACTAAGAGTGTACAGTATTAAAGTGTATTTGTGTGTTACTTTTTATATTTTTTATATTGCTCCCTTCTGAAGAAGGCTTATTCTAACTGACTGATAAATGAGTAATTGTTTATTGAAGAAACCTTGTGTGTAAGAGTTTATTTGAAAACTTGCCACTGTGAATCTCTGTGTAACTCCCCTAAAGCTCACATTGACCACTCTTGAGATAAGCCTGGCTGCTCAATACGCTACTAAAACTGTGTAGTACAAGCTTATACCAAAGGTTGGGTTTCCTATATCTGTAGTCACAGTTGTTTGTAGTGCTTCCAAAGGGTACTGCACACAAAATTTGCCTAACAGTGGAATGTCTGCTGACCTTATGTTTTCCTGCAGATTCCAGCAGTATTTAAAGCCCTCATTTGTCAAAACTTGAGGTACAGTGGCTTGGGCCCATCCCAGTTTGTATTCCCCCCCAGTCACCCCTTCTGGAGGTCCAATTTGGGCTTTCTGAAGACTCCAGCAGGGGATTCCCATGTTCTCCCTAAATCTTCCTCCTTGAATTTTCCACTTCTGGCTTGAAGGTAAATGCTGTAGAGAGATCTTTTGTTCCTTTCCTGGGTCGCTGAGATCGTCGTTAACTCGGGCCCTCAAACCGAATTCTGAAAACTTCACCTGTGGAAAGGAGCCATTTAAGTACTGGCATGTTTTGTGCTCCTGGAGCAGTTTTTTTCAAGACCATCTTTGTGCATGCCTTCATTGGGCCCTGGGGTGGGCAATTTTTCGTAATACTCAATGTCTGGTTTTCCTTTGGTCGGGGTAGATATTCTTTGCAAGCAAATCTTTACTGCAAATTCCAAAGATGTCTGTCTATGAATGATCCTCCTGATCTGTTCCCTCTTTCTCTGGGGCTCTGGGTCCATCCTTTACCCTATGAGACACTTCTCTCTCAGGAATTTACACCTGTGGGATAGATCTGAGTCAACTCCACTAAAGCGGATGGCCCATTCACTCTTCTTCCAATCATTCCAGTGGAACTTTAACATTGTGCCTAACTTTGATACTTTGTAAATATTTGTCCCTGAAATGTATGACTAATGTAACTGTTGCTAAAATGTTGTTCTAATTCTTGAAAGCCCTTTGGATCAGATTTAAAGTTGTTTTCAACCTTGTTAAGACGGTTTTATTTTCAGGTGCATTTTTAATATTGCACCCTATGGGTCCAATTTAATGTGGCGTATTGCTATAGGGCTTGGGAGTTTTAGCATATTTGTCCTCGATGATAAAATAGTTGGTTTCCCCAGTTCCTCTCATGCCCAACCTAGGTGTTATGCACAGACAATATGATCTAGGACCGTCTACATATACCATGCTTGGGTTGTATTTTTGGGACGTTATGCACAATTGTACAGGCCCGGAGGGGGGGAGGAGTCTACTTACTTGTTAGGTTTGGTGGTTCCCTGGTTCTCCTCACCCCCTGATATTTTATGTTCGGTGCCTACCTCTGGTATAGTCGGTCCACAAATAGACATTTTAGTTTGGAGAATCCTTTATAGACATTACTGTTTTTATTAAATAAAGGTACTGTTCCTAATCCTGTGTTTATGCCGAAGTACCTGTTTCTGACCTTATAGAGTATTGTCTTTTTGTCATTTTTCAGTTTAATATCAGTGTGGTGTTTGCTAGGGATGTGTGGACTAAAATGGTACCCTTTTGTCAGCCTACTTACCCCTAATGAGTTAAGCTATGTAGCTCTGTCCAAGTTACTTACCTTGAGAGAGGTTTGGCTTCCCTTTCTCGTTGGGTGTGTTAATCCTCACATTAGGCCTAGTAGTTGTAGTACCCCCAACAGAGGGTGGTACAAAAACTGCCTTAATAGAAGGCATCCTAAAGAAAGGTACTTTACATCTATCTCTCCCATCACACCCAACAAAGAATGCAGGAGGCTTGTTTCCTTTATAAAGAATAATTGAGCCACAGTGCTGTAAACCGAAAACTGTTTTGCCTTGCTCTGAATGCTAATGTTAAAGGACATTTGTACCACGCACTATAATCACCGGAGTGGTCCCCTGGCGCTCTTGCAGTTCTGAAAGAGGGGGAATGGAGGGTGAGTTAGTGGGAGGAAGCTGTAAAAGTGCAAGAGAGCAGTGATGTGCTGTTGACAGCCTCAGCCCGGGGGTCCGTTGGCTGGGCCTGGGGTGTTTGCGGCCGGTAGTCGCTGTGTACTGTTGTGTAAGTCTGTGTGTTTTTGTTTTGTTGTTGCAATGCATTGAAGTTTGTGCGGTTTGTTGTAGGTTTGTGGTTGTTTGATTTGGAGTTTGAGAGGTGTATGCAGAGGGGGAAATTGTTAGTGGATTGGTTTGTTGGCATTTCTGTCTCGAGGTGAGGCGCTGTGTTTGCATAGTCTCCATAGATGGGGTTTGAGGGCTTTTCTGCGCCTCTGTCCTGATCTGGGTATTCCCACTGTCCTGTTCATATCTGGTCTACCCTTCCATCGACTTCCTTCATAAATCTAACCTGCCTTCCTTTCCCACTCATAAGGCCAGTGTACCTGCTAAAGTCCACAACTCAGTTTGAGTGTTGTGATTGCTGATATATAGAGAACTCTATAACAGTGTGGTACTTGGTAGCAAATATGGGTGAAGTTGGCTCGAATTGGCTGGGGTTGTTGAATACAAAACCGTGCTTTGTGGGACTTGGTCCAGGCGTTTGCAAAAACAAGGCATGCTGGTATTTTATTTAAGGAGAGCTTTATGGCACATTAGTACCAAGCGAGATGTGGCCAAAAATGTTAGGGAATAAATGTTCTGATCATCTCTATATAATTAGGTGTTCTGTCTGCTTTCCCAATGCATGAATCTGCTTGAGGTGTTTTACTTAAACCGGTAATCCAGTTCTGGGACATTTTTCCCCATTTAGATTTTTGAGCCATTTTTCCCCATTTAGATTTTTGAGACATGAATGATTGAGCCAGTAATGTGTCAGTAATCTGTTCCGGTAAATACAGTAGGGTTAGAGCACAAGCTGTCAGGTTGAGTTATGAATGTTAAAACATGTCAATGTTTGAGGTCTAGAAGATGATGTTGCATAGTGCCTTCTATCAGTCTTCCGGCAGGAAGGAGTTGAGCGATCACCCGTTGAGACTCACAATGGTATGGAGTTCTAGGTTAAGGATTACCCCAGCGCCGACCAGGATTCCTGGTCCTTCTTTGGCATGTAGAGTCCCTTAAAATGGTGTAAGGCATTGGATGTGTCAACAAACTTGAATGTAACCTCATGGAGCTTGGGATTGAAGCTGTAAAGCGTTCACTCCTTTGCAATCCTTCTTCTCCCAGCTGTCAATGCCATCCCTACCCTTTCCTATCTCCTTCCTGCCTGAGCACCTTGTGTTCCTCACCCAAGGCTCACAAACATGGGCTCCTCTGTAATAGCGACCTACGACTGCAATAATTCATCACTACCACACTGTCTGCTACTTGTATTAACCTCCTAAACATTCCGAAAAATCATCCTTTTCTTACTAACCACGCTATAAAAACTCTAACCCCCACTCTTGCTCCTCAAACTTGACAACTGCTCAACCAGAAGTCTTCCTATACTATTGACGCCTACTTTTAGTCTGAAAAAAACATGTAATACTCCAGAACTACTATATGGCATAGTATGCATAACATGCGACTCTAAACGGACATAAGCATTTCTTTTTTGTTGTATTTATTTGAAGAACAGGTGTGTGAATTTTGAGCAGAAGTAGCTTATTTTATTTTTTTTTTTTTTGCTTTTAACCTTTTTGGTTTTTACAAAAGAAATGTTTCTACGTTGGTGGGGTTAAACTGTTTGTGAGCTACTTTACGACACCACTTAGAGTCTAGGTGAATCGTGGGGTCGGTAAGGGTCCCAGGCTTAGGGCTTTAGGACCCAGATGGGGGGCAGCAAGGAGGCCACTGGCGTCTTTTGCATTGGCTTTGTTCAGGGCCATCCTCAGGAATTTTGCTTGGTTTTTACTCGGCCTGGTAGCTTATAAAGCATTTACAGATGGCAGAAGCATTCCCCCGAAGGATGTATACACAATAAAACGAAGATGACGACAAATGGTTAGCCAGTTTGAGGGAGCAAAATGGGACGTAGATGGGGACAAAATAATATATGTAACGGGTGACTTACAAAGTTAACATTAACCTGGGGCAAAATTGGTTCAAACTAAAGAGGAGTACTGTACAAATACACTAAATTACATGATTGCATTGCATTGCACTGGAGGGCGTGGTAGGGTCAGGGAAGGGAGGATGGGCCAAGAGGGCAGGGGCAGCTCCCGCCCTCGTTGGCAAGTAAGTGATGCTTAAGCTGAGCTTTGAAGAGATTCAAATCGGACTGGCTATGATTGTTAATAACGAAAATGTATTTCTTATATATCACTGCATGCCCATAGGTCTCAGAGCTCTGAAATAACAGAAGACTTTACTATCCCACAGAGTGGTACTCATTTTATTGACCTGGGAAGGATGAAAGGCTGAGTTGACCCTGCCGGCTTTCAAACCTGCCACAGCAGGCTGCACACAGATATCGGGTGAGAGGATTGTGATGGGCTTGCGGGTTCTAGTGGAGTGGGAGTAAGTAGGGAGAAATAGCGGAAACGAGAGGAGGCAAGAGGAGGCACGGGGGCACAGAAAAGTGAGGTGGAGTGCAGAGAATGAGTGGAGGGAATGGGATGGTGAGTAGGCAGAAGTGCTGTGCAGCAAGACAATTGATAGGGTACCCAGTCAATTTACCGAAGCAAATTTCAATTTCAGAGTGGTACATTTCAGTGCAACCATAATACCGAAAATATTAAATATGTATGGGGTTAAAATGGGTCAGGATAGGGTTAGGGTGGGTTATAAGGATAGAAAAACAGGGAACTTGGGGGGTGGGAGAGGCCCCAAAAAAAGCGCAAAAAGACATTTCTGTATTTTCCGTATTTTGGTTCCGGTGAAATGTACATATAACCATTAATAGCTTTGTAGAACGGATGTATGACTTTCTCTGTTCACTTAGCCGTACATTCTTTTTGTCACATTTTCCTCTTCATATCTTCACTTCTTCTGTCTTTCACTTCTTCTAACATTCATTTCGTCATTACAGGGGGAGAATCCCTGTAACACCCCTTCTTTTTTCACCCATCTTCGCCCAATCCTCCCTTGACCCCAACCCTAACCTCACAGCTAACCTAACCATATCCATTGCCACCCTGACAATGTGAAGATGAAAACGAAGTGAAAGCATGAATTTGTAAATGTTGGACAAAGAGAATGTAGAAGAAGTAAGTGCAAAAGACGTTTTTTAGGCAAAGTAAAGGGTAGGGGGCTACCTTGTCGAGCAGGAGCTTGAAGAGGAGCAGTTGTGCATGGAGAGCCAAACAGCATGGTATTGGTAGGTAGAAGTGGGGTGGATCCTGGTAGTTTGGAGTGTGGTGTTGCGAAATGTAGTACTTTTTACAGAACCAGAAGAAGGCTAAGGAGCCAGCTTGGGCCGTCATAGTTTGCTGAGCACAAGGGTGGCGATGAGTGTGTTTGTAGTGTGCGAGTAAGAAATTGACACATTTCCCTATGAATGTTGTTAATCTGAGCAGCAAAGAGGTTGGTAGTGATGAATTGATTGTTATCAAAGGGTTGCTAGCCTTGGGTGATGGAACAAGCCGGTCCGATTGGAAGGAGATAGTAGGGGGGGGGCGAGGAGGGCCGGTCCGATTGGAAGGAGATAGTGGGGGGGGGGGGCGAGGAGGGTGTTGCTATGGCATTGGAAGCTGGAGACAGGTGACTTCCATTTATGAAGCATTTCGCATGAGGCAGCAGAGATCTGTCCAGTGCTGGGGTAAAGATGGGAAAAGAGAAAAACATTTGTGTCATCAGCAAAGTGGTGATGGTGAAAGCCAAAGGACGAGATGGGTCATCCTATGCCAGAGGTATAGAGGGTGAAGAGCAGAAGTCCAAGTATAGATCGGGGAGGACGCTGACAGGAAGAGTAGTGGGTTTAAATGTGCGTGTTCGAGGAGATCTTAAAGGAGCAGGTAGGAGGTAATCCAGGTTAGCACAGCTTTGTAAAACCCAAAGTCCTTGGAGATTTACGGAAGAGAAAGGCTTGGTCGGCAGAGTAGAAAGTGGCAGAGACGTCCGAAAGAATGAGTATAGAAAGGAGTTTGCATGAGTGCAGTTTTTTTGGAGTGTTTACTGAGGAACCCAGATTTAAGTGCATCTCCAATGCCATTATCCTGAAGGTACCTGGTGATTTGGTGATGACCACCCACTCAAGATTTCTTAAATAATGGGGAAGGAGGGAAACTAAGCAATAGTTTTCTTAGGTTGTTTGATTCAGCAGATGGCTTCTTCAAAAGGGATAGAACCCTTATTTGAGGGGCCAGGGTAAATTCCATCGGGTGAGAGAGAGATGTTAAAGAGCTCAGCTAGGTAAGAGCAGGTGATTGAGGCCAAGACTGATTGTTTGAGCCGCAAACTGATTCGATAGGAGTGCAAGGTGGATTGGACCTCCAAAGGAAGGGTTCTAATTCGGTAGGGGAGAAGTAGTTCAGTAAGGGGGTGAACAGGAGGGTAGGAGAGGGAGTGAGAAGAACAGTGTGTTAGGGAGAATTCTGTGTAAGGCTAATTTCCCAAACCTAATGAGTCCCCCAGCAGCTTTGCTGGATTTTTTGGGGTTTATTTTTTTTTCTCTCCTGCTAAGAGTGAGATTCTTTTGCTCCCACTCTTGGACATGATTTGAGGTGTTCCTTTAACTTTCCATGTGTTTTATGGGCTATGGGGTCTTTTACTCCATAGGGTCTCATGTGTTTTTTTGATGTGGGTTACACAGCACCCTCCGTGCCGTAACCCAGGGGTGTCATAGCGACCCCCCAACATAGACTCCATACCCTGGGACTGACTACTGTCTCCCAGGGCATGTAAAGTCACCATTGGCTTTGCGAGTCCCAAATTATGAACAGAAACCAGTACAAACCATCATTGTGGACGTACTGGTCTGTTGTACGGGGGGGCACGTCTCCGTCCCCCCTGATCGAGTTTTGGCTGGTGGCAGTGGATACTACTTTTTATATTCGACCGCAAATATATCTCTATGGGATTTTCCCATTGTTCGAGGCTACCAACTTTAATTATTTAATTCTCATAGCCTCGAACATAGCGCTGGTTTATTTATTGAATATTAATTCACCGGTTGGTATTTTTTGCCAGAACTCGATTCTAAAATGGCGTTTGTGTTCTCTTCTGTGACTCCAACCCAAATCGAGCCCTTTCTTCCACTTTTTGGCGGGCTTCTCCACAGAAGCCTCCAAAAGTGGTGCCACTCTGTCTGGTTACCACAGGGGGCGTAGGAGGGAGTTTAGGCACCCTGGACTGAGTTACCTTGGTAACTCAAGTCGCACTCTTGTGTGATTGGCCCAAGTGGTGAGCCGGCCGGCTCACCACTTAGCATGTTTGATTGACAGCTAGGCTGAGTGAATGGGGGTGTGCTGCATAAAAGCAGGGCTTTGGGGACTGGAACTTCAGAAGTCGCCACAGGACCTAAGAATCCGAGGAGGGAGAAGCTGAGCCGACCTGCAACAACGACACCACCGGTGGAGCCCTGCTGAACCGTCTCACCACTTTTCCCGACGACAGAGGAGATCTCCTGGTGTCTGGTGGGGATAACCAGTTTCGCCTTCTTTTCACCTTCCTGGAGCATCTCGTGGCTGCCTTGCACGTGCTAAGCACCCCGGCAACTGGAATACCACGGTTTACCACTACCGCGAAGAGCAGGGTAGTACCTTTTAACTGGAGGACTCCGCGGCTGGTTTCTTCCCTGGCAGTGCAACGACCTTCATCTTTCCTCCACGGCGAGACCTCTTCTTCCCCGGGACGAGACACCGACTTGCACCTGCTGCCAGGAACAACTGCCCCCGCTGGAGCTTCCTTCACACTTTAAGGTACTGTGTCCCGCCTGGCTTCCCTTGCGACAGATCTTTCGGGGTGACAGTAAAGCCTCGACTTTCTAACCTGGGCTAGCCTGGGACAACCTAGCTAACTTTTCCTGACTTGAATTTCATCCTTTTTGTGCGAACTATCTACAAGACTCTTTGGGCATAACCCCACTGGGTGAACCTGGACCCCTTCTGCTTGCTTTCTCCAAGAGTGGGCCTTGCAATTGACTTCCTTGCTCTCCAGTAGAACTCTGCCTATCCTGCCTTACTGTGGTTCTTTGTAAAAGTATTGAAACTTGTGTGCTTCCTTAACCCTGCCTTTTTCCTCCCTTTTCTTTACAACTTATTAGAATGTCATCTTATGTTAAGCGCTCACCTCTGTCTGAAAATAAGTGGTGTTTCTCACTAAGACTTGTCTAATAAGTGAATAGGGTTGTATATATATAATAGTGACTGTGTGCTGAATTTACTCACCTCGTTTTTGCTAGTGTAAATTACAAGTGTGTTTTAAAATAAATAATTATATAATTTTACACCAAAGCTCTGGTCAGTGTTTGTTTGTACTACTGTGTCCCTGTACCTATTGTGTATACACTGCATACTGCCTAACTCTTCTTGAGGGAAGTCTGACTGCTCAGCCACAGCTACCAAGTGAATCTGTGTGGTACAGACTGCTACCAAGTGGGTTTACTGCCAAACACCTGTAGTCTTAAATCTTTTGCAGTGGTACCTAAGGGAACTGCACAGGTTTCTGCCTAACACAGTGTGTCATGAATTTTAGATATTTCGGTGGAAAAGTAGTGTACAAAGTCATTAACACAAAAGGAGGAGGCAATTTATATTGGCTTGGATGCTGTGAGGCTATGGGAAGGGAGGAGATTGGGGTTGTGAAGTAGAGGGAATGTGTGTATATTAGGACTACTGTTATTTGTGCCAGCATCATAGGTTAAGAAGCATATTTGTTTTGAGGGTCTGGATGCCCGAGGTCATCCAAGGCTGAGGACGCTGACAGGAAAGTGTGAATGTGCTTGCAGGTTAGTGTTGGTCATAGGTAGTCCTTAGTGCATAGTGCAAGTCAGAAAAAGCACAGTCAATGAAAGAGGCATGTATTCAGGAGAGGGGCCCTGACATGAAGGTAAGGGACAAGATATTTCTGCTTACATTTCCTCTTGATTAATGGGGAGAGGAGGAGTAGAGGCTGAAGGGACAGAATGCTGAAATTAACAATGAAGTGATCAGAGGGAGTGGGATCAATGGAGAGATCCGAGGAGGAGCATGAAGTAGAGAGGCCCCACAAGAGTTGGGTAGGCTGGCCATGGAGATAGGAGGGAGTTGAGTTCAAGCCACCAGAAATACTATTACTGGGTACCAATTGTCATACACCTCACAACATAAGTGTCCAATTGGGATACCCGTCATACTTGAGATCAAACTTATATTTATTAACCAATACACTGTTACAAGGCTAAAATGAGGGGGGAAACACGTTCAAATTTTAGAAGGCTGATACAGTAAAACTTCAATTATCTGGGACAATTGGGAACCCAGTTGTACCTGATAATCGAAATTTCGGATTTACTGTATGTCAGTTTCTCAAGCCAAATAAAAAAGCTAACTGGCTGGGTAACCAAGCTTCCCGGCTTGTTTACTCTGTTATTCGACCCCTAAGCTTAATTTTCTTGTATTTTCTTAATCGGACCCTATAGTTTTACCACCAACTGAGGTGCTGTTTAATAGTGTTCCGGTTAATGAGGTGCCAGATAAGTGTTTTACTGTATACATTAAGGCACACAAACATAAATGTTAGCAGTCCAAGTCTATCCTAGGAGCCAATGTTCTAGCTAAGGGGACCTTAGAATAATTAAGCTTGCCCATCCGATTCAATGGGTTCAATTCAATAGTCAATTGCAGTTGTATAGTGACAGTACTACTGGTTTTCTGTGGAGGAAACGGACAGCAATCAGTACTAAGTGCCATGGAGTACCAGAGACGGGATTCTTATACCCATCTTCCACAACCAAATGTAAAACCAGGGTAGATATAGTACAGTATATTGGGTTCATTATAGAGCAGATAGACCACAAATAGGGCTGTAGTTCGAAATCTCAAGACCACCACATCTCCAGGTACTTCAGGGACTCTGGCGACAACTGTTCTCACCATTGGTTTTGGGGATCCAGGTATTGTGAATAAAAAGGTATTTCCTTTTGAGGGCTGGGTCCAGTGTTTCCATTCTCAGAATTACAACCTCATGCATCTTAAAGCACCATGCTGGAATTCAGGCTTCTGAAGACAAACAGCCTCTGTTGCAGCACACACGATAAAGGAAGATCTTGTAGACATTGCAGGCAAAGACAACCGTCTGTGGCCCACCAAGGTTTTGTCAGCAATGGGAAAGTAAAAAGGATGTCCGCTCCTGCAAGGCCACTCTACCTGATTGAGAGCAGTATCAACAGAGTGCTTTCTCAGCAAGGTGTGCAGCACTGAGTGCTACATGATATCCATTGAACAGGAAGTGACAAGCCAGCCAAGTGCCCAAGACCTCGAGAGCTCCAAGGAGATGTCCAACACAGTGCAGCACAGTGAACAAGTCTGTTCCCACTGGCTTAAGAGGAAGATGCCTTTTAAGCCTGCGTTGATGGAGAGCTGAGCTTTCCAGGCTGGGAGGTGACTTTCGCAATGCTTGTCACAGCAACACCTTCCTGACATTCATCTGTGGCCTCTTGTGCTTTGGTTCTGTAGTTCCTACCTTCAACCTCCTGAATGGCTGCAGGACCTGCAACATTCAAACTCTGAATGGCTGACCAGTCATGTATAGTTGGCTCGGCCACAGTAATGACCTCACTCTTGCTTTAATGTAAATTAGAATGACTAGGACTCCTTGTGTAGTCCAAACAAATTTCCAGCACAAAAAGGCTACTGCGCGGGCTCTGACCATAGTCACAAATGAAGTTACAATATATGACAATTTCCTACCCCTGCTTGGGCGGAAAACAGCAAAGATAGTGAGCCAAAAAGACAGCCCTTAAACTACGGGATTAACCATTTTGGCCACTTGTGTGGTAAAATGACCACTTAAGTGGTAGAAATGTAAAGGTGCACAGGCAAGCATCCACAAAATGGGGTACCACAGCCTTCACCTTGTCTGGGCTACACTAGTTAAGGGAAAAATAAATAACCTTTAATAAAAGGCAGAACAAGGTTCTGCTCCACTATTTTCTTGAGAGGTAGTAGTGCTAAACAATACCTTTTATATATGAAACAACATTCACCCATACTGGTAGCCTTAAGGACTCACCAGGGTCTCCAAAACAAAATCAGTTGTGCTAGTGGGTAAAAAGGTGCCCCTTGCTACAAATAGGTCAGGTTCACACTGGCGGTCAGCAAGTATGCGGGAAGAAAGGGCTAGGATTGTTGCAGAAGAAATACCTTTCTGAGCATTGGCGCCAGTGCCTTCACAGCTCCCACCAGTATCTGGGCTAGAGCTCCCAGCTGCCTTCTCATCAGCCTCTTCTGTCCAGGCCTGGTCCGTGTCCGCCTCTGGGGACATGTTCATAGCAGGCCCTCTAGTCTAAACTTTTCTTAAGCCGGTCATGTCTTCAGTGTTACTCACTTGCTTGGCCAACTGTAGTAGTGTGTCCTTTTGAATATATGGCTTATTTGTGTTCTCCAATGCAAGGTCTGGCTGTCTCCTCTTCTCATCCCACTACAAAACGTCTAGCACCCTCGGGTGATGGCATTCATTGTCCAAACAAGTGCACCTGGTTGGTGGGTCCATGTTCCCGTTAGTGTGTATGTTCGTGATAGCTTCCCTCTTAATGCTTCCACCCCATCCCTCCCCCCACGCCCCTGCAGTAAGTGTGTATTCATCTTGTGTTGTGCATGCTTTTATAATTGGATGCGGTTCAGACTCTGGCTCCTGTAGTCAGTTTTTAAAAATGCATCTGGGCCATTGGGATCAGCAAGTGGTATCATGGTGGCTGAACAAATTCACATTCCAGCTTCCATTCTTGCACCTGTTAGGGGGATTTTCCTTAGGCAGTGTTTCCAGTGCCCAGGCACATCTACAGGACCTGGTTCACAGGGTTTCCTTTTCAATATGCAAGGGGTAGGGTGGTACAGCAGCCCGGGCCGAACTCTCAGGGGGTGTGCAGGGTGGTGAAGAGGTACAGTAAATACTTTTAATAGAGACCGAGAAAATGATGCACTTAGTGTATTTTTCAAAAAATATAATTGTTCTATAGATAAGGCAAAGGGGTAAAAATCACTAGTTACAAGTAAGTAAAACTTTGTAAGATAAATGTACATCAAGCAACAATATTTTAAAGTCTAAAGGTTCTTGGCAGTTCTGAAAAGAAAGTATTTTTCAGAGGATGAGTTCTTGTAGAAGGGAAAAGGCTTTTTCCGTTTTATTATTTATTTGAAATGGAGGGAAAATATTCAGTGGAAATTCAATGGGATAAATGATTGTAGGAAAGCTGTGTTCTTTGCGCAAAAGGTTTTTCCTTTGCGAAAAAGTGCACACAATTGCAGTCCCAATGTTCTGGCCGCATCTGAAGGATGGCGGAGCATTGGATACAAAGAGGGGACTCCCCGATGAGGATCAAGATGATCAAGAAGCCCTCCAGTGGCATCATGGAGGGGTGGGGGGGGGAATTCCAGTGTCCTGAGGCCAGTCCTGGTGTGATGTGTTGGTTCCACCAGGTGTACATTTGTAAGGTTTTCCATAGACCTCCCCCACGTAGACGTCAGCAAAGGTGCACTGGTACAGAGGGGGCCAACGGACCCCTGGGAGGACAGATTGTTAAAGATGCTCTGCCGACCATACTGGCAGTGTCATAGAGAAGTCCTTAGGATTTCTCATAAGGTTTAAATACCTTCTCTTGGGTGAACTACTTTTTCCAAGAGTAGTAAAGTGAAATTGGCTTTGCTTACCTGTTTTTCCTATGTAGATCCAGTACACCCCATCTTATGTGGAAGTACTGGAGGGTACCTTAGTAGCCCTTTTCCTACTTACTCATGTAAATTTGTTTGTTATTCTGACTGTATTTAATGGCTGGTGGCAGTGGTTTAATTTTCCTACCATTGTGCGTTTTTACCGCAGGCTTAATTCTCAGCTGCACTATTGCACCCATGGGGGCCCATTTTGTCAAAATGGCCCGGTCTTCTTTTTTCGCCATTTCTTGCTTGTGAGGTCTTTCTTGGGTTTTACTCTACACGCCAAACCAGGTTTAACCCTTTTGTTCGTTTTGCCTTTGGCGGGCTTCAGTGCTGAAACCCGCCGCTGGCTCCAGTGTGTCTGGCAGGGCAGGAAGCAAGGGAGGTGCCCGAAACTCCCTGTCCGTAGTCTCCTTGGTTACCTGAATGCACCCAGTGCTGATTGGCTGGCTGGCTGGCTGCTGTGAGTGACAGCCAGGCTGTGCATGAATGGCAGAAACCTACATAAAAGGCCTGCATCTCTGGACGTCCGACAAAGGAAACTGGAAAAGAAGCTTGCTGCAGACTCCACGACCGTTGAACTGCCCGGTGAAGCCCTGCTGCAATGCTGAAGCTCCAACTCCGAATCGACTAGAGAAGCCCAGAACGGACGACTTCTTCCCGTGGGTTGGTGGGACCAACTGACCCCAAGACTAACTGTGCTGGAAGACCTTTCCCTGCTGGCTGTACTTCTACCGAGTTCCAGGGGTCAGGAAACCCAAAATCGAGTGCATCATCTTTAAGCTGGACCAGAGCTCCAGGAAGATCCTGAGGATCCTCCCGAAGCAGGACGATCCAAGTCTGAGTCACCTCACCAGAGTGCTGTACTCCGGAAGAAAAGGAATCCCATCAAGTGTCCCACAACCCCGGTGGTGCTATTTGCCGGTAGCTGAAACTGCGAAGTGCCGCTGATCTGAAAAGAGCCCATAGCCACCGACGAACTTCAAACTGCAGTGCAGGAGTGCCCCAGATGTCCTCCCGCTTGTCCCCACGACTGATGCCCAGGAGCCCTGGATCTGCAAGACTGCAACCAGAACAGAAGCCAGCTGGATCATCTTCTTCAAACCTAAGGTACTGTGCTGACTAAAAGGTACTTACCTCTTTTGTCTGTAAGTTGCTTGTTCTTACTGGAGACTTGCAGTGGCTACTTTTTGCAGAGTTGATTTCAGCTCTGCCCTTCACAAGCCTCACAGCTTGTGGCCCAAAGGTGGTTTTATTACAAACTCTCTAAACTTTGTGTAAGACTGTTGTGCTATCTCAAGAAGTGCCTCAGCTCCCTAGACATTGCTCAAATTGACTTTGGCTGTCCTGGCTCCCTGCAGATTATTTTGCCCCATTGACTTTTGTTCTAACTGTCCCTCATAGTTAGGTAGTGCATATGTTTAACTTGTATTGCTGAGAAAGATCTAACCTAGACTTCATTGGGAGATTTAAAAGTATTCACATGCTCTAAGAACCTGTTAACCTTTTTCCTTCCTTAACATGTTTCTTTTCCAAAACCTCAGAATTGCATTAAGTGTAAAAAGTGATATAGTAATGCCAAACATACTCTTACATCCCGTCCCCTTTCCACCATACTGCATGGGCATCCCTTCCAAGGAATGGGAGACAGAACCTTTTTCACCAGAAAAAAACCTTCTTCCCCTTTAAATTTAGAGGCGCGCAGGGGTGCGGCCCTGGGAGCATGTGCTACCCTGACTCCGCACCCCAGCGCCACTCCTCAGTCCCCTTTTCCACGTCGACGGGAACAGACCGATTTCACCAGCGCTCCAGGGTTTGGCTTTAGCCATGTAATACCACGCGCTCTTCCCCCGAACTCCTCTTCTTCTATCTTTTTGTCTTCTCTTTGTCACAGGTACTCGCTTCTCTGGCGTCACGCTCCTCCCGGGCGCTTGTCAACTTCAGCAGGTGTCCAGCCTGCGAAGGGCTCTTCCCTACCTCTGACCCCCACACTCTGTCTTCACTGCTTTGGCCCTCACCATGGCTGGCAAGGTTGTACTGCGTGCGACGCACTGACTCCACGCGCACTGAAGAACAGGCTTACTAGGTGGAGAGAGCTCTTCGAAAGGTCGCCTCCAGAGGTCTTGAAGAACTTCGTTAAGCACAGATCGAGGCCCAAAGATGGGCCGCTATTTTCCATCACACCCCGTAAGGGCAACTTCTTCCTGAGGAAACGCCCAAGTGGGAGTAACCTCTAGGGTTCTACTACCAGCACACGCACCAAGGCTACTACAACTACCGGCCAAGGGTTCTTCAGATCCTTCCGGAACCAGTGCTGAAGGACCGCAAGGTTCTTTTACCAGGTGTACACCCGAGGGGCAACGCCCTAGTACTGGCTCAATGTCCGAGGGGGCGCCCACACGCAGCACTACCGGGAACAATGCCGGGGGCAACACGCCTTCCAGGCCCAGACCTGAGGTGTCAGGTAGGCTCCGCAACCAAGAGTTCTGGAGGAGGCCGGACCCAGTGAGCCAGGCACCACGACTTTGGCACGCAGCTTGACAAAATGGGCGCCGTGCCAGATAACATGGCTGCTCATCCGATGCCACTCCTAGGGAACAGAGCAGGCGGGTGAACAAGTTTCAAGGTGGAACTGGTGTCAACCAGGTATGTGTCCTGTAGTTTATCCATCAGCAGCGCAGAGCAGGTTTCCCCTGCTACCTAGACGGTGTGTGCTCTGGCCCGAGCATCCCCCAGCCACTCAGTCAACATTCCCTGCCTCCGCTTCTGCCTCCGAAGACAGGTTCTCCGAAAAGGTTGTTTCGAGGGGATTGGGTCCTCCAACGTATTCCATATCTATGACAGTAATCACCACAGCTATGCTGCTTCGGAAAATCTTTCTGCGTCCTGCGTCGATGACGACGTCCTCGAGGGCCTCCGTCGAGCCGACGTCACCGGATGTTATAAGTAGGATGCACGACGCCCGTAGCCTCAGTTCCTTTTTTTCCAAGAGCGTGTTCGCTTAGGAAGTCTCGGCACGCCTCGATTCTACTGAATCCTGTTCTTTCGGTTCTTCGAACCTGTTTCTTCGTTGCTATCGACTATGATGTCTTCGGCTTCTTCCACCCCGCGGTCTGGGTTTAAGAAGTGTCGGGTGTGCGGGTCCAAGATGTTGCTGACGGATACGCACAACGCTTGCCTCTGGTGCCTCGGGGAGGACCATGATACGGACAACTGTCGACTGCCAATCGCTCACATCGAAGGCCTTGCGGGAGCGTAAGAAGAAGCTGTCGGTGGGTAAGGGGGCCAAGCCCTGGAAGTCGCGTTCCACTGGTCTTTCGAAGGACGATTCGTGGGGTGACTCTCCGCATCGTCATCGGGAGTCTGGGGGTTCTCGGTCTGGGAGTCGGTCCCGCCATTCCTCTGCCTCTTCGAGGCACTCCAGGAAGCGCCATCACCGGTCGCCTTTCCCGTCCTCTTCCGGGGACTCCGCCCATCGGCGGGTTGATTGTCCCAACAAGCATTCCACTACTGAGGCATGGGATTCCTTCCGAAAGGAGATGTTGGCGATTTTTCAATCGCAGGGCTCCGGTCCGTCCGCGCCGTCTGAGGACGCCAGTCGTGGCCGTGCTAGAGACACCGCTCGTCCGCCTTCGGGCTCGAGCAGGCGTTGCTACCACCGGGCGCCTTCGAGGTCCCGGTCGGACAAGGATGGTCGCTCTAGACATGCCTGTTCCAGGTCTCGGTCCTCAACGTCATCGAGACCGTGTGAACCTGTGAAGTCTTCGAGGAAGACATTGACGCCGAGGTCGTCGACGGACTCTCTCAAGGCCCCGCCTCTGAGGAAGTAGTCGATGCCATCGGCGCCCAGGCTGTCGAGAGACATGCTCGGGGCTCTGCCCTTGAGGCCTGTGTCGACGCTGTCGGTTCCGCGCTCGACGCTGGTTCCATCGACGCCCTCAACCCCTTTCGAGGGGGTTTTGTCAGGGATGCCTTGTGGTACGGGGGAACCCCCTAGAAAAGCTCTGGCTAAGGCAAAACATGTCTTTGTTCCTTTTTCGGTTCCCTCTTTCCAGCCTCTGGATTATATTTCTGAGGTGGATGAGTGTTCTGAGGAAGGGGTGGTTCCTGCTGAGGTCCCTGATGACATTGTTTCTGGTCATAGCCAGCTTGAGAACCTGCGCCAGTCATTGCATGACGCCAGTGGGCTAGACACCTCTCCGGAGGTGGAATTTGGTAGGCCAGAGCCTGGCACGCATGCCGACTCCTCTTATCGGCGCCTGATGTCGAGGGTCACGGATTACCTGGGGTGGTCTGCCCTCCCTGTGGATTTTCAGCAGGATGACCTAACTGATATCCTGGACCATGGGCCACCAACTGACCCGGCGCTGCGGCTTGGACTTCTCCGGAGAGTCTCCCGGCAGTGAGCAAGTCCTTGCCGAAGAAATATCGCCCAGCCAGTGGCGACCCCTGCTACTTGACCACGCACCCCACTCCGGAAAGTTTGGTGGTGCAGGCGGCTACGGCCCCGCAAAGCAGGCGTCGTACCCTACCATCCCTCCTGATGGGGACGACAAACATTTTGACGGCTGGGTGAAGAAGGTATTTTCTTCTGGGGGTATGGCGCTTCAGGCTGCCAACTCCGTTTGTGCCTTGTCTCGTTTCACGCACACTCTGTGGAACTGTATTTCCCTAGCGGCTGATCATATTCCCGAAGGGGAGGAACGGGATGCTTTCCTTGCTATCGTGCAGGATGGCAAGGATGCCATGTGTGAATCCGTTCAGTCGGGTCTGGACATTGGATTGCATAAGCCGGTCCATGGCGGCGAGCACCGTAATACGCAGGTTTGCGTGGTTGCGGAAGTCGGGTTTTGCTCCTGATGTGCAGGCCCGCCTCCTCAACATGCCCTTTGATGGTGAACATTTTTTTTGCAGCAAGGCTGACGAGAGTCTTGAGAGGTTGCAGACCTCCAAAGCTGCAGCGAAGTCGTTGGGCGCTGCAGTCCACCAACCTCCGCCTTTTCGTCCCAGGGGACAGCATTGGAGGGGAGGTTCCTTTCGATATTACTCGTCCTTTAGTAAATCGAGAGGAGCTGCTAGTCAAAGGGGCAACCGTAGGAGTGCCAGAGGTGGAAAACAAGGTACTCGAGGTGCCAAGGCCGCGCAAGCAGTTGCCTCTTTGCCCTCAGGCACTGCCGCAGCCGCTTCAGCTCAGTCATGAGGCCCATGCTTCTCCGGTTGGGGGAAGGCTGGCGCAGTATCTTGTAGAATGGCGTGCCATTACTTCAGATGTGTGGGTTCTGGAGATCATTGCCTACGGCTACTGTCTTCCTTTCCGGCAGAGGCCTCACGACAATCCACCAGGGAACCTCTCTTTGAAGAGTCCGGATCTGCTCCTTGTGCAGGAAATTCAATCCCTGCTGGAGAAAGGCGCTATAGAACTGGTGCCTTTAGCGGAGAGGAACAAGGGATGGTATTCCCCTTATTTTTTTTGATTTCAAAGACGGAGGATTGAGACCCATCATGGACTTGCGCGGTTTGAACAAGCTCCTCAGGAAGGACAAGTTCAAGATGGTTACTCTTTCTCAAGTCCCCCAGGCCCTTCAACTTCAGGACTGGTTGGTGTCTCTTGACCTCAAGGAAACTTATTTTCATGTGCCGATCCATCTAAAGCACAAGAAGTACCTGAGGTTCGCGGTTGGCGACTCACACTTTCAGTTTCGGGTTCTGCCGTTCGGATTGACCTCTGCCCCAAGGGTCTTCACCAAGCTCATGGTGGTTGTGGCAGCGCATCTCAGGAAAGGGGGGATTCACATCTACCCCTACCTGGACGATTGGTTGATCAGTCCAGACTCCATATCAATCTGTTGGAGCTGAGGGACGTCAGGCTTGCCCTGAAGGCTTTTCTGCCGACTGTGTGAGGAAAGAATGTCCTGATGCACTACCTCAACAAAAAGGGGGGGCAGGGTCACTTCCTCTGTGCAGGGAGGTGATGCAGCTCTGGTTCTGGGCCATCCAGCAGGGAATTTCGATCTCAGCAGTTCATCTGGCCGGAGACGAAAACGAGACGGCGGAGGCTCTGAGCAGGCAGAGCGCAATCTCTCACGAGTGGGAGTTGGCTCAGGAGATTCTCCTGGAGATCTTCACGCTTTGGGGGACCCCTCAAGTGGATCTCTTCGCCTCCAGTGTCAACCGGAAGTGCGAAAGTTCTGCTCGCGGACATTTCCTCCAAAAGGAGCCCTAGGAGGCGCATTCGTGGTGGAGTGGTCATTCCCACTGCTGTACGTGTTTCCTCCAGTCCCCGACATCCCGAAAGTGCTGCGGAGGTTAGAGGTTCGGTTCCCGGGTGATCTTCATTGCTCCGGCATGGGCCAGGAGGACGTGGTACCCGGACCTTCTCGACTTGTCCATCTGCCCTCCACGTAGTCTTCCCTACGGAGACGATCTGCTCTCACGGGAGGGGTGTCAGGTTCTCCATCCAGAGGTCAGATCCCTCAACCTTCACGCTTGGCTTGTGAAAGGTTGAGGTATAAGGATTGTGACCTCCCTGAAGACGTGATGGAGGTGTTGCTTTCGGCCAGACGGCCGGCAACTAAGTCCCTGTACCGTTGCCGTTGGAGAAAGTTCTGCGACTGGTGCAGGGTTCAGAATGTGGATCCTTTTTCATGTGACATTCCTGTAGTCTGTCTTTTTTGCTTTCTTTAGCCCACAGGGGCTTGCAAGTGGGTACCATTAAAGGTTACCTGGCAGCACTGTCCATATTTAAGCGCTCGTCTGAGGAGTGTTCTTATTTTAAAATTCCTTTAATTTCTCCGTTTCTGAAAGGGCTCACTAATGTGTTCCCTCTGTCACCTTTCAAGGTGCCCGGTTGGGATTTGAACCTTGTTCTCAAGTTTCTAATGGGTGCTCCTTTTGAGCCTTTACATTCCTGTCCTTTGAGGCTGTTAACCCTTAAAACTGTATTTTTAGTTGCGGTCACTTCTGTTAAGACGGATTTCTGAACTCTGTCCTGGTGGCGCAGAAGTTCAGAAGGCCAACCTAATTACTTGGAACAGGGTAACCTCTGGACGAGCCAGACCAATCAGGGTAGCGATCGCGACGGTCAAGACTAGGTCTCAAGAGGGGTGAGGGTGACTGAAAGCCCGCAATGAGCACACAAAGCAAGGACTCTTACAAACTACTCCAAACAGGTGCTATATTAAAAATATATACACATTTATTCCAAGGCCTTTAAAACAATGACCGTAGCGAGAAATCACAATACAACTCTAGTAAACCAACACATACCATACCAATACAATATATATACAAATACAACAAGTCTCAAGCGTTAGATGCACGAAATGTGTAGTCCACCTAAAAGGGAAGGAAAACAGGCAGTGCGAAATAATGCTTAGACCCAGTCCGCCTTCAGAGGCACCTAACTAAAAGGAAGTCCGAGCCCTGCGAAGAGTGGAGCATTGTGCTCAAAAGTACCTGCACACGCTGGTGCCAACGGGCAAAAAGGGGAGTCTCTTCGAGGGAAATCAGGTAGTTCAGTTTAGTGCACAAATGAAGAACAAGTTCCGCGACTCAAGCGCAGCCTCCACTGTGGGCAGAAGCAGAGCGCGAGTACGGAAAAGGGTGCTGTTTTGACACAGCGGGGAAAAGCTATGGGCTCCTGCAGGAGGGCGACCAGTTCCTAGCTATGCTACTCACCGGTCCCCGATGCAAGCAGACCCAGGCTTCTCCGCGTCAGTTTCAGTCGCTGGCAGGTTCGGAAGAGCAGGGAACGTCTTGTCGTCGTGTTGAGTCTGCAGCAGCAGAGTTGAGTAAAAGACGTACCAAACGAAGAAACCCGCACAGTTTGTTACCACAGCAGGGCAACGGAGCGGCCGTGTGTATCTGAGCCAAATGTACACTACTCACTTCAGACCTGGGAACGCCAAGTGTACGAAGCGTGTGAGAGTGACCAGGACTCAAAATATTACACAACCTGGCGGCGGTTACAGAGCAAGACTCCTGTGTAGGCTGGTCAGTCTACTGGATGGCCCAGAGACGCTTCCGAAGGCTTACTAGCAGGAGATGGTGAAGATGCCGAGAATAGCAGTCCCCGCTATTCCAAGGGTCGAAGTACCAGTACAGGCCTTCTGGTTCGATCAAAGGTAAAAAGGGTTTCACAAGGCGACAGCAGTGCAGAGGAGAAGTCCTTCAGCGGGTCACCAGCGATTCCTCGGTTCAGCCTCTTGGTTGCAGGATACTTGGCTCCTGTATTCCTTTGTTCGTGAGAACTCAGGAGATCGACATGGTAGTGGTGTTTCCAGCCCCCTCTTATCCACGGTTCCCTTCGCGCCAAAATGGAGGGGACCCAATGGGAGATCCGCTCATCAACACTCACACCATTCGTGGACCAATCACGGACCACGGTGGTCCCAGGCATTCACACCACCCTAGACTCTCTGGCACCCAGGATGTGTATTGGGACCAGACATCCCAACCCACATCCTGGAGGCACACACAAGACATGTAGAAGCCCGCGAAAGCATCTGTGTTTCGCGGGAAAGTACATGCCCAAATAAGGAAGGCCCCGGGTCGGCTCGACCTGGGAAAGGTGAAGGGAGCAAGACGGTCAGCGGACAGGACAAAGGAGCCTCGTGGTCTGGCCATTTTGGGAGCCAGGCCACCATTTTGGGTTAAGCGCGAGAAACGCGCTTAGAACGCCAAAAGGAGCTCAAAACACAAGAAACGATCGCTGCCACCATTCCCGTCCGTGAATCACTTGCACCGATCAGTTACAATCCTAAACGAGTATCTAGGGCCTGTAGAAGGCTAGAGACCCAAGAGAGCTATAACTTAGCTTACAGTGCCCTCTTGTGTCATGTTGCACGAAAGCCGCAACATGATAAAAGAAACTACGGAAAACAGCGTTTCTCGGTACTGACTGTCTTAAGGGCATGTCAGTTTCCCCGTAAGAAAGGAGCAAAAGCCCAGAGGAGTGCGGCAGAAGGCTGCACTTCTCTGGCAAAGTCGAGAACAAGGTGTAAAACAACAGCAAAAAGTTTAGGGGTTGCCACATGGAAGGAAAATTACCTACAATTACGAAATCTTTCCTAACAACTTCCGCTCGCAGAGTGAGTGAGTTACAGGCACTTTCAGTTAAGCCACCCTTCACTGTGTTTCATAAGGACAGGGTTGTCCTTAGAGTTCGTCCTTCCTTTCTTCCGAAGGTGGTGTCGGAATTTCATTTAAGTCAGAAGGTTGTTCTTCTGGCATTTTATCCTACGCATCCTGGAAAGGACGAGGAGAGGCTCCATAGGTTAGATCCTAGGAGGGCTTTGAGTTCCTACATTTCACACATGTCCCGGGTCAGAGTGGACGATCAGCTCTTTATTGGTTACGCTGGAAGGCGTTTGGGACAAGCTGTGACTAAGCAGACTTTGTCTAGATGGATTATCTTGGCAATTTCTGACTCCCCTGTAGGCTTACAGGCCCATTCAACTAGGGGTATGGCTGCCTCTACTGCCCTGCAGAGGAGTGTTCCTATTCGCAACATCTGTGATGCAGCCACTTGGGCTTCGGTCCATACTTTTGTACGTCACTGCTCCCTAGATTCTGTCCATGGGCAGGACCTGGCTTTTGGCAAGGCGGTCCTTTACTCTGCAATTTGATTGGGTATTCTAAATTCTTTTCCCACCTCCTTACGTTGGTACTGCTTTGGGAGTCTGTCATAGATATGAAATACGTCGGAGGACCCAACCCCCTCGAAGAACAAGTTACTCTCTTACCTGGTAACGTTCTTTCGATGGGATGGACCGACGACGTATTCCATATCGCTCCCTCCCTGCCTTCCCCGCTACAGAATTTCTTATGCGATTGCAGCTTACATTCCGCAAGGCTTTCTTTGGTCCTACTCGCAGAAGATTGGTGCCACACGTTCTGGGAAAAAACTACAACTGAGGCTATGGGTGTCGTGCGTCCTACTTATAACATGCAGTGACGTTGGCTCGACGGAGGCCCTCGAGGACGGCGTGTCGATGTCATCGACGCAGGACGCAGACGCCGAAAGATTTTCCGAAGCAGCACATCTGTGGTGATTACTGTCATAGATATGGAATACGTCGCCGGACCATCCCATCGAAAGAACGTTACCAGGTAAGAGAGTAACTTGTTCTTTGGCACTGATGCGAACCCCCCAGATGGGGGCCATCCTACGGGATGCTGTCAGGGACTTGCTCCCTCCGATCACTCCACCGACCGGCGCACATAGTCATTCCTCCCATGGCTCTGGCACCACAGGCCCCAGCGCAGCCCCCGTTGCCGGCTCCTCCGATTCCGGCTCCCCTGTCTCCCACAGTACAGGCGGTTCCACATCCGCCTCCGTAGCAGGCTCCGGTCTCCACACTGCAGCTCACGGCGCCCAGCACTCCTCCACCCACTCCGGACGAGCCAAACACTCTGGTGGACACAGATGAGGAGGAGGGCCCTGACATGCCGTCGTCATCGAAGGCCTTCCACGACAGGCTTGCAGGTTTTGGCAGAATATCTGGGCCTTCCTCAACCTGAGGTCGAGCTGCCAAGACCCCCTCCTCGGGGTGAAGTCCTCACCCTACGACCCCCTACCAAAACGGATAAAGATGCCGTGCTCTGGCCAAGAAGGGGTGGCTCAAGCCACACTCTGCCCAACCTGTCAATCGGCGCATCAATGCCAAGTATAGACAGATGGAAGGGGATACACTCTTGTTAGCAACGCACCCCAAGCCACATTCTTCGGTGATCGCTGCAGCGTCACTCTACTCTAGGCCTCAGTCATCCTCGGCCACCTCGTCCTCGACGATGCTAGACAAGGAAGAGATCTTGGAGGCATACGGGAAGAAGCTGTACTCGAACACCTCCCTGCACCTGCGTCAGGACAACGGGAATGCTATGCTGGCATCTGCTAACCAGAGGTTGTAGCGGAAAATAGCAGACTTCCGGTGCAGAGTCAGATCAAGGCGGGTCTAGGAGAATCCAGGCTGTTAGCGCAGGACATCATGGATTCCACAGTGGCCCACATCAATACCTCTTGCCGGGCCATCTGCATCGCCACGAACATGAGAAGGACGGCCTGGCTTTGGGCTACTAAGTTTAACCCCTGAGGTCCAGGGACGCATATTGGACCTTCCGTTCAAGGATTGTGACTACTTC
This sequence comes from Ambystoma mexicanum, assembly GCF_040938575.1. NCBI lineage: Eukaryota > Metazoa > Chordata > Amphibia > Caudata > Ambystomatidae > Ambystoma > Ambystoma mexicanum. The sequence goes on from NC_090934.1 coordinate 1,180,924,511, forward strand.
CACTCTACCACTGTCAAGGAATTAGATCAAAAGAACAGCTTGCATACTGCAAAGTCTTTATCCTGATGAAGGCCACACCCAAGGTGTACACCCAGTTGCATCAACGCTCCGACAAGGGGGGGGCGTTTGGGGAATTCTGGGGATTCCAGGAACAGAGGTTGAGAAAACCTGACCGCTCTCCGAGTCAGCCACCGGCGCAAGCAACAAAAAGGGGGGGGGGAGCAGGGGCTTCTTCCTGTCCCACTCCTCAGCAGCAGCCTCTGACGGAAAAAAAGGCATGATGCGTCCCTTTGGGCCTCGTGGGTGGCAGGCTTGCCTCTCCCGTGCATTTCTGGCACCAGAACTTTACGGACCCCTGGATCCTCTCTATAGTATCCAAGAGGTACTGCCTAGCGATACCTCCCTCTCCTCCCTCCTCCCCTCCGCTCCCACAGATTGGGACGGCAACTCTGTTGACGGAGATCCAGTCGCTCGTCGAGAGCCAAGCAGTGGAAGAAGTGCCATCACCCGAGAGAGGCTTAGGCTTCTATTCCATAATTTTCGCCATACAAAAGAACCAGGCTGGCCTGAGTGTTGTGTTGGACCTATCCATCCTCAACCTCTCCCTCACTCTTCAGAAATTCAAGATGGTTACGGCAGCACTCATTGCGGAGACACTAGATGGGGGAGACTGGATGTGCTGCCTGGATCTGAAGGACGCCTACTTACACGTCCCAATTTGGCAACCTCATTGCTCCTTTCTACGCTTCAGGATCATGGGTTGTCCTGTTCAGTATAAGGTGCTACCCTTTGGCCTCAACTCAGCCCCCAGGGTATTAACCAGACTCATGAAAGCAGTGGCAGACCTCACCCGGGGCCCAGGGTCACCATATCGACCCTTACCTGGACGTGACGAGCGAGATCCCCGGATGGGGTTACCCACACTTCCTCCGTGCTGATGAACACTCCATGACCTGGGGATCACTGTCAGCCTGATGAAGTCTCAGCTGCAGCCCGTGCAGAGTCTCATCTTCCTGGGCCTCATCTGGGATTCGAGCTCCGAGAAGGTTTTTCCCTCAGAAGGCCATGACGCAGTGACCTCAGCCTGGTGGTACCAGCACCTTCTGGGTATCATGGCAGCGGTCCTCCTGGCCATGCCACACATGAGGCTCCGGATGAGGAGACTACAGCTGCACTTTGCAGCCTCATGGAATCATCAGAGGGGCTCCCAAGCGTAGCTGGGCAGCATACCCCCTTCCCTCCACTCAGACCTCTCGTGGTGGTCCAGGGACTGCAACCTGTGGACAGACAGGCCCTTCCGGCAGCTATCTCCGCAGACCATCATCACTACGGACGCCTCCCTTGATGGCTGGGGAGCCACTCTGGAAAGCCACACGTTCCACAGAGTCTGGACCCGGCAGGAGCAGTAGTCGCATATCAACTGGCTGGAGCGTAGAGCCATTTGGGTAGCCCTCAGAGCCTTCCTTCCACTCATTGGGGGCAAGACCGTCCTTATCCAGACCGACAACTCCACCAGCATGTACTATGTCAACAAGCAGGGGGGTACCAGGTCCCCTCCGCTGTGTAGCCTAGCGGTCAGCATGTAGGAATGGGCCCTGGAAAACATCTACCTCATGGCTGTCCCGGGGGAAGCCAACTTGGAAGCGGACAGGTTCAGCAGGCTGGGAGCGGACAATTGCGAATGGCAATTGAACGACTAGGTGTTGCAGGTGGTCTTCAACACTTGGGGCCACCCTCAGGTGGATCTCTTTGCCTCCTGGAAGAACAGGAATTGCCATCAGTTTGCGTCCTGGCAGTGGCTGGGCCCCGGCTCCCTGGTAGACGCATTGCAGATTCAATGGGAAGGCATGACAGCGTATGCCTTTCCTCCCACACCCTGGATCCCCAGGGTACTCTGCAAGATGAAGGAAGCTTGTCACCTCAGCATCATCTTGATAGCTCCCTGGTGGCCGGTGAGAGCGTGGTTCTCCGAACTGCTCAGCCTCACGGACAGGCCACCCATTCACCTTCCGCTGAGCCCGGCACCTCTCCTGTCCAACCAGAGGGGCAGGGTCCTCCACCCCACGCGTCAGAAGTTAGCCCTCGCAGCATGGTTCCTGAGCAGATCACCCTCAAGCACCTGAGCCAATCAAGGGCTAACCTGGAGATCATTCAGGGCGCCAGGAGCAAGGCTACCAGGGGCCAATATAAGAGCAAATGGAGCAGATCCTGTCACTGGGCGTACTCACAGGAGATCGACCTCCTTACATGCACGCTGGGCGACATGCTCTCCTTCTCGGCGCACTTCGTGCACTCGGGCGTTCAGGTGGACACATGTCGCACATTCTCGGCAACCATAGGGACCTACAGAAATTCTGAGGAGCAGGTCTTCTCCTCCAACCGATTGTCAAGAAACATCTGGCAGGATTGTCCAGGCTTTACCTGGCCTTCAAAAGCCCACACCCCTTGTGGGACATCAACGTGGTGTTGGGCGCCTTGGTGCACAAACCATTAGAGCCAATGGCGTCTGCGGACATCAGGCTGGTCACCATTAAGATTGCTTTGCTGGTGGGACTTGCCTCCGTTCGCAGAGTCAGCGAGATCCAGGCTCTGGTGGCCTTAGAACCCTACATCCCTTTCCACAGGGACAAGGTAGTCCTGCGGACTCGCCCGCAATTCCTACCTAAGGTACCCTACGCCTTTCATCTAAACGAGGAAATAGTCTTGCCTATGTTCTTCGCTGACCACAAGGACGAGGCTCAGAGAGTCTTGCACTGTCTGGATGTCAGACGCGCTCGGAAATTCTTTCTGGACAGGACCAAGGGCATCCGCAAGTCGAACGCACTTTTTGTCCCATTCGGTGGCTCCAGACCTGGTTATCAGGCATCCAAGGCTTCTATTGCACGGTGGATGGTTGCAGCCATCAAAGAGGTCTAACGGGCAGCACAAACCAAAGCCAGGCAACATGCATGTTCACGCGGTCAGAGCCAAGGCCACGGCCATCGCCTTCCAGCCACAGTTCCCATTGTAAGTCATAAGCAGGGCGGCTACCCCTTCTACTTTCTGTAAGCATTGCTGCTTGGACGCTGGCTCTAAATCGGACGCGGCCTTCGGACAGGCGGTTCTAAGGAAATTATTTGCTTAAGGAGGGTCTCCTCTCCACCCTGGGGCTACATTCAGTTGTAATCGCTGATGCAGTATGGAGGAAAGGGGACGGGACATAAGAGTAATTATGAGTTACTCACTGTAGTGACTAACATACTTAGTCCATAGTCTCCTTTCCTCCATACGTCCCACCATCCTCCCCCCTAATAATACTGGTGCCATTAGGCAATGTTAAATATTGTCGACGCGTCAATGGGGACTTGGGAGTGGCGCTGGGGGTTGGAGTCAGGGTAGCGCATGCTCCCAGGACTGCACCCCCGCACGTGCCTCTAAATTTAAAGAAGAAATTTTTTTTCTGGTGAAAAAGGTTCCATCTCCCGTCCCTTGGAAGGGATGCCCATACAGTATGTAGGAAAGAGGACTATGGACTAAGAGTACATTAGGGACTGCGTTGAGTAACTCATTATTCTTAGTAATTGAAGTCACCTTGGGGTGTAGGAAGTGTGTGTGAGGCATCCCAAAAGGGTATCTACTTGCTCATCTTAAATCTGAGGGGGCGTTGTGGAGTGTATTTTTATGGTTGCGTGTTGCCCTTTCTAAAGAAGTTTTTTTTTTAAACTGACCGTTACATAATTATTTTACTAGAAAACCTTGAGTGTAAGTGTTATTTGGATACTTGTTATTGTGAATCTCAGTGTTGCACCTCTACAGCTCACATTTACACCTGTTGAGATAAGTCTAGCTGCTCGGTCACTCTACCAACTTTTGTAGTACAGACCTATACCAATAGGTGGGTTACCTGTTACCAAGAGGACAAGGCTGGTGTAGTCTCCCACAGGGTTACTGCATCCAATTTTTGCCTAACAACCCTAGCATTGGAATCTTCTATTTTTGGAACATTATTTTGCCAAGTTGTCTATGGGAAAGGAGCATAACCCTAGCGTTGGAATCTTGTATTTTTGGAATATTGTTTTGCGTCATTGTTCTACTAGAGAGACTGGGAACTTTTCTGTTGGTTGAAAACACAAAGGACACTTTTTACTTTGGGAAGAGATTATCCTTGCACAGTTACTTTAGGCTATTCGTGTTAAGGACAGAAGTAGGTTCTTGGGACAAGGCAACTTTTTTAGTTTCGGGGTTCCTGACAATTTCACTAGTTTCATTTGAGGTAGGGAAAGTCATCTTAGGTTTAGGGACAGAGGCATTTTTCCATCCTTTTATTAATAAATAAATGTTTATACTGAAAAATATGCCACCATTGTGTCTGAGCCTTACTTCTGCACCCTTACATTACAGGAATACAAAGAAAAGGGGGTGCTCCCCGTGGGAGATGTTTATATATTTTTGGCTTTCTCATGCTGAGGGGCTGCTTCCCCATTTACCCTTGCCCGCCCCCTGTGTATCCTCCGCTGGCATATTTCATAGCTAAGAAAGAAGAAGGAATGTTAATAGCAGTCCTGTACGAGGGTCTCTGTCATGAGTAGGAGGTGCAGTTCTCAGGGGCTCGAATGTAATGCGAGAGGGATCTCCAAGAGCAAATACCCAAACATCAGTGGACATACGTTATAAAACACACAAAAACTATCTCCCTGAAGCTGATCTGCTTCAAGGTTGTACTTCAGGCCAACATGACACCTAGGAAGTTACATAGAATGTACCCTGAGAGGCTGGATGCATGTGAGCAGTGTGGTGCACCAGACGCAGGATTTCTATACTTGAGCTGGAAGTACAGGTTGGTGGAGCCCTCCTGGAAGGAAGTGTTAATAATCCCTTCTAAAATGGTTGACTTGGAGGTGTAGGCATTGCCGCTGATGGGCCTGCTAGGTTTGAACAGGAAATCCCTCCGGGTTTTGGAAATATTGGGGCCTATCAATGAGATTAGCTAAAAGGTGCGTGGCTCGGGCATGGATGAAGGGCCTTGCTTCTACAGTCACTGTATGAATGGAGATGGCGAAATGTATGGATTACGACACCACATTTTCAAGAATGGTACCAATGTCCTGCAGACAGAAGGACATTTGGGGCCCATATAAAACATACCTAATAAGCAGGGACGAGGGTGGGAGTGATGAGGAACAGTTTGGATCCAAAGCTTGAACTTGCATAAGCTGGCGAAATGACGACATTGTAGATTTACGACAAAATGCCCTCCTGAATCTAAGATGATGCCTGGTCTAATGAATTCCCCTCATGAAGTTGTACTGTTTGTTTTGGTTTGTTTTGGAAAAATCAATAAATGCAAACCTATTTGTGTTCTTATGGGGTTTTGGGATCATGCCTTCCAAAAACTGTTGTACGCGGATTATGAAAATCAAGCTCTCACCTCTCCATTTTCGACTCTCTCCTCCTCACTTCGCCCACCAATCTACTGTCCCTTTGATATTTCATTCCACCAAGGTCTGGCCTCCACTTTTTCATGTTGCTCCTCCTCCTTTCCTTTTACTCCCCTATTCTACTGCTGTCACACTAGTACTCCTTCCTCCACACCACTCCTCGTTCCTCCACATCGCTCCTCGTTCCTCCACATTACTCCTCGCTCCTCCACATTACTCGTCCCTCCTCCACACTATTCCTTCCTCCTCCACATTACTCGTCCCTCCATACTACCACTATTCAGTCACTCTCCTTTCACTTGGTGTTCATTTGCTGCTCAATCGGTCATTACTCTATCCTTTCTAAACTCTTGCCACACAAACATGCACATTTTATTTGCAGTGCCTCTGCCATACTGTGGCCAATACCTCACCAGCTGAACAATTAGCTTTCACACAACGATTGTCTCTCCTGCCTCCTGCTAGTATCTTGGTGGACCTCCATCACTGCTGACTTCACAGAATAACCCACAATTCATGTTTCCTTTTGTTTTCGATGTTTATATGCTTCCCATGGTTCAGAATAGAGTCCCTATCTCTAATCAATTTAATTTGACCTTTTCCTTCTTGGAGGGGTGCAATGCGCAAAGCCTTAAATAGGGGTAAAGCCCTGCCCACGTTCTCCATGCAGTCTTGCAACGTGTCATGGATTGCGGCCTGGAATGGCAAGAGTTCCTGTTGGTGTTCCAAGCTTCAGCTTTGCCTGGTCTCCAAGTTAGTTCTTGAGAAAGCAGTGAGTATGTTATTTTAGGTCCTCTGTGTTCCATGGAGCCTCTGCCACGTGTCTCGGCTGCCCTGTCTGGTCTCTGGGTCTGCAACACACAGTGGCGGCTTCTGTGATCGGCTTTCCGGGTCCTGGATGGGGTGCATCAGAGCCGCAGGTAGTGGTTTCACTGGTTTGCACTAGCTCTCCTGGTTGTGGTATGCTGCTGTTTCCGGTATCAATATGGTTAGTGATGCACCTATTTTCCTTTTCTGTTTGAGGCGTGACGTTTTGGCAGTCTAGAGATCGTTTTGATTTCTTCTGTTTTTGACATTCTGAAATAAACAAGAAAACACTGGCAAGTTTTTGTATTTTGAGGTAAGGCTGGAAATATTGGTGGTCTACATTGAAACATACTAGCACAAGGAGGTGGGATAGGAATTGGGATCCTCCAAGCTGCCACTGTCCACCCAGGGTCAGGATGGTCTCTGGATAGCTCCCTGGTAGGCCTCACACCCCTGGCTGAGAGGGATTCCCATCCCCTTTTGACAAGGATAGGTTACTGGCCTTGTCGCACTAGATGAAGGATTGTGAACTGGGGTGCTTGCCTAGGATCAGGAAAATCTAGTTCAGAAGTCAGAGGATATCTGTGTCTTCTGCAAAGGGGCCCCAACGTATGGGGCAGGGAATGAAAGCAGAGTCAGGAGCTTCAGGGAGACTGGGATTTTGGACAGGTGAGGGGATCCCTCTGCCCCTGCTGGATCAGAGGAAAAGAGCACTGTAGCGTATTCCTCCTTTGTCGCCAGAGAAGCATAGCTCTGCAGTTTGTTTCAGTGGGGTGCTTGGCATGCTGGTGCAGAGCTTCAGTTACCTTTCTTGACCGCATGTCTTCCAGGTGTGCAGATTTGTGTTTCAGCACCAAAACAAGTTGAGTGGGTAAGGGGTATTGTATCCCAACACATAACGACGGTGATGTCTCCAGTCTCTTACCTAAAACCAAGTTATGTTAGAATATTTGGTGGCCAGCCAACTACTGGCCACTAACTCTGGCATCCCCAAGCACTTGTGGAGGGGTTTCACACAGAAGACCAAATCCTCACACTCCATTAATGACCTCAGCATAAGCCAGTCAGAATTATTGCAGCTTCTAACAGCCTCAGATCAGGCATTCAGACATCCTGTGGCCAAATATGGCCACTTCCCGCCACACAATTGGTTGCCATGTGACCACTCAGGACTTTGATGAGTGCAAAGACAACCTCGGTTTTAGTAATCTTGAAGAATGGGTCCAAAAGGACCCAAGTTGGACAGTTATTCCCCATAGTGGAGGATGTTTTTCACAAAGAAAAACAGGCACGATCCTGATGACTAAGAGAGAATGTAAATCCACCTTGGGGCACTGTTGGGCACCTTTGAGGCTCTCCTGCCTTGGGAGTCTTAAGAAGTCTGAAGACCACACACAAAATACAGATGCACTCTCTCATGGAGGCTTTATATTAAGCCAGTTCTAAACAAAATAATCTAGCTAAAATACAAAGAGGCAAGCATATCGGGTAAAACGAGGACTGTCCACATAACACCCCTGAAAGCAGCCATTTGAGGACAATTTGGTCTGGGGGTTTTCCCTTATTGCTGAAGGGTTTTCTACACTCTGGTTCGGGCTCCAGGCCGGGCCATGTGCATCAGAGATGTGCCATATAGAGTTGCAAGCAGGACCCTCTGTGTTTTTGCAATCACCCACTTGTTGCTTCTGAGTATTAAGCTGTCCTGGGGCTTATTTCCTCTGGGTTTATGGAAGCGCTCCCTCCTTGTTCCTCATAAAGCAAATCTTCCCTGGATGTCTGAGAGCTTTTTACTGACCTAAGCAGGTGTGGACCCCCTAAAGTGCCGGAGGGAGGACTGGAGGATCTCTGGCAATACTCTATTCATCCCCTACAAGAGATCACATTGCTTAGCTGTTTCTTCTCCTAACCCCCAGTGTCCCTCACTAGGCAATGAATATGGGTCATGGTCACAATGTGCAAGCATCGGAATATATAAGGAAGTGAGTGACTTTGTTTATCAGGCATTACACCTTTTTTGTTCTGCTGAAAGTGTTAACGTTTCATTGCTTTGAGTTTGCTTACTCTTTATATTTTACTGACAATGTTGAAGTAGCTTTGTATGGAATTTCAACTTGTTCTACAGTGCTTCAACTTTCACTTCAACTCTTCACTTCAATGTCTGGGGCCCGTGGCCTGTCCATGGGAATAGTTGTCCTTTCCCAATATGAGAGGGTTTGATTCCTCCTTCTCACCAGTCATCTTGGCATCAATCTTTACCTTACAGGCTCTAGAACAGAGGGGTGCAAGGGCTGCACCTGGCTGCTGTCTAGATCAGGCTGGCCACTGATATGAATGCTAACATTGTCCTGGTCAGTCTTGCCAGTCTCTGCCTTGCTTTTAGTAGGTTTGCTAGGGTGTTGGTGAGAGGGACACCTGCTTCTGGTTCCTGGGCTCGCTGACCACTTGCTAGCCTTCCCTTCAGGCTACTCTCCTCTCAGCACTTTGACCTCGTTGGGCTTGCCCTTTGTTTCCCCCCACTATCTGCTTTCTTTTGATTAACTCTGGACACCATCACGATGCTAGACAATGTGCGCTTACTGCACCCCCCCCCCAGTACTCTGCTGGTCCACCAGATGTAGAGTTTATCAGCATGATCTACTTTGTCTCTGCCTGCTTGAGCTTCTTTTCTGGCCTCCCATAGCTCCTGTCGTTTTTCTGTCCATAGCCTCCAGGGTTACGCTCGGAATCTTCCTCTCCCCAGCCTCTGGAGTATGTCTCCCCAACCTCTGGGTAATCCCTCTCCTTGCCCTTCCTCCGTTCTGTTCCTCCTAACTTCCACACTACAGCTGCTCTCCTCCAGTTCTCCCCTTCACCTCCCACTCTCATTTCCTCTCCTAGTCACCACCTCTCCTCCAGCCACACCCAAAGCACTCTTCTCATCCAACATGCTCCTTCTCCTGGTCACTGCTAGATCCAATCTCCCATACTACCTGGTTGTTCTGTGATGATCCTAAAATGTCCCATTCCAGCCACGGAGGTTGGCCTTTGAATAATGGGTGCAGAGGTGCATAGTCTGCACCCTGGACCTGTGATTGGCCAGAGTTTCCCTTTTGGGTGGCACCCCCTGCTGGTTTGTCTTTGGTTCGACAACCTCTTTGTTTCTTCTTGACAGCCTAGCATTTTGATCGTCTGAGGCCACATCTAGTGTGTGGCAGGTCCTGCACGTTTTTGTCTGCAGTTTCCTGAAGCTGCGTTGTAATGTATTTGTGATCAGAACATTTGTTTTTTTGAGAATCTTAAATTGTGAACTTGGGTTGATGCATGCAGCTTGCAAGCTACATCCAGAAGATTGCACTCTTGAGTCCCTTTCCTGTAGGATTGGCGTCTCCTTAGTTGTCTCTGAAATTGTATCTATGGAATTAAACTTCTTAAATGTGCCACATTGACAAAGTTAAGTCCCTGCCAATCACACAGGTGGGAGTGGGTAGACCAGGGGATCCTCCCCACACCAACCAGGGGCCCTGTGAAATGGCACCCAACCCCCGGGGTCATCTCAGCCAGGGCAGGGCACGTGATCACAAGGTGTTTGGACATTCAAGTAATCCTAAACAAAAGGGTGCTTGAAACAAGAGTATTATAAAATATTGATATCAGCCATGTATTGCAACCTTAACTCCTGCATTCAGTAAAGCAAAGTGTGAGGAGGTCAAGTTGGAGTACTTTGGTTTCTGCAAATGCTCACTAAAGACTTGTCAAGAAGGTTGTGCCTGCTGAATAGGTCATTAAATGGTGTGTGGCCAGCTCCAAAAAAAGTTTGTTCCCACTGTGGATACTGGCAAGTCCATGGGAGGCTGTTTACAATTGTGATTTTAAGATTTCAACTTCAAGATTTGTGCTTTAGCAAGTGTCCTGTAGATCTAGTGAGTTAGCGATTTGCAGAGACGTTTCTTTAAAACAAGGATAAATCTGTTTTAGGATAATACTAATGTTTTCCCCTTAGTAGTCCGGGCTACATCTTGGCAATTCCATCATACAGGTTGCATATAATCCAGGCCCCATAGTTTACCTGTGCACTGCATCTCAGTAGGACACTCCTACAAGCGGTTGCTATTGCCAAGGTACAGTCTATGAAACTGCTTTTGACCACAACTAATGATTTGGACTGAAACTGCATCTAGTGGGCTTGATTTCCATGTTTCAACCACACAGGCAGAGAAGTAGTTTTTGAAGGTCTGAAGTGCAAGAAAGGCACAAGTCATACTATCTTTCTAAGAAGTGTTACAGCCCAGATCTCCAGCGTATCGGCACTGTTAACAGTGTTTGCAATTGTCTGTTTCTGTACTCTGATGCAGAGCAGTTAAACATTGGACCAAACTATCTGGTGGTTGTGACACTGCTAGGCAGTCCTTCCACACTATGGGACGTCATGTGACAAGGCCAATATGCTGGCCTTGTCAAAAGGGGATGAGAACCCCTCTCGGCCAGTGATGGGAGGCGTACTAGGGAGAAATCCAGAGCCAGTCCTACCCCAGAGGTGCATGGTGGCAGTTGAGTGGGCCCCAAATTCTGCCTTCCCCCTCCCCTTGTGCCAGTCTGTTTTCTGAGTAGTCCTCCTTTGTCTTGTGTCAGATCTACTCGACAAAAGGCATGGCAGTGTTTTATGTTTGATCTAGAGAACAACCAGCAGAACATGAAAAGCAGAAATGGCAGAATGCAAACCTTTGTCCAGTGACACTCACCAGCTGCAGAAGAGCCAGACCCATCACTGTGTAGTGATGTAGCGTAACGACGGCGGGCACACGCAGCTGTGCCACCAACCACTGTAGACCACTAGGGACTTGATCGAGAGATGCAAACCCTTGCAACCATGATGCATATCTTCAAGGCGCCAGGAACACAAACCCTTAACCACGAACAAGGACATTCAGCTTCCCGGACCGCCATTGCTATTTAGTGGCAGGCCCGCAGAGGAAGTGAGTGGGGCTTAACCCGCTACTTGTAAGCTTTGCTGCCTTCAACATGTCCCTGTGCGAAAGCTAGGGTCAGATTGCCATGAATGAAGAACCAATCCAGAGAGGGGGAGCAGATAAAAGGAGACAACAAGAAGTGTGATTTATCTGGGTGCTGTCAGAGAGGACGAGGTGGAAGACCAAGAGACAATCGGGAGGGAAAAGGCACAGAAGAGTATGAAGACGATTTCTGGATAAGGTATGAGGTTTTCAGGGGAGAGGGGGGAGTAATATCAAAGCATCAAAGGGTAGAGGTGAGGCCTAGACGGTATGAGAGACCTCAGAGGAGGAAAAGAGTAGAAGCGGTGGACTTGGAGTGTAGTGGAGGAGGAGAAAGTGAGCTTTAGAGGAAAATATGGAATCAAGCAGGGTGTCTGCAAGGAACACATTTCCATATCCCTTTAGATCGCTAATAAAAGCTAGAGTACGGAAAATAAGGAAGTCCTTAAATGAGAAGGTCAAGGGCCTTTAGGTTAGGTCTCAGTTTATATAGAGAATTAGCATGCTGACGGTGAAATAATCGCTATTACTTAAGGGGCGTTTGGGCTAGGGAGTTGGTGGATTTGAGATGAGCAAGAGACAGGATTGCCCTAGAGCAGAGTGTTGTGCCATCTGTGACAGTCACTGACTTTAACCGATATCATGAAACACCATTTAAAAAGGGACTAGAAAATCCTGCTCAGACGTCTTTTCCTGGCTACAGTCTGGTGATTTGGCCTCTGCACCACAGGTAGTTGAAAAGCATTACAGAGAAAAGGGTGGATCTTCATCTTGTCTTGGTGGAGATGGTGTTGCAGCTGTGCAAGGTGCACTTTTGGCTGAAAGAGGGTGATTGAGAAGAAAGTCGGTTTGTTGCAAGAAGAACCTGTGACGATCTAGGAAGCATGGCCAACGCCAAAGTGGTAGCCATATTTAGATACAAAGCGAGAGAGCACAGAAGACGATGAAAAACAATCCTCTGTCTGATGAGAAGAGACCACAACACTGCAGGCTGCTCAGGAAAGCAATATGGATGTGAGCGACTTATGCAATACAGCAGCGCGAAGGATATTCTAAAGACATCCTCGGGTCTGTGGAGAAAGCAGAGTGAGGGAGAAGCAAACAAGGGTGCAAATCTGGTAGAGAGAGTAAGGACAACATTCATAACCGAGCAAATTATACTTTGAGAAAGTAAGAGAATGGCACTGAAGCCCTTGCAATAAACTTGGTTTAAGGACCGAGAGAGGCCTGTAGCACCTTAGAAAATACTTGGAAATGACTTTATGCAGTATTTTGCTGCTAATGAATGTTACCTGCAACCCTCCTAATTTGACTCTTGCAGCAGTTAGCTGTTATTGGATGGCACCTGCAACCCACCACTTCTCTTTAAATGGACGTTACCTGCAACCTCCCTGTTTTGAAAGCCGCATTTTTGCTGCAAAATCCTTCTGTTGAAAATATAATGTGCAGTATTACACTGTAGACTGCTCCAATGCACTTGTACTGTAACTAGCGCCTAGATGCCTCAGGGTTTTGTGCGCTGCTATAAAGGTAATAAATAAAATAAAGTGACAACACTGTGGGAAATGCTGCGTAATGGCATATCCAATCCTAATTCACACAGCCAATTGAGAAGACAACACTGTGAAATGCTGAAAACAACGACAGAATTGAAAAAAGGCAAGATTGTGTGAAACTCTGCATACTGGGACAACAAATCCTCAAATCACTTTATAAATCTCTGAAAGAATTGGCGAATCGATCACAAGCTTGAGACATTAGTGATCATTTCATGCGATGCAAGGAGACCAAATAAAACCCAGTGAAGATGCGGCCAAGGAGACAAGGTGTCAGACAGCCTCAAGAACACACCGACTCCTAAAGACAGCTCTCTAAGGACTGTCACTCTTTATCTAACCTAGGGATGGGTAGTCCCTCCCTAAAACAGTCGTCCCTCGGCTCCAGGCTGGTCACTACTGTTGGTTAACTCCTACCATCTAAAAACTGCCTAGCTCAAGGGGATGGGCAATAACTAAACACCCTATCTGTCTAAACTCCTCAAGGGAACAATCTACGGGGTCCCTACTTGAGGATTACCGAAGGTGATGCAAAGTAAGGGTTTTTGCCTTCCAAACTCTCCACTCTCCCTTAATCTTCTCCTTCCCCGCTCTCCTGTTCCTCTCACTATGTCTTTCTGGTCCTCCCCCTTTCCTCCACATACTCTCCTCTCCCCTACTCCAACAACTGTATCCTTTTTCTCCGATACACTCTCCTCTATGCCTCCAATGTTACTGCTCTTTCTCTCACCTACCCTCTAATTCTTTCCCTCTCCACACTACTACTCCCCTGTCCACATTGCAACTCTCCTCTCCACACTACTACTACTACTCCTGTCCAAATCCGCCCCCTCAGTCACTGTCTTTCTCTTGCTCCCTATTCTCCCCCCACCACCTCCACTCACTTAAACCCAAGTACCATGTTCTCTCACCAATCAACACCTCACCTGCCTCACTGCTGCTCTGTACAGGCCTTCCTCCACTTGGTGTCATGGTCTACCTCCACCTTCTCTGACCTCACCCAAACAACCCACACCTTCCTGCTTCCTGGGACTCCTTTTATCCTGCCCTGCTGGCTCCCCGTGCCAAATGCTTACTGTTCTTCTCCCAGATAGGTGTACATTTGCCAAAAGATGTGGTGGGGAGGGAAGGGAAGGGGAGTCTGGAATCAAGGAGCGTGACGGGTGGCTCCACCCCTTTGTCGCATGTGCGTGGAGTGCATTTGGGTTTGTCAAAGGTAGCCAGCTGCTGTTAATCTCAATGTCCTAGTCCGTGGGAAGGCCTCCTTCACACCTGAGAGTGGCAGTCTGGGCTGGGAGCCATTCAGCGGTCCCATTATAGGTGAGAGTATGATTATTAAGGCTCACTATGTATGTGCTGATATGCAGTATGTTCATCTTAGATGCTTTGCGTTGCGGCTTCCCTTTGATGAGCTGGCGGTTTGGGTGTGCAGTTATGAGGCAATTTTCTGAAGCGTCTCTTGGGCTCTTCTCTCGCCTTTGCATTGCTAGGTGTGCTGGGGCGTGTAGTTCCCTACAAAAAGCAGAAATAAACTGCCCATCATTGTGTGAGAGAGATGTTGGGTGATCTACAGTGGTACTCTAAACAAGCATAGTGGCGCTACAAGAAGAGACGGTGACGGGGGACCTCCCAATGCCTTCCCCATATGGGTTAGAACTGTCTCTGGCTTCCACCCTGGTAAGCCTCACCCCATGCTGAGCGGTTCCTCATCCCCCTTGACAGCGTTACGTTACTCACCCGGTCACAGACGGTAAACCCTGACCACCCAAAATCCAAACCTCAAAGTAAAGTTTTGATTTAACTTTATAACCATACTCTAATTTTTCATAGTTTGTCACACAACATATGAGGAAGAACATGGTACTCATTGAGTTGCAGTTGTTCTCTGGCAAGCTAAATATTACCTTAAATAGCACCAAAACATTCCTCAATTGCAAGTGCATCGTTTATTGCGAACATTGGCATTATGGGAGAATAACCCTGATCAGAAATCATGGTGCTCCGTGATCGCACATAATACTGAAATCAAAAATTGGCTTATTTTTTTTTTTTTTTTTTGATCAGACACTGCTTGTTCTGAGTAAAGAGTGGTAAACAAAGTCCAGTGAAGAGCTAGAATGCAAGAGGTCTAGTTTATTGGAAATGTAACCATTTGAATGATTGGTGCACCATTGCTACTTAGTGCACTGAAGGCTCATGATGCAACTGGTGACCCATTGCTCATGACGATGGAGGCGCAGCAAGAAAGGAAAACCTAGCCAGTAAAGGCTACCTTCTCATTGTTAGGAGCAGCTTTTTTATTTTGTAGTATTCTACCTGGTCCCGTACTTAGTGTCTTTATATTTCACCTTATTTTTACAATAACCATTTACTGAATGTGCATAAATGTATTGGATTTACAAAGCGCAATCCTGGCTGAGGAGCAACAGTGCGCTGCACATAAGGGACACACCAAAGGGGTTAGACACTGGGTGAGGAAATAGCAGTATTTGGTGGCATGTGTAGGAGATGGAAAGTGGTTGAACAGGAGGAGAAGAGTGGTTGAGAGAAGGGAGTCCAATGATTGGCAAGATATTTGTAGTGTTTAACACACCATTATGAATGTTGCTTGAATTCTGTTGTACTCCCCTTTTTCATGTGTATGCTTGCTTGCTTGTGTATTGTGTATGTATATGGCTGGCTTGTTCTAACTTAGCTGGCTCTGCTTGCTATCTGCCCAGTCACGCTCGTTCTTGGATTGCTCATACCAGAATCTTTCCTATTCAGCTTTTTTTTAAAAAGATGTTTTTATTGGCATGTATTAATCATTTATCACCCCCCCCCCCTTTTGAGGAACTGCATGTCCACATTCTGCCACATTTAGAGCAACATGGTGTTTACCCGTTGCACTCCCTTGGTATTCAACAAGTTAACTCGTATCCAGCACCCGTATATTTTGGGGGCACCAGTGTTGTGTAAAGTAGCTTTTTAAGAAGCGCAGGGATTCTCCCCATTCCCTCTGAAACCTGTCTGCATCCCCTTGGACCTTGTACCTCATCCACTCCATCGCTACTATGTCCCAGAGTTTGCGAAGCCACCATGTCACCCTGGGAGGGTTTTTTGTTGCCAGTCTTTTGCAATTACCACCCAAGCAGAAATTAATGCGGTTGCCAGAGCTCTTTTCTGCGACTTCGATATTGTATATAGCGCTGGTCTTAACATTCCCCCAAGGTCCCCGCTAGAGTGAGGGGCAGGACTTCTGGAACAGTTTCCCATAGGGATCTCATAACCTCCACCCAGAAGTCTTTAATAATGGGACAGCTCCACCAGATATGCATCCAGTCTCCCACCCCCTTACATCCGCTCCAGCACTCTGCGGATGATGAGCGGAACATCTTATGGAGTTTGCTCGGGGTACAATGCGACTGAAGCATTATTTTATACCAAGCTTCCTGCAGTTGTAGTGACCTTGTCATTTTTGTTATGTCTCCACAATTCCTCCCAGTGCCCCTGTAGGAGCACTTCTCCCAGAGAACCCTCCCATGCCAATAGATACGGCCAAGTCCTAGGGTCCGAGCTCTCTTGTGATAACCTGTATATATCCTCCATTAAGTGTTTGTCCCCCTCGTGGGAGATAATATATGTCTCAAATTTTGGTTAGCGACCTTGTCGCGGCTTGCATGACCTACCTCTGTCTTAGCCAGTATCTCATTTGGGTGTAGCCAAACCTATTCCCTACCGACACCCCCACCTGTAACTTGCATTCCACAAATGACTTAACTTCCCCCTCCCAAACCATATCTCTAATTTTCAAACATCCCTTTTCTTTCCATCTTTTAAATGAGCCTTTAGCCATTCCCTGGGTGAATTTGGGGTTGTCAAAAATTGGGGTGAAGAGAGATGGAATAGTGGATAACTGCCCTTTCCTGGTCAGATCAGTCTGAGGCATTGATATGATATGATATGGCATTTGTAACGCGCCTATACACAAGTGTTTCAAGGTGCGACGAGGCAGGGAGGGGGGAACAAGGGGAAGACAGACAACAATCCTACTAGGCCAGGTGTCATTCAGATCGCGCAAGTGCAGGGGTGGGGGGAAGGGAAGAAGTGCAAGGGGAAGGGGAGGGGGGGTGCAGTACAAAGTAAGTAGAATAAAAATAAATAAATAGGGCCAGCTGGTGGCAAGTGCAAGGTAAGTGCAGACAAGAGCTGGGAAGGGGGGGCTGTAGGGATACAGAGACAGTCCCGCAGTGCAGAGGTTGCCAGGGAGGCAGTGCAAGTGGAGAGTGGCTGGGCCCAGGACCGAGGTCGGTGAGAGTGGCCCAGTTGCAGATTGAGTGCAGTTTTAGTGAAGAATTTAGCAGGGGAGAGGGAGAGAGAAAGCAGAAGCAAAGAGGAAGGTTTTGAGGTGCTTCCGGAACCGGAGATGGTTCTCCACAAGTTTCAGGGAGGCGGGAAGGCTGTTCCAGAGGGAGGCCCCTGCCGCGGAGAGAGATCTACCCCCAGCTCGTTGCTTCGAGAAGCGGCTGACCCAGAGGGAGTTGGAGACGGATGAGCGAAGGACTCGGGAAGGAAGATATTTAGGAAGAGAGAGTTGAAGGTATTTAGGCCCCAGGCCCCAGAAGGCCTTGTGGACAATGCAGAGGGTTTTGAACTTAATCGGGAGCCAGTGTAGAGATTTCAGTCCTGGAGAGATACGGCCCCTGGGCTTGAGGCCAAGGACAAGTCTTGCAGTTCTGTTCTGGATGAGTTGCAGAGGGTGGAGAGTGGAGGCAGGCAGATTAAGATAGAGGCTGTTACAGTAGTCCAGCTTAGAGAGAACCAGGGCTCGGGAGACAGTGAGCTTCTGGGGGAAGGAGAGGAAGGGAAGAATACCTCTGAGGAGGTGCAGCTGGTAGTGTGACTTCTTAGAGACATCAGATATATGAGGAGAGAAAGAGAGTGTGGAGTCGAAGATGACCCCGAGGTTTTTTGCCTTGCAGGTAGGAGCAGGAAGGGGGCCAAGGGAGGCTGGCCAGAGAGCTGCAGGGAAGGAGGGAGTGGGTGTGCCAATGAGTAGGATCTCAGTCTTACTGGCATTAAGGCAGAGGTCATTGGCGGCACACCATTCCTGGATAGCAGACAGTCAGTCAGAGATGAGGGAAGGAGAGGAGGAGGCTGAGGGTAGCCTGAAAATGAGCTGGGTATCGTCCGCATAGCACTGGAAGTTGGGGCAGAGAGCGGCGATGCGGTGGGCGAGGAGTGCCAGATACTGGTTAAACAGCCAGGGAGAGAGATTAGATCCCTGGGGGATACCACAGGTGGAGAAAAAGATGTCAGAGAGGAAGGACCCCAGTTGGACCTGGGAGGGTCGATTGGAAAGGAAAGAGGTCAGCCACGCCAGAGCCTGACCAGTGATATCCAGGTTATCCAGCCAATGCTCTGTCCATGCGAGCCCATAGCTTATCTGTGTTATCCGAGAACCACTCTCAATTAGGCTGTTTCATAATATTGATGAAGATTTGGGAGCCCTATTCCACCCTTTTGTCTCGGGGACATCATAAGATCCAAAGCGGCTCTCGGGCGTTTGTTTTGCCATATGGATCTAGAAAGTAATGTGTAATCTGTAGAGTGCCTCGGGAGGGTCTCCATTATATGATATGATATGATATTTTATTTATATCACGCTCTTACACAAGTGTTTCAGAGCACGACCAGGCAAAGGGAGGGTAAACAGGGAAGAACAAAAACAACTATCTTTCTATGCCCAGTGACATTGAGAATGCGCACGTGCATGGGAAAGGGAAAAGGGGGAAAGTGCATGGAGGGAAGGAGAGGTGGAAACTGCGGAACAGAGGAGAGAAATTGAAAATAAAAATTAAAATAAATAAATAAAGGTGGTAGTGCAGCCAGCAAGTGGCAAGTGCTAGGTTAAGCAGATAGGGTATATCTAATAAGTGCAGAAGGGAAGTGGGTGGGGGACTGTATGGGTACAGATACAGACCCCGGTGCAAGGGGTGGCCCGGAGGCAGTGTAGGAGGGTGGCCAGGTGCACGGTGCCGAGAGAGAAAACAGAACAGCAGGGGAGAAGAGGGCCAAAGGCAGAAGTGAAGAGTAAGGTCTTGAGGTGCTTCCGGAACTGGAGATGGTTGTCCTCAAGTTTCAAGGTGACAGGGAGGGTGTTCCAAAAGGGGGCCCCAGCCGAAGACCGAGATCTACCCCCGGCTTGTTTCTTTGAAAATCGACTGACCCTGAGGGAGTTAGAAGTAGAGGAGCGAAGGGTTTGAGAGGGGAGTTATTTACAGAGGGATATTTGAAGGTATTTTGGACCCAGGCGCCAGAAAGCCTTGTGGACAATGCAGAGGTTTTTAAATGTAATCCTTGCATCCACTGGGAGCCAATTAAGGGATTTTAGAGCTGGAGAGATACAATCCCAGGGCTTGAGGCCAAGGACAAGTCTTGCAGTCCTGTTCTGGATTAGTTGTAAACGGCAGAGAGTAGATGCAGGTAGATTTAGAAAGAGGCTGTTACAGTAGTCCAACCTAGAGGGAACCAGAGCTTGGGAGACAGTAAGCTTCTGAGGGAAGGAGAGGAAAGGCAGAGTACCTCTGAGGAGGTGCAGTAGGAAGTTTGACTTTTTAGAGATGTCAGAGATGGGTGCAGAGAAGGAAAGTGTGGAGTCAAAGATGACCCCAAGGTTCTTGGCCTCGCAGGTAGGCGTAGGAGGAGGGCGAAGGGAGGCCGGCCAGAGGGTGAGGAGAAAGGATGGTGAAGGTGTACCAATGAGGAGGATCTCCGTCTTGTTGGCATTTAGACAGAAATCGTTGGCGGCACACCAATTTTGAATGGCGATTAAGCAATCAGAGATGAGGGAAGGGGAGGAGGTGGCTGAAGGAAGCCTGAAAATGAGTTGGGCGTCATCAGTATAGCACTGGAAATTAGATCAGAAAATGGAAATGCAGTAGGCGAGAGTTGCCAGGTATTGGTTTAAATGCAAGAGCGAGAGGTTAGACCCCTGGGGAACACCACAGGTAGAAAGGGAGATGGACGATAGGAAGGACCCTTGTACCTGGGCGGGTCGATCAGAGAGGAACAAGGTCAGCCAGGCCAGGGCCTGATCGATGATACCCAGGTTGTCACAGAGACAGTTGAGCAGGGTGGTATGGTTGGCCATGTCAAAAGCAGCGGAGAGATCAAGTAGGATGAGGACAGAGGGAATGTAAGTCAAGGTTGGAAAGCAGATCTTCATGAATGTTCAGGAGAGCAGTTTCCGTGCTTCTGGCAGCTCTGAAGCCAGATTGGTGATCATGGAGAGAATCAGCAGAATCAGAATGAAGGTTAAGCTGGGAGATGGCCAGCTTTTCCAGGAGTTTACCCAAAAACAGAGTAAAAGAAATTGGGCGATAGTTAATCAGACAAGAAGGATCAGCTGTGGGTTTCTTAAGAGGAGGATGCACAAGGGAGTGCTTCAGAGGGGAGGGGAAAGAGGTGTTTATTCTTCATGGTGTTCATCCGCCCCAACCAGGAGATCCGCAATGGAGACCACTTTGCAAAATCTATATGGGTTTTTACGATTAACTTCGGAAAGTTGGTTTTGTATAACCCTGACACTTGTCAGTTTTATGCCCAAGTATGTTAGGCTTCCACCTGCCAGACGGAATGGGGAACTATTCTGTATCTGTATGGCTAGATCTTCCTGGAGTCCCACGTCCAATATTTATGATTTCCCCACATTTATTTTCAACCCTGAAAGCCCTTCCTGGTCTTTAAGAATGTGCACTAAGGCCGGAATGGACCTCACAGGGTCCACTAGAGTTAATAACATGTCATCTGAATATGCTGCCGTTTAATGCATCCATATCTCCCCCCCCACCCAATGTAAGACACTTAATGTCTTGGTTCTGCCTAATTGCCGCCAAAAGAGGTTCCAAATAAATAGCATGCAGATGCAGAGATAGTGGGCATCTCTGCCTCATCCCCCATTCTATACGTATCGCTTCTGAGATGTGAGTGTTTACCATCAATCAGATCGAGGGGTTGCTATAGTTTGCCAACACCATTTGGATATATTGAGGCCCTCTGAAAGAGTTATGGCCACTCCACCCTGTCATATGCTTTTTCAGCATCTAGCGAGATAAAGGTGGCCGGGAGTTGCTTAATTTCTAATTTTTCTAGTAGGTGAACCACGCTCTCGTATTGTCCCATGTTTGCCTCACGGTTTTGAAGCCCAATTGGTCCTGCCCTATGACTCCTGGGAGAACCCCCTTTACTCTTTCTGCGAGAATCCCAGAGTAGATTTTGGCATCTTTATTCAGTAGCGCTATAGGCCTAGAAGACCCACCATTTGTGAGGTCCTTGTTTGGTTTTCTGAATAAGACCACCTTCGCCTCTATCATGGACCTCGTCACTCCATCCCCATTTCGAAAAAAACGTGCTAAACTATTTTGTCAGGAACCCTTTGACCTCATTGCAGAACACCTTCTAAAACACCCCGGTATAGCCATTCGGCCCATGAGATTTATTGCTCGGCAGGCTTTTAATTGCTCTTTCCACTTCTTCCCCCGTAATTTCCCTTTTTCTAGGCTATCTCTCTCTTCCACCTTGATCTTGGGTAGCTCTACCCCTTCGAAGAATGCCTGTATCTTTTGTGTTTCAGGGTTTACCGAGGAATACAGCTCCTTCTAATAAGATGCGAAGGCCTGGATTATCCCATCTAATTCCGTTATTAATGAGCCATCTGCTTGTTTTAGTCCCCCCATATGACGTTGACCCTTCTGTTGTTTGAAGAGCCTGGCCAGCATTTTGTTCACCTTATTGGCATCAGGTAATAATGCTGATTAAGCCCTAGCAAGGTACTCTCCGCCTTTGACATATTCATTAACCGCAGCTGTCTCTGTGCTTCCTTTATTTTGTTATAATTCTCCCGGTTCTTCCGTCCTGCCAAAACGAACTGAGCCTGTTTCTACACATCCTCCATTTCTTGCTCCAGTATGTCTCTCTTCCTGCTCCTACAAGCTTTTAGGGAGCTCTCTCCACGTAGTACAGCCTTGAAGGCATTCCAAACCATCCTTAATGACACTCTGTTCATATCATTCAGTACAATGTATTCCACTGTTTTACCCCTCACCATTTTCCATAACACTGGGTCCCTAATGAGTTCCCCTGGGAACCTCCACACCTATAGTGGATTTCTTGCCATTAACCCCCTCCCCCCCCACCTAAGAAGTATCTTCATTGGTAGGTGGTCCGATAGGCAAATTGGGTCAAGTTCTATGTCTGTTAGCGAGCCGAGTATTGCGAGAGTGCCCCAAGCATAATTTATTCTAGAGTAGTTGCGATGCACATGTGAGAAGCATGTATACCCTGGGTCCTGCCCCTTTTTGGTCCTCCAGAGGTCTCCCATCTCAAGCCCTCCCATAAATCTCTCACCGCCACTTATGGGTGCAAGCCCCTATGAGTACTCTGTCTTCTCTTAGCTATCTCTGAGTCCCAGGTCATATTAAAGTCCCCTATAATAATGATTTCCCCTCCCACAAACTTTTCTAATTTCCTCAATTTCTGGCACAGGAACAAATCCTGTCCCCTGTAAGGGGCATATGTAGTGCCAATGGCCATGTCTCTTTTTGCTATCTGCGCCTGAACAAATGTGTATCTCCCATTAGGGTCTGCCAGTGTTTGGAGTATGTTTGCCCCTAGTGTATTCGTCAAGCCCACCGCCCCCCCGCTGTTTTATTTCAGGCATTTGCCTGGTGTCATTGTGAAAAATGCTGTATCTGCGTCTTGTGTCTATCTTCTTTCCGAATCTGTCTCCTGAAGTAAGAATATATCTGCATTACGTCTCATTATCTAGGTTAGCACCTTCTTTCGTTTTATAGGCGTATTCAAGCCCTGTACGTTATGTGAGAAGATCTACAATGGCCTCGCCATTAGTCCTTTCCCCTTCTCCTCCCCCTTCCCATGTGCCCATAGTGTAACCTTTCCTCTTAATGTGTATGCGGGCCCTTAATGCGGTTCCCCCCACCCTTCCCATCCCACCTCTGCCAACCCCCTCCCTCCGGGGTCTTACTCAGTATCCGAGGACACTTCCCAACTAGTGGGTAACGACCCATGTTTCACCCACACCCTGAGGTTAGCTTAACCTTGTAAGATTCCAAGTGGTGTCCTTGCCCTCCCAGCCAGGCTAGACCATACCACATGTTCCTCGCCGCCAAACCTGACTATACCCTTTGTGTACGCCCCGTATTCCTTATGGATACCATACACTGACCCACCTTTTACACTCTTGGACCGGGGTTATATAGTTTCTCTTCTTCATTTCCTGGGTCTGGGACCTTTCCGTTTGTCTCCTCTTTTTCCATGCGCCGTTGACCAATCCCATTGCTCAGACCCCCGTTGTTGTGTGTCTCGGTATCTCTCCCCTGCAGTCCCTTCTTCAGGTTCTAACCCCAGGACAGCTATTCCTTTGTCGCATGTAGTTACTCTCTGTTGTCTTCCCTCCCAGGGGAACACCAAGCCAAAGAGGAAGGTCCATTTATAAGGAACTTTTTGTTTCTTGCAATTTCCTTGTAACCAATCCCATCGCCCTCCTTTTCTGCAGAGTGGATGCTGCCAAGTCCTGGAATAGGCTTACTTCTGAAGCATTTATTGTGATCGTCTCTTGCCCTCTCACGGCCCACAAGATTCTATCCTCCTCCTCGTATGATGCCAGGGCTGCTAGGACATCCCTTGGCCTAATCCCTTCACTGCTCCTCTTCGGGCCCACTCTGTGTATCCGGTCGATCCGGATCTCCTCTGGGGTGCTATCAGTCAACAGGGTGGCAAAGCATTGTTGCATAGTAGATTTCAAATTCACCTTTCGGGGTGCCTACTGTTAAGACGGATTTCTGAACTCTGTCCTGGCGGCGCAGAAGTTCAGAAGGCCAACCTAATTACTTGGAACAGGGTAACCTCTGGACAAGCCAGACCAATCAGGGTAGCGATCGCGGCGGTCAAGACTAGGTCTCAAGAGGGGTGAGGGTGACTGAAAGCCCGCAATGAGCACACAAAGCAAGGACACTTACAAACTACTCTAAACAGGTGTTATATTAAAAATATATACACATTTATTCCAAGGCCTTTAAAACAATGACCGTAGCGAGAAATCACAATACAACTCTAGTAAACCAACAAATACCAAATCAATACAATATATATACAAATACAAGCGAGTCCAAAACGTTAGATGCACGAAATGTGTAGTCCACCTAGAAGGGAAGGAAAACAGGCAGTGCAAAATAATGCTTAGACCCAGTCCGCCTTCAGAGGCACCTAACTAAAAGGAAGTCCCAGCCCTACGAAGAGTGGAGCCTTGTGCTCAAAAGTACTTGCACACGCTGGTGCCAACGGGCAAAAAGGGGAGTCTCTTCGAGGGAATCAGGCAGTTCAGTTTAGTGCACAAATGAAGAAGAACAGAGTTCCGCGACTCAAGCGCAGCCTCCACTGTGGGCAGAAGCAGAGCGCAAGTACGGAAAGGCGTGCTGTTTTGACACAGCGGGGAAAAGCTATGGGCTCCTGCAGGAGGGCGACCAGTTGCTAGCTATGCTACTCACCGGTCCCCGATGCAAGCAGACCCAGGCTTCTCCGCGTCAGTTTCAGTGCTGGCAGGTTCAGGAGAGCAGGGGACGTCTCGTCGTCATGTAGATTCTGCAGCAGCAGAGTTGAGTTAAAGATGTCCCAAACGAAGTGAACCCGCACAGTGTGTTACCACAGCAGGGCAACGGAGCGGCCGTGTGTATCTCAGCCAAATGTACACTACTCACATCAGACCTGGGAACGCCAAGTCTACGAATCGTGTGAGAGTGACAAGGACTAGAAATACAACACAACCTGGCGGCGGTTACAGAGCAAGACTCCTGTGTAGGCTGGTCAGTCTGCTGGATGGCCCAGAGACACTTCCGAAGGCTTACGTGCAGGAGATGGTGAAGATGCCGAGAATAGCTGTCCCAGCTATTCCAAGGGTCGAAGTGCCAGTACAGGCCTTCTGGTTCGATCAAAGGTAGAAAGGGTTTCACAGGGCGACAGCAGTGCAGAGGAGCAGTCCTTCAGCGGGTCACCAGCGATTCCTCGGTTCAGCCTCGTGGTTGCAGGATACTTGGCTCCTGTATTCCTTCGTTCGTGAGAACTCAGGAGATCGACATGGTAGTGGCGTTTCCAGCCCCCTCTTATCCACGGTTCCCTTCGCGCCAAAACGAAGGGGACCCAATGGGAGATCCGCTCATCAACACTCACACCATTCGTGGACCTATCAAGGACCACGGTGGTCCCAGGCATTCACACCACCCTAGACTCTCTGGCACCCAGGATGTGTATTGGGACCAGACATCCCAGCCCACATCCTGGAGGCACACACAAGGCCTGTAGAAGCCCGCGAAAGCATCCGTGTTTCGCGGGAAAGTACATGCCCAAATAAGGAAGGCCCCGGGTCGGCTCGACCTGGGGAAGGTGAAGGGAGCAAGACGGTCAGCGGACAGGACAAAGGAGCCTCGTGGTCTGGCCATTTTGGGAGCCAGGCCACCATTTTGAGTTAAGCGCGAGAAACGTGCTTAAAACGCCAAAAGGAGCTCAAAACACAAGAAACGATCGCTGCCACCATTCCCGTCCGTGATTCACTTGCACTGATCAGTTACAATCCAAAAAGAGTATCTAGGGCCTGTAGAAGGCTAGAGACCCAAGAGAGCAGTAACTTAGCTTACAGTGCCCTCTTGTGTCATGTTGCACTAAAAGCCGCAACATGATAAAGAAACTACGGAAAACAGCGTTTCCTGGTACTGACTGTCTTAAGGGCATGTCAGTTCCCCGTAAGAATGGAGCAAAAGCCCAGAGGAGTGCGGCAGAAGGCTGCACTTCTCTGGCAAAGTCTAGATCATGGTGAAAACAACAGCAAAAAGTTTAGGGGTTGCCACATGGAAGGAAAATTACCCACAATTAAGAAATCTTTCCTAACACCTACGCCAAGACTTTAATCCTTATAGTCGAGCGTCTTGAGCGGTTTTCCAAGTCCTCCGCTTGAATTTCTAGATTTTGTGTAGCCATAGCTATCTGCTCCAGCTGTACAGACCGCCCTCCTTTTCCATTTTGGACGTTCCCTGTTCTGCTGCGTCTACCATGCTCCCTGGTGCATTGATATCATCCCTTATTTCTTTTAACAAGCCTTTTAGTCTTCCTTTAAGCTCCCAATCTGCTGTTGAAAGGAGGCTGTAATCCTCTCCTCCATCCCCAGCAGGCACTTCTGTAGTTCGTCTTTGTTAAGGGCCATTGCCCCAATTGCCTGTGTTTCTTCCTCGTCCTTATCTGCTTGGCCCGCTTCTTCTTGCCCAGTCTCCAAGTGTGCATGTTGCCAGTACTCCTCTGGAGTTTTCTTGAGATTCTTCTTTGATGACTGGGGCTCAGGGGTCTGTTTCCCTTTTTGCCCTGGCATCTGCCTGTGGGTGCGTGCCCCAGCTCACATGTGCCTCCTCTTGCACCCATACAGGCTTCCGCCCCAGTGTTTATTTTCAGCCTCTTCTTCCAGGTCAGCGCCCACTGGGGACTAGCCACTGATCTCCCTCAGCCTCTTCTATTGCTGCCCCCAAAGCTCACCCACTTCAAAGCTTGCCGCCTCCTGTGCCTACCAGTCTCCTTTTCTTCTGGGGACTTCCAATCCTTTTGTATGCAATGGGATCCCGATCTGTTTCTCAGTATCCCCTCTTCATATTTCACACCTTGCTGGCTCTAGGCAGTGTCCACCACCAAGCGTCCCCTTTCACTGAATACGTTTTCCTATGGTGCCCTGGAGTCACAGACCTACTCAAAGTCCATCACAAAGGTATCCCCTTTTCTGTACTATGCTTAATGTCCCACACAGTAGTTTCACTTTATTTTTATGTTCTTAGTGCTTCCCAACTCTCATAGTAATGGGGGTGCTACGGGATTCTCCCGCCGATGCCGGCATTCTCCACTTACATAAGTTGTCCCTCCTGCAGATGGAGATTCTGCTCCTGCTCCCTCCCGCGATGCAGCCGGCCTTTAAGCGTACTGCGCTGCTATGTTGGTGTTCCTTTCAAAGGCTTCGATTGCTGCGACGAAACTCCGCTGCTGCTCCTCCTGACGTTCCGTGGGGTGGTCAGTGATAATGTCGAATCCAATAATGTCGACAGTCAAAATGTCGAAAATAAAATGTAGAAAAGCAATAATGTTGAATTTTTTTCGACATTTTTTCGAATTTTTAGAAAAAAATAAATAATTGAAATTTGTTGAATATGAGTGGTCAGAGGGTGGTGGGGGGGTGTTGGGTGAGGGGGGTGGGGGGACCCCCCCTAGTAAATGATATTTTTCTTGTTTATTTATTGAATAAATAAATATATAATTAAAATGTGTCGAGTATGAGGGGCGAGAGGGTGGTGGGGGGGGTTGCAGGGGGGTGTTGGGTTGGGGGGGCCCCATGTAAATATTTTCCTTGTTTATTTATTAAATAAATATATAATTAAAATGTGTCGCGTATGAGGGGTGAGAGGGTGCGGGGGGTTGCAGGGGGGTGTTGGGTGAGGGGGGTTGGGGGGGACTCTTCTTGTTTATGTATTTATTGATAGTGCTAAATGACATTTTTTTCGACATTTTTTTTCTAAAAATTGACTTTTCATTATATGTATAGGATTTCGACATTATTGTTTTCGACATTTTTTTTTCGACATTATCACTATGAACCGTTCCGTGGCTTATCCACTCTGCAGCGCCTAACCGTCCCATCAGCCTATGTCAGCATGGGGTGTCCGGAGCTCCCAACGGGGGTCCTCCGCCCCGTGTTCTTTGTGCCACACTGTCCTCTTCTCTGCCGGCGCTCCTCCTCCTGCGGACCATAGTGGTCTGTCACCAATTTCAATCAGACCAGGGAGAGCAACCTCCTTTGCTCGACCACCTCCTGGCTGTTAGCTGTGTGCCTGGTCGTCTTCTGCAATCCCGGCAGCGGGCTCCTCCTCTCTGCCGCCGCTCCTCGTAGTGCTTCCCCTGCTCTGCTCGGATTCTCTTCCATTGCAGGACCTCCGTTTAACGCATCTGTGTTTCCCGCATGGGCAGAGCACAACAAAAAGTAGAGCGAAACCGAGAGGTACTTGAAAGTTGTCCATCATTGAGTGCCAGTCTGGGTACTGTGCATAGTGTCAAGAGGTTAAGTGGAATCAACAGACACCGAAAGATGGCGTAAAATAAGATTCTTCAGGGATATTTACACAGTGGGGCCAAATGAACAATGATAATGACGTATAGCTTCTGAGTCTCGTCAAAAAGGATCTCTGTAATTATCTTTAATCTGAGTTATATTCCTAAAGTGTTTCTAGTTTTGGGTGAGCTCACACCTGACCATGCGCCGAAAAACAACAAGATGAACAAGTAGTTTCAATAGGAGTTGTATGTTCCTTTTATTTTGAAATCATAGCCTTTAAGGATGACGCGTGTTTCGGCAAAAATTGCCTTTTTCAAATCCAGGCTGGTTAGAAAAATACACATAATGAAAAAGAAAATATCTTTCAGATATTATTACATATTGGCAAAAAACATAACAGAATAGAAAATAAGTTATTTTGACATTGTGTGTGAACACACATCCTTTGATTTATAAAAATAAGCGTATCAAGGCAAAAGAACAGGTGAGAAAATGAAGTAAAATAACATTTGTTTCAAAAATGTGATATTTAAGCAGATTAGAATGCGGTAAGTACAGAAAAACGGGAGTGAGTAATCTGGGAGATCATTGCTGATTTTGCCATATGGTGAAAGGTAAGTCAGGCTAGAATAGACTGAAAAAGTCGAGGCGACAAGCAAAACGTATGGAAATGCAGGTTCTTACCCTTATATTCTTTCAGATCAGTTAGCAGCATAATGCATGGAAAGTACAGTGGTTCATGGGGTTAAATCCCACCTGTATAAAGTGAATAAGAGAGAATAGAAATGCCTATAGGTTTCTTTTGTTTTGTTTGGTGAACGATTGCAAATTTACGATGAATCAAGAGCATGTGTCTGTCGAGCAGGCGAAAATCGAGTTTGTAAAACGTATTAAAGAAAATGAATTGCCACCATTGCCGTTTGAAATTATTTTTCCAAAGAAGTGTATTTTAAATGTTTCATCTTGTGGAAATGTGGCAATGGTGCTAGGAGAAAGATGTTTATAATGGCTAAAGTACAACTTGCTATTCAACAAAGTGTGAGTGCAAGGCAATAAGGTGTTAGCCGTTAGAGAAAGTAAATGCCCATTTATCCGGGTGAAAGAGTGAAACAGTCACACGAACACAAATGCACAATGAAATATGAATGGTGTGCACGTGCGGTGCTAGCGTTTACACGTGTACATCTGTTAGCACAGAATGTATAGCAGAAACCCCCCGAAGTCGGCGGGAAGCATAACAGGGTCCTACCTTGTGCAGAAAAGTCCTCCGTGTGTCAAGTTGTCCACTGACACAGCAGTGGAGGCAAGAAGTTAAAAAATGAAGTCCCTTGTTAGTTGCAATTGTTGGTGGCCATGTTTTGGGAAAAGAAGTTGTACATTGACTACATACAATGGCAGAATGCCCATTCCATCATGTGTTGACCACACGGTCGAACAAAAAAAAAATATAGGGGAAGCCTGATTGGGCTTTCTAGTTAATTAATTAATGGAATTGACTTGGCATAATGTATGTTACTGTTTACTGAACTATCAACCTCAGAAAGGTATGTCTGAGTGGAAAAATTGCGCTCATGGGCGACTAGTCCTAATAGTTGAGTGCAACCGAACCAAAGCATTCTGGGTAATGTCGTTTTTCTTTCTTAGGCGCCTAGGTAAGGGCAAAAATGGGAGAAGAGCCAAGAACAAATGGTGAGTTGTGCAAAAATATATAGCAGTTAGCCAATTGTGAAGGTGGTCCTACTGGTTTAGAGTAAAATGTGGCCCTTTGCGAAAAATATTAGTAAAATACTAGTTTCCTCATGTTTCATGAGATGAGAGAGCTATAGTATATGGGAAAAGCAGGAGTATTTTTGAGGTATTTGTAGAAAGAACAGGTGTACTTAAAGAGAGCAAAGAAGTGCCTTACTTGAGTAAATTGGGATAAAACAACATAGAGAAAAGGACGAAAGACGTGTTTGAAAAACTGTCCAGATAAACATTCAGCAAAATTAAAGAGAAAACACACAAATAATGCATTACATAAAATGGACCATTTCATTATCAGAATTCAAACCCCAATCTACTGATCAGTGATGCCAGATCAGTCTTGCTTCTGCTAGTCTAAGAAAAAGTTCTTGGTTGCCTCCTCTTATTTTCGTCTGAATTTTCTGCAGGCCAATGAATTTAATATCCATTTTATTGTCCATTTGATGAGTCAGTTGCCAATATTGTGAGAGGGGCAAATTGCTGTCCTGACTTCCAATTACCGAGAGGTGTTCCCTTAGTTCCCGTATGGTGGATCCAATGTATATCAATTTACATGTACATTGGATGGCATACATCACCAATTTTGAACTACAGTTAATTTGTTGATTGATCTTGGTTGTGATCCCTTTGGAGTCTGTGAATGTGGTTGTCGATGAGAAAGCGTGTTTACACATACTGCAGAAGCCACATTTTCTGAACCCTATTATTGGTTGCTTTATCCAATTTGCCTGTGTTGTTTCTTCTTGTTCTGCTAAGAAAGATGGGCTGATAAACATTTTAAGAGTTTTAGCCTTTTTGAAAACTAGGGTTGGAGTGTGTCTGATGTTTTTGGATATATGAGGATCAAGTTTTAGAAGATACCAGTTTCTCTTTAGTACTTTCCTGATCTCTTTGGTATTTTCACAATATCTAGTGATGAATTGTACCACATCTTGCTGTTGTTGTAATTTTGTTTTCGGAGTCAGTGTCATTGTCCTGGTCATTTTTTGAGCTTTAGTTCTGGCATTTGTAATATCATTTTTGGGGTACCCCGTGGGGAGAAATCTCCTGGATAGAAGTTCACATTCAGATTGAAAAAATTAGGTATTGGTGCAATTTCTTTTTGCCCTAATCAATTCTCCTTTCGGAATGTTTTTAATGACCGGTTTATAATGTACGTCTTCTTTTCCCAAAACATGGCCACCAACAATTGCAACTAACAAGGGACTTCATTTTTTAACTTATTGCCTCCACTGCCGTGTCAGTGGACAACTTGACACATGGAGGACTTTTCTGCACAAGGAAGGACCCTGTTATGCTTCCCGCCGACTTCGGGGGGTTTCTGCTATACATGCTGTGCTAACTGAGATGTACACGTGTAGACGCTAGCACCGCGCGTGCACACCATTCATATTTCATTGTGCATTTGTATTTGTGTGACTGTTTCACTCTTTCACCCGGATAAATGGGCATTTACTAACACCTTATTGCTTTGCACTCACACTTTGTTGAATAGCAACTTGTACTTTAGCCATTATAAACAGCTTTCTCCTAGCACCATTGCCACGTTTCCACAAGATGAAACATTTAAAATACACTTCTTTGGAAAAATAATTTCAAACGGCAATGGTGGCAATTCATTTTCTTTAATACGTTTTACAAACTCGATTTTCGCCTGCTCGACAGACACATGCTCTTGATTGACCGTAAATTTGCAACCGTTCACCAAACAAAACACAAGAAACCTATAGGCATTTCTATTCTCTTTTATTCACTTTATACAGGTGGAATTTAACCCCATGAACCACCGCACTTTCCGTGCATTATGCTGCTAACTGATCTGAAAGAATATAAGGGTAAGAACCTGCATTTCCATACTGTTTGCCTGTCGACTCGACTTTTTCAGTCTATTCTAGCCAGACTTACCTTTCACCATATGGCAAAATCAGCAATGATCTCCCAGATTACTCACTCCCGTTTTTCTGTACTTACCGCATTCTAATCTGCTTAAATATCACATTTTTGAAACAAATGTTATTTTACTTCATTTTCTCATCTGTTCTTTTGCTTTGATACGCTTATTTTTATAAATCAAAGGATGTGTGTTCACACACGATGTCAAAATAATTTATTTTCTATTCTGTTATGTTTTTTTGCCAATATGTAATATCTGAAAGATATTTTCTTTTTCTTTTTTCATTATGTGTATTTTTCAAACTAGCCTGGATTTGAAAAAGGCAATTTTTGCCAAAACACGTGTCATCCTTATAGGCTATGATTTCAAAATAAAAGGAACACACAACTCCTATTGAAACTACTTGTTCATCTTGTTGTTTTTTGGCGCATGGTCAGGTGTAAGCTCACCCAAAACTAGAATTATTTGCAACAAACGGAGTGGAGGGTCTCGATGTCTCCGTGGCAGCTTGCACAAATGTGACGCATGATCTAAATACACATTCAATCTATAATCAATAACAAAAAACTTTTCAATTCAACTTCTTATCAGGGCGCCAAGGTACCCTTGGAAAGGTGTCATCCAAAAAAGTCCCTCACCAGTTACATATTCCTAAAGGTATATGTTCACTCACTCAGTCCTTGGTTTTAACTGTCCCTGACACTTTTTTCTCGTCTCTTGGCACCTTCGGTACCAAATTGTCTGATCCTTGTTCTTTGTCAGGGTGGACGTACGGTTCTCGTGTGCCGGCATGTTAAGCTACACTAAGGGCTAGGACCAAGGTTTGGAATGACTGGCAAAGCTTCCACCAGTGAAGAATCAGCATAACTCTAGCTGTAGTTTCCTTCTCCTTTTCTCGTTGCCCAAGGGAGCTTTCACTGTTAACCCGAAAACTCTGCCTTCTTTTACTTCCTCAGCACAGTTGTCTGGTTTCTACGATAACCTCTTTTCTCTCGTTTCCTTTTTACTTTCTTGACACCTTTCCTGTATCTCCTGTCACCTTTACCCTGCCCCTCCACTGTTCTTCTCCACATCTCTCCTGATTATACTTCGTACCTTTAGGTCGGCATTACTCCTCCTCCCTTCAAATCTCTGTTATCCTTCTCAACTCTCCAATCGCCTTCCTTGCCAGGGCTTCTGCCCACCTCCTGCTTGCCTTTCTCACCACAGTTTATTTTATTTATTGGATTTGTTGCTTGCGCCGATACCCAGAGGTAGGATGGCGCTAAGAAGGTAGTACATAGTGCGTTACAGGATGGTTAGAAACAGTCGGATTACATTTCAGCATAGATAGTTAGTCATGTTCAAACGTGGACAGTGGCCTGTAAGTGTTACATATATTTGTTAAACAATTAGGTTTTTACTTTCTTTCGGAAAAGTGTGTAACAGGCTTTGTTTTGGATATGCTGTGTGAGGGCGTGCCAGAATGTGGGAGCAATGGTGGAAAAGCAGGATCCCCCAGCTCTCTTTCTGGCAAATCTAGGTATGTGCAAGGCATATGTGGTGGAAGAACAGAGATTGCATGTGTTGTGTTTCTTGGTGATCTGGTTCATGAGGTTGGGGGGGGAGTGTTGTGTAGTCAGCGGTAGATCTAGTAAGGAGTTTAAAGTCCATACAAGCTTTGATGGGGAGCCAATGAGCCTCCCGTCTGATTTGTGAGATGTGATTGGAGCGTTTCATGCCCCAAACAGCTCTGACAGCGTTATTTTGGAGCAATTGGAGTTTGTTGATGTTTTTGGTCGTGGTACCTGCTAAGATGTCATTGCATTAGTCCAGTTTGCTGCCTACGATGGCTCTAGCTAGGGTGAGGCCGTAGTTAGGAGTAAGGCATCTTCTGGAGAGGTTTGAGTTTGGTGGAATAGGCTGCAGAGGAAACTATATCTTTGACATATTTTTGCATGTTGAGTTCAGCGTCCAGGTTAAATGCCTGGTGTTTTAACATGGGCGGAGACCGGGATGGTGTTGCCGTCGATGCAGAAAGAGAAGGCAGAACTGAGGTGTTTGGGGATCCTACAATAAGGAGCTCAATTGTTTCATCATTTAGGCAATCCGTGTCTGTATGATGCTGAAGATGCGGTTATTGTTGGTGGAGTCTAGTTCATGCTTTCCGGTGATTTTGAGGAGGACATGGTGTAGGGTATGTTGAGGCTGTCTAGGTGGTCGAAGAGGGGTTTGGTATACATGCAATAGAGGGTAGGGGAGACTCGGGAGTTTTGTGGGACACTGTAGGAAACAATATTGGGGTCAGTTGATTCTGGCCCCGCGAAGACCCTAGTGGACATGCCAGATAGGAAGGACTGGATCCATAAGGTGGCTTCTGGGGCGAGGTGGAAAGTTGTGGTGAGGTGTTTGCAGAGGATTTCATGATCTACCAGGTCAAAGGCTGCAGAGAGGTCTAGTAGGAGTCGGATTGCAAGCTCGCCATTATGCTTAACCTGGTCAAGCTGGATCTTGAGGTCGAGGAGGACAGATTCCGTACTGTTTGGATCTAAAGCCTGATTGGCGGGTATCTAGCAGATTGTGGTTTTCAAGTTGTAATTGAAGTTGCATGTAGGCAGTGCGCTCCAGGATTTTGAGGAGATAAGGTACTGTGGTGATTGGGCGGTAGTTAGTAGGGATGGTTGGATTGAAGGTGGGTTTCCTCAGGAGGGGCGTGATCCATGCTTCTTTGATGGCAGTAGGAATTGAGTTGGATTTAAATGATGCATTAATGGCTATGGTAGGAGCCAAGGGTTCTGCACACATTCTGACAACATGCGCTGGGCATGTGTCGCCAACACAATTGGGTGCTTTCAGGTGCTGGATGATTGTGAGGACTTCGGGGGTAGACTGCAGAGAATTGGAACTGAAGAGGATGGGTTGCGGTCGCGGAGGTGGTGACCAGGGTGATAAGTGGCAAGGATGGAAGTAGGGATTTTTTGAGAATAGCTTTCTCCCTTAATTTCTATGTTTTGGTGTCCAGGGAGGATTGGATGAGTGTGCACCATATTTTTGTTTTTATAGAAATTGTCGGATGGGGGGGAGGGGGTAATGGGGTTTCGAGCTCTATAAGAATATTGAAGAGATATTTGGTGTTTGCGCTTGCGTCAGAGACTCTGGTGTTGAAGATATTGGCTTTGGTAGCAACGATAGCTGTTTTAGAATTGTCAGCTGAGCACTGGAAGGCTGTTTTATTAGTGGAGGTAGGGTTCTTCCTCCAGAGATGTTCAAGAGCATGTTTCTTTTTCCGTAGAGAGAAGCTAGGTGATCAGTGTACCAGTTTTGGGGGTTCCTTTTTTTCCGGGCGGTGGTTTTGAAGGGGGCAGGTTCGTCAAGGATAGTTAGTAGTGCAGAGTTGTAGGATGCTAGTAAGATTTCGGGGGTGGTATTGTCTGGAGCTGATTTGAGTGAGGCTAGGATAGTGGGAGTCAGAAGCTCAACTGTGAGTTTAGGGGTGTGTCTGGCAGTGATGCGAGGGGGTTGTTCGCTGATGGGAGTGTTTTTGGTAGTCGAGGTAAAGGAGAATAGGATCAAGAAATGATCTGACCAAGGGATAGGGAGAATGGAGGATACTTGGAAGGGAGAGTTGCAAGGGAGTATCCAGTCAAGTGTTCTGCCTTTTTCGTGAGGAGGTGAGAGGACCAATTGACTGAAGTTCATCTCTTCAAGGGTGGCTGCGAGGGCGGAGGCCTTGTGGTCAGAGGGGTCTTTGTAGCCTAAATTGAAATCTTCTAAGAGGATGAATTTAGTATTGGGGTTGAGGAGCAGAGTGATGAAGAGGGGTATGTCGGTTTCTGGGTTGCCAGTGTGGGAAGGTTGGCGGTAGAGGAGAAGTAAGTTGATGGTGGTCTCGGGGGAAGATTCCAGTTTGGCCAGTAGGATTTCATAACCTTGTAGCTGCTGCAGAGGGGAGGCTCTGATGGGGAGGGTGGATTTGTGGATGAAAGCAACTCCACCTCCTAGCCATCTTGACGGTCGACTCGTAGGATGGAGTAACCGATGTGAATGGCGAGAGAAAGGAGGGGGCCGGCTGCTTCATGTAGCCAGGTTTCCGATGAGGCTAGTAGGTGTTAGCTAGTAAAAGGTTGTGGATGTCGGGCTCGTGAGCACAGATGTAGCGCGTGTTAATCCGTGCAGAGGCAAAGGTGTTTGGAGGGGGAGAGGGGAGTGGGGAGAAGGTAAGATAGGGGAGGGTGAGGCCTAGTGGAAGTGTTAGGGGGTGTAAGCTGGGGCTTTTGGGCTTCTTGGGCCAGTTGTGTATGGATTGTTGGAAGGGGGATTTGGGGATTCTGGAGCAGAGTCTGTATAGGCTGGCTGGGACTGCTACGCAGGGTGTTAAGAATTTCTGTGAGGTGGTGGAGCTTTTGGAAAGTTTGGTCTCAGATAGGGTGTATTTGGCACTGGGGTCTGGGCAGAGGCCTGACTAGACTAGTTAGGCCAGGGTTGGACACATAGGAGGCTGTTGAGGTATCTGAGTTTGTGCTGTTGTTGTTGGCTATTATGTTCGCAATCAGCTGGCAGCTCATTAGTAGGTGAGCTGTTGCGATGCCAAAGTCTTGCGTTCCTTTCATTTAAGCTGATGGTTGTGGAAGGTGGTGGGTAGCAACCTATCCATGGGTATAGACTATGTTTCGAGGGGATTGGGTCCTTCGACATTCCATATCTCTGACAGTAATCACCACAGCTGTGCTGATTACTGTCATAGTTATGGAATACGTTGTCGGACCATCCCATTGAAAGAACGTTACCAGGTAAGAGAGTAACTTGTTCTTCTGAGTTCTAGTCTGCTTGCCGGGGGGGGGGTGGCGACAGGCTATGCAAGCCATGTGGTTTGGCATGCTTCTGAGGTACATGCAAGCAAAATACTGGGTCAGTTGAGTTGGGTGCTTGGTTATGCCTGAGGTTGGTGACCCTGTGAGAGTGCTGCCTGTGTGTGGCACTGCTTCTTGGAGATAGGTTGCATGCTAAGGACGAGGGAGCTTAAGGAGTGTAGTGGCTTGGAGGTGATGGATACGTCATGTGGCATAGGAGCTGGTCTGGCGCCTGCACGGTGTGTGTGATGGGGGATAGCAAGCGAGCGTGCTGGGTCTGCAAATGTGTAAGGGTGCGCGAAAAGGAAGAGACTGCTATTTTTGTTTGGTGTGCAGGGGGTGTTGAAGCTATTGTGGGGATAGCATCAAGGTATCACCACGGTTTCCATGGTGGGCAGAACATTGGTAGTTCCTTTAGTGGACTTTGCATGACAAATGTAATTGGCAGAGCTGGAGGCAGGTGTGAGAAAGCTGCTATGGTGGGGCAGTGGAATGGAAGAGTAGCAATGTACACCCATATTTGTAGTGCTTTCTGTAGAAATGGGAATATGGTCAAGTGTTAGTTTCATGCTCCAAAGGTTGATTACAAAGGACATGTACATTAGTATCGAAAGCGGAAGACGTGGCAGGCAGGTAAATGTGTTGAATAATTTAACGAGAATCGGCAACAGTGCCTAATGTGGATGTGAGGGATGTGCTAGGGGGCGGGAGGGAGATCATCGTTTTGCATTGAGAACGGATGAAGGGGGGATGCAGTAACATCAATATTACAATAAATGCATTTCTAATTTGCAAAGGTTTTTCTTTTTTTTGCTCTGCATGAGCGCTTGCGCAGTATCAGGGTGGTTGTAGTTTGATATGCCGGGCTCACGTAATGCTGTCCTTGTTTCCGACCGAGGATCGGGAGGCCATATGGTGCGGGAGGTGTGTGTACCAGGCAACAGCATAGCCTTGCCGGGGAGGGGCTGCAAATGGTGACTGTGGGCGGCTTTGTTGCTCAAACTAGGGGTATGTGTCAGAGATGCCTTGCGGCAGCGTCCCGGCCCCATAGCTTTGTTAGACAATGCCACTTGCATGCTAACACCAGTGTTTGTTCTGGTGGCAACAGAGTTGGGGTTGCCAAGCAACGTTGATTTCAAGAGGGGGGAGGCAGAGGAATGGCTAAATGATAGAATAAGCGTGGCGTACTACATGATACAACAGTGATTACCTTTGGTGACATGCCTGTAATGTTAGGATTACAAGCTGTAGCTGGGGATAACATGGATAAATTAGATGTCATAGTAACATTGAATCTAGCATTACTACACAGAGTCAATGAATGTCTAAGTTGCATCAGACAATCCGGATTCTCTGGCATACATTTTTGTACAGTACTATTTCTATAGTTAGACATTGGTGGAACATCACTTACATCTGTGACATCAATATTATGTACCACATACATTAGGCAAGTATTGTAGTCTATTTGACTCTATTCCCGGTGTTCAGTGGTGGCCAGTACCTGTTACGAAGCATGTCCAACTTTGCGGTTAACGCGGCTGAGTCTGCTGAGTTCTCCCTTGTCCTTTAATCCACCTCCTTCTCACAACGCTAAATCAACCACCTCCTTGGCTCTTCTCTCCACTCTTTCCTGGGTGTTCACTCCAACATTCATCTTAATGTACTCTCCTTCATCTGTCTCTCTTCTCCAGACGGATTTCTGCTGCCACCTAGTCTCCTTCCAGTTCGCAGCCAGCTTCTCTCTGCCACCAGCTCTCTCTAGCTTCCTACGCTCACACCTGTCTAACAACTCACTAATTTTAACTGAGCCTTTTCTCCTCCCTGTGGCCTGTGCTTCTCCTTACTGAGTGCATCTGTGCTCAGTAATATGTTTGCGATTGTGATTGGTGGACTACAGGAGACTAACTCTTTGCACTTGTGAAAAGCATATGGAGGTGGTGTTCAGCAGGGTCTATGATGTTTCCCTGCATGCTTTTTTCACCGAAGCCCAGTTTCCTTCAGCCTGTATCAGCGCTGCCGGGAAACAGTATTCCTCTGAGTGCTCCCTTCCATGCCCTCCCCCACTGAGGAGGACAACCCCGCAATCCCCAGATCCACCCTTTATTCTGTGGGGGATCACCCCCGAGATCACTAGTCTCCTGGCCCACCCCATTTCTGGTCCATTTTCCCCCATCCTGTAACTCCCCTCCCCCACCCACTACCCAACCCTGATCACCCGCCTTACTTCCATCTGCCGCCACTTCCTGTGCTGGGCGGGTCGATCGGGGGCAATGCGCTCATCTTGGAAACAAGACACTGTCATGATGAACGGCTAGCGCTTAGAGGCTGGACACCTGCGTGAAGCACATTTATAAAAAATAAATGTGTTCCGTTCCACTCCTTTGCACAGTATGCATCTGCACCAATGCTGTTTGCAGCCAGGCTGTCGTTTGGTGGATTCAGCCTTTTGGGGAATTCTTTTCGGTGAAAGTGGTCATAAGGGTTCAGCAGACCGAACCATCAATGTTTATTCGCCATCTTGGAATTGATGTTTGCGGTGCGAGTGCCACTGGCTGCAAGCAAATTGTTGCACAGCAGACCTTCATCAGAGGGTTGTGCCGCTCATGCTGCCCTGCAAACCTCTACACTGAAATCCTTAATCTCTGCCTCCACAGGCAGATGAGCCCTTTCCTTCTCTTTCCACATCAAACACATGGTATTCCCATATTGGGTATTAGTACATTGCTGCATTATGCAAACTGGAAAATCACTTAATGGGACAGACACTTCTTGGGCCAACACCTTAAGACAATCCTCTGCCACAGGGCTGGAGTGTAGTGGGGTAGCCAGGGTGAATTCCCCAAATACTTCCTCTTAAGCCCTGCATAATGCCACTGGTGGTGTCACCTGGCCCCTGTGACCACCCATGCTGCACTCCCAGAGACAGGGACAGTTTTCAGACTTAGCAGCCTCCTACTTTGGTGAGAGAGGTGTGTGACCATGGATTTTCCTCTCTCTAATAAAAAAGGGGAGGAGAAGTTAAGGTTTTCCCTGGGAATCGCTCATTGTCTAGGAACGGAGCACTTGAAGTAGACACGTGTGATGATTCCCCTTTTACCAGTGGAAAAATGGGCTTAGTTCAATCCCAGCACTAAGGAAATACTAGTAAAAGTGGGAAGTAGTACCAGGTTATATTTTTTCCTCTGTTGTCCCTTGATGGATCTGTGCTACAATCTAAAGTTATAAGGGTGGCAGATAATTCTCCCCAGCCCCAATTTTGCAGCTTGATCGAAGTAGCTGAAACATGATGCATCCATTTCAGAAAAATGCCTCCGATCCACGAAATGTGAACCAATAGATGCACTTTCTCTTTCTGGTATG
This sequence comes from Ambystoma mexicanum, assembly GCF_040938575.1. Taxonomy (NCBI): domain Eukaryota; kingdom Metazoa; phylum Chordata; class Amphibia; order Caudata; family Ambystomatidae; genus Ambystoma; species Ambystoma mexicanum. The sequence goes on from NC_090934.1 coordinate 1,180,964,244, forward strand.
CCCTTTAGCAAATCTGTTATTTTTATCTTGTAGAATTTTTCAACAAAATCTGATGTATGGAGTTTTGGTATCCTGCTCTGGGAAATTTACTCCTTTGGACGAGTGCCTTACCCTCGAATCGTAAGTATGAATGGAAACACAAATCCTAGAAGCATCTTTTGAACTATCCTTGTGATCTTCTTGTGATTTATAATTTTACAAGGACCTTATTACTAGTATTAATTATGGTTTGTTTGCACTGTCTTGTCATTTTTTTCTTCCTTGTTTCCCTTGTTCCATAAATGTTTACTTATTAAGGAATATGACCCCAGCGGCGGGGGCATTACCGACTCAGGTAATGCCCCGGGGCCCATCGCTCGGGCCTTAACGAAGGCCCCGGGGCATTACCTGAGTCGGTAATGCCCCCGCTGCTGGGGTCATATTGCTTTAGTACCCCGGCCCGCAATATAGGCATGACCGGTGCACTAAAATCAATTTGTTCTGCCCCGAAACGCTGCGGCATTTCGCGACAGAAAAATAAATAAATGAAACGACCAAAAAAATGGCCACCAGGAAAGGGAAAACTGAGTCCGTTTTCCCTTTCCATGGCGGCCATCAGGAGCGGACTCACTGAGAACAGAAGTGTTCCCAGCGCATCCGCTCCCAAAAAAAAAAAAAGAAGCAGAAGGTAAGTGGGGTTAGGAGGGTATAAGGGAGGGAGGGAGGGGAAGAAAAAAATACATACCTGCGTCCCCGGCAGGGGACGATGGAAGCCTCCAGCCGTGTGGAGGCGCGGAGCGGGGATGGCCCCGCTCAGTCTCCACACTGCTGGATCCTGCCATCGTCCCCCAGCGGGGACGCAGGTGCAAGAAGGTAAGTGGGGTGGGGTGGGGAGGGCAGGGAGTTGGGAGGGAGGGAGGGAGGGAGGGAGGGAGGGAAGGAAAAAAAAAATCTTACCCGAGTCCCCCGCGGGGGGGCGAAGGCAGCCTCTCAGCTGTGGGGAGGCTTGGAGCGGGGATGGCCCTGCTTCGAGCCTCCTCATTAGCTGAGGGGCTGCCATGCCCCCGCCGAGGACAAGGCAGCTGGAATCCTTCGATTCTCGGCCGGTAAGGACCCGGCGAGAGCCAATCGGAATGCTTGTTGCATTCTGCTTGACTCTCGCCGGGGACTAATATTCTTTATTTGGGGATGGGAGGTATTTATTAATTTTTTTCCTCGTTATCCATCTTCCATCTCTTCCCTGTACTTATCTCTTCCACTGTCTCTCCCCCCTTAGTTTACTTTTCATTCTTATTTTTAACATCCATTTTCCATTATCCTCAAACTTAACCCTACCACCCTGTCCTTAATTTGTATGTAATGTCCGAACCGGAGGATTGCGATTATTGTCATGGACTTGCTGTAATTTGTAAAAATACAAATCTCGTACATCCAGGTTTTTTTTCTAAATATTAACAACTCAACACAAATACATTCTATGAGTAAACATAGGTACTGTGCAGTGAACATTCTGCCTTAGTTGAGAGGCGAAGTGCTAAAAATAGAATTGTGAAAATACAAATCTTATAGCCAGAAGGCCTGCTTAGAGATTGATATGAAATCATCATCTGTTTTTGATGGTCTGGGAAATGAGAATGAGGTGTGTTTACTTGGTACAGACTATGGGTACAGATGAGGTTGTCAAGCAGCATAGGAATGGGGGTGCTCTGAGAATAAGCATCGTCTTTGTTTGCCCGCAAGGAGTCCTTTCGGGAGATTAAAACCGACTTTCTCAGCATGAGTCAGAGAATGTTTGGATTATAAAAGTATATAGTTAGAACTTTAGTGCAGGCAGCCATTGCTTTGTATTGAGAATTCTAAATGAGAGCGTAAAAGAACCTGCAAGTTACTGCAGACTAGAGAGTTGCATCTCTTTCCTAGAACCTATTAAAACCACTTCCTTGCATTTAGTACTATGTACACGCGCTAAAAGCGAGGAGTTTTGCTTTTCGTAGGCTGGTAGTGTGCCAACTTTTGTCTGAAGAGAGATGCCCTATTGTAGTGGGAGCTGAATCAAGCTCAATAAATATTAGCCTGACTCTTTTATTTCTTTAATTTCTTAGCCGCTGAAGGATGTGGTGCCACGAGTGGAAAAAGGGTACAAAATGGAAGCTCCTGATGGTTGTCCCCCTGTAGTGTACGAAGTCATGAAGCAGTGCTGGATCTTGGACCCCAACTTGCGACCCACCTTCAGAAAACTGAGGGAACAGCTAGAACATATCAAAGCCAAGGAGTTGTATCTGTGAGAGTCTGGTGAAGGAGTCCCTCCTTTCAGAGACACTTCCCTTCGCTCCTTCAGACATTGATATCCTCACCGGCAGGGGAAGATCTGAGAAGATTGGGCCCGGAATTGACAGAGACTTGAGGGATATCAGGGCATAAAAGCGCTCCAATGTCAACGTAACGGGAATCCGAGGAAAAGAAGCATATTGAACTGCACATATCTCAAGTTTCCCTGATTGCCTCCCACTATGTCTTTATCCCCCCTACATATTCTGCCATTCCCCAATCGGTCTGTCCTTCCCATCCTCTACCTTAAACGTTACATATCCTGCAGCCCCCCTCCTGTTAAACGTCTGAAGCCCCATATTATAATGCACCCTCTGCTTTTTGACTGCACCATTGAGAATGTATAATCACCAAGTCCCTATTCCACATACTAAGGAGAAGATCACAACCTTCGCTGGAAATTCCATTTCAAGTGGTTTGTAAGAACATGTTACTGTGGCTCTCACTGAGGGAGGAGCAAATGGAATCCATCAAGAACCAGCATAATTTTTTTAATATTGATCACATCACTTGTTTATTTTGTTCTCCTTTGCATGGTTTCCTTTTGTAAAAAGAACATTTCATTGCCAAATCCTTGAAAAAGATTCTTATCCTGTAATGTTGTTTTCTTTTTATGCCATTGGTGAGGCTGAAAGAACCCTTGCCATCTCCTACTTTGCCGCAGGATCTTCTGCCTTTAGGAAATTTGACAGTGTGGCGAATCATGAAATTGTCATTTGTAAACCAAGGAAGCAGCTACTATTCCTTAGTATTGCTGTTGTCGCCACAAAATGTTTTCTTTTAAAAATTGTTTTTAGCAGCTTAAAACTCGTAAAACATCAGTGACCGGTATTTTGTTATGGGCTGAAGCCGTAGCGGGGACGCTAATGAGAGGCAAGGTGTTTTACCATTTCTGAAATCAGACCTACTGTTCATGTTCATTATGCCCCAAAGCTCTTTATTTTAAAAAGAAATTTCCTAGAACTGACCTGAATCTCATTGTCGGGTGCTACGTTCTCCCATGCAAAGGGCCAGAGTTTAAATGTCCTCTGAACTAGAGACAACCTGCAGCAGCCCCCTAAGAGGGCAAGTAGGCACTGTTGTTGCGCTGGACAGCTGTGCCATGACACCTCCTCAGATCATAGAAAGGTAATGCTGTAGGTGCTGTTTATCTCTGCCTCAGCAGGCTCTGTTTGTCCAATCTGTGATATGGTAGAGAGAAAAGAGGACACATTGGAGGCCAAATCAGAATTAAACTTGATTCTCTGCATTTCCCAGTCCTGTTCCATTCTACTTGAGACATAGAGGGGCAGGTGACTTTGTACCCGACTTCGCCTGGACCAGGAGAAGAATCGTTAATTGAACATGGTTCTATAAACCGCAGGAGGTCCACTATACTAATAGGATTTGTGAGGAAAATAACCGCAGCTCACTTTCCAACATCCCAAATGTTGGTAACGTTCAAGGCAAGACTCCGAATTTAAACTCTGTTTGGATTGGGAGGAGGTTGTATTAGCTTTTAGCATTGATGGCATCAATGTTTACTGGTATTAGACTCAGCCCTGCATTTTCTTCCATTGCTGCTTTTTCTTTTTGTAAAGATCGTTGTAAGGCATGTTTCCTTTGCGGCTTGCTTCATGAAAGACCTGGTCTGTCTGCTTGTGCTGATCCATGCCCAAATCTGTCAATTTTTTATCTCCTTACAGGTGAAATGAAAGTGAACTCCCTCTGTGTTTAATTCCTCCTCCCAGGCCTTTCCTTTGATCGCTCTGTGAGTGGAGTTTGAAGCTTGGGATGTGTCCCTTCTCTCAGTGGATGAAATCAAGCATCACATTTCATTAAGCCCCACGTTCCGCAAAGGGGGGCTTGTGCTTCATATTTTCAATCTCCTTTAGTGGGGGATAGTGGGGGGGGCTGTTTTAACACCTCCAAATATACCCAATAAGGCATTTTGCCTATCGTAACTGTATATGAAATGGCCCTTAGAACCATCGTACTGGCTGCACCCATGTTCTTGGGCTAGATTACTGGCCAGAATGGTTTCAGCAGTTGTGGCAGGAGAATATTTTGTTTGTCACATCCCATCTGTTAAAGGCAATTAGTTTAAGGCCCGCCTAGAATGGAAAATTCGTACACACCTCGTCAATCTAGCAGTCCTCCATTCGTCAGGCTAAGATGGGTAGTTTATTCCACTGCACCATTCAAGGTCTCAACTTTAATAGAGTTCATGATTTCATGTATGCATGTGCACACAGCGTAGATACCTCATTCAAGAGTGTGCCACTCAACCATAAATTATATTTCTGTTGAGGAAAGAGCTTCATAGTAGAGAGTATGTGACTCAGAAATCCATTTGCAAAGTAGGGAAGTATTTTTGTGGCACAATCCTGTGTTGTAGCATGCAGCCTTCCTCCACCCTTTGCTATTACCCTTGATGTAGCGCTTAACTCTCATTTACCATCCCACGCACTGTTTTCCACTGCCTATGCATTGACTCCCATGGACGTTGTCAAGCCAATGTGTCTTTGTTCTGAACCTCGCTGAGCGCACCTCTGGGAATCACACAGACTCTGGTACAGGTGAAATCAGACCAGACCTGGAGAAAGAAGTGGGTGGGTTTTGTGGGTTGGGGGGCAAGCACATGTTCTCCAATAAAAACAGACTATCCAGCGCAGTAACACACCTGGTGTCAGGCGTGTTCCACTGTTCGGTCCATTTCTGTTTATGGGCTTGTTTCTTTTTTATTTTGGTTCTTTAGTGTTGTATTATTTTTTACTGTTTTTGTTACAAATCAAAAAGGAATAATAATAACTGATGTTTTGGGTTTTACTGAAGTACGAATCTCATTTTTTATTGTAAAGAAAGATTATAAAAAAAGCTGCAAAAAAATGTAAAGTATTGATCCTGTTTTGAGGGACGATTGTTCAGCTTAAACTTTTTGAAATGTTTGCATGCAGTCTGCAGCAACCTTCCCATTCCTACCCACAGCTTACTGTTCCTGTATATGATGCCAGTGGTCAGAAAATGTGTAATAAAACCATTCCATATGGACTGTGGTCTGATCATCTCTTTGCTCTAGAGAGTCTTGTTTGAGCTATAATCTGCAGAATGGTCTACTGTAGTGGATTGACAAAACACATGACACAGGGATCAGGGTTTTCAACCTTGTTGTAGTAGTAATAATCAGGATGTGGTTTGCATAACGATACCTATAACAAGGGTCTGCAACTTGTGGCTGGCCAGATGTTTTGCACCAGAACTCCTGTGGCACCTCACAGTTTATTATGCATGCTAGGGATGGTACGAGTTGTAAACCTGGAGAGCCAAAGGTTGCAAACCCCTCCCTCAAGGAACGAAGGCTATAGCTGCACAAGCAAAGTGTGAATCGCTGGGAAATCTCTGCAAGACATGTTCGGTTGAGTCAAACTAGAGGTTATCGTAGTTCTCAACAAGGTAAGTCTATAACGCTGCTGAGATCTAAGGTCATCCCTTTACCCAAAGAAGGATTTTCCCAGGATTCTCCAGTTTCTAAGGAGAAACTCCTCTATGATACAGGTATTTTATCTACAATTACACAGGACATTCTTCTGTGGGAGTAATCTAAGCTAAAGGCGTCAGGATGGGTAAACTTAAATTTTATCAGAGCAGATCAAACTATACATTGTCAGTGATTTGAGCAAGATGGATCTAAAACTATCTTTGACTGGGGTCCTCTCTCACTCCCTGAGGTAGGACTTTCCCAGGATTCTTCAGTGTTCTGCCCTGAAAACAGTGGGTTGGTGGTGGAGGGTGTGGGATGTATTTACCCATGCATCCGAGCCATACCTCAAAACTGTGCAGTACTGACATGGAAAACATCATGATGGCCAGAGCTTCCCAGAAAATGCACAGGGAAATGCATGAAGAATAGGCTGCCACTCATTTTTGCCGATGTTATGGGCACAGAAGGAAACTGCCTAAAACCACCATTGGACTACCCACACAGTAGTCTGAAACCATTGGGAATGGCAATGCTGATTGCCAAAAGCAAACCCATAACTGTTGGGAATTCATTTTCTTAAATCCCAAAAATGGGTGCAGTACCAGTACTCACCACTATCCAAAAGCCGGCGTTTTAAAACCACCCTGTGTTTCTCTGAAGGCAAGCCAAAATGCCTAATTTCAAACATTACAATATGTGCAAAATATTCACTGAACACCAGCAGACATTTGGCAGAATGGAGTTTTGTGTGCCTACAAAATCTGGGAAATGAAGAGCCCAGAACAATGCTTATAACAAAACTGGCTGAGCTATGGAGTCAGCAGTTTAAGTTGCACTGGATTTAAAGACACTAAAATCGAAAATGTTTAGATTAAATGAGTGACCTATGTTTGGTGTCACATGCCTTTGTAACTGTTGAAATGCCATAGTTTTGCACTTAGAATCAGCCTTGTAGCTGCATATGTGAAAATGTTTAGTTTTATTTGAATGCAGAAACTGGGGAACAAAAAGTGACATTTTATCTGAAACCCGGCTTAAGGAACTGAATTCTGCCTGGCAACTACCCCCATCAGGAGTGAAACTTGAGTCACAGCTGTGTTCCCAGGCCTAGCTGCCCTTTTGCTGCTCACACTAAGGATATGCCATCTATCTGATAATTGAATTACCTGTGCTCTACAGGAGCTCTGAACAAAGCCTGTCTTGACTCAGGCAAAGGATTTATTACAGCGGTCGTAAAATGTAGCTTCCTCTTGGCAGAAGCTGGGAGGGGCACTGCCTGTGAGAGAAGCTGGCTTGGCAGAACTGGATAAACCAGTATTTCTACCTTGTGCTGAGAGGAAACCACACCCCTTTGGAGCCAGAACATAACTTTAAAAAGATGGATCATTCATAGAGCGGACATGTGAAAATTTTATAAATGATACCATAATTCTTGTGATTTTTCTGCCCACAGTTTAAGAGGTTTTTAGAATCGGTGGTATGTTCAGGGGGGTGTCAGCGGAAAAGTGGATATTACTCTAAATGTATGCATGTTAAAAATCTGAAACTTCATCAGTTAATGTCCATACTCCCTGCGCACATGTATGTAAAGTTGGGTCAATGTCAGGAATTGCAAAATCAGTTAAAAAGTGAAATATGTGCCATTTCTGAATGCAAGCTCCCAGGAAGAGCAGAGTTTGAACAGGGTATACCTCCTGTAATGCATGATGGGTGCATATGATTTTAAAACAATATGTACCTCTGCAAATATGTATTTGTTTCAAATCTAGATTTGTGTGTAAGTTGACAGGAGGAGTGGACTCTCTGCAAGCCATAGAATGACATCACGCTGACACACACTTCCTTCCCCAATCAAATGAGAAATGGAAGTTTGACCAATTAGAAGCTGAGAGAGAGGTAGGGTCAGTGATGCTAGAACACACCCACATTCTAAACACATAAAAGCAGACAGACAGGACAGATAGGAACCTTCAAATCCATCTGCCGCTGGAAGCTCTGCCGGAAAAATCCATACTTTACCTCCATCAAACCTCCAGAGAGCCAAACTAGAGACTTCAATCTATCCAGAACTAGAGACCCAGACCAGAGAACCAGAGAGAGCTGACCCAGATCACTGTGAAGAGAGAGACCAGAGCCCAGTCTAAAACCCTGACCAGATCCGTGATGAGGCCCATTTCACTCAAGAATATAGTGTGAGTACATAGCAAAACTGTGCAGAACCAATCTCTTAGTTAAAATAATATAATTCAATCTATTTAATCTAAGTAGAACTGCCTCCTAACTGTCACCTGTCATTTGTAAAGCTGTCACTTGTCATTTTCTTGTTGCAAGCTGCACTTGTCTTTTTGAACTTTAAAATTTCAAATCTGAAAAACGACCTTTATTTAATCGCTCTTATCTCCGCGACCGTTTGTGCTAGAGACTTGCAGTAACTTTCATTTGAAAGCTTAGAATCTTAGCTTTGAATCGCAACAAGAACCACATTCCTACCCCTTATAGTTTTACCGCAATCGCGGAAAACGCACGTGCGAATTTTGCCGCGATTTGCAAATTTCTTCACGTGTAAAAAGACAGCAGTTTTGCTTTTCCTTGCCAAAAACTTCGTTTACCTGCTAGTTACTACTAAAGCATTGTTAAGGTGATACTGAATTCATAGAGAGTAGCTATCACTCACCCTGAACCTCTGAAAGGGAATTAAAAGCATTCCAGCATAATTCTCATCCATTGCTAGCACATATAAAAGCATTTGGGCCTGTGTTTTCAAACTTCTGTAGTCTAAGCTTGCTGGGGTGAACTGAATCACATTTGATTGCATTTCTGAGAACTGTGTGTTTTCCTTCCATTTCCTTGCCTTGCATCAAGGGGGGGAGGGGATTACCAGAGAAAAGTGATTACATTGTTTTGTTCAAATCATATTGAGTATTTTCTATACTGCATTTCATTCATTCAACCTTGCATTTCCTTGAACCCTATAAAACATTCTCTACCTCATTATACTTCTGTACCTATTTACCAGTGTGCTACCTTATCCATTTCATGTCAACTCCTTGTTGATTATAGAGAAGCGTGTTAGTGCCAGATTCTCCGTTGTTAATCTTTATCATATCAGATTAAGTGTGATATTCAATTATTAATTTATTATAAGGTGTGACATATATATATCTATTGTTTAAATTATCAAATAAACCTTTTAACTTGCAAAACAGAACTACTTCTTGGCTCAGTGGGGTCAGGGGGATTCCAAGAGAGGGGTGTTATATAGGGGTAGTCATCCAGAACGCATGAACTGGACATAAAGATATATCAATAAGGGTTTTCATTCAGTATTCTAGACTAGGCGTTGACTTAGCTGTAGTGTTGAATTGAATCCTCTTACAAATGTAAGGGCTATTTATCAATATGTGATCCAGGGATGTTATCTTCAACTGAGTAGGAGTGTGCCTCTCGGGACGGTCTAAGCCAAAGGTGTCAGGATGGATTCAATTATGCTTGTGCCTTTACTTGAATAGGGACGCTGGTCTCACTCGGGTACTCTACTCTCAAACCATTCTCGGGCATTAAGACCCTAACACACATTTACTCAATTCATAGCCACCGTTTCTTTGCCACAATTAACATTCACACCAACACGGCTCTATTTCTGACTTAAAATGGGAGCGCTCCACGTGATGGGCCCGCCCCTATATTCCTCACTTAGTGCTGCACCCTGTTCTGGCTTTTTCTACAAATAGCCTGTTCATTTAAATGCTATTTATTAAGCACTTGGTGAACAAACAACATAATTGACATTGCAGTCTCAGGCAACAGCGTACTTGACCACGTGGCGGGATGCATGACAAACCATATACAGTGGGCTGCAGGTCTGGGTTCATGATATTACCTCCTTTGCCAGAAAAGCATGAACGTCTTGCCATATATGTTTAGGTCGACAGTCACTAGGCACTAATGAGACATACAGTTCCTCATTTTTATTGGCACATATTACATCATACAGCCATTTTACTCGTTTTGGCAGCTCCTTCCAAGTCCATCTCATTAGGATTATCTGTTTTGCCAAAAGGAGACCCAGATTGAGGAATCTAGGTAGAACAATTAACATTTTCTCAGTGTATACCAACAGGCACTCCCATGCCGTAGGATGCAGCTCTGTCCAGTGTTCTCTCCGACACCTGGCATATCTCGGACAAATAATTGCTCAGCTTGGGGCAGGCCCATAGCATGTGTATCTGTGTGGCCTGGGTACTACAACATCTGGGACACTGCTTGGCCATGTTAGGCCAAAAACCTGTTGAGCCTAGCCGAGGTAAAGTAGTCTGTTGAGAACATTAAACTGTACAAGGCGATATTTTAAATTAAGTGATATCCCTTTTATGAAATTACAAGTGTTTTTCCTTTGCGAGTCTGTAAATACTGTACCCAAATCAGTGCACCACTTCACACTTCTCCCCTAATGTTTGATCTCACTCTGACATTCACTGATTGAGCCATTTTATAAAGGATAGATATAATATTTCTGGGTGCTGTGGTCAACAGAATGTATTTCAGACATACATAAGTGGGCTCAGCCGGGTATACCGGCCTGCGGGCTGAAACAGCCGCCCACATCTGAAAATAATTTAGACGTTGTAACGGCGTGTTCCCAATATGTATCTTAATATCATCCCAGGCAATAAATTGCTCCCCCACATAGAGCGCCCCAATTGTGGTGATGCAAGCCCTGCTCCAAACCAATTTAACAGCCCTGTCAGTGTTGAGTTCCAATGCCGACATACCCCAGAGTGAGAGATGTTTGTCATATGGGTCTGTAATTTCCAGCCTTTTATTCAACTTAGCCCAAGCCTCCAACGTCGCACCCACCAGTTCAAGCGGGGGTGAGCAACGATCCGCATTACCCACCAATAACTGCAGTATGGTAACTGTTCCAGCCTGACATGGGTGCATTAACTTGCTTGTCAATTCACAGCATTGCATAATGAATCTGTGCTGACAGGTAATGAAGCTCGAAGTCAGGAATCGCCAAGCCCACCACCTCGTAGGAGTGTGCCAGACGTTCATACTTCATGCCAACCTGCTCTCCAAACCAGAGGAAAGAGGAGCATGCGCCATTAAGTTCAGTGAAAAAAGCACCACCACGCCACAGAGATATTATGGAACAAATATAATAACTTAGGTAATACAACCATCTTTATCAGTGACCGTCACCCGCCAATGGAGGTGCTCCCATTTCCGGATTTTGCCTTTTAGCACCATCGGATAGGACCTATAATTCAAATCAAATGTCTGTGTGGCCTATCTGGCAACCCTGATTTCCAAGTAACGGTAGCGATGTGTGGCCCATGTGAGTCCCTGAGTGTTTGCAAATATCACAGTTGCTTCAGTCAGGGGGAATATTTCGAGCTTGTTATTGATGAGATGGAGGCCAAAGTATTTGCTGAAGTCCAAAATTGCCCGTAACACTCTCGCCAGATGCACCTCTGGGTTTCTTATATACAATAGGAGGTCATCAGCATACAATGATATAATGTCGGGACTCCCACCCAGTCGTATACCCGTGCCCCTGTATTTCTTACAAACTTGATCCGCTAGTGGCTCAACAATTAGTGCAAAAAGTAAGGGTGAAAGGGGGCACCCTGGCTTGTTTCCACCTTCTAGCCTCAGTAGCAAGTATAATCTCCCATTTACGCACACCTGGGCACTGTATGAGAGCATAGGTCCATGGGACCCCCTCCCCGACATGCCCCACCTGCGTGAGGCTCATGGCTCGTCAGAGGCCCACCATGCACCTGTGCTCAGGCGACAGGGTGGCTGCTGATCGACACACAGGGCCAATCGGATTTTACTGTAACACACCACGGACACCATTTTAAAAGCTTCAACACTCCATTTTAGATAGAAACAACCGAAACTCCAATGAAACAGTCTTTTTGCAAAGTTGCAGCTTGGCTCCCGCTCACTGCGCGCAAGGAGCCATGCACTCCCCCGGCGCCTCCACCCCATGGTAGATCCGCTGGAGGCCTGTTCTCACGAGCAACCAGACACGAACAAATATCAGAACAAACACTGTATCATTTACCTTCCGCAGTACATCACTGTCCCTGAAGTGACCTGGCTCGCGGTTCAAGTTTGGAAAATAAGAACCATCCCAATTGAACAGGCCTCGACCCAGCATCTAACCCCTAACATTTAAAATATATGGTGTCAATACCCTCCTTGTATGAACCCCTGCCTATGTTCCCCAACTGAAGTGTTAACCGCATACCAAAGCCGAACGGTTCACAGAGTGTTGTATAAATTATAACGCGGGTGTTGGGGAAGGGATACAAGTTTATAGTACTGCTAAAGCAAGAATGACCTCATCCTGTCATAAGACACCATGTGCCTTGTAGACTTAATGAAAGGGCTAGACACAGCCCACCTAGTGCTAACTAACGATTGCTGCTAATGTACAAAGGAAGGTGAAAAAGCATTACTGAGCGTACTTGTGTGTCATACAGTGGGACACGTTTAATTGTTATGACAAGAGTGTAAATGTACAATCACAAATGAACGTATTGCTTCTTTGCTCCTGAGTACACAACCAAACCTAATGTTACCTCATGTGTTATCTATCTCTCTGTTGCCTTATGTAATTGCTAAAATGTATTCAACTAATGTTTTGTGGTATATGTAACACTGCCAGACCCTCATAGTCGCATATGAACTAGTACATGAATGTATAAACACTAGAAATGTGTAATCATCCCAATATTACTAACTTTACTAACCGTCCCCTCGTATGGTATAGTGTGCAGCCCAGGCACAGATAATTGCGTATAAGCACAAGGCCACCTCCCCCTCCTCCCGCCAGGGCTTGCTGGTGCGCGGGCAGCACAGCCTCACCTCCCCTCATTCAGTTGGACACGCTTCAAGTATTCACCTCCCCCATATCCGAGGCCGCCATGGCCGGCCAAATGAACTATTTACAACCTGGTCCTAAACCCCACTGCCTCAAGGGGCCAGTGCACCCTCGCTGATCCAGTAGTACTCCAGCTCACCCCAAGTTAATGGGCCTTGGAGAATAGATATTCAACCCTGGACTAACATATCATAAAGTAATTCCTCACCACATCTAACAGGACAGACCGACAAGGCAGCTCATCTTGTGCCCTCAGACCAGACACATAGGTTTATGACACCCGGTCAACAAGGCAAAAGTAACAGTGCACTGATGTATTGGTGAAGCTTCCCATTGTATGTTGTTTCTCCGGTCTCCTATTACTTCTAGAGTAACATATTGTAGGATTTACAGGACAGCTGGAATCATCTAAAGGATGAGTGTTTGTGTGTGTGAGTGGCCACAAGGGCAGAATGTTAGTGCAGCCATCAGTCAACGACACTGACCGCGCCTGGCCTGGCAGCTCCACCCCGATGAGCCCAGCTGACCCATCTACCCCACGTTGGCACCACGCGGATGTCCACCAATCCTGGAGCAGCTCATCACTGCCTCACCTATAGTCGACGCCACCCAATCCCTGAGATTATGTGCCCCCTATAGCGTGTAGGACTTCTTGTGATGTGGTTTTGTAATAAATAAGACTGTCTTTGCTATTGTCAGACAGAGCGCTCTCGGAGCTTGCAGAGTCCTCTGCATGCCCTATTTGATTAGATAAAAACCCTTTACATTCACCCGCACTTGGTCTTGGTCTCATTCCCTCCTGGGGTGTGTCCTTTATTGCCTCTCATTGCAGGGAGGGTACTGCCTTTTGGGGATGCTTGCTTTCAGTGGTGACCCCGAAGGCGTGATTAATTCTTTCATTGTCCCCTCTGGCACGAGAAATTCCAGGCGGCAGTGGAGGCGCACGGTGCGCCCGCTCAAGAGAGCTGCCCGCCTACGGCAACTGGTATGCTTAGACGTGCGCACGCAGTAGGCCAAAGGGTACGGGTCCCGCTCCAAAAAAACCCTTTTAGTACCGCTCGCCGGAGCCGGGGGGCGGCAATTGAGTGTGAGGCAGCGCCGCCTGGACGGACCCAGTCCGGTGAATCTCGATTCAAGACGGGCACGTGAGTATTAAGTGCGAGTGATTTATAAAGGGTGAAGGGAAGGGAGCCAGATTATACGAGGTCATTTAATGGGTACTTTCAACTGTTAGTGCTATCTATGTTTACTTTTACTTTCTCTGCATCTGGCCATTAGGACACAAAGGTGAAATAAGGGAAGATAAAGACGGGAACCTAGCTCTGCAATGGGGTAGAAGGCGGCGCCGCAAAGTGCTATCTCAACTAGTGCTGGGAATAAGTGAACAGTGGAGAATAAAATAAAGGTGTCTGAAGAATAGGGAGACACGATGTATACGTTAGAAACTGCTATTTTCTTTCTTCTACTTCAGTTTGGGTACCTTGAGGATGAACACAATGTGAAAGAAATAAAAAAAACCTTTAAAGGTTAAGGGACAAATAATATGCTAGAGTAAGGGGGCCTTATTGGGCAGATAAGTGCAGGGGGAGAAAAGAAGGGGGGGTTAATGTTATGTGTTGTATGTTAAATGTCTGTTACATGTTGCACATGCGAAGTTAACAGTGTTTCAAAGAATTGTAAAGAGATAATGTTGAAATAGTGATATTGCATATGTCTGTGGCATGGTCATTGTAAGTGTGAACAAGTAAGATCTGAAGATAGTAATATTGTGAACAAGTTGTTTTTGTGTATATGTTCAAGAACTGTCGAAGATAAGGGGTACACACACACACACAAGTCACAGTGACAGATACAAAATAGTACAGAAGGTTGAGCACTGAAAGTACATAATGGGGGCGGAAACACCCCTGGCCCACATTTGTAAAAATGTACCTGGCGGAACGTATAAAAAAGTATCATTACCAGTGGGTAACAGAATTAAAGGGAGAAGGATTACCCCAGGTATGGCCAGAAGGAGGATCATTTGATAAGTGTCCTAGATATGGTAGCCACGTGTACAATCATGAAATACAAAGGAAAACAGTTTCATAATAGAAGAGAAATATTAGATTTATGGAGGCTATTCGAAGAAGTGCCTCTACTCAAAAAGAAAGAGTCAGTACCTAATCTGCCCACCACCATCAACACTCCCCCAACCGCAAATGACAATGGAAGGGAGGATATAGGAAAAGAAGAATTGATCGTGGTAACACGATTGTATCCCCTCCTAAACAATCCAGTGCCGGCAGAAGGATATAGTGATCCCACATATGTGCCCACTGCGGCCCCCACAGCCACTCCACGACCAACTGCACCACCACCACCATATGAGTGCCCCAGACAGCATGGACAGGTAAGCACCCCAGCAGTAGATATGGAAAAGTTAATAGAGGACCTAGACTCTAGGCTCTCAATGGCAAGAGATAAGTTATCTAGAATAATAAATATATGTGAGCAGAGCGGAACAATCGTCGCAAGAACAGAACGGACACCTAGGGCACAGGCACTCGACAGGTCATCTGAAGAAGGGTGGAAGAAAGGGGAAATACTATTTAGAATTCAGGAAGAACCAACTCGAATAATAGAACTGGGGCCACAGGAAATGGAAGAAAATGCAGGTGAAGAGGGGGTGGCTACCTGGGGGATAGAAGAACTGTGGTGTGATATCGATGTTGAGGAACAGGAAAGTGAGAGGTTGGGTGCGGCGACAGGGAAGATCAGGTAGGGGAGACGAGACACCCTTGGGAAGAAGCATGGAGGAGGAGTGGACAGGAAGGTTAAGGAATAGAATGGTAAGAATGGCAACGTTAGGGAAGAAAGGATTGAAGGTGAGTACTGGCAAAATGACAGAGTAAACTACAACTCCCATTGATACATAGGGGAGGTGGGAGGCCAAATTACATACCCTGGGCCCAGATGGACAAAGCCAATTTGTTAAAATCCTTGCCCCAACTCCCATTGATACATAGGGGAGGTGGGAGGCCAAATTACATACCCTGGGCCCAGATGGACAAAGCCAATTTGTTAAAATCCTTGCCCCCGCTATCAGGAGGGGCAAGTAAGTGGATCTATGCATTTGAGAAACATACCGCAGGAGTGCCATTGGCGGTAGGTGATGTTAAAAGCTTGCTGGTATCAGCAGTGGGTGACCAGGCAGATAGAGTGTGGGCTGGCTTTCCGGGAATAACATTGGATTGTGATCGCCATGATGGAGCATCTTTTAACACAGTGCGCGCAAGGGTATGGGATGCACCAAGGGAAACATTTCCAGACACACCCGACTTACAGTCAGTAATGCAGTGCACAATGAATGATGGGGAGGATGCTATGGATTTCATTTTTCGGGTGCAGGGGATGTGGAGAGCCGAGACAGGTACGCCCTGGGACCAGTCAACATCCCTATTTTACTTTATTATAAAGAGAGGACTCCCAAAAGAAGTACAGAAAGCACTCTACAAAATGGCAGGAATTGAGGCAAAAGGGTGGCCAGAAATACAAAGCATAATAGTGCACCACTGCAAAAGAATAAAGGAAAGGGAGAAAGAAATCGTTCAAAAAAGGTTGGCAGATGAGGCGAAGTTAGTACAAACGAAACTGGTGAAGGTCGCCGCAGCTGTAGCAGCACTCCCCCAAGACAGAGAGGGGGAGGAGGGACTGGTAGCGATACAGGGGAGAATGGCAGCAAATTGGGCAGGCAACGGGCAGCCAATGTGGAATGGACAGGAGCAGCACGGAGGACCGCAGTGGCAAGTGTGGGCCCCCCGCGGAGGACGAGGTGGGTACAGAGGTCGCAGAGGGGGTGGTCAAGGGTATGGAGGAAATGGAGGGCAAGGTCCGGGGGGGGACAAGGGAACTGTTGAATTGCGGTAGGTGGGGACATTTCTCACGAGAATGCAGGAGCAGACCAAATAATGTATACCAAGACAATCGACCCTATGGTCATCCTCACCCGGGAAGCCCATATGGATTACCCATGGGAGGGGCACAAGGACAACCTGAGCAAGGGTATGTAGAGCAATGAAGAGGACCTCCTCATAATGTACAACAGCATCCACAAAGCCGCGAGCATATGCAATACACACAAGGTAACCCTTTCGCCACAACAGCTAACGGAGCGCCTGCACCGTACGGTGGAGTGGCAGTGGTATCGGGTAATGTCTTTAGTCAAGGGGGAAACATGAGACATCCAGCATAGGACAGTCCACAGGGAGCACATGCGTGTCCTATACTATCTACGACCTACAATGCAGCAGAGGAACCATTGATAGGGGCGCAGATAGGGAACAAGCAGTTCATATTTATGGTGGACTCTGGAGCTGAAAAATCATGTTTACGTGAAGGCCGGTTTCCGCTATCTAATCGTAAATTGGAGATGCAGGGGTTCTCTGGGGCTGTTGTCGAAGTTCCTTACACAGAAGATTTAGATGTCACCGTGGGGGTTAAGACCGTGAGAGCACCCTTACTGTACTACGAACAGTCCCCGATTAACTTACTGGGAAGGGACCTCAGTAAGCTCAATATGACTATCTCCTTTACAGAGATAAGGATAGTTTGTTCAACTCCAGGGATCTGTCCCATGCGTGTAATGCTGGTGGTGCATGCACAAGCAACAGAACCAGAAGTGCGCGGCATACCGGTAGATCCTGATGTATTCATTCAAGGGCTAAAAACATTGCCACGAGCGGTCCCAGAGTTGAAGAATCTAGACTGGCGAGTACCCGCAGAGTTCATCTTCCGACCAATAGCCCGCCCAGAAATTGTGCCCGGGACCGTGATGGCCTTAGATTTGCATGCAGTTCAGATCTCAGCCAAAAGAATAGCCGTCATTGCAATGGACATACATGGCTGCGAGTGGCGCACGGTATTGTGCATCAATGCCGACATTGCATTGCGAGACCCATCAGATGAAGACCTTTTCTAGGACTCAGAAAGTGACGGTGAGATAATAATGTAGATAGCCATACCATGTGACATCATGATAGAAGAAAGGCAGGTGCCAGTACAACTGATGGCAGTGGTGGGGACACCTCCTTCCTTCTTTGATGATGATATGAAATCAGTGCCCAGTAATTTGTGGACCACAGGCCCCCATGATGTGGGATTATTGCATGGAGTCTCACCAGTTAAAATAAAACTCAAACCGGGACCCATTTTGCCAAGGGTAAAACAGTACCCCCTGTCCTGAGAAGCAGAAGAAGGGATAAAAGACAATCGGCGCATTACTGGCCCAAGGAATAATAGTACCCTCAAACTCGCCATGTAATACTTGTATATACCCAATCAAAAAAGCGAAAGGTGGGGCGTGGAGGATGATCCAAGACCTATGCCCCCTTAATGACGTCATCCAAAAGGAGGTCCCTTTGGTCCCTAATCCAGCATCCATACTGTGCAGCATCCCCAAGAATGCATCACATTTCACAGTAGTGGATTTGAAAAATGCCGCCTTCTCCATCCCACTGGCAGAAGAGTGCAGGTATCTAACAGCATTTACACTGGGGGGGAAGAGATACGAGCATTGTAGGTTACCCCAGGGATACTGTGAGAGCCCCAGCATATTCAACCGCATCCTCCATGAAGATCTAGTGAACATGACAGCAGAGAGCACGATTATTCAATATGTAGATGATCTACTCATCTGTGCAAAGAATGAGGAGGAATGCAGGAAAGACTAGCGCTCTCTTGACATTGCTGGCCCACAAAGGCTACAAGGTCGACAGGAAAACTCCATTACTGCCAACGAGAAGTGTTGTATTTGGGACAGCTTATCTCACAAAATGGCAAGAAAATAATACCAGACAGAGTAGCTGCCATCACAGCAGTGAGACGGCCAAACACAGTGAAAGAAATGCAAACATTTCTCGGCATGTGTAACTACTGCCGAGCATGGATATTAGATTATGCAGCATACACAAGACCATTATTGCAGGCACTAAAGGAGGCTCAGGGAGGGAACACAGAAATACAATGGTTTGCAGAACTGGGTGATGCATTTACCTCACTCAAGGAACTGATCTCGAGCGTGCCAGTGCTCGTGAACCCAGATTATGAACGCAACTTTTACCTGTCCTCCCACTGTAAGGGGATCCTCATGACAGCACTACTGACACAAAAAACTTCCCTGGGGCACAAGCCTCTTGCCTACTACAGTGGCACATTAGACGCAGTAATGCAAGGACATTTCGTTTGCGAGCAATCTCTCGCAGCCGCAGCGTTCACTATTGAGAAAAGTGCAACAATAGTGATGGGCTGCTCTGTGACACTATTTGTGGAACACTCCCTATTCGCTATATTGGAAAGATCAAAAAGCACACTGACAACACAAAGAGCAACTGCTTATGAAATAATATTGTCCAGTGCAAACATCCACATAGTTTGATGTAAAACAGTAAATCCAGCAAGATTCATTATTGAACCATGCACATTAGAAGACATGCAGGAACACTACTGTACTACTTTCAAGGGGGAGGAAGGGGAAGGCCCGGTGGTAAGTGAAAACACCCTAAACGAAGGAGAAGTTTTCTTCATAGATGGGCCAGCATCAATAAACCCAGATACGGGGGGGAAAACATGTGGGGGTGGCAGTTGTGAGATTGGAAGAAGGCGAGTACGAAGTGATAGTACAGCATCGCCTGCCATCCCATTACTCAGCCCAAGCAGCAGAACTTCTAGAATTCATTGAAGCATTACGTGCAGCAAAAGGATGCTCAGTAATGATTTACACGGACTCAGCTTATATGAACACTACAGTACAGGACAGGTTGGCGAGGTGGGGATGGAGAGGGTTCCACAGAGCAGATGGTTCACCAGTACAACATGCAGAGCTCCTGAAAGAACTCATTGAAGCATTAAAAGGCCCACCATGGTAGCCATAGTGAAGTGCCAGGCCCATACCTCCAATACAGATGTTTATCTCTTTGGGAAACGCAGCAGGCGACGCCGCAGCCAAGGAAGCCTCCTATTTAGTGAAAGAACGAACAGGTGAGTACCTAATGCACCAATATATAGAGGAAGACCTCCCAGACGGCTACAACACTATGCCCGTGTCATAAATACTAGAGTTACAAGAAGGGGTAAGTGAGGAAGAAAAAGGGCTGTGGGAAAAGAGGATGTAGCCAATCAGCAACAGATCTTTTGTGGCATCAGAATAACACCGGGAAGGTGGTTATGCCACTCAAACTCTTAGAGATAGCATTCCAACAACTACACTTCCCAACCCACAATGTAAAACAGCATATTGCAGCAGAGATACAAGAGGACTGGTTTGTGCCAGGCCTCCAGGAACATATATCAAAGCTGGCAATGGAGTGCACAACATGTCAAATATACAATTCAGGAATGACCCTAAGGACACTGCGAGGAACAATACCCAAACCTGTATGGCCCTTCAGAGAACTGCATATTGATTATACAGATATGGGAGAAGGGTGTAATGGTGCACGGTGCATGATAGTGGTAGTTTGTCCATTCTCCAGGTGGGTTGAAGCAGGGCCATGTGCACGACCAGATGCCAAATGCGCTGCAAAGTTCTTAGTGACGGAAGTATTCCCACGCTGGGGAATTTGCGACGTGATTCGCTCGGATAATGGCATGCATTTTGTTAATTAACTTTTCAAAGAAGTAACAGCCCTGTTAGGAATTAAGCATAAACTATGCTCGATTTATCATCCGCAGAGCAATGGCGTGGTTGAGAAGATCAACGGCCTTCTGAAGGGAAGGCTGTCAAAACTGTGTTCTCCCTTAAAAAGAACTAGGTGCATTGTCGGTCTCTGGCCTTGTTGGAACTGAGGAATCAGCCTAGCAAGGACCACCATTTGTCACCGCATGAGATTGTGACTGGAAGACGCAGGCACACTCCCCACTCCGTAGACATTCAGATGCGCACAAAAGCGCCACAATATTAGGGGAAGAATTTAATGACCATCTGACAAAACTCACCAGAGCAGCCCGCATGATATCAAGACCGCTCGCACCACCATTTACACGAGAAGAAGGAAATGAGGCAGTAAAATGTGTCGAGGAAAACCCACAAGGGCAGTTAATGCCAGGGGAGATGATCTATGGTGAGGAGTTTCGTACGTAGGTGGAATGCCCCAAGATTTCATGGCCCATATAAGGTGATATTTTACACACCAACTGCGGTAGAGGTGAAGGGCTTGAGATATTGGATACATTTGACAGACGTACGCAAAGCATATAACAGTGTTAGAGATGAACGAGAAGAAGTACAGACAGCAGTAAAAAGAAAAGCAAAGAACATCAATATTAAACATGGGTACAGAGTAAAAGAATGATAGCAAGAAAATGTACATTGATGAAAATGGTTTCTGTGCCAAACGAAACATAAAAACGAAAATGTAAATAAGGCTGAATTGCAATTATAAAATATCTCTGTCTCTCTCTTTCGCCCCTCCCCTCCTTTTATCTCTTTTATTTACAGTAAAATGATGATTTCAACTGTTTGAGTATGCTTAATGCACTTTTATGTTTTAACATATAAGAGTAACCATGGCAACGAACGGGCAGCCTACAACGAATAACATTAGGGCAGTGAGAAATGTAAATGATACATTCGATTTACGCAGATATTCGTATGAATGTGGTCTGTATGCACTGTTTTATTTTTTGCTATGATTTTTGGTCTTGTCACTTATTGTTTTTTTTCATTCATCTCTATCAAGATGAATGAGGGGGGAAGAAATGGAACTAACATTGGGAATGGAACCAGGATGGTTAAGGAAGGGGACTACTTAATATGGAACGGATTCCAGCTTGTATGGGGCTATGGTACATTCCCTACCCATGCACAGCCCTTAAATGATATCAACAACAGCCTGAGTACAAGTCCAAATCCGCCCTCAAATGTCTCGGAATATAATGTTTATGGTTTGAATGATCGCAACCCTTCTGTCATATCATGGTTGTACGACACTACTGCCGCAATGCCCTCACCAGAAGTTACCCCAACTGCAGAAACTAGACCACCTGCAGGCAGGAAGGAAGAGAATGAAGAAACGGCAGAGAGGTTTCTGGCTCTATATGATGAATGGGAAAGGGGGGGGGCGCAAGGAAAGGGGGAACAATGTCACAAACGGCATGGGAAGCAAAGGGGTACCTTAAAAGCAGTAGAAGGAGGGAGGCGGGGAGGAAAAAATATGATGCAGATTCCAGACAAGTACCGGCTGTTTAATTCTGCAGAAACATTCTTCGCCTCCCTCGTCCCAAGCATCCAGGCGCGAGCAAACGCAAAATGGCTCCAGATCACGCGCTGGGAGCTGATCCAGCTGGCCAACGACACTGAAGAAGGGTTTAACGTGATCAAGGTGGAGCAAAGGGCCCTGTGGTTAATGACCATGCAGAACAGGTATGTCCTAGACCTGTTAATGGCGATGGACGGCGGTGTTTGCCGAAAAATGTTGCACATTCTTACCTTCTGAAGACGCAGATAATGGTACACTCACATGTTATCGCAGCAGTGCACAACCTGGGGGAACGCATGAAAAACGAAGGTGGAGCAGACGCCAGCACCTGGTTCGACAACATTTTCTCTTGGGTGCCATCGTGACTTGGACTAACAATCAAAATGCTGATGCCTATCGAGGTATTTTTGCTCCTGGTTTTTTGTGTGCCAGCAGGGTCTTCGATGTTGTGCAAATGCAGTGCCAAATGGCTCAATGATGATGGTGACAATGGGCAACACTAGAGGAGCGGCGCAGATCATGCAAGAAGCACAAGTACAAACAGGTGAGGACCCAGAGCCCAAGTATAGAATGGTGCCATTATACTACGATGGGGATATAGTAGATAGGCTATATCACACCACAATAAAGGAGCCCCAAGAACGGGAGTGGTATACAGAGGTATGGGTGGATTTGGAAGGAGATGGGGGATGCAAATATATGACCTGATGAATATGCTAGGAGGGGGGAGAGCCTTCGGGGGCTGTGTAGAGCCTGGATGCATGCCACTAAAAGGCACAGCACCATGGGATGAGGCTGTTGCAAATGAGAAAGAGTGCCAGAGGTTGGGCGAGTTACAGTATTCGTTACTTAAGTAACGAAAGTGGGGAAATGTATGGGAGGATATGTCCATGGGACCCCCTCCCCGACATGCCCCACCTGCGTGAGGCTCGTGGCTCGTCAGACAGGATGGCTGCTGGTGACAGGGGGGCTGCTGATTGACACACAGGGCCAATCGGATTGTACTGTTACACACCACGGACACCATTTTAAAAGCTTTTAAGATAGAAACAACCAAAACCCCAATGAAACAGTCTTTTTGCAGAGCTGCTGCTTGGCCCCCGCTCACTGCGAGCCATGCGCTCCCCCGACGCCACCACCCCATGGCAGATCCGCTTGAGGCCCGTTCTCACGAGCAACCAGACACTAACAAATATCAGAACAAACACTGTATCATTTACCTTCTGCAGTACATCACTGTCCTGACTCGCGGTTCAAGTCTGGAAAATAACCAGAACCATCCCAATTGAACAGGCCTCGACCCAGCATCTAACCCCTAACATTTAAAATATATGGTGTCAATACCCTCCTTGTATGAACCCCTGCCCATGTTCCCCAACTGAAGTGTTAACCGCATACCAAAGCCGAACGGTTCACAGAGTATTGTATAAATTATAACACGGGTGTTGGGGAAGGGATAAAAGTTTATAGTACTGCTAAATAAAGAATATACCTCAGCCTGTCGTAAGACACCATGTGCCTCAATGAAAGGGCTTGACACAGCCCAACTAGTGCTAGCGATTGCTGCTAATGTACAAAGGAAGGTGAAAAAGCATTACTGAGAGTACTTGTGTGTCATACAGTGGGACACGATTAATTGTTATGACAAGAGTGTAAATGTACAATCACAAATGAATGTATTGCTTCTATGCTCCTGTGTACACAACCAAACCTAATGTTACCTTGTGTTATCTATCCCTCTGTTGCCTTATGTAATTGCTAAAATGTATTCAACTAATGTTTTGTGGTATATGTAACACTGCCAGACTCTCATAGTCGCATATGAAGTAGTATATGAATGTATAAACACTAGAAATGTATAATCATCCCAATATTACTAACTTTACTAACCGTCCCCTCGTATGGTATAGTGTGCAGCCCAGGCACAGAGAATTGCGTATAACCACAAGGCCATCTCCCCCTCCTCCCGCCAAGGCCCACCAGGGCTTGCTGGTGCGCAAGCAGCACGGCCTCACTTCCCCTCATTCGGTTGGACCCGCTTCAAGTATTCACCTCCCCCATATCCGAGGCCGCCATGGCCGGCCAAATGAACTATTTACAACTTGGTCCTAAACCCCACCGCCTCAAGGGGCCAGAGGTACACCCTCGCTGATCCAGTAGTACTCCAGCTCACCCCAAGTTAATGGGCCTTGGAGAATAGATATTCAACCCTGGACTAACATATCCTAAAGTAATTCTTCACCACATCTAACAGGACAGACCAACAAAGCAGCTCACCTTGTGCCCTCAGACCAGACACATAGGTTTATGACACCCGGTCAACAAGGCAAAAGTAACAGTGCACTGATGTATTGGTGAAGCTTCCCATTGCATGTTGTTTCTCCGGTCTCCTATTACTTCTAGAGTAACATATTGTAGGATTTACAGGACAGCTGGAATTGTCTGAAGGATGTGTGTGGGTGTGTGGCCACAAGGGCAGAATGTTAGTGCAGCCATCAGTCAATGACACTGACCACGCCTGGCCTGGCAGCTCCACCCCAATGAGCCCAGCTGACCCAACCACCCCACGTTGGCACCACGCGGATGTCCACCAATCCTGGAGCTGCTCATCACTGCCTCACCTATAGTTAGTCGACGCCACCCAATCCCTGAGGCTATGTGCTCCCCTATAGCGTGTAGGACTTGTGACTTGGTTTTGTAATAAATAAGACTGTCTTAGCTATTGTCAGAGTCCTCTGCATGCCCTATTTGATTAGATAATAACCCTTTACATTCACCCGCACTTGGTCTTGGTCTCATTCCCTCCTGGGGTGTGTCCTTTATTCCCTCTCATTGCGGGGAGGGTACTGCCTTTTGGAGATGCTTGCATTCAACACGTATACAATAGTTTAACCCACCTGACGAAGTGTAGCCCAAACCCATAATTACAGTACCTGAAACATGAATGGCCACAAGACCATGTCGAATGCCTTCTGCATATCTAGGGAAACCACCACTGCCTGCCAATGAGAAGGAATCTGCGCCAATATATTGTAAAATCTCCTGGTATTAAACACTGTGGCTGCACTGGTATAAAGCCGCATTGATCCGGGTGTACCATGTGGACCATCAAAGCGGACAGCCTGGACGCGAGGATTTAGCATAAATCTTGGCATCAATGTTTATAAGTGATAGGGGCCTGTATGATCCACACTCATCTGCCGCCTTATTTGGCTTGAGCAACGATATAATAGCCTCACATATGGTTTCCATTAATACCCCTCTAAAGAGCACCTCCT
This sequence comes from Ambystoma mexicanum, assembly GCF_040938575.1. NCBI lineage: Eukaryota > Metazoa > Chordata > Amphibia > Caudata > Ambystomatidae > Ambystoma > Ambystoma mexicanum. The sequence continues at coordinate 1,180,989,420 of NC_090934.1, forward strand.
CCCAAACCGGCAGCATAAAAGGGGCTAGTATGTCTCTAAATTCCTTTATAAAATTCAGCACAGTACCCATCCGACCCCAGTGCCTTGTCATTGGGGAGGTGCATAATAGCAGTAACAATTTCTTCTACAGTTATCGGTACCTCAAGCGCTTCTCTAGCTTCTCTGGACAGTAGGGTCATTGGAATCCCTCCCAGATATTCGGCCCATAGAGAGCCGAGTAGAATTGATGGAACACCTCATTGATGTAGTCATCTTTATGAGCAACTGATCCATCCTGCCTTCTAACATGCCAGAGGTGTGTGCTGCCTGTTTCGGTCCTGATAGCATGAGCTAGCAGCCGTCCGGGCCTATCCACCTCACCATACCGCCTCGCAGCCAGCGGCCTGTCCAAGTGTTTCAATTCCCTATCCGCTGCATCTCTAAATGCCTCTAATTCAACCTTGATATCTTGACACAACGCAGGAGAGGGATATTTTGCATATCACTGCTGCAGCAGGGAGAGCTTGTATTCATGTTTATCCATTTCACTCCCGTTGCTTTTCCGGACCCCACATTCAGTAGCCATAGCTATCCTGCGTATATACGCCTTGAAGGTGTCACAACTCAGAGATTGTTTTCTGGTCGTTGCAGATAATACCTCCCCACTCTTCTGGGGAAGCTCCTTTCACTCAAGAAATCTGAAATCTTTATGGTGACGTGCCAAAGACTTCCCTCCCAAGAGCTCAGCCTACAGGGATCAATACACCTGGCAGGCCGGGGGCTTGAGTGAAAAGGCCGGAGCAGAATCGTCAGAGCTAGAGGGACAAAGAACAAAACAGTTGTTCAGGAAATGCAGCCAAGTAGTGCCGGAGAACAAACAGCCAACACCGATCAGGTCACCAAGACTTAAGGATTCAGAAATGGGAGGTCAATAATGAGCAAGCCGGGTTCATATAATCCAAGGGGAACAATCGAGGGAGGCAGGCGTCGGGAGGCAGACAAGGACAAGGCAGAGACAACAACTTGATTCGAGCGCCGGGTAGTCAAGGATTCAAACAGGAGTCCGGGAACAGAAGCTCGTAACTAACAGTTTAGGAGCACCCGATCTCCGGATAGACGGGAGTTAAATGCAGTTCACAAACGAATGAAAACACAGCAACATCATGCGTGTATGTCACGTGGCTATAATAGCAAGAGTTGTGGGAGTTGTAGTTTCAAAGTGTTTTACGTGCCGGATAGCGCTCAGACAATCGCCAAGGCAGTTTCCAATTTAGCCGAAACGTGACAGTACCCTTCCACAAAGAGCGCCTTCTCCTGTGCCTTCGAAAACGTTGAGACCAAAAGGCACGCAACAAACGGGGTGCGTTCAAATTAGAGGCCGGTTCCCAGGACCTGTCCTCTGGACCATACCCCTTCCAATCAATCAGGTAAGACCGAACCCCACGACATAGGCGGGTGTCCATGATTGCACGCACCTCATACTCGTCCTCTCCATGGACGTTAACTCGGGTAGGGACAGCAGGTAACCGCGTGCCAGGTACAAAAGGGCGAAGCAAGGAGACATGGAATACCGGGTGCACCCGCCAATGAGTTGGAATATCTAGACAAACAGTGACAGGGTTAAGGCACTGTAGAATCGTATAAGCCCCAGGTAACATGGCAACAGTTTCCTTTTACCCTTAATGGCCAGATGTTTTGTAGAGAGCCATACACGGTCACCACAAGAATACGAAGGAGCCGGTGCGCGTCGCTTGTCAGCCTGCATTTTGGTACGACGCTGCGCAGCTTGTAAATGGGTTAACACTGATTTACGGATGGCAAGCAAGGAATCCTTCACGGCATTAGCTGCGGGAAACTGCTTTAAAGAAGGCAAGACAGGCGGCAGAGTCCTTGGGTGCAGACCATATAAAGCATAAAATGGAGAGCAGCCAATTGATGAGTGTATAGCATTGTTATATGCAAATTCTGCTGCACCTAGTAGCGAGAACCAGTTAGATTGATGTTGCAGACAGACAACGAAGAAGCTGTTCCATAGTGCCATTGGTACGTTCAGTCTGGCCATCCGTCTGAGGATGGTAGGCCGAGGACAAGCAGGCATCGATACCCAAGGACGAAGTGAGGGAGCGCCAAAAGCGCGAGGTAAATTGAGACCCTCGGTCAGAAATCAGAACCGTAGGAAGTCCAAAAAAAAGTACCACATGGTCAAAAACAAACTCGCTAACATAGAAGCAGTAGGTATTCCAGAGCACGGTATAAATCGTGCCATCTTGGTAAAAACATCCACAACCACAAGAATGGTGGACATGCCCCCGATACAAGGGAGTTCCACCACAAAATCAAGGGTGACCGTATGCCACGGATACGGGGGTAATGGCATGCTCATTAGAAGACCTACGGGTTTGCCCGGTTGTCTTTTGCACTGTGTACATACGGCACACTTGGAGACATATTGTTCGGTGTCCTTCTTCATACCAGGCCACCAGCACCATCGGTGGAGAAGATCATAGGTTTTGGCCCGGCCAGGGTGAGCTGCCAACGGGAGATCATGGCACCATTCGAGAGCTTTTCACCGAGTTTGATTATCAGGCAGGGATAGTAGACCTTTAACATATGGAAGACTGGTGATGAGTTCGGCGTCCATCTCCCTAGAATAGGAGCATGGTCCTTAGCCCATCTCCTTAACCCATCTATGATGGACGGAGAAATCGAACAAACACACACTACAGTCCCTGAGGGTAATACTGGGGTTGACTGCTTCGTAGTTTCCATATCTGTACCAATACGAGATAACGCGTCTGCCTTTCCATGTAATGGACCGGGGCGATATGTCACTGTGAAATCAAACATGGTAAAAAACAAATGCCACCATATTTGCCTAGCATTGGTGCATTTCACATGGGACAATGCTTGAAGATTCCGATGGTCCGTATACACAGTAATGAGGTGCCTAGCACCTAATAGATGGTGTCTCCACTCTTTAAACGCCACCTTAATCGCCAGTAATTCCCTCTCCATGATCGTATAATTAGGTTCGACTGACGTAAGTTTCCGAGAATGGAAAGCCACAGGATGTAGTCGATGGGTAGCTGGACAAATCTGCGACAGGATGGCCCCCACTGCAATTGCAGAGGCATCGGCTTCCACGATAAATGGAAGGGATGGATTAGGGTGCTGCAAGACGGGAGCAGTGGTAAAAGCCTCCTCCAATTTCTGAAATGCGGATTGCGCTTGATCATCCCAAAGGAAAGGGACGTTCGGACTGGTCAACCGAGTTAGTGGCGCAACTATTTCGGAAAAGGAAGCGAAGAAACGTCTGTAGAATTTAGAAAAACCCAAGAATGATTGAAGGGCTTTTACTGAAGTCGGGACAGGCCAATCCAGTACTGCCCGGACCTTGGAGGTGCACATAAGCACTCCCTTTTGAGAAATTTGAAACCCCAGGAACTCCACAGACGATGCATGGAACACACACTTCTCCAGTTTTGCAAAGAGGGAGTGTTCTCTTAGACGGAGTAGGACGGAGCGTACATGTTGTATGTGTTGAGACAAGGATTCTGAATATATCAGGATGTCGTCCAAATATATTACGACGTAACAATCCAACAAGTCCCTGAAAACATCGTTCACAAAATGTTGGAACGTCGCTGGGGCATTGCAAAGCCCAAAGGGCATTACACAATATTCATAAAGCCCGAATTTTGTCTTGAATGCAGTTTTCCATTCATCCCCCTTACGTATCCTCACCAAGTTGTATGCTCCCCGTAAGTCCAACTTGGTGAAGATAGTAGAGGAGGTCATTTTTATCAAGGAGGTCCGTGATAAGCGGCAGTGGATATTGTTTTTTGATCGTGACATTATTGAGGGCACGATAATCCACACAGGGGCGTAAATCCCCTTCCTTCTTAGGTACGAAGAATATCGGGGAGGCCGCTGGTGAACGGGACAGACGTATGTGTCCCAAGCGCAAAGCATTGTCCACATAGTCTCGCAGGTGTTCTTCTTCCTTCTGAGTGAGTGAGTAGATACGGCCGTGTGGAATGACTGCCCCAGGTATGAGATCAATGGGGCAGTCATAATCTCTGTGTGGGGGCAGTTTTTCTGACAAGCCTTTATCGAACACATCCGAGAACTCTCGGTATTCCAATGGAAGTACAGGGACCAGGATAGAGGATAAGGCACTGATGGAAGGAACACTAGTCACCAGGGCCAGGCAGGGAGAAAAGGCTGCTACCTCATGAGACCCAAGGCATTTCTGTATGCAATTACAGGATTATGCGTTTGCAGCCAAGAAAGACCCAGAATCGTACCAAATTGGGGGGCCGTAATAAGGTCAAAGGTGATGGATTCTGAATGACCTTGTAATGTGAACATTTGTAGTGAAGCCGTTTGCTCCGTAACTTGTCCGGATACCAAACGGGAACCGTCTACAGCATGTATGCCCTCAGGTCGTATTTTGGGAATTATGGGTAGTCCGTAATGTTCGGCCAACCTAGAATCCATATAATTCCCACTAGCCCCTGAGTCTATCATTACAGGGTTGGAAAAGGATTTGATGCCAGGGGCCTTGAAGCACATAGTAAGATAAACATGTGAAGACGGAAAACACTCATCCGAGCCCGGGTATATTTGACTCATCCTAAAGGCCCGGTTTACGGACGAGTCCTGGCGTTTCCCGCCGGTTTGGCGGGTCTTTTAGGACACAACCGAATATAATGACCTGACTGGCCACAATAGAAACATAGGTTATTCAGTACCCGTTTCTCTCGTTCGGCTTTGGTTATGGACCCCTGATGGCCTCAATTTGCATGGGCTCGGCTTCGCTTTGAGAAACAGGAGTAGTGCCATCTGGTCGGGAAGAGGTACGAATATCAGGATACCGACGTTCGCCCCGTCTTTGCCGAATCCGAGCATCGACTTGAAGAACCAGGTCGAGCAACTCAGGAAAACCAGGTGGAAGGGCGGGCACCACTGATAGGGCATCTTTTAGGTCATCCGACAAACCTTTATAGAAAACAGCCGCTTTCTTCTGGTCTGGCCATGTGGTCTCAGCCGCCAACTGGTTGAAACGTACCAGGTAGGTCAAGAGATCCGTCTTGCCTTGACTAATAGCCAAGAATTCCAAATCCGAAGTTTGTGCTTTGTATCGCATATCAAAAACGCTGTTCATGGCTTGGGTTAACCTATCGAAGTCATATAGAGCCGGATCATTAGCTTCCAGCAAAGGATTAGCCCATGCTGCGGCAGTGCCACCTAGATGGGAGAGAACGAAGGCCGCCTTAGTGGTAGCGTCTGGAAACGCCAAGGGACGACAAAGAAAGTGAAGGCGACATTGGTTCACGAAAGTCCGATACGCCTTGGGATCCCCCAAAAAGCGTTCGGGTGGGGCCAAAGGGAAGGGCCCAGGAAGGACAACCGGAGCTGGAGCTGGGGGGGGTACAGGAGGAGGTGTTACTGCAGCGGCATCACCGAATTCCTCATCATGGGGTAATGGCTGCACAAAGCTCTGTAATACATCCATGCGTTGATGTAAGGTCACATGGGCGGATGCCATATCGGTACGCAAGGCAGAAAAAGCCTGCATGAGAGCTGCCATTGGGTCTGATGCAGCCTCCATAACCAATAGGCGTTTTGTAAGGCTCCTAAATCTGTCACAACTCAGAGATTGTTTTCTGGTCGTTGCAGATAATACCTCCCCACTCTTCTGGGGAAGTTCCTTTCACTCAAGGAATCTGAAATCTTTATGGTGATGTGCCAAAGACTTCCCTCCCAAGGGCTCAGCCTACAGGGATCAATACACCTGGCAGTCCGGGGGCTTGAGTGAAAAGGCCGGAGCAGAATCGTCAGAGCTAGAGGGACAAAGAACAAAACAGTTGTTCAGGAAATGCAGCCAAGTAGTGCCGGAGAACAAACAGTCAACACCGCCCACAATTACCCGCTCTTACCTGCTCCGTAGGAACAATATACCAGTAACCTACTAGTATCGAAATGCAGAAACAAGGAGGATGTCTGGTGAAGGGAAGGTGTGCCAGTATCCTAGGAACACCACGGTGAAAGCAGCAGAGCGTCCCAAAATGTTTTCAAAGCAATCCAGAGTTAATGCAGCATAGCGTCCCAAAAAATGTTCAAAGCAATCCAGAGTTTAAACAGCAGAGCGTCCCAAAATGGTTCAAAGCAATTCAAAGCAATCCAAAGCAATCCAAAGTGTAAACAGCAGAGCGTCCCAAAATGGTTCAAAGCAATCCAAAGTGTAAACAGCAGAGCGTCCCAAAAGTGTTCAAAGTAACAGGAGTGGACAAGGAAAAGAAATGAAATGATCAGGGAAGCGGGCGTTCACCTCACGCTATTTCCCTTACGGAAATGTTCGGGTTATCAGGTCACCAAGACTTAAGGATTCAGAAATGGGAGGTCAATAATGAGCAAGCCGGGTTCATATAATCCAAGGGGAACAATCGAGGGAGGCAGGCGTCGGGAGGCAGACAAGGACAAGGCAGAGACAACAACTTGATTCGAGCACCGGGTAGTCAAGGATTCAAACAGGAGTCCGGGAACAGAAGCTCGTAACTAACAGTTTAGGAGTACCCGATCTCCGGATAGACGGGAGTTAAATGCAGTTCACAAACGAATGAAAACACAGCAACATCATGCGTGTATGTCACGTGGCTATAATAGCAAGAGTTGTGGGAGTTGTAGTTTCAAAGTGTTTTACGTGCCGGATAGCGCTCAGACAATCGCCAAGGCAGTTTCCAATTTAGCCGAGACGTGACAGAAGGTCTGCCACAGTGTCGTCACCGAGGTGAATGACCCCACATTGTTGTCAAAATAAAAGGATATATGCTCACGCAGGTTCAAGGATAATGCTGAAATCTGCAATGACACCGGCTTGAATCACCATAGTGCCTGCACCCCACCCATAGGGGCCAGATGTATAGCCAGTAGGACAGATGGGTTATCTGACAAGGACCAGGGTAGTATCGAACAGCTCTCCACCCCACAAAGCAAGGGGCTAGACACCAGCCATGTATCAATACGGTAATGTGCATCGTACACTGACGAGCAGAACGTATATTCCCTTTTCCCAGGGTATAGCAAGCTCCAAACATTTAGCGTATCTAGTGTTAACATATTCCTTAGGATCGTCTGCGCCGTCTTAGTAAGCACCATAGGCATATCAGAGGAACAGTCAAGTGACATACATAAGATGGTATTCAGGTCCCCACCACAGATCACCAAGGCCGAAGGGTAGTTAGCACAGTGGCCGAAGGCCTCATCAAAAATATCGATCTTCTATGTTAGCTCCATATATATTCAACAGAACCTCCCACCCACACAGTGTACTGTGCACCAGCACGTACCTCCTGCCTGCATCTATTCTAGTGTCCAATTGTACAAATTGTAGGGAGCGTTGTACCAGAATCCGGACCCTTCTGGCTTTCATCGAATAGGATGTAAAATACCTTGGGGTATGTTGAGTTGGATTTCCAAAATCGGTCCTGGGGGTGGATTTTGGGAGGCCAACCTATTATAGTGAACAGGGAGACACTGAGGACTAGTCAAACCAATCAAGGTAAGGTAGAAAAGCAGCAAGGGTTAGTCTTGCAAGGTCTGTCAGTGGTCTATGGCAATAAGCACCCATTCTAGGGTCTTCACTAGCTAGTAATGTCCCGGGGCCCAAGTTGCTGCACCGGTGAAGCCCCCAGAATGAGTGCTAATTGCCACTAGCATCCTGAGGCAAACTCCTGAGGTGTTAATAGAAATACGATTTTAAAACCCAGCCGCGCTGCTTTGTTGGCTGCAGCTGGGGGGTGGTGGTCATGGAAATGGAAGGCGGGTGTCCGCTCTGTGCCCCTCTTCCATCTCCATCACTGAAGGCATGGAAACTGAAGCTGAGTGGTGCAGGCCTGGTAGAGGCCCCATTAAGGTAAGGAGAGGGGCCGGGGGTGTTGAAAGGCTTAGGGTGAGGTGGGAGGCATTATAGGAGGCGGGTGGGGGTCAGGCTTCACCGGGTGCCCCGAACATTCTGGTTGCTTCAAACCCAGGCTTGGATCTTTCGATTCAGCTCGGGTTTGGAGCAACCTGATTGAATGGCACGCCCACTAAGGGTACTAATAAAAAATACACACTAAGCAAGTAAAACCTCTAGTGAAATATTGTCATACACTTAATATAAAACCAGTATATGCTATACAAGAAAGAAAGCATATGATTCAATAACCAGTGAAACACAGGTTAGTACTCGGATACATGAAATTCAATAAAGACACAGTAACCACCAAACAGTTCCCTAACACTTAGAGTCCAACCCTAAATGGTGTGTGGCCTTGTGCCCTAAAGTCATCAGTTCCAGAGTTATTATTTTCAGGTAAGTTTATTAATAGATTTGAACAATGGCGGTAGTTAGGATTCAAAAGTTAAACAGCTAGAGAAAGTTCTGGTAGATAAACTACCTCAATCCCAGTCACTGTGGTAAGCGTAGGAAGGGACCTTGGCCAGTACTCCTGTGACCAAAGCCAGGTTAGAGTAGGTTAGGGACAGCACTTTATGCCCATGTAACTATGAAGAGCGGTGGGGGTTGGCGGGGGGTAAGTATCTTAACGTATCCCCCTGACTTCTATTTAGACCACTTTTTGGGTTCCACAATCCGTTGGCTACAGTCTTTTGTGCTTGGTCCGGTTGAGGAATGCCCAGTGGTTGCGGGTGCTGTGGTCACTTTTACATCTGGAATTTCGTGTCGGTCATTAAGAATTGGTTCTAAACACCTTCCAGCTGAACCCAGGACTGCTCGGGAACAGGTGACTTCAGATTCCTCTAGGATGCAAAGAAAACTGATTGCAAGGGGAGTCACCACAGTCAGGCTGCAACAGGTGATCTTCAACGGGCAAACAAAGGAGTCATTCTTGCAAGGCTTCATTGATGCAAGCATGCCGAAAATGTTGGAGTAGGTGCCTTGTACAAGTTAACAATCCTTCGAATTCCAAAGATGGCCACAGCTGCAGCGAGGTAGTCCAGGAGAGAGCTGGTTGGTCCAGGGACACTTCCGAAGGCTCAGAAGACACGGATCCTCAAGCAGGGGTCAAGACTGTTAGTTCCCACCAGCCTAGGGGCCGAACCATCAATGGGGGTCTTCTTGAGATCAGGCACAAGAGCAGGGCTTCACCAGGGCTTCACTTCAGTTGGTGCTGGTCAGCTACAGGGGTCAAGTCGTTAACATGCTGCTCTTCTTGGTAGAGGACTTGACTCCAACAGTGATATCAAGAATAGCTGCAGCAGTCCTCATTTTATCGGAGATCTGGAATGGAAACTCAACCATGTTTACCAATGGTATGGATCTTGTGAGAAACCTGAAGGAGTCTCCCTGACTAGTCCCTGGGGATCTGTCCTCCAGATGCCCAGGACACTGCCATTGTTATTGGATCGATTTCCTGGGGGTTGACCAGTGAGGGAGGATCACCTGGATGGGGGTCCTTTGGGAGTGGAAGTGGGGACACACAGGTGAGACGTGGTATCCCCTTCTTATAACACCTTTTCCCCATCCTACACCGTCGGATATTCAAACACTCTTCATCCCCCACCCCCTCACACTTACGGACACCACGAAAGATGGACAAACACCAGAGTTGTTTACCTGACATGTCTTACCACAACCGTCAGGCAAAGTAAAGCAATTGACTAGAATCACACACACCTGACACCCCTTTCCCTTCCCCACAGGGATAAAAGGTGGAGCATGCGCTCACAATACGAGCAAGGCAGACCACACGACGAGAGAGCTAACTCAACATGGTAGTTCAAGAGAAGGAGAGAGATGGGATGAACCTAGAGGGGGACAAGGAGAGAAGCAACCTTTCCCTTTCCGACCAAGGCCTGTGAAACCTCTGCAGAAGGAACCGTAAGACTGCAGACAATAGGGTTATAGGTCAAAGGATCGACAACTAAAGGATCGAATGGTCAAAGGGTCGACACCAAAGGACCGAAAACAAAAGGATTGAGAAATGTATTTTTTTTCACTTTTTTTTTTTTCGGGGTGGGGGGGTCCCCCAAACCATTTTTTGTGGTAAAAAACACTTTTTTTCCCTAAACGAAACCCCCCCAAAAAAAATGTAATTTAAAAAAAAAAAATTCGATCCTTTTGTTTTCGGTCCTTTGGTGTCAATCCTTTGACCATTCAGCCCTTTGTAGTCGACCCTTTGACTGGACACCAAACAATAGCCAGCATGTGTTGCAGCAGATGTCAACGGTACACAGGGCCTTCCTCTGCTCATAACCAAGCAGGGGGTAGACGCTTGTCTCTGTGGTTCCAACCTTGACTCCAGAGAAAAGCCAAGTGGTTCATCGCAGCTGGTGAAAGAGTACAAAGAACTGTTGATACCAGAGAGGGGGAAACCAGCTGCAGAGGAGTCCGGCACAACGTGGGGAGGCAAACATTCGAGGTGGATCTGAGCCCAGAAGAGGGGGATCCAAGGCTGAAAAGGCATCACCCAACGTACAAGCAGAAAGGAACTTTTGTTTATTATTTTGAAACCCATCAGGTACTCGGAGGCAAGAGACTTTTTGTAGAAAAGAGACTTAACCACCGAAGGATCTGATAGCAGATAGCGGAACTGTTGGCTCGTGCTGGGAAAGCTTGAGCGTGTGCTGTGCTCAGGAGTACTGCCTTGTCCCGTGCTCAAAACGTGGGGCAGGGAGACACCAACTACTGCATCCTGACTTATTTGTGAACACTACTTTCTATCTTCTGAACCTTATCCCACACTCTTTTTGTATTTAGCGTAAGGATTCGCAATAGGTTTTTCTTAGTATAGGCCCTTTTATTTGACAAGACGCCACTAGGACTGCCTTATTATTATTTGATGGTTGTAACTTGCTCTCATCTTAGATTTAGATTAGGTGTTTTTCACACATGCATATACAGTTTAATAAACACCCTTGAACTGTGATCACTTGTGTCTGTCTTCACTGTTGCCACCATGAGTTCCTTACAATCTGCACCATTCAAACTGGCGGTGACTATCACCTCATGTATTTCCACTGGCCACATATGCCCAGCAAAAGACTTTCAGAAATTAGGTTGTGTATTGGGACCAGACATTCTCAGCTCCCACATCTGGGCTCATACTCAAACCGTCTCTTTGCCCACGGTTTCTTCACCGCGGAGTGTAGGAAGAAGGCCAAAGAAAAAACGAAAACCTTACTATACGGCCATCTTGGGGTGATAGCCACCTTGTACTAGCCTTTTGTGGTAAAAACATGGTAGAAGAATATCTGATGCATGACCTCGTCCTAGGCACATTGTAAAAATAACTAAAAAGCCATAATAGAAAAAAGTATCCTAACCACACTTCACTTTAGGGTGATGTGTGCAATTGTAACAATACAAGAAATTCACTGAGCCGTCTCTCCGAAACGATAGTCTTATGAGACAATAAAGTTCCCCTTAGGAATGAGCAAAAGCAAGGGAAGCAATAAGTGTTACCTCCAAAATATCAGGACTGGAATCTACACAAAGCAGAAAGAACGTGTATCCAATTAAAGTAAATGGGAGGAAAGGAGCAAAAACAAAATCTTTCCTAACAGGGCATTAGTGGACTTTTAGTATTTAGATTTTTCTTGCTGAAGTTCATTTGCTTAGACTGCTTGTTTTGAATGCCTACAACACTCCAACAGGACTGGCACATGTTTTGTAGAAGCATTCTATTTTCTGAAAGAGGGTCTAGGTGCATTGCTTCACCCAATCTACCTTTGAGTCCTTCCGGGCTTCACTGAATGTCCTTTTCTTCAAGCAGATGGTAGAAGAGCATCTGGATGCTAAGCAAGAGTACTTTCTCAATCTTTTCAAATGTTTCCACCCTGCATATACACCCAGTTCCTTGGGGTTTAAGCACTGCACCTATTCACAGACGATTTGGGGTTTTGTATGCATGGTCCTGGTGTGCCTAGGCCCTGACCATTTTTGGCTGGGAACACTCTCTGCAGCCATTTTTCCCACAGTACGTTGTGAGCCGTCAAAAATGGTGTGAGTTGTCGAAAATGCCAGACAGACACAAAGGTATCATCTCAATGTTTATAAGAGAGAGGGGCGAGAGTGCACAGCTTACTTTCTTAATAGTGTATTTCGTTTTCAATGGAATGTTATTTTGTTAATAAATATATTAATGGGGTGCAGCCCACTATCATGTGCCACCGTGTTGGGCACAGAAAATGAACATGGAGAAAAAGAGACCGAGGCAAAAGTGCCTTCGGTGTGGGCCGCACACCCTTGATTCCCACTAAGGGTTAATCGATTTCTTTTGTGATCGTTATTCAGTTAATAAAATCCAACTTCAATCGTAATTCACAGATGTGTATATTTTTTAATTTTTCAATTGCTGTGTTTATAAAGCTCATAAAAAATTGTGCTTAATTGGTTAAACTTCACCAAAAAAGCTAATTATCTCAATTGAGGCAAAACAGAAAACCCATCTGGCTAATGCATTTCGGATTGTATCCTTCGTCAGAGCCAGGTTAGTACTACACACATAATAATGCATTATATGTAGATTTAGAAGGTTTACAATGTTTAAATTAATAATTGTTCCATACATCATGTGTAACAACCAGATATTCAAGAATTAATAACCAAAACAATCATAATAAACAAAACAATCATGATAAACAAACAGGGCGCCCACAAGGACAAACAAATATTTAACAAAAAAGTGAAATGGGAGAGAGGAGAAAAAACAAACAAGTAAGCATACATGATTGTAGACAGTAAAAATACAATATTTGCACAGATAATGATATTGCTCTATAATTCAAACAATTAATGGGACTAATCAACTGCGTACTAAAATTGCCGATTAAGCCTTTTTGGTGACTATGGTGCTTAGAGGTAAAGTTAGGCGGCGTGTGCTTATTGTGCCAGAGTGTTGATTGTCGTGCTATATTGTGTGAGAATACCTGTGGCTAGTTGAACATTTCACTAACCTGTGTATCAGTATGCAACCCACGCGTGCTGTCCGCGTGTGGTGTTTCTCTATGAAGCACTACCTAGTGTGGGGAGAACAAATGTGTTATCTCCTCCGAGTAATTAGCTGCTATTGATCTATACGCGATCTTACTTCGCGTCGCTTTGTGCAAAGGTATGGCTTACCTGGAGCACTCTGAGCTACGTCTTGCTCGATCAACTCCGAACAGCGTCTGAGACTCGCGGTTCGTGTCGTTGCCCTGGGCAACGTTATGTAAACAAAATGGCCGCTTGTGTATAACCAAGTCGGCCATATTGGTAGAGGCAATACTGGGACATAAGTGGCATAGAGTGTGAAATATAAATGGCAAATGTAAGGGATGTGAATGTTAGGATATTAATTGCACATGTAAGAATATTAAAGCTTCATGATATCTGTGTATTTAAGTTGTACCTCTAGCACATGTATGTTCTGATAGTATCGTCGTGTACCTCATGGCTAATTGGCTAATTGGCCATTAATGTAAGGTCATATAGCGTAAAGATATACTGTCTAGTATACATCAACAAAGGAAAATACAAACTAATAAATAATAAATGTTTACAACAAATGGTTATAGCAGAAAGCAACAGTGTTTTCAAATCGAGTAGTGATTTATACTTATTGCATGAGCATGAGACAATTTAGCATGTTCATTATTGATATTGCACGGTGAACAAATAGTGACATCATTACAAAAAGCAGTTGAGATCAAATTCCTCGTTGAGCCCTCGTGGTGCCAAGGAATCGAGACGATCTATCCAATAGGCTTCTCTTTGTTGCCTTCTTTTTTTCAAATCAGCATATATGCTTGTCATTTCCAGGGTTTCCAAAATTTGGAACTTGACTTGAGAGATATTATGTTGCTTTGCATTAAAGTGTCTTGCTACGGCTGAATTGATGTTCTTATTGCGTATACATGATTTATGTTCATTCATCCGAATTCTCAGTTTACGCCCTGTTTCACCTACATAGTAAAGTCCACATGGGCAACGTATGCAGTAAATGCAGTTCTCGGTATTGCAGGTGCCATAGCTTTTTATCATGATCTTTTCTCCCGTGTATGGATGGGGAACCACTCCTCCTTTAATAATGTTATTGCAATTACTGCAATTTAAACATGGAAATGTTCCCGTCTTTTTTGGTTTGATCCTTTTGGTTCTGGTATCTCTTGTGTTAACTAGATAATCCCTAAGGTTGCTGGATCTTTGATAAGCAAACGTTGGGGTCTCTAAGAAGAGATTCTTAGTTCTTTCGTCATTTTTAAGTATTGTCCAATGTTTATTTATACATCTTTTGATCTGCATACTTTGGGATGAATATTTAGACACATATACAAGTGATGGGGATTGCTTTTTGTCCTTTGGTGCTAGAGTGCTGGTTCTTGTTATTGTTTGTACCTTTTCTTTTGCTGTCTGTAGATCTTCATTCGGGTATCCCCTATCTTTAAGTTTTTTGCTTAGTTTTTCAAGTTCTTGTTCGTACTCTCTCTCATCACTGATAATTCTTTTTAATCGCAACATTTGACCATAAGGTAAATTCCTCAGAGTGTTTTGTGGATGGAAACTCATACGGTGTAATAGATTGTTCCTGTCTGTAGGTTTTGTAAACAAAGAGGTAGTGATTTGTTGGTTGTTTACGTTCACCAGGATATCCAGATAATGGATTCCTGGATTGCCAATTTCTGAGGTGAACTGAATACGCGGGTCTATATTGTTGATATAACTTGTAAACTCATTAAGTTCTTCTCTTGTGCCTTGCCAAATACCGAATATATCATCTATATAACGCACCCATGTTTTCAATTTGTTCTGCCATTCAGGTTTTTGCAAGATATGGGTCGTCTCGAATTGGTACATAAACGCATTAGCGTAAGCTGGTGCCATTGTTGCTCCCATGGCTGTTCCGGAAGTTTGGATGTAAAATTCATTCTTATATTCGAAATATGAATTCATTGCGATAAAAGAGAGTAGTGATAAGATGAATTCTTTCACTGCTCCTATATCGTTCTCCTGTAACAGGAGCCACTCTACCGCTTCCTGTCCCAAGTCATGTGGAATGCTTGTGTAGAGGTTAACCACATCTATGGTGAAAAATATGTCGTTCTCTGTAAGTTGGACTCCTTCTATGATGTTCAGAAAGTGTGTACTGTCTTTCACATACGTGGATGTCTTCTGTATTAAAGGGTTCAAAAAATAGTCTATGTATGTTCCTAGTGGTTGTAAAATCCCTCCTGTGGCTGCTACTATCGGTCTTCCAGGTGGATTATTAAGACTTTTATGGATTTTAGGCAGCAAGTAAAAATGAGGAATGTTTGGTTTTAAGTTCAATAGAAAGGCCTTTGTCTTATGTGTTATCATCTCTCTTTCTTCTGCTTTTGTAAGAAGTTCATCTAGATCTTTTAATATTCCCATAGTCGGGTCGTGATCTATTTTGGCATAAACATTATGATTGTCCAGTTGTCTTTTACATTCATTTTCGTAATCTGAGGTGTTTAATAATACCAATGCACCCCCTTTATCTGCTGGTCTAATAGTTATTTTTTCATCAGAGTATAGGTTCTGAACAATTGACATTTCCCCTCTGCTGAGGTTTCTGTTCTTTGTCATTCCATATTTGATCTTTTTAAGATCTGTTATAACCATTTTTTCAAAAATGTCGATTGCTGGTACATTAATTGGAGGAGAGAAGGTACTTTTTGGTTTAAATTCTACTAATTCTGATGGTTCTGGAGAAGACAGTATATCTTTACGCTATATGACCTTACATTAATGGCCAATTAGCCAATTAGCCATGAGGTACACGACGATACTATCAGAACATACATGTGCTAGAGGTACAACTTAAATACACAGATATCATGAAGCTTTAATATTCTTACATGTGCAATTAATATCCTAACATTCACATCCCTTACATTTGCCATTTATATTTCACACTCTATGCCACTTATGTCCCAGTATTGCCTCTACCAATATGGCCGACTTGGTTATACACAAGCGGCCATTTTGTTTACATAACGTTGCCCAGGGCAACGACACGAACCGCGAGTCTCAGACGCTGTTCGGAGTTGATCGAGCAAGACGTAGCTCAGAGTGCTCCAGGTAAGCCATACCTTTGCACAAAGCGACGCGAAGTAAGATCGCGTATAGATCAATAGCAGCTAATTACTCGGAGGAGATAACACATTTGTTCTCCCCACACTAGGTAGTGCTTCATAGAGAAACACCACACGCGGACAGCACGCGTGGGTTGCATACTGATACACAGGTTAGTGAAATGTTCAACTAGCCACAGGTATTCTCACACAATATAGCACGACAATCAACACTCTGGCACAATAAGCACACGCCGCCTAACTTTACCTCTAAGCACCATAGTCACCAAAAAGGCTTAATCGGCAATTTTAGTACGCAGTTGATTAGTCCCATTAATTGTTTGAATTATAGAGCAATATCATTATCTGTGCAAATATTGTATTTTTACTGTCTACAATCATGTATGCTTACTTGTTTGTTTTTTCTCCTCTCTCCCATTTCACTTTTTTGTTAAATATTTGTTTGTCCTTGTGGGCGCCCTGTTTGTTTATCATGATTGTTTTGTTTATTATGATTGTTTTGGTTATTAATTCTTGAATATCTGGTTGTTACACATGATGTATGGAACAATTATTAATTTAAACATTGTAAACCTTCTAAATCTACATATAATGCATTATTATGTGTGTAGTACTAACCTGGCTCTGACGAAGGATACAATCCGAAATGCATTAGCCAGATGGGTTTTCTGTTTTGCCTCAATTGAGATAATTAGCTTTTTTGGTGAAGTTTAACCAATTAAGCACAATTTTTTATGAGCTTTATAAACACAGCAATTGAAAAATTAAAAAATATACACATCTGTGAATTACGATTGAAGTTGGATTTTATTAACTGAATAACGATCACAAAAGAAATCGATTAACCCTTAGTGGGAATCAAGGGTGTGCGGCCCACACCGAAGGCACTTTTGCCTCGGTCTCTTTTTCTCCATCATCTCAATGTTTGCCATTCATTAAATGAAAAGATAAAAGCCTATCTTTCCCTATCCTAACAAGGATGTCAAACTAAAGAAAGATGACCTTGTGTCCAAAAAGTCTCTGACCCTCACACTAATAAAACACCAAACATAAACAAGGACATCTTGGCTGTCTTAAATTCAACAAAACAGTGTAAAATTTCAAACTGACAGGCTTTTTGAAAGTACTCCTTGGGACCAGGTTTGGACTACCTTCTTCTGGATCAATTCAACAATGCCTGTGGAAAAGTTCTGATTCAATGCAGTTCTGTTCAGCTTTCTCCACTGCATTCTTCCACTTTTAAAGTAAATGTCTTTCACAAACACTTGTTCAAAAACCATAGCAATTGTTGTCTTCCACAATATCCTTCTTGGAAAGGTACATTTCTCCAGCATTTCCTTTTGAGTTTGTTTCCTTCTCTTTTCTTCTCATTCCCTTCTGCACTTTGTCTTCTTTTGTAAAAATTGTTTTGTACAATTAAAACAAATTAAGAATACATATTTCTCCAGCATTGGATCTTTCTTGGATCCATATGCTGTTAAAATTTCCCATCGTCAGGCTGAGAAACCTCAGTAACTTTAACCTAGCGTTTTCCTATGGACGACTTCGACACCTTAATGTCCTATCAATGTCCTTTTTGGGTGCTTTAGGCTACCCAATAGGACGTTCAGTATAAATAGCCCTGCGCATTCCCTTCAGCTTTCAACCGTCTCCAAACAGTTTGGATCACCTTGTGTCTACTCTTCATGTTCTACATGTGCTTTTCGTACTATCAGCCATTATGTCATCTGTTGGCCAGAAAAAATCGCTGTTTAGGCCGTATGCTACCTGCAGCCTAAAGAAGGTCTTCGAGGGGGATGGCCATGCAGATTGCCTGTGTTGCCTTTACCCCAATTATTCGGCAGATGCCTGTGAGATCTGTCCGGGGTTTTCTCAGAAAACACTGAAAGACCGCAACTGCCGGCTGATTAGTTGGCTCAACGAGGGCACTTACCCAGGTTCAGAGGTTTTGTCCCGGGGAAGCAAATCCTCGGCGCCGACGTTGAAGTCATCTACGCAGCGGAGGGCAATGTCTGCGGAACCCCCCACCAAGAAGCAACGCACGGAGGCGCCAGCATCGGAGGTGGGGAAAGGTTGTTCCTCTGAATCCAAGTCGCATCGGTCCAAAGTCTTCGCTCTCCAGGTCGGCGGGACCGGACAAGTCCAAGGTGTCGAGTGATAGGCCCGAGAAGTCGACGCAGAAGTCTGCGTCGGTGGAGAAGAAGGCAAGGGTGAGAGAGTCCTCTTCGAAGCACTCGTCGTCTAAGGACCGGCATAGGTCCTCTTCCAGTTGAGACTCGTCCAAGCACCGTTCCGGCACTTCAACCACGCGGCCCGCGTCACCGGAGAAGGCCAGGCCTTTGGAGGCCTTAGTGTTGTCAATGAGGTTGTCGCCGGAGGTTCCATCGTCAATGATTGTGGTACAATACCCATGTGTACCCATATCTGGACGACTGGTTGGTATGGGAGCTGTTGCCGGAAAGGGTGTGGGAGTCTCTCCAGGCATCCATGAACCTGCTACAACGACTGGGCTTTGCAGTAAACTTTGCAAAATCCTTTCTGACGCCATCCAGTGAGATGGTTTTTCTCTGTGCCTAGTTTCTCACACAGGACAGTCTGGTGAAGCTGTTGGAGGAAAGAGTGTTGAAGCTGCAGTCTAGAGCGGCCGAATGGGGCTGAGGAACGGTGGTCTCGGTCCGCAGTTACATGTCACTGCTGGGGTCCATTGCGTCCTGCATCCCGCTTATCCCGAACTGGCGCTTGTTCATGCAACCGGTACAAGAATTTTTCGCAGACAGGTGGTCACAGAGTTGAGGGTTATGGTCGGACAAGGTGGTCCTCTCCAAGGGATTGGTGGAAGCCCTGCGATAGTGGGCATGCACAGACAATCTGGTACGGGGCATGCCCCTACTGAAGCTGGATTTTCAGTTCATGATAGTGGCGGACGCCTCCCTAGGTGGGTGGGGGGCGCACCTTCACCAGTCGCAGGCTCAGGGCCTGTGGTCCTGGGAGGAGGCAGGATTGCACATCAATTTACTGGAGTTGCGAGCGGTGCACTGAGCCCTGAAATCCTTTCTCTCTTGCCTCCAAGGTGTGGTGGTTCGAGTGTTGACGGACAATCCCACCACAATGTTCCATTTAAGAAAGCAGGGGGGCACGCATTCTCGGCACCTGTCCAGAGAGGCTCAGGAGGTGTGGCATTGAGCCATTGCTCTGGGAATTCACATTATGGCTTACCATCTGCCTGGTATCCAGAATGTGCAGGCAGATGCTCACAGTAGAGACAGGGGGTGGGTGCACAAGTGGATGCTGAAGGAGCAGGTGACGAAGATCTTCAGGGAGTGGGGGTTTCCCCCCTCTCGACTTATTTTCCATGCCAAAGAACAAGCAGTGTCCATTGTTTGCCAGCAAAGTGGCTCATCCAGAGTAAAAAAGGGATGCGTTCTCATTCCCATGGACGGCCCACTTCGTGTATACGTTCCCCCCGTTTCTGCTGCTTCAGCGAACGCTCCAGTGGGTGCGCAGATACCAGTGCAGTAATCTTAGTCGCCCCATTCTGGCCCAGACGGACGTGGTTCTCAGATCTCCTTCATCTAGCGGTGGAAGAGCTGCTTTGTCTGGGGGCGGAAGAGGATCTATTGTCACAGGACGAAGGGAGAGGGTGGCATCACGATCCGGCATCTCCAAGCCTGGCTGCCTGTCTCCTGACCACTCAGAGTTTGGTCATTTAGGTATTTCACAGGAGTGCCGACGGATCCTGGTGGCGGCAAGGATACCTTCCACTAATGTCTCTTACAGTAGAAAATGGGCATGATTCTGTGCCAGGAGTGTGGCCATTGTCGGTTACTTCAGCCCAGGTTCTCCCATACATGCTGCAGGGGGGCCCTGGTGTTGTCTTCAGTCAAGTACATTTAGCGGACATTTCCAGATTCACCAGACGGCGTTGTGCTAATCCTCTGCTTAGTGACAGATTGGTTAAGCATTTTCTGAAAGGGCTTTTTCTGACATTTCCTCCGGAGAAGAGGTTTGCTTCGGTATGAAGTCTCAATGTGGTTCTCGCTGCTCTCATGAAACCGCTGTGTGAGCCCAGCCCATGTCGATGGTGTCCTTTAAGTTCCTCTCGTGTTTCTAGTGACAATTACATCTGCCAGGAGGATTTTGGAGCTTCAGGCACTGGTCATTGACCCACTGTACGTGCGATTCATGAGGGACAAGGTTCTCCTGTTTACTAATCCGCACTTCATACCAAAAGTGCCTTCGGAGTTTCACAAACACACTACAATTGCCTTACCCAAGTTCTTCGCTAAGGCGACCATGCCGGCGGAAAGAGCCCTGCATTCTCTGGACATTAAGAGGGCGCTGAGGTTTTATCTGGCCAGGACTTCAGGCAGTTGAAACAGCTGTTTGTGGCAATTGGTCCCTCCAGCAAGGGACGATCCATTTCCAAGCAAGGACTTTCCCATTGGGTCTCGTCCACAATTTCATCTTGTCACAAAAAGGCTGGCAAGCCCTTGAGGGGCAATCCTAAGGCCCATTCTACAAGGCCCACGGCATCGTCGGCGGCGCTCTGGAATGGAATCCCGCTCATTGACATTTGCCAGGCGGCTTATTGGGAGGTGCTGCATACCTTCACCAGACACCATTGTCTGGGTCAGCAATATGTGGAAGATGTACAGGTGGGATGGGCTGTCCTTCAACACCTGTTTCAATAAGGTAAGCTCTGCAGCTTCCGAGGGTTGTGTTTTACTCTATCATTTTCTGGTTCTGTTATCATGCATGTTGTTGGATGTTATTTGTTATGTTCATGGTTATGGCTTGGGGTCATGTGGTTGGTTTCCCTGTCATTGGTTCTTGCTAAATGTCCTCCTTGGAGCACCCCGTGGTCACTTTGAGCTTCAGGCCAACTCAATGGTCTTCTTTGGCATCTCCGCTTCGCTTGCTGGTGCTATGGCGGACCTTCTGTGTTCTGCCAGCTCCATATCCAGCTCCCACGTAACTTCAGTGGTCTGCACAGCTCTTTTCTGGAGCTCTGCCATCTCTGTTGGTCTTCCACGTCGTACTGCACACCGATGCGCCACAAATCTGGTCTGGTTGGGGGCATGTCTCCCTTATGGCTGGGCTTCTCTCCCGAATGCTGTCCATGACGCTGCTTCCTGATGCGCGCACTCTGTAATGTTGCGTCGGCTTCAACTGGCGCTCACCCTTCTGCTTCTGCAGCAATCCCAGAACTCTGGACTGCTTCTGCCTCTGCTACTCCTTCTGCGTCTATCTCCAGCTGCAGCTAATTCTTGGATTTAAATGTCCCACTCAGGTGCCTTGATCTACAACAACTAGACCGCAAATTCCCTGAATGGCACTTCTAATCCTTATTAACTCAGTCCTTCTTCCTCGTCCCTGTACCACATGCATTATGGATCCAGTACTACATGCATTATGGATCCTGAAGTGCATAGTGGTTTTGGTCCTTTCACATTTTGGTACTTTTGATTGCTTTGTGAACTGATATTTGTCAGAGTTAGGGGTTGTTACGTAAAATGTCTGTGATTAACATTGGGGTTAGGACCTCTACCCAAGACAGAATCATGGCAATAAGAGGATGTCCTATTTAATTCCTGAACTCCCAAGATACAATCCTTATTCTGATTAGGTGACTTATCATATCATGTTCTTTGGGTAGTTTCATGGGAGGTACTTATGCAATGACAGCATGTCATTAGGCATTTGGGAATTACAGGATTCCCATCCTCAGAAGTTCGGGAATACTGTGTTGCTCCTAAAGGAGTCGCCACTTCCCCCTGACAGCCATCTCCTCCCATGTGATCCTAGTTAGGATCAGGTAGCGGCTGCCTTCCCCCGTGCCACACAGGAGGAGATCCTAGGCTGGGGTTTAGAGATGACTCTGCAGGATTCATCATAATGTGCTATACACACCAAAAGCATGGCTATTCCACCTAGTTAGGGTAGAAGATTTCAATACTTCTCTTTTGGAAATGTGGGTCAGGTCTATTTTATTCACCCATGCGTTGGTGAGGTGACTCATTCCCCACCACTCACCACAGTGGGAGGGGTTCTTCAACTTTCTTCTGCGCTTGGAGAATCAAAGTACCAGCAGCTTTACTACTGAGAGTCTTGGGCCTAATACCAGGAGCATCCTGCGGTGCTGCCTCCGTGACCTACCACCGACTTTTGAGCTAAGGTGCCCGATTGACCTACCTCCAATATTGCTACATCCAGTATCCTCCAAAAGACTGGATGGATCCACTCTTAATCTTAAACTGCAGACCAACGACTATGCTGTTGAGTCAACAGCCTGTGTCACAACACACAGGGCCACAGCAGAATTCCTGCCCTGCTTCATACCAGTTCATGGACAGGGAGGCCACCTTATAGTCTCTGCCATGCACCACAGGCAGCAGTGGCAACAGTCCCTGCATGTCAGGGTTAGAAAAATGGCAGACTGCAGAGAGACTGTGGAGTCACCATGCTAGATGACTAACTTGGGACACAGATCTTATTGTCCTGACTGCAGGGTCCAGCCCTGCAAACCATACTTTCTCCCTTAAGCGGGACTTAAATGCCCTGCATGTGCTAGGTGTACCACTTGGTTTCTGAGTGATGCTGGGATGATGCATGATCCCTCTCAGAATCGGACCCCTCTCAGCCACAGAGAGTTCCACCCTCCTGGGGAAGAAACTTAGCAGACGACATTGGGCAGACTTTATCCTATCCTGAAGTGCTTTCGAAACACCTTTTCATCGTCCTGTGGACTGGGGAGCTTTTATTGCCAGGAAGCATTCATGGCGCTGTGTTGCTTCTTTGATTTCTTACATAATTATAGCTTGTGGGAGGTTCTCTTACGCCACCAAATTCACCTGCATGTCTAACCGGGATGCAGGCCTTGATTCACCTGGTGTGGTTGCGTGGGGGTGACATGGGAAAACGTCTGCTGGATTTCCCACCTGTGGGAGATATTATACAGAGAAATCAAATTCCTGTAGTTCGTGTCCATTTCTTAATCGTAGGAGGTGGACTTAATGAGGATGCGTTGAAGATTGGGATCAATGTCCAGGAACAGCCTCCCATAAAGGTAGAGGGGAGAGTAGTGACAGCCCCATAGTACTGCGATGGTCGCCTTTTCAATTTATGAAAATCTCTACTAAGGCAAGGGTAGAACTCGACTTGCAAGAGCTGTTGGTAGAATTTTATTTGTTCACACAGTCAAACTGCTCTGAGGCCATGTGAGCTGGCATCAACAATCAATTCTATTGCCCTCTGAGGTTCAAAGTATGTTGTGTTCGTGTCCTCAGTCAGGGCATTCTTGATGGGTTCAAAAGCTTCTTGCTGTGGCCTGGCCCATTCTCATGGTTCGCTTGAGGAGTCTCGGGTTCCAATAGTGTTGCCAGGTGGGGAATTAAACCTCCATCAGTAGTAATCATGCCTAGAAAGCTTCTCATTTCAGACTGATTCGACAGGGCTGGTGCAGACTCGATGTCTTTCCCTTTTGGGGATCAGGAGGGGGTCCATGGACAAGCCTGCCTATGGAACACGAAACCAGCAAACGCGAACGTGTCCTTGACTAATTTGCATTTCTCCTTGTTTAGCGTGAGGCCATGTTCACAAATTCTTTGAAGACCTTAGTTGGAGGGTGTGTTCAGTATATATTTTGGCAAAAAGGATGTCGTCACGGACGTTTATAACTCCCGGGACGCTGCCATGACTCCCTGTATAGTGTTTTGAAAAACTTCAGCTGCTGATAACGCAGAAAAAGGTAGGTACTTGTAGCAGGGCAGTCCAATGTGGGAGGAGAACATGGAGCTCCTCATGCAGCAGGATTTGGTGGTAGCCTGCTATCAAGTCTAACTTGGAAAAATATTGTGCGCCGTGGATGTCTGCCAAGAGTAGTGGTTAGCTTCCCGCCATACAGCCTTATTAAGTAGGTGCATGTCCACACAGATTTGATCCGGATTCTTGGGCTTCCTTGCAACAACCATGGGAGACCCATGCCTTGGGGCCCTGGGCCTTCTCAATTATGCCTGCATCTTCAAGTTATTTCAGTTCTTCTTCCACTTTTGGGTGCAGGTTGAACAGAATGTGCTGATGTTTGAGGGCAATTGGTTAAATTGTTTTATCTATGTGCAGGTGAATCATGTGGGTGCGGAGGCAGCCAATATCCTTGAAGACACTTTTAAATTTGCGCAGAAGTTCTTCGATGTCTTCAGCGTGTACGCCGAACGCAAAGCTGCTGACTTCACGCAATCTCTTCCGCAGTGTCGCAGCTCAGTAGTGTTGCAGTGGCTGCATGCATGAGAAACATGTCCTTCAGTATTCATGTTATTGTGTTGAAACTCGACACAAGCCACTCCTTGCAGGGGGGAATCAGGGTTTTGCTGCCGTATGTGAAAAAGCTCTCCAAAGTTCATCTTGTGTTGGGCCGTAGTTTTAGTAAAGCAAATTGGGACATACTCCTCAGATTCACTGATACTGTCATTTAAATTAAAATAGGCATGAGGTTTTCTCCAATCCGAATTCGACTTCACGGTTGCTTCCATTTGCCCTCTTTTGCAGGCTAGCATAGAGATCATGAATACCTCAGTCATGTTCATGGTCAGGCATCACCACTGCCTCCATGTGGTTTATGTTGAGGTGCCAGCTCTGCTTACCTTGGCAAAATGGCCAATCCGACCGCACTTGGAACATTCTGCCCCTCACGCTGGGCATCAACCCTTGTGAGTGTAGTCGTCCCCGCAGTCACACGCACATGCGGTTGGTTGACTGGGCATGGGGTCGTTCATTTGGCTTGTGGACAGCTCTAGCTGTGTTCCCCTGGCTTTCAGGGCATCTCTCTGTGATGGCATGTGCTTACTAGACGCTCACCGATTGGAACACTACTTCAGTTTTCCTCACCCACACCTCATGGTTGGTGGGAGCAGCCTAGTTCTAGGATCTGTTGTTGTGAGGACCGGCTCACGTAAGATTTGCCGGCGATGTTTGTTGGAGTGGCAGCCTTGAGTCAAATGGACCCTCACTAAATGTGTCTCATCCGAGAGGGGCCACGTTGGCGTTAGGTGGAGAAGTCGGGCATGAAATGCTTTGCTAGATTAGAGTGCTGTTTGCCTGGCCTGTCGCAATTGAAAACCTTGTCGTTGTTGGCCTGAGGACTAAAGTCAGCAGGAGTTCTTTTGGATTTAACGTTTGAAGTGTTGTTAGGATTTAATGTCGTATCTACCTTGTGGACTCTTGGACTGCCATAGAAAAGCAGAGCAGATCTTTTTTTTACATCTGCTTCAAAGTCTTGGGTAGCCTCAAAGGATAATGCTAGTCGCTCTACCCCCAAGCACTTTTGGGCCTAAGAGCAGTTGTTGCCCTTTGAGTGGCCAATTCTTGGATGGGTGATAACTGCAGAGCTGTTCTTATACAGAGTGCAGAGGATGCTGCCAGCAGGCACCCCTTCGTCAGCCGTTATGCCACGTCCTACTTGGGGATCTGGACCTTCGACAATTACTAGAGCCCCCTGGTGTTGTAGCACACCTGCAGTCCTTGTGAGTTGTCGCTGTAGTGCTTCAGAGATTAGGATCCGAAGGATGACAGCAATAAACTTGCCCATGTTAAACCAAGGGGCACTGCCATTAAACACCACACGCTTGTTGAGGCTCCCCATGGGGATCTCTGGCTTGTGTTTTGAGAACCCATTTATTTTTATTGACATCGTGATGCTGGTTTTCTCTCCTTGGACATCATAGATTGTATTTTCCTCTTGACCCTTAAGGATAATGCCCCCCTTCCCTGCTTCACTCCCCAGCTACCAACACCCAGCACACACACTCTCACTTCCACTCCCAACCCCTACACCTTTTGTCGTTTGTGACCGAAATTATATATTCGGTTGCGAGGGAGTTTTGCTAGTTTTCTAAATGTTTTAATTGGGAAATGGGTACAGTTACATGGAAAGAGCGCAGACGTATTCCAGCATACAAGAAAGAAAAAGGCAAACTGGTTTGGAGAATATTTGTAATTGTAGGGAGGCATTTGAGATTTTTCCAGCCAAAACAATATAGAAGTTCCATGGGAAAGACCTGGCTCTGATCAACCAAAGAATGATGCATGATGATCACAGATCAGCATGCATGGGGAGTGGGCGGGGGGGGGGGGTGGCTGAAATACGAGGAGAGGAGTACTTGAAACACAATATGGTATGGCTGCCAAGTAGGGGTTGGGATCCGGACTATATGGATGTGTTTCATGGACAAAAGAATAGCGGCATGCTGCATTTTAAACAAAGGGAGTCCGTCCTTTTGCCTGTGGAGAATGAGGGCTATGAAGGAGACATGCAGCAAGCCCCAGGCCGAAAGTAAGCCATTTGAATTGCTATGCCATAGCTTCAGCAGCTGTTCATGGGGACAAGCCTGTACATTCTATTCTATAATGTTTATAGAGTGCCAACTCGCCCGCAGGCCTCAGAGCGCTATGAGACTATACAGACATAGAACAGATAGAGATGCGTTGAGGAGTAGACAGGAATGATGCAAAGGACAGAGGCAAGCTCAAATACCTCCACCATCAAATAGGTAGGTTTTGAGGGCTTTTTTTAAACTGTGCCAGCGAGGGTGGTTGCATTATTGCCAAAGGGAGATTATTCCAAACTCTTGGACCCCATGCACCAAAGCTCAGGTCACCAAACCTCTTGAGTTTGGTACAAGGTTGCGCAAGTAGGTCTCTGTCGTTGGATTGCAGTGTGCACCTACATTGCGGTCTGTTAATTTGATGTAACTAGGAGCATTTCCTGCAAGGCATTTATAGACCATGCAGGAAGCTTTGAAAGAAATCCTCTGCTGAATCGACAGCCAGTGCAGCCCTCTCCGGGCATCCACGACATGCTACTGCCATCTGATGCCACTGATGGCACTAACAGCCTTGCTCTAGGCCACTTGCAATTTCCTGACATTTGCTTGTGTGGTGCCTACCAGGAGCCCATTACAGTAGTCGAGCCTGAAGTTAATGGTAGCTGCAGCTATTAGTGTTTTCCGACAAGTATGGCCTGATATGCCACAGGAGCTGGGTCATGTATGTGCAATTGGAGGTCACATGAGAGACATGTTTTTTTTAAATGAAATCGAGGTGGCTGTCAAAGATTTCTCCTAGGGTCTTAACCCGGTTAGACACCTGAATTCTGTCCCCTCCAATGAGAAAGGCCTCATATAGTGAGCATAAAGACTTGAGTTTAGCTGGACTTCCGCCAATGAGGAGCTCTGTTTTCCTGTTATTCAGCGCAATTGAGTTTTTATCCATCCAGTCTTCAAACACCCTACTGATGAGAGACAAATCAGCCTCATAATCACCAGATAATTCCAGGATAATCTGGGTGTCGTCCGCGTAATTTGCGTGTTTAACACCCATGCTATCCAATAAGTCAAAGAAAGGTATGGAGCAGAGGTTATATAGCAGAGGTGATACTAGACCCCTGCGGAACCCCACAGTACAATAGGACCTCTTTAGACGTGTAATCACCCACAGCTACTTTGGCTCTCCTGGGACACAAAAAAAGAACCAGTTGGCAACAGGTTTTGATTCAAGAACCCCTCTGCATGCAGATAAGTGCACCCCCACCCGTGTGCCAGAAGGGTTAGGATAGCGTATGCGGGTACAGGTAAGCACAAGCACCCCAAAGTGGTTATAATTGGAACTTGAGAAGCAGGCACTCCCCGCATGAAAGTGGACAGTTTGGACAAATACCTGAATTGCTATCCCACCGAAAGGCTGGAGAAGCAAGGTTGAGTGATTTCACTTGTGGCTCAATTCCATGCATAGGCCCACTACAATATAGATGTGTCAGTGTTAGAAAAGATTTCTCGAAGTGTCATTTTCCCTCCATATTATGAAGCCCCCCCAAACTTTTTGCTTTTGTTGGGCTGACCTAACCTGACTTTTCCAGTGAAGCATAGCTTCAGCTGTACTCACCTGGGCTTTTGCTACTTTGTTATGGGGAAACTGCCATGTCCTTCAGACCATCAGTACTGGGAAACTGGTTCTCTTAGTCTTTGACTATGTTGCCATTTCTTTGTAACTTTTTATCTGTGCGCCAAGTATCTTACTGTACCGCGCACAGGGGGCTTTTCATTTTATGGCGCTAGACACTCTCTAAGGATTTTTGGTGGTGAGACAAGTGTGCCTAGGAAGAACTGGTGGCAGCATTTTACTTTACTGTTATTTTTACTTCTTTTTATTGTACCATACTGCGTTTATCGCGTTTGGTCCCTAACTGTGCCCAGTGGCGAAAATGGCTGTGCCACAAAGTCTTTTGTTCTGTCCTTTGGCCATCTTGTCCGTAGCCTTCATCCAGGTCGAGCTGACCCAGGACTTCCTTATTTGGGCATGAAGCCTCCTGCGAAAACTGCATCTTTTGCAGGCTCCTGCATGTCACATGTGCTAGTACCCAGGAAGAAGACTGGGACTGTCTGGTCCCAATCCGCGCTACTGGTGCTAGGATGTCTGGTATGCCTGAATGACTGACACCACTGTGGACCATGATTGGACCGCGCCTGGCGTGCATGCAAGAGAGCAGAACGTTCATCGGTTATCCCAGATCTGAGCGTGAACCGAATCTTGGGTGAGAGAAAGGTCCCTGCATCCATTCCAGGTCGATCAACTGTAGTTCACTCTGAAATACAGAAAGAGGCAAGTATCCTGAAACGCTGAAACAGACCTGGGGAACCACTGGAGACGCACTGGAAGGTTTGGCACACTGAGACTGTTGCTTTCCCATCGGACCCCTGCTTTTGTCATCGATCCTGAAGGCCTGCAAGGGCGCTTCGACCCTTTGGATTATTGGGAACAACTACTCTCGGCACCTCCCGATTACCTGCCTAAAGACCCTTCTCTGAAGTGTTCCTGGGCGGTCCAGTGAACTGACCAGCTCTACCCCAGGGTGTTGCATAGGAGTGCCGCTATCCCGACTTGAGACTTGGGCAGTCGTTAGCTTGTGGTCCTGGGCTCTCTCCTGCCAAATTAGTTGTCCTAGCTCCTGTGGGTCGCGAACAAAGAGGGCGCCACGCCGCAAGCCTTTGTGATTCCTACATCACTACGTTGTGGTGGCGGTCGCTGTAGGTGCTTTGCCTAACTGCCCTCCTGTGTCCTGAAGCCTGCTGCATTGGAATTATTTTCCTCTCTTCTTCGTGAGCTGAGAAAAGGCTACTGTCCCGTTACGGGCGATCAGACTGTACCCGCATCTGCTGAAAGTCGGATCGCAGAGAAACTGCAGAGTTTGAACCTACAAGCCCATGTCAGAGGTTACCTATGAGGGCCTGGAGCTATACAGAGACACATCAGTGTAGAGTTGGCGTTGGCCCCTTGTTGAGAAACGCGTGGTCTTCATAGCTTTGACTCCCATAAAAAAAACATCATTCCACATTGCTGCTGCACAACAACTATGACCTACAGTGTTTTGCCAACAACTGTCATGTTCTGGTCTGACAGCATGTCTGCACTTGAAGTTCTCAACACTCGTTCAGCCAGTTCACCAGCGACCTTGGATTGGCTTTTCCACATCGCTCAATTGTTTTTCACAGACAGCATGGTGTGCATAGCTAGGCACATCCAATGTAGCCAAAACATGGATGCTCAGGCTTTCTCTCGTTTGCAGTGGGTACAATTCAGGGACGCGCACCTGAGCAAGACCTGGCAATCAATTACCGTGGAACCATTATACTGAACATGTAACCTGTGGAACTAGTGGAGAGGTCACTGGAACCAAGGTATAATAGAGGAATACGAATGCAGACTCGGGATATTCATGAGGATGTCAGTAGGGAGTTGGGTCCTAAATGGAGGAGGGAGTTGGAGCACGTTGTGTATGGACACGTCTTGTATGGCCCAAGAACCTTGTCACATCCCAAACATCAGTGGCAATCCACCTATCGGCAATGGCTTATCTTGCCAAGCTGACTGGTGCAGAGGATCCCACAAGCGGTTTCCTTACTGTGCAGTGCGCAAGGAGTGGGATAAATCGGATGCAAAGACGACAGCCCCCATTAATTTTCCAACCCTAAAGACAATAACCGACCAGTTACACTTTGCATGTCACAATGTATTCAAAGCTGCACTATTTAGGGCTGCAGTGGCATTAGCCTTTTTCCGGGAGCCAATACTCAGAGCGAGAAGTAAGATGCTAGCAGGAGAGCATTGCCAGTGGATGATCTATCTTGAGCGGTTAATATGGTAAATTTGAGACCGAGCCTCTCTAAAACCTACCAAACAGGAAAGTGTATGTCGTTTATATTAGGTAGTTACTGGAATTGTTTTTATTGCCCAGTCTTTCAAACAAGGACTTGACCTCTGTTGGCGCCACCTGGCAACAAATACCTATTGGTACACAACGATGCTTCATGGCATAAGAGTTCAAGTCATTACTGCAGGAGGATTTGGCCAGGCCCATTTAGCCAAAAGAGGGTTTAACCCCAATCCTTCTGCATGGAGGCAGCCTCGGGCTACATCCATAGAGTCTGAGGTTTGCATAGTGGGAGTTGGGGAGATTCAAGCAATGAGACTATCTTATGAGAAAGTGAAATATAGGTGTCACACATGCTGCACAGCAATGATTATTACTGTATTTATTGAACGTGAACCTAGCTTTGAGAAGCTATACAACAGTACAGATGCATAACAGAGTGGTTTTCAGAGGTAATAGAACAGATATTGAGTGGGGGTAGGAAAAAGAGGGGTACAGCTGTACCGGGTGCCGGGAAGTAGAGGGGTTGGTGGCGTCTAGTCAGTCAGGAGGCGCGAGGGGTGACACAATGGCCTAGGTGTAGAGGCGAGACTCCTTGAAGATGTGGGTCTTGAGTTATTTACTGAATTGTCGGTGCATGGGGGCGAGTCTGATGATGACAGGGAGGAGGTTCCATAGTCTTGGGCATAGGTAGAGAAGGCTTGTTTTCTGGTCCTTTCCTTTATGCAGCGTGGATTTCAATTCTGCATGTGACCTGGCTTGCTACTCCTCAGACTACCAGCGACTAGGAGAAGAGATGCAGAATGAGCGCCAGCGTCATCAGTAGTTCAAGATGTGCTTTAGGCCATGTTCGTTTGCTATAGGTTTGCAGAGTGGAAGGTGAACAACTAGGATCAGTATGCACAACCAATATTAAGTGCCCTAATTTGAAAAAATAAATAAATCAACCTTGCCTTCGTAACGACCATGGAAAGGGGGCAAAGGAAGATGGCTGCAATGCTGGGTTTGATTGGGCTGGTGCCAAGGTAGCGTGGGAAGGCAACGGATGGATGTGTTGGGCAAGTCATGATTTTATAATTTTATTTTTATAATTTTTTTATTTTTATAATTTTTTTTACTGAAGGTGCACACCACCATATCCTGACTTAATGATATGTCTAGATGGGAGCAATTTGATCTAATTTGGAAGTGGGAAACCACTACAATAGATATGGTTGAACATTCCCGGTCTGGCATCTGGGAGGCTTCCAAGACATATAATATGGTGAGAAATAATCCTATAACCAATATCGCAAAGGCCAGTTTCGACCCAAGCCATTGACACATTGGGTAGGGTGAATATCTCACAGCCCACAAATTCATTCAAGTGGAGTACCTTGCCTGGGGTTGGTTGGTGCGTACTTAAAGGTGCAGCCTCTTAATGACTAAAGGAGCTATTACTGTACAAACCAGTATACCAAATCCGGATAGCACTGAGCAGCTGGAGAGAGGCAGATTTTGGGGTTTAGCACATATGGTGGAGCTTGAGAACCACCTTGTAGCCAGAACAATGCTACAGAGAGGAAAGAGAAGATGAGAGGTGTTAAGTAGAATGTGGTTTCATGGCAAATGGCGGTGCTATTAGATTAAATTGGCTGCACCATAGGTTATTTTTGGGCACTGCTGTTCTGCGTGCATTCTTCTGCCTGCATGTTTCAGTCCAGGCACGAGTAAACAAAAGAAGTCTGAATCAGTCCGTCTCTCACCCCATTCCTAGTCCCTCATTCTAATATGTAGTCCCCCGCCCTAGTTTAGTACAGTGTTTCATTCTAGTGCCAATCCCTTGTCCCCCATCCAGGTCCCTTGTCCAATTCTAGTCATTTGATTAGTCCCTCATCCTAGTCCTACTCTCATGATTCTCATCAAAGTATTCCCTCCTAGTTTGTGTTTTCTGCCATATGAACCCGTTTGTGGTTGTTTTACTAATTGCTAGTAGAAGAGTCCACTGCCTGCATGTCTCGGAGCAGACATGAGTAAACAAAAATAAACTGCAGAGCTCACTCCATGCATAGTCATATTCTTCATTAGAGTCCTAGACCTCCTAAGTCCTAGTCCTCAATGCAATTCTCATAATCACAGTCCTAATTAATCATAGTTGCTGACCTCACCACCTTCCTTGTCGGCCTGACAGTTCTAGTTCTCCTCAGTCAGTCCTAGTAACAGTTTTAATCCTCAACACAGTCCGTTGTAGTCTTTGTCACAGTTGTAGTCCTCATCACAGTCCTATTCATCCTCGGTAAAGGCACACTCTGTCAGTCCTTGTCACAGTCCTCACTTAGCTTTAGTCCCCACCAGTCAGTCTTACTCGCAGTTCTAGTCCTCATTACAGGTCTACGCCATGTCATAGCCCTTGTCCTTGTCAGTCTTATTCTCTGTCCTATTTCGTCTGTCGTTATCACTGAGGCACCCTGTCTCCGTCTCTGTAAGGGTCTCTCTTGCTCTCTGCGTATTGTGCAATTTTCTATTTCCCCTTTTCCATATATCCTCCTTTGCCTCTGTCGCTTGCTCTTTTATCACCACACTCACTGGGGAGTGTGGACTGGTGGGGTGGAAGTGGCACACGAGTAGGTGAAGAAAAAATTAAAGGCTGCAAGGAGCATTCGTACAAGGGCTGGACACACAATGCATTAAATGGCATGTACTGTATGGGAATTCGGTTCTGTTAGGCTGAAACAAGCACCCCCTAAAACCACATATGGATTTGTTGGTGGTGGTCTACACTTTACACAGTATCAGGTAGTATTATCCCCACCAATAATAGTCATATATATGGTCGAGGGGTAAGGCCATAGGCAATATTATTAATGGGGATAATTTATGGGGTTAATGGGACCGGGGGTTGCAGGGGTGTCCCCCGCAGGTTCCATGGTTTAATATCACCGCAAAAATATGGCGATATTATTGTATGGTGATATTTTTGCAGGGATATTAACACATGGAACTCTTTGCACCTAGTTAGTTGATTGGAGGGTTTGCATCGAAATGAATAGCCTATTTACAGGTGGATGGCTGGTAAACTTGAAATGAGTCTTGATATAGCTCAATATTCTCATCTTACTATAAACCATTATAGAGCAGTACGCGCTGTGTTCTGGCCTTGTCGGGAGGGGCGTGGGGTGCCTTCCGGAAACAATGCAAAACCAGTATTGGCCCTGAGGGAAAAGGCAACCTTAACCCTTTCCTTTGTGCCAGCGTGATGTTCTGCAGGAACCTTTTGTCTCTCGCCATGCTTGCAGAGTTTTTCTATTTTCCTTAGAACTCAACAACCAGCAGACCGGCAGAGCAAGAACAATCAGCCAGTGCCCCAGGCACGGCCGAGACAGGTTTTTCAGAGGGCAACCCTCCCAGCTCTATCAGCAGCAGAAAAGTGGCAGCAATGAAGAGCATGCCGAGAGAGAGAGGCAGAGATCCACCGCTGGATATGTGGTTGTGAAATACATCATCCTCTGCTCCAGCATTGTAGCTGGCTACTCTTGTCCTGGAGGGGACTTACCTGGTGGTGGGGAGACTTACCTTAGTGGAGGCCAGCAGTGACACCCTCTCCCGAGAGGAACTCACGAACCACCGTTGACAAACCAAGGAGGGCCCACATGGGAAAAGGTGGTGTGGCTTTACAGTGGTTTTATGGTTTCTTTTGCTCTGTAACACCTTCCAGGTGGGGACATTGCAGCATGGCTGGTGGACAATAACAGGAAGAGGGGGCTGTATAAAGAAGGGGACAGGAATCTAAACAGGAAGGAGTGGGGTCTTCCGGGTGAGGTCAGAGGAGCAAGAGACCAGCAGGAGGATGGAAGAAGCTGTTTAATTTGGAGGATATTGTATCAAAAGGTGAGGAATTGGTTTATTTTTTTATTTTTATTTTATTTATTGCATTTGTTACTCGCCCAGACCCTGGGGTATCACGGCGAAAGGTACCGAAAGGTAACTAATTATACAATGTTATGGTTACAAAACAACAATACATATTTATACAATGGTTACAGGAGATCATGTAGTCATAAGTCAATTTCCACTTGGTGGGATCGCCCTACCCTTGTAAACCGGGCCTATTTCAGCATTGCGGCTATCCTGAGTAGTAAAATTAGTCATGGTAGGGAAGGGCTTGGGTGGTTAATATTTATTGAATAACCAGGATTTCAGTGCTTTTTTGAATTTACGTAAGGAATCCTCGTTTTTGATGCTCAGTGGAAGGGTGTTCCAGTGCAAAGGGGCTAGAACTTTGAAACTGCTTCCTCCTGCTCTGCTATATTTGTATGGCGGAACTTCTAAGAGGGCCCAACTGTTCGATCTCAGCGATCTTCTTGAGATTTTTTTTTGATGGAGTTGTTGAGGTAGCTGGGCACTTTGCTGGTGGTACATTTGTAGACGATGCTTAGGGTTTTGAAAATGATCCTTGCTTCAATAGGCAGCCAGTGATTATCTCTTCTAATGCTGGATATATGTTCTGATTTCTTAACCGCTAGGGCCGCTCTAAGGGCTTTATTCTGCAGTAGTTGGATTTTATTTATATTAGTCTTGGATGTTCCTAGGAAGAGGATATTACAGTAATCTAGTTTTGTTAAGATCAAGGCTCTAGCTAGTGTGATGCAACTTACAGGGGTGAGAAATTGGCGACTGAGTGCAATGAGTTTTGCTGTGTATGCTGTGGACGATGAGAGGGCTGCTATTTGTTTATGCATGGAGAGGTTGGCATCGATGTAGACACCTAATGTTTTGACTTGTTTAAGCACTGGGATCTGGGTGCCATCAATATTAATGTGAGAGTAGTCTGGAGGGAGGGTGCTTATTCTTTTTTGGGAGCCCACAATGAGGACCTCCGTTTTCTCGTCATTTAACCATAGGCTGTTCAGGGCCATCCATTTTTTAATTATGGAATAGACTTTGTTAATGGTGAGAGTGTCTTGGGTGTAGTCACCTGAGATAGGAATGAGGATCTGAGTGTCATCAGCGAAGTTGGTGTAAATGACACCCATATCGTCTAGGGCTGAAAATAGGAGTTTGGTGTATGCATTATAGATGGTAGGGGAGAGACAGGATCCCTGGGGGACTCCTATGGGTACTATTATGGGGTCAGCTGCAAAATTCCCAATCGCGACTCTGGATGTGCGGTCGGGGAGAAAGGATTTAATCCAATATGTGGCGTTGTTGGAAAGATTGAAATCTTTTTTTAGAGTGTTGCATAGTTTATCGTGATCTACCAGGTCGAATGCTGCTAAGTCCAGTAGCAGTAGTGTGGCTAGTTTACCTGAGTCTCTAATGGAGTCTAATTGGATTTTGAGATCCAGGAGGGCTGTTTCCGTGCTGTCATTAGGCCTAAAGCCTGATTGTCTAGCTCCTAGCAGATTGTTTTGTTCTAAGTGAGTTTGTAGTTGGTTATAAGTTATTTTGTCAATGATTTTAAGTAAGAATGGGACAGTCGTTATGGGCCGGTAGTTTGTAGGCACTAGTGGGTCTAGAGTGGGCTTTTTTAGTAGGGGGGTGACCAAGGCCGCTTTAATGCTGTCTGGGACCTGGTTGGAGACAAATGAGGCATTTACGAAATTGGTGATTATGGGCGTGAGGGTGGGGGCGCAGAGTTTAATTGGGTGTGCCGGGAAGTTATCTCCTTTGCAGTTGGACGCTTTAAGTTTGGCAATAGTCTTGAGTACAGTGTCTTGCGAGACTGGTGTGAAGTTGGAGAGAGGAGGTGTTTTGTGAGGTAGTGGAGATCTGGTTGGCCGTGGAATATTTGTCGGACAGGAGGTTTCTTTTAGAGATAATTTTGTTTTGTAATAGTTTAATTTTGGTGGCTAAGGCGTCTTGGATGGTGGTGCACCATTATTTGCTTGGTTTGACTGGATTGATTATGGGGATTGGATTCTCCAGTGCCTTGAGTATGGTGAATAACTCTTTGCTGTCGGAGGACGCGTTACTAATTCTAGTATTAAAGGCATCTGCTTTATGGGCGATGATGGCTGATTTGTAGATTTTATTTGCAGCGTTGAATTCTTCCAGGGCTTCTGGGGTCTGGTTTTTCTTTAGGCGGTGTTCAAGCGATCTTTTGATTCGTCTGAGTGAAACTAATTCCTCATTGAACCAGAAGGAGGACTTTTTGTCTTTACGTTTGGTTTTGTTAATGCAGGGTGCTAAGGCGTCTATAGTACTAGTGAGAGTTGTGGTAATGGTCTGCCAGGACAGAAGGTTCTTGAGCAATAATGATTTTGTTATTGAGGGCTTTGGCTAATAGGGGATTGACGTTTTCTGCTGAGAGTTTACGGATGTTTCTTGTTACATATGATTCTTCAACAACCGTTTTGGGTAGGTCTGGTTGTTTGCGCAAGATGGAGAAGTTTATGCAGTGATGGTCTGACCATGGCACCGGGGAGATGGAGTCAAAGGATACTGTGGCGTTAAGATGCAGTATCCAGTCTAGCGCTCTCCCGTTTGTATGGGTAGGGGTGTTCACGATTTGCGTGAAGGCCATGTCTTTGAGTGCACTATGTAGTGCATCTGCTTTGTGGTCTTGGGGGGGTCATTGAATCCTAGATTCAAGTCCCCTAGTATTAGGCATTTTGCGTTTGGTTTTATGAGTGGTGTTAACAATAGTGGTATATCTAGTTCAGGTTGAGATAAGGTGTTAGGTGCTCTGTAGATGGTTATTAAGTTTATAGTAGTTTTGTGGTCCGTGGCTAGTTTAGCTAGCAGGACTTCATAGCCGACTGGGCTCTCGATAGGGCTGGTTCTTAGATTGAGGCTAGCTTTTGAAATGATGGCTACTCCTCCACCTACTGATTTTGTTCTGTCTGTTCTGAGAATGGTGTAGTCTGGGGGAATGGCAATGGCGAGCGAGGGGCCGGATGCTTGGTGGAGACAGGTTTCTGTCACTATAAATAGGTCCAATTCTTGCTCAATAATGAGATCATGAATTTCAGTGGCGTGAGCAGGTATGGAACTCGCGTTAATGAGAGCTGCTTTGAGGTGTGTGGCTGGGGGCGGCTCTTGGGTTGGGGTGGGTGGGTGCATGTTGGTAGTATCTGTGGCGTTAGATTGTTGTTTGATTATGATAGGACTTTTAGAGTGTTTGGCTTGGGTTCTTGATAGGGGTATACCTTTTGCGTTAGCATGATTGGTGCAATTGATAGTTCGAGGCATGTTAGGGATTCTAGCTCTAAGTCTTTGGGTTCTTGTGATGCCTACAATAGGGGTATGTTTGGATTGATTGGCTTTGGAAGGTCTGCTGGTTTTAAGGTAAGTGGTTGTAAGAGTCCGTGATCTGAGTCTAGTGCGTCTAAGTGCACTGAGGACTGGGGTGGTTGTTATAGGTGCTAAGTGAGGTGTGATGTCCCTTAGTGTCTTTAGGATGCTTTTGTGCTCTATTCGGTTATTGGATGGGGGTTGTAGCTTAGGGAATGGTGTGGTACGGGGCAGGAAAGGTGTAGGACAAGGGATGGGGTGATGACGGGGGCAGGCTGCTCTGGAGAGGCCATTATCAAGACGAAGGAAGTGTGAACCTGTGCATAGTGTCATACGGGATGGCACAAAAGGGAAACATCATGAATAATAACCAACCTTGCATGGTTTGGCTTGGATTGGGTAGTAGAGGGGATGGGAGTTGGCTATCTGTAGTGTACTTGGGAGTTTCTTTTGTAGAGTAGCAGGGACTCGCAATATCACAATGGGCTAGATACGACTATGCACCTATGTGCAAAAAGGCAGCAGTGGCTAGGTAACACAGCATCACAATAGGCAGGGTGAAACTATGCACGTGTGTACAAAAAGGCAGCAGTGGCTAGGTAATACCACAACACAGTAGGCATGGTGCAAACTATGCACCTGTGTGCAAGTAGGCAGCAGTAGCCAAATCACTCACTGTCACAATGGGCTACAAACGACTGTGCACCTATGTGCAAAAGGCAGCAGTGGCTAGGTAGCACAACATCACAATAGGCAAGGTGAAAACTATGCACCTGTGTGCAAGTAGGCAGCAGTAGCTAAATAACTCTCTGTCACAATGGGCTAGAAACGACTCTGCGCCTATGTGCAAAAGGCAGCAGTGGCTAGGTAGCACAACATCACAATAGGCAAGGTGAAAACTATGCACCTGTGTGCAAATAGGCAGCAGTAGCTAAATCACTCACTGTCACAATGGGCTAGAAACAACTCTGCGCCTATGTGCAAAAGGCAGCAGTGGCTAGATAGCACAACATCACAATAGGCAAGGTGAAAACTATGCACCTGTGTGTACGGAGAACAATAGTGGTACGATTTGCCGGACAAGTATGTCACTCGAAGTGAGAATTATTTCAAATAATGGTAGCAATATAGCAGTAATACATTGTTCATGAAACTGCGCAATCCGACTGGTGTTTAGGCCAGTATACAGGGTCAAGGTTATCCGTGAAGATCGTCTAGGTAAGGTGTGTAATACGGTGGGTCACTAGAAATTGGTGGGAATTGCAGAGGTAGAGGGGATATTTAGGAGGCTCACCGTATTGATCCTAGCCCTGTGATAGGGGATCCAGCGGAAGCACCGCCTGAGAGCAAAGACCTGGGCATCCCGCAGCGCGGCACGCTCAGTCAGTGCCAAGCCTTCTTTCCGTCGCCTTACTTCCGGCTCCGTTTGCCGGCGAATCGCGTTGCTGCTTAGGAGCAATATGTGGGCCAATCAGCATTTCGGCTACTGGCCTGGGAGAGGCAGGCATAGATGAGGGCACGACAGTGCAGGGGCGGCGGCCATCTTAGTATAGGGCACCTCGAGTGCGCCAATGGAGGCAAATTTAAAATATCATGTAGAGGAGTCCACGCCTGAAAACGGATCGTAGGGGTGGGCAGGCAAAGCGTAGTGCGGTAGATGCGTGCGATGCAGGAAATAGGGATAAAGAATTATAACAGGCACGGAGGTGCTTTGAGGACAGCTGGTAGTATGTCCAAAGCTTACCTCACAGCCTGTGGGGATCGAGTGGTGCTGCTCCAGCAGGGTACCACGGCGCTGGGGAGCTCCTGCTCCAAGAAGGCATCGGCTACTACTGAGCAGCTCAGTCAGTGCCAAGCCTTCTTTCCATCGCCTTACTTCCGGCTCCGTCTGCCGGCTCCGCCTGTCGGCGAATCGCGTTGCTGCTTAGGAGCAGGATG
The DNA here is from genome assembly GCF_040938575.1 of Ambystoma mexicanum. Classification (NCBI taxonomy): domain Eukaryota; kingdom Metazoa; phylum Chordata; class Amphibia; order Caudata; family Ambystomatidae; genus Ambystoma; species Ambystoma mexicanum. Next base: position 1,181,028,850 of record NC_090934.1, read on the forward strand.
TGGGCCATTCAGCTACTGGCCTGGGAGAGGCAGGCATAGATGAGGGCACGACAGTGCAGGGGCGGCAGCCATCTTAGTATAGGGCACCTCGAGTGCGCCAATGGAGGCAAATTTAAAATATCATGTAGATGAGTCCACGCCTGAAAACGGATCGTAGGGGTGGGCAGGCAAAGCGTAGTGCGGTAGATGCGTGCGATGCAGGAAATAGGGATAAAGAATTATAACAGGCGCGGAGGTGCTTTGAGGACAGCTGGTAGTATGTCCAAAGCTTACCTCACAGCCTGTGGGGATCGAGTGGTGCTGCTCCAGCAGGGCACCACGGCGCTGGGGAGCTCCTGCTCCAAGAAGGCTGTTTTCATAGTAAGCATCCTCAGAGGACACAAATGTAAGTGCTCAAATGGAGCTCCCTTAAGACTTCTTAATACAAGATTTAACTCCCATGATGGCACGATGAAGGGAGTGGGCAGAAACCAATTTGATAAGCCCTTCAGAAATTGTACTACAATCGGCACTTTGAAGTATGACCCCTCATCTGGGGATCTTTTGAAGATTGATGGTGCCGCTAATTAGTCCTTCACTGTGGCCACTTGCACCCAGAATGGGCCAGGTGGAGCAAGCAAGACAGAACATGGGGAAGTATACATATGAAAGGATCTAGTCTTTTTCCTGCACCGGGCTGCAAAACCTATTCCAATAGCACCGACACAGGGATTTAGTTGCTGGCCTCCTTGACAAAAGCAACACTTCCATTTGGTCTTCCGCAAGCTCCCAATCTTTGCATCTCACCCTTGGACATCAGGTGTGAAAATAGAGAGTCCTGATCTCTGGGTGAAGAAGGGGACTCCCTCTTGCAAAAGTAGGTCCTCTCTTTGGGGATGGCAAATTGGAGGGCAGATGGCCATTTTCAGAATGTACGGGTACCACGTTCTCCTGCCCCAATCCGGAGCAATGAGGATCGTGGTTTTTCCGAACTTCCTCAACCTGATGACATGAGGAATGACGGGGACCGGCAGAAACGCATAAAGCAGTGGAAACCCCCAGTCCACCATGAACGTGTCTCGTAGAGCTCCTCTTTGGGGAAATTCCCTGGAGCAGAACAGCTTGCACTTCCGGTTGATACTGGCCGCAACCAGATCCACTTGAGGGGTTCCCCAAAGGGCAAATATCTCCAGAAGGACTTCCCGAGCTAGTTCCCACTCATGGGAGATCAAGCCCTGCCTTGCTCAGAACTTCTGCTGCTGTGTTCTTTTTCTCCGGCTAGATGAACTGCCAGAAGAGTGATTCCTTCTCTCAGTGCCCTGAACCAGAGCTGCATTGCCTCTGTGCACAGGGGTAGTGACCCTACACCCCCTGTCTTGTTGAGGTAGTGTATGGCCACTGTGTTGTCCATCATTAACAGGGCACTCTTCCCCTGTATTGAGGACGGGAAGGCCATCAGTGCTAGTATGATTGCCCTCACCTCCAAAGGGTTGATATGGAGTCTGGACTCCAACTGAGACCAGTGTCTGCTTATTGAAAGATCTCTTGTGTGCACCCCATCCTGTGAGGGAGGCGTCTTTCAGAATTGTCGACTCCGGCCATGGTTGCCAAAAGTGTTCTGTCATCGCATTCTCTCAGCTGGCCCACCACAGGAGATCCTGGCCGACCTTTGTCGGGACCTGCAGAAGGTCTGTCATTCTGCCAGAGAATGGAGACCACTGGGATCTGAGAGCCCACTGAAGGGCTCTCATTCTCAGACGGACTTCTAGCACCAGAAAAATGCAGAATACCATGAGGGCGAGCAACCTTAGGAAGTCGTAGGCCAGAAGACTTTGGGCACTCTGGAGATTTTTGACCATCTGCAAGAGATGTTGAGCCCTTAACTCCGGTGGCAATGCTTTTCCTGAGGCTGATTCCAGGATTGCTCCAATGAGTTTAAGTTTCTGTGAAGGTGTCAAGTGGGACTTCTTGAAGTTCAGGGAGAAGCCCAAATCATGGAGGAAGTGGCAGGTGCGACTGAGATGATTTATAGACTGTTTCGGAGAAACAGCCCTGATCAACCAGTCATCTAGGTAGGGGTAGATGTGAATCCCCTCCCTCCTTAGACTTGCTGCCATAACTGCCATAAGCTTGGTGAAGACCCTTGGCTGAGGTGAACCCAAATGGCAGAACCCGAAACTGAAAATGAGAACCGCCAACTGCGAACCTCAGGTACTTTCTGACCTTCTGATGTATTGGCACATGAAAGGAAGCATCCTGAAGGTCCAATGATACCAATCAATCCTGGAGTCGAAGGCCTTGAAGGATCTGCGAAAGAGTTACCATCTTGAACTTGTCCTTCCTGAGGAACTTGTTAAGCATCTCAAGTCCAAGATGGGTCTCACTCCTCTGTCCTTCTTGGGTATCAGAAAGTACGGAGAGTACCAACCTTGGTTTCTCTACACTGCAGGCACCAATTCTATTGCATCTTTCTCCAAAGGGGTGAGAATCTCCTGTTGGAGGAGCGGATTTGGATTCAAGGTTGATCTGGATTTTGGGGGGGAACCGGGAGTTTTTAAAAGATGGAAGACAGTAACCATGTGCAATGGTTTGTAGCAACCATGTGTCCGAAGTTATGCTGCGCCAATTCTGGAGATAACATGAAAGTCTGCCTCCTACCACAGACTTGTGGGTGAGGGAGTCATTTTGCTGTATCACCTGCAGCTGAGGGTAACTGCAGGTATCGAACAGAGATTTCCTCCTCTACCTCCACGAAGGGCTATTCTTTGGCCCCTTTGTGAGAATTGACCTCTTCCTCTAGAGACTGAGGAATAAAAACAAAAAGGACGCCTTCTCCATCCTTGATTTGAAGGTTGAGGTTGTCTTATTGCCACCCCCAATGATTTAGCTGCAGATCGAGATGCTTGCAGTTTTTCCAGGCTACTATCAGCCTTGTCAGCAAACAGGGAAGTCCCGTCAAATGACATGTCAAACAAACGTACCTGGATGTCTGCAGAAAATCCTGATCATCTCAGCCAAGACATGCACCTAAGCACTGCACTGGCAGCCATGGAACTGCTTACTGAATCCATTGTTTCCAGGCTGAACTGCAGCGACTTCCTCATGGCGTCTTTTCCATCCTGTATTAGGCTTAAGAAACCTTCTTTCTTTTCCCTCAGGAATGTGTTCTACTGCAAGAGCAGCTACACCCCAAAGGGTGCGAGTGTTCTTTGCTAAGGCACAGGTAGAATTAGCTGACTTTAAGGCCATACTGTCATGGCCACAGGCCCCAGAACACAAAGACCACACCATGTAGTGATGGGAGCAATGGGTCACTTGACTCACTTATGTCCGTTTGGGACCCATAAACACAGGGGCCCTGGCTGGACTCAGTCCTGGTGCCTTTGGCACCAGGCTCATATAGAGATATGAGCAGGAGCACTTTATTTCAGTGCAGGAGTGCTTTTATTTTACAAGAACTTTCCCGGAGCTTAAAGCCTTTATTCCAGAGAACATCCTCATGTGCTGACTCATTGGGTGTGGCTCCCTAGGCCTGGTCTTCATGTGCGGACTCATCGGGTGTGGCAGGGTGTGGCAGGCAGGCTGAACCTGGTGGGCGTGGCTTCAGAAGTTCAGCTTTATAAGCTGCTCCATCCTTAAGGCTGGTGCTTCGCGTTACTGTGCACTCACGTGCAACGTGACGCTCACCGCTGCTTGGACCAGTTTACTTACCTTTGAAACCAGGCGTTCTCCTGCATACTCATCTCCAGGAAACCGGTGCTTCATTGCTTCATCTGCAGACTCCTCTCCTGACATCCAGTGATCTTGATCCCAATGCCGCAGCACCGCACTACGCATCCACGAACTCGGACCCTGTGAAGAAGAAGAAAGACAAGGTTAGAACATCCGTGCTAGGGCTGCGCCGCATTTGAACCCTGCGCGCTCCCTAGTTAACAACTTATGCGCTACTGTACCGCTGCAGCTTCATTCCTCATTCCCTCCGGCTGCTGCCTCGAGCTCTGCAGCTTCTGCTGGGCCGGCAACATCACCTGCAAGGGAAGAAAGCAAAAGAGCAAACATCAAAAGTGGAACGGACAGCAATACAAGACAACAAACTTTACAATACAACAAAAACAGGTGAGGAAAGATAAAGGCAAACCGGAACACTTACCTGAAGTATAGTGGCTTAGTCGCAGCAGGACTTGACTACCACGTGCAAGGGACCAGTGAAGGAACTCGGTCCCGATCACACAAGCGCCCCTGCCAGAAGCAGCAGGACGGTGTCCTCGCCAAAACTAATCAACAGGTGAGCTTTCCAGGGACAGTGCATCCCACGGATACCACTGTTTTGGAGAAGGGGTCTGCAAGGGGATCAGGCACACAAGCTGGCATACTCATGCCCCCTATTCTCCAAGCAGGAGCAGTCCTGAGCAGCATCACCTATTACCACCAGTCACCACATAAGCGCAGAGGGTGAAGTCGTACCCGAGCGACCTCATCCCTGGGAGGGCTGCAAACATGCCCCAACCCCTCCGCAGAGGCCAGGTGAGTGTAACACATACTCCCTGCACTAAATACTCTTTTTCCTAAAGAGTCAATTCTTCTATCCTTCTGATCTCCCGGAGCACAAGGGTAAGCTGCAGTTTTGATTAAACTTGCTGCTTGCACCACCAGGCTCTTGGGTGTTCAAAAAAGGAGGGTCCACAGAAGCAGTTCTGTATTTCTTTAACAATTTGTTAACCAGTGGAAGAGAATCTGGTTTCAGGCAGTTTTCCAAAACCCTTACTATTAAGACTGCATGGAATGGTAACACAGCCTCCGTAACCGGACCACTCTCTAAAATATCAGTGAGGTAATCAGTCTCCACACTAGTGCGGGGTTGGACCACCCCAGATACTCAGCCACTTTACAAATTACATCTCTCTATGAGGGGTCAGCCTGACCAGCCATCTCTGGGTTACCAAACTCTGTCTCAGGTGATGTTTCCCAGCTACTGGTCTCCTTTACAGTATCCACCAGATTTTGCATCTCGGATTCTTCAGAGATCAACTCCTCTGGGACGTTTGGTATCCCTTATTCATACCCAAAAGGGCGCTGATCTTCCCCTTCCTCAAAGATTGATGCCATTTGCCTGAAGAAATTAGGTTGAGGAATGGGTCTAAAACAATTATATATATTAGCCATAGGTTTGGCAGTCTTTGAAAGCACTGAATGCTCAGATAAAGTTGAAGGTGTCAAAGGCGTCTAAGGATTCGACGACTTCCTCGAAGCAGTCGATGAATGGGCCGACAATTTAGTATGCTTCGAGCCATGTAATCCATCTACAGCCATCGAAGTTTCTTGGTCGATTGATTTAAAATCGCTCACTCGGCACCACTTCCTCTTCGTTTGCGCCACATGAACTTTTCCTCTTTCACACCACTGCTGACTGGAACTATAGTGCATTTGCACAGCTCCTCAGTCAGCGAAACGGGACCGGCACAGCCAACACTACTATTGATGGCCTTCCGATCATACTAGGTCCCATCCGCTGCCTCCAGCAGCAGGTTACCATCTAGCGACATATGCCACCCATTACGGCATCCTTTAACATACATCGTATCCTGCGGCCACTAAACTACTGCCAAAATGTCCCTCTATTCATGTCTGAACTGCCATTGCTCTTAGAGCATTATATCCTTAAATTGCAAGTCTACTGTTTACCCAGGACAATACAATGTAACCTACTGCTAATGCCTGGTGCAAGCGAGGTAGCTCACCCCAACCACGCCTTGCAGGATGAGGCTTTTCTAGTTTGTGCTGGGTAAATCACTGCTGTGCTGTTGCCCTTCTGGCAGGTCTAAAATGGACCCAGTAAGCGGGGCATGTCAGTTTTGTTTACCTGCAAACCTATTCCAAATCATGTGTTCTCTATAATGCTCTGAAACTACCTACCTTTGTTACTTTCTCAATCAATGTAACTGGTTAACCTGTAACTGCTTAGCAATTAATCAGCCACCCGCACCAGGAAGCAAGGCTGTGGAAGATTATGCACCCACACCAATTGCATCTTTTATGCTTAACTGTACACCTGAAGAAGCCTCCCGTACCATGAGGCGAGGCTTTGTCAGATTGTGCACCCACACCAATTGTGTCTTTTATGCTTATCTGTAGACCTGAAGTAGCCTCCCATATCATGAGGTGAGGCGTTGCCAGATTGTGCACTGTGAAGGCATCTTGGTGTAAGACAGACAACAGATTCAAAGTTCAAAGTAAACACTTTTATTAACTTAATTATCAGGATGTAAGTTCAATTGAGGAATCTGTGTCCAAAACCTATACTGGCCCTCACAACTAATATCATACAATGTGTAGAGATGTCAACAATCAACAAAAATAGTGTTTAACATAAAATTCAGAGATTTGTCCAGCTCACAGCTTTCTTTCAGCTCCCTTCCCCAAGTAAAAAGCAGTTCTAACAAAAGTATCAGGATTGCCTTAAGTTCCAAAATAATCCAGGACTCAGGGTTCCCTTCCCCTAAATTCCAAAACAAAATATCCTGAGGCTCCTTCCTCAAGTCAATAGATAGTTCAAAACCTCAGGGTTCCCCTCCCCAAGACATACTTTCAATGATGTATGTATTTTATGATGTTTCCACATGTTCTACACCACACTTGCAACCTCTGCATATGGCTGGTCTTTGCACAAAAGAATTGTCTTGGTTGAAAATGGCAGTTCATTTTAATTCACTTTTTTAAGTTCACCTCCAAAATTCCATTCACTTTGAATTACAATATGTAGTGGATTGGCAGGCTTTGTTAAAGTTCTATTCATCATAGAGTTCAATATGCATTGGTTTCTTTGATTTAACACTTAATTCATTTGTAGTTCCAATGTAGTTGAACGTTGCTTGCAATTTAAATTGCTTTCACTTTTGGACTTGGCATACAGTGTATTTATTTAAATGGTCAAGCTTCATTTATTTAGAATCTTCATAAGTAATCTTCTTTAAGTGCGGTATTCAAAATGGGAAAATACATTTGTTTTTCAGTTTGGCATTCAATAATGTTTAAAGGTTTTCAGATAAATAATTTTATTTCAATTTACTTCCTTGTAATATGACATTGTAGTTTGACTTAAAATATTCCCAGCACTCTGAGACTTTCGACAAGATGCTTTCATATACATGTGACCACTCCGTAACAAAGAATCCTCTCTTATTCAAGGATTAACAAGTCTTGTTAGTTGCTGGTTTGCAAGGATTCGAACTGGAGACCTTCGACAACGTGTCTTACTTCACGCGACCATCCTGATTCAAAACTCGCATACCGGGTTTCTGTTCGCTTAGAAACTCACTTGTTGCTTTGATGCAAGTTCCTGCAGTGCAGATCTCCTTACCTTCTGATCGTTGCCTCCAGGCTCCATTTGCTGCCCCTTAGGCACTCCTGGGTTGGCTTCTGGTCCCAGGAGAATGAGCACATCGAGCAATAGAAAAAGGGCCAGCCATTCCAAGATGGCCGCCGCACATTGAGGTTGTGTGTGCGAGCGCACCATCAGCAATTTAGCAACTGATACATTTTGCTGCTTCATCTAGTGAGAAGAGGTGGGGCGAGGTACAGTGGTCGTGGGGCCTGACGTGCTTCTAGTTTGAGGGTCCGGGCTTGTACCCCTATGAATTGCAACAACGGCAGAATCAGGCGGTGCATGTGGTCACACATTTGGAAGCTCGTGGCGGGCAATCCTAGGTTGAACCACTGTGTAGCAGCAGGTGGATTCTCCATGCAGACCCCAGGAATCGAGAGACAGATCCGGAGGCAGTTGGGACACCGGAGGTAAGAGGAGGCCAGCACTGCAGGCTCGGGTGTGGCTCCGCTGGAGCTCCGTCTGCTGCACAGCGATTGGTGGGGCGAGCATTAATTGGTGGCGGGCAAACAAGGAGTTGGTAAGAGCACAAAATTATTCTGGCTAATTAGAGGAAGGAATACACTGTCGCCCGGCATAACGCGCACCCTGGTGGAAGTGCCCACGAGGCTGAACAATACTTTGTAAACTTTGCTCCTGAGGGCTGGCTACATGGAACACTGGATGTATAACAATGCTGCATGTGACGCACAACTACTTTGACCCTATACCCTGAAGCTGTTCCCACCTGTCTTGGAGAAGTGCCCATGGTGAGCAGGCTTCCCCTCCTGGGTGGTCAAGAGGAGGGGAAATAACTCATCTATTGGCATGCAGAGTAAAGGAATGTAGGTTACATCCCGTTTTTTGCATTCAGGCAGTAGCATTGATCTTGGTGCCTGATTCTTAATGGGTCCATTCGCAATCTGAAGACTAGGCGCACCGAGGTGACTTTCGAGATATATATCCGACCCATGGCTCTAAGCACATGCCTGGTGGTAGGCGGAAGCAGGCCCCAGCCGGAAACATACAGCCCTGCTCTAAGCAGCCCAGTCCTTTGGAGAAATACTTGACAAAGCGTTCGGAAATCACACTGCCTGCCGGATCATCAGCACTTCAACTCCCTTCGGCCCCTTCCACAGAAGATTTAGACATGGCTGCTTCTAAATAGGACATCAACAAAAGCTTTCAGGGCTTTCAAGACATGTTAGCCTCTTTTCATGTCCAGTTTACATAATTCTCTTTGCAAATCAGGCATTCACTTGCCGACTTCAGCAAAGATTTATTTTCTAGGGGGAGTGCGTAGACACTGAGCAGGGAATTCAAGAACTGACGGAAGACCATAAACTCACGGCTGTCACTCTAGAAGAACTGTCAAGAACTACGCATAACTTGGAAATTCGATATGAAGACCTTGAAAATCGATCCAGGCGCTGTAATATCCAAGTAAAAAATCTCCACAAAACGGTATTCGATTCATACTTGGAAGATGCAGTTGAAGAGTCCACTACCATCCCATTAGTTTGGGTCTACAGGACGGGACCGAAAAGGATGGACCCACGAGCACGTCCATGTGACGCATTGGCAGCAAAAGGAACAAATATTGAGAGAGGCAAGAAATGCATCGCCGAACACGTACAATGGGGTGGAGATCCAACTGTATCAGGGCCTCTCACTGATAACTCTACAAAGGTGTCGAGAAATGCAGGAGGTGGTGAAAACTCTCCAGGCTCGCAACATTAAATACAGATGGGCTTTCCCATTTGGCTTGCTTTTGTCACTGGACAGAAAGCAGCATAGGATCACATCCAGAGAGGAAGGTATAGTATTGCTCCAAATTGAAGAAGAGGCAGCCACAGGAACAATCGGAGAAGCGGAGGACATAAAAGGACATCGTACCAACTGGCCTGCATCTGTTGAACGTTCCTTCATTGATTGGCAGAGAAGAAAGCACAGAGGCACGCAAAAGGAGGACTGGCGGACCCGCCTTAGAGGACCTAACCCTAAATCTTCAAAATAAGCTGTTGTAAAGAGATTTTTTAGGGGACTGTTAAAGAAATGGCAAAAGGTACAGTTAAGATAGAGATAGAGCATGACATTTTGGAATCTATCTGTTTGGGTAGCAGATGGGGGTATTAGGACATCCTGCCTTTTTCCCTGGGATAGAAGGGGACTCGGGGCCGGTGATGTTTGCAATGGGTAACAGTAGGTGCCTTGTTTCACACCAGGGGACATTGGGGGGAGTTGGGGTTGGTTGGGGCCAGGGGGGGTTAGTTTGTTGGGTGGGAATGGGGTTTGAGGGTAGAGGGATCGGCTGTGCAGAAGGGGATTGAAGTGTGTTAGTGGCACAGGAGATATATTTATTTTCTCCCGGATGAGGCAAATAGACTGCATTTAATTCAGGTTTCTATAATTGACCATCGGAGGATTAAGTACCCCGCTTAAGTGACGGAAACTTGTAGGTTTGTTGAGGCACCACCAACTGGATTTGGTGTTGATCCAAGAAACCCATTTTCGGGGTATAGACAGAAGTAGATTGCATCTACCCCAGTACCCGATTATCTTTGTGAAACGCTCTGGGGAAGGTAGCCGGGGTGCTTCTAGCCATCAAGGCTGGTACCCAATTTAAAGTCCTGTGTATGAAAGCGCACAAAGAGGGCAGGTATCTATTTATGATTTTACAATTAAACTCCCTCATACTGACGTTAGCCACGATATACGCCCCCAATACGGGTCAGGAAAGCTTCTTTAAATACATCCTTGGGCACTTAGAATCCTTTAGGGAGGGGGAATTAATGTGTTTAGGGGACTTTAAATAGCGTGGGATACAGCTTGGGATCGCAGTACAGACACAATATTCCCAAGCTCCCCCCTCTACCACTTTACAACAAAAATGTGTACAAATGTCCCTAGTGGACACTTGGCTTTCCCTTAAGGGATTTGACAAAGGGTATACATTTTATTTCCATGTTCGTTAATTCTCATGAATAGACTATGCTTGGGTATCCCGCTGTTAGGATGCATTACACAGATTACTACTCATATGATGGCTCTATCGGACCATGCACCCATGATGCTGCATTTAAAGGTCACCAGCTATAATTAGATTGTTTGGGTGTGGAGATTTCCATCTGACTTATTGCAAGATCAAGTTATTCGGTAGAAAATAACTCTGCAAATAGTTTTTTTTAACCTAAATCGGGAGGGGGGTCTTGCCCAATATATTATGGGATGCCTTTAAGACTACATCGAGGGGGGTACTGATAGCGGAGGAACCGATTAGACCAAAGCAGAAAATGGCACTCGAAATAGAGAACTAGAGGAGGAACTTCAACAGGTAATGAAAAATATGGAAACTAACACCGGTCCGACTACACAAAGCATTTAGGGCTGGAAACAGTAGGCTTCACCTTTATCAAACAAAGAAAGTGGAAAAATCCCTGCTTTTTCTTAAACAGAAATATTATCTTAAAGCAACACAAGGCAGATTGTCTTTTGGCCAACCAACTCCGCCAGAAAGCAGCCTCACGGATCATAAAGCAGATTCAGCTTCCCTGGGGGGAGGTGATCACTGAAACCCCCCACATTCTTTCACAATTTCATTTGTTCTACCCCGAGTTCTATCAGTCGGATGTCCCAGAGTAGCACTCTCAATGGGAATAACTACACTCTGTTGTCCTCCCATGCTTGTCGCAATGGAAAGAGAGCAGCTTGAACTTGATATAACTCTGGATGAGGTGCCTCGTGTGATTCGTGCCCTTCCCCTAAATAAATCCCCAGGCCCGGACAGCTAGCCGGCACTATTTTATAAAACATATGGCATCATATTGGCTCCCAGGTTATCTCAATTATACTATTCCTTCGCAAATTCTGGCAGGGTCTCTCCTGCTATGGAGGAGGCGAAAATAGTAATATTTCCCAAGCAAGTTAAAGACCCAATGAATTGTGGGTCATTGCACCCTATTACATTGATGAATGTGGGCGCCAAGATTTATACAAAAATGGTGGCAAATAGGTTAGAAGAACTACTTCCCACGTTAATCTACCCAGATCAAAATGGCTTTATCAGGCATCGTCAGACACACGACAATATCAGAAGAACGTGTCACATATTAGAAAAAGTGGGTAAAAGGAAGATCCCGGCCGCCCTCGTCTCCATAGATGCTAAAGAAGCCTTTGATAGAGTTGAATGGTCGTTTCTCTTTCTCACCTCGGTAAAGATGGGGTTTGGACATACATTCATAGACAAAATTCGGACTAACTATAGACATCCTATCGCGAGAATAGCAATAAATGGTCACTTGTCCCCTCCCATTCCGCTGCGACAAGGGACTAAACAGGAGTGCCCCATATCACTGTTGCTGTATGCAATCCATTTGGAGCCATTATTAGCCAAGGTAAGATAGACTGAGGATATAAAGGGAATACAATTTGGGGGTACCGCTCACAAAATCATGGCTTATGCAGACAATATGCTCTCGCTGGCCTCAGACCCCTTACCTACACTACAAGCCATGACACTTGAATTTGTGAACTTTGGGAAGGTTGTGGGCCTGAAAATAAATGAAACAAAGTTGAAGGTTCTGAATCTTTCTCTCTTTTGACAAGGAGCAGGAATTGCGGTCGCACACACAATTCGGGTGGGCACCGAGTGGGATTAAACTGCTTGGGGTCTCTATAACTCCTCTAATTGAGGGTTTATATGAAGCTAACTACCCCCCTTTGTTGAAAGAAATAAAATCACAATTATTAATTTGGGGGTGCCCTTACAATTTTGTGGCTGGGGAGAATCAATATGGTAAAAATGGTTACACTTCCCAAAGTGTTATATATGTTCGAAGCTTTACCCATCCCGGTTCCTGTAATAAAAAATTCAGACGCTGCACAGAGCAATTTTCATATTTATCTGGAACAATAAAAACCCAAGGGTTGGCCCCTACAGAGAAAGGAGGGCTCGGTCTTCCAAACATTTTAAAATACTACAAGCAGCACAAATACGGGTTCTCAAAGATTGGTGTGCATGCAACACGGGGAAAAGATGGGTACAGATGGAGAAGGCGGTGGGGGGTCCGTGACTGGGGGATATATTGTGGAGGCCTAAACAAGACCAACCCCAGAATATGCATGCGAGCGTGATTACGCGTTTGGTAGAGGATGTCTGGGATAATGTAGTTAAGAAGTGCCAATTAGCGACTTTCCCTTCTCCCCTTTACCCCTATATTTTTTTATCCTCAATTCACCCCAGGTCTCAAACCCAATGCATTCACAGAATGGAAATATGAGGTATGTGAGAGGCTATGAGATATGTTCCATGGGAATGACACTACATCTTTTATACTATGCAATCAGGATTTCGGTATTGGAGAAACTAGTTGGTTTCAATACTTCCAAATTAGGCTCTGGATCTTAGCCCCACCAGTGAGCAAGGCGGCAGTGAGAGAACGTACGCCCTTTGAAAGGTATGTGACATCTAACCTAGGTAATAAAGCTCTCATCTCCGATATACACCATTATTGGTGGATACTCCCCCGAAACACTCGTTGCGCTATAAAGCACATCGGCATCTGACATTAGGGGAGGAAATACCGGAAGAAGATTGGGAGGTATTATGGCAAGCTATACCTAGATTGACAAGGTCAATCCAAATAAGGGAATGTTGGTATAAGCTAATGGTGCAATGGCACTACACACCAGCTCGCTTAAAAAGAATGAAACCCTCCATCTCAGACAAATGCTGGAGGGAGTGTGGAGGAGTGGGAGATTGCAAACACATATGGTAGAGTTGCCGGCGGTTAGAAATACTGGGAAGAGGTTAATAAATGTATGGTACAAATGTTAAGTTTGCAAGAACCTAGATCCTTCAGATACTGCCTTTTGCATGTATTGGAAGAACATAGTCATCAAAGTTCAAAACAAGTGTCAAAGGCATTTGTTATACCGCAGCTGGCAGCCCTGCTGTTGATCACCCAATAGTGGAAAACGAAAGAACCACCTCTCATTAATGAATGGTTCTCGAAGGTTTGGAACTATGTGGTCTTAGAATGGATGGTTCCATGTCATTTCATCTCAGGATTAACCCTCGCTGGGTTTTTCTCTGCAGAAATTTTATCACGAAAACTCATTGAATTTTATTTTATTTTATTTTTGGGGGGGTTCCCCCATCCCTTTTAACTTTTTTGTATTCCCGAACACCCACACCCGATGTATATACATTTGTAGCCCCCCAAAAATTAGATTAGTTTTTTTTTCAATAATGTTTCAGCAGAGAAAAACCCAGCGGGGGTTAATCCCGCGATGAAAGGACGTCATACCGAATGGATTAAGTATTCCATACAGGAGCAACAAGCCATATTCGCAAAAGACTGGAACTTGGTGCTGAACATTCTGTACGATGATTATAATGTAGCCTACTGCCCTCAAAAACTTTGTATATTGGGAATTGCTTAACATAGTGTGGGAATTGTATTTGAAATAATTTGAGGACCTGTTCCACAATTTATTATTCAATGTATGCACAAGGGAGGGAGGGGGGAAATGTTTGTTATTAATACAAAATGCCAATAAAAGACAAATTAAAAGAAAAAGGGCCAGCCTTCCGGCACGGCTCCCCTTTCAAGGCTCCTTCGGTTCTACAGAGCCCCAGCTCCCGGGCCGCTCTTCCCTGAACCATAGGTGTGCTCTACATGGGCAGCTTCCTGCTGTGTCTCTTGAACTCTGTTGCTGCTGCAATTTTATTTTTACTGCTTCCTCTCTCACTCTCATTTGACAGGGCTTCTTATACACCTGCAGCCCTTAACAGGCTGCAGGGCTGAGTTTACAATTAACTCTGCCTGAGCATCATTAAGGGGACATGCCTGAACTCTACTGCTCTCAGCAGGTCTCTCCTCGTCCCAGTACCAGAGTGGAACAGTAATTGTTCCACCAAGTAGATGCACTGCTAGCCCCACAAGAGTTCAAAACCTTAAATAATACAGTTCAATGTTGCCAATGAAACAAGTCCTCAAGGATGCTTCTCATAGAAATCTCAAAATTGTATTTCAATGTTTAATTATGTCCATATTCAGGAGTCAGAGTTGTATGCCAGAGTTGTATGCCAACACGTGTTTCGACCTCCAAGGTCTTTTAAGTGATGGCAAAACATGTAAATGCGTAGTGTTAAACACAATCCATATTGCAAACCCAAAACATGGACAAGGAGATAGATTACAGGGCAAAATATACAGAATAGCAAGAAAAATACATGAAAATAAAAACAGGAATAAAAACAACACATGGGGTATACATTACCAAGAACAAATTGCCGAATAAAGTAAACAGGAACATGTCACCACCGGAACATGGAAAAAAAAGAATAACAAAGGAAAAGTTATGCCCAAAGAGCAATTGAAACAGAAAAAATGCATAAATTCTATATAATGTCTGAATAATATGTGGAGTTGAACTAGAACCTAAACAATAGAATCACATGAGTCACCAACAAAAGCCCAGTGTCGCCAAAAGCTATGCCTGCCACTGCACCCGCTAACCAAATAGAAAAATGCACACTGTGTGCAATGTGAATAGTAATCTAGTTGATACTAGTGGCATGCACATTATTTAAGTGTCACTTAACGTCAAAATGGCATGCAGTGTCATGGTTATATAACAAGAGGGGTCAATTACCAAAATTCTGTTCTTGCTGAATAATGTTCGTTTCTAAATGTGTTCAGGCGTAACCGCAGTCGTGATTATGACGTCCTGAGTAGAAAATAATAAGGGATAAATCACTGCAAACACTTCAAGAGCCATGGTGCTATAACCTGAAAATTCGTGGTAAGACATAGCACATACCTCGAAAAATAACTTCACAGCTAAGGTGATGAAAATTTGTCGTGGAGCAAATCGTTATGGATATCCAATTCATCCAAACACTTCAAGCCTCAAAATGGCATGACCTACCGAAGCATAGGGTCGTCTATGTTAAAGACTCGCAAACGACCAAGGCAGTGACTTGGATTATCACACTGTACATATAAGGTAATATGCTAGCTTACCCAAATATACTGCTGTCTGAATTTGCCAAATTTTTGCCGCAATGTAGTCTAGCCAGCGTTCGTTTCCGTGTTCAATAAATAAAGAAGAGGAGCTTGTGAGCACGTGACGCGTCTCTGGACCCGTCACCTGATCTAATCACGTGGGCTGGAAATGCAAATGGAATAATGCTAAACGTATAATACATGCAAGCTAGAAATTGTTTAAATATAAGCCATGGGTTCGTGAGACATGTGTGTCACGTTCATGTAACGCAAGAGAGAAAGTGAATTGTTGTTGGAGCATATAATACGGCACTGGGCACGTGACCCAAAATAGGTCAATATTAACAAATTTACATGGTAAGCATGTGTTACAAGGAAAAGAGTATTAATTTTTTATTTTTGTATTGGTTATGTGAATTGTTAGAACACATACCGTGGCAAAAAGCCTGTGACACAATGCGGTCACGTGATCCACGATGGATCAGAATTAACATTGGGCATGATAAACATGCAGACTACCAATTCACTGGTACAGTAAAAGAATCCTAGCTGTGGTCCTATATTGCCCGTCACTAATTCGTTTAAACAGATTCTCCCAAAATCTGCAAAAAGACTGGTAACAACGGTGATTGGAGAGGAGAATAACATTCCCCATAACTGCTCGCAAAGTCCTGGATAAAAGATGAGTATCATGTGTAATAAATGCTGGTTAGGTTAGTGAGAACTTGGATGCTTGGCTATATCCAATGTAATGTAATTGGCCAGCAGGCGCAGCGCAGGCACCCCGTTGGTCTCCCAGGCTCCAGCGGTGACACATGTGATTATAGCAGTACACTATAAATCCGATTGCAGGATGGATATCACACCACATTGACAACCTACAAGAAGACATGTAGTTCAGTGTCACTATTCAAACCCAGGGTGTTACAGCGTAATCTACAAATAGCATGTGCTTCCAGATGTCGTAAAAGTGCAAGGCAGTCACCCCCCCCCCGAGGG
This sequence comes from Ambystoma mexicanum, assembly GCF_040938575.1. NCBI lineage: Eukaryota > Metazoa > Chordata > Amphibia > Caudata > Ambystomatidae > Ambystoma > Ambystoma mexicanum. The sequence continues at coordinate 1,181,045,200 of NC_090934.1, forward strand.
TGAGATCGCGCTTGCATTAAACCAATGAACTGTATGTCTCTAACATTATCCATTTGATGGTGTTCTTGCCAATGGATAGACATTCTTGAACCCACATAAACTTTACCACATATTCAAAGAATTCCATACACCACAAATTTGGTCTTACAATTAATGAAGTCACGTATTTGTATCGATAAGCCATTGTGACACGAAAAATAATCAGAACTAATAGCATGCTTACAGAAATTGCAGGTTGCCACATCTGAAAACACCCTTAGGCTTAGAAGGTAGCCAAGTTGTCGAATCTGCAGGGTTAGTTAAAGGTGCTAGGAAGGAAGTACACAGGTGATCTTTCAGTGTCTGGTTCCGAGTAAAAATAAATTTGGGTTTATCCGATATGTATGGACGTATATCCGGATCCAGCTGAAGTAAATGCCAATGTTTGGCTAATAATCCATATAACATATCTGAATTCTGAACATATTTGGTAATGATGCGCACATTAGAATAGTTGTTAAGTTTGCACGTCTTTTGCGCACAAAGTATATCCTCCTGTGGTATGCTACTGGCTCGTTGCATACCTTGTCTAATGTTTTTGATAGAATAGCCTCTATTCTTAAACCTGTCATAAATTTGTCCACATTCATCAATAAAGTCTGATGTAGTTCTGCAGTTTCTGCGTGCTTGGTGGAATTCCCCAAACGGTATGTTATCTATGACTGATCGTTTATGACACCTAGTAGCATGTAAAATTTAGTTTACACCTGTGGGTTTTCTAAAGGTCTGTGTGCGTATCTGACAGTCTGAAATGCTGATAGCTAGGTCCAAAAATTAAATTCTGTTTGGACTGATGTGCCCCACACATTCAATGCCAAAGGTGGTGGTGTTCAAATAATCCGTAAAGTCATGAAAAATATCTATAGTGCCATTCCAAATCAATAAAACATCGTCAATGTACCTCTTCCATACTACAATGTGATCTGTAAATGTATGTGGGTTATAAATATTATGTTCTTCAAAATTCCCCATAAAGAGGTTGGCGAGCGAGGGAGCGTAATTGGACCACATAGCCACTCCTCTGGTTTGAACGTAATAGTGGCCATTAAACAGAAACTGGTTGTGTTCTAACGTGAATGCCAAAAAATCTTTGATCATGGATATATGTTCTGCATAGGATGCTGAGTGATTCCGGAAAGAAAAATCAATAGTGTCAAGTGCAAGATTGTGTTGTATGGCAGTATACAGCGATTTAACATCAAAACCTGCTAACATATATTGTTCCGACCATTGAATTGATGATAGCACTTGTAAAGTATGCGTGGTATCTCGTAAGTAAGCAGGTAGTGTGATAACCAAACCTTTAATTGCTGTATCAATATACTGAGACAAACCTTCTGTTGCCCATCCCAAACCATTTAGAATAGGCCTAACTTGTGGCAATTCATGGAACTCTCTATGAATCTTAGGCAAAAAATACATAGTCGGCATAACTGGAGTTGGCTGATATAGATACTGTTTCTCATCATCAGAAATTAATCCCTGTGAGTGCCAGTTTTGAATTAGGTTTGATAAATTGAGTACTGTTTGTGAGGTTGGATTGCCAGGTAATAGTCGATAACAGCCTGGAGTGGCTAAATGGTCATCGGCCATCTTAATATAATCAGCTTTATTTAATATAACTATATTTCCGCCTTTATCGGCTTCCTTTATGACTATTCCTGAATCATGCATCAATGTAGTGAGTGCTTTCTGCTCACCAATAGAAAGGTTGTTATATTGATGCAACATACTCGTGGGGTGATCTATAAAGTGGTGTAAATCCTGTGTGACTGTCTGATAAAATGTGTCAATAACATTCTCATTCTGTGATGCTGGAATAAATTTAGATGCGCTTTTATGTTCCGGTAATTCTAAGTTCAATTGGTGAATACCTAATTCTTGTTGTAATTGACTTGCTTGAAAAACAAAAATCGTCTGCCAGAGACAAGAGCCAAAGTAGTGTCCTCAATATCCGATGGCGTGAGCTGACTTGGAGAAATAGGGATACTCCTGGGTTTATACTGCTGCACCTGTGTATGAAAGAATTTTTTAAGCTTCAGCTTCTGTATAAACTTGAACAGGTCTATTTGGTAATCAATAAGATCATGCTTCCGACTTGGTGCAAAAGACAAACCTTTATTTAATACAGACCTCTCCACCGGGGTAAGTACTTTAGAAGAAAGATTATGAACTAAGTTTTCAGAATAGATTTGGATTGTAGGTTCCTCAGACTGGTCCTTGTTTGTCTGTTTATGTTGCGCCCTGTATCTAATCCTAGCTCCTCTTCCTCTGATGATGTGGTCGGTGTTGCTGTAGCTCGTCCTAAAGGGAAAGTGAATCTTACATGTTTATTAGTGGTAGCATTGAAATTGGAAAAATTCCCTTTTTTGTGCCTTTTAATTTCTGCCATGAAGCCCCTTCTACGATGTGTTAAGGAGGGGGTAGGATTCCCTTCCCCTGAACCCTCTATTGCATTAGATGGTTCTTCCTCCGAGTCAACCTCTGAGAAAGCCGGAGTTCCAGTAGGTGTTTTAACCATCGGACCAATATTCTCCTTGTCAAACTTAGCCTGAAACGTGTACACTCTATCGTTATTGTAATCTCTCTCGTCCTGAAAGAATTTTCGAAAATTTCCGGATTTTAATCTCATCCCGATAGTCTTTTAAAATGGTATGCATTTTGTTAAAGGTTTTCTCTTTGACAGCTGGCGAATTCCCCATTTCCTCTATTTCTTTGGGCAAAGTATCAATTTGTGTTGATACCCTTTCATCAGAGTGCAGTAGCTAGTTGTGGTTCATTATCTAGCGGTTTTCATGTGATTTATCTGCTCAAGCGCTTCCAATTCCTCGCACACCTCAGCTATACTGTTTTTCGTAAAAGCAACTAGTCCTCATTACTGCTGGTTGCCTCTTCCTCGTCTCAGTACGTTTTGTAGTTTTACATGAGGAAGTCAAGGGAGTTGGTTTATAATACCCCATGAAGACAGGGTAAGGGTTCTCCATTAGTAGGAAAAGGGGGATACCATGTTTCTCCCAAGGGTATCCCACTCACAAACCCTCCACCAAGTTGATCCTCCCTTGCTTGTCCACCCCCAGGGCCGAGATCCAAGAGCAATGGCTTTCCCTGGTAACCTGCACAAAAGATCCATGGGGAATAGGAGGGAGAGCACCCTTAGGTTTCTCACAGCACCCACATCAATTGTCTTTTATGCTTACCTGTACACTCGATGTAGCCCCAGTACCATGAGGTGAGGCTTTGCCAGAGTATGCTTTCAAGATTCACCCTTATGCTGTAACCCTTATACATAGTGTTGCACTCTGTAGACTGTCATACCGCACTTACTGTAACTAGCGCCTAGATGCCTCAGGGATTTGTGCACTGCTATAAATGTACAAATAAAATTAAAATAAATACATGTGCAATTGCCCCTAAGAGCGGTAGACCTATAGGAGGCCTTTGCATTGGTGCAAAGACACATATCTTCCTGTCGACTCTAGAGGTGGGCCCTTTGAATTCTTTTGTAATGAGCACCATAGTAGGGTGTCTTCACCCTCCGGTGAAGGAGATATTGGTAATTAACCTATACAATCCTCCGGGAGTTTTACAGACCCTTAGCATCCAACGCAAAATAACATATATTGTACATAAATGGAATGTCATGATAAAGAGGGGAAATGTGGTAATATTGGGTGACTTCAATGATAGAAACATCAAACAATTGAATGAGGCAGAAATTATAGAACTTACTCCTCATTTTGCATTTAATTAATTGTGGAAACCTGCATGGGATGGAAAAAGGGTAAATGAGGTGATAGATTGGGTGGGGTTCCTAAATGAATTAGACATGGGGTACATGAAGATGACTCAGGGGAAAGAAGATACTGAGATCTATACCTGGTCTAATGGTAAATTGAACCCTCACCTGGATTACATCTTTGTGACACCCTCTATTAGAAACATCTCTTCTGTCATTGAAGTCAGTCATAACGGCCTTAGTGATCGTGCTGCCATTACACGGAATCTGTGTTATGAATTACCGTAAATCTCTCGCAGTATGGCCTTCAATGTAGAATCCAATATTTCAGAAAAGGGGCTGATATGGAATGCTGGAAACGTCAATAATTTTAACTCCGAGTTAAAGAGGAACAACACTTGCGCTCTGAAACACTTGTGTTTGAGTACGATAGAAATAAAATATCAATATCAATAACAAAAATCTATAGAGCATTTAATGAGAAAACATGATTGGAATATAAGTAACTTAATAGATGATAACATTGCCAGTATTAGAATGAAAAAGGGCGGATACCCCTGTAGGTAAATGGGGTTGGAACATTCTGAGGATAAAATTGCAAAAAGGAAGAGGGAGTTTTGTGGAGCTATTAGAGCAGCACACGGGAATAAATTGTGCACGCTAAGTGAGAGAGAGAGTTATTGCACTAATTTAAAAACCCACAATAAGAGCTGGCTTTGCCACCTCAAAAACAGCCAAACTAACATTGATAAGAGAACAAATGATAGTAGGGAACTGTAGTACAATTACAGAAAATATCACTCAGGCAAAACCCCCCTAATATCAAATCTGATCCCTGGGGCTGTTTGGGCTGAGTATATCTCTAATTTACAAATGCCACATATTGATGGAGAGAAAGGATAGCAGTACTTATACCAGGGTGGTATTTGTTTTGAAGGCAGATATCTTTAAACAAATCCCCAAACTTAAGGGATCACGAGCCCCTGGCCAAGATAGATGAGCTAATGTGGTAATAAAGAGCTACTCCAGGTCCTAGACTCAAGTCTTGTCAAGGGTATTCTAGAAACTAGTGTCATTCCAAATAGTTGGAAGGAGAGAGTTGGAAGGAATCCATCATCATTCCTGTATTCAAAAAGGATAACCGGAATTAAAGAAGCCGCCTATAGAGTCTTAGATGTGATGTATTCTTGCTATAAAATCGTTGCTTGGCTAATTTTGGAAATCTTGAACACAAAGATTAACATAGCTGGGGTTCGTGCAGCATACAAGAAATCTATTGCACGCAGGAAACAAGAAATTGAAAGAGAGACATGGCAGGATTGGATTAATTCCTCAGCCTCTAACAGTGCTAAACTATTGAGGGGAATTGTTAGTAAAGGACCTTTCTATACATCTAGGACTTTTGAGCAATCCGTGGTGGTTTCAGAACAGTCATGGGTAGCTCATTATTCCTCCCTATTTGGCAGCGACTGCACAAGTATGCATAGGGACAGGTTGTCTGTCCGAGGACCCAAATTGACAATTTTTAACACGATACTCAGTGTTGTCTTTACAGTGGAAGAAGTTTTGTTGGCTATCAAAATTCAAGGCAGGAACAGGGCCCCTGACCTGGACAATGTTCCAACAGACCTGTTCATGGCACAGCCGGACTTATGGGCTCCTGTTTTGACCCTGGGATTTAGGCTGTCTGTGCTGGAGGATCTATTCCAGCATCTTGGTTTTGTGTGCTGATTTGCCCAATATATAAAATGGGCCCAAGGGAGCAGCCAGGGTCTTATAGACCGATCTCCCTGCTAGATTCAGCTTTTATGATCTTGAGACGGGCCATTTTAGGGAGACTTGAGACCTGGGCTGAGAATGCAACTATCTTCTCCCTTATTCAACGGGGCTTTAGGCTGGGTCTGGGAACAGCAGAGCAGGTTCTGAATCTTTATTGGTTGCAGCAATATTGTGGTTTGTTAAGGAGGAGCCAATATTTGGGGCTTTCATGGATCTGAGCACAGCATTCGATAAGATCAATTGCGCTAGGCTGTGGAGCGTGCTCAGATCCATGAATTGCCCTGGTCTGCTGGTGGATTTGCATCTCTCTACAATGGCCCAAGTGAGAAGTGGAGCTGATGGACAATGACCCCCCCCCTTTCCAGGTGGAGTGTGGGGTGTGTCCTTGCTCCTCTTCTTTTCTGTCTCTAGACTAACAGCCGATATGAACACCTATTGAAATAGTCTTCTGACTTCCCCAGGCTGGCAATAGATGTCTTCCAGTACTTGCTACACTAATGATGTGATTTTAATTGTCCTCACCCCCAGATCATTACAGCGCTTGGTGGGTGACCACTCTGGCTTTATGGATAATCTTGGGCTCAAGGTAAATTCCCAGAAATCTGCCGTTATGGCCTGTTGTGGAAGGAAGCGCTCCCGTAGGTCTTTAGTCATCTTTTGCAAAGGAGAGCTAATCCCAAGAGTCAACCATTTAGTTTATCTTGGGGTGAAATTCTCTGCAAAGGTTTAAGCAGTCAATCACAGGAGGGTATCCAGAGCTCTGGGTTCATTTAAAGCAAAACCGTTAGAACTGGTACTAAAAGTCTACCATGGCAAAGCCACGTCTGTGGCAAGATATGGTATGGATCTGTGGTGTTTTGGCAGACTGGAACTCATCCAGGTTGCCGAGAATGACATTCTGGGGCTGCCTGGGTCCACTCCTACTTTTGCAGTACACCAAGAGCTTGGCTATCGGTTTGTGGGTGATTTGGTTGTAGCTTTACAGGTCAGCCATTGGCTCAGAATTTGGAGAAACACACTAGAGCCCCTTGACTCAGGAACTAATTGGCTATTTGGTGCCCAGAGACTCTTATTTAAAAATCCCTTGGCTTAGGCACGAGAAGACGCTGCTGGTTGATGCAGGGTTGGGTAACTGTTTTCACACATTTGTCTTCTCACCTCCTGAGATTACAAATCCTGTGTGAAGAAGTGTGCTCCAGTTTCTTTTGGCTAGAAGAGTGTCGTCGGAGTTTATGAAGCCTGCTAATAGGTCACATTCACTGATTACGTCCCGCGGCCTCCAGGAATATCTGAGCCGGCCCAACCATCCGTCTCAGCGTTTTCCTGTTTCAAGGGCTTGTTTTAACTGCGTACACCTGAGAACTGTGACGTTGTTTGATCCAAAGGGAGAACGGACCAGTTGTGTTTCCTCTCTAGGGCACCTAAAGAAGATCTACCACATTTTTTGTATTCTATCCCACCCTTTCAACAATTAGGGGAACAAATATTAAAACCCGTTTTGCAGGGCCATGGCCTGCAACGCTACAAGCCTATGTTATGTTATTTGTTACGGGTTCATTCTGTTCAGGTGGGGGCGGGGGCTGTTCTGTGTTCTGATGTTTTTAAAGCTTGCTTTGTCATTAAGAGAATCTTTTATAAGACTTGACTGTTCATGATTTTTAGGTTTTCTTTTAAGTATATGTGATGACTTTATTTGTTAGATGTTTTTATGGATATTGTGATGTTAATTTGATGTGTTTTTATGTTATGCCATATGTTACTGAAAGAAACTTAAAAAACATTTTGCTGCCTCCATTCCAGACAGGATTTAGACCGGGCTGCAGCACATCCCATAATATCTGGGACCTAAACTGCATTACGACTGAGACTAAACGACATCCAAGTAGGAGGCTCTATTTATGTTTCTTAGATTACTCATGTGCATTCAATAGTCTCCAGACCTATACTCTGGGATAAACTGGAATCTTGGGGAATTGACCCTGATGTCCTCCACTTAATAAAATTGGATGGACATGGATAATAGGGTTTCTGTGGGCCTGGACTGGGAGGGCACCCTTTTGACTCCTATAATAGTAAATACAGGCCTAAATCAGGGATGTGAATTCTCCATTATTATTTAACCTTTATATGGCAGACCTAGACGAGGCCATAAAACAGCGAGAAATGTTCCACCTTGCATGGGTACAACTGCTATAACCTGGATGACATATGCTGACAATACCATCCTGTTGAATTATATGCCAATAGGGCTTCAACACTCTGTCGCAGCATTGGCCACCTATACTTTTTGTAAAAATATGAACATGTAACACCTCTAAAATGAAGGTTATGATATTCAGCAAAATACATCAAGACACTATATTTTGCTGCAAGTTAGAAAGGGAGACTCTGGAAGTTGTCACATCCTATATTTATCTTGGCATTCAACTGACCTCTTCCAAGAACATCTCTACCATTAGAAATTGTCACCTGTAAAGTAATGAAACGATGGGCAGTAATTAAGAGCTATATTACCAGAAACGGGGTGTTAGGCAAGATTGTATGCAGTACCCTGTGGGAGACTCCACGAGCCTTGTCCTCTTGGCAATAGTTAACCCAACCTTTGGTATAAGCATGTACTACACAAGTTGGTAGAGTGACTGAGCAGCCAGGCTTATCTCAAGAGCGGTCAATGTGAGCTTTAGGGTTGTAACGCAGATTTTCACAGTGACAGTTATTCAAATAAACTCTTACACATAAGGTTTCTTGATTAAACAAATATTAATTTATTTAACAGTCAGTTGAATACACCTTTTTTAGAAGGGATCAAATATATGTAACACAAAAATATACTTCAAGATGCACACTCTTCTTTAAATCAGTAGATACCCATTTGGGATGGCACACAGACCATGCCTACACCCTGAGGTGACTTAAGTAACTAGGACACTGTGGACATTGATATATCACTGGCACATTTAGAGCAATATTGAAGTGTGTGTCAAAAGAGAAAGATGAGGGAATAAAACAATGGTTAACAAATATTCTTAAACAGGTAAGTACTTTTTGAACCCTCAATGCAAAGTAAATTAACCCTTTCCCAGCTAAACAAGTTATCTAATGTGTGACATTTGTTAAAGGAATGGTTCGGTCAAAAAATATTATTGTCTCTATAGGTCGGCCATGTGCTTTTAATCATAATTCGATCGATCGTACAAACATTTCCTATGAACCTTACCTGAGTTTTCGTCTGTTGAACACAAGCAAAATCGGGCAACAGTGCGCGGCCATTTTGTGATAATCTTATCACTTGCCGCATCGCCTTGTGTGACCTGCGTTTGCGGCACTAAATCATAACCCCCATCCCTGAGCCTGACATCACTAGACGCGTACTGCCCATTTCACAACGCCAAAGCACGTCTCGTGTCAACATTCTCTGCGCCTCAGCTAATGAAGTGTCGCCATGGAAACGGCAGGAAGCCTCTTTCCTCGACAAGTATAAACAGAGCGTTTCACAACACACAACAGCAGATTTCCTTTTCCATTCCTCTCCCTGTATTTCTTTGAGTATTCTGTGACTCGTTTCTGTGCTCTGGTCAGCTACCTTCGTTGGTTGTAGCCCGTGTGAGCAGATACCAGTACCACCGCTATAAATTTTCGTTTCTTTACCACACAATGGCAACAATAATGCCCTACCTGTACGAGCCCGAGTATTCCGAGGAGGAATTACTGGAAAGAGCAAGTTCTGTAGACGATGGGGATTTGGACAATAGTTGGGCGGACGTTTCAACAGATAAAGAGCCTGGGCCTAGTCGCATGGACGGCGTTTCCACCTAATGTACCTGCAATCGGTGCGCGCAAATGCCAACAGAGGTGGAGAACTGCTGCTGCCGAGAAAACTCTGGATGCTTGTCCTACATATCGCAAGGCGATCCACAGCCGCAATGCGTTGCCGAACTGCCAGACTTCACGGAAGTCTCTCACACGGTCCGTGTTGAGGATTTTGATGGTGCTTATGCATGAACTTTGCGCAACAGTTCGCCCTCATAATCCAAGTAACGAGTAAGTGTAGTCTGGTTGTGATGTCAGTTAGGCCACTACTATTTCACGGTTGTCCCCTATATTCTCGTAACTTCAAGATATAATTGTCATATCCGTTTAGTCTTGCAATTCTCTAGTAATAGTCGCATAAAAGTCGTTCAATATTGTGCAGTGTCTAGTTAGTATTTGTCAGGGTAAAAATGCCATTACATACAAGAATTGTCATTGACAACCAAGGTTTAATACACTTATCTTGGTCATTTAAAAACAGATTGTATCTTTCTCTTTCATAGGTGGTACCGGCTGGTGGCCTATCGTTCGTACACATGGTGGCTACATGGGAGGCTTGGAGACCGCGTTCGACAAGTAATACCCGCCTGTGTCGTTGGCGCCATTAGACAAACTTTCCCCAGCGACAGTGGTCAGTACAGGGGATTTTCCCTCGCCAAGCTGCAACCAGACCTTTACAATGTGTAGTATTTTTGTGCCATCAAAATAAGAAACCAAATAAAACACAACATATTTTTTTTATCAAGGGTTGTTTCAGTTTTTAAGTGAATCAAGTGTGTTTCCATTAAGCAGTGTTCCGGTGCCTTGTCAGCACGCCTCCCGGCCCATCCATCCCACCCCCCACTATCAAAGGCAGTTCGCACCAGTGGATGTGCGCTGCCATGGGGGGCTGTCAGGGGCGCAAACGGCCAAGGTGCCAAACAACATGTACACTTCAATAGGTATCCCACACCCAGAGGCCATTGCTCACATGGCCTCCTCAGACCAAGTGTCTCCAGGCAGGCCTCCCCCGAAGCAGACCACGCCCCTGCAATCCACATAAGTGTGTCTCCATTCAGCAGTGTTCCGGTGCATTGTCTGCACGCCTCCCGACCCATCCATCCCACCCCCCACTATCAAAGGCAGTTCGCACCAGTGGATGTGCGCTGCCATGGGGGGCTGTCAGGGGCGCAAACGGCCAAGGTGCCAAACAACATGTACACTTCAATATGTATCCCACGCCCAGGGGCCATTGCTCACATGGCCTCCTCAGACCACATGTCTCCAGGCAGGCCTCCCCGAAGCAGACCGCGCCCCTGCAATCCACATAAGTGTGTCTCCATTCAGCAGTGTTCTGGTGCCTTGTCTGCACGCCTCCCGGCCCATCCATCCCACCCCCCACTATCAAAGGGAGTTCGCACCAGTGGATGTGCGCTGCCATGGGGGGCTGTCGGGGGCGCAAACGGCCAAGGTGCCAAACAACATGTACACTTCAATAGGTATCCCACACCCAGGGGCCATTGCTCACATGGCCTCCTCAGACCCCGTGTCTCCAGGCAGGCCTCCCCCGAAGCAGACCGCGCCCCTGCAATGTACATAATGCCACGACATATACACATCATTCATTCACAAACACACCCCTTTTTGTTATTCTTTATAAACCACTGGATATTTACCAGGAGAACATCCTTGAGCACTGCCAATCAACTCGTGAACGTGCTACTCTGTGACCGCTTCGAGTGAATTCGTCCGTGTGCTACCTGTGAACATCTCCCTGTTCTCCTGCCACTAATTACTCTGCTTGCTGAATCCAACTGTTTGTTGGTCAAGGTAAGGACATGTATCCTAATCATATCTCCTTCATTTGTAAATTTATATCTATTCCGAAGTATCTAACTCCGTAGTGCTATGTTGATTTGTATCATTGATATTCACTTGAGTTTCTTTTGTTATGTTATCAGTATATCAATTTTTATCATTGTCAATTGGCATCGTATTGCATCTTTCGCGGACCGGGCCTATAGTATAAGCATGTTTCATATTTGTGCATGATAGAACATTCAAGGGACGAGTAAAATGTTGTGATTTTCAACACATCAATGAATCGTTTGTGAAATTTGTCCTATAATACAGCCACACATGCTGCACTGGTTTTTCTGTGGTGCCCAAAAGAAAGCATGCATCAAACAATGTTTGGTCCAATTCATTCTTTCGCACATGCTTATGCAAAATAATTTTCTAATAATGTTGACCTTTATTTTGCAGAATTTACAACAATGCCTGCATGTTCTATTTTCGGTTTCCCTTCGAAGACCCATGACAAATCCAAACGCATTACAATGCATGTATTCCCTAAGACTGTTGATCGTATAAGAGAATGGGTCAGACGTTGTGGATATCCACTGGAAGACCTTCAAAGTAGAGTCAACCAAGTCTTGGAGGACAAGAGGGGTCATCGATACTGCATCTGCAGCCTGCACTTCTCACCGGATATGTACAACACATCCTTGTACACAAAGAGGAATCAACCGAGAACAACTCGGAAATTGCTCCCAAACGCTATTCTGACTTTACTCGTGAAAATGCTGCCACAGGTGAGTCACGCTTCCGGATTTAGGTTTACGCCTGTATTTTCGGTGTAAATTCCACTTATAGTACTTTCAATATTTATGTGATTGAATAACTGTTGAAATAATGACTTTTTTGCTAAACATCAGTCCTTGTTTTGTAGAACCCACTTAGAAAAATGATTCATGGGGATGGATAACTATGCTATATTATGCGTTTCAATAAGTGTCATTATCTCTTATTCAGTCTCCTTACATGCCATTTTGTAATGTTGGAATTTCCCTTTACCACTCCATGACTATCCACCGAATATGAAGGAACAAGATTCAACATCCATGTTTTACATGGAGTCATCAACCACTTCGAGCACGTATCAGGTAATCTTACCTAGCTATTCTGTTCCATACTGGTTTTATGTACGGAATTCTAGATAATGTGATAATATTTTGCAACGTATAATTGCATTACACAATGTTTATTTACTGTTAAGTACCTATGTGGTCTTTCAAAATTGTGTGTCCCGTTTCCAATCTTTTCGACCTCACTAATGAAAGTACTGTGTTTCAGGGAGATGCTGAAGCGTCCACTACAATCCGAACACCCCTCGTAATAGATCCGGTGTCAGAGGTATGGGTCTTCATAGCTCAATAGGACGAGATAATCCAATCATATTTTCACAACGTATCATTGCATTGCACAATGTTTCTTTACCACTTTACTGTTGATATGTACCTTTGTCGTCTTTGTCCCATTTCCAATCTTTTCCACCTCACTAATGCAAGTACTGTGTTTCAGGGAGATGCTGCAGCGTCCTCTACAATTACATCATCCATTGTGGGTGTTCCGGAACCAGACCATACAGTTGCTCCAGAGCCAGAGGTATGCGTACTGACAGTACCATCGAATAAAAGAAAGTCGGTCTAATTACATCTGTAATGCCAATGACTTATTTTGAATGGATACTATTTTTTGTAGGGATGTATACAAGATCTGTATATTGAACCGGAGGAATGTGTATCAGAGTCGGTCCGCCAGTTTGCTGATGTTAGAGTAAAGAAGGTTTCAAAGAAAAGAATTAAAAATAAGGTTAGTTATAAACACATTCTATTGTTAGCAACAGTTTTGTTCCAAGGCCTTCATTATATGCTTTTTTTAATGTCATTTGTACAACACTGTATGTTGGATTTACACTGAACATCCCTTATCCTATCTGTCCTGTAGTTGCCCAATCGAGTACGGACTATGCAGACACAGACAGTGATACAAATGACAGATGCTGCTTGCCAAACTGTTTTCACCATGGAGGAACTATTCATTGAGGCACGTCGTGTTCACACTCGAGATGCCTCTGTCCAATGGCCAGAAAATGAATTTAATAAGACCGGCGATTCCAGCAAAGTGTTCTTGGACGATTGCTACAGTGCGCCCGCTTCGCCAGAGGAAGGTGCAATTGAATTTATAGGAGATAGTTTTACATTACTCGATGAGCACTTGACACAATCGACACCCGCCAAAAAAATGCCCCCCAAAAAACAGTCCACATTGATGTTTTCTCCTATTCATCGTCAAGTAACAGATGTTGAAATGACAAACTGAAGCATCAACACTATTGACCGACGAAACAGACAAAGATAGCGACTATAGTATGTCCTGTTTTGCTGATATGTCCACCACGGGTCAGTCCGAAACAACAATGTTGCCTGATGACAGTATTATAAAAGAGGCCAAATACATAGACAGCAGCTTGATGGAGATTATAAAGATGGTGAAATGTGTGCATTCAGTGGGAGGGGAAGAATGTGGAAAGCCATTGGTGAGCGTGACTCGTCTAACACAAGGCAGTAACCTGAAACTACATGCCACCTGTGAAGTCACATAAAGCATTTTCATGGTCCGCTCAACCGATGCTGGGGAAACTGCCAGCTGGCAATCTACTGTGTGCATCAGCTTTACTTTTCAGTGGCTCTAGTTTCACAAAGTTATCCAGTTTCTTTCAGTGTGTGGGACTCCATTTCATTTCCAAAACGCAATACTACAAATACCAATGTGATTATCTATTCCCTGCCATCAGTGATGCTTGGAAAATTGAACAATTGGCTATTGAAAGTACATTCCCCGACAAATGGTTCAGGCTTGCCGGCGATGGACAGTGTGACAGCCCCGGATTTTCTGCTAAGTACTGCATCTACCATCTTCAGGACATGGAAAGTAAGAAAATTGTGAGTTCGGTGGTCGTGCAGGTGTCCCAATGTAAATCCTCAGTGGCCATGGAGAAACTTGGTTTTATAAAATCACTGGAAGATCTACAATCGAGGGGAATGCAAATCAAACTCATAGCCACGGACAGACACTTTCAATAGCCAAGACAATGAGAGAGCAGTATTCAAATATTAAACATCAGTTTGATGTATGGCATGTTGCCAAATCAATTAATAAAAAAGTCTCGGCTGCAGGGAAAAAAAGGTTTTGAAAGTATTTCGCAATGGTCCCAGTCTTTCAGCAACCATCTTTGGTGGAGCTCTAAAACATGTGGTGGGTCTGTGGAAATTCTACTGGAAAAATGGCGCTCACTGATGCACCAATGTTCCAACGTTCACCACTGGACAGAAAACCGACATTTCCACCATTGTGAACATGGCCCTTTGTCCCCAGAGCAGGCACGGAAGAAGAAGTGGTTGATGCCATCTTCAGCTCCACACAAAGCCCTTGAGAAGATTGTGTTTGATAAAACTCTATCAAGAGATCTGAAGGGACTCACAGAATTCTGTCACACAGGAGATTTGGAGGTGTTCCAAAATATGTGCCTAAAGTACAGGCCAAAGAGATTGCATTTTGGCATCCAGGGGATGAAATGTAGGACTTTACTAGCGGTATTAGCGCATAACGAGAATGTGGGCCGTGAACAATCTAGGGCAGCTGGAAACTTAGGGATGCTTCGCTACAATATGGCCTTTACAAAAAGAAGCAAAAAATGGGTGGTCAAGCCAGTATATGATGAAATGGAATTCGATTTTGTGAAAGATCTCATTGTTAATGTCGTCGAGATGAATAGTCATGGAATCGTGCACAAATCTGTTCAGAGCCCACATACATTGCCACAAAACACTGCCAGCATCCCATGTCCACCCAAAGCAGAGCTTGTAAAATCGTTCAAATCCCTGTTGAAATGATGACAGTATGTTTTTATTTTTGCAAAAAATGTTTCTATAATCTGTATAAATAAAGTAGGCATTTTGTCTTTTGAAATCTATCCTCTCAGTCCTTTTCTAAAAAATATATTACAATTATTACGATTTGCTTACACATTTCACAGTTTAGTTGAGATATTGTGGGACCTTCATTTTTCGTGTTAATGAACAATGGGAACAGTGTGTAAGAATATTTGGGTTTTGGCAGTTGACTTGCAATAAAGTTCAGCAAAAAGCTGAGTTACTGCTGGACCTACAAAAGGGATTAGACCTAGGCCACAAAACATTCTAGGCACGCAAGAAGTACTGACTGTGAAAACATGGGGTAGGAGGCCATGACATAAGCAGAGGTGGCCCTATTGGCAAATTTCACCTACAGCTGAGCAGCACCACGAACAACGAGCGGACCCCTATTTCCTGAGCCTGTGTTTCAAAATTCATTTTCTCATGGATGCGTTGACACAGGATGTTGCAAAGCAAGAATGTACGTTCATTTCGTGTGAAGGTCACCAGCTTTGAATTCGGCTTGGGAGCTGTGAGGCCCCACGCGTCCCTCGCACAGTATAAGGTTCTATTGTTTTTTTTACCTTGAGAGGCAGGGACCATTCCGAAAGGGATTGAATTGAGGGGGGGTGTAATAACGTATGATATGATAAGGTTGGCCATTCCGAAACTGTACCTAGTTACATATAAGTTCAGTTTCTGAGAAAACATTGACAAGAACGGAGGATTCTGCATCACTGTCTGCATTACGCCTAGAGAATGGAAATTGCGAATATAATGGAAGTTTAACTTTAGGCGATTTCATACCAGAACTAATCTAAATATGAATAGCTGACCGTTACTGATGGGTGACATTGTACTTGTTCGTTCTATTTGGCATATTGCAATGAAGTGCTAGTACTTCTATCTACCGGGCAACAGGCAGAGGCGTAGACAGGTTAGGGTCTGAGGGGCAAGGCCCACCCAACATTTCTAGACGTTCACTGAGCAGAACTGTGTAGGAATGTACAGATGTTAATGTCACTGTGGTGGGCCCAACTACATTAGCTTCAGGCCCCACTTGTTAGACAATCCTGGCCACGCCTCTGGCAACAGGGACATGCCAGCATCGAGACGCATGTAGACCACCACTCGTTTCTCCCTGGCTCTACGCTAATAAATCATTACATTGTTTTTGCACCTCGAATTCTTGCCCCAGTTTGCGCATTACGGTTTGTGCTCAACATTCTCATTCGCACTATCCGCGGAAGCAAATAGCAGAGTACTTTGATATTCCACGTTGTATTATCTCGGTTCACATTGTGTCACCTCTGCGCTAATAAAGGAAGTTAATAAATGTAATAAAGATAGGCTACTGAGACACTTTTCGATTTTTTTATCTTTTGCAAACAGGTACATCGTGCCATTCTGCGATTGTCATCTATTCCAGACCCCGACCAATGGCTTCTTCAACCGCCAGCTGCAGCTACATGTCAATCGCTGAATCTACTTAACTGTATTTTGGGATGACAGACAAGGTCCAATATGTCCGTACGCGGTACCGGCGTCTAGGAGCAACATAACCTTTACGGTGCTCTAGTGCCAAATTGAAGCACCAGCCTTGCAATTCACTGTGCGACCAAAGTGCTTTGATTACCCAAAACAAACACTGTGTCCCAAAAGGAACAGCTCTGACTCACGATAAACATTTGCGGATTTATTAAATGAGAGCAAAGAAAAAAAGTTCTATCTTAATTGATGGGGTCACACGCCGATTGTTATCGAAACATTTAATGTGAAATAAATGTACTTTACCAATTGTACAGTCTTGTTGTCGCCTCTTAAAGTACAGTTTCATATTCCTAATTGTGATGCGCCGCGCTGTGAGATGTGTGTTGTTTTCCGGGTTCCGCGTCTAGTCGCGTAGGTGACGACTGGGCGCATTTGGCCACGCTGCCCAGCAACGTCACAGAGAGAGACGGGGAATATAAATGATTTGGTGATGTCAGGCTCAGGGGCGGGGGATATGAGTTAGTGCCGCAAACGCAGGTCACCCAGGGTGATGCAGCAAGTGATAAGATTATCACAAGATGCCCTGCTGCCTGATTTTGCTTGTGTTTAACAGACGAAAACTCTGGTAAGGTGCATAGGAAATGTTTGTATGATCGATCGAATTATGGTTAAAACCACATGGCCGAACCATAGGGACAATAATATTTCTGACCGAACCATTCCTTTAAGGGATAGTTAATAAAGCACAAAGTCAGAGGTAAGAAAGGCTTTCATGGAGCCAGGAGAGCCAATGTTAGTTGAGCAAAAGTCTAGGTGAGCTGAAGCACTTCTTGCAGGTAGGTAGAAAGTCTTGCACAATGTTTTAGAAGTCTTTGTAGAAAATGAAATCACTGTAGGGCCACAAGCTGGGAGGCTTGTGAGGGGCAAAGCTGCAAAACAACTCTGCAAAAGGAACCAAGACACGTCTCAACTGAGAGCTAGCAAGGTTACACAACAAGAGGTAAGTATCCCTTGGTTTACATAACCTTAGGTCTGAAGAAACTGGTTCCAGCTGGCTTCTGTTCCAGTTGTAATATGGCAGAGCCTGTTGTTCCTGGGCCTCAGTCTTGGGAACAAGAGGGAGGATGTTTGGGGACTCCTGTACTACGGATGGAAGGTCAGTAGCAGAACTGGACAAACTTCAGATCAGCTGCACTTTGCGGTTTCAGCTTCTCGCGAATAGCACCACCGCGGTTCTCGGATACCTTATGGACTTTCCTCGCATCTGGGGTCCAGCACTCTGTTGAGGTGGCTCAGGCTTGGTCAGTCCTGCTTCTTGGGAGTCTGGAGGATCTTCCTGGAGCTTGGGTCTGACTTAAAAACGATGCACTCGATCCTGGTGTTCCTCTCCCTGGCAATCGGTTCCTGCAGCAGCAATGGAAATATAGACCGCTCCGAGAGGATGTACAGACGAATTCGCTTTGGGGTTGATTGGTCCCACCAACCCAAGGAAAGAAGTAGTCCTTTGCAGGACTTCTCTAGTGGAGGCGAATTCAGAGATTCAGCACTGCAGCAGGGCTTCACTGGGCAAACCAATGGTCCAGGAGTTGCAGCAGGCGTCTCTTCCAAGTTCTTCTTTGGATTCCTTCATCCAGTGATCGACTCTGCCTTCCAAGCAAAAAACCTTGCCTTTTATGCTGGTTTCTCCCATTCATTTGCAGCCTAGCTGTCACTCACACAGCAGGGTGGCTGTCCTCCAAGCACAGCCAGCCGGCCAATCATCTTTGGGTGCATTTCTGTAACCAAGGGGATTAAGCACAGGGAATTTCGGGGACCTCCCTCACTTCCTGCCCTGCCAGACACGCTGGAGCCAGAGGCGGGCTTCAGCAGTGAAATGTGCCAAAGACAAAACAAAGGAACCAAACCTGGTTTGGCGCGCAGAGTAAATCTCAAGAAGGACCTTTCCAACAAGAAATGGCGAAAAAAGACTGGTGCCGTTTTGACAAAATGGGCACCCATGGGTGCTTTACTGCAACTGCAATTGCAGCGCATGGTAGAAACACACAATGATGGGAAAAAGTAAACCACTGCCACCAGCCATTAACTGGAAAGGGTAACATAAAAATGTTACATGAAAAACTAGACCAAGGGGATACCAAGTAACCCCTCCAGCACCCTATTGTAAGATAGTGTGTTCTGGGTCTAGAAAGTTACAAATGTGTAAGTAAAGTCATTTTCACTCCACTGCTCTTGGAAACAGTTGTATTTGTATTTTGTTTATTTGTATTGTGCATCTGGCCCACAGGCATCTGGGCGCAGTTCTTAGGGAAGGGTATCAAAGGAGGTACAAGGTATCAGTGAATTTACAATAATAGCAAAGTACAGTATTGATAAGCAAATTTACATTTTTTTACAGAAGCAATATATCAGAATTGGATAACATTTGCCCAAGTGAAGTTATTTAAACCTTTGGGAAATCTGAGAGACGCCCCTGTGTCACTGCACTAAAGGTGCTGTGTGACACACTGTAAAAAGATGATGCCTATGGAGTTTGTCAGACTCCAAAACCAAAAGAAACACAATGTTCAGATTAAAGAAAAATACATGGGAGAGTGGGGAAAAAGGCTGCACTCTCTCCAGGTCAGAAATTAAAAGTCCTAAATTCCAGCAAAAAGAGCTGGGGGTCTCTAAGGTAGAAGGGAATAAGCACATTTCTGAGAATTCTCCCCAACAGGGGGCCAGAACAAAGACGTCAGCATTGAGCTCTACAGAGCGGTTATTGTACCTTGTATTTTATACACTCTAGAGACTCCCATACTAACATGGTAAATTGGTTGGAAAAGTTGGAGGGTAAATTATTACGTTCTATTTTGGGAGTCCCTCGGTCAGTAACAGTGGAGGCATTACGCTGTGAACTAGGTGCCACATCCTTGCATACCACGTGGTTGATACGTAGAACAGAATTCTATATCACCCTTAGGAGGCCTCACACAGAAGATATATCACTCATGCAAAAGTATACTAAGGATAGTGTACAAAACACTCAGAATGTATTATATCAAAAATCGCTGATCAGCTTCCTGGATGGAATTGATTTGCCCCTACCGACTGAGAATTCGTAGCTGTGTTTCTATGGAGATCTGAAAAAAAAAAGCTCTAATATGGGATCGCACCCAAAACGTGGACAGATTGGGATCTAGGAAGAAGTGCAAGGAATCCTCCTCCCATGGCTTTCACCCTGACTTACTTTGTTCATACTTAACTAAGCCATGTGGTAGAGATTAAAAAAGCTTTATCAGTTACATGTGCCTTAAAATCCTCCCCACACTTGACTATACTGGAGCATGGAAGGGCATGAACATTGAAGACAGATTGTCAACTCTACGCACATTAAATTGAGACAAGCACACACATACTGACTTGTAATGCGTTATATGTAATATTTATAGCTATGAGAGATTTGTTTGCATTTACTTAGGACGTGAATCCGATCAGTTTTGGAGCACCTTCTTTGGAGCTGATTCTTTGGTTATCAGTGTAGCAGCTTTCCACGTTTGGAAGGAGGTTATTAGAATTATTGAGAATGTGAGATGAGACTATTGTGGATCTTCTTTCAGATGCATTGTGGGATTCAAGCTGGTCCTCCTTTTAATTTATTTTCCATCTTAGAAGTTTTATGTAATTTCTTAAATGAAATTAGAAAATGCTGTGTTTTTTACTTTATTTCCGGATTAATACGTAGTTATGCATTTTATGTTTTTCTACTGTAAAGTGTTTAAGGTTGGAAATGTGTAAACAATACAACACTTGATAAAAATTAAATTGCATGAATAAATGTTTGCCCTTTATAATTCCACGCCATCTGTTTCCTTTGATTCCTTGGGTGCACTATAGGCTGGTTCCCATTGGCAAACATTAAGTTTGCATGACCGGGTCATTCTAAAATGGCCAACTGGTGCCGATATGCACAAGCCACCTCCCAGTCATGGCAGGGAGATATTTGGCTGACCAATTGCTTTGATTAGTCCCACTGGGATACACAAGGATGGAGTGCATAGACTGCATTGCACAATACCCCTGTGGCCTTTTTGTTTGAAATCATGTTTTGCTTATTCATTGGGTGTGGCTTGGGGGTACATTATGCAGTCCTACATTATTTCAAACAAGTTGGGAATTTTCAGTAGGGTGTGAAGAGTACTGAAAAATGTCTGGGTTATCAAGAAACAACTTTACTTTAACACATTTGTATAGCGTGACCATGAACCCGAAGGCGTGAGGGCACTACAGGACAAAGATAACAAAAACCAAGAAGCATATTCATGAGGCGGGGCTTTACGAGATTATATCAGTGGCATAAATGTTTTTTAGTGAAACAGGTAGGTCTTTAATCTTTTTTTAAAGAATTCTAAGGAGTCCATGGATCTTAACTCCAGCGGAAGAGCGTTCCAAGCTCTGGGTCCATTAGAGAAGAAAGCTGAATTGGTTGTTCTGACAGTATGGCACTTGGGTTCGGATAGAAGAAACAAGTTATTTGACCTCAGTGATCTTGTATTAGTTCTTATGGATAATAGCTGTTATAAATATCCAGGCATCTTCCCAGATCTGCACTTATGTACAATAGTCAGGGTGCGGAATGGCATTCTAGAGACCACAGGCAACCAGTGAAGCTCACGTCTCGCTGGTGTAACATGGTCTCTGTGTTTGAGTTTCATAACAGCTCTAATAGCCCCATTTTGACAGATTTGCAGCCTGTTGCATTCAGATTTATTGATTCCCACAAAAAGGCTAGAGCAGTAATCTATTTTTGAGCCTACTATTGCTCTCACAATAGTTTCTGCATTGTCCTGTGAAATAAGAGGCCTTAAATGTGCTAGACGTTTAATGGAGTCTGCACATGATGAAACAATACTACTGACATGCTGTTTAATAGTCAAGTGTTGGTCGAAAGTCACTTCCAGGGTTTTCACTTTTTTTAGAGGTTTGATGGATTCTTCGCCCAGCTGGAAGTTATCATACTGTGGACCAAGTTTAGCAATAGTATGTGGTGAACCAACTACCAATAGTTCAGTTTTGGATTTGTTCAGTGCTAACTTATTATGAACCATCCAGGTTTCAATTAGAGTAAAGACTCTATTGATGGCAATTTCATCCAATCTGTGGGACCCATGGAGCCGGATGACACATTGAGTGTCATCCGCGTAGTTGGTAAATATAATGTTCTCATGGTCGAACATTGCGAACAAAGGACCCGTGAATATATTGTAAAAACAGGGGGAAGTGCAAGCACCCTGAGGGACACCACAGGTTGTAACAATAGGCTCAGATTCAGCACTGCCTTGGAAGACTCTACTATCCCGATTATTGAGAAATGACAAAACCCATTTGCAAGCTAGTGGGGAGAAGTTGGCCACTTCAGACAACCTGGTGGCCATGATATCATGGTCCACCAGGTCGAAAGCCGCAGAAGGATCTAGCAGCATAAGTAGAGATGCCTCCTTATTATCCATACGTGCCATCAATTTAGACTTGAGTTCAAGAAGCGCGGTTTCAGTACCATATCCAACTCGAAATCCTGACTGATGGTCATTAAGGATGGGGTATGATTTTAGGTGATCTGCAATTTGTATGTACGCCACATGGTCTGAAGAGTTTTATTTTGGGGAGGAGTGGAGCCAGGTGCTTGTGAGAGTATAGATTGGGGAACTCATGACTGGGCTGTCTTGTGTCAAAGATGGCCTCCGAAAACACCAACTCTTGAAGACAGTTGAGTTTTTAATAAAGAAATAGAGAAGGGACTTGCTAAGAGTTGTCCCTTTGTCTGGTCTACGTTGGGTGGTTCCCTCACTAGCCCAGGCCCTCAAACCCAGGATGCCCACTAGAGATTAAGCCCTACTGTATATACAGTGATTGGCTGGTTGCACTCCTTCTCTGTCTCCCTCTGTGAACAATCTAGGTGAAATCCTAACCTAGGTCCCACAATACAAGCAATACAAGGATAGGCATCTTCCAGACAATTTGGCCCCACTTGGTCCTTTCCTTTCATGCCCTTGAGCTTAGAGCCCTTTGGATAACATGTACGCAATGGATGGGGATCCAGAATAACTCTGACACCAAATAATTGAACCAACTCAGGAAGATGGCAAAGGTTGCTATTTTATTAACAATTATCTAAAACGGGGAGTTACAACAGACATCAACTGACGTTTGCTCGAGCTCTCAGTGAGTTCTTCATAAAAAAACATTTATAAACAAAAAATTAATTCAGTTACGTCATACTACGTGGCAAATGAGAAAAACATATGAGGGGTTGTGATAGACTCAAGGGGAACATCTAAGTATACTTTCTGTAAGGGGTGAGATTGTGATTGGATATCTAATGTCAGGTGTACAACTTATTTTCTTCTTGCATATTAAAGTTTACTCGATTCTTAACTTCGTCATCAGTTTCTATAAGGTCCATGCATTCTCTTCAGCCAGTATTCTTAGTGCATCACGCTCGTCTCTTGTCACCGGCTCCTCTTTCACTCTTTTTCATATTCCTTCAGGGATTTCCTCCCTCAGATTATCGTCTCTTCAGGAATACATCTGATAGGGGTTTCTCAGTGGGTATCTTCTTTCGAATATTCGCCATGATATGGTCACAACTGCTGGTGTCATGCATGGCACAGTCTCAGGCTTCCAACATACAGGAGGTAGGGGGTGGGATTTCTTGCAGAGGCATGCAGCTGCTCCTCTACATTTCCCCCTCTGGATGAGCCATCGACCACCTCTTCAATGGTCTCCACATCTGCTTCTTTGGAGTTAAGATCTTGATCACCCCCCTCAGGGTGCCGGCTGATTTAACATGTTCATCTACACTCCAGGTACTTGCACTGTCCATTCGGTTTACAATAGACCCATCATCCTAGGTACTTCTTATGATTCTTTGGCTACTGGAACTTAGTTCCTTTGGGTGCTATGATACTGGCCTCTATGTATTTTCTGACATCTTCATCAGTCTACTCTTTGGGTCAAAACCCTGATTCGACATTGATCATGATTTTCATTCCTACTGCCTTCTTTGTGGTCTTCTTACGTTGGGCAATTATTATCTTGATCACACAGAATCCAAACATCACCATGATCAATAGTGCTCCAAGAAACTTGAAGATGTTTGCCATCCACTGTGGAATCCATGGGAATATGGACGCAAACCAACGATCATCTATCATGTCCTCTGTCTCGTCTTTCATCTTGGTATGCAGGTTTGTCAACAGCGTTATGGCCTCTGTCAAGGTCCCATTCTCGTCATCGTGAGAAGGTGTGAACGTGCAATATGATGGGCCGATTTTGGCTTAAACTCCTCCTTCCATCGCTGTGATCATATCAAGGACATATCTGTTCTGCAGAGTCATTAGTCATATGGCCCTAAGCTCTTCCTCAATAGCATTGAATCCCTTTATAGTAGTGTTGATTGTCTGCAGAAGCTACCATCTGGTAATTTACAACCATTTGGAATTGGCCATCGTCTGGATCCCAGGCATGAATTTAGTCATAAATATTGAAACAGTCTTGCTGTACAACCTATTCTCATAAGGTATGGAATCATATGCTTCTATTGACTTGGCTGAAAAGTAATTCTCTCTTCTGGTTCCATTGAGGAATTCAAGTGATCTTCACCTTCTCAAATGGGCATCAACCTTGGGAAATTCTCAGGTTTAGGTCACTCTGAGCAATCACTAATGCTGGAACACGGATAAGCACCAAGAAACATGTTCCTCCCCAATCCCTGGGCAGCTTCATGTAGGCCCTAGGCCCACAAGTCCAATATTGATCCATCAGAACGGCTGTCCCTGCTCCCATCCTGGATACATCAACTGTTGTTTTGCAGTCCTTGTTGTTTCCAACATGATTCTTTCCATGTCTTTGGAAGCACAATGTCACATTCACCAATGGGATCACAACCATTAAACCTGATTCATCTTCTACCCATGTCCATAGTTTGGCATGCTTAGCCCATGACTTCAAACATCCACTGTTTACTCTTTGTACTTCTTTTACATACTCTGGCTTCAGTAGATGAGCTGCACATGACATCAATCCTTCTTCCTATCCTTTCTTGGATTTCATTGGACCATAGACTAAGACTTTAGTTTGTTCGCAACATCCAGGCCATCCAGCTACTTCTGTTCTATCAGGGCAGTTCATTCTCTTCATCTCTTCAATGATCACCTCTTCCTGTCCTTCTGCAGGATACACCAGCTTCTTGCTCTTCCATTCAGGTTCCTTTTCCATCTGTGTGGTCTTGATATAATCATCCTGGCATGGAAACAGCCATTTCGATCTCCACCGCAAAGTGGCCCAACTTCCCTGAAGTTTTCCTCTGGTAATACATGCTGCAAGATGAACAAGACACCTGAGATCATGTTCTGAAACTTCTCTGGAAATGAAAGTTTGCACTGTATTCATAGCATAGGGTATGAGAGCGCAGACATAGCAACTCTCCTTAGATGTTTTCTCTCCCACATCTGTCATGTGCTTATACCACATGTTATTACTCAAGTGTGCTGCATTATCTAGATAAGTATGTATCCCCTCATTATCTTCCTCTGCATTTGTCTTATGTCTCACAAAGGTTATGTAATACTCATGAAGCAAATCAAAAACAGTTCTCACATTGGGGGGAACCATAGAAGCCTCTGCCTCAGTGGAAGTAAGCAAATCAAAAGCAGTTCCCGTAGTGGGGAGAACCATAGAGCCCTCTGCCTTAGGGGGAGTGCTAGTATGATAGAGACTGTAAAAGAGGAGGAACAGAAAGACAAAAAGAGTAATTGTACAGGCATATATTATGCACAAAAACATAGGCAACCACGTTTTGTGCCATCGTGGCACTTGTCACACTTGTTCATTCTCTAGAACTGTGCCAGCTTCTATATTTCTCGTTTTAAATACAATCATCAAATCTCTTTACACCTGTAATTGTAAAATGTGCTCAATCATCGCAATGAGGAGCCTCCTTATCACAGGGCCATTTTTAGGATCCTGTAAAAAAGTGTGAAAATCAACATCTCTTCTGACAAGAGCACAGAAGAAATAAGCGTGAAGTATAAATATAAAAACAGCAAGCACAAGCCGATGAACATCACTGTCAGTACCATATGTTTAGCTGCTTAGAACAGGTATGCCCCACAAAATGAATCTGGATACTGATCTCGTTTCCAATTTCTGCCGAAGAACTGACATTTAAGCATAACTTTGATACATCAATGTGTTTCTAAAGTTCATTTTTCTAAATTCGTGAGATTCTCTGCCAGTCTTTGCACTCCTGCTGAAATATCTATAAGGAGTGTCCGTTTGAAAACACAGTCCAACTGAAAAAATCTGCATTAGCAGCTGGTCGCTTTATTGTCCTTCGTCATCGATTGAGTCTGCACATGCTGAAATTCTTCTTTTTGCCTTGCTTCTGGATCTGCAACGGTGGTAGGACGGGTCTCACCTTTGTAGACTTTCACATCTCCTAAGCGAAGCCATGCTTGTCTTCCTGGGACATTCACAGCTGAAGGGGTTATATTTTCAATACAAAAGGGGCCATTAAAACGTGGCTCATGCCATTTTCGGGTAAAGTTCTTGATGAGGATTAGGTTGCCAACATATAAGTTAGGTGCCGCTAAAACTTCCGTTGGGTTGGTTGTTGAATTGTCTTTATCTGTGTTCTGAGACCGACCCCCTGGCGCTTGAGTTGATCTGAAATGAGAGATATTCTAGAGGTCATATATGTCAAATAGTCATGCAATTCATCACCCAACGTTTTAGCTACACTCTGGGCATCACTTCTACTCCTAGCCGGAGGTGTAAGAGGCGTTCTCATTCGCCGCCCTGTCACTAGCTCATGAGGGGTGAGATGATGGTCTGAAACTGGCTTATTCCAAAGGACATATAAAGCTAAGGGTAGGCAATATAGCCATCCCTTCTTCAAAGGCAATTTAATCTTGGCTATCCTTTCTTTAATGAGGCCGTTGAGTCTGTTCGCTTGCGGGTGATAAGCAGAAGAAAACTTATATTTAATGTTCAATAGAAACCCTATTTGTTCAAATAGCTCATTAACAAAATGAGCCCCATTGTCGGATCTCACCACTTCACACACACCCCATCTCGGAAAGACTTCACACACTAAAAACTTTGCTGCACAAATGGCATCAGGGTGTGTACACAGACCTGCCTCGATCCACCTAGAAAAGGGACACACCACCACTAATGGATACCTATATCCATTACACACCTGCAGCATATGAACATTGTCAATAAGTAAATGCTGAAACTGATCATTCGGTCGAGGTATTACTCCTCTAATTGTTCTCAGTGTATGCCCAGCAGTAAACCTTTGACACACACTGCAATTAACCATAAATAGTGCAACGTGCTCCAACAAATTTGGAATGAACCAGTTTTCCATTATTGTAGCAGCAAGACTCTCCCTAGTTACATGCACAGGGTAATGCAGCTGTTCAAGCGCGACCTATAATAACGCTACTGGCATCACTGGCTTTCCAGTGCTATCTTGTCACCATAATGCTTCTGTGGGGGATAAAGAACACCCCCTCTGTTTCCACAATTCCTGCTCTTCCTGCTGTGTACTCCCTTGAATCTCCATTACTTGGGTTATCAATAATTTATTAAACCCTTCTTGCACTAACATGATATTCTCAGTATCAAAACCTGAAATATCTGGGGAATATGCAACCGTTTTGGCTTCTACATCTGCGGTTTCGTTCTCGCAAGAGATAAAATCTGTTTGCTTAGTGTGCACTGCGGATTTAACAACCACTATGGCCACTGCGAGTTGTAGTGCCTTCATAAGCTTGTCCAATCAGGATGCGTGCTGCACTGGAGTGCCGTCCATACGGAGATAGCCCCTCCTTTTCCAACGCACTAATCCTGTGTGTACGGTTGACGTCACATTGGCTGAGTCACTGTGCACTGTCACTTCCTGCCCACCGTGTTTCTCTTGCGCGACAATTAGTGCCAACAATTCTGCTACTTACTCTGAAAAGTGAGACGGTAGCCTTGCACTTGCTACAACTTCATATTCTCCATTTAATCTGTGTCTTATTACTGCAGTGCCTGAATGCCTTTCGCCACTAGTCTGATCAATTTTCGAAGAAGTATCAATAAAGAGAATTTCCCCTCCTGCTAAAGCATTTTCCTTCATGCAGGGTATATCATAAAATTCAACATAATTAGCACAGCTATGCAGATGGTCGCCTTCTTCTACTGGCTCAGCTATAAACGTGGCAGGATTCACTATTTTACATCTCACAATCTTCATCGTCAGATTAGAAATCATTAACCCATAAGATGAAGCTCTTCGGGATGTTAATGTTACTTTGGGTTTCTCTAAAATGGTAAACAGAGCATGCTCCACGAAGAGGGTCATAGAGCAGCCCATCACAATACTTGTAGGCTGCAAATGACTGTTCGCAAGGAAAGTGTCCTCTCATACCTGTGTCTAAAATCCCACTGTAATACGCTAAAGACTTGTACGCTAGTGTAGTTCTCTGTGTAAGCACTGCTGTCATGACTATCCCATTTGTGTGTGAAAATAAATCAAATTCCTCAGCATAATTGGGAATTCCTAAAACAGGGGCTGTACAAATTGCTTTTTTCAGCTCCTCAAACCCCTTCTCCATTTCCTCAGTCCATTCTATTTTTCCCTTATCCACTTGTGCTTTCCTTAAAGCTTGCAAAAGGGGTCTGTGTTTGAACTTTAATCAAACACCCAGGCTCTAACATAGTTGCATAATTCCAAAGACTGTTGCCTCTGTTTCACTGTATTTGGCTTCAAGGTTTTCATAATCGCCTCAGTTCTTTCAGTTGTCACCTTCTTTCCTTCATGCGAGATCAACTGCCCCATGTATAACGCCTCTTCTTGACAATATTGTAACTTCGCCTTGCCTACTTTATATTCCTTGTCTGGTAGAATAGTCATTGACTGAATAGAATAGTGTCTGCACTTATCTTCTGTGGTGCTACAAATTAAAATGCCATCTACGTATTGTATCACTGCACCATAACCATTATGGCCACTGCCATCATAACAAACCCTCTTAAGGATAGAAATCTGAGACTTCGGTCTAGATTGTCTCCTATCTATGAACTTTATAGAAACTTCCCTAACAACGTCAATAATCGAATGACTACCCGGTCTAAGAACCCCTTTTCCACACTAACGCAAACTACTAATACCATGGACGAAACTCCCCTTAAAAATCACACTTCCCGAGATACCCTCTCTCACAAAACCTTGTTAACTGCCAACCCTGACAGTACCCTAATGCTAACAGGGTCCCTCACAAACTCTAGATCAGTGGTAGCCCATGCTACTGAAATTGCAGACATCTTAAATAATGACAATCTCGATTTACTGGCCATAACTGAGACTTGGCTACATGAGGCAGCAGGACCAACTCTCATGTTAGCAGTTCCTGACAACTACCAAATCATTACACTGGACCGGCCTAATGCCAGAGGTGGCGGCCTAGCCATCATCTTCAAAACAACCCACCCTATTAGACTTGGCACCTCAGCTCACTTTACATCCTGTGAAGTACTAACCGCCAAATTGCCCCTCTCCAACAACCGTACTCTAACTATCCATTTGATATATAGACCCCCTGGCCCTCTAGGCACCTTCGAAGACGACCTAACCAGTCTTCTAGCCGACAACACCATAGATCACTCCAAACACTACTGTTGGGAGATTTCAATCTAGGCTTTAATGATACTGACAACAAACATGCTGAATCTATTGCTGCCTTACTAAATGACCATGGTCTTACGCAAAAAGTCCTCTCACCAACGCATATCAAAGGAAGAACCTTTGACTGGGTATCTGAACTAAACTGCAACATCAACATTACCGATATTGTCCCACAATCTTGGACAGATCATCACTTAATACATTTCTCTGCCGCATTAGACCTCCTCAGCCCCTAGCCTAATAATATGGCACTGCCTCTCCCTACCAGAAATAAGAAGGTCATCACTGCTGAGAAACGTATCCCTCTTCTCCTACCTGCCATCTCTGGAATGGAAAATAACAACTCTGACGCATTGGTAAATGGCTTTAACAATGCTATGACTAAGGCACTGGACATGATTGCTCCGGTCAAACTGCGCAAAGCTAGGCAAGTAGCGCACCTGAAGGCCTGGTTCACCCCCCAACTCAAATCCTTAAGATCACAAAAAAAGGAAACTCCAGTCTATCTGGCGTCACTCCCCCTCTGAAAATAACAAAAATAACCTAACAGAATTTGTGAGAATGTACAAAAAAGAAATAACCAAAGCCAAAAAGAACACCTTCAATTACAAGATTGAGAAAGCTAAATCCAACACTAAAGAATTATTCTCCATCCTCCATGAACTAGAATCCCCAATTCAACTGGTAGACAATGCCCCAAAGGATAAAGCATGGTGTACTAACATACAAAATGCTCTATCGAATAAAATCTTGTCCTTACAATGCAAAATTGTAAAATTGCAAAAGAAAAGGCCTCACTACCACTCACTGACCAACAAACTAGTCAACCTTCGCTGACTAGGACAACCACACCCTTCAGATTCAAGACTATCTCCATAATTGAAACAGAAAAAAAAATACTCTCCCTCAAACCTTCTAACTGTAAAGGCGACACGTGCCCAGCACAGATAATAAAGGATGCAGTTAGAGACCTAGCCCCTTTTATCTCCAAGCTGATAAACTCCTCATTTAAAACTAATACAGTACAGGCCAATCTTAAAGAATCCTGGGTTCTACCATTACTTAAAAAACAAACTCTGGACCCCACTATCCCTACCAATTACATCCCCATCACCAGTGTGCCATTTCTACTTAAAGTTTTAGATAGAGCTGCTTACATACAAATTCAGGACTATCTAGAAGCCAACCACCTACTTGGCTCATGACAATCGGGCTTCCGCCCTCTCCATGGCACTGAAACAGCGCTGTTAGACCTTAAGACACAAATTGAAGAACTAAAGGGTAATGGAAAAATAGCGTTGCTACTCCTACTGGACTTGTCGGCAGCGTTTGACTTGGTGGACCATGTAGTGTTATGCAACCACCTCCAATCTGCCGCCAACTTCACCAAAGATGCTATAGCTTGGGTCCAATCCTTCTTAGCTAACTGGACCATGAGAGTCTTCTCTACTTCAGGCTCTGCTGACCACATTACAATAACCTGCGGGGTCCCACAAGGTTCCTGCGTCGCCCCTATTATGTATAATATCTTCACCAAGCCTCTGTTTGACAAGTTGGATAGACTGGGTGTCACCTACACTAATTATGCAGATGACACACAGATCCTCATACCCCTTTCGGGCAACTTCGAGGCTGACTCAGCCTTGGTGAACAAAATATACACCCTCCTTCAGGCATGGATGGCATCCCATGGCCTCTGCCTGAATGACGAAAAAACTGAATTACTAATCTTAGGTTCTGAAGCCAATATCCAAAAACTCAGCTCAAACTACACATCCTTCAAAATTGAGAACAACCCTATCAAGGTGATGTCTGTAGTTAAAACTTTAGGATTCTACTTAGACTCCTCTCTCACTCTCAAAAAGCAAGTCAATTCCCTTGCCTCATCCACAACGTACACTTCCAAACTCATCAGAGCTTCCAGACCATACATCTCGAGAGCGAGCTGCACCACACTAGCCAACGCTCTTATCATGTCAAGATTAGATTACTGTAATGCCCTGTACTCAGAAGCCAACAAATACATTACAGACAAAATCCAAAGACTGCAGAATAACGCCCTGAGGGCAGCATTGAACATCCCTTACAGAGAGCATATTACCGAATTCAGGAAGGAGGTTATCTGGCTGAAAATAACTGACAGAATTCTCCTCAAAACAGCATCCCTCACCTCCAAATGCCTGAATAACCTAGCACCCCCATACCTTATGGATAAAATTACCAGGAGAACAGCTACCCCCCCTACGATATCTGCTAACTCATTTATGTTAGAGATTCCTAGGTTCAAACGCTCGACAGCAGGAGGAACCAGTTTCCCTGTTAAAGGGGCACAATGTTGGAACAAATTACCAGTTGACCTCAGACTAGAACAACCATACCCTATATTCAGACATAAGATACTCAATTGGCTACACACTAACGACACCTAACTGCCAAACTACACTTCTACCTTTTCAGCCCCTACACGACCCTTTGTTCCCTCAAACTACACTGTAGATTGGTTAACTATACACGCATGGTTGTCTGCTCTGTCATATTTGTATGCACCATGGATGTACGTCAACGTAGTCATGTAAGGTTGCATATACATATGGGGGGCGTAGCTAACTAGACGTGTCTTCGTGTGCAGCTCCTGTTGATCCGGCACTGATCCTGGAATTTATGCCCGAAAAATGACACATGCGTTCTATAACTGAAAATATGGACGTCTAAATGTATGCCCTGCAGCTGTTCTGAAAAGCAAGTGCATCGCTCCTGGGATTCGAGAGGAAAAAGAACTTTGGGGAGGCAGCCGTGCGGATACATTGTTGCCAAGATAGCGGACAACAAAGGGACCGTACTCGCAACCCAGAGAAAGATTGCTTGCAACAAAACGGCGTGGGCGACGAAGGAAGCCAGCTGCCAAAGGACACGCAACGCTCTACTTCCAGGTTTTGCTTTTTAGGCAAAGCAACATTGTGGCAGCGCTTTGGGACTTGAAAGGGCGCAACGACCAAAATAAACAGTAATGGTTGCCGTGTAAAAGAGAACGGGCGCCTGATGTTCGCGCGGCTCCCAGCCGCTCATAAATATCACAACAAAGTATTGCGGGCGGCGGTGACATCCGCTGAGGACACTGACCGCAAGCGGTCTGAAAATAAGGGCAGCGGGGCGCTGGGCGCATGTGACCGTGAAAGCAAGCAGAAACAGAACGCTAAAGGCGAGTTGCACGGGGCGAAGATGATGCTTGGTTGACAGTAAATGTTTCCTCATTGCTTGAAAGGGCAGAACGACCAAAACAAACTGCACCAGTTGCCGTGCAATGGAAGACGGGCGCCTGATGTTCGCGCGGCTCCCAGCCGCTCATTAACATTACAACAAAGGATAGCGGGCGGCGGTGAGATCTGCGGACACCGACCGCGAGCAATCTGCAAATAAGGGCAGCAGGGACCCGGGTGCATGTGAAAGCACAAAGAAAACAGAAACAGAGCGCCAGAGGCGAGCTGCACAGGGCGAAGAGGACGCTTGGTTGACAGTAAATGTCTCCTCATTGTCGTAGTACACAACAAACACGGACTGATATGCTGTCCGGTTATGGCGCTGCTGGGAAGAAGTGCCACATGAAACGTAGTGTTGCATAAACGCATGAAGCTCACCGAAAGTCTGCCCCTTCACAATAAGGGCCTTGGTGCTGATGCAACTTTGGGGGCCTCGAAAGTGCCAGGCGACATAGACACCTGAACAAACTGGCATCCTGACATCAGGAGCGAAGGCACTGAGGTAGGAGTGAGTAGGGTGTATGAGCTGGCCTCTACAAACATGCTATTGGAACACTGTCTACAGTAGCCAGAAAAGACGTGGGAGGACACAGCCCACTCGAAATGCAACTTTATGTGCCACCGGTTAGCGCAGTCTACTGAGGAGGACGCTCCAGCACTGAACTGAACTGGTAAAGACACAATAACATTGTAGAATTGATACCAGACGCGAAGTAAGGATTGCAATATGTCGGTGAAAGGGGTGAAGGCCAAGAGCAAACAACCCACAATGGAGACCTTTGCAAAGGCACAGCGGACCCCCTCGACCCCGGCACAACATGCGGTGGCGGCTACCGGGGATGGCACCCCAGAAAGAGAAAACCATCAGATCCTAGCGGCCACAACGGATCTGAGCACTAAGTGGGGTACAGCAATGGCGGACCTACGGACAGCCCTGGAGAACAAGATAGATGCTGCAGGAATCGAAGTCACACTGCTGCGGCAAGATGTCAGAGCGCTAGCAGAAAGGACTAGCGGCCTGGAAAACGCTGTGAAGACCAACACATGTAAGCACGAACAATGTGAAAGAGGTCCATGTACTAAAACAACAAGTTGCTTACCTTGAAAATCCAGTGGAGGAAGCAGAAGGAAGGGCGAGACGGAACAACATCCGGGTGGTCGGCCTGCCGGAGGGAGAAGAAGGCCAAGACCCCACGGACTATGTGGAGAACATGATCCTGCAAGAAATTGGAGCAGATAAGCTTTCACAAGGGATCACGGTTGAGCGGGCGCATCGGGCCCTGATGAGGAAACCACGGCCTGGAGCTCCACCGCAGCCGATAATTATGAACATTCTGAACTATAAGGACAGAGAGAAGATCCTGGAGTATTTTCGTAAGGGTGGAACGATAGACAGAGCTTCCTCCAAGATCACAGCATACCCTGACTATACTATGCTGGTGTAAAGGCAGCGGTATAGCTATGTGGCGGTCAAGAGAAGGCTGCGTACAGCTGGTTTCAAGTACTTGCTTTTGTACCCTGCAAAGCTAAAAGTTTTGCACAATGGCAGGGCGCGATTTTTTGATACCCCAGAGGAAGCAGAGTCATGGCTGGATTTGCAGGGCTGTCCAGAGCGAGGTGAAGAACAGGAGCGCCAGGAGCACGATAAGTGAGGAGACTGTATCATGTACATCAAGGGGATAAGCGGGAGGGGAGTCCTAGTATGACGCTTTGAGACATTTGGTTGGCAATATGTAGCCTTTGGACTCTATGACCCTGTTGGACTGGAATATAGGGAATGAAAATCGCAAGTGAGCATGGTAGCACTAGGTGTAGCAAACTTGAAACAAGCAGGAGCGGCAAGATGGGAGCTACCTACCCCCGAGAATTAGTAGTAAGGCGGCCATTAGGGCGACTTTACCCTGCTGAGCCGTGAGTACAGGCTTTTGCCAGAAAGGGCTAGATCCGGGGGTGCCTGAGATCCAGGTATGGAGCTGGGCAACAGTTGGAGGGGGGAGGGTGTTGTTGGGGAAAGGTAGGGAGGCGGATGGGGGGGGATGTAGGGGGGTTGTTGTGTTTATAGTTAGAGGGTGTTTGAGTTGGAGTACAAGCCTATATAGAAGAGTTGAGCAACTGGAGCTAGACTGCATGGGTGGGGGAAAAGAGAGATACAGAGGTACCATGGGGGACCTTAAAATAGTCACCTGGAATGTCAGGGGACTCAATAGTTACCTGAAGAGAAATAAGGTTATGCTATAGCTACAGAGGCAGAAGATAGATAGTGCCCTGTTGCAAGAGACGCACCTGACGCGAGACAAGATGGAAATGGTCAGGAGGAAATGGAAGGGAACGGTGGTGGGTTCGTCATATTCGGCTTATGCCAGGGGAGTGATCATCTGGGTGGCGCCGCACGTCCCGTTTTAGTTGTTACAGACACGGGTGGAGACGGACGGGAGGATGGCTGCGGTGAGGGGATTGGTGGAAAATAGGGAAATAAGTATAATATACACGTATGCCCCGAACCGAAACACTGCAACAGTTTTTTAATCGCTGTGTAACAATTTTAGCATGTGTGTGGGGAGTGCAGTGATTGGGGGGGGCTTTAATTGTGTTCTAAACCCTAGAGAGGATAGATCAGATGGGAAATTGGATAGACCCGCCCCATCGGCCAAGGTGTTACAGATGCTGCTGAATGATTTTGGGTTAGAAGATGCATGGAGGGCACGTCATCCTCACGCAAGACAATACTCGCATTATTCTGCCCCGCAGCAGCTACATACGAGGCTGGACTATGTTTTTGTCACTCCAGAAATATTGACAGAGATCACGCATGTTGAATATAAAGCGAGGGTCCTTTCGGACCACTGGCCCCTGATCCTTGGATGGCAATGTTGTCCCCCGAGAGCAAAAATCCCGACATGGCGCCTTAGGGCAGAGAAGCTCAGAGACCCCCTTTTAGGGAAGACATGAGAGACGAAATAATTAGCTATTTTGAGACGCACACGGGCAGCGTAGATTCAGCGGGCACATTGTGGGAGGCCTTCAAAGTTGTGATAGGGGAGTGGCTATAGCAAAATCCAGAGGATTGCAAGTAGGGATATTGGCGGACTTACAGGAAGCCGAAGGAGAACTGGAAAGGGCACTTAGAGGAGAAAATGGTACCAACCCAGATAGTGACTTGATACTAAAACTGCAGCAAAGGTGCGCAGGGCACTGGGAAAGATTGTGTAACCTCAACTATAAAAAATATACAGAGAGGCAGCATGCTGGAGGAGATAAGCCGGGAAGGATTTTGGCATGGTTGAATAAAAGCAAGATCCCTAGACCCCCGATTAAATCAATAACGAGGGAAGACGGAAAGGTGGTGGATACCCAGGAGGGAATTAATCAGGAATTTGCAAACTACTATGGGCTGCTATATGGGGATGAAAGGGAGGATAATCGAGCGATGATAGTAGAAATGCTAGAAGACATAGGATTGCCACAGATCAGTGCAGAGGACAGAGAGATGGATGCACCGAATACTTTGGAAGAGCTAGAGGAGGTGGTGAGACAGTTGCCAACTAGTAAGACCCCGGGGGCTGACGGACCCCCAAGTGAGTTTTGTAAAATATTCAAAGATGAGGTGCTCCCCCCCCTTTGTTAGACATGTTGAATGAGGCGTATGAGTTAGGCAGACTGCCGGAGTCACTCAGAGAAGCGATTATAATACCACTTCCCAAACCGAATAAGCCAGGGCATAGCTGCAGTTCTTATAGACCTCTGTCTCTGTCGATGTTGAATCAAGACAGTAAAATTTTGACAGCCGTCTTGGCAAGCAGATTAAGGAGAGTCATAAGCAAGCTGATACACCCGGACCAGACATGATATGCCCCTAATAGGAACATATCCAATAATCTTAGAAGGCTTCACAGAGTCATTGAATACGGAAACGAAAGTGAGGACGAATTCCCAATTGTGTCGCTAGACGCAGTAAAGGCCTTCGACTC
The DNA here is from genome assembly GCF_040938575.1 of Ambystoma mexicanum. Lineage (NCBI taxonomy): Eukaryota > Metazoa > Chordata > Amphibia > Caudata > Ambystomatidae > Ambystoma > Ambystoma mexicanum. The sequence continues at coordinate 1,181,081,733 of NC_090934.1, forward strand.
GGTCAAATGACCATGGTTGTTTGCGTCCCTGGCTGGCTATGGGATGGGTCCGGGGTACCTACAGTGGGCTAAAATGTTATACAGTGAGCCGCTGGGCAGGGTTAAAACAGGGTCAGTGGTATCGGAAAGGTAGAAGCTGAGTAGGGGAACCAGACAAGGCTGTCCATGGTCCCCTATGCTCTACATATTGGCCCTGGAACCCCTAGCGATCTACCTATGGCAACAATATGATATGATAGGCATTCCGGTAGGTGGGGAACGACACCTGATCTCATTATACGCAGATGATATACTACTGTATGTGCGATACCCAGCAGAAAACCTCGAATACGTTTTGGAGGTGATGGGTAGATATGCGGGAATGTCCGGAATAGCGGTGAACCCTCATAAGTCCAGCATGTTCCCATTGGGTGGATACAAAGGGATCCCACTGAAACAACTACTGGTGTTACAAGTACCACGGGCAACTAGCACATTTCGTTACCTAGGAATAGATATATACCACACGGTTGACGAAGAACATAAGCGCTCCACAGAAGTAGCCATTACCAAAATAGAGAATTGCATGCTGTTCTGGGTAAAACTGCCCTTAGCAATGATTGGACATAGTGCAATGTTAGAGATGGTGGTCCTGCCTAGGCTCCTGCACTACTTCGGGAATATTCCGTTTATGATACCAAAGAAGTTCTTTAGTAGATTGGCCAGCATGTGTAGAGACTTCCTGTGGCATGGGACCCGGAACAGAGTTGCCCTCTGGAAACTACAGAACACTTACAAGAAAGGAGGTATAAAATTGCCTAATTATGAAGTCTACTATGTTGCCAGTCAGCTACAATATGTAGCCAAATGGCTTTCAGAGGATGTGACCCCGGAAACCAGACTGTTCAGACTAGACTGTGTCCCATTGTATCTGAAAGAGATTATATGGTTGCCCCAGGCTGTAATGGACGGGCGCCCCAAGATATGGTTACTGGGATGGAAGATGTGGCGAAGGGCATGCCAGCTGATGGGGAACCCAGGCCCGTGCTCCCCTTAGGTACTGCTGGTGGCACTGGCGGGTGGGGAAGAGCAGCTAAGGATGTTAATCAGGAATCATTGGGAGTCAGCTGGAGTAGTGACAATGGGGGACATCTAGTGGGAGGGCTCTATAATAGATTTCGGGGAGTTGGGGGCAGAAACTGGACTACACACCGGCCAGTATATCACGTACCATAGATTGGTGCGGAAGATCAAGAGAACGTGGTCCAAATTGGTGCTTGAGGAAGAACCTGATGCTACTTTGGACATAATATATGATATAGCAGGGGGGGGGGCACAAGATATCTAGGATATATGAAATGATGATGTCCAAAGCAGGATAGGAGGTGGCACAATTGAGACTAGATTGGGAAGAGGAAGTGGGTACCCCGATGGAAGATGGGATGTGGGAACGAATCCAAGGGTATCACAAGAAGGTGTCCAGGAACGCAAGACTTAAGCAGATGCAATTGTATATTACGCATAGGGGGTACCTGACACCCCAGAGGATAGCCAAGTTCAAAAACGCAGGACGGCAGGCATGCCCTAGGTGTGATGAGAAGAATGCGGGCATGGTGCATATGTTTTGCTCATGCCCGGTTATTGGGCGCTTCTGGAGTGAGGTCGCACATAAATTAGCAGAAAAGGGTATTACGATTGTGGTGGATACTGTGTGGGCCTGTCTGTTGGGGGGGGGGGGTTCCCTAAGCCGAGGAAACTCAGGCATGTAAGCAAATTGAAGGATCTGGCATATGCGCTTGCGAAGAGGAGAATTGCTATGGGGTGGAAGACATCCACAAACCTCGATTACAGGTATGGTGGAAAGATCTGCAGAAATGGGCGGAGATGGAAACCATGGTGTGGCAGGAAGCCAGAAATGCTGGGGGGGAGGAGGAAACTGAGACCCTGTGGCCTGGAAACTTCTGATAGCAGAATTATTTGGGTCTGTGCCAGACTCGACGGACCTCACGGACAGGAACCCCCCCCATCACAAGATGCAGAATAAAACATCAGCGAAAGTAGGCTTGTAGTGGGGGGTGGGAAAACGGAAGCAGTGAGCACGATTGAACAATGTAAAATGAACATGTTATTGTATACACTGCAAGTTTGGTTTGTATTGTTTGTTTAAATATTAATAATTTTTCTTTTTTTAAAAAAGGTTGTAGATACATATCTGTATATGTATGTGTGCATATATTGATACTCACGATAATGCCTCCTCGACTTACGAAGACCATTGCTTTGTATTTAATGTATCTTGTACCTGTATTTTTGCTCCTACTGCAATCACTGCTCTATGTATTGCTACCTTGTACTGTAACTAAGTTTTAAGACTTCTTGTTTCTGTTGCACCCGTCTACCTAAGGGCTTGGTCCGCATTACCAAACAAATAAACAAACAAACTCAGAAGGCACCGACCTCAAACACGTGTCCCAATAATTACACACCCCATCAGGGAATAAGACCAAGAGAGGAATTGCAAGAAAAACAAAGTTTATACAATATTAATATGCCAGCAAAGAACTCTGCTGCCCGAGATCTCTCTGCCAATAATTACACGGGTAGCACATTAAGAAGGGCAAATGCATCACTAGTGAATTAGTCTAAGGCAAAAGTCAAGTTGCTGGTTGGTGGGTGACCTATAGATCAACACGCTCTATATGGGATGCCAGGCCCTAATTGGCTGCTGCTTCCCCGCCGATCTTGGTGCAAGTGGGTCAGCTGCGCTATTCTCTGCGGTGAAGGCCAGGTCGATAGGGTGATACATTCTAACTGTCTAAACCAAATAACAGTAAGGGTAATTCATGAACAATGGCAGACATATGAGCATCATATGAAAGGGTGTCTTGTGAAGGAATTGAATAATATATGGCATGCCGTCCTCCACATTCAGGGCTTCATTAATACCCAAGTCACCCCCGGGGGGTTTGATCTATTGCCTGCCTTCCCTGGTGCCTCATGATATGAACCGAAGTGTGTTGCTATTGGGAAAATATATTGCTGCACAGGATTAGAGCTGTGGTGGGTGATCTGAAATGGGCGAGGCTGGGGGGAATCAGATAGTTATTGGCATTAAAGGAATTGGGGGGGGCAGGGAGAGAGGCCAAGTGGGCTCCTGCCTGCTGGGGCGGGGGTCAAAGGGACAAGGGCAGTTTAGTGGAGATGGATGGGCATTTGTGCTGGGGCCTGTTTCTGACTCGCGCTTTCCACAGAGCACATTCTTCAAGAAACGATACTAGGTATTTGCAACATTGAATGGATGGACTTCCGTGGGGACAAGGCTTGTGCAGAGCTGGCCCAATGTATTGATAGCTTGGTCCCTTTGTGAGTGTCGCAGCCTCACAGAGGGGCTTTTTTTGGGCCTAGTAAAAAATAGCATAAAGGCTTGATACAAAATGGAGTGTTAGTGCGAAGACATGGGCAGGGGTATTCCTCTAATTATCTATGTTATAAGGCTCTTTGCACGTATCATGGGTGGGAGCTTTTCTCCTTAAGGCTTACCCACATATCTTGTAGCTAGGGGGGGTGGGATAGGACCATTTCCTTCCCAACATTCCCCCTTTCGTTACTCCTACATTAAGGAATACCCTCCCCCAGTATTTCTATGTTCATGAGCCCTTCTTTCTGCTTCCTCCCATGCAGGGCTACCCTTTATGAGCATCCAAGCTCGACGTACACTTCTCAAACATTCCCTACACCGTGCATATTCTTCAGGGGTATGGGTCATGTATATACATCCCCCATCCCCATCTAAGTTAACCCACACCTCTTTGTAATTTTCAAGGTCCTGTGGTTGTGCAATAGTTGTGTAATAATTATCCACCTCATCCCCAGTGTGGTATATTGCTACCATGCAGTATTTGGATCCATTACTCTCTCCTGTTTGTATTTGTGCTTCCTGAGCATCGTGAGGCACCTTATTACTATTTCTATTCCAAATGATCACCATCATCATTGCACTGTTAGGTATCGCTTTTGTGTAGCGTCGGAGACCCAACTGGCACACAAAAAAATCAGCAAGATGAACACAATGACAGGGATTAGTATCTACATAGTTGTTCCAAGCCGTGAGGGTACCAAGCCGAACGATATGTTGATCCAGTCATCTTCCTGCACTCCTGCTTCTTTTTTCATTTTGGCGCCCAGCTGGTGTACTGCTGCTATCACGTGTGAAAGTGTCCCGTTATCAGCGTCTGCAGAAGGTACGAACGTGCAACATGAACTCATGATCTTTTTGCAAACCCTGCCCTCCATGGCTGTAAGGAGGTCTAGGATGTACCTATTCTGCATCGTCGTGAGGTAAGTGCCACACCTGGTTAGATTTGTAAAAGCTAACAAGCGACACACTTAGAACTGTGATTATTAGCATGTGCCACATTTAGATAGAGTGGTGACTGTTGGCCTGCGTCGCATCTCGATTGGATTGTGGGTGTTGACAAGTGCCACACTTAGATAGAATTGTGAGGGTTAGCAACCAACAAATTTAGAGTTGTGAATATTAGCATGGACCACATTGGATGGAGTTGGGAATGTTATCAAGTGCCACATTGGGATAGAATTGTAGATGCTGGCCTGCATCGCATATAGACAGATCTATGAATATTAGCAAGTGCATTAAATGTATTGTGATGCCTGGCCTCTCTCCCACTCGGCAGGACCCGCAAGCCTGGATGTGGCCTCAATCTCTGTCGCATGTTGAGGCCCAACTATTGTGGGGCCTGGACCTTTCTCCCACTGTGCAGGACTCTTGTATCTGGCGATAGCCTCCATCCTTGGATGCTGTATCATGAGACGTCTTTTTTTGTGAAGCCCAGACCTCTTCACGACTTAGAGGGGCACTCAGATCTAGGTGCGGTATACACATCTATCCATTGTATGCTGATATGGAGTGTACTCTGGGACAAAGGCTTTTCCCCACCATGCAGGATTCTCGAAAGCATTTAGCTACACTGTGAAGATTAGCTTGAAATATATAACCGACTAACCAAAAAGCCCAAACTTTCTGCATACTTAACTCACTCAAAAACTCACACAACCATCTCTCGCACAACAAGCCGCACACACTTCACCACTCCGCACTCAATACATAAGCCGCACAAACAGCACACAAGGACTGACATAGATCCGATACTCACACCAAAGCTCAGCGCATGATGTATAACAAGATAAAGTTGCCAACAGAACACCACTCCTCCTACTATCCTAATCCCCCTTCACCTTACTAAACCATCCCACCTTCTACTTTGCAGATCCGCCAGAGCACCTGGGGACCAACTCCATTGGTGATGGTGCACAGTACAAATACCTTTAACATTTAACATGAGTCAGGGGGCCCTTAGTTCCACATTGATGACATTAAACCCTTCTTCTGTGTCATTTGCCAACTGGATCAGCTCCGACCCGACTATCTGGAGCCATTTGGCATTCACTCTAGTTTGAATGCTGGGCAGGAGGGAAGCGAAAAATGTGCAAGCAAATCAGATGATTCTTGGGACAGATAGTTTAAGGAGCGTTTTCTCCGAAACAGGCGATTATGCCGCTCTTCTTCTAACAGTATTCGAAAGATGGGGGTGGTGCTGTTTGTCCGTCTGTAGTCGCATCTCTCCTCTTTAGCTACTCCTCGGGTATGACTAGCAGCGCAGAATGTAGTGTTGTGAGTGTGCAATAGCCCCTCCAGGATGATGGGAGGTGCAGGTATGCCTTCTTGCCGCAAACCCAGTAATAGTCCATTATTGCTGCAGTTCCTTTTCATAGATCTGGAATGATTATTGTCCTGTTGTAGCGTTTGTTGGATCCCATCAATACCTTTCCTTCACCATAGAAACACAGTTCATAATTTTCTTCTTGCTGTACCTTGACTGGTTTCTTGAGAGTGGTGACCCAGGTTAGCTTTGTGAAATGCTATGTCCATATATGTGCACATGTTTTTTTCTACAAAGCCCAGTCTTTCATCAGAAAGGCTACAGAGCCCCTCTGCTTTGCACATAAAAATCGACTCTTGCTACTTATTTTCTGCAAAACTTGTCCCGTCAATAGCCAGGAACGGTTCCTTGAAACATTTGCTGTCTTTCAATCCCATTTTGCATTTCTTGTCGTCTGGTGGGAGAAGTTTCATTCTAACATTTTGTGCCTGATAGGTGCCCTTTATCTTACATAGTGCAAGGTGGATGAGACATTGTGATTCTGCTAAGGTTACCTCTACAGGTACCAGGACCTTGGGCACCCCAGATACATGCAGTATAAAAGAGCGCACGTAGCAACTCCCATTGGTCGTTCGCCTTCCATGGCACTCATATCCAAATAGCAACTGTTAGATTGCCCAGGATGGTGAATGTCCTCCACTTTATCTAATCCTAAACCATGATAGGGATCATATCTGTACTGACGTGTCTGCCTTCTCCTTCTACTATTTTGTAAAGGAGATTGTCATTTCCCTGTCAAGCTTCTGCATGATCGGTCGTTGTTGCATAGTGGCTGGTGTACGTTTAATGGCAATAACTGGACCATTAGGCTACTGCACAGTGTGGATTGGGATCTGCTACACGCGATGTTAGTGGTGGCAGGCCTTCACTATGCAGTGGGGAGACATTTGTATTTACATTGCCATGTTCATACACCATTGTTTGGAAAACAGAACATATTTCTCGATTAGAAACAGGGGTATGCAATTCATCAGGCGTTGAGGTAGTTATCATGTTAGGTGTGAGGTAAATCGCTTTGCTGTAGAAATTATAGGGAGTGGCAGTGTAACATTTGGTGCATCAGGTATACTTTCAGTCACATTATTTACAAATAAGGTAACATTTGGGATTACTTACGTTGCATTTTTGTGTAAGCTTGTCAAATTTATGACGTATTGCTGTTCCACATCCATGTTACCCCTCACCCCCTTTTATTTGGGCCCCCCAGATAAAAGATGCACCCCAATAAATTCCCAAACAGAATAGTAAACAATATAGCACTAAAGTGCAGCCCACAATGATAACTGTATGTGCGGGTTGCACTCATTTTATTCCTACTGCTATCCAACTGAACAGTGGTATTGAGCGGCGTCAACTCCAACATTGTTGCACCTATAGAGAGGGATACAACGGGGTGGGCATTAATAGAGGTGCAGATGAGAGAGAGAGAGCGAGAGAGAGAATGTTATACTTTTAAACATTTGCTTCTCTCTTCAAATATTATTTCTGACAATAGTGAACACATCACTTATTGTTGTCATGTCCTTAAGGGACAGTGGCAGTTATTTGGCTTTCAACCTGAGTGTTTGGACCCGTGTCACTCTGGAATTTTCTGATATCTGTACCGCAGTCCCTTCACATTTACAGCGAGTGGAGTGCAGTAAATCACCTCATATGGGCCATGGAATCTCAGAGAGTTCCATTTGCGGATGAAACTCTGCATGTACATGAACTGTCCTGGCATTAGAGGTTGTGCAGCGCTGTTTCCTGTTGGCATCTCAGTGGTTGTTTCACTGTTCATGGTGAATGGAGGTGCAATTTGTTTTGATATGCATCTCATGGCCTAGGTGAGCTGTGTCAGATAGTCTTTGAACTCTTCCCCGAGTACTGTATCTGCCCTATGGGCGTCAGAGGCTCTCCTTACTGGTGACCGTGGCATTTGCGTGCGTCCATCAGTCACTATTTCATGGGGGGACAGGTGGTGGTCCTTGCTAGGCTGTGTGCGCAGCTGAAATAGTGCCAAGGGCAGACAATACACCCAGTATTTCTTGAGGAAGGTACATAGTTTGGATAATCTGCTTTTGAGAAGGTTTTATATTTTCTCTACCACCCCATTTACTTGCAGGTGGTAAATTGAACACATTTAGTGTTTTATTCCCAGCATTAATGTGATTTCCTTAAAGAGCTCATTGAAAAAATGGGTCCCGTTATCTGAGCGTATGACCTCGAACACTCCCCATTGGGGGAATACCTCTCTCACTAGGAACTTGGCAGTGCACTTTGCATCTGGGTGGGCACAGGGGCCTGCTTCCACCCATCTAGAGTAGGGACACACCACCACAATAAAATATCTGGCACCATTACATCTTTCTCCCATGTCTGTGTAATCTATGTACAGTTCCCTAAACGGCCCTACAGGGCGGGGCAGGGTGCCACGCAGTGTCCTTAAGGTCATCCCTCTTTTTTCTCGAAGACTTGGCATGTGGTGTCCTGGACCACCATCTTGTTGAGGTACTCTTGGAGGTTTGGAATGAACCAATCTTCCTGGAGATCGGCAGCTATGTGTTGCTTCAAACTGTGTGCGGGAAAGTGTAGTTGTTCAAATGCTACACATAGCAGCTCTATTGGCATGACAACCATCCCTGTTGTGTTTTGTCTCTATAATAGATCTATGGCGGACTGAGTGCACCCTCGTTTGAGCCATAATTCTTGCTCTGCTGTTGGTGCTCTGCTTTGTAATTCTATCACCTGTGCAATGGGTAATGCATTGTATCCGTCCGCTTTGGGAACTCTGCTTTGCTCACTAGAATACATTCTGTGCTCATGGGTACCGATGCGTCTGCGGCTGCATTTCCCAAAGATATTTCGTCTGTTTTGTGTGTGTGCTTGGCACTTCACTATTGCTACTACTACAGAGGATGCTGCAAGGGCGTCAATCAATTTATTTAGTAGTTATGCATGTTGGACTGGGGACCCATCAACTCTCCTAAATCCCCTCCTTCCCCATCTTAATAGTCTAGCGTGTACCATTGTGGTTACGTACGCTGAATCTGAATAAATTGTCAAAGTGCACCCTCTTGCTGCATGGAGTGCTTCAATCAGTGCTCTGAGTTCTGCTGCTTGTGTGGAGTAGCACATAGGCTAGCGTTTTTTGATCAATATTTCATATTCTCCTTCCACCATCCTTACTACTGCAGCCCCTACATGTTTTTCACCTGTTTCTTGGTCAATGGATGCTGACTCATCAAGGAAGAACACTTCTCCCTCCTGTAGGGCATATTCTCTTGCCTTTGGAATGTCATCTCTTTCTCCCTCATATGTGGCACAGTCATGTTCTTGCATGTCTATGACGGTGCATGGCTCTGTAAGGAACGTGGCAGGGTTTACTGTTTTACACCTTACCCCATGGATGTTTGGACTGGACAGTATCACTTCGTATGCTGATGCTCTTTGTGTAGTGAGGGTGGACTTTGATCTTTCTAGTATCACAAACAGGGAGTGTTCAACGTACAGGGTGACAGAGCACCCCATGACATTTGTAGAACTTTTCTCAATAGCAAAGGCGGCAGCTGCAAGAGCCTGTTCGCACACAAATTGACCTTCCGTTACTGAATCGGGTGTGCCACTGTAATAGGCGAGTGGCTTGTGACCCATTGGACTTTTCTGTGTTAGTAGCACTGTCACGAGGGTGCCATTGGAATGTGGAAAAATATAGAATTCCTGATCATAAACAGGTGTGGCTAGCACTGGGGTTGTTGAGATTAACTCTATTAGGTCATTGAATGCTGTTTGCATTTCCGCTGTCCAGAGTGTATGTGTTTATTTCCTTTTGGGCCTGTTTTAGCCCTTGCAAGAGTGGCCTTGTGTATGCCGCATAATCTAGAATCCATACAGTAATTGCAGAGTCCTAGGAACTTCTGCATTTCTTTTACCAGTGGTTGCTATTCTGGATGCAGGGTAGTGGATAGTACTGCACACACACATGCTCTCTGTGGGCTGTCCTAGTCAGGATAGGTGTCTGTCCCTGGGCAAGAGAAGGTGTCTCCTCCGAGCACCCATGCACCTTGGTAAGGTGCGGTGGCAAAAGGGTTATTTTTCAAGTAGCCTGTGGGTTGGGGTGATTTTGCGGTGCCTGCATTGCATGAGGGGGGTGATGATAAGTGCTGGTGCCGCCAGGCACCTGAGGTGGCAATTTTGGGTAGGGTAGGGGATTTCATATGCACCCTGGGCTGGCCCGTGGGGCTCCCAGGGTGGGGATTCCCATAATGCTGCTGGTTGTAGTAAGGTTGGTTGTACTGATAGTTCCCTCACTGTCTGCTGCAGTATTCCCGCAAAAAGTGCTGCCATCTCCCGCAGGACCAACATTGACCTTGGCTCCCTCCTCTGGGGCTCTGTGCTCCGAATCCTCCTCCACTCTGTCCATGGAACCCACTTCATCCTTGTGCGGGTCTTCCTTGCCATTGGGGTCCCATGTATTGTTGCTCTCCTCCCCACTGTTCTTGCACATTGTCTGCCCACACCGCAGCCATTCTTGCCTGTGTTGCTACAGAGACACCCCCTTCTTCTCTCATCTGTTCTGGGGGAAGTGCTGCTATTACAGCCGTGACCTTCACTAGTTTTGTCTGTACGAGTTTCGCTTCCTCTGCTAGCCTCCTCTGGATAGTTTCCTTTTCTCTTTCTTTGATCCTCCTACAATGATGTACTATGATGCTCTGAATCACAGGCCACCCTTTTGCATCTAGTCCCGCTATTGTATCAAGGACCTTCTGTACTTCCTTTGGCAGTCTGCACTTTATAATGAAATTAAATAGGGAGGTTGACTGGTACCATGCAGTGCCTGTTTCTGTGCGCCACATCTCTTGGACCCGGAGCATGAACTGTGCAGCTTCTTCTTCATTCACCATGGTGCATTGCATTATGGAGTGTAAGTCGGGGGTATCTGGGAAGGTCCTCCGCAGTACATCCCACACTTATGCTCAAATGTTATTAAATGATGCCCCATCATGGGTATTGTTACTTATAGTCACACTCGGATAACCTGCTTTCACCCACACTGATTCTGCTTGATCACCCACTGTGGACACCAAGAGGCTTTTAATATCTCCTATGGCGAGGGGTACTTGTTCTTCTCAAAGGCATAAATCCATTTTCCTGCACCCGCCGTAAGCGGGGGGAGGGACTTGAGGAGGCTGTTTTTATCCATCTGTGCCCAAGTGACATAATGGAGTCGCCCGCTCCCTTGTGGATGAGGGGTATCTGTAATTTCGTTTTCACCTTCCCACTTTTCACTCCAGCCCCTTTCTTTTTCGCTAGGGCCATCCTCCTGAGCCTGTTTCACAGTCTCCCCTCCCAGGTATCTTCATCTCTAGGGGTGGCCCAATGTAATTGCGGTATCCCTCCTACTGCACCCTCCTCCACTTAGTCAATGTCACTCCAGTACTCTTCATCCCTTACCGATCCCACATTCTCATATCCCAAACTATCAGTTTCCCCTTCCTGTTCTACCTGCATGGCTTGGATGGGGACGCTGTCAATCCTGAATAGGAAATCTCCTGATTTCCATCCATCTTCCGGTGGGACAGGGGTGGCACTTGGGGGTCGGGCCCACTCTCTGATTCTCTTGCCGCTTTGCACGCTGCTCGCAATTGAGCCAACTCTTTGCGGGTGGATGTCAATGCCACCTCAATATCTCTGGCACTCACTGCAGTATGGGTGGAGGTGGGGCCATGCTCATCATTGCTTGTGCACTTCCCCCTGATACATAAGTTGAATTTGAGTACCCTTCTGATGGCCGCTTAAGCAGTGGATACATTTTCTGAAGGTACTCGTCCCCTTTCTCCTTGTCTCCCTTATCCCCTCCTGTCACTGTCAATGTATGTGGCCCCTTCTCCCTGTTGCCCGTGGCCAGTGCTTCTTCAAACAGCTGCCGCAGGTCTAATATTTCCCTTCTGTTTTGTAACTGTTTGCCCTTATACTTAGCTGGACAGGTGGTCTAAGGTTCCCCTATCAAAAGACCCGTCTTCCGGCCAGGCGTGAGATAGTCCCTCCCCCTTTGTTTCTGTCACCCACTGTCCGTGGTACTTTCTAATAAGGTCACTGTACAGGTGGAGGTGTTTACAAATGTGGTATAGCGGTGTATCTATCCCCATGGCTATTCACTTCTGTCTGGGGTGTAATTTCGAACTAAGAACTGTGTGTACCTTTCCCTTTTTCTTCCTTACTATTCCCTAGGGCCCTAGTTTGGTCTGTCAATGAATAAATGTCAAATATTTCTCAGTCTTGTATGTCAAATATATATATATATCTATATAGACATAAAACAGTTTTTTACCACATAACAAAATGCATAAAACAGAACATACATTTAACCTTTGCCCTCCTAACCTCTTTCCACTTAAAGCAATCACTTCCCCCCCACCCACTCACACCCTACTCACATCACTCCTGCCCCTCCTCGGCCTGCTCCCTGCTTAAAAAAGATACTGAAAATAACAAGCCAACACAATAAGTTAAAATAATAACCACTACTTATTCCCGAGCCCTCTAATTATATGAGTCTCCTACTTTTATCTCTGTATCCTATTCTCTGCACTGGTCGAGACAGTGCAATGTGGCTGCCACCTTCTAGCCCCTTTCGGAGAAGGTTCCCGTATCTCCCGTTTATAATCTCTTCATTTCTGTAATAATAAAAAAATAAATGGCCATATATAAAAGAGAAAAGCGCTTTACTTCACTTAACCACCCAATTAATTAACATTCACCCACTGCATGTTCCCTTCAATCACACTGCTCTATATCCCTCAAAGCCCCAAGTATTTATTTCTCCTTGCAATTTATACGCACGTGCCTGTGTTCTTCCAAAATCCTCCATTTGCGGTTAATCTACAACACCTGGGCCTCTCCCTGGGGCTGCACCCGGCTGCAATGAGCAGGGGGGTATTCGCAAAGCCAGAACCCACAAGAACTGTTCCTTCTAGGTACGTGTTTTGTGGGGGACTGGTCAGATGTTGGTGGGCACGGCCTTTCCGGAGAGGCCATGGATCTCGATGCAGGTACGGGGAGCTAAGGAAATCACGCTAAGGCGTCACCAAATTAAGGCACCAACCTCAAACACGTGTCTCAATAATTACACACCCCATCAGGGAATAAGACCAAGAGAGGAATTGCAAGGAAAAAAGGTTTATATAATATTAATTTGCCAGCAAAGAACTCTGCTGGCCGAGAGCTCTCTACCAAAAATTACACGGGCAGCACATTAAGAAGGGCAAACGCATCTCTAGTGATTAATTAGTCTAAGGCAAAACTCAAGTTGCTGGTTGGGGGGGGGGCTATATATCTGCCTGCCAGGCCCTAATTGGCTGCTGCTTCCCCTTCGATCTTGGTGCACCTGGGTCAGGTGGGCTCATCTCTGTGGGGAAGGATGGGTCGAGAGGGTGATACATTCTAACTGGCTAAGCTAAACAACAGAAACTGGTAATTCATGAACAATGGCAGATACCTGAGCATCATATGAAAGGGGGTCTTGTGAAGAAAGAGAATAATATATGGGCATCCCAACTTCCACATTCAGGACTTTGTTAATACTGCAGTACTCGCACTCAAGTCTGCCCCCGGGGGTTTGATCTATTGCCTGCCTTCCCTGGTGCCTCATGATACGAACAGACGTATGTTGCTATTGGGAAAATATATTGCTGCATAGGATTAGAGCTGGGTGGGTGATCTGAAATGAGCAAGGCTGCGAGGGGTCACAAGGAATTGGTGGGTCGGGGAGAGAGGCCAGGTGGGCTCTGGCCTGCCGGGGTGGGGGGGTCGAAGGGACACGGGCAGTTTAGTGGAGATGGATGGGCATTTGTGCTGGGGCCTGTTTCTGTCTCATGCTCTCCGCAGAGCACATTCTTCGAAAAACAATACTAGGTATTTGCAACATTGAACGGATGGACTTCCGTGGGAACAAGGCTTGTGCAGAGCTGGCCTAATGTGTTGATGGCTTGCTCCCTTTTTGGGCCTAGTAAAAAATGGCGTCTAGGCGTGATACAAAATGGAGTGTTAGTGAGAAGACATGGGCAGGGGTATTCGCCTAATTATCTATAATATAAAGCTTTTTACACGTATCATATGGGTGGAGACTTTTCTCCTTAAGGCTTACCCACGGATCTTGTAGCTAGGGGGGTGGGATAAGACTACTTCCTTCCCAATAACTCTTAAGATCAATATTGCCTAAATCTATCTGTGGGACTCTGTTAAAGCTCGATGGGGACTCACAGTACCCCTGGGGCAAATGAGTATTTTTCAGTTGAGTTTGGCGCAATGTAAAGGACATCAAGACTTGAGTCCTTGAGCAGCAAGATTAAGAAAAACGCATTTTTCAAATCGATCACAGTGAAATATCAAGCTTCCACCGGGATACTGCACAGTATCGTTGCCGGATTAAGAACCAAAGGAAACTTGCTTCTACAATCTGGTTAATCAGTCTCATATCTTTTATAAATCTCCACAACCCTCATTTAGATTCTTTGATCGGATACACCATGGTATTACACGACTATTCTGATGCCACCAGAATTCCTTGTTTCATCAGTGCTGAGATAGTCTGAAATATGCCCTCATCTTCCTGTCGAGACATGGGGTACTGTCTTGCTCGAGGTAAAATCGCTCCTGGCTTCAGCTTTATTTTCCCTTCCCTTCTTCCCTTCAATAAACCTACGTCATGATGACCTGTGTTCCAAAGGACGCTTGGCACCTTCTGCAAGTCTTCCTGAAAATATGCTGGATGCTCTCACATTATAACCATTCACTGTGGGACTTCCCTTTTTTCTATTCTTATCCAGTATATGATGCTTATAACGAACACCACTTCGTCGTCTGTTTGGTCTTTCCTAAACATGTCATCATCAGTGATGTCCGTCATCTGTACCTTTCTTTGAGAGCTATGACTGTTCTCCATGATCTACCCTCATTGTCTACTCCTTCGAGCATTGCCATTTCCCTTCGTACTATGGCTGCTTCTAATTCTCTAGGGATTGTCTGTCCCCCCTCTTCGTCCATAGGTATTCGTGGTCTGAACAAAAACTCATCAGGTATCCTCACAATTTTTCCCACTAAGCCAGGTAGCCATCTCAATAGAATGCTCACCCCATACAAAAAAAATCTCTGGATCTACTGGAACGCCTCGTAGAGCCACTTGCCCAGTGAATGCCAGGATACATTTGCCCATGTTTAAAAAGTATATTCCTGGAGTGGCGCACACTATTCCTTGATCAGTGAATGAAATCGTCATGTACAGTTTTATCATAAAATCTCTTCCCAAAATGTTACGTTAAAGGAACTCAACTCATAGCTCCAGAGAACCCTTGAGCATTCATGGCAATTCCCGACATTGGATATTTGCCCTCTCTTATACACGAATGAATAGCCTCAGTGTCTACTAGAAAAGAAAAAGATTTGCGTCCTATCGTCACATCGACCCTTGGTTCCTCTTGGGGGTCTGTTGTCACAGATGGGACTGAACACATCAAGTTACCCTGTGAGCTGTCCTATTGTGGGTACAGACTCATCCCCATCCCTATGAAAGGATTTCCTCCTACCACAGTGACACCTCCTACTCTAGGTGTCAGCACTTGTCCTGTATTTGCATACTGCTGCATCTGCATAGGGGCTTGTTGAAACTGCCCTTGTGGTGGATTCGTTTGGACTCGTTCTTGTTTCTGTACCTGCTTTACTCGCGGCGCTTGTGTCTGATGCACTATGTGATCTTGGGCAAACCCTTCCCTCATTTGTGTGCTATATGGTGGAGCATAAGCTGTCTCCCCTTCTTGAAAATTGGCCATTCTGCACATTCCCTTGGCTCGCACATACGCGCTCAATGTGCCCTGTCATCCCACAAGTCCAACATACTGAGGGTGCTCGTTTGACAAGTCCCTCTTGATTAAATCCTCCCTGGGTACTCTGATTCTCATTCTGAAACCCACCTTGATTATTTTGGAATCCTCCTCTTCCTCTATAGCCCATACCTCTGCTTTGTGGTACAAACCCGTATCCACCTTGATCCATCGGGCGCTGAGTATTCGCCTGCGATGTACCCACTGCTTCCTGCATTCCCATACCTTATCCACTTGTCAATATCGTACCTTCTATGGGAAATTTTGACAATTTTTTCTGAGCTAGCTTGGCTTCCTCAATTTTCCTAGTCTCATCTTTCTTATTATTTTTCTCTTGCAATAGCCGACAGTGATGCACTATCGTCAGCTGTATCTCAGCCCATGGTTTCTGCTTCCATTCCGCCCTAATTATTCATCTGCCTCTGCACTGGCATAAAATGTGGTAAAATAGGGGGCATGGCTTGGAGCCATGGTAGACGGACTGGCTCTGTGAGAGCTCCCGGCCGCGGCCACGCAACCACAGCCAAATGCCCCAGTGATAGCGCGAACCGCAAGCAAATGTGCAGAGCATTCGATTTTGAAGTATGCAGGCATGATTGGTTCAAGTTTCGCAGTCCATAGCAGTGCGGAACCTGTAGCCCAAAGAAGTTGTCTACGAAGTGGGAAATGGACGAGTCCCACCACCAAAATGGCGACCGGCTCTAGTCTGAGGCTCAAATAAACTTTGGAAACTTCTGCGTTTCGAGAAGGCAAGCACCCAGCAGCCAGAAGCCCCCACCAGCTACTGGAGCCGGTAAATGTTGATTGTAACCCCCGACCGCCCGCCTGAAATCTAGCAACTAACGCAGGTCCCAGCACCAGTGCGGGCTCCGTCCATCCGAGCCCCTGGGATCTCGCCGACTCCCCAAACGTGTCGAGGCAGGCTGTCGGCGGCGGTGACTCGTCCCTCTCAGGAGAGGCCCCGGGGCTGAACACTGCGTAGGGCTCTCCGGCTCACAGCCCTAACCCCGCCCTGATCAGAGAAGCACATCGGAGATCCCCACCATCCACGGCAGCAGAGGTGCGCGAGCGGTGCGGCTCCCCCACCTTGGAATATCAGCATCCACCCCTTGAGGACTAAATACCCCGAAGGGTGCCTGGCAGATCCCACTCCCCATCCAGCAGCAGCCACTCAAAACAGACCGCAGTGGGCGTTGCAGCAGGAAACACGGCCACCCCACCATCTGAGGTGGGCCTCCGTGACTCGGCAAGAAGCGAGGCAGGTGCTGACTTCACAGTACCACCCGGACGCCGAGGGGGCCCTGCGGCTCCTCCACGCACCAGAGGCAAGGCAGCCCCAACTTGATTCTTCCCTCCCCCACTTACCGAAGCCGGCTCCGAAACCAGCAGCCCCCGACCCAAGGCCAACTAAAGCTGCCCAGACTTCTGAGCCTTCTTAGCCTGTCAGGGTCGGGCAGCCTGTGGTGGCAGTTCCCTGACTCATCCCTGTGAGCTGTGCCCTCGCTCCCCCCTCGAACTCCATCAGCCCTGCAAGGAGGACTGCGGCATGGCTGGGGGTCTGAGGCATCTCCCACTCAGCCGCCTCTACAACAGCTGCAACTTGGGGCCGGTGACTTTGAGGAATGTAAGGCGGCACCTGCCGCACAAGGGGAAGCAAGTAACCACCAACCAGCCGTGGCTACCCCAGTGGTCTGCGCGGCTGTGGGGGTTCCACTGGCAAACTAAACAAGACTGGTGGGAACCCCACAGAAAAGAGGGGGGAGTGACCTAGGGAAAATTCATAACACACAAGGCGCAATACAGGGCACAGCGTCGCTCCCCTCCCGGAGCCGGATCCAAGGAGAGCCCTAAACGAAGCGCTCCCACCCACACACAACGCGGAGCGGTCTGACCAACCAATCCAGCTGTGGCGCTCTGCTAGGAAAGCGGCCCTCAATCCACATCTACCCTCCTCAAAAGCCAGCCAGGGTGGACATCAGCTCCGCAGCACAGCAGCAAGCAAGGTCCCCCGAACCGCCCCCTGCTCCATCTATCTGGCCAGCAACCGGCTCTCACGAGGCAGAGCTGGCTCAGCAAAAGGTCCAGGCACCCCAAACCAACTAAGCAGACAGACATTGCTGCCCTACTGACAACCCCAGCGGCTGAGAAGGCAAAAAAGGGGGAGCACAACGATAGCACAACATCAGGTCCCCATCCAGAAATGGCCTCAGATCCGATTAACCAAACAGTCGCAGGATCTTCTGACAGCCATCACCAAGGAATACCAAAGGGGGACAGACGAAGTTAAAAGTAAAATCTCATCCCTGGACAAAAGAGTGGGAGAAGTCGAAGTGAGAACAGATGAAATTGAGACCACAATCTGTGAACAAAACTTTGAAATCGGAACTGGGACTGACAGGATCGCAGCATTCGAGGCCAGGTGCTAGGCTTTAGAAGCCAAACAGGAGGACGCAGAAAACAGGTCCAGGTGTAATAACATCCGCCTAAGGGGTATCCCGTCATCAATCCCTGATGAAGACCTGGGGCCCTGCATGAACGACCAGTTCCGCTTCATCATAACCCTTCCAGACGACGCACCCCTGGAACTCGACAGGGTGCACAGAACCGTGCAAGGCTGAACTCCTCATTCCCCACGGACGTCCTAGCCAGGGTGCACTTCTTCCGAGTCAAAGAAGAAATAATGCGGGAAGCCAGGAGCTTAGCCTGAATACATTTGAGAGACGCTTCCATATCCCTATACCAAGACCTGGCAACAATAACCCTAGTAAAAAGGAAAGCCCTGAAACCAATGACAGAATGGCTCTGCGAAAAGAAAATCACATACCGCTGGAGCTTCCCCACAGCCCTAGGCTTCACCTTGGAAGGAAAGCCTTGGCATATCCTCTCACCAAGAGAAGCAGAAAACTTTATGAACCCGGAGGCTGGCAAGGAAGAATCCGACAGAGAGGTGCCTAACCCCAAAGGAGCCTGACGGGATCCCCTGAAGTCATGGTCCCGAGTTGAGAACCGCTGCAGAGTGCGCGGTCCGGCCTCCAAAAACAAGAAAGTCAACACCCGATGAGATGAACCACTGATCAGGTCTAAACCCTGCAGAACCCCAGGAATCTCCCCTGCTCACAAGTGGTACGGCAATTTAGGAAGGATCCTTGGATGAAACCCAATCTTACCCGAAGCCCTCTACCTAACGGGAAAAGAGGCCCTCCCCGTCAAGACTAATCCTAAAGAACCACAGAGACTATACACCTGAACCAACCTATGCAGCGGATGGGCCCCTAATCTCCGCCCAGCGGGGGAGTGAAACCTACTGCTTCACAGAATACACACGAGGCGCTACCGCCTCCAAGATTGTTCGTTGCGTTGGCCCGGCTATAGGCCCCATTGGTCGAAGGCTGGCCCGGAAAACCAGTTTGTTGTTGGGGGAGGGGGAATTGGGGTGGGAGAGGACAATGGGAGACGGGAGTACACTTCATGGGAATCAAGAACTAAGCAGAAACAACCCAAGTCACATGACGCAGACAAAATCAAGAGGAATAGCACAAAGAGCAACCACGCAGAACATAAATGGCCACCCGGGACAGGGAACTCATCATGATGACCTGGAACGTGCAAGGCCTGAACGCACCCGGCAAAAAGAAATCGGTGGAGCGGAAGCTCTCGCAACTATCAGCAGACATAGTCTGCCTACAAGAGACACACCTGCTAGCGGCCGATGAAAAGCGGATCTCATTCCTCCGTTACCCGAAACGCTTATTTGCCACCTCTGGCCAAAAAAAGAGAGGTGTAGCCATACTCTTCATCCACGATCTATCACTTACCCAGATCACAACTAAAAGAGACCCGGAGAGCCGATACATACTACTGAAAGGCCTCATAGTCGACAACCCCATCACTTTAGCAGCTATTTACTGCCCGAACAGTGCCCAAGACAGCTTCCTCCGAAATCTTCTACCAGTAATGGCGGCTTTCGCCAAGGGTCACATACTAATCGGCGGAGACTTTAATCTGACCCCGGATCTGGACCTGGGCAAAACTCTCCCCCCCACCCCCACCAAACCAGGGAGGACTATGCCAAAGCTCTGGCCATGGCGGAATTTTTGCGGGAAACCCAGACCATCGATGCATGGAGACTGACCAACAGGGCAGAGAGGGACTACACATTCTTTTTGCACGTCCACAGAGGACACTTGCGAATCGACCTGCTACTAACCTCCAGCAAGCTCATTTCCTCTATAGAGGACATTCAAATTGGTCAGAGGGCCATATCAGATCATGCCCCAGTCACCATGTGCCTACGGACCCTGGGCATGCCAGAGCGACCGAGCTGGCCCTGGAAATTGCAGGACCAAACCCTATCCGACGTGGCCGCCAGAACAGAAATGGCCCAAGCTCTCACAAATTACTTTGAAGAAAATACGACCAATGACACCACAAAGGCAATCATCTGGGATGCCATGAAGCCAGTTATCTGCGGGGTAGCGATCAATTGCATGGCAAGACTTAAGTGACTAAACCAGCTGCAACAAGGCAAACTAGAGAAAAGGGTCTCGGAGCTAGAAAACATTTACAAAAGGCTCCAAACCTAAACGATAGGCTGTGACCTCAGGAGAGCAAAAGCCGAGCTGGAAATGCACCTTGCGGATTGGTCGGCCAGAGCTCTGGCCTTCACCAAACAATATTACTACTTGAATAGCAACAAGCTGAAGAAGCTGCATTCCCAGAACAACATTCAATGCCTTGCAGACCGGAACGGCAAGCTCCGATTCACAAAGACGGACATTCTCGAACTAATGACACAACATCACAAAGAAATCATGTCCGGACCCCCAACAACCAAGCGGCACAGCTGGGATACCTGGCATCAGCCCAAAAAGCCCCAACGCACCCCCACCTGGAAGCACTAGAATGCCATAATCACAGCGGAGGAAGTCAGAGAAGCTATCTGCACCCTGAAAAACACAGCACCAGGCCCAGATGGATTCACAGCCCAATTCTACACTTAGTATGCTCACATCCTGTCGCCTCAACTAGCTACCCTGTTCAACTCCTTCCTTGAGACGGGCTCCACAACCCCCTTGATGGAAGAATCACTTATGATTCTTATCCCAACCCAGGGAAGGATTGATACCAATGTTACTCATACAGACCCATAACCCTCCTAAACAACGACGCCAAGCTGTTCGCAAAAATCCTGGCTAAGCGACTAGCGCCTATTCTCCCAGACATCATTCACCCGGATCAAACAGGCTTCATCCCTGGCCGCAGCACACAAGACAGCATCAGATGCACTATAAACAAAATCGAATCAGCAAACAGAATGGGATCGGAACTGGTAGTCACGTCGCTTGACACGCACAAAGCCTTTGACATGCTGGACTGGGGCTACATCAGGGAAACATTAAGGCACTATGAGTTCGACCCGAACTTTGCCAAATGGATATTTTCCAACTACCAACACCCCTCCATGGACCTCAGGGTGAATGAGGCCAAATCAGAGAGAATCAACATCACGAGAGGCACTAGGCAGGGATTCCCCTGTCCCCCCTCATATTCGCGCTCTCGATAGAACCTTTCGCATGCAGAATCTGACTAAACCCGGCAATACACAAACTCATGGTTAAAGGAGAATCTTCTAAAGTGGCCCTATACGCCGACGACGTGCTGCTGACAACCACCCAGCCGGAATCCATGAAAGCAGTCTGGAAAGAACTAGAAGCATTCAGAGAGGCTTCGGGCTTCATGATAAAGTTCACGAAATCAGCAGCGATTAGCATCAATGAGCATCAATGTGCAGGGTAGGCGCAGGGCGGCCGTAGAAGCCAACTACCCAATTCCATGGGCAAAGCGATGCCTCAGCTATTTAGGGGTGCAGATGCCACATAAAACGCTAAGAATCTACAAAACAAACTTCCGCCCTCTATTCTCAGAGTTCCAGAAGGACTTGACCAGATGGCAAAAACAAGAAATCTCCTTGTTCGGAAGGATCACAGCAGTAAAGATTAACCTAATTCCAAGACTTGCTTTACCACTATTTGGGCCTCCCAATAGCAATCCAAAAAAAAGACACTCTAAAGCTGCAGGCAGACATTTTAAGATACATCTGGGAAGGACAGAAACCGCGAATACCGAGGCGTATTACGCTTCGGAGCACAGCGACGGGCGGCCTAGGCGTCCCGGATGTCACCAGATTCTGCCTGGCAGCCCAGCTTTCTCAAGCCTTCGCATGGAAACTAAGCGACACTCGACCCTGCTGGCTGACACTAGAGGACAAATGGTGCCAGACACCAATAGAATTACTTCCACACTTGAAAAGCCCCAGCAACCCTAACAATGTGGGGCCCCTGACAGCCACGAGAACCACAGCAACGAGCTGGAAGAAGACAGCAAACTACTGCAAGTGCAGAACCACGATAGGCATGCTCCCCCCCCCCCCATCTGGGACAACCCGGACTTCACCCCAGGCATCTCCCTGAACAGTTTCGGCAAATGGAAAGAAGGAGGGCTGAAGGTCATCGCAAACTTCTTTGAAAATGGGAATCCACTGAACTTCGAGGCATGTAAAGCCAAATTCCTGGTCTCCGAGACAGAAAGCTTCCATTACTCACAACTCACGCGCTGGCTGTCAAACGAAGCCGTAAGGCAGAATGGAGGAAGAGGGCTTTTAGCCCTAGAGAGAACGCTTACGGCCACCCCACCAAAGGGGAAAATATCCACCCTGTACAACCTACTCGACAGGACGGACCCAAACAAGAAAGAGGCCTACATGACAAAATGGGAAAGGGACATAGGCAGAAAAATCGACCCGGCGGAATGGAGCCGAATCTGGGCCAGAGTACACAAAAGTTCCAAATGCATAACCAACAAGGAAGGCGCCTTCAAGGTATACTACAGATGGTGTCGAACCCTGGAGATACTCAACAAATGTAACCCGCCATCCCGGAGCAGTGTTGGAGGGGTTGCCGAGACAAAGGCAAACTTTTTCACCTGCTATGGGCCTGCCCCAAGGCTGCACAGTTCTGGCGGAGTGTTCTCGACCAAATTAAACTAATGACAGGTCTTACAATTCAGGAATCGTTCTGCTGGGGGCGACAGGTGAGGTCCATTTCCCATTAACTGAACGCCTGGCGGACTTATGCTCGCATCTCCTAACCGCAGCCAAAATATCAATCGCCAGACTATGGAAAAACCCAGAGGGCCCAGCGATCCCAATGTGGTGGGTCAAATGTTGGGATATATTTGCTGCAGAGAAAATCACAGCTATTCGATTCGGCAACAGAAGCAATTTCTACCAAATCTGGGCCCCCTTTCTTGGACTACTCGCAGCAATTCCTGGGTGTGGCAAGACAACCCCCAAAACTGAGATGGATGGAGAAATTAGACTAAAAATGCCTGAAAGGTGATATAGCAGAAATAGCCATGTCCGGGGACAAGCCCGAATGCACGAGCTGAAAGAATCACCCAGCCCCTACGCCGCCGGATGAACTCAAGCCAAGAAAAGGCCCCATCTAATAAACAGCACCCAAAAACTGAACTCCCGACTTGGCTCAATGTGAATACTGCTGCTCCCCTGTGTCTCCTCTCTCTCTCTCTCTCTCTCTCTCTCTCTCTCTCTCTCTCTCTCTCTCTCTCTCTCTCTCTCTCTCTCTCTCCCTCTGTTTCCTCCTCTCCTCCCTCCCACAGTTTGAGATGATGTTTGGCTCTATAATATTGTTTTCTTCTTTTAAGAAGCCTAAGCTCTGATGCTATCTGGAAAGCTGTATGTACAAAACCAATAAAAAGAAAGTTTTTTTTAAAAGTGGTAAAATAATGCCACTGTTTTTTCCGGTATCCAGTTAAATTTTCGAAAACATATTTTCGAAATGCCATTTTTTCGAAACAAAAATGCACAAAAAAAAAAATCTGAATGGTTTATTTTTTATTTTATATGCTTTATTTTTGATTTGTTAGTAAAAAAAAAAGTGTCTATAAAAAAACAGGGGGTTGGGGGGAACCCGCCCATTTAAAAAATAAAATAAAAAAAACATTTTTAAAAAACATGTTGGTGACGAAAAAATGGCATTTCGAAAATGTTACGTTCGAAAATGTCACTATAAACCGTTTTTTCCCATGGCTCGCGAGTTTCAAGTTGCCATTTCTCCTGAATGTAAGCAATAGGGTCTTCATCTTCCTTCATCTTACGTGTCATAATTGCACCCATATCTTATGTATCGGGATACTGTACCCAAAGAGCCCTCCACACGTCTGCTCTACAATTATTAAACGGCACTCCATCATGCGCTGTGTTTTGTGCTGTCACACTTGAATATCCTGCTCTTCTCCATATGTCATCAGCTTTTTCCCCAAGAATAGCTGCCAGGAGACCTTTTATGTCCCCTATGGCCAGCGTGTTTCCTCCTGTCATTTTTTTCTAACTCATATATCCATTTCCCAGCGCCCAAAGTCAAACGCGGGGGCTTACATTTTAAATGATCCTTGTCCATCTGCAGACATGGAATATACTGTGGTCTTGCTCGCCCTTTTTCCAATAAGGGAAGCTGCATAAACCCTAACCCACAGTCAGCTCCCATTGTTAGTCTATCCATGGCAGGGACGATCGTCGCTGACCCGTCTACTTGATGGTAGCGATCTTAATCTGCTCACATATGACGGCGATTCTCCCTTCTCGCTGTACGATCGTCCTCTGAGATGCTCTGGATATGAAATAGGATCTGACGTCCTATCCTTAGGTTGTTCCAGATCCAACCATCTTACTTCGCTATCTATTTGCAGGCTTCCCTGGGGGTGCATGCACTTCTTCCTTCTAGCCCAAGACTGGATTCTCTTTCCTCGTCAGCCTTGTCTTGTCCCCAACTAGTGTGACTATCATCCCCTTCACCCATATCCAGATTCAATCTACTTAAAGACAATGCTCGGTATTGATCACTGAACAGGTTTCCCTCCTGCCTTTGTGATCGAGGCATTCGGGATCGATCATCGTTCCCCCGAGTTTCATGCTCGCTATTTTGTCTCAACTGTTGACAGGCCTTATCGATCCTCTCTCTGATGCTATCTGCGTCAAATCCTTCCTCGTCCAACGCTACTCTAGGTGCCCCTGCCATTATTTCCTTTATCGGAAGGAACTCTTCTGTTCTGTCCCATTGTATTTCTGGGCTTGGCCTTACTGGTTTCCTATGAATAAGACTGGTATAAAGACCCTGCTGTCTCCTTCTTTGTTCTATTTCTTCATCTAGTTCTCTTTGCTTTCTCACCTCCCTTCTAATTCTTTCTTCCTCTTGCCTTAGTTCTTCTCTCCTTACACCTTCCTTTCTTTCCTCTTCTTCCCTTCATCTCTGTATTCTTTAGTCCCTTAATCTTTGTACTTCCTCCGCTTCTCTCTTCCTTTTTCTTCCATCCCTGTCTTCTATCGCTGTCTATTGTCATACTTTCTTTGTTCTTCTGCCCGTTCTTTTTTCTCTTGTTCCTCCTGATACATCTGTTCTCGTCAATCCCTGTTCTTCTTTTTCTGTTCGTTTTCTTTCAATCTCTTCTCTCGTTCTTTTTTCTTGTTCATCGTGATCTTCTTTGTCTAACTTCCTTGTTGCTTTTCCAATCTATTTTAAGTAATATCTGTCCTTGCATCCATTGATTTTGCACAAGCGCTATCTCGTCAGCTTTATCCTTCTCTCCTTTCCATTTCTTAATCTCCCTTTCTATTTCTGTCGACAGATTCGACCGCTCACTTCTTTCTTCTTTGTCTTGTATGATCTTACAGATCTCTTCTTTTCTCTTATTCTCCTCCGGACTATCATCGCTGCTATAAGCTGGAGGTT
Source organism: Ambystoma mexicanum (assembly GCF_040938575.1). Lineage (NCBI taxonomy): Eukaryota > Metazoa > Chordata > Amphibia > Caudata > Ambystomatidae > Ambystoma > Ambystoma mexicanum. The sequence goes on from NC_090934.1 coordinate 1,181,107,116, forward strand.
TGTATATTGGATTACTATACCCCATTGCCGCTTTCAACTCCTTTAAAGGATATAACCCCATTTCTTCCGTACTAGCGCCTTTTACTTCGGGCGAGGTAAGGGGCACTGAGGGCTCAATACCTTCCTCTTTGCGCTGACTAAGCATCTACTCCTCAGGTGGCAGAACCTCTCTCTCTTCCTGATGCATTTTCCAGAGATCTAGACTCGCTAATCATTTCTCTAATTTATTCCCTGTTTACGCAACGTGCAAATATGCGGTCATGTGTTGCAATACCGCTTTTGAGAATGATCCCCCTTGCAGCCACGGCATGAACATCTTATCTGCTGTGCCTTTCACCCATTCCGCACTATACTGTTTGAGCTTGGGCATGTGCTTTGGCAGTTTCTTCCATAGGCGCATGAGAAGAGTGCCTCCCATGATGACAAGTCTCAATTGACTGTCAATACTTACCAGGCTTATAAAATAACTGTCATACTTTTGCTTAAATCATCACTTTTTCAACGCATTTAAAACGGCAAGTATGAGTGCTCACCGTCACTCGCACTCAAGCCTCTAATTTCTTAATTGGCTATCTCTACCTTTGGCTTGGTATCAACCTCTTCACTAGGGTAGTCACTATAGCTCTTCAATCTTTTTCAATGACTTCACAACTTTTATCGCTCCTCTATATTTATACTCAATAAACAACATAAATACTAGTCGACTTTACACATTAATAAACACAGTGATCACCTTTTTCTTTCTCGCCTTTACTTATACCCTGTAAAGGTTTGAGACGTCACCTTACATGAACCTGTTTATGCGTTATATATTTCACTGTACTCACATTGGAGTTTGAGACATCTCCTTCTGAACTTGAGAGATAGTGCCTTGAGTTAGGACTCTAGGCGCTATCTCTTCTTCACACAATATTTCACGTTACTCAAAAATTATCACAACCCCATCCCCTTGATTTGCCATTCTCCTTAGTCTACTCACCATTTGCTTGTTAATCGACTCAAGGCCTTTGGTATCGACGACTTCTCCAATCCGACCACTTCACCTTCTGTCCGCAGAGCACCAGTGGAAACCGGGTAAGATTTCATCAAAGGGGGACCTGCCCACCGTTTCAGTTCTTCTTGTAAGTTTATTTATATACGGCCGCTCTCCACAGGAAACCCTGTGATCTTCCAGCTAATGGCAGAGGATGCCTGATTGACCGAAACTTTGGAGGCAAACTAGTTTGGATCTTTAAACCATCCGCAGTGCTACCGTGTGAGTTTAGAGCCCTTTGAATGACATGCATGCAATGGATGGGGATGCAGAATAACTCTGACAACAAATAATCGAACCAACTAGGGAAGATGGCAAAGAATGCTGTTTTATTAACAATAATCTAAAACGGGAAGTTACAACAGACATCAACAGACGTTCGCTCGAGCTCTCAGTGAATTCTTCATAAAAACACATTTATATACTAAAAATACGTCATAGGTGATGTCATACTACGTGGTAAATGAGAAAAATGTACGAGTGGGTTGTGATAGGCTCAAGGGGAACATCAAGAGGTGGGATTGTGATTGGATATCTAATGTCAGGTGGACAACTTATGCCTACCTCTAAAACATGTCATCTTCAACAATATTAAGTACACGGTATATCATTGGCTCTCAAACTTTAAGGCCCTTTGTTACATGGCCCTCTACAATTGGTTGGCACGCTCGTGCCATATCTGGAACATTTGGTTCACTTAGCAGCACTTAAGCTCAGACCCAGGTGCCAGGAGGTGGACTTGACTTTACCTCCCCACCCAATTAGCCCAACGTCTCTCCACCCATGCATTCTGCCATGAAGATTGTCTTTGAACTTGGCCTTGCAGAGTAGTCTTGTCTCTAGGAATATAAGGGAGTGCGGGCACGCACTATCATAGTTCTGGAACTCAAAGCTCAACTCTATTTCCATCCTTGGCTCGCGTGACAGGAGACCACGATTTGGACCATTTTGCAGCAATTAAATGTCTTAAATGAATAAAACTTGGCACGCTTGGTGTTCTTTCTTTGCACCTTAACAAGGGATGATTCATCTTCTCACGTTCACTGCCTTCAAGAATTAATAACCGCCTTTGGCTGCTTCAACTTTGGTACCAGGCCAGACATCCTTTGCATTCGTATCATGATCTCAGCTAATTCTTTGCTGCGACACAGTGCTCGGCCTTTCCTCCATCCGGGCTTACTAAATTCATGACACAGATGACCCGTTTCAATACACTGGCGGCTTTGCCTGTAGTCTATTCACTATGTATAGCCAGCTTTTAAGATCACTTAGTCTACTTGCGTTACAGCATCTGTACAGTTATTGAACGGCTTGCATTTTCTGCAGTGGGTCACACAAGTGCAATCTTCTTCTTGCATATTAAAGTTTACTCGATTCTTAACTTTGTCATCAGTTTATATAAGGTCCATTCATTCTCTTCAGCCAGTATTCTTAGTGCGTCCTGCTTGTCTCTTGTGACATCACCGGCTCGTCTTTCACTCTTTTTCATATTCCTTCTTGGATTTCCTCCCTCAGATGATCGTCTCTTTGGGAATACATCTGATAGGGTTTTCTCAGTGGGTATCTTCTTTCGAATATTCGCCGTGGTATGGTCACAACTGCTGGTATCAAGCATGGCACAATCTCAGGCTTCCGACATACAGGAGGTAGGGGGCGGGATTTCCGGCAGAGTCATACAGCTGCTCCTCTACACCCTTGTAAGCCTCGCTCCTTCTACTCTCCTTCCTTTCTTCCTCCCACTCGCTTTTATTTTCTCCCTCTCTCACACTTCCCTTTTGTCCTTAAAATGTTCTCTCTATTCCTTCCCTCTTATCACACTACTCTCCCACTACTATTCTCCCTTCTCCTCTATAACTCTCACCACTCCACTACTGCTCTCTCTTTACGCTAATTCTCTATACGCCATGCACACCGTCTCCCTCAGTCACCCTCCTGTCACTCACCTTTCAGTCATTTTGTCACCCTCTACTCTCCTTCTATTAGCTGTACTCATAAACCTTGCACACACACTCCCACCAACCAATACCTCACCTTAACCGCTCCTTCCGCAATCCTCCATGCTCCTCTGCACCGTCTTTCCTCAGCTTGTTCTTTTGGTTTGCCTTCTATTCCTTTGACCTCACCGAACAACCCACACCTTCCTGTTTCCTGTTTTTATCCCAACCCTCCATTGGCTCCCTCACCTTCCCGGGACAACAGCCGCCTTTCCTTTTGCCATGGATGGTATTGTAGGTAGGCAAACACATGAAGTTGGGTATAAGCCCTGTCCCGACTAGTTTGTGGGTCTGCCTGTAATTGGACACATTATCCTAATCCCATTTTGGATCAGGGTCGACCTCTGTCATCTGACATGGTAGTCAGATAGGGGGGGATTGCTCTGCGGTTCTGCTGAAAGTAAGTGTAGTGCTGTAGGTTATGTCCAGTCGTGCGTCTGTGACGCTGCCTTCATATGTGGTCCGCTTGGCTGTCCTTTTGAATGAAAGTGAGATCCGTCAGTACTTCGTGCATCGAGTGTTAGGAGATCTGATGTGTGGATTGCTCTGCTGTTCCGTAGTTACTCTCTGCCTCTCGGTTGGGTTGCTTGCTCACACCGCCACTGCCGGCCTCCTGGGTGATGTAGTCCTATGCGAAAAACTGGCCAGCATTTTGCAATACAGGTATGAGGCAAGAAAGGGTGATGCTTATTTCAGTCATACAGGCACAGGTAGAAGGGACAGAGACTCGGGCCCTCACAACTCCCACACTCTGACCCCGGGGTAGGACTCTAGCAACGGTGACAAATCTGGTAGGCCTTCCAACCCAGGTTGAGAGGGGTCCTGATCCCCCCCCTTGACAGGGTCAATTCCCTGACCCTGTCACACTCAAGAGGTTGAGTAGGAGGCTATAGATGTGGTTAAATAGGGTGGGGGGCTGTGTACTCACTTTGGGGAGGGGTTCCAGCAGCTCTAAATAGTAATTGGGGTAGTTTAAAATGGAGGCTGATTAGCGCGGTTGTAGAAAGCATAGCTCCCCCAATTGAAAATATGGAGAGATGGGTGCAGTGGCGTCACCAGGAATCAAATTAAGGAGGGGCACAGAGGGGGACAAAGACAAAAGTAGGGGGGGCACAGACAAAAGTGGGGGGGTGCCTATGAAAGGTAATGTGTGTGACGTCACAAGCACTCCTGCAGAGAGGATTTTGTGCACACCAACTACCCACACCCCACTGCCCCTCCACCCCCCCCCCCATCAGAATTCTGGCACTAAACCATTCAGTGACTAATGGCCTATCATGAGCAGTTTCGTGCGCTACATTCTGATGGGAGGGGCTGCAAGCTGCTCTGCACTCTATGGAGGTCTCTGTGCAGGAGCCAGGCAGGGGCACCTGAGAAGTGGCTCGTGCTCATACCCACGCTAGAATGCATACCAAGATCACTGCTAGCTTTGAAACAAAGGGAGAGTATGTGCTGCCTGATCTGCGGACATTTGCCTTAGTGACACAAATAACACCATGAACAGAGAACACAGTCACTGCTTGCCTTAGGTAGTTTGGGGCATTAGGGGGGGCAGGATTTCAGAGCCCCCCCACCCCCCAGCCATTCTAGCTACGCCACTGACTGGGTGAGGGGAAACCCAAGTCAAAGTCCTCTATGACAAACACGGATCCGACACACAAGGGAGAAAATCTAAATGTAAACCTTGACTTTTTTTTTGTTATCATGCAGGTGGAGGTGCGTGGCTGGCAGTGACCTTGGGTGGAGGGTCACACGGCGGAGAGGTGGGCCGGTCTGCTCTGCGAGCGTCCTCCAATCAGGGAGTGCCTGGTCTGCTTGGTCCCACTGGCCCATGCGCGGGGATCTTTGACAGTCCTATGCCTGGCGTGGCGGGGACTTCCTCCGTCTCAGCCCCGTTACTCTGAGCACTCCACCCGCTGCAGGGTTCTGCCGGGCTCCCTGCAGCGCGCGCACTACGACACCTGGATCTCTGACCCCAGTTCCTGAGACCTCCCGTTGGGGGTAAGGATGGGTCGCTTGGGGTGGATGCCCCTTCTTCTGGCTGCCCTACTGCCCCACCTCTCTTCCCAAGATGGGGACATCGCTGCTCACCGCAGGTTTGAGTACAAGTTCAGCTTCAAGGGTCCACACTTAAGTTTTCCCATCGGGGATGTGCCCTTTTGGAGCCACTTTGGAGGTAAGATAGTCGGGGAGATGTCTGGGCGCGGGGAGGGCAGGGGTCTCCTGGTGCCACAATACACAATGGTTGGTAGGGTGAACACATGACGGTCCCCTGTCAAAATGATTCATTGGCAATGAATCATTGTCGTTTCTTATTTTCATTCCATTCAAACGAATGCATCTGGGAGTTGTAGTCTTGGTGGACTTCAGTGATTTCTAAAAGGAAATGACTTGAAGTTAATGGGGCACCCCACGAGGTGATTTCTGGGTACATTAAGCACGTGAGAGCGCAGAGTTGTGAGGGGGTATCTCAAAGTCACTTTGCAGATAAGTGAAATGAGCTGGATAAAGACCAGCCGCGTCCTTTTGTAGGTTCAGTCCGTAAGTTTGGGAGACTCCCCAAAGGGCGTTGGAGTCTCCCCAGCAAAGCCTGCCCGGCGATGGGGGGCACTTCTCGCCGGTAACTGACGGGACCTACGTGTGATGTGGTCTCCTCTGTGGCATTTATTTCTTGTAATCGGCCCTCCCTCCGGAGGAGTTAAACCCCAGTGAAGCTGCCCCGTTTCAGGCCGTTATTCTGATTTACCAGCTTGGCCGGCTATCCGCACTCACTTATGTCCCCATGTCAAGGTTGGCTGAAGCTGCTTAGAGTCGGGGATGTCCCATTTCAACATCTGTGCCCACTTACCCCTGGCCCCGCCTGCATTACAGCTTCGGTAAACAGCCTGAGGTTCCCTGATGATAAAGTCAAAAGAATGCAGCAAGGAGGCTAATGGGTGCAGATTGTCACGGGATTCGCAGGCAGGAGCTATTGCACGACAAAGAAGCAAAAAAGGTGATTAGAATGTTGCTGGATACTGCATGAGGTAGGTGACAGGCTTCAGGGCTCCAGCAAAGGTGTGCCACCTTTAATGTCGGAACACATGAAAGAGAGAGGTTCTAAGGTGCACACATGTAAACAATTCAAAAACAGTGGACCCACAGAAATCTGTAATCGTTGTGTGTAAATACAGACGTGTATTTGTGCAGCTTTGTAAACAGTAAAAGCTTCCAGTACTCGCATCTTCACCACACCATTTAGTTTGTAAGTTTTAAATTCCAGTGACGGATAACCCCAGGTCAGTCTCTTCATCGCAGAAGTAGTGATACGGGAGACCTGCTCTAGTGGTTCAATCACGTTAACACATTGAAAATAAGTGATTTTTAATTATTTCATGAAGTACAGACATATTCCTCCCTCGCAATAGGACTACCACGAGACTTTGATACCATCTGAGATGTAAATAACATGGATGGCCATTTGGCGGAGCTATTTGTGAGCGCCTGTTGGTGCTGGCCTAAATGAGCATTCTTAAAAGCAAACATACAGATGCCCACAGTCTAAATGTGCATTTGCTTGCACTGCGTTTGCGTTTTGTCTTAATGCTTGCCTGGGCGGAATCTTGCATATAATACACATTTTTCAATGAAATGCAAAAAAAGGCGGACCAACTTTTCTTCTGCGTGTCTTGCATTCGTTTCCCAAGTCCAGTCGTTCTTATCTCAGAAGCAGGATTCAGGGAGAGGTAGGCGGGGACTGCATTCAAGGTTCTTTTTGATGGAACCTTGGCTGCTGCAGCCCAGCACTAGCAGCATCTAACCTCTTCTTCACCCGGCGACCTCATATTTTGGGTTTGTGTTTCGTGCCGAGCTGACATACATCAGTGCAGGTGCCACTCCACAAGAAAGGAAGAAAAAGTAAAGTGGTCGTTGAAATGCGCGGGAGGAATCTAAGCGCCACCAAAATCGGCCCACACATTATGGTGACCAGATTTAAAAAGTAAAAAACCGGGACAGGGCAAAAACACAAAAGTAGGACTAACTCTTGAAAGTGGCTCTCAAGGCACTACACTTCAGTAGCGTTGGGAGGAGAAGGCGTTTTAAGTGTTATTGTTCAAAGCACATATCATAATTGATTTATCACAAATAAAAGCGATCTTAAGTTGTAAAATGCAGCTTTTCTTCTATGCGAGGTTGTGCATTCCTGGCTGCCATCTTTGAAGACCTAATACAAAAAACCAGGACCACTGCAGTTTCCAATGGGAACATAATCTTGAGAAAAGAGGACAGAGCACCAAATACAGGGACAGTCCCGGCAAAACCAGGACATCTGGTCACCCTACCACACATTAAAAGTGTAAAACCGGCCATTAATTAACAAATGAAGTTCGGGAATATGGCTGATTTCCCAAATGGGCAATCCTACCCTGTTTACGAGATAACTTTCGCAGATTCTTACACTCCCCCCTCCTCAACCAAACACATACAATCGCCATTCTTGCCCGCACATACACTCAAGCACATATGCATTAATAATCTCGAAAAAACACTACATTCAAACATATACGCCACACTTTTTTTGTTTTAACTTGCCGTATTTCACTGCTTTTAAGTCTGGCTGGTTGGGGCACCCCCAATTTACAGCACCTTAGTGTGGTCCTGTTCCTCCAAAAGCTTTGCGGCCTGGTGCCGGCAGGCACTTGGTTGCCAAGCATCACTGAAAGCTTGCAGATCTAAAGTTTCAGGACCAGCGCAGAGCTTGCACTTTTTTTCACCTCGCCTGGGTTAGCCTCCCTTTCATTATCTTTTACGTAAAAGTATCTGTTTCATTAGATCTCTTAGATCCGCTGCAGAACAGGAGTTATAAGCAATTCTTTAGAGGGGGAGGCTAACTCGTACCTAGCCCCCTTCAATCAAAAATAGTACATCTGTTAGATCTTCGTTAGATCCGGTATGACCAACCATTTTCAACATTAGATCTGCTACAGAAAAGGAGTTATAAGCAATTATTTAGAACAGGGATAACCTGTAATGAGCTAGTTAGCCCCCTCAAGCTAAAAATTCACAAAATTTGATGTCATTTGTTAGATATACATTCAATCCGGTATGATCAGGCAATTTTTTTGTTAGATCACACACATGTGCTGAAATATTTGGCTGCAAAGGAGGGGGGCTGGCCCCCCCTCAACTAAATTTGGGGGGAAAAGTCATTCATTTCAATACATATTTGTTAGATCGGGTATGATCTACCATTTTCAACATTAGATCCGCTACAGAACAGGAGTTATAAGCAATTATTTAGAGAGGGGGCTAATCAGTAATACGCTTGTTAGGCCCAAACAACCAAAAAATGCACAAACATCGAAGTCATTGGTTAGATATACGTTAGATCCGGTATGATCAGGCATTTTCTTTGTTAGATCAAACTCAGGTGCTGAAATATTTGGCTGCAAAGGAGGGGGGGATGCCCCCCCAACAACATTTTGGGAAAAAAGTAATTCATTTCAAAACATATTAGTTAGATCCAGTAAGATCAACAATTGTCAATGTTTGTTCCACTACGGAACAGGAGTTATAAGCAATAATTAAGAGACTTGGGGCTAACCCATAGTAAGCTAGTCACCCCCTTCAATCAAAAATAGTACACAAACATGTCATTTGTTAGGTCTTCATTAGATCCGGTATGATCAACCATTTTCAATGTTAGATCTGCTACAGAACAGGAGTTATACGCAATTATTTAGGGACCCCTAACCCGTAGTGTGTGAGTTAGCCCCCCTCAACCAAAAAATGCACAAATTGATTTCATTGGTTAGATATACGTAAGATTTGGTATGATCAGGCATTTATTTTGCTAGGTCACACACATCTGCTGAAATGTTTGGCGGCAATGGAGGGGGGCTGGCCCCCCCACAACATCATTTTGGAAAAAACATTAATTTCAATACATATTTGTTTGATCCGGTAAGATCAACAATTATTTAACATTAGATCTGCTACAGAAGAGGAGTTAGAAACTATTATTTAGAGGGGGTGAGACGCGGTGGCCCATCACAAATACCCGCGCTGACTCTTATGAAAAGTCCAAAGGTGTTTATTTCGATAAAAATGATCAGAATGACTACTAATCTCCTTAATTCTCTGGGGTCTAAGGGACTGGGAATGATTGGCGCTAGGGCCGTCCCTTTACTCTCTCGACTTTCACGGGTGTGAAACCCACCTCCCAGCCCAGACATCCCCATCGGCTGTTAGTAATCTTCAGATCGGTAACACATGTCGGTCTTCTACTTCTCTACTCTTCGGGGGTTTGCCGTAATACGATGGCTACTTGACTCCTTGGGGAACTACTAACTTTCCTTCTCCTATCGTTGGTTAGTCTCTCTGGCAATAGGGAATGGTGCCTTCTTTCATACTGCGTCACATACACCTCTCACTTCTGACCTTTCACTAATCTGACCTTGTAAGCTACCTTCCTCCCACCACATCACTGTCCCTTCCAATCTCTCACTCTGCCTTTCCACCTCCACCCTTCCGATCTTACTTCCTTTCCCACTTCTATTCTTTAACACTTCTACTTCCATCTATCTTTCTACTTCCGTTATTCCTTTTGCCTCCTTCCTCTCACTCTACTTCCCCACCTCACGCTATTCCCCTCATTATAATTTCTGTCTCGGTTAATGCCAATAGCCCCTCCTACTCTCCCACTAACTGTTGCTCATCCCGCTCTACTACTGTTCCTATTTTCCCTAATACCACAACCTTTCTACTGGCTATCACTCAACTTACCCTCCATACTGAATCTGTTGGTTGTCTCCATGGCCATCAATCTGGCTTTAGAGCATCCAGAGGCACGGAAACGTACCTTTTGAACACCCATGAAGGCCTGCTCTCAAATCTTGACTCCAACTCTCCCTCTGTCCTCATTCTTCTCAACCCCTCTTCTGCTTTCAATACGGTAAACCACAACATCCTGATCACCCGTTTCTGTGATACCCTGGGCATCACAGTTCAGGCCCTGGTGTGACTCTCCTCCTTTCTCTCTGACCAGCCCTCCCAGGTGGAACTCGGGCCCTTTCTCTCCTCTACCACTCTCTCTACTTGTGGTGTCCCCCAGGGATCTAACCTTTTCCCCTGGTTCTTCAATATCTACATGGCCCCCTTGGCCCACAGGATCTCTACCTTTACCTCTAACTTTCAGTGTTGTGCAGATGCCACGGAGCTGTCTTTCAGGCTACCCTCGGCGGCCTCCTCCTCCTCGCTCATCCCTGACTGTCTATCCGCAATTCAGGCTTGGTGTGCTGCTAACTGTGTATGCCTGAATGCCAGTAAGGCAGAGATGGTCCTCATTGGGACCCCCGCTCCCGCTTTCTCACTGGCCTCCCTCCCTTGATCCTGTGCCCTCACCTACCAATGAGGCAAAAAATCTTGAGGTCATCTTCGACTCCACTCTTTCCTTCTCTTCTCACATCTCAGACATCTCCAAAAAGTCCAACTACCAACTGCATCTCCTCAGAGTTAGTCTACCTTTTCTCACTTGCCCCCAGAGGCTCATCACATTCAATGATATCACCATAAACCCTGCAACAGCCTCCTTCTCAATCTTCCTACTTCTACTCTCCATCCTCTACAACTCATACAGAACAGAACTGCAAGACTTATCCTTGGTCTCAAGCCCTGGGACCGCATCTTTCCAGCGCTGAAATCCCACCACTGGCTCCCCGTGGTCGCAAGGATCAAGTTCAAGACCCTCTGCATTATCCGAAAAGCTTTCTGGGGCCCGGGTCCGCACTATCTACAATGCTCTCTTCCTAAATACTCTCCCTCTAGAGTCCTCCTCTCGTCCTCCAACATTCTGCGGGTGAACAGCTTTCACAAACAGAGATTTGGGGGTAGATATTTGTCCTCTGCAGGTACTTCCCTCTCGAACAGCCTTTCTGCCTTTCTCTGTCTTGAGCCGTAGAACCTTAAGTTCCAAAAACGCCTCAAGACTTTCCTTTTCTCTTCCTCCTTCTCTCACCCTCTCCCCTGGTAACCTACTTTCTTTTCTCTCCACCCTCCTTCTCCTGCCTAACTCCTTTTCGTTTCTGCTGACTGGTTGCCTGGTTCACCTCCAGGGACTCCCCGGGCCACTGCACTTTGTTCAACATTACTGCACTTTCAGCTTGCGCTCCGTGAGCGGGGCAACCTCTCTGCACTTAACCCAGGGCCATGCTGGACCGGAAGCCCCCCCCGCCCCCTTCGCCTCACATTTGTCTGTACGTATGCATGACTTAAATATACTAGGAGAAGTTAGTTTGTCTGTCCTGCCCCCCCACCATTTTTCTGCCCCCCTCGCAAGCTTGGCACTAGGAGAAATGTCATCAGGCTTAGTATACTAGTTTTCTGTTAGATCATTCAGAATCTTCAAGGCCTAAGAATGATTACTGTATTCCCTTGTTAGCTTCCTGCCTTGAAGCGCTTTGAAGCACTTCACCTGTGTATAAGCGCTATATGCTACCATGCTACCTGAGGGTCTGGGCGTGTAACAAATACAATAAATAAATAAATATAAATAAACAATAAATAAATACTACCTTCCAAGTTACTCAGGGATATTGTGCCCAACCTCTACTAGCCCCTATTCAACCCTCAGGGACTTCCAGGGATATGGTGTCCTGCTCACCCTTCTACTACTAATGTGCTTCGCTCGCTACTCCCACCACCTACTTTACTCCCAACAACTACTATTGCAACCTCTGCTCCTACTACTCCTACTCTACTTCTACTAATGGATGAGCAGTGGGCCAGCGGTTGAGCTGCCTTCCCCTGTTACGTTGTGCTTGACCCATGTATGTGTGTTGTGCTGTTCTGCTTCTGCAGAAGATGGTGGGCTGAGCATCTGGAACATGTTCCTTTGAAAACCACAATGGTCTTGGCTTACTCTCAAGTGAGAAGCTATATGGGGTACTTGGCTGTCTCACTGCACAGGTGGGTGGGACAGGTGGTGCTGTTCCCCCCCTGCCCCCTGCCCTCATGCCTTCACAGGTTTGGGTCAATGTCCCGGGAGGATAGCTCAGCGGCAACGTGCGCGCTTTAGGACGACGACACGAAGCAACACAAGTTCGACCCCGGGTCCGCGCTTAGAAACCTCTGGGTGTTTAAGCGCGTTATAAATACGCAACTAAGACAAAAAAAACAAAACAATTACGCATCCAAAAAACGAACAATTCCTGTAACAGCGCCTCGATGCCTGTGGGCTGTGTGAGCGCTTTAAAAATGTAAAAATTAAAATAAATAAATGTCTGGACAAAAAAGTTGCCTGTGACTCCTGGGGGTGGACCACTTGGCTCACGCATCTATGAAGAATGCACCTAGCTGCGAGATTTGGTGTGAATTGTAGGACACATTGATTGACACTTCAAGCACACCATGTGGCCCTGGATTCCTCCTATGGCTCTACCTGTCTGAGGGTCGCTTGAATGTCAATAGCCGAGGGACACACCCCATGTGCATGGCTGGGGCTGTTGCAGCGACCACGTTCCCTTCATCCCCCTATGGTCAGACCCTGATCAGCACCATCGCAGGATCCCATGACCTGCTGCAGAGGCTTGTTGCAGGAGCATCGTAGCCTCCGTTTTCCCACCCGTGGGGTTGGGCGGGCCAGGCTCCCAGTGTGCCCGAGTGGTGGTGGTAGTGGCAGCGGCAGCCTAAATACCTGATGCACCTTCCCCTACCCCGGGGGCAGCTGGCAATGCCACTTGTCACCGTCTGTGGTGTCCCATGTCTGTCTGCAAGGGACAGCCCTGTAGTGAAGGCCTTGCGACTGCATCTGATGCCAACCCCTCCTATGTGTTATTTGGCGCAAATCAGAACAGCGCACAGATGGCTATGCCAGAGGCACAGGGCTGGGGCATACCCCCTCAGACAGCCCAGCCCCTGAAGCCGGCTGCCTGAACTTTGGTTCCTCGACCAGGACCTCAGAATAGACGTGGCGACCTCCTGAATTGAAGCATAGCGCTAAGCGGAGGAAAAGAGACTAACCAGTATTCCCTCACAAAGGGCAAATGAAGAGGGAAGAACCCAGTGCAGAATCCACATCCGGCAGCAGGGTGAGACCGGTATCATCCCCCCCCCCCGGCATGCTGTGATTGGGTCATCTTGGAGTTAGGTTGCTTGGGAATGCAGGCCAAAGTGGGTGGTAAACTTCATGTAAGGCCAAATACAGACAGGAGACCGCTAGCTGACAAGTACCATAAGGGAATGTTGAAAAGAACTCTGAAGACAGAGTACAAGAGGGCTCGAAACTGTTGAGAGGTAAATAGGTGGGGTCCATGCAGTCCGCTCAGAGGATTCAACACAGCGGGCAGGTTGGTTTTCCCCTCGTGGGACTGCCACCCGGACCCACACGGCCCCTGCAGGTTGCATTTCCTCAATGGTGGTGCACTGCGACTGGCTCTGGGTCTATGGGCGTAATTTTAGGGGGGACAGGGGTGTTTGTCCCCGCCAACTTTCATGGCTCACCATTTTGTCCCCATTCATTTGGCTGGGGCACCTTTTCTACAGATGTCATGTCCCCCCCAACATTTTCAGTAAAGTTACTTCGCTGTCTGGGTCGGCTGAGAGGGCTCTCTGATCCGGTAGAGAGTGGCAGCAGTCTTGCCATGTCCGCAGGGCTGAGGGAGATTGACTGCTGTCGTGTCCTCCTCAACCAACTATCCCGGCCCCTCTCAGGGGTTCACCTGGTCATTGATGGGGAATAGGAACCCCTGATCTAAGTGCGACGGTCAACTGGTTTGGCTTGTCCTTAGTGCGCCACAACTGTTTTATGCTGCTGGGCAGCAGGGGCCACAAAGGATGCCAAGGGTCTGCGATGATATCAGTTACCCACCCAACCCATTTTCAAACACAGACCAAGGAGTCAAATGTGGGTAAGAGTCAGAGGCCAGTACCAAACCCTTGGCGTAATGAAAGTGAGGGCTAATGCACACTGGCTGAGGTGGGATCCCGTTGTGGCAGCTGCATCACCGGCCCTCTACCCCTCTCTGTCGGGGAAGTGGAGCATGAGCATGTGTGATAGGACCCACAAGATGGTGAACAATGCCTGGGCAGGGTAAAACCAGAGGAAATACTGGTGGATGTCCGTAGCGCTCCTGATGTGCAAATCGGGTCATCCAACCTGGAAACGGGGAAAAAAACAAATCAAACCAGCTAGTAGCTGGCCCCCTCTGAAGTTACCCTAAGTAGACCTCGCACTCGTAAATCCCACTTTGACCTGGTAAAGCAAATTATCAGAGGTCTTGAAGGCGATAGTATCTCAACCTATTCTCATACTTAAAATGGACAAGAAGTCCAGCTCACTGGTGTGGAGACAGGTGCACAGTGGGCCACTTTTGGGAAGCAGAACTGGCACTGAGGGATGAACCTAATGCTGGGTTAAGGCGACCCATGCCAACACTCATCCAACCCCAGAAAAGGTGTTGGTTGATGCAGACAAAAGGACGGTGGCCATGGAAGATGAAATCTGCTAAGGAGTGAGTAACAACTCACCTGCTTAATCAACTGGCCTTAAAATGGATTTAGCTAGAGCTGGATCGTCAGGACCATTCTAGGCCATCGTCGGTGCTCATTGTCAGTGCTGAGAGCCACGGGGCAAAGCCGCCGCAGGTGCAGATCTTGGTGGCAACATTTCAAAAGAAAACTTTAAAGGCTGAAGTGGAGGAGGGTTCCATGTGAACCGCAGTTGAACATGGGTAAGTCGATCCCAAGAGATAGGCGAGAGCCATTTGGAAAGGACGGGCGATGGCCTCCATTGATCTACGCTGATTGTAACGGAGTTGGGATTGGATGCCGAAACCAGGAGTGGCAGAGATGGGTGCGTTCGTGCTGTACAGTGAGGTAATGCAAATGATCCCAGAGAAACTGGCGGGAGCCCTGGCCCTCTCCAGATGGTCAAACTCAAGTTGTTGAGGGCAGAGCCCCCGACAGCTAGGGGTGGCATTGAGTAGACCCTAGCTGTCAAGTCACCCTGTCCCACGAAGGACCTCTTCACCCAGTTGTGTTTCTGTTGATTACCCACACTGCATGTCTATTTGAGCAGACACCGAGATTATGTGAGCTCTGCTGTTGCCCCTGACCACCTGGCCCAGCCCCAGTAGCACTACCCTGGGACACCTACTGTACCGTGGCACCCACCTGGGTCTCCAGCTGCCAGCCTCTCCCTCTGTGGCCAGGCCTGTAGCTCTCAACCTGCTCCGGGGACACATCCCAGCATGGAGGAGCCCATCCAGCTCCCCTGACGCACACCTGTCCCACGGGGAGACACTTCACACCTGCTATCATGGAGCCTGGCTGCAGACAAATGTAGTAGACAGCTGTGCCAGGTGCGACTGTGGCCATATGTTATGTTATGTTACTTTGCATTTATATAGTGCCTCATGTACCATTGGTATGGTCTGAAGGCGCTGGTAGGTTGAACGCCCTTGGGAACCGGAGTTCAAGTCAGTAGAGAGAGTAGAGAGTCAAAGGTGCGTGTGAGCACCGGATATGTGTGCAGCTGGTGTGGCATTTGTGTAATAGCTGCTTCTTAGCGGTAGGTGTGGTGGTTGAGAGATCAGGAGTATGTGTTGGTTCTGGCAGGATTTATCCAGACCGAATGTGGCTGCGTTAGGTCTGAGGAGAACGCCTGGCTGGGGGGTGTGTAACCAGCAGTGTTTACTTAGAATGATGGGGAGTATGCAGCAGATGTTGGTATGGGAACAGTTATACCGAATGGTGTCATATATCCCTGTGTTCTAGCTGAATGGTGGTGTAAAGAAGAGAGTAAGTGTGGTGATGTGATATGATGGGTTACATGCTCTTTCAAACGTTCCATGCACTCCAAACCATTCTATGTAGGTCACGCAATTCTACGCGCTCCAATCCGTTCCATGCACTCCAGTCTGCCCCACGCACTCCAGCCTGTCCCACGCACTCCAGCCTGTCCCACGCACTCCAGCCTGTCCCCCGCACTCCAGCCTGTCCCCCGCACTCCAGTCTGTCCCCCGCACTCCGGTCTGTCCCCCGCACTCCAGTCTGTCCCCCGCACTCCAGTCTGTCCCACGCACTCCAGTCTGCCCCACGCACTCCAGTCCGTTTCATGCATTCGGATCTGTTCTATTTACTCCGATTCGTTCCGTGTACTATAAGTTGTTTTATGCACTTCATCCACATACTTCATCTGTTCCATCCACAGACGTCGCCCGTTCCATCCACAGACGTCGCCCGTTCCATCCACAGACGTCGCCCGTTCCATCCACAGACGTCGCCCGTTCCATCCACAGACGTCGCCCGTTCCATCCACAGACGTCGCCCGTTCCATCCACAGACGTGTCGCCCGTTCCATCCACAGACGTCGCGCCCGTTCCATCCACAGACGTCGCGCCCGTTCCATCCACAGACGTCGCGCCCGTTCCATCCACAGACGTCGCGCCCGTTCCATCCACAGACGTCGCGCCCGTTCCATCCACAGACGTCGCGCCCGTTCCATCCACAGACGTCGCCCGTTCCATCCACAGACGTCGCCCGTTCCATCCACAGACGTCGCGCCCGTTCCATCCACAGACGTCGCGCCCGTTCCATCCACAGACGTCGCGCCCGTTCCATCCACAGACGTCGCGCCCGTTCCATCCACAGACGTCGCGCCCGTTCCATCCACAGACGTCGCGCCCGTTCCATCCACAGACGTCGCGCCCGTTCCATCCACAGACGTCGCGCCCGTTCCATCCACAGACGTCGCGCCCGTTCCATCCACAGACGTCGCGCCCGTTCCATCCACAGACGTCGCGCCCGTTCCATCCACAGACGTCGCGCCCGTTCCATCCACAGACGTCGCGCCCGTTCCACCCACAGACGTCGCGCCCGTTCCACCCACAGACGTCGCGCCCGTTCCGTCCACATACGTCGCCCGTTCCGTCCACATACGTCGCCCGTTCCGTCCACATACGTCGCCCGTTCCGTCCACATACATCACCCATTCCATACACATACTTCACCCGTTCCGTCCGCTCTATGCATTCAGCGGCTCTACGCAATCATCCGGCTCTTTGGCTCTACGCAACTCATCTGCTCTACGCAGTCATCTGCTCTAGGCACTCGTCAAATTTGTCCCAGTCGAAGTACCAGATAGCCTAGGACAGTCACCCATTACCACATGGCTGTGCAGCCATGAGGCTGTGTCTGCCTTAAGGCCACCATCCAGGGTCTGGGGCTGAAGCTGCCACCCACGACCAAGGCCCATCCTCTCTTCCCTGACTCCCTTGAGTTGGATCCTTCCACTTCGCCGTTGGCTGGGCCCAACCCATCTGGTCTGCTGGGCTTATGAAAAAGGGGGTACAGTGCTCAACGCTCATCCCACATCCCCACAGGTATGCACCAAGGGTGCATGGGAGTTTCCTGTGCACACCATGGTGCAGCAGGAGGAGTAATGATAGAGACCCTTGTGGTACAACCAATGTGGCAGCGCCATTGATGAAACTGTGCCTCAATGAATAACTACTAACAGATTACAGCGAGGTAGCTGCTCTGCCACTCACAAACACCTGACCCAGAATTAGGTTGTCTACAAATCATCAAGCACCACATTCCCCACAAACATGAGTTGCACGACGGGTAAGCGTTCTCTTACTGCTGCTCTGAGATCCCAAAAACACCTTCCCAGGCCAGTGCGACCCTCGCGACATCCCCGCCACCTCTCCTGCTTCCCGACCTCCAGTCCTGTCTCCCTAGCCCTCCCCCAGGCCCTGATTGTCTAGATCCTCCTGTGCACTGTAAGGGCCTAACCCATGGGCACAAACGCTCCCTGCGCCATTTCTCCACCAGGCTACAGGTAAGCGTTCTCTTGCTGCTGCCCTGAGATCCCAAAAACACCTTCTCAGGCAAGAGCGACCCTCGCGGCGTCCCCGGCACATCTCTTGCTTCCCGACCTCCAGTCCTGCCTCCCTAGCCCTCCCCCAGGCCCTGATTGGCTGGATCCTTGTGTGCACTGTAAGGGCCTAACCCGTGGGCACAAACGCTCCCTGTGCCATTTCTCCACCAGGCTACAGGTAAGTATTCTCTTACTGCTGCCCTGAAATCCCAAAAACGCCTTCCAAGGCCAGCGTGGCCCACACGGCATCCCCGGCACCTCTCTTGCTTCCCGACCTCCAGTCCTGCCTCCCTAGCCCTCCTCAGGCCCTGATTGGCTGGATACTCGTGTGTACTGTAAGGGCCTAACCCTTGGGCACAAACGCTCCCTGCACCACTTCTCCACCAGGCTACAGGTAAGCGTTCTCCTGCTGCTGCCCTGAGATCCCAAAAAAACACCTTCCCAGGCCAGCGCCACCCTAACCCGTGGGCACAAACGCTCCCAAACGCACAAACTGCCCTGCAACCTTGTGAGCCCTTATTTTAAAAAATCTGGTGCTCCAGGCACCGCGTCCACTGTGCTCCCCAGGCTCCATTTCCTCCTCTCACGTCTCACCCGCCTTCCAAACCGCCCATGAACCCAACGCTCCTGTGCCTTAACCGCCCACTCCAGGGTAGCCCTCTGCCTGGCAGCCCCTCTGGCTAAGGGCGGGTCCTTCAGAGGGGGCTCCAGAAAGTGTCAGCAGGTATCCACAGGAGACGCCAGGGAAGCCAGTAGCCAGCCGTCAACCAGCACCGACTACCAAAAAAAAAAAGTAAGTGTGGCATTTACTCTAGAGCAATTACTCTACTCCAGAAAGCCCAGCCACTCTACATTATTCTACCTTTAAACTGTGTATGTTTGCATATGCTACACTTAGACGGAATTGTAGATGTTAGCATGCACCACACATAGATGTAATCAATTGCATACCTCCCTCTTAGTCTAACATTCGAGACAGTGCACTGAAAGTTTACTGAATTATACTCCAACCCATAAAACTGTCATATAGTGTGCTCAAAGATTACTAGAAAGTTTCTTAGATGGATTAATGAACATTACCTTGGGTCGCCTCTAGATGGAAGTGTGATTGTTAGCATGTCCCACACCCAGATGGAATTTATGAATGTCAACAGGTCACACACTTACATGGAATCATGACCATTAGCCTGCGTCGTATCTAATAGAATTTCTAAATGGAATTGTGCATGTTAGGATGTCCCACAATGTGATAGAAATGTGAATGTTACCATGTGCCACACTTAGGCTAAGTCACATCTAGTTAGAATGGAATTTTCAGCATGTTCCACACTTAGATAGGATTGTGAATAGTAGCATGTGCCTCACTTAGTTGGAACTGTGAATGGCAGCATGTCCCACACTTTGTTGGAAATGTGAATGGTAGCAAGTCCCACACTTTTTGGAAATGTGAATGGTAGCATGTCCCACACTTTGTTGGAAATGTGAATGGTAGCATGTCCCACACTGTTGGAAATGTGAATGGTAGCAAGTCCCACACTTTGTTGGAAATGTGAATGGTAGCAAGTCCCACACTTTGTTGGAAATGTGAATGGTAGCAAGTCCCACACTTTGTTGGAAATGTGAATGGTAGCATGTGCCACACTTAGATAAAATCATGAACATTAGCCTACATCGCATCTTGATATAAATGTGAATGTTAGCATGTCCCAAACCTAGATAGAATTGTGAACAGTAGCATGTCCCACACCTAGATGGAATTGTGATTATTAGGGCATGCCACCAATTGTGAATGGTAGCATGTTGTGCCACATTGTGATTATTAACATATGCCACAATCAGAGGGAATTGTGATTATTAGCATATGCCACACCTAGACGTAATCGTGAACATTGGCCGGCGTCACATCTAGATGGGATCGTGAAGGTCAGCATGTGCCACACTCAGATAAAATTATAATTATTAGAACATGCCACACTTGGATGGAATTGTAAATGTTAGCATGTGCCACACCCAGACATAATCGTGAACATTAGCCGACTTCGCCTCTAGACGTAATCATGCACATTAGCCGGCTTCGCCTCTAGATGTAATCGTGAACATTAGCCGGTGTTGCATCTAGATTGGATTGTGAAGGTCAGCGTGTGCCACACTCGGACGGAATTGTGATTGTTAGCATGTGCCACACTTCGATGGAATTATTAATAGCATATGCCACACCTCGACGTAATCATGAACGTTAACCGCCGTCACCTCTAGACGTAATCGTGAACATTAACCAGCATTGCATCTAGATGGAATTGTGAACAGTAGCTTGTCACACACCTAGATGGAATTGGGATTATTAGCACATGCCACCAATTGTGAATGGTAGCATGTGCCACACTTAGAGATGAAATTGTGGACATTAGCCTAAGTCGCATCTAGATAGAATGGAATTGTCAGCATGTCCCACACTTTGATAGAATTCTGAATGGTAGCATATGCCACACTAAGAGGAAATTGTGATTATTAGCATATGCCACACCTATACGTAATCGTGAACATTGGCCGGCGTTGCATCTAGATGGGATTGTGAAGGTCAGCATGTGTCACACTTAGATGAAATTATAATTATTAGCACATGCCACACTTAGATGGAATTGTAAATGTTAGCATGTGCCACATCCAGACGTAATCATGAACATTAGCTGGCGTCGCCTCTAGACTTAATCGTGAACATTAGCCGCCGTCACCTATAGACGTAATCGTGAACATTAACCAGCGTTGCATCTAGAAGGGATTGTGAAGGTCAGCATGTGCCACAATCAGGTGGAATTGTGATTATTAGCACACGCCACACTTAGATGGAACTATGAATGTTAGTACGTACCCCACCTAGACGTAATCATAAACACTAGCCGGCGTCGTATCTAGATAGGTTTAAAATGTCAGCATGTGCCACACTTGCATACAATTGTGATTGTTAGCATTTTCCCAATTAACCAATCCACTAATGGTTTCATCCCTCTGCATATACCTGTCAAACTCTAACCAAACACAACCACAAGCCTATAACACAACAATCCGTACAAACTTCACTACACTGTAACAACAAAACAAACCACACATAGACTCGCACAACAGCACACGACGACTATCGACCGGAAAACATCCCAAGCCCAGCCAACGGGATTGTGACGAATCCCAGGGTATTGTCACTGCTTCCATGGAGGAAGCCCCTTTCCATGAGGCCAGGCAGGTAAGGTCGCTACCCATTAGTCCCCCTCGCTGTATTCCCTCCTTCATTTCTGTCCCCTCCTTCCTTTCACCCCACTCCGTACCCTAGGGTACCCCACACCTCTATGTAGAGATGAGGAAACCAAGTCCCAAGAGAATACTGGGACGAAGAAGAGTGATACTGAACTCTATCATAATGATCATCATTTCAGTACTGTGAAGAAGCAGAATGGTGGAGCAATAAGGTATTCTTATAGGAACCAGAATATGCAGTCTAGTTGCAGGAGACTGCCTATTGGTTACCAGGACTACAGATTAAAGGAAGGACTAAGCCATTCGTCGAGCCTGCCTGGAGGAACCAAGAGTGAAGTTTGAATGCAGCAGAGAGAGAGAGAGACACACAGGAAGAAGCTGCAGACCATGATGATGGTGGAATCTCCGTCTCTAAAGGTGTTGCCAAGAACCAGCAGACCACGAGAAAGCAGAAAAGAACCAAGTACGTGGAAGACTTGAGATACCTCCTGGAGGGAAGCTGCGCAGGCCATCTCGCTGGAGGCGAAGAAGAGATGCATAAGACAGCGGCAGCTGAGAGAAAAAGATCTGAAGGCTGTCCAGAGAGTCGAAGGAGCCAGAGCAGGGCGCCATGCAGCAGGAGCCCCCAAAAACAAATAACGGGTGCTGCATGGGTGCATGAGAGGGGCTGAGAACCGAACAAGGGGAAGCTAAGGAGGGTCGGGGACCCGATATGAACTAAAGCTGATAATACATGGGTCAAGGACCCGCAGAGAAATATAAGGACAGTTATATGCTGCATCAGTGGACACTTGGCAAGAGAGTAAACCAAATGTCCTCGAGGGCTACTACAAAGGGGTCCGGTACCCAGGTGAACCACAGAGGCAAACCCAAAACAAACAGGTCAAAGACTCAAAAGAAATACAAGGGCAATGAAAAGCAAAAAGGAACTTTACAGAACATCCTATGAGGAACAGTACCTGGCAGGAGAGCACACCAGGTCTTTTCAGTTGGACATCGAATGAGAGTTAAGGGTAGAGAACCCGCAAGAGGAACACACCACAGTCTGGGGTTGGGCAAGGCTCACAAGAGCAAGGCAAATGGGTCAGGGAACCATAATAGAGGAAGAGACATTTTTAAGGGGCTGATGCCCAGAGCAAGTCGGGAAGAGCCCGACAGAATATAAAGGGGTCTGTGACCCACACAGAAGAGTAAGGAAGAGTCAGGGAGCACCAGAGACAACCCAGAAGGATCTGGGATGCATGTGAAAGAGTACAAGAAGTTGAAACAAGGGGTTGAAGAGCCACTTCTAAAGGAAGAGACATTTGCTGGAATTCTGAATTCGATAGTCAAGTCTGGCAGGATAGTGTACCAGACTTGGTGCTACAGTTTTGAATTGAAGACAAGAACAAGGGGAAGAGACTCCTCCATTTGATACGTAGGAACTATTCTTAAAGAGTCACTCGTGTTTTCACACCACAAACTGAACTTTTTTCAGGGGCTGTATCCAGAACGAGGGAAGCCTCCCGCTGGATCAAGAAGATGTCCAGTTTTCCTTAGCTAGTTTAGAGAAAGGGACGGAAATAGGTTTCGACACAAGACGGTGGACATTTTATTTTACAAGACATCCTGACCGAGTACTTAGTGTTTTTGTTGAGGTAGGGCATCCCCTCATAGAAATGGGGCAAGATAGGTTTCTCCTTTTCTTTACTTTTATAATAGTATTTGCTAACAAGCATTCCACCACTGTGTCAGACTTTTACTTCTGCACCCTTAGAATAGCCACCTGCCACCTGGTGCTTTCTCTGTTTCTTTCTTTCGTCTGTGTGAAGACTTCACCAGTGGAGTGTCAGTCTGTCCTTTCTGTTTGACTTGTATTCTGTATTCTTTGCATGGTTTTCTTTGTCTCAGTAGAACACAGGTTTTCCTTCACAGGTACAATTCAAGTATTTGAACTACAATAATAAATTCTGATTTGTTCTTCATGTCTTTCTTCAGGAGATGTCCTTAAAGGTGTTTTAGTGATATGTAGCTCAGAGAGTTACACACAAGAACCAGAGTCCTTGTCCCCAGACGGATTCTCTCCCCCGGTCTCTACCCTTTCTATGGGCAATACCCCCTAGAAAGGGTATTGCGTACCGGGCTGTGACCCCTGAACTCAGAGGGAAAGGCTGCCCCTAGGGAAGACATAGCAGAATCCTGCGATACATCACAACGGGATGGAAAGTCTCCCTGCACGGGTAAATGCAGCATCCTCTAGTGTGATTGCCACATTTTTGGTGTTGACTCTTTGCTGGTGTCTCATATTCAAGACGAGTATGGTCCGTCTACAGTATCAGAGACTGTAGCACCCCATATGCAGGATAAATACCCTAAATTAACCCCTCCAGTGCAGGCAGAAAACATAGCTGTCTGGCACAAGCTAGCATAAGTTGTTGAAATTCTCAGCATCTCGCCAGCAAGTGTCAAAGTAGGGTGTTTTACAGATGCTGAGGGGGTGGGGGGGTCAGTGACAGACAAAAGGGCATGTTTGTTGACAGCAAGTGTACAGAGGGTGACTATTTTTAAAACAGAACCATGAGGGGGTGGGCGCGCCTGAGAGCCCGACCAAGATGGCCGCAGGGGGAACGAGCTCCGAATGTGGCGAGCAATAATCTTTGAATAATTCCCATGTATCAGTATCGGTTTTTGGCAGGATTGGCCTCAGGCTGTGTATAAGAATGTGGGGGCAACACCAGTATAAAATGGTGGGACTGTAGCTGCCTCTCAATGCTGCAAAGTGAGAGGCGCTGGATGCCTGGAGGTGGCTAGGAGTGACTGGGACTCCAAGGAGAAGACTGAAAAATAATGCGATTCAATGAACTTTAACACAAACTGCAAATGAGGCGGGGAGGTCCTCTTGCTTCTACCCCACTGGCCGACCAACAATTTGACTTTGTGGCACAGAGATGAAGCTGCCTGGTATATGAGTATGGGGCCCGCCTGACCCAGCCATTGCCTACATGCGTGCAGAGAATCTGCAAATGCAGGAGCATATTTTGCTGCTGGGACGCCGAATGCAGGGTTGAGACCTGCATGTCCCGGTCAGTGCCCTGGGGTTTTTAACTGAGTGAGCATGCAACATAGCGGGGAAATCAAGCATTGCATCAAACAATGCCCCATCCAATGAGAACAGCACTGGATGACCTATTACGCGGGAGAACGCACATCAACAGTGGAGAAGGGAGTGCCGTGGGACTGATAGCGGGCCCTGTCAGAGGCTCCAAGGCACCATGGAGGAGGGAGCCTGTCATGTGTGGTGAGGAGCAGGGTAAGAGTTTGCTGCAGGTACCCATATTATATAATTACTCTTCCTGCTCCTGTCGTGTACCGGACGCATGCCACAAAACACTTCCCACGGTCCCCAACATGCTTCCTAGCAGGCAATCAAGAGGCCTCTGAAACCCCACTGCCTTCTGTGCCCAGGTGTGCCCGGTCCCCGATTGTGACCATACTATGCACGCCTGACATGCAGCCCCATGATTTCCATGGCACCAAATTGAGGTACAGAAGATGTCATTGCAGGGCTGGGCTCTCACTGCGATAGCAACCATCTACAGCCTCTGAGACTGTAATTAGTGTACTTGACTGGTCTGGACCCAGAGGAGGCGCCCAGGGGGGCCATATGCCATGTACTTTTGGCATATCATTCCAGCCATAATCCTTTGAATCTGGTGGGTATAGCTCAATATCTGATGCCAGGTATATGGCGCTTCTACCACTTCCTTGGAGACATCATTAGCTGCACACCACCACCCCCACTACACAATGCTGACAGTACAATATTAACGGGTGCAGTGAAGGCAAGATGACGCATACGCTGAGCACGCTGTCTGAGGGTGGACCGGCCCATTGCACCACAGATCAGGAGCGTAACAAACTACAGCTCTTTTACACTACTGGCATTGTGGACACAGGGGTGTGCAACATACACCAGGTGTACCTGATTTTGATTGCAGAGAATACAGCAACCCCATCAACACTCTGCTTCATAGATCGGCCAGACAGCCCATAAAAATCGATATTCAGACGCAATTGCAAGCAATCCTGGGTGAAATGAAGCTTATTGGCTAGCGAATGCAGGAGACCAATGCTACAGTCCAGGATATATAGGAGATTCAGGATGTTAACACATGATGAAGGCCCAGGATGACAGCATTGCAGACAATGAACAACGGATTAGAGCGCTCGAAGATAACTATGAAACGGAAAATACGGATCTCGACGCGCTTATCAGAGAGGTGCAATGTCTGGGGGCCAAGATGGAGGATCAGCAGAACAGATCCAGGTGCAACAACCTTTGTCTTGTCGACCTGCCAGAAAATGCTGAGGGGAGTGAACTGGAGAGCTTTATCTATGGTCTTCTACAGGACATATGACATCTGTAGA
Source organism: Ambystoma mexicanum (assembly GCF_040938575.1). NCBI lineage: Eukaryota > Metazoa > Chordata > Amphibia > Caudata > Ambystomatidae > Ambystoma > Ambystoma mexicanum. The sequence goes on from NC_090934.1 coordinate 1,181,132,659, forward strand.
ACACCCAAACTTACATCATTGAGAGAGTTCACAGGGCCCCCTTCCCCGAGCCTCACCAGGCGAGCACCCACGTACCATCACCATGCACCTGTTGAACTTTCCAGCATAAACTGGTCATACTCGAGGCCTAACGGGAGGCTGTGACCATTCGAGTGGAGAACACCACAATATGCATATTCAATGACTATTCCCTTGAAGTGCCCAAATGCAGGAAGGCCTTCAACCCGCTATTTGAGTCATTGAAAGGATCGGAACATAAACACTGTCTCAAATTCCTATCAGTATGGTCCATCCAAGTGAAATGCCGATGGCACTCATTGGAAGACCCCGAGGAAGCATGGCGCTTCTTAAAACTGAGAGATGTGATCACCAAGTAATATACCACTCTACAACAGCAAACATCATCTTGGGAAGAATGGAAGAAGGCGGGCAGCAAGCTCTGAGGACTGGGTCGACAGCAAGAGGATCCAGTGCAATAATGCTAGTGGACTGCTCAATAGCAGTATGTGCTCCTTCACTCGGATACTAAGTGTCCCCAAGCCTGAACATGTTGTTGAACACTTTGGCCCGGCAAACACATGAAGTTGAAGCAATACCGCCCTTTGGCCGCTGGTGATGGACAATGTAATACCGAACTGCAGGCCGAATCACTGAAATTACTAATACTGGTCCGCTGTGAAGGGCTGCTATGATGGGGCTCATCACTCGGGGGTAACTTCTGGTCCCTACTTGTCTGTTGCGGGGCTATGGCACTGCTCGGGTACCATGGCTGACATTCTCGTCCCAGGAGTGCAAGCATGCAGGGATACAGGCGGCGGCAATGAGGTAGCCCCTGTCTGCTAGCTTGCATTGGCTCTTTTGCCTTCAGAGTTGCATTGGAGTCATGTTCTTAGATGCCAATGTTTTGCTTTTTGGTTGGTTTTGCGGGGGATGTTTGGGTAATGGGAGGGAAACACTTGCCAAGATACACCCATGCTAAGCCCTCGCATCACAAGGCCGTGGGTTTGAGTGACGCAGGTGTGCAGGAGATGCTGCCCGACAATACGTAGCATGCAACGCTACGTCCATGCTTCCAAGCCTTTAAGAACCGAGGATCGGACCCTCTGCGGCAAAGCCCTCGGAGGACAAGGCCGAGGTGTTGATCAACGCAGGTGTTTGGCAGCCATGGGGCAGCCATGCAGATTGTGAGCACAGACCACTTCTCCCTCCATTCTGCGTCCACAAGGTAGGAAGGTGTGGGGAGGTAGAGTAGCATTGGTACACTCCACGCAACTCCCTGACCATGTGCATCTGTCCCATTCTCCCTCTTGCATATGCATTGTTCCCCCTGCAATTGTTCCACGCTTACCCCATCTGCGCATCCACCTTTCTCCCCTTCCCACGCTCGCTCCCATTGCAACTTAGGCCCTGCCTCCCTGCCTGGCGTGACACATGCGTTTCCTCGCAATTTAGGCCCGGTCCCCCGGTCTTGGAAACTGCATCCCCTCGTAACCTGTCCCTGCATCCTTCACAGTACTGATCTTGCGCAACTGTCTTCTATCCCCTGGCCTAGAGCATCCCTCTCTGCGTGGCTCCCCACATAACCTGTCACCTCTCCCCCTACCTAGCGCATTCCTCTCAGCACTGCTCCCATGCAACTTCCCCACTCCCCTGGCCTCGTGCATCCCTCTCTGCATTGCTCCACATGCAACTTGTCCCCGCTGCCCAGGCCTTGCGCATCCTCCTCAGCACTGCTCCCACGCTACTTCCCCACTCCCCTGGCCTAGCGCATCCCGCTCTGTGTTGCTCCACATGCCACTTGTCCCTGCTCCCGCGGCCTTGCGCATCCTTCTCAGCATTGCTCCCCGTGCATCCCAGACCAGTTTCCCTCCTCTGCTCCCACGTCCTGAGCATTGTTCCCTGCCTGTGTCTCGAATCCTGCACCCTTACGTTCCGTGACCTTTGTATTGTCATTCCACTGCATTGTATTCACTACTCTATTGTCATTCCACTGCACTGCCTGCATTTCCTCTTCCTTCCAGGTCTCTGTGGACTACCAGTGTTTGAGTTTTTTGTTTTTTTTCGGTTACTTTTGTATTGTATGCATGCTGCATCACTTGCATTTCTCTTCTTTCCCTCTAGGGCCCCTTTGACTTCAGCTTTGTATTCTGTACTGTACTTGCCTTCTCACGCCTTTGAGTTCCATTGTAGTGTACTTTTGTTATTTGCACTGTTTTCTCCACTCGCGCTAGGACCCTGCAAGGCTCTAGTGTTCTTGTTCTGTGGTGTACTTACCTGTGGCCCCTCTGTTTTAGTGGACCCCCCACATGTGCCTCCCTCCTGTTTGCCCAAGCGTGTGTCCCCCCTCTTGCTTGGGCTGCCCCCCATACTCGCCGCCCTGCACCCTCTATGGTGCTCTGTCTCCCCCATCTTCTCTAACTGCTATTTTATTGACTATCCTATCCCTCCCACTAGGTCTGGTAGGAAGAAGCTCAAAAGGGACATCCTGGTCTCCAACCCAGGCCTCCCTATCACTGATACCTACACCAGTGCTTCCTCCAGACAGACCCTTACCAGTGTCCTCTTTGTCTTTCCTCTCTCCAGGCCTATGGACTCCCCATATGGTCTCTGTTCTCTCTCCTTTTTTCTCCTCTCCCATTGATGGTGGCACCCGATGGGAGGCCCTTCTGGCCCCCTTCTACTCCTCTAAAACCATCATTAATGTTCGCTTAAATTGTACCGTCTTGGTCCAAGGCCCTCAGGCCAATCTCCTCCTTTTCAATAGACAGTTCCCGCATCTTATCAACTTCCTTTCTACTCCTGCTTCTCCTATCTATCCCTCTGTGGCTCCTCTGCCACCTCCTTCCAACGCCACCTCTCTGGCACCCTCTGCCTCTTCTCTAGCTGCTCTGCCTTCTCCCCCCTGCCACCTCTCTGTCACCTTCCCCTGCTTCTCTGGCTGCTCTGCCTTCTCCTCCCTCTGCTACCTCTCCGGCACTCTCCTCTTCCTCTCTGACTACCCTGCCATCTCCTCCTTCCTCCTCTGCCCATTCTTGGGCACCTCTAATACTTGTGCAGGGCGTATTTCATGTCTGTACCCCACCGCAGAAGTCTTGGAAAGGTGGGAATCTGTTCCACGTTGCTATTATTAACTCTTGCTCTGCTGTCAAACACTCCTCTGACATCTGCCGTCTCCTGGAAGAGCTTAATTTGGATGTACTCTGTCTCACCGAGACTTGGTTCACTGCCAGCTCTGTCACAAGTTTTGACACGCTCCTCCCTGATGGCTACAAGATCAACTCCGTACCTAGAACCAACCACCCTGGCGGGGCAGTAGCCCTGATCTTCCCGGAGTGGATCCCTGCTTCTATCATTCCTATGCAGGCCTACTCCTCCTTTGAATGCCTGGTCTGCAAGCTCTCTATCTCTTCTGTCCTCTCTCTTACTGTGGCCACCATCTACAGGCCCCTGGGCCCGGTCGCCCTCTTCCTCTCAGAGTGGGCTGACCTCTCCTTCTCCCTCCTTGCCTCTACCTCTCAACTTCTCCTCAGAGACCTTAACATCCACTTGGATGCTACTAAGCCCCTCCTCAGGGCTCTTGCGCAACCTTTGTGACTCTTTCTCTCTCTCTCTATTCTACCCTCTGGCCCGACTCACTCTGCAGGGCACACCCTGGATGTTCTGATCTCAGCAGACCTCCCCCTCTCCAAGCCCCTCACCACTCCTCTCTCTTGGACTGACCACTTTCTTCTTTCCTCTCACCTGTCGCTCTATGCCTCTTAGGTTAAGCCGACCCCAGCAGTTCCACCTTCTCAGTAATCCCACCCATGAAGCGTGTGTCAGTGGAGGCTTTCGCCGCAATTTTCTCTCCTCCTCCTACACCTTTGACTGACTCACACTCTGACACAGCTCTTTCAAACCTTCGTCTCTCTATCTCTAACACTCTTGATGTCCTTGCCCCTGTCATGAGGATCCGTTTGAAGCCTGCATCCAAGTGCAACTCTTGGTACGATTCTGACCTCACCATCCTTAAGCGCAAGTGTAGGGTGGCTGAGAGGAAGTGGAGGGCATCAAGCACATCCTGACATACTGACATACTGACAATACAGACTCTGTCCTTTCTAAGAAGAGAGCCTACATCCAAGCCCACGTCTCGGTGCCTCTAACAACTCTGCTGAGCTGCCTAATCCTGCTGTAGTGTCTACCTGTCAGGTTCCCTCCAAGGCCCTTTGCATGGTTTGGCCATCTCATTTTACCACTAAAACTCAGGATATACTACCAACTCTCTCTTCCTCTACCTCTTCTTCCTCTTCCTCCACCACTCCAGGCCCCCCTCCGGCCGTTTCTCCTCTTCCTTTCTCCTCCTTCCCCCCCTGTTCACTCCCGACAATGTTTATAGACAAGTCTGATCTATGAAAGTCTCATCAAAGCATTGTATGATATGATATATTATTTGTATCATGCTCATACACAAGTGTTTCAGAGCATGACCAAGCAAAAGCGAGGGGAACAGGGGAGAACACAACAGCGATCTTACTAGGCCCAGTGACATTGAGAATGTGCAAGTGCATGGGAACGGGATAGGGAAAAGTGCATGGAAGGGGGAGAGTAGAGAGTGCGTACAAGAGGAGACAGAGATAAATAACAATAAATAAAAACAAATAGATAATAGAGGCAATAAACAGTGGTAGTGCAGCCAGCAAGTGGCAAGCGCTGTGTTTACGGCAGCAGACTGGGTAAGTCTGATAAGTGCAGAAAAAGAAGAACATGAGGGAGTGGGGTACTGTATGGGTACAGATACAATCCTCAGTGCAGGGGGTGGCCAGGAGGCAGTGCAGGAGGGTGGCAGGGTAAGCAGGCACCTGGGCCCAGGGGTCAGAGGGTGGCCAGGTGCACAGTGCCAAGAGAGAGCAAATCAGCAGGGGAGAGGGGGAACGAAGGCAGAGGAAAAGAGGAAGGTCTTGAGGTGCTTCTGGAACCGGAGCTGGTTCTCCTCAAGTTTTAGAGTGGCAGGAAGGCTATTCCAGAGGGAGGCCCCAGCTGAAGACAGAGATCTACCCCCAGCTCGTTTCTTTGAAAAATGACTGCCATGAGGGAGTTGGAGGTGGAGGAGCGATGAGCTCAGGAGGGGAGGTATTTGCGGAGGGATAGCTGAAGGTATTTCGGACCCAGGCCCCAGAAAGCCTTGTGGACAATGCAGAGGGTTTTGAATTTAATCCTTGCATCCACTGGGAGCCAATGGAGAGATTTCTGAGCTGGAGAGACACAATCCCAGGGCTTGAGGCCAAGGACAAGTCTTGCAGTCCTGTTCTGGATTAGTTGCAGAGGGCCGAGAGTAGAGGCAGGTAGATTTAGAAAGAGGCTGTTACAATAGTCCAACCAAAAGAGAACCAGGACTTGGGAGACAGTGAGCTTCTGGGAAAAGGAGAGAAAAGGCAGAGTACCTCTGAGGAGGTGCAGTAGGAAGTTTGACTTTTTAGAGACCTCAGAGATGTGGGCAGAGAAGGAAAGTGTGGAGTCAAAGATGACCCTGAGGTTCTTAGCCTCGCAGGTGGGGGTAGGAGGAGGGCAAGGGAGGCCGGCCAGAGAGTGAGGGGAAAGGATGGTGAAGGTGTGCCGATGAGGAGGATGTCTATCTTGGTGGCGTTCAGACAAAGATCATTGGACGGCACACCAATCTTGAATGGCAGTTAGGCAATCAGAGATGAAAGAGGGAGAGGAGGTGGCCAAGGGAAGCCTGAAAATGAGTTGTCGTGAGCGTAGCACTGGCAATTTTTCGACCCGAATATGGCAATGCAGTGGGTGAGAGTTGCCGGATATTGGTTGAAAAGCCAGGGCAAGAGGTTAGACCCCTGGGGAACACCACAAGTAGAGAGGAAGATAGATGCTAGGAAGGACCCAAGTTGGACTTGGGAGGGTCAATCAGAGAGGAAAGAGGTCAGCCAGGCCAGAGCCTGATCAGTGATACCAGGTTGTCTCGGAGATGGTTGAGCAGGATGGTATGATTGACTGTGTCGAAGGCAGAAGAGAGATCAAGTAGGATGAGGACAGAGGGAATGTTACAGTCAAGGCGTGTCCTCTCCTCTCCTCCAGAACTGTTAAAAACCACATTGACACCCTTGCTCCAGCCCTGGCCGATTTCCGCAATCACTCTTTTGCCACTGGAACCTTCCCCTCCCCCCTTAGGCACCCCTTGTGTACCCCCTTCTTGGGAAGCCCTCTGCCGATCCTCCCTGTCCAGCAAACTATTGCCCGATCTCCATCACTGCTTTCCCGGGCAAACTCCTGTAAAAGCTGGCCATCTCACACCTCAATCTACACACTGAATCTGTTGGTTGTCTTCATGATCACCAGTCTGGCTCTCCTGAACACCTGCGAAGACTTTCTCTCCAATCCTGACTCTAACCTTCCTTCTGTCCTCATTCTCCTTGATCTATCCTCTGCTTTCGACACAATCAACCATGCCATCTTGCTCAATCATCTCCGTGACAAACCCGGGTATCTATGTTCAGGCCCTTGCCTGGTTGACCTCCTTTCTCACTGATCGACCCTCCCAGGTCCAACTTGGGCCTTTCCTCTCTTCTATCTCTCTCTCTACTTGTGGTGTTCCCCCAATGGTCTAACCTCTCTCCCCGGCTCTTTTACCACTACCTGGCACCTCCGGCCCACTGCATCTCTACCTTCTGTTAGAACTTTCAGAGTTATACAGATGACACCTAGCTCTCCTTCAGGCTCCCCTCGGCCTCTTCTTCTCTTTCTCTCATACCAGACTGTTTGCAATTCAGGAAGGGTGTGCCTCCAAAGATCTCTTCCTTAATGCCAGTAAGACTGAGATCCTCCTCATTGGGGCTCATGCTCCCGCCTTCCCTCTCTCACTCTCGCCACCCACCCTGGACCCACCTGCTCCCACCTGTGAGGAGAAGAACCTTGGGGTCATCTTCGACTCCACCCTCTTCTTCTCTGCTGACATCTGACATCTCTAAGAAGTCACACTATCAGCTGCAACTCCTCAGAGGCATTCTTCCTTTTCTCACACCACCCCAGTCCCCCCTCCCCGAATCTCAGTGTCTCCAGAGCCCTGGTCCTCTCTAGGTTGGACTACTGCAACAGCCTCTTTCTAAATCTGCCTGCGACTACTCTTCGCCCTTTACAACTTATCCAGAACAGGACTGCAAGACTTGTCCTTGGCCTCAAGACCACCTGCATTGGCCAAAAGGCTTTCTGGGGCCGGGGATCACATTACCTCCAACTTTCTCTTGCTAAACATCTTCCTTTTATAGCCCTCTGCTCATCCACCTCTAACTCTCTGAGGTTCAGACGCTTCTTCAGGCAGAGAGTGGGTGGTAGATCTCTGTCCTCCGCTGGGGCCTCCCTCTGGAACAGCCTCCCTGCCTCTCTCAAACTTGAGCAGGACCACCTAAGGTTCTGTAAGTAACTCAAGACCTTCCTTTTCACTTCTGCTTACTCTCTCCCCTGCTGATGTCCCCGTCTGCTGTGCATACTGGTTACCTGGCCACCCACTGAATTTACGGGACCAGGCTCCTGCATGACCAGTTGCCCTTGCACAGCCTTCGGACCTCCCCACCACACCACTTAACGGACTGTATCTGCAACCCTACAGCCCCCTGACTCTGCACTTCAAAGTTACTTTGCACTCTCACCTGCCCAGCTCCCGGCAGCACTTACGAATTACTTTGCACTGTCCCCTCCTGCATGCCCTGGCACTTCTCCCCCTCCTGTCCTCCCCCTGCACTTGCGTGATCTGAACGACACAAGGCCTAGTAAGATTGTTGTTTTTGTCCTCCTCTGTCCTCTCTTCTTTGTCTTTTCGCGCCTAGAAACACTTGTGTCCAGATGTGTTATAAATGACTCATATCATACATGATATACAAGCTTGCACATGCCCTTGGTTGGGGATTGCACATGATTCCTCACATGGGAAGAGGGGTGTATTGCTCCTGATGCACCAGAGGGTCCCTATTAAAATACTCACTACAGAAACTGACAAGGAGGGCGATGTATTCTTTCACACAGTCTACTCCATAGTCGGCTTATCACCCTCATAAACATTTACGGCCCCACGGCAGACACACCACGGTTTTCTATCAATGTTTTGGCTACATGCGCACCACTAATGGGGTGCCTTGAACATAGCGTTACAGCCCGAGATCGCCCGACATAACCTTGCATACTCCGGTAATGGACTTGCCCTGAAAAAAGAGCGGACGCTCAGGACCCTGGTGTCGGACCTACAACTGGTGGCCATGTGGAGACACCTACATACATACACTCTAGGACCACACATTCTACTCTAACCATCACCAGAGCTACTGTAGGCTGGATTATTGGCTATTGCCCAGCACTATGCTACAAATGGTAGAATCTTGTTCAATTCTCCCCATGACCATTTATGATCATGCCCTGGTCCTTATGCATTTTACCATCCCAGATTCCCCACTCAAAGCTCCCACCTGGAGACTGAACCTAATGGCGCTGCATTACCCTGATTTGGTAGAGTCACTGGTGCAAGACTTGGGCAGGTTTTGGCAGGATAACCTAGTAGAAGGATTCAAAGGTTTCAGGTGTTGACTCTTTTAAGGATTTAATTAGAGGGAAATTTATCTTACATTGGGAATATAGAAGGAAATCTTGGTCCGCGAGGGAATCTCAACTTATGGCAGAGCTCACAGTGGCTGACCACACGCACAAAGCCAATGGGCACACCCAGACATGCGGCAAGATAGTAAAACTCTGATCAGAAATCATGCGTATCACTACGGCTAGGACCCAGAAGGACTTCTCCAAATGGGCGGTGGATCTGTATGCAGCAGGGGACAGGCCCCTTCACATGCTCGCTATAGCCCTTAAGGAGAAACAGCAGAGTCAGTTTATTTGCATCCATTAGGAGCGCCAACAGCAGGCTGCTCACTGGGGACCGAGCCATTAACAAATGATTCGCTGAGTACTATAGAGATCTCTATGCTGCCCCGCCGTTCACGGCGTTCCATAGTGACACTAATCTGCGAACACTTGGCCCTGCTGACCTTGGTCTCTTAAATGCTCCATTAGAGGGTGAGGAGTTCATAAGGGCCATACGTGGACTGTGTAAAGCCGCTGGACCGGACGGTGGAGTTTTTGATGGAGTGTGCTACAGATGGTTCGGGCTGAGGGTTGATGCAGTGCGTGTTGGATTTGAAGAGGACTGCTTTTATTGTTTGCCTTGGCTATGGTGTTTAGGTAGTAGTTGGCCTTGGCAGTGTTGATCATTCGCATGCATGTAGCAGAGAGTTACTTGAGCAGGTTGTTTTCTGATAAGTTTGTGGTGGTCGATTTCTTGAGTGTACCAGGGTCCTGAATGTTCAGGCTTTAGGGTGCGCCATATCACTCGGGCATGGTGGTTGATGTTGCTTGTGAGGGTGGTGTTGAGTTCTTGAAGAAGCAAGTTTCAGTCCTTGTTCGTTAGAGGTACACCAGCCCATGTGCGGTGGAGTTTGGTGAGGTCTTCTGTGGGAACCTTCACTGGGAAGTTCTTGATGGATCTGAAAGCTTGATTGCTTGGTTTCCAATGGGTTTGCTTGAGAGGTGTGATGTGACTAATCTCAAAGGGGATTGCCAGGTGGTCCGACCAGTCGAGAGGAATAGGAGAGCTGTGATAAAGGGTGGGCATTGTGGTGATGATGAGGTTGAGGAGATCACCTTTCCTGTGATGTGATTTGGCATTTATAACGCGCCTGTACACAAGTCTTTCTAGGCGTGACAAGACAAGGATGGGGAAACAAGGGAGGACAAAACAATGATCTTACTAGGCCTTGTGCCATTCAGATCGTGCAAGTGCAGGGAAGAGAGAAGGGGAGAAGTGGCAAGGGGGAGCAGAAGGGGGAAGTGCACTTAACTTACAAGTGCAGCCAGCGGGTGGCTCATAAGTGCAGAGAGAAGGGACTGTGGGGTTGCAGATAAAGACCCTTAAGTGCTTGGAGCCCAGAGGCAGTGCGAGGGCAACTGGACATGCAGAGGGTGACCAGTGCGTGGAGCAGTCGGGCGCATCAGCAGGGGAGAGGAAGAGAGAAAGCAGAAGCGAAAAGGAAGGTTTTGAGTTGCTTATGGAACCAAAGGTGGTTCTACTCAAGTTTGAGAGTGGCAGGAAGGCTGTTCTAGAGGGAGGCCCCAGCTGAGGAGATAGATCTGCCCCAACTCTCTGCTTGGAGAAGCACCTGACCCCCAGAGAGTTGGAGGTGGATGAGCGGAGAGCTCGAGAAGGAAGATGTTTTGGAAGAGAATGTTGGAGGTAGAGCAGTCCCAGGTCCCAGAAAGCCTTGTGGACAATGCAGAGGGTCTTGAAGTTGATCCTTGCAGCCATGGGGAGCCAGTGAACAGATTTCAGAGCTGGAGAGATACTATCCCTGGGCTTGAGGGCAAGGACAGGTCTTGCAGTGCTGTTCTGGTTAAGTTGTAAAGGTCGAAGAGTAGAAGCAGGAAGATTTAGAAAGAGGCTGTTGCAATAGTCCAGCCTAGAGAGGACCAGAGCTCTGGAGACAGTGAGCTTCTGGGGAAAGTGAGAAAAGGAAGAATGCCTCTGAGGAGGTGCAGCTGATAGTTTGACTTCTTAGAGACGTCCGAGATGTGAGGAGAGAAGGAGAGGGTGGAGTCGAACATGACACCAAGGTTCTTAGCCTCACAGGGAGGAGCAGGAAGAGGGTCCAGAGTGGGTGGCCAGAAAGACAGGAAAGGAGGGAGCGGGTGCCCCAATGAGGAGGATCTCAGTCTTACTGGCATTAAGGCAGAGATAATTGGTGGCACACCATTCCTGAATTGCGGCCAGACAGTCTGGTATGAGAGGAGAAGCATAGGTATCTCAGGGGAGCCTGAAAGAGAGCTGAGTCACTTGCATGACGTTGAAAATTGGAGCTGAGTAGTGATGGGGTGGGGAAGAACTGCAGGTGGTGGTTGAAGAGCCAAGGAGAGAGGTTAGACCCCACACTTAGAGAGCGAGAGATAGAAGCGAGGAAAGACCCAAGTTGGTCCTGAGAGGGTCTGTCTGTGAGAAAGGAGGTCAACCAGGCCAGGTCCTGATCAGTAATACCAAGGTTGTCGCAGAGAAGATTGAGCAGGATGGCATGGTTGACCGTGTCAAAAACAGAGGTTAGATTAAGGAGCATGAGGACAGAAGGGAGATTAGATTCAAGATTGGAGAGCAAGTCTTCACAGGTGTTCAGGAGAGCAGTTTCTGTGCACTGAAGCCAGACTGGTGGTCATGGAGGAAACCAGCAGATTCAGTATGTAGATTAAGCTGGGAGATGGCCAGCTTTTCCAAGAATTTGCAGAGGAAGGGAGTGATAGAGATCGGGCGATAGTTAGCCGGAGAGTAAGGATCGGCCGAGGGCTTCTTTGGGTGCACAAGAGGGTGCTTAAGGGGGAGGGGAAGTTCCAGTGGCAAAGGAGTGATTGCAGAAATCAGCCACGGCTGGAGCAAGGGTGTCGCTGTGGTCCTGGAATGTGCTGGATGAGCAGGGGAGAACCTGCTTTGATGAGACATTCATAGATCAAACTTGTCTAGAACATTGTCAAGGTTAAACAGGTGAAAGGAGGAGAAGAGGAAGCCTCAGACAGGCTAGGAGTGGTAGAGGAAGAGAGTGTTGACAGAATGTCCTGAGTTTTAATAGTGAAAATAGAGGCCAAGACGTGCAGAGGGCCTGGGAGGGAACAGGAAAGGTAGAGACTGCAGCAGGATTGGCCAGCTCCTTGCAGATTTTGAAAAGTTCGGCCAAGTTGTTAGATGCCGCAGAGATGCAGGCTTGGGTGAGTTGGTTCTTTCATGTGCTGTGTGAGGTTCAGTGGTGATCCTTCTTCATTGATTTGGTTGCTGAGTGGCCAGGGGTGTTGAAGTCGCTGAGGAAGATGTTGGCATGTGTGAGACATGTTGGTGACCAAGTCTGTGCAGTTTTCCATGAAGGAGGTGTTGGGCCTGGGTGGTATATAGATGAGATGAAAAGTGACACTGTCTGGTGGGGAGAGCGGGAAGTGGCAAGATGGGTTTTCAAAATAGCCAATGGTGGCAACATCCAGTTGGGTGCATGGCCATTATGGCGAGGCCTCTGCCGATCTCGTTTTGAGGTTCTTGTAGAATTCTGTAGCCGCTGGGGTTGAGGACATCTAGGATGTGGGTGGAGGTGGATGTCATCTAGGTCTCAGCAATGAGGATGCCATCCAAGTCATTTGGTGGTGATGAGGTTGGTGATGTCAGCAGCATGATTGATTGCTGAGTGAACATTGGCAAGCATCAAAATTTGTGTAATGGTGGATGATGGGGTCTATGGTAACATGGGTGAGGCTGCTGTGATGCAGTGTCCATGATGTAGCTAGTGAGGGGTGTGGTTGGCGGTGAGTGGTGATGTTAGCAATGGGCTGTTGTGTGAGAGTAGTGAAACATATTTATTTTAAATATAACACCAGCAACTTAATCCAGGAAATTCCAGTAGGAAGGTTAAAGTTCCTTCGTGCCAATTACTTGCCAGTGGTAGTGGTGGTAATTGCTGATCCAGTGGCAACGGCGGGTCTGGTGGTATGGTGGAGGATGTGTGTGTCAAGATGTCCTCATGCACGACTCTCCCAAATTTCACGTTTCCTACATCTCCCCATGGCAGGCCTTCATAAATGGTTCCAGCAGCATCTCTTGCACTCTTTTATGATATCGCTATGCTAGAAGCATGCCAATATCATACATCTGAAACAGGGGTACTTGGGGGAAACAGAAGAAGTAATTCCACTGCTTTCTAGAGTGGAGGAGTTGGGCACATGGCTCCAGTTGCAAGCACCTACAATTCTATACCATGCTTGTGCAAAGACACATGTATTACATCCTCGTCACTAGAAAGATAATACTAAGGTTAACCGATGTCTAAGGCTTATTTTGTCCTGTTCTGTAGTGGATCTAATATTTAAAATGGTTGATCATACCGAATGTAACAAATTACGTACATGTTGGTCAATTTTTTGATTGGTGGGGTCTAGCTACGGGTTAGCCCCCTGCCCCTAAAGAATTGCTTAAAACTCCTGTTCTGTAACAGATCTAACGTCAAAAATGGTTGATCAAACCAGATCTAACAGCGATCTAACAAAACAGATAATTTCTTGTAAAATATCATGAAAAGGGGGGGCTAACCGAGGTGAGGTACTTTTCTTTATAAGCAGATATGTTTTTGGAACTATATACTAAGATCCCCTGAACACCCTTCCTCCTGCACTGCGTTGGCTATGGGGAGGCCCGGCTACACTGGTGCATAACATATATTTCACATCACACATTTTGTTTGCTTTTTGGTTTACTCATGACAATTTCTTGTAATGCTGCTTTCCCTGATGCCAGTATCTAAGCCTCATGTCACTTCCTGTTACATAATTTTCTGTGATTTCACACTGATTCAATACGTGCTATGTTAAGTTGATTTATAACATGCAACTTTACCATTTTCATGTTCTCTAGGCACTCATGTTGCTCTTTAAGGAAACATGGGTAGGATTGTGTTACAGGCTTTTAGCAAAGTCCTGTCTGTGACGGGAGGATAGCTCAGGGGCAATGGTTTTTTCTTGGAAGCAAGACCTTGTAGAATCCCGGTATTGCACTTAGAAACTGGTCGCTAGTATTAAGCATGTTATAAAAGAACAAGTAGAACATTATTATTATTATTATAAAGCCCACCTTGGATGAAGAGGGGGACACAACTTAGGTTTAAACTGGGCTACCAAAAGGTCTTAGTATAGGTGGGATGAGGGCTGTAGTGAGGCACACAGAACTCCAAGCATACACTTAGTTCAAAGAAACCCTTACATAGTTGGAGTTAAATAAAAAAAAATGCATTTATTTATATACACTAATACTTGTAGCATTCAAGTAAGTTAAGTGCTATCACACAACAATATAATACAAGAACAGTTGCAATATTCACAGAGTTAGATACTTCAGAATCGCAATAAAGGTAGCAAATCACATAATCAAACCTCCTGAAACATATATGTCGGGTTACTAGAACTTTGTTAAGGTTTATAACTTTATCTTAGCCTATCTCATCCCAGTCTTAGGTGAGTCTCACAAAGTCAGAGGGGACACTAGGGAACCAGTGACCAAGGGCTGAGGAAGGCAAGGCAATAAAGTAGAGTACAATGTTCCAGAAGGCAGGATGTAGCACAGGTTTGCAGGTATATTTTCACAACAGCAAGGAAATTAGGGATTTCCTTCGCAGTAATGCCTCATGGACCAATGTCCTAAGGCAGAATAGAGCCCAATGGCTCATCTATCCCAATGGGTCTTCAAGCATGCCCTGGAGGGGTGCAGGGATTAGTTGAATGCAGCCCCCAGGAACAAAAGAAAAATGCAGCAAGCACCAGGTAAGTACCTATGAGAGGGACAGTAGTGAGACAGTAGCTTTTCAATGTAGAGTACAATATCATAGGACAGTCCCCAAGGTGAGGTGATGGCAGACCCTGGTTCGGGTTTCTTGGCCTTGGTGCCTGAAGAAGGAAAACCTTGGAGGGATCAAACAGTTACACTCTTGCAGTGGGATGCCAAGCAGACCTTCACGGTACTGGCTTGTTGGAGCCCTTCATAGGCATCAGGACAGTGGTGGTTGTCGCCCGGCAGACTTCTCTCCAGTTGTCCTTCCTCGACTTAGATGAAGGGACGTCTTTGAGCGAGAAAGTCACTGCAGCCCAGAAGGATGCCTAAAAGGTTTCAGTTGAAACCACATTTCACAAGATGATGCACGGCAAAATGGCACAGGTCCCACGGTAATGGGAGATTGCAGGCCTGGGGATCACAGCTCTTCGAGGGACGGCACAAAATGCAGATGGTGTTGAGACTGTTTAGGCCCACTGGTCCATGGGAGGAAGTAGTCTTCGGGAGATCTTCCTTATCGCTCGAATTCATGGTCGGGTCGGCCGCAGTGACTCAACGGCTCTGGAGGTCACTTGGAAGTTGCCAGGGATGTCCTTCTAGGAATTGCACTTTGGATTTTCAGTCCAGTGGTGAACTCTGTTTCTGCTCCAGGACCCTTGCCTTTTAGGCAGGGAAACTGGCTGAGGCCACCAATCTCCAGACATGCATTCATTCAAACCTGGGAGATTTGAATGAACCTCCCAGCGCAAACTGGTTTCAGGCAGGGAACACTGCAGGACAAAGACCAGGGGAGTTTCGGTCATCTTCCCCCACTTCCTGTCCTTTCAGGCACTCAGAGTCTTGGCAGGTATTCCAAGGGAAGTCTGCCGAAGACAAAAGACCCATCATCAAGACCTCACCCAAGCAGGCAGTCGGACCAAGTCATCTTCAGCTTAGCTATGCTAACCTTCTGGTATTAGGTGGTTTTAATGTTAAACCTAATGATCCCACTAACCTTGTGGCTAATTGCCTCACCTCAGTCATGGTGGACATGTCCAAAAAGACAACTTCAATGATCTTATAACCAAAGCTAAGTCTAGTACAAAGGAATTATTCAATATCATGAAAGAACTAGAAACTCCTGCTCCCGCTCCTGATACCTGTATCAAAGATACTGCATGGTGCACCAACATACAAAAGGCGTTCCAAGACAAAATCAGTCTACTATTAAACAAAATCCAAACAAAAAAAAAACTCATCGATACTACCAACCCTCAGGACCTGCCACCCCGTCCTACATTGAATATACCACAATTTAACTTCAGACCCCTCACGAGTAAAGAAGTGGAATCCATTATGCTTAAGCTCAAACACTCTAATTGCCAGGGTGAAACTTGTCCCGTGGCACTTATCAAAGAGGCAGCCAACAAACTGGCCCCATTCATCACCTCGTTTATAAATGCCTCCTTCAACACTTACACTGTACCCTACAACCTGAAAGACGCATGGGTACTCCCATTACTAAAAAAAAAAACAACCCTAGATCCTAATAACCCATCCAACTACAGACCTATCACTACGGTCCCATTCTTGCTAAAAATCTTGCACCGTGCAGCATATCTCCAGATACAACAGTATCTGGAGACAAATAACCTATTAGGACTAAGACAATCAGGCTTCAAACCTAAGCAGGGGACAGAGACAGTGCTTATCGACTTGAAAACTCAAATTCAGATCTTAAAAGACAAGGGCAAATCTGCCCTACTCCTACTACTTGAGCTATCTTTGATCTGGTGAACCATAAAATTCTGTGTAAACATCTGTCATCTGCCGAACACTTCTCAGACCAAGCAAATGCCTGGATTGAATCCTTCTTGAGCAACAAGTCCATGAGGGTCTTCGCTCCCTCTGCATCCGCCCCACAATCACCAGTGACTTGCGGGGTGCCACAGGGATCCTGCGTCTCCCCAACTCTCTACAATGTGTTCACTAAGCCTCTTTTTGATATACTTGATGATCTGGGTATCATATACCAACTATGCGGATGATATCCAGATACTCATACCTATCATTGGTGACCACATTGTAGACAGTAAGACACTTAATGAAGTCTACAGAACCATACAGATTTGGATGGCAAACCACAGTCTTTGTCTAAATGATGAAAAGACCGAACTGCTCCTCCTCGGACCCCCCTCCAAACTGAACAAGCTAGATGCCTTATTTACCTCCTTTAACATTTGACGGAAACATCATTAAGGTCGCAAAGTATGTAAAAACCCTAGGGATCTACATTGACCCAACACTCTCACTCACAAGACAAACCAAAGCCCTAGCATCTTCCACGGCCCATACATGTAAGCTCATCACGGCTTGCCGCCCCTACCTAACACAGACTAATTGTACTTCTGCAGCAAGAGCATTAGTCTTATCAAAACCGGATTATTGTAATGCGCTTTATTTGGGCACATCTCAACAGAATCTAAACAAACTACAAGTTATGCAAAATAACGCTGTTAGAGTGGCTTGTAATATTCCTAGAAAACACTTCTCATCTACCAGACAGTCTATAAAGTGGCTCAATATTAAGCAAAGGATTGATCTGAAATCACTCTCTCTTACTTACAAGTGTCGCTACAACCAGGCACGCACCTATATCTCCGACACATTCCTACGACACACTACAACACGACCTACTAGAACCGCACAAGCACACTACTTCTCTATTCCACGTTTCAACCTACAATGCGCAGGTGGAGTCCGCTTCCCTGTACTTGCTGCAACAAAATTGAATGCACTCCCCATCTCCATTAGAGAAGAACCCTCCTTCCCACCATTCCGTGTGAAGGTAAAAAAATGGCTCCGTGAGCAGGACATCAACCAGTCTTCTGCCTAAAACTGATCGATCACTATTCCTGCTACGTATCACTCTGTGTCTAGCCTCCGGCATTTTGTGCGTCATGCATACACCTGTTTTACTTTGGTTTGTGTAAACTGTAAATTTCTGCCCATACATCATGTATTTATGTGCCCTACCCATTGCTCATTTGTACTCTGTTAATTCTTGCCTGTGTAACTTGTAAGACTAGCGCCCAGTTGCCTCAGGGCTCGGCTGCACTTTACAAATCAATAAATACAAATACAAATTGCCCTCCCTCAGCTGGTTACTGGCACCACCCATAGGTTAGGCAACACGTTGAACGTGATTTTCGCTTCTGAGTTTTCTATTACAGTGTCTTCCCCCCTTCCAGTCTCATAGACTGATCATTTTCTGGTCCCTTTTGCATGAGACTTCCCCCCGGACAGCCCCAGTTAAAACATTTGTACCTGCAGCCCGTCGTAATTGGCGCACTATTTATTTCCCCAGCTGACACCGCAGCACAGTCGATCGCTGCGTGTAAAGGCCAACCCACTTTGGACCTGATTCTATCTCGCAGGTGTGCCTTTGCAGTGCTGATTGTTGGGAGTCTGTGAGGACCACCAGAAGCGATGCCCGTAAGCCCCCAGCACCCACAGACTGACACTGACACGTATGCACTGCTCGGGCTTCCCGGTTGCACTGGCGCGGCCAGGAACGCCCCCTTTATTTATAATGCCAGCGGCGGCGTGCAACGTCACGCCACTGTGTGCGCGTCCCTTAAGGGGGCAGCACCACACTCCTCCTTTTCCATGAGGACAAACAACAATGCTTCACTAGTTTATAAAAACAACAAAACAACACCACAACATTAACATCAAACCCCCACACACCCCTTTATTCACAACCACCCTGGATCCCCCTAACTAACACTGGAGGCCCACGGGCCAATTATGAAACATGTCCCAACACGTAATCGCTGAGGTAAGTGGGTTTCCTTCACCCAGCCCTCAGGGGGTACCACCCGCTTACCTCCGGCACGGGCTGGGCAGTCCATCCTGTGGTACTCCCCGGGCTGGGGACGCGGGCATGGGGGAGTGGCCTCCACCCTCGTCTGGCACTTCCATCTGGTCCGGTTCAAGGGGAGGCTCATTTCTGGGGTCCCCTAGCTTCTTAAAGAAGTTCACATTCTGGGTGACGGCCGCCCTCCCGTCCGAGGCCATCACCATGGACCCCTTGACGGCCACCACATCAAGTGGCTCGGGTTCATTGGGGAGAGAGAGCTTTTCATGGGGATGCCTGTTCCTAATTAGCACCTCATCTCCCGGATCCAGTCGTTGCGGTCGGAGTCCTCTCCTGGCGTTCTCCTGTTCCGTCCACAGCCAGCGATCCATCTCCACCTGCTGATCATCAATCACCCCGGGCTCCTTCTCCCCCACTTCGGGCAGGAGCCCCCGGGGGCACCTTCTGAACATGGCCTCGGCCGGCGCCACTCCCGTGGATGCATGGGGTGCGATACACTCGCAAAAACTGGTAAAAGCCCTCTGCAGGCACTGCCCCTGGCCTTGCGCCATCCAGAAGGTTTTGTTCAATGTCCTCATCAGCCTCACCGTTTGCCCGTTGCCAGAGGGGGGTGATCTTCCTATGTTGGATCCTGTGCCCCTCCATCAGCTCAGAGAAGCGCTCGCTTTGAAACGGCGCCCCGTTGTCTGAGCACAGGGTGTGGGGGAAACCGTGGGCAGCAAACACTTTCTAGATCGCCACCACCACGTGCTGAAACGCCACCGAGTCCACAAACTCGACCTCTGGGTAGCGAGAGTACTCGTCCACGATCACCAGGAAGTGGGTGCCTACCATGGTGGAGCCAAAGTCTGCATGCACCTCTTCCCAGGGCCGCATCCCCCAGGGCATTGCTTCGATTGCCGGCTCTCTTTGTAAGGGGGACGCCACCTGGCACCAGACACAGGCAGCAACAAAGTCATCGACCTTCCGCTCCAAGTCCGGGAACCACACCTTGAGGCGTAGCCGAGCCTTGGTCTTAGCGGCTCCTTGGTGTCCATGGTGGGCCAGGGTGATCACTTCCTTGACATTCGATTGGGGCATGACTATCTGGTCGCACCTCAGAAGGCCGGATGCTAACAATGACAACTCCTCCCTCACCTTCTACAGCTGCTCCAGCCCCACCTTGGCTTCTTGCGTGCGCCCGGCTATGGACTCTAGCACCGTCTTCCAAGAACCCTGTAGAATGGCGTGTTGCAGGATTCCAAAGCACTCATCTTTAGCCGCGGCTGCCTCCAGATCTTCGAGGGGCATGGCATTGGGGGTTGCCGCCTCCACCACCATGCGAACGTGATCGTCCGCTTCCTCGGCACATGTGTCCTGATCCTCCCCGCAGTCCACGCCGGGATGCCTGGATAGATAGTCCACCGCGTTGTTTACACCTGGCCGGTATACTAGGGTGACCCCATACTCCAGGGGGGCGAACATCCATCGTTCTATCCTCGCGGGTGGTTTGTACGAGGACCCCGCCAATATGGGGAGCAGGGGTTTATGGTCTGTCACGACAGTCACTGGGCAGCCCAGGACATAGAGCCTGAAGTGCCTGCAACCCCATAGCACTGCTAGGGCCTCACGTTCAATTTGTGAGTATCGCTGCTCGGTGTCGAACAGTGCCTTACTGGCGTAGGCCACTGGGCGAACGCCGCCATCCCGACCAACCTGCATCAACACGGCCCCTAAACCAAAAGGGCTGGTGTCCACAATGATTTCGGACGGCATGGTAGGATCGAAGAACGCCATGGTATCTTCAGCCGTGAGGGCGCTCTTGATGTCTTTGAATGCCGCCTGCTCGAGAGGACCCCAATGCCAGGTCGTTTCCTTCTTTGTAAGGGCCCTCAGGGGCTCCGATCTGGATGCAAGGTTCTGAATGAATCGGCCACAGCATGTTACCATGCCAAGGAAACTCCTCACATCCGACACCGACTTGGGGGTCTGGGCCTTCTTAATGTCCTGCACATTCCTCGGATCAGGCGACAGATCTCCTTCTTTGAAAATGAACCCAAAGAATTCAATGGTCGGGCGCAGAAACTCACACTTCTCCCTGTGGAGCGTGAGGCCCAGTGATTGCAGTCTTTCAAAAGTCCTGGCCAGCTTGCGCAGATGGTCCACCTCAGTCATCCAGGTCAGCAAGGGCACCTCGAATGATGTTCTGAAACACATCCGCTGCCGACGACACACCAAAACTTAGTCTCTTGTATCGGTAGAGTCCACGGTGGGTGGTGAATGTGTTTATGTATCTTGACTCCGGGTGCAGGACGACTTGATGGTAGCCGGCCCAGAGGTCCAACTTTGAGAAGAACCAAGCACCTTGCACCTCCGCAATGATGTTGTCGATGGTTGGGGTTAGGTGTCTCTCCCTTTTGATGGCCTTATTGGGTAGCCTCATGTCGAAGCCTATGCGGACAGAGTCTGGTTGCTTAGGCTTTCTTGCCACGACAATTGGCGATACCCACGGTGTCGGACCCTCCACCTTCTCAATGATGTCTAAGTTTACGAGATTGTCCAGTTCCTTGTCTACCTGCTTGTTACTCACCGGACGGGAAGTAAACCAATCGGTGGCCGGAAGACACAGGACTGCACTATTGATTGAAGAGCTAGGTCGGGGCCTCCAACCTAGCCTCCTCTCTGTGAGGGCACAAGACCTTTTTAACGATATGACCCTCTGCTGGGTAGGACCAGGCAGATGGACTGATCGCTCAAAAGGGCGGGGAGGACACGCCGCCAAGAACCCAGCTGTAAAGGAAAAAGGTGAGCAATTGGAACTGTAAGAAGAATCCCTTTCCCTTGATACTACTTTCTAGTAGTACCTCAGCTATGCCCTCCCCTTGTTTTAAGGCAACCGGAACCACCTATAAGTAAGAAAGGAGAATGTAACCTATACTAATGATAGTGGTCGATTAGCTACGAGGTATGGAATCATAAAAATAGAAAACCCTTACCACGGCTGTGCTGTTGAGTCTGAGTTGTCCCAAAGTTCAAAAACGGAGGTGCAAAATAACAAATGGGTAGGTTAGTTAGGGAACTAAACCCGGGCGGAACGAGGGCTGCGCTAGAGTCGAGTGGGTGCACTATCTGCAAGGCGTCCCTGTGCACTACTGAAGAATGTCCAACGGAAGTCTGATTGTGGAGATGATGGGAACAGCAACCATAAGAGACACAATTGAATTGGAGAATTGTAGGTGATGGTTCGGTGGCAGGAAAAGGCAGTCCGTGAAGGAGAAAACAGGTCTGGTACACGGGTAAGTAGTTTTCCAAAAAGCGGCAGGCAAAGGCAGTCCGTGAAGGAGCAAACAGGTCTGGTACACGGGTAAGTATAGTAGGATCAAAGACAGAACTTCTAAACACCGGGATGCAACTTTAATCAGAAGCAGCGTCTTGCCCGGTTCTGAGGTTTAAATCGGGAAGGAGAAAGGCGGAACCGGACGAAACCGAGGTTCACGCATCATCGCCCCTCTGCTGAGAGTGGGAGGTGGAAGGCTGGGAATCGTAGTCCAACTTGCCGCAGGGCGCTGCGGAGTGATTCGAAGCCACTATTTTCCAGGGCAGTTGCCAGTGGGCGTAGAATGGATTTGCAATGTGACGCATGCCCTTCCGAAGGGCAATAATCCTCCTCCGTGCCTGCCGAGGCGTAACAGCATCCACCCCCAAAGGCGGCACCACCCCCCTACGGGCATGAAAGCGGCGAAGCAGGGCCGGAGCATGAATATTAGATAAAGGCTCCCAAGATCTATCCTCAGGGCCAAAACCTTTCCAGTCAACCAGGTAAAAAGGACGACCCCTCCGAAGTCGGAAATCCAGGATATCGGCCACCTCGTACTCATCATTGCCATCCACCCGCACCGGGGTTGGGCGTATCGGCAATCGCATGTTGGCCGGACAAGGCTTCAGCAAGCTGACATGAAACACAGGGTGCTGTTTCCAGGACGAGGGCAATGAAAGACGTACAGCAACTGGATTCAAAACCTTAGTGACAGGAAAGGGTCCCACGAACTTGGGTAAGAGCATCCGTTTTCCAGGCATTCTCAGGTTGCGTGATGACAGCCAAACCTTTATACCTACACGGTAGTCGGGTGCAGGTGCCCGATGCATGTCAGCGAATTTTTTAGCCTTTGCCTGAGCATGCAGCAGGTGTTGACGAACGACCTCATGAATGGACTTGAGGTCCCGAACACACGCATGAGCCGCTGGATTGTCAATTGGAAGATCAGGATCCAGGGGCAAGGACCGCGGATGGTGTCCGTATAGTGCAAAAAAGGGAGATACACCAGAAGCGGCATGCAGAGAATTGTTATAAGCGAATTCAGCAGGTGGTAACAACGCCAACCAAGATGACTGGAAACGAAGTGTGAGGCAGCGCAGGTATTGCTCGAGAGTAGCGTTGAGCCGTTCAGTCTGCCCATCTGTTTGTGGATGGAAGGCGGAGCTGAACCTGTCATCGATGCCGTCAGAGCCCTCCAGAAACGTGATGTAAACTGCGGTCCGCGATCCGAAACCACAATAGAGGGCAGACCAAAGAAACGAAATACGTTCCTAAGGAACAATGAGGCCAAAGTCGGAGCAGAGGGCAAACCCACACAAGGAACGAAGAGCGCCATTTTTGTGAAATAATCAATTACCACCCAGATGGTATCAAAACCGTCCACCGGTGGCAGGTCCACGATGAAATCCATAGAGACCATGTACCATGGCTTGTGAGGAACCGGGAGTGACTGTAACAAACCCATAGGTTTAGACCGGGAGACCTTACATTGAGCACACACAGAACAGGAGGCCAGATAGCGAACCACGTCCTGTGACATAGACGGCCACCAGGCCCAACGCCGAAGCAAGTCCAGAGTCTTCTTTTGGCCTGGATGAGCCGCTATCAAGGAGTCATGGGATAAAGCAAGGGCTTGGAGACGTGCTTTCCCCGGGGGCACAAACAGGCAGCCCTGAATATAAGGAAGTCCTTGTACCACATCAAGGTTTAGGACTACACATTCCTCTTTATGTGTATTCACCCAGTCCGAGATTAAAGAACGGAGCAAAGGACGTGGAGTACACGCACATACGACTCTAGAAGGCAGCAGAAGAGGGCATTCGGGTTTGCTTTGCTCCGAGTGAGAGGGCAGGCGAGACAAGGCATCTGCACAAACGTTGAGACGGGCTGGCCTATACGTGATGGTGAAATTGAACTGGGAAAAGAAGAGGTGCCAACGGGCCTGCCGGGCAGTGAGACACCTCATTGATTTGAATGCCAATAGACTCCGATGGTCAGAGAAGACAGTAACCGGATGACGGGCCCCCAATAGATGATGTCGCCATTCGGAGAAAGCGTCCTTGACTGCCAGCAATTCTCTTTCCGTGATAGGATAGTTGCGTTCGTATGGTGTCAGTTTCCTCGAAAAGAACGCCACCGGATGGATCTCACCCGAGTCCTGACAGGGTTGCGACAGAATAGCCCCGATGGCCATCCCAGAAGCATCAGCTTCCACAAAAAATGGCAGGAGCAGATCGGGATGTTGCAGCACTGGCGCTGAAGAAAAAGCCGCTTTTAAGGCCTCGAAGGCGGATTGCGCTTCTGGTGTCCATCGGTATGGCTTTTTTGAGCTAGTTAAAGCCGTCAAAGGAGCTGAGATGGTAGAAAACGAAAAGATAAAGCGCCTGTAAAAGTTCGAGAACCCCAGGAATGACTGTAGGGCTTTGGTTGTAGCAGGGACAGGCCATTCCAAAACGGCCTTAACCTTGGACTGGCTCATCCGGATACCCCGGTTGGTAAGGTCATAACCTAGAAACTCAACCTCCGATGAATTGAAGATACACTTCTCGGCTTTGACGAAGAGATGGTTCTCTCTCAGCCTTTGTAAGACGAATCTCACATGTCGGGTGTGTTCACTCTTGGATGAGGAGTAAATCAGTATATCGTCTAGATAGACCACAACAAACCGGTCCAGACAATCGTGAAAGACATCATTCATGAAGGCCTGAAAGGTGGCCGGGGCGTTGCACAACCCGAAGGGCATCACTAGGTATTCAAATAACCCATACCGGGTCTTGAAGGCGGTTTTCCACTCGTCCCCTTCTCTTATGCGAACTAGGTTGTAAGCACCCCGCAGATCAAGTTTGGTAAAGATCACAGAGGAACCCAGCTGATCCAAGAGTACAGAGATCAGGGGAAGAGGATACTGGTTCTTGACTGTGATGGCGTTTAATGCCCTATAATCAATACAAGGGCGAAGGTCACCCTCTTTTTTAGGAACAAAAAACAGTGGAGACGCTGCCGGTGATCTCGATGGTCTGATGAACCCTGTAGCCAATGCCTTGTCAATATACTCTTTTAGCACTTTGTCTTCTGGCAGTGTGAGCGAATAAACCCTGCCAGCAGGTATTTTAGCCCCCGGTACCAGGTCGATAGGACAATCATACGGCCTATGTGGGGGCAACTGATCTGCTCCACCTTTATCGAAGACGTCCCGAAAAGAAGCGTATTCCACAGGGATGCTAGGCTCAAGGGCATTGGTAATGGCACCTATCAAGGCCATTGAGGCCACCAGGGCTTGACAGGAAGTGCCGGAAATGCTACTAGTCTGAAAACAGCTTTCGTTACAGACAGAGGAAGGAAACTGTACCACCTTCCTGGCCCAGTCAATGTCAGGATTGTGATGTTGCAACCACGGAATGCCCAAAATTACACGAAGCTGGGGGGCCTTAATTAGGTCGAATGTGAGTGTTTCGGTATGTCCATCGTCCGTCTGCATACGGACGAGGGACGTACTTTGAGTAACCAGACCCGAGACCAGAGAAGAGCCGCCTACCGCATGTACGGCTTCAGGTTGTGGTTTAGAAACCACAGGAACGTTATTGCTCAGGGCATAATCATAATCCATATAATTCCCAGTAGCACCGGAATCAATTATAGCCTGAGAAGAGAAAGAACAGTCAGTTGAAGTGGTAAATACCACTGGCAGACTAACAGGTACGGTAACTGCCACATTCGAGTCCAAAGATAATACCCCCGGCATAGGGACTCCTGCTATCGCTGGGTTCTGGCGTTTCCCGCCTTCTTAACGGGTCTTTTTGGACAATAATTGAGGTGGTGCTCAGACGAACCACAGTACATACATAAATTGTTGGATCGACGGTGTTCACGTTGTGCAGGAGACAACAGACCACGTACCGCCCCTATCTGCATAGGCTCAGAAGAAGCAGAGGAAGGAGGATTAACAGAATCAAGGGGAAGGGGAACTGGAGTCATATTTTTCCGTTCTCCCTTCCGTTCAGATCTTCTAGCGTCTATTTGTAGTACCAAATCAAGTGACTCCCCGAATGTAGTAGGAATCACCGGCACAGTAGCAAGGATGTCTTTTAACTCCTCAGACAATCCTTTGTAGAATACCGCAGATTTCTTTTCTTCCGGCCAATCCGTCTCGGCTGCCAACTGATTGAACCTAGTGAGGTATGTAAACAAGGAAGACGTACCCTGACGTAAATTTAAGAATTCTAGATCCGTGGCTTGTGACTTGTACCGGGTATCGAATACCCTATTCATGGCTGTAATAAGAGCATCACAGTCATACAAAACATAGCTATTGGATTCAAGCAAGGGATTAGCCCAAGCTGCCGCCGTCCCTCCAAGGTGCGAAAGGATAATGGCCGCCTTCGTGGTGGGATTGGGAAAGGCCGAAGGGCGACAAAGAAAATGCAATTTGCATTGATTGATAAATGTCCGGTACTGCTTTGGGTCACCCGTAAAGCGTTCCGGAGGAGTCGATGGGAATTGGGTGGCCATCAGAACGGGGCCCGAGGTAAACCCAGAGGCGGAGGCTGAATGGGCTCCGGAACCTGAGGCAGTAGCACCGGACGGATCAATTCCCAGTGTCTGGGGTGCAGGAAAAGGCCTTATGTTGTCAATCCGTTGGTGTAAGGCATCATGTGCGGCAGTCATGTCTGCCCGTAGTTCGGATACCAAATGAACTAGAGTGGCCAACGGATCCGCTTCTTCCATGGCTTCTGATTTTGTTACTCACCGGACGGGAAGTAAACCAATCGGTGGCCGGAAGACACAGGACTGCACTATTGATTGAAGAGCTAGGTCGGGGCCTCCAACCTAGCCTCCTCTCTGTGAGGGCACAAGACCTTTTTAACGATATGACCCTCTGCTGGGTAGGACCAGGCAGATGGACTGATCGCTCAAAAGGGCGGGGAGGACACGCCGCCAAGAACCCAGCTGTAAAGGAAAAAACAAGAGGTGAGCAATTGGAACTGTAAGAAGAATCCCTTTCCCTTGATACTTCTTTCTAGTAGTACCTGAGCTATGCCCTCCCCTTGTTTTAAGGCAACCGGAACCACCTATAAGTAAGAAAGGAGAATGTAGCCTATACTAATGATAGTGGTCGATTAGCTACGAGGTATGGAATCATAAAAATAGAAAACCCTTACCACGGCTGTGCTGTTGAGTCTGAGTTGTCCCAAAGTTCAAAAACGGAGGTGCAAAATAACAAATGGGTAGGTTAGTTAGGGAACTAAACCCGGGCGGAACGAGGGCCGCGCTAGAGTCGAGTGGGTGCACTATCTGCAAGGCGTCCCTGTGCACTACTGAAGAATGTCCAACGGAAGTCTGATTGTGGAGATGATGGGAACAGCAACCATAAGAGACACAATTGAATTGGAGAATTGTAGGTGATGGTTCGGTGGCAGGAAAAGGCAGTCCGTGAAGGAGAAAACAGGTCTGGTACACGGGTAAGTAGTTTTCCAAAAAGCGGCAGGCAAAGGCAGTCCGTGAAGGAGCAAACAGGTCTGGTACACGGGTAAGTATAGTAGGATCAAAGACGGAACTTCTAAACACCGGGATGCAACTTTAATCAGAAGCAGCGTCTTGCCCGGTTCTGAGGTTTAAATCGGGAAGGAGAAAGGCGGAACCGGACGAAACCGAGGTTCACGCATCATCGCCCCTCTGCTAAGAGCGGGAGGCGGAAGGCTGGGAATCGTAGTCCAACTTGCCGCAGGGCGCTGCGGAGTGAGCCAAAGCCACTATTTTCCAGGGCAGTTGCCAGTGGGCATAGAATGGATTTGCAATGTGACGCATGCCCTTCCGAAGGGCAATAATCCTCCTCCGTGCCTGCCGAGGCGTAACACTGCTGCTGAAGATGAAAAGGCACCCTCCAATGTTTCAGGGCTATGGGCTGCACAGATTCGTCAATGTGCAGCCTCACTGGGTCACCAGCCACTTGTCCAATTCCGTGGAACAGAGCCGAATACTTGTCCAGCAGATCATGAATGTCCTCGAAGTATACCGAGTAGGCAAAGCTGACAATGCCTAAGGCCTCTGCTGCAGCACAACTCAGGAGAGTATTTGTGCTCACCGTTGTCACATAGAACCGGGCCGTGATCTGCGAGCCATCATGTTCCACCTTTGCCACAAAAGCACCATCCAAGGGAATAGGTTCCGACCCCCCGAAAGTGAAGATCCGGGCCTTCGGGTTGACCAACCTGGGAGGCGTGTCCATCGCGTCATAATGTCCACGTGCCATCACATTGACCAAGGCACCCGTGTCCACGAGCAGAGGGACTGGTGACTTGTTGACTTCCACCACACACCTCGGTTGGCCTCTGTTCTTAGACTTGAGGGCCCCCACACTCGACACGAAAAATATGTTCTCTTCCTCTTCTTCTTCCTCTTCTTCCGCTGGGGCACCCTCCTCACCCTGGTCGACCTGGGCCACGTTCGGGGGGCGATTCTGACGGAGGAACCCCGACCGAACAGGGCCTCTGGGCACCATCACCGGTAGGGCTGTCTTGCACACATGGGAATAGTGGTCCACAAGACCACACATTCCACAGTGTCTTCCCACCGCCGGGCATTCAGCAGGGTGGCGTAGGTCATATCCACACTTCTGGCATGACTCATCAGCACTCCCGTCCCTGTCACGGATGCCGGATCCGGGTCTTCTGACACCTCTGCCACCACGCCACACGGCACATACCTCCTCAGTCTTTAGGGGCGCAAGCCAGCTTCCATCCTGGAGGCCCGGGCCTCGGACACTTCATGGCAGCGCCCCAGCTCCAGGATGTGAGCAAGCGTGGTACGGGTTCCCTCAACACCTGCCATCTCAGTTTACCTGATGAACACGCCTGAATCAGCATGGTCCTGATCATGTCCTCCGCATCACCCCATGAACATGCCAACGATAGGCATCTGAGACAGCCATAGAAGGTGTCCAATGTCTCATCTTTCTTCTGCCGTGCTGAGAGCATCACAAACCTCTCATAGTCAGCATTTGAGAGGGGCAGAAAATGATCTTGAAGCGCAGCCTTAGCTGCCGCATAGGAGGCGTCAGCTGGTCGGAGGGACTCGAAGTTTTCATGCACCGCAGGTCCGGCTGCATACAGCAGGGTGGCAAGCTTGCTGTCATCATCCGTCTCCATCGTGGCCCGGAAGTACATGTCTAGACGGTCCACCCACCTTTTCCAACTGGGCCCTAGGCTGGATGGTGGGCCTGAGACATCGAACTCCGGGATGGGCTGCAGTGCCGCCGGGGCCCTCATCTGCGTAATGACTGGAGGGGGCTGCTGTGCTGCTGGTGGAGCCTGAGGCAGTTGCTGAGCCAGAGGTTGCGCTTGATGTTGTGGCTGGGCTTGAGGCTGCTGCAGATCCGCGAGCTGGCCACCGTCCTGGTCACCAGGCACATTCATGGGTTAGAGCGCACAGGCACCCCCAGCGTGACTTTTGGGGGCTGCAACTTACCCCCACCACCACCAGTTCAATCCCCTCTGGGGTCTTGATTCCCACCAGTCCAGACACACACAGGCAAACAAAGTCCAGACCTGGTGAGGATGATGATGATGGTGATATGTGGCAGAACTCAGGACCAGCAGTGTGCCTCACACACATGCACAGCAGCTGGGTATGATGATGAAGAGGACAATGAAGATGGAAGTCCTCAGCTGCCCAGTGCTGTGTCCCAGCATGAATGTCCCAAAAATTGAGCCAGGTAGGTGTAAGGGCTAAGCAGGCCTAGGCATCTTACCCCTTCTCCTCTCCTTCACTCGACATAGTAGGCCCAAAAATCGAAAGAAATTCAAAATCTGGACATGTATGTGCAGGTTAGCCTACCTGCAATCAGTTTTCCCAAAACTTAGGCATTGATGCCCCTCACATGTCCAACTGGAGCCCTGCGAGTCACCACTGCCCGAAATTCAAAATGGCCGCCTGCTGCGTGGTCTCTGCACGGCCTACGGCATGAAACGAAAAGCTTCAAAGATCTCTGTTTCAGGCTAAAAATTGAAGGAACCTTCACCGCTGGGCCCAGGCATTACACTGACCTCGTTGCCACTGTTGGGAGTCTGTGAGGACCCCCAGAAGCGATGCCCGTAAGACCCCAGCACTCACAGACTGACACTGATACGTCTGCACTGCTCGGGCTTCCCGGTCGCACTGTTGCGGCCGGGAACACCCCCTTTATTTATAATGCACGCGGCGGCGTGCAACGTCACGCCGCCGCGTGCGCGTCCCTTAAGGGGGCAGCATCACACTGATGCTCTTGCCCCACTTAAATTTACAAAACCTAGGTGTTATTGTTCTGAATCATGGTTTAATGAACAGCTTCGAACACTCCGTCTCCAGAAGCGTCAAGCAGAGTGTAGGTGGCGCAGTTCGTCTGGTCTGCAGGATAAGCTTCTCCTGCGTCAAATTAATTTTTATTATCGTACTATCGGGGAGGCTAAATGCATTTATTTTACTCACACTGGGTGGATTGCTCACTTAATAAATCAAGAGAGCGTTTCCATATTGTTTGTTCACTCTCATGTCTCCCCCTTGAGGTTATTGCGCCGTCCCAGTCATTTAGCGATTAAAAAAAAAAAAATGTATTTATTTATTTTAAAAAAAATGTTTAGGCTTATTCTTTTGTTTTGCGAAAATCGAAAACATCCCAAAAATGATCTGCACCTCTGAAGTATCAAGGGATCCTCTGCTTTCTACAGACAATGCCTCTGAGTCATCGTTCCAGTGGTGGGTCTACTTGGTTTTCTCCTCTCAGGATATTACTGTGGCCTCAGTTTGACTTAGATTTGCTTCTCTGATGGATCCTATACCTTTGCCTGTGAGAAAGGAAACCATGCCTTTATTTACGTAGGCCATTAATCTTTCTTTTATTACAGGCCTCATTCCAGCTAGTTTAAAACCTGCTTTTGTATTCCTCTTCTCAGAAAAACATCCCTGGACCTTTCTGTACTGGCTAACTATCGGCCTGTAACTCTCCTTCCTTTTCTCTCAAAATTGCTAGTCACTTGTGGTTCCCTGCCTCAGTTCTTTTTTTTTTTTTGGACAATTCCTCCTTCTTTGATCCTTCAGTCTGGCTTTCACCCAGGTCGTGGCACAGAGGGTGTGCTTGTCTCCATTTATGATCTGGTGCGGATACAGGACCAGGCGTGGGAACTCTCATTTTGCTTGATCTCCCAGCTGCCTTTCATGTTATTTATCATTCGATCCTGCTTGCATGCCTTGCCTTAGCAGGCATCTCTGGTGCCGTTCATTCCTGGTTCCATTCTTTTCTGTCTGGCCGCACTGAGTCGCTTTCTCTCCCTCCTTTTCGCTCTGTTCCCTCCTCCCTCACATGTGGTCTGCCATCTTGCCTATTTTGTTTGTCTACTTTTAGCCTCAAATCATTGTGCGTCTGGACCTCTTTTTGTCCCACACTGCGTCTAGATTTAGAGCCTGTTTTACAGACGTTGGGGAATGGATGAGGAGTTACTGGATAATGCTGAACGGGGACAAAACCAAGCTGTTGGTGGTAGGCCCTCCCGCAGTGGCCATTCTGTGAACCCCTCAGTTCTGCCCAATTCCCTTGGTCCTTTTCCCCTCCCCTGTTGTGGTGGTAATTAAACACATGGACACCAGCGTGGAGGTTAACTTCCTTCTTTATTGATTCACAACCTAAGAATCCCCGCACTTCTTTTCCTCCCCCTATTCCCCTTTTCTCAACGTCACTTCCGTCAGTGACGTTCTCCTTTGGGAAGGCTGCCTTAAAGAGGCAGCCTACTGTAACAACACCCCCGGACAAATGTCCTTACAACATCTTCTACTTAATTGTTTAATGTGCTCTTAACATTCCTCCACTAATCTTGGAGGTCTCTTGATGATCCTCTGGGGTTGTCCCCGCGGCGCCTGATGTGAGCCGCCATCAGCGTCTTCGACAGGGTTTGGCTGACGTTGACCATGTGGTACGAGGGGAACGCACGCTTCATCGTGAATGTCAACATAGTCCGGGTCTGGATCAACAGGTGGTGGCCTCTCTTCTGCTCCTCTCGTGACGTGTTTGGTTTGAACCGAGAACTGTTTCGGGTTACTTCCTTTTCCCCGTTTGCAGCCGTTATCATGGTCCCTTTTACGGCAATGACCTGTAGTGACTCGGGTGAGAACTGGGGGTCTGTCTTTTTGGATATGACCTGATGTACCCACACTTCATCACCTATTTGGAACTCCTTTGTTTGCGCCCTCCTCCTTTTGTCTATCTGTTGCCGTGCTCTTTATTTTCTTTCTTCGTCTCTTCTGATAACTTCCTGGTCTGCCTCGGGTCGCGATGTTGGGTTGTTGACCAGTTTGGTTCTGACTTGGTATTTCACCATGAGTTCAGCCGGGGTTTTGTTGGTGGCCTCATGAGGCGTATTTTGATAGTCTCTCAGCATTCTGCATAGTGCTTGATGCGGGTCAGCCCCTTCTATGCGTGCCCTTTGCATGGTCTTTTTGAGGGATGCCATAAAGCTTTCTGCCATACCATTGGCTTGAGGCCATCTTGGTATGACTCTTTGGTGGCGAAACCCCATATGTTTTGCAAACACCCCAAACTCATGTCCACTGAAGGGCGCACCGTTGTCTAATTATTCGTGTCTGGTATTCCCCACTCGCTGATGACTTCGTCGAACGTGGCAGCTACGTGGGCAAACGCTGTGGATTTGACTCATTTTACAATGGGGAACCTGGAATGTTCATCAAAGAATAGTAGTAAGTAGTCTCCCGACTCGAGTGGGCCGTAGAAGTCAACCTCCACTCTTTCCCACGGGTGGTCTCTGTTAGGGAGAATTCTCTGTTTAGGCTGAATTTCCTAACCTAGTGAGTCCCCCAGCAGCTTTGCTGGATTTTTGGGGTTTATTTTTTTCTCTCCTGCCAAGAGTGAGACTCTTTTACCCTCACTCTTGGACATGATTTGAGTGTGTTTCTTTGAATCTAGATGTGTTTAATGGGCTATGGGGTCTTTTACTCCATAGGGTTTCATGTGTTTTTGTGATGTGTGTTACACAGCACCCTCTGTGCAGTAACACCGGGGTGTCATAGTGACCCCCCAGTATAGACTCCATACCCTGGGACTGACTACTGTCTCCCAGGGCATGTAAAGTCACCATTGACTTTACTAGTCTTAAATTCGATTGCCCCAGGGTCTGTTAGTCGAGGGGGCATGTCTCCGTCCCCCCTGATCGAGTTTTGGCTGGTGGCAGTGGATACTACTTTTTCTATTCAACCGCGAATATTTTCCTATGGGATTTCCCATTGTTTTAGGCTACTATCTTTATTTAATTATTTAAGGTAGCCTTGAACATACCGCCGGTCTATTTAATTAATATTAATTCTCCGGTTGGTATTTTTTGCCAAAACATGATTCTAAAATGGCGTTTGTGTTCCCTTCTGTGACTCCAACCCAAGTCGAGCCCTTTGTTCCACTTTTTGGTGGGCTTCTCCACAGAAGCCCTCCAAAGTGGTGCCACTATGTCTGGGGTACTTAAGAGGGGTGGAGGGGAATTTAGGCACCCTGGACTGAGTTGCCTAGGCAACTCAAGTCGCACTCCGTCCTGATTGGCCCAAGTGGTGAGCCGGCCGGCTCACCACTTAGCATGTTTGAGTGACAGCTAGGCTGAGTGAATGGGGGTTTACTGCATAAAAGCAGGGCTTTGGGGACTGGAACTTCAGAAGTCGCCACAGGACCTAAGAATCCGACGAGGGAGAAGCTGAGCTGACCTGCCACGACACCACGACCGGTGGAGCCCTGCTGGACCGTCTCACCACTTTTCCCAACGACCGAGATCTCCCGCCGGAGAGTCTTCTTCCTTTGACTGGTGGGGATAACCAGTTTCACCGTCTTTTCGCTTTCCTGACGTATCTCGTGGCCGCCTTGCCCGTGCTAAGCACCCCGGCAACCGGGATACCACGTTTTACCACGACCGCGAGATAAAGGTACCACCTTTTACCGTAAAACTCCGCGGCTGGTTTCTGCCCTGGTAGTGCAACGACCTGCATCTTTCCTCCACGTCGAGATCCTCTCTTCCCCTGGACGACGCCGCAACTTGCAACCACTACCAGGAACAACTGCCACCGCTGGAGGATCCTTCCCACTTAAGGTACCATGTCACGCCTGGCTTCCCTTGCAACCGACTGTACTGGGTAGATTAAGCCCCCGGCTTTCGAACCTGAGTTAGCCTGGGACACCCTGGCTAAACTTTTCTAAGCCTCTCTAAACTCTTCTCTGAACCCTCTGCAAGACTTTCTAAGCCTAGTGTAACTGTGTGATCTTGGGCGCATTTGTGCTCTGCTCTCTCTAAGAGTGGGCCCAGCCTTTGGACTTTGGCTCACCAGTGACTTTTTGCTCTCTGCCTTGCTAATAGGGTTCCTGAATCGTAGAGCGGTGTAATCCTGCATATTCTGACTTTTTCCCTCCCTTTTTCACAACCTTAGTATAGTGCAATCTAGTTAAGCGCTCACCTCTGTATGAAAATAAGTGGTGTCTTACTGTGGTTTTCTAATAAGGGAAAAAGGGGTGTATATATCATAATAGTAACTGTGTTTAGAATATTTTACAATAAGAGTGCTGGAGTGTTTCAACTGTGTGTTTATAAATAAATAATTATATACTTTGATACCAAAGCTCTGGTCAGTGTTTGCTTGTATTATTGTATCTGAGTGCCTATTGAGTATACTTTGCATACTGCCTAACTCTTCTTGAGGGAAGTCTGACTGCTCAGCCACAGCAGCCAGGTAAATCTGGGTGGTACAGACTGC
Organism: Ambystoma mexicanum; assembly: GCF_040938575.1. NCBI lineage: Eukaryota > Metazoa > Chordata > Amphibia > Caudata > Ambystomatidae > Ambystoma > Ambystoma mexicanum. Next base: position 1,181,166,949 of record NC_090934.1, read on the forward strand.
TACCAAGTGGGTTTACTGCTAACACCTGTAGTCTTAAATCTTTTGCAGTGGTCCCTAAGGGAACTGCACAGGTTTCTGCCTAACAGTCTGGAATTGTGGTCACTCTGAGTGGTACGGGGGGTTCTGGTCTTGCAGTGCATTGGCACGCTGTGCAGTTCTTGACCCACCGGTCGACCATATCGTCCATGAAATGGAACCAGACGTTGCACCTTAATTATCTTTTCGTGTTTTCCGCCCATCTGTGGCCTTCATGGGCAGTTTTGATGATGTCCGCTCTCAGTGTATTGGGAATGACCAGCTTGCATCCCCTTGACAGAACAGACTTGTCCTGGACTGCTAGTTCGGTATGTACTCTGGCCAGTCTCTCGAGCTCATCCGTGGACGCGCCCGGGTGTCTTTGGACTGCTCTGCCAAGTCTTTCCATTTGTTATTCTCCATCAGGCTGATGGCTAAGGCCATGGAGGGATCTGCTACTGAAGCAGTAGCAATGGCTTCAATGGAGACGGCAGGGGGTAGAGCGTTGGCAGTGACGTAGCTGATATATTCAGAGTCCCCTGGCCTTGGAGGTGGACTGCCAAATGGGTGCCTTGAGAGGTAATCTGCAGGATTGTTCTTGCCTCCCGTTCTGTGGATGATGTCAAAGTCGTATTCTTGCAAGCGGATTCCACACCGTTCAATCCTGGGGGGCATCTTTGTTCGTGGGTTTCCAAAGAGAGATAACAAGGCTTGATGGTGTGTGATTAAGGTGAATTTCTTTCCTATTGTGAAATTATGAAAGTGTTCGAAAGCCCAGACAGCTGCCAGGCTTTCTTTCTCTGCCTGGGAATATGCTGATTCTGGGGGAGCCAAGGCCCTGTTGGCATAGGCAACCACATGCCTTGGATGAGTGTCCTGTCCACTGGTTTGGGCAAGGATGGCACCCAGACTCACTAGGCTGGTGTCTACGACAATTTCAGTGTGCCATTCAGGGTCAAAATATGCAAGTTTCCTGGCTTCAGCAAGGGATTGTTTGATGGTGTCAAAAGCATATTGGCACTCACTGGTCCAGTTAAACGTGGCGTCTTTTTGTAGCGGGTGTCTGAGGGGGTCAGTAATGGTTGCGAAATGTGGTATGTATCCGGCGCAGTACCAGGCCATGCCTAGGAATGATCTGACATCAGCTGCTTGACTGGATTTTCCAAGATGAAAGATTGTCGAGACTTTGTCAGGGTCAAGGGTCATCCCATCAGCCAAAAAGATTTGGCCAAACAACTTGAGCTTGGCCTTACTGAAACAACACTTTTCAATGTTAAGGGTTAGCCCAGCTTCTTGCACCGCCGTGCACGCAGCTGGAAGAGCCTCATCATGTTCACTGCATGACTTTCCGAACACAAGAATGTCATCGCTATAATTTAGGGTCCCTTTTATGGGTCGTATTACCTGCCAGATGGTTTCGTGAAAGATTTCGGCAGCTGAGGAGATCCAGAAAGTTTAGCCGTTTAAAGCAGAACAGTCCGTGTGAAGCAAAAGTAGTGATGGGTTGTGAGTCGGGGTGGAGTACGAGCTCGTGGTACCCTTGATTTAGATCCAGTTTAGAAAAAAGTATGGCTTTATTCAATTGGGCGATCATGTCCTCAATTTTTGGTCCCGGGTGACATTCTCGTTGTATGGCGGTGTTGGCTACTCTCATGTCTATGCATAGTCGTAGACGGCCACCCTCTTTTGGGACGATTAGGAGTGGGGAGACCCATGGTGTTGGACCCATGGCGTTGGACCCATGGCTGGTTCAATGATGTCATTGCGTAGAAGTTGGTTCAGTTCATTTGAGACTGCTTCTTGTAGGTGGAAGCCGACTCTGCGCGGGTGTTGTGGGACTGGGCGGATTGCTGGGTCAATGTGTAACTTGATTGGTGGGCCCTTCATTCTGCCTAGGCCTTGACACAGTCGTGGAAATTCTTTCACAATCACCTCCCTTGTGATGATAGCAGTGATAGGGGATTCCTGATCCATGACGTATACATGCTCAGGTTTCCTGGTTTGGGGCGCAGACGAACTGGTGACGTCACCGTCCTGTACAGCTATGTTGATTAAGACTAAACAGGAGGCGGTTTTGTAACTCAGCAGACATCGCCCTTTGGTGGGGCTCCTGATGACATGAATGACGGTGATGGTAGACTTTCCACCAAACGTGAGGCGTCTTTTGAATGATCCTACACTGTGCAAGGGGGCATCTGCGCCCCATTCATATATCTTAGATGTTGTTGGGGTTAGCACAGGTTTGCTTTGAAGCAGTTGGAATTCTTTCTCACCCATGATGTTTACTGTCGCCCCAGAGTCGATCAGAAAACAGAACTGTTTGTTGCAGATGTCTACCTGTATTTTGGGTGCCTCCTGTGCCTCCTCGTCCATGATGAGGTTTACAAACTCATCCTGGGCATACAGGTCGTAGTGGTCCCCTTCGTAGTCAGGGTTTCCTTGTGCTCTGGGGTAGAGTCCTTGTCGCGGCGGCGGTGGGCCGACGTACTCATCGCGCAGTTGCTTACTTGGTTCCTGTGTCTCGTACTCTTGACTGTCATCTTCAGGATATATTTCTTCCACGACTCGCACATATCTCCTCGGCCCTTGCTGGTATGGGCGTGACTGGTAAGATTGATTTGGAAATGGCCTTTGGAATGTCCTGTACTGTGGAGCTGCACTCATGCGTGGTGTGGGAAACTGTTTCCCATCTCTACATACAGTCTGAAAATGTCCTTCGCTGCCACAATTACTGCACTTTTGGGAGAGAGCAGGGCATGACCCGGCATGAGGAAATGACATCCCGCACCTGTAGCATTGTCTTTGCATGCGTGGGGTCGATGTGTTGGTCGGGCCGCTGATTCTTTCTCTTCCCTTGATGTTGCTTGCATGGAGTGCTGCTATAATCTCGCTTCTATCCTGCTTGTTAACTGCAGTGCTTGTAATATGTGTGGTTTGTTTCTCAACCCTCTCCAGTATTTGGGCCATCTCACTCGCTTCTTCAATGGAGACAGGTTTTTTGAGAAGTTGTTTCTGTAGTGCTGGTGACCCACCCTTCAATTACTCTTAAGCGAATTGCTTCATCTAGTGAAAATGCATCGAATTGGCAGTGCACGCCTTTGATTCGGAGCTTTGTGATGAGCTCATCCACTGTGTGCACTGATTGAAGATGTATCTTTCATAATCCCTGTTGGGAGCAATGACAACTCGTTTGTTTAAGGCAGTTATTAGGCTGGCAAAGTCAGTGAGTTCTGCTGGTGGAATAGTTTTGATTAGAGTCTTTATTTCGGTGCCCGCCATGTTAATGAACATGCTGCGCAGGCGTTGAAAGGTTTCTTCACCTGCTGCATCTATAAAGTTGTTGAAATCCTCAAGCCATTCTACCCACCTCGCTCCTTTGTCGGCTTGTGGGGTCATGGAGAAAGGAGGAGGCATGCGCCTTGCTGTTGCAGTAGACCTTGTAACCGTTTGGGCTGGTTGTGAGCTTAAGCTCGCTTGATCAGCCGACATGCTCACATTGCTTCCAAGTTGGTGCCTGGCGTGGCACTGCATTGTATTGCACTTGGGCAGTGCGTTGCACCTTCAATCTCGCTGTTGTAGGTGAGGCCCAGTATGCAGTTGCTTGCACTCGCTGCAGAACTTGCCGATGGGTGGATGGTGTCCAATTCTTGTGGCCCCTCCGCCTGCGTCGGATCAGTCACTCCTTTCAACGTGGAGTGGTTTGCATCTGCTGTGCTCTGCTGCTCTGGGGCCAGGGTATGTGGAGCCACTGTAAGGTGGGTGCTGCTGGTGGTGGGGGTCACCCCAGTTATTACTTTGTGGAGAAGAAGAAAGAAAAAGAAAATTATTTTTTTAATTTGTATGGTGCAGGCGGGCCCGACGGGATTGTGCGTGTGGGCTCCTGGAGGCAGGCAGGGCAGGATGGACGGTTTCAACAGCCGTGACATGGCACGATCACGCATGTCTGTCAGTGGAGGAGTTCCGGATGCACGGCAGGCCAGTGGGATCACTGGAATGCGTCGGCAGACGTGCTAGGATCACCCGCGTATGCAAGGAGGACCACTGGTTGGGACGTTCCTCGTCGCCAATTGTTAGCGGGCAAGGCTGCTATAATTAAACACACGAACACCAGCGTGGAGGTTAACTTCCTTCTTTATTGATTTACAACCTAAGAATTTCTGCACATCCTTTCCTCCCCCTATTCCCCTTTTCTCAACGTCTTTTCCGTCAATGACGTTCTCCTTTGGGAAGGCTGCCTTAAAGGGGCAGCCTACTGTAACAAAGATCACTGCCACTCTGTATGCAGTGCTTCAGGCTAGCACATTGTGTCAGCAAGGCGATTATCGGCTTAAAATTCTCAAAGGTTCTTCCTTTCCTGCCTCTTCAACTTAGGGCTCTTGTGGTAGCCTCTTTGGTTCTTTCTGCTCTTGACTATTGTAATGCACTTTATCTAGGCCAGCCCTCTTACCTCATTTATTGGTTACAGGTTCTTCAGAACTCTGCAGCCAAAGACCACCATTCTGGCCCCTCGCTCTGAATTTTCTTTTCTTGTAGTGTCGTATTTGTATTTGAAGATCGGGGCTGGATCTTAAATCTCTTCTCAGCTGGTTGATTTTTGTTTGGATGAATTTGGCTCCTTGTCTGTGTAGTGATTAATGGGCAATGCAGATGTCTTTAAAGTTGATGCATTTCTTTATAGGTAGTCAGTATAGATTTCTTAGGGCCGGCGTGATGTGGTCTCTTCTATTTAGTCTCTGGAGTAGTCTTGCTGTAGTATTTTGGATGCGTTTTAGTTTTTTGGTGGGATGTTCGGCCATTCCCAGCTATAGAGTAATTGTGCAGTCTATCCTTGATAATACGAAATAGATGATTGCAAGGGTTCAGTGTGTGAGGTTGAGGTAAGGGAGGTAAAAGCATTTTCTAGCTATTATGTTGACTTGTGGTTCCAATGCGAGGCCGTTGTCATGAGGCTGCCTGGATTCTTTATCACTTTTGACATCTCTGGTTGGGTTTGTATTTGTATTTGTATTTATTTTATTTGTATAGCGCAAACCAGTCCCGGAGGCTACCGGGCGCGTGTCTTGAAACAGTGGTTACATAACAATATGACATTGCATAGAACAGTGATTACATAACAATATGCCAATGCATAGAACATTTACTTAGCACATTCGAATAGGAGCACATGCAGATTAGACAACTAATACATAAATAAACATGTTTATCTAAGTGACTCTTGGTCGTCGGCGGAGACAAGCCAAAGTTTAGCTTTGTATTTGAATGAGTTCAGGGAGGGCAGGTTTCTGATAGAGAGCGGCACAGATTTCCACAGTTTGGCTGCCAGAACTGGGAAGCTGGCCCCAACGGCTTTTTGGAGCTCGGGATCTGTAGGCTCTGGCTAGAGGCAGACCTTAGTGAGCGAGGTGGGATATAACCCATGGTCAATGGCCATGTGACGGATGTCTGTGTTGGACTGTCATCTTGTGGGGCGATTAATATTTCTGTTTTGATTGGGTTTAGTGCAAGATTCGTTTTTGCCATCCAGGTGTTCATGTCGGTGAGGCATTTATTGAAGGCGTTGTCCAGGTTGTTGGTTATATTGAAGATGAGTTTGGTGTCGTCTATGTGGTTGTAGGCGATCAGTCCATGGGTTGGAATGACGTTCATTAGGGAGGTTATATAGATGTTGAAGAGGAGTGGGAGAGGCTTGATCCTTGTGGTACACCACAGGTAATATTTTTTGTGTTCAATGTAAATGGTGGAATGTGGGTTCTTTCTGTTGGGTCGGTGAGAAAAGATTTCAGCCATTGTATTGCATAGATTTTAGCTCGATTCCTCCAGTCTCTTGATTAGGATTGTGTGCTTGATTGTATCAAAGGCAGCTGCTATGTACGAAGGCTGATTGAGTGGTGTTGTCTGTTTAATTCTTAGGTCGTCCCATCTGTTCCTCTCATGGGTCGGAAACTGGCCTGGGATTAGTCCAGTATTGTGTTGCTTTCTACGTGGTTGAGTAGTTCTTCATACACGTGGTTGTCCAAGATTTTTAGCTGGGAACGGTAGGTTTGCTATAGGTCTGTAATTAATAGGGTCATCTGCATTTCCCGTCTCATCTTTTAGGAGAGGTTTGATGTACACAGGGCCTCATTATGAGTCCGGTGGTCGCCGTGCCGGTAAAAATGGCACGGCTGCCACCAGAGTCATTTTTTCCCGGCGCTCGGCAATGGGGACTTAATGGGGCATTACGACCCCGACGGTCCCTATGGCCAGGTGCCAGAAAAAGAAAATACCCATTCCCATTGGAGTCCCATTGGACTCAGTGGGAATGGGGAGGACGGATGCACCGTGTGTGCAACAGTTTCGGTGCATCCGTCAAGGTCTGCGAGCGGGTGCCTTTCCGCTCGCCAGGTCAAACCGTTGATTCCGGACCGGCAACCTCGTAATGAGGCCCACTGATTTGAATGGCTTTTGTACTATACCAGTGGTTAGGGATAGGTTCATTAGGAGTCGGATGTAGAGGACTGGTGTTTTGTGTGTGAGTAGCTTTTTGTAGATATCCGGTGGGCATGGGTCGCTGGGAGATCGCCTATGTTGATATCTTTTAATAGTCAAATATTTCCTCTCTTATCGGTTTGAATCAATCGATCAAGTGTTGTGTTGGCTGTTCGGGTGCGGGTTTCTGTGAGGCTGTTTGTGGTCCTGTGGGATGTGTCAATGGTCTATTTATTGCTTCTATTTTTGCTCTTGCGAGCCGTGATGCTCTGGCATAGGGCTTGCGAGGGTACGATGTTGTTGCGTGAATTCGGGTTTTTGTTTCCTTGTTAATTCTAACCATTTCTTTTTCAGGGTTTGTTGCCGATTGGATTCTCGCGGTATACTATGCTTTCTTTGCTTTCAGAACTGTCGGTTTGTATAGCTAGATTTGATGTTGGTACTCAATGTTGTATATCTGTTTGTAATGCTTCCTCCATTGCTTTTCTAGTTTGTTTTTCTTTTTTTTTTAGTTCCCTTAGTTCCTCTGCGAATCATCTTGCTGCAACTTTTTGGTGTGGATTTTAAGGGTATCAGTTGGTCTAAAGCATTTGGGATCCAGGTGTGAAGGTTTGCTTCAACTGTGTCTGTAATTTTGTTTAGGTCGAAGGTGTCTGGATTGATAGTTTCTAATATTTGTTAGTTTCAAGATCCAGTCTTTCTGTCGCTGGGAGTGGTGGGCATCATATGGCTCAGGATTTTGCCAGTGAAAGGGATCATATGATGGTTGCTCCATATGATTGGTACCGATGGTCAAAAGTCCATCCCTACATAAAATTGTGTCTAGTGTGTGTCCAGCTCTGTGAGTGGGACCGCTCGCTATTTGTTTGAGATGAAGTAGGGCGCAGAGAGAGTTTGTTGTGGGTTCATTTTTCTTTAGAACAAGATGTTGAAGTCTCCCAGAACAATTGTTGTGATTTGTGCAAAGGTTAACTATGGCATCAGAGTTCTGCAGCAAAATTAGTGTTATAGGTGGATGGTCTGTGGATCAGAAGGAAGAGTATGTTGAATTGATTGTTAAGCTTGAGGTTGACTAGGAGTGATTTGCATCCTTCTATGTCTGTTGAGGGTAGTTGTGAGGAGCTGATATGATTTTTGTGCACTAGGGCGATTCCTCCTCCTCCTCTTCCTTTGATTTCTCTGTTTGATTTAGTGTGCGCAGGTTGGCTTGTCTTTTGTTTACGAGTTATTTTTGGTGTTTAGGTGGCAGCAGCATTTGTCAGACCTTCAACTCTGTTGGGCTATGCTGTTTATTGTCGGGTGTGCGGTTGTCATCTGTCCATACGTGAGGAGTTCCATTAGTTTGTGCAATGGGTTTTTCTGTTCTGAGTCGTCGTAAGTAGATGTTTGGTTGCTGTGGTGGTCTTTTTTCCAATCTCTGGTTATATAAGGAGTGTGGGAGGAGAGGGATTCCAGTCTAGCTCTCGTCTTCTGTGTGTCTTTCTGATACTGTTTCCTCTGTTGTTGAGTTCTTTTTGTTGGGGCCTGTGGTTTGATAGTATAGTGGGGTCTCTGCTAGTATTCCTTGGGGCCTTTGTTGTTGTTTGTTTGATTTCTGGTATGGCCGACTTGTAGGTGGAGTGGTAGCATGGTTTGCACAGGGATAGCTGTGAAGTTTGGCACACAGATGGCTGTTTTGTTAGCACAGAGTTGGCTCCACAGTTTACAGAGCGATGGCTCCATGGTTTGCACAGGGATTGCTGTGAGGTTTGGCACACAGGTGGCTGTTTCGTTATCACAGCATTAGCTCTGCAGTTCGCACAGATATAGCTCCCTGGTTTGCACGGGGAGAGATATGAGGTTTGGCACACAGATGGCTCTTCCATTAGCACAGGATTAGCTACACAGTTTGCAGAGCGATAGCTCCCTGGTTCGCACAGGGATAGCTGTGAGTTTTGGCACACAGATGGCTGTTTCGTTAGCATAGAGTTAGCTCCACAGTTTGCACAGCAATAGCTCCATGGTTTGCACAGGGATAGCTGTAAGGTTTGGCACACAGATGGCTATTTAATCAACCAGGGTTAGCTCTACGTTTTTCTCAGGAATTGCTCTGTAGTTTGGCACACAGACAGGACTATGGGTTGGTGCAAAGATAACTGTAATGTTTCGCAAACATATGGCTCCGTGGTTTGCACTGGGACAGCTGTGAGGTTGGTACAAAGCTGGTAGCTTCGTTAGCAGAGGTTTAGCTGTACTGTTTGCACAGGGTTAGCTCTCTTGTTTGGTACCCTAATAACTCTAAGGTTTGCTCTGTAGTCTTTCCATACATGGAACTATTGTTTGTGCAGGGATAGTTTTTGAAAAGCTTTCTAGATACTTTTAGAAGAGGACTTTGCCAGGACTTTGACAAATGTTACCATATCAAATTCAATATTAGCACTAAGCTACTGGGAGCCTGGATGTGGCAGAGGGATCGGTTATAGGGCGTATCTGCAAACAGTGCTATTGATGCTGACGATGATATGGTGTAACTAACAAATCCAGGGTACTGGGCCAACTCTTAATGGATAAGTTACTGCAATTCGGTAGCGTCTCTGAACATAAAAAAAGTTGGATTAAGATTGAGGTGCACCCATAACACTCTCCTGTTCTAGTGCACACTACGAGAATTGATGTAAAGTAGGCTAAGGATGGAATTAAATACCTGGAGATCTGATTGAGGAGAAACTGCAAAAGAATTGTACGTACCAACCTTGAGGTCTTCTTCGCTGGTATCGGGTTGGGCAGTGCAAAGTGGAATAGGTAGAATCTCACTCTAGGGGGGCGGGGTATTAAATGCAATTAAAATGTGCTCGATTCCTAGGGTTTTGTATATTCTGCAAAATCATGTGCTCGCAATACATGAGAACGAATGCAAAAAAATTGACAAAGGTATAGCTCCCTTTCTCTGGATGAATGAAAATGACCTAAAACTGCCCAAAAGCCTACTAATGAAGGATGGAGGGGAAGCTCTGGGCTCCAATATTGTATGCTAATAAAAGTGCTCATATTTTAGCTGGAGCTAAACCGATTCATTGGCCGGAATGGGAGGATCTGAACATGCACACAGTTCTACACAATCCCTTGCATGATGTGATCCTTGCAGAAATGTATATTCTGGGCAAGACTATACCTCCAACCTTGAGGATGACGGATGCCTTATTCTGATGAGAGTTGAAGGACAGTGTGAGAATAGCTTTCTCTTTAGGTAAGGAGGTATTTGGGGAATCCCAGCCAATACAATCCATAATAAGAAATTATTTGGAAACTGTGGATGCCAACAAATACCCCAAAGACCTATGATGTGTAAGCAAGTGGACATTTGGTTCCATTTAATGATTTGGTGTTCTCTTATGGCTTCTCGAGAAGAGAAAGGGAAGGTACATACTTTTGAAGAGTACCCTGGAAAGGGTCATGTTTATGCAATCTAGAGATGTTCTCATTGAGCCTGCTCTATGCACGCTACACGGGAGGCCGTCCTCGGGAGAACAATTCTTTAGAGGATTGGCACATGCTAAGGGAGGCCTGGGAATTAGATTTGATACTGGAGGGGTAATCGGGAAAACTAAGTATTTTTGTATTTTATTTGTATTTTATATAGCACCTTTAGCCAAGGTGCTGTACAGAGAATCGAAAAGCGGTACAGTTAAAGTGAATAACAAATGTCAATAAAAGCAATCAATCAAATTAACCACAGTGAAGTAGATGGGACTTCAACAATTTACAGAATAAGGAATAAACAGAGATAGAGCGAAAACAATAAGGAAGAGCATACCAGTGTAGAGGAGCTAAAAGAGCAAAACACCTAAAATGAGACTGAGCCCTGGAAGGATGCAGAGCTACAAGAAGAAATTGGGATGAAGAACAAAAAGATCGAGAACGAGTGTAGAAAGAAACCAAAGAAGAGAGTCCAGTGCAAGACCATAAAAAGAGACTTGAAAACAAGACCTAAAAAGTTCAATTTAAGTTGAGAATGGAAGGATAGCCAACCAAGAGTAGCGAGGGAAGGAGAAATGGTCACGAAAGGAAAGAAGACAGAGAAGACGGATGGAGGCATTGAAAACTGATTTCATGGGAGCAAGACGAGTAAGTGGAAGACCAAAAACAACATTAGAACAGTAGAAAAGCCAAGAGAAAATCAATGAAGATATCAGCAATTTTGTAGCTTGAAATGTTAGAAAGGGGCAGACCTTACGAATAGTATATAGATGGTAGCGATGGGTGCGCAAAGACAGAGAGATATGGTGGTCAAAACATAGGGTAGATTCAAGCGGAAGCCCCAGGTTGCGAGCAGTGAGTTAAATATAAAGCTGGGATGGGGAAACGAAACAAAGGAGGGAGATATAGGAGGAGGAAGAGTGTTTTCTGGAAAAGAGAGAACCTCGGTTTTACCAGCATTAAGTGTAAGGTAATGAGTAGACATCCAATATTTAATAGCTAATAGACAAGCAGACAGTCTGTGGTGGATACCGGAAGAAAAAGAGGAAAAAGAAAGGAAAAGCTGAGTATCATCAGCGTAGAAGTGATGTGATAAACCGTGATAAAAAAAGTGTAAAGGGAAAATAGAAAAGGACCTACAACAGAGCCTTGTGGGACACCATGAGCAAGCAAGATGGTGTCAGAAGTTTGACCTGCCCACGAAACAGAAAAGGTTATTTGTGACAGTTATGGCTGGAACCAGGAAAGGATAGAACCAGAAAAACCAAAGGATGAAAGGGAAGCCAATACAAGGGAGCGATCAACAGTATTGAAAACAGCTGAAAGATCCAACAAGATGGGAAGAGATTAATGTTTACAATACTGTTCAGTGATTAGAGGATTCAGAACTGAGAGAAAAGCTGTTTCAGTAGAGTAACCGGGGCGAAAGCCAGACTGAAATCGGGCAAGAATAGAAGAATTAGAAACAAAATCAGAGACTTGGAAGTACACTTGACGTTTGTGTAGTTTAGAGGGATAGGGCAATAAAGAGATGGGACGAAAATTTGATAAGCAGAGGGTCAGCAGTAGATTTCTTTAGGATTGGAAAAATAGAAGCATGCTTAAACGATGAAGGAAAAGTAGAGGTCAAAAGATGACATATTAAAGAAAGAGGTAAGATATGAAACAAGAAATGGATACACTTTAGGAATAAGTGCAGAGGGAATGGGCTTAGTAGGGGAAGCAGTGGGATGAGCTTTAGCCAATAGAAGAGACTTGTCTACACGTGTAATAGGTTTGAAACAGGAAATGGTATCTGAGAACTGAAGTGGGAAAGATGGGTGGGATTGGAGACACAGAGGCTTCAATGTAATACAATGTATGCCAATAGAATGCATCTGGGCCTAGAATTCCTACAACAGAAAATTGTGTTGTTCAGAATATAATACAGCCCCCCATGAATGCGGAAATTAATCTGCAAGATAATGACTTGTGATGGGCTTGCAGTAGATTTGTTATTAGTCCTTTATATTACACACATCACCACCACAGTGATCTTAAAGTGCTGAACTTGCCCCTCTGGAGGTGGTAAGAAAAAGATGTTCCCAAAATTTGGGAACTCCCGTCCCCTGCAAACTGTCTAGTATCTGATAACAGATCAATAGTTGGTGGTAGCAGCCAGACCGTGGTCTGAAGGGGGGAAGTTGGTGTGGGGTCAAGGAGTGCGTGAAAGGTGAAGAGTGGGAAAAGTCAGGGAGACAAAAACATACAAACTTAAATCACAGCATGTAGGGAAATTAAAACATGGAGGTGTGTGATAATGATCGTTGGGAGGTATTTATAGTTTTAGGGGTTTTCACTAGCATTTAATTTAGTTGAGAGGAGGGTAGAGAGCTTCCCCTATTAACCAGTAGCACTTTCATGAAGGCAGTTACTAGTGTGGTGGTGAATATTACGTTACGTCATGTGAAGTGACCTTGTTAAATGCTCAAGAGTGCCCCTGTGCTGGTGGGATGCTAAACAGATAATCATATTGGATTCCTTCCTGCAAAGAGCCAGAGGATCTTCTGGTAAAGCCAAGCCTGCTTGTGGAGGTGTCAGAGCCATGAATTGGCTATGTGTAGAGTGAGTGCAGGAGAGGGCACAAGAGTTTGCAAAAGAATCCCTTCCACCCCAGATTGGTCTAAGGTGGAGAAGAGTGAGGGTCGCCCTTGTATGTAGTGAACTGGTAAATAAGCTACTGAAATGCAGTATGAGATCATTACATTGGAGGTAAGGTTGTAAAATAATACATGGCAGAAGGCCCAGGTCAAAGGGACAACCACTTTAAGGATAGCAGTCTCAGGTCAATTGTCCATGCAGCGGCCACCTGGCACATTGGGCATTCTTTATATTTTACTTTAATTTATTCAGGCGCTACCAACAGGCCCAGAGGGTTATGGGTGCTCGGAATTAGAGTCCTGACAAAGATGGAAATAGACAAAACAATCAGACCTACAAGTAGCAGTCTAGGCTGAATAGAGGCCTAACTAAAAAGGTGCATTTTTAGTTTTAAAAAAAGAGCTTTTAAGAGACTCACAACTTCTGAGATCCATGATCAAGGCATTCCAGCGCCGAGGTGCAGCTACCCAGAATGTGCCTCTTTGGACCAGGGTCAGATTGGATCTAGGAACCTCTAATCATTTGCGGTCATTAGATCTGAGAGTCCTAGTTTTTCCCTTCTTATTCATACAGTCTGCTACGTACGCAGGATATTTTCCTGATAAGCATTTATAAGCGATGGTTAGTAGGTGAAACTGAATCCTAGCCTCTAACGGTAGCCAGTGGAGAATTCTACCTAGCAAAAGAGACATGATCACATTTTTGTAATCCTAAAATGACTCTTAACTGTGCTATTCTGTATCATTTGCAATTGCAATCTAGCGATCTCTCCCCTCACAATCACCACCAATAGGCTGCCGCAGTAGTCTATCTTCAAGCATATAATAGCTCTTGCCACTGTCTTGCAGCTTTTTTGGGACAGATGGGGGCGTATATGGCACAGCAGTCTGATGTAATAAGCAGCAGAGGATACAAGGCTAATGACCTGAGCCTTCATGGATATTGTTTGGTCAAAAATGACTGTCATAATTTTATCTTTAGTCATAATTGTATAATCACCGATTTGGAAGCTTTGATATTCTGTGATGAGATGTATCAGTCTGGGGCTTGAACCTAAAACCATAAGTTCTGTTTTTTCGTGGTTGAGTGCCAACCCACTCATGCTCGCCCAGTCATGGATGAGGTTGTAGCTCTTGTTCACCATTCTTACATCTTCCTGATAATCCCCTGTCATCGTGATAAGGCATTGGGTATCCTCTGCGTAGTTTGAGAACCATATTTTGTTCTCGTCTAGCAATTTGAATAGTGGCATTGTAAAGATATTATATGAAATTGGCGACATACCAGCGCCTTGAGGTACCCCATACCTCAGAGGCACTGGTTTAGCTTTCGCTATATTGCTGCAGACTCTCATGGTTCTATTACCCAAGAAGTATTGCATCCATGCTAGCGCCTGATCCCTAAAATTAGCAACTTTTTGTACTCTTTTTAGAAATAGTGGATGATCCACTAAATCAAAAGCCGCAGATGGGTATAGGGCCATCGGCAACATTGTTTGTCCTTCATTTATCTTTCTCATCATGTTAGTCTTTAAATCTAAGGGGGCAGATTCTGTACTAAAACCTGGCCGAAAGCCTTATTGACAGTTGTTCAGAGTGGTATCATTCTTCAAATGTTCGAACACTTGTTCATAGGCCACCCTGTCCAATATTTTAAGAAGGAAGAGGGGGGCCTTTGTTATTGGTCTATAATTAGTCTGAATTGTGGGATTACAGTCCTGTTATTTTAAGAGTGTTGATCAAAGCACTCTTCAGACAAGTAGGAACACAGCCTTCCTTCAAGGAGGCATTAGTGATTCTCGTAATTGCGTTAATGAGTGATTCAGAACAAGCTTTAATTGCCATTGCAGGAAAGATATCTCCTTTGCATGGAGAGGGTTTAAGCTTATTCAAAATAAGTCTGAGCTCAGCTCCTGAAATTCTTCTAAAATTTAAGAAGAGGGGTCTCCAATGTATCATTGAACTCATCTTCTCACTTGGGTACTGGTTCACCAATAGAGTTGATCTGCCTTTTTTAGCGCCTTTTCTTTATTGATTGTAATGTACATTTTTACCAATGAAAAACGTCAGGCTTGGGGGTACAGCTGGTCTGTTTGGCGAATCTTAATTCAACGGTTAAAATAGAGTTGTTCTTCCACATTTAATGTAATGAGTTCAAACAATGAGTGGGGGGTAGTGGACACCTATACCCCCTGGTTGGTAATTTCAAATGGTCACAGTTCACTGGATTGATGGTAAGCCAATTTAAACCCGTCAAAAACAATGAGAAATTCAAAAAGAAAAATACAGGACTCTGCGCCTGATTTTATGAATACAAGTTTTAATGAGTTGCCCTTAGGTTGATGACACGTGTTTCGGCCTTTCTCAAATCAGGGCTGTTGTATATCATAAAATAATACAAGAAAATGGTACGAAAAAGTGCCCCTCCTCACTGGGGGTCACTTAGTATCAACTTTTTAGATTCTTCTCTCGTGTACTTCTCTCGGGTCAACGTGGATGACCGGAGTAGCATAACATTTTTGACCAAGGTACCTTACCAATAACTGAAGTACACGAGAGAAGAATCTAAAAAGTTGATACTAAGTGACCCCCAGTGAGGAGGGGCACTTTCTCATACCATTTTCTTGTATTATTTTGTGATATACAACAGCCCTGATTTGAGAAAAGCCGAGGAAGGCCGAAACACGTGTCATCAACCTAAGGGCTGTAATTTTTACGAGCTTCTCCACCATAGCATCCTGGATGTCTGCGCACCATTCCAAATCTTTGGAAGTAGTTTCTTCCTATATGATATTTGGTTTCTCTAATTCTTTAAGAATATTAAAGATTTCCTTGGACTCCTACTGCGCCTCATCAATCCGTGAATCATACAAGGCTTTCTTTGCCATGATAATGGCTTCTTTGTATTTCTTTGCAGGAGCTAGATATCTAAGTTTATCTTGCTCAGCCTGTGATGCTTGCCAATAGATTAATGAGGCATTCGTGCACCGCCCATGTATCCTAAATGGATTCACAAGGGGGTACACTCCGAAACGTGCTTCCCAGGCCATGCACGTCCAGGTTCTATAGACCGGAAAACTGAGAGGAACCAGGATCACTCTTAAATGAGGGTAGATTTGTATTTATGGCTTCTTTTGGAGCAGGGCCCTGGACCAGGCTGCCTGAAGGCTCTTAACCTCCGTTAGGTGTTTATGAGGATGGTAATAGTCGTGTGGTGTGGTCTATTACTCCACCGCCGTACTTGTAATGGGCCCAACATTTTAACTAAAACCAACCATAATCCTTTTAAAACACTGCTCCCGACTTGACCCGCATGAGGCTAACCCCAGTCCTTTATCAGTGTCCATTCCTCTTTTCTTATTGTTGTGCAGCGAAGATATGTGGGCATTATTGCTTACTGCTTTTCTTCCAATGTGGGAGACTTCTTTGACTGCAAGCCAACGGTTTAATGGGCCGATCGATCCACCAGGCAAGCGACATCCAGAAACATCAACATCACGCTGAACTTCTTCTGGGAACATCAATAGAAAGGCCTGCATACATGAAAGCCTTCAGCAGCAGAGTATGATCATTTGAATCCTGACTCTGTGTTGAAAACAAGGACTAATCGCATTCTATGACATGGCGCAGAGGCTTCCGATTCTGCACGTTGAAAGCCCCTTTAACACAGCTCAGTAAGTGTGCACAGTAGACGAAGGGTAGAAAATATGGAAAGCACTGGACCAGTTAGCCAACTGCACAGTGTTCACCAGCCTTCAAAGGCCTTGGATGCTATGCACCCTGTCACCAAGCAGAGTGAGCCCCAAAAATGGAAATATCAATGCCTGTCTCAGACAGAACCCAGTGAACTACCTAGCCAGAGTAGGAGATGACGGGAAGAAACAGCCTCCTAAAGAAAACGATTGGTCTGCAGACCCTCGTTGATCGGCTATTCTAGACTCATAAACCTGCAGACAATGTATGATACACAGCTGAAAAAAATCATCCAATGAAGAAAAAACAATCACCTTAGAGACAATCTTAGTTCTACGATGCAAGTGAAACCTATCCTCCGCCAGGGGAAACAAATCTACCATAAAGCTGCAATGCCCCAACATCTGTCACCCTTCGGAAGGAAGCCAGGCCAATGAGCATGACCAGCTTAGTCGACAATTCCTAAACAAGGCCAAAATACAGTTCATGACCCAAAGAAAATACTTGAATAAAGGGCTATGTGTAAGGGTAGTGCCCTTCAGAAATTGACAGACCGCAGGATGTTCCTCCCCCACTGGACTCCCTCCATCAGAGCATGTCTTGACGAAATTGATAGCCTATATGTTTTTGCTGTATGGTAAAATGCTTTATATGACATATCAGCTAGAAAGTATGCCACCCAAATCACTCATGGCCAACAGGCATTCACACTCCTCTGACCACACCAGCGAACCCAGACCCCCAAGCCACCAACAGGCCATTACCGTAATGGGGGCCAAAGAATGCTGGATTGGTGACATCCTGAGTTTTATCAAGAAATGTGAAGGTGTTCACAAACCTCCACAGATCTTTGAAAAACGTGTCGCCAAACATCAAATTGCCCCTATTCTTCTGCCTCTTGGGCTCTGCCAAGCCCCACAAATTTGAGCTGATTTCCAAGGGTATGCTTTTGGGCCTTTCTAGAATCAGGCGCAGATTAGCATCCCTCAAAAATAACACAAGGGCATCTGCACCCAGATGCTAACCTCTTCAGGGTCTTGCATTGATCTAGAGGCCTTGATTTCCTCTGCAAGGTCGATAGTTTTTGCCAGAGGGTATAAGACATTAAGGGTCTTATCCTGACAACATTGCCTGGCTCTATTCACCCCCTTTAATAATGTCTCACACCTATGTCAAAACAAAAGTGGCAATCTTAGTCAAGGCCATCTCTTTAGCCAACAAAACTTGAGACACTCATGCATTAGACTCTTCAGCCTGTAATAAAATAATCTCCTGCACAGAACAGACCCAACCTAATAGCATGCAATGCTAGAAGGTACCCAGCTCGTAGAATTCGGGTGGGCGATACCGTTGAGCTGAAACATGGGCTTCTCTAACACATCCTGGAGGCCTGAAGGAACCTCCACTGTGTCAAGCAAAGGCACCCCACTAGATACAAAAGTTCCAACCCTTCCTACTGTCGTGAAAAATTTCACCAGGCAGCAATAATCCAATCTCAAGAACTGTTGGTAAGCATCTTTAATGGCAGTCAGCAAGAGCAGCATACGAACATCCACAGAACAGGATGACAAGAAAACACTGATGCCTGGGTTCGGACAGAACACAGCACAGCAACTCCCTTCTTCTGGCTTACATTGCTTTAATCCTAGGTTATTGTCACTGCTTCGATGGGAAAAGCTCTGTACGATGAGACCAGGGAAGTGAGGCCACTAGCCGATAGTCCACCTGGGGTGTGGTACTCGGTGGGTGGCTCTCATGGGGAGAGAAATCCTACATGGGACTGGTGACAATCACCTTGGGAGAATGTGATATTCCCTGCCTTCGTATCTGCCCCCTCCTTCCCTTAATACCACTCAGTACTCTGGAGTTCCCCACACTTACATTCACCTTTGTAGATTTGAGGAAGTTAAGTCTCAAGAAAACACTGAGACTAAGATGAGTGATATAGAGCTCAACAGTTCAGTACTGTGACCAGGAGGAACTGTGGAGCAATGAGGATTATTGATGGGAGCTAGAAGATGCAGTTTAGTTGTTGGAGATGGCATATTGGCCATACGGTATACAAATTAGAAGATGGACAAACTCTGGTGTCAAGCCTGCCCTGGAGGAACTGAGAACGAAGTTTGAACGCCGCAAAGGTAAAACCACGGGAAGAAGCTGAAGACTGGGAAGATGGTGAAACAAATCCACTTTCAGCTGAGGTGCTGCTACGAGCTGGCCGACCTATGGGAGCGAGGGAGAACCCAAGCATGAGAAACACTTGGGACGCCTCCTCGAGCCAAGCCGTGCAGCCTGACACTCTGAAGCTGAAGGGTGCAGCGCAGTACGACTCGCTGAAGGCAAAGCAGGGTCAGGAAAGACAGCACGAGCAGGAACAAGAGAAGCGGAACATTGCCCAGAGGGTCAGAGGAGCCCGATCATGACACCACGCAGCCGGAGCCTGGAATCGGCTGCCTGGGTCTGTGAGAGGGGCTGGAAACCAAACAAGGGGATCCTAAGGAGGGTCGGGGACCCAAAGAAAGTTGAAGCCAATGACATATGGGTCAAGAACCCCCAATCAATGCCTTGGCAGGAGAGTGAACCAAGTGTCCTGGAGAGCTGATGTAAAGGAGTCTGGGACACAAGGGAATTACAGAAGCTAAGTCGGGGCAGAGACCCGAGAGGAGTCCAAGAGGAAAGAAAAGTTGAAACGAACTGTGTAACACATTATATGCGGAACCATACCTAGCAGGAGAGAACACCAAGTCTGTTCAGTGGGACAGTGCAACACATGAGGGTCAGGGACTCGCACAAAAGGAAGACATACTTCAAAGGGGCTGAAACCTCAAACCAAGTCGGGGAGAACCCAGGAAAGTCAAAAGGGGTCTGGCGACCCATGTGAGAACGTCAGGAAGAACCCAAAGCCGCACAGAGGGATCTGGGACCAATATGCAAGAGTCGAGGAGAGCCAGAGGAAACCTATGTGGAAAAGTGCAAGAGAATAAAACAATGGGTCGAGAACCCACTTTCTTCTAAAGAAACATTGGCTTGAGTTCTGAATTCTACAGTCAAGTCTGGCAGGATAGTGTACCAGACTTGGCACTACAGTTTTCAGGTGGTAACAAGGGGAAGGGACTGCCCCTTTTTCGATACTTAGAAACTGTTTACTTATTGGGTTTTCCGATTATGAACTGAACTTTAAAGGGCTGTGTCTAGAGAGCAAGAGAATCCTCCCCCTTGCTTTAAGAAGATGCCCAGTGTTTCCTTAGTTTAGTGTAAAGGTTGGAAGTAGGTTTGGACACGGGACAGTGGACATTTTATGTTACGGATATCCTGATGGAGTCCATAGTATTTTTGTTGAGGTAGGGCAACCTCTCATAGATATAGGGCAAGATAGGTTTCTCCTTTTCTTTTATGTTTATAATAACAGTCTTTGCCAACAAGCATGCCACCACTGTGCCAGACCCGTACTTCTGCACCCTTACAATTCACATGACATAGTTTTCTATGGAGGGGATATATCGAGCAACTTTCGATGACAACAGTATGAAATGTGTCAGGTTATTTCCAGCCTGTTTTATATGGCTCTTGTAATAAGGCACATAGACATCAACTGTGTTCTCATGTCTGGCTGAGTACACTTTGCAACATGGAGCAGACGTAGTCAGATGAATTTGGAACTAGTCAGCAGAATTTAGCACAGTCTATGGTTCTTGCAGGACTAAGGCGGCCCCTGGTCAACCTAATGTTGCTAATTCTACACCGTGTAGCCGTCTCGCAGAGTGAGGCGGTGCGCCACATCTCACTTTACTGAGCCATAGCGGAAATATGTAGGAAGCAAACCATCTATGAATCGAGGTGCTTTTCGCAGTTTACCTGTAGTATGTTCGGTTAAGACGTGCATGCAATGACATAGGGTTAGGCCGGTTTGAGGCAGAGAAACAATTCAATATGGCAATCGTTAGTGAATCTTAGCTTTGTGAGTAAGGCTTGAGATGAATAGTAGTATATGTCTATTTTCCACCTCACCCTTCATTCAATATGAGTGGAGTATCCAAATTCTCAGGGGATGGATCCAGAGCCACCACCATTCCAGCTCCCCTAGCCCTTTTACGGTGTGTCCTCAAGTGCAGAGGGTCTGAGTCTGAGGCAGCTTCTGCAAGGATGGTCCATGCGCCATCCCACCCCAGTCCTGTGGTTCCCAGGCTGAGGAAAATTACCAGATGGATCCAAACTCTATACATTGTGTTGCCATTTTACCTGTGGATCCCAACCCCATGTTACCAGTTGTGGCCCCTGTAACTACCCCTGAACTGGGCATGCTGGGATTCCTATGGTTTTCCACCAGAGTAGAAGATTCTGAAATAGATGAAGAAAGAACAGACATTTTAGAATCCATGGCCTTGTCCACTGCCTGGGACAAGGAGGTATTGATAAAAGGAACACACCTCACCTCTGAGAATGGTGTATCCAGCTGCATCTCTTCATAGCTGTCAACTGACCTGCAACTTGTGGGTTTGACCTGCAATAAAGGACAAATCCTTTGAGGCCGGAAAAGTGTTTGGGAAACCTGCGAGCAGGGCTGGTAGATAAATAAGGTCATCACGTTGTTAAAGTTATGTTAAGTTGATTTATACTGCAGGCCGCTACCATTTACATGGTTTCCAGGCACTCACATGGCTCTGTAATAAAGTAGTTTGGGTAGGTTAGTCAGGGAAGAGGAATGGATGGGATAGAGGTTATCCTCTTCTGTTGGTGCTTGCAGAACCAGGAGATACTGGCGTCTGTGCGGTTTTGAGTGTGTTTGGATTGTGCACACTGGGGTTATTGTGTTCGGAGGGGCAACGTCCAGTTTCTGGGTTGCAGCAGTTTGTTATTTTCGTGGATGTGTGGGTTGTGTGTGGTAGGGCTGGCCCGTTAGGTTGTGTGAGGTATTTGTGGGGTATGTTGGAGAAGAGCGAGGAGCAATGGTGGTTAGAGGTTAGTACAGTGTGGTTGTCTTATTGTTGGTTTCAGGATCCGTACTGTCCCTTGATTTTCTTGGGTCCGCATTGGTAGTTGTGGGAGGTGCATGTTTTTATGCTAGTCTCTGTGATTTTAATAGCCAGGCTTTCTGTCATTTTATGAAGGCAAGGTGATCTTTCGTTCTTTTTTTCTTCAGGATTGAGTTCCATAGACTGGCTATTAGATGGGAGAATGCAGTTCCTCTGAATTTCTTTTTTTTTCTGTAGTCTTTCATTTCGTCATTTCGATTTGGAGGTTGTTGCTTGATCTTAAGTTTCTTCCTGGTTGGTAGCGGTTGATTTTGGCTTGGAGGAATTCGGCTCCTTGTCCGTGTAGTGATTTCAGAGGGCTTTGAAGTTAATGTTTTTTTTTTTAACTGGGAGCCACTGTAGGCTTCTTGTGGCTGGTGTGATGTGGTCTCTTCTGCTTAGTCTCAGGAGTATCCTTGCTGCAGTATTTTGAATGCGTTGAAGTCTGGCATTCCAAGGTAGAGGCCGTTTATGTAGTCCATTCTTGATAATGGACTACATAAGTCGCCTGGTTGTTCCTCCCCTTCCTTTCTGCACCCCTCTCCCTCACCTTTTGTTTTTCTCTGGCTCTACCAGATATGTCGTCAGGCCTAGTACGGTAGTCGCCTGTCTGTTTCCATTTCCTTCCCACTCTCCCCCCTCCCTTCCTTATCTATGTCTTAGCTCTTGCACTATCTGAAATGTCGTCAGGCTGAGTACGATAGTTAATTTCAAATCCTTACTGTAATGGCCTCTAAGAATGTGGTTGTATTTTCCCTTGTTCACTCCCTTGCCTTGAAGCGCTTTGAAACACATTGTGTATAGGCGCTAAATAAATAAACGATCATATATCATAATATTAAGGAGATGATTGAGAGGGTTCTGTGTGGGAAGGAGAGGTGGGGAGGATCCCTCTAATTAGTCACAGAAGGTAGAAGAATTTCTTTGCCATTGTGTTGACTTGCAGTTCTAGTGAGTGTCATGATCCCAACAAAGGAGCACAGTACCTATTCAGAAAAACCAGGGAAGCAAGGAACTTCATATCAGTCAGTGGGTCAACGGTGGCTTCAAGCATGGCTGAAATGGCATTTGTCTCATTCATAGCACGGCACCCATAGGCTCACATAGCGCTTACATTTGTTTTTTGCTACACTCAACATGGCTGCCGCCAAGTCCATTGTTAACTCACAGCACATACTACACCTGTTTCAGAGGGAGCTCCTTAAGCCCCGCCTCCACTGGAGTGTTTGCTTTGCTTGTTCTACGCTGACAGCGGATAACGCTACCAGCGATCTCCTGACAGAACCTGTCAAAGGAAAAAAGAAGTTAAGAGATATTGGTTTCCTCAGAAAATCAACAGAATTCCATTGTTGTAGTTGTAAAGACTTACCGAACCAAAGTATTTTCCAAAGCGTTTCCTCAGTCAGCAGTTTATTTTGTAGTCTCCGCATCTTCGGTCAGATGTTCCGTCACAGCCGCAGCAACTTCCTCACAGCAGTCTTCTTTCGCGGTCGCAGTGCCTTCATTCAAAGGTTTTCTTCAGCAGTCTCTGCATCGCCCGAAGGTATTCCATTTACAGCTTTCCAAAAACCTGCAAACAAAAGGTATTTTCATTAATGATTGAACTTGTGTAAAAGAAAAAAATAAGTTTTTGCATATGTTGCTTACCTGAACTTTCAGCAAGTTATTCTTCGCTTAGTTATTACCGCGCTCATCTCTGAAGGCTGCAATTAGTCCATTAAGATGAACTTACGTTTATTAAACGTTTCCTCAAACCGAGTATAGTCGCAGCCATACCACAGCATCTACCCCTTATCTGAGAACCAAGAACTTGCAAAATAAAAGGGAACATTTTTGAAAGAGAGATCTCTCCAATGTAAAGACTGCTCAGAATCTGACAAACTATATATTTTTCACCAAAAACTCACCCAGGATAACTCTAAAAAGAGGCAAGGACATTATTCTGACAAGAATCTTTTGAACACTGCGGCCTCTCAAGTTAACAGTTTTCAAACCAACGCGCCCCTGTAGAATACAGGATGAAGAGCTCCACAAAACATAAGCACAGGCAGAAGGGAGGGATTTATGAAAGGCACACTGCACAACAGTTTTTTTTACGCAAATAGAAATTACAGTAGTTCTATTGTTATTATTGTTGTTTTCACAGAATAAGAGCCCAGATAACAGATCCTCTAGCTAAGAAGGCATTACGCTCCCGCGGAGTCCAAGGTAAGCTTTACAGTGAAGGTCTGTTGTCCATGAGTTTTCCCAGGTTCTCTATCATGGCAGATGCTTCTATTTGGGTTCCGATGCCTGGTGGCCAGCTTATGTTGTGTGTCTGTTGCGTCATCCTTGGAGTTGTGGGGAGGGCGTGGGGGGAGAGATCCTAAATTCTGTTTTGGTCGGGTTTAGTTTGAGATTGCTGATTGTCATTCAGGTGTATATGTCTGTGAGGCATTTGTTGATGGTGTTGTTTGGGTCTTGGGTTGAGGCTATCTTAAAGATGAGTTGGGTATCATCTGCGTAGTTGTAGGCAGTAAGTACTGTGAGAAACCTGAAGGTGTCTCCCCGACTAGTTCCCAGGGATCTGTCATCCAGGTGGCCAGGACACGGCCATTGCTATTGGTTCCAGTTCCTGGGGGTGGACCAGTGAGGGAAGATCACCTAAATGGGGGCTACTTGTGGAGTGGAAGTGGGACACAGATGGGTGAGACGCAGTATCCCCCTTCTTGTTATACCTTTTCCCCATCCTAACCCGTAGGATACTCTAACACTCTACCCCACTCCTTTTCAGACACAAACACTTTTGCACACCGCGAAAGTCGATGGAAAAACACCTAAGCCATTTATCCGACATGTCCTAACGCCAGGGTCAGGCAAAGTCAGGCAAATGACCAGAATCACACACACCCAACGGCCCTTTCCGTTCCCCACAGGGATGAAAGGTGGAGCACAAGCACACAATATGAGCAAGGCAGACCACATGACGAGAGAGCTAACTCAGTATGGCGGTTCAAGAGGAGGTGAAAGACGGTGCATACAAAGAGGGTGACAAGGAGAGAAGCGACCTTGCCATTTCTGACCAAGGTCTGTGAGACCTCCGCAGAAAGAATCGTAAGACCACAAACAATAGCCAGTGTGTGTTGCAGCAGATGTCAATGGTACACAAGACCCTCCTCCGCTGATAACCAACCCGGGGAAAGATGCTTGTCTCTGTGGTACCAACCTTGACTCCGAGTTAAAGAAAGTCAAACGGTTCATCACAGCTGGTGGTTCGAGGGGAGAGTCGATAAGAAACCGAACTGTGTTGAACGAAAAGTAGCCATCGGCTAAATGAACTTTGAAAGCATAAGAGCTATTGATGTTAAGAGGGGGAAAATCAGCAACAGAGTAGTCCGGCACCACGTGGGTGCTTACTCAGGTAACTGGGTGATTACCTGATTGTTGAAACTACCATAACCAGAAGGCCTTCGGAAAGGCCAGAAGAGGGTCAAAGTGGTCTTACACGGGTCTTGTAAAATCCTCTGTACAGTCGAAAGTCGTTGACCGACAGATGATTGTGAAGCTAAGGGAAATGAATCCTGCATCGTAAGAATTGCATGAGAAAGGTATGATTGGCAAGAGTGAACATGAAGAGGAATGCCAATAAAAAGGGGTGAAGTCTAAAGTCCCAAAACACTGTGGGCCTCATTATGAGGTATGAGGTAGCCATGGTGTTATTAGCACCATGGCTACCCCCTTACCGCATTCTGGGTCCGGATTCTCGAAATAGGGACTTACTGGGTCATTCCAACCTTGGAGGACCCGGTAAGTCCCCATTCCGAGAACTATTCCCCATTCCCATTCGAACCCCCATAGGGCTCAATGGGAAAGGGGATGGAGCTAATAACAGGCCCACTAATAGCGGGCCCGTTATTAGCTCCCTGGTCCTTTAGCTGCTCCCACTAAGGGCGCCTGGTAAAAACAGGTGCCCATAGCGGGACCGGCTAAGGGACCTCGGAATAGGGCGGTAAGGGTTTACCGGCACCGGTCTCCTTACCAGTGCCCGTTAACCCTTACCGCCCACCTCGTAATGAGGCCCAGTGTGTTGACAAGCGTGAACCTGGCGGAGGGAGGTTAACAATCGAGAAGGATCTGCGCCTGGACGAGGGGAATCCAGGGGTGAAAAGCATCACCCAATGTTTATGTGAAAAGGAACTCTTTGTTCAATTATCTGAACATCACAGGCCCACGGCGGCATGAGACTTTTGATAGAAAAGAGACTTAACCACTGGATGCCCTGATTGCTGAAAGCAGAACTGTTAGCTTGTGCTGGGAAAGTTTGAGCGTGTGCTGTGCTCCAAAGTCCACCCTTGTCCCATGCTGAAAACGTGGGTAAGGGAGACCTCAAATACTGCATACTGATTAACAACATTATCCTGCACTTCTTTTTTGTATCTAACGTAAGTATTGGCAATAGGTTTTTCTTAGTATAGGCCCTTTTATTTGACACAACGCCACTAGGACTGCCTTATTGTTATTTGATGGTCAAAGCTTGCTCCCATCTTAGATTTAGGTTTAGATTAGGCGTTTTTTCAGCCTACCTTTGCAGTTTAATGAACACCCTTGAACTGTCATCACTTGTGTCTGTCTTTACTGTTGCCATCATGAGTTCCTTACAGTACGTGGCCTCGAATGAGAGGGCATGTATATGTTAAAGAAGAGTGGGCAGAGGCTAGAACCTTGTGGTATGCTGTAGGAGATGTTTTTGGTATTAGAAGTAAATGGCAGTAGGTAATTTCTTTCAGCTCTGTTAGTGAGGAAAGATTTTAGCCATTGTAGAGCAGTGTCTTTTAGGTCACATTCCTCCAGACTCCTGATTAGCATTGTGCATCTGATTGTGTCAAATGTAGGTGATATGTACAGTAGTATGAGGGGTGATTGGGTGCTGTTGTCTGCATTTAATATTTTATTTCTTTTTTACAATTTTATTTATTTAGCATATGGTTATTCAACAAAATTTTTGCCAACAAGAAATACCTAAAACATCATTAAAAGTCTAAATAAATAATTCAAAAAATGTGTAAATATTATAAGAAACTTTATAACACATTACGTATAAATATCTACTTAATAGGAGAGAGAAAAGGCTGTTAATATGTAAAACATCAATTTAAAATAATAGTGTAATTCGAAGTATAATATATTTAACATGCAACATTTAATATTCGATGTAGTGCTACCTTCCATAAATGGAAAACTGCTACAGTAATTGTAATGCTCTCAGCTCCATATATTAAGCTCCAAAATGATTACATTTATTTTCAGATTGTCCCATATGGATAGAAGTGCCGATTCTGTTTCTCTCATTGGTCTGAATTAGAGTTGGGAGTGGTCGGGTGTTCCATTGGTTTCTGCGTGATTGAGTAGGATTTTGTACTTGTGGTTCTCCAATAGTTGGATAGGGTAGATTCGATATATAGGTCTGTAGTTGGTAGGATCATCTGCACTTCCTGTTTTATTTTTTAGGAGGTGCTTGATCTCTGCTGATTTGAAGGTTTTAGGTACTATATGTGTTTATGGATAGCCGGAAGGATGATGCTGGGGTTCAGTGGTTGAGGATTTCTTTGCAGATGTCTGGTTGGGTCGCTGGGGAATCGGCGAGGTTGGTGTGTTTTATTAGTGTGTTGAAAGCTTCTTCATCTTTGGGTTTGAATCGGTCGAGTGTTGCTGCGGTTGGTGGTGTGCTGGTTATTGATAGTTCCGTATTTGTGTTTATTATTGCGTGGCTTGCATCAATTATTTTTGTTGTCACATAAGGATTGTGATGGTATGGTGTCTTGTTGCAAGATGTTGGGTTTTTGATTTCTTTGATGATTTTGAATAGTGCTTTTTGTGGGTTTTTTTGCCGTTTGGAATCTTGTGGCATAGTATGCTTTTTTTGCTTTAAGGATTGCTGAGTTGTACTTTCTCAGTTGTCATTGCTATTTAATTTTTTCTCCGATTGATTGAAATGGTTTCTCCATAGTATTTCCAGTTTGTTTTCATGAGTTCCCTCAGTTCTTCTTTGAGCCATCTTGCGGTCGTATTTTTTGCAGTTGCTGTGAAGGGTTTTGCTGGTTCTAGGTCTAGCGCCTCTGTGATTCAGGCGTTGTTTTTTTCCCACTGGGTCTGGAGTCATTCTGTTGAGCTGGGAGATGTTTGGTTTGGTTGATTCCATCAGTTCTGTTGGATTCCAGATCAAGACTCTTTCCAGTATCTTTTGTTGGTAGTGTGCAGTATTTTTGCGAGGATTCTTTTAGATGCAAAGCAAGTCTTTCATTTACAATGTCTGTTCTGAGGTCTGCTTCTGCCAAACAATCACTGAGCTGTCACCTCCTGTGACCTCTAAAATGTGCAGATTTGGTAAGCGCAGAATAAAAAAGAAATAGCCTTGCTGACTCATCTCCAAAAATAATTATTTTATGGTCAGCAAATACATTTGTACACACTATTAAACACTTTTTTAAACACTATTATAAAAAGGTAAATAAAAGTAAAATGTCTGTTTCTAATTCTAATGCAATGTGGTCGGTTCACAGTGCATTTTGTCCTTTTATTGAGGTGGGTAGAGTTATGCAGATTTTGGAGTCCAGGCTACGGGAGTGTCACAACGCACAAGTGACCCTCAAACCCACTGTGAAAGGTTTGCACATATGCCTCTTTCACCTGGTCTGAATCACTTCTCTGCAGTGTGCCTGCTGCTCAGCCATCTTAATTTAACTTGATGTACAAGCAAATGGAGATGGAAATCGGGGAACCTCCTACAGGCCAATCTGGGAACTGTGCCGTTGTTTGATATGTCATTTAAAACCCACCTGTACACAAGTGTTTCTAGGCGCCACAAGCCAAGAGAGGGAAGACATGCGGAGGACAAGACAAACAATCCTACTAGGTCTTGTGTCATTCAGATCTTGCAAGTGCGACAATCTGTCTATCTACATTCATTTTTAAATAGCGCTCACGAAGAAAGACATGGAAGGAAAAGGTAGTGAGACAAATGCACAAGACCGAGAGAAACTCCAGTGTTTTGCCTCAGACAAATAAAGATGAATCTGCCATAGTAAATGGACATAATAACAGCAGGAAGATTTAAGATGGCTAACCTGCCTCTTAAAAAATAACTGGGGGGTAAAAGAAAACTTGCAGGGTTTTAACCGATTTAGAGACTGGGATAACATGGTCTGCAAAAGTGAAACTCTCGTACTTAGGATCAAGTTTTTTTAGTTTTTGTTGAGTGCCTAGAATGAGTAGCTCAGTTTTAGAATGATTCAAAGCTAAGGAGTTAAAAGCCATCCAGGTTAGTATGGCTGAGAAAATGTTGTTAATTTGCTCAGTGTCATCGACATGTGAGCAGATAGGTTCAGTACGATCTCGGTATTGTCTCCGTAGGTAATAAACTGTACCCCCAGAACAGACAAAAAATCACATAAGTGTCTTGAGTAAATATTAAAGAGCAGAGGCGATGAACAAGATCCCTGAGGGACTCTGCATGTAAGGGAGGTCCTACTAGATTGAGCACTGCCTTTAACCACATTCATGGTTCTCGGGCCAAGTAATGATTTAAACCATGAGGGGTACATTTGCCAACCGTGGCTAATCTATCTGCCAGGAGACGATGGTCTACTAAATCAAAAGCGGCTGAAGGATCCAAGAGCAAAAGTAGTGCTGCATTTCCATCTTCGATAATACCAGCAATATTGGATTTCAGGTCTAGCAGGGCAGTCTCCGTCCCATGATTGGGGCGGAAGCCAGATTGCTGTACTGCAAGAATGCCCTGATGTTCAACAAGCATTTGATATTGGGTATATGCAATTTTGGCCAGGATTTTCAAAGTAAATGGAACATTTGTGATGGGCTGGTAGTTGCCCACCTCTGTAGGGTATAGGTTTTCTTTCTTCAGTAAAGGAGTAACCCCTGCCTCCTTCATGTTATCTCGGACGAGGGCTTCCTGAAAGGATCGATTGACAAACCTGGTGACCAAGGGTACAAAGGTTGAGATGAAGTCTTTGAAAAAAGAGGCTGGAAAAATGTCCCCTTTACATGAAGTTGGTTTAAATGTATGCACCACATCCAAGACTTGCTTCCAATACCACTTTAAAAGTAAACATCATGGACTCTGAGTCAAATCCCTTAGCAAAGTTAGGGATTGGATCTGCAGCATTACTTTATGACTTTATTTGATCCAGTATATTATTCTGGTGTTTTAATGTTTTCTCTGAAAAGCCATCATGAATGCATTGACACCAGTCGTTGTCAATGGCCATGGGGGGGGCAATAGTGCTCCCTTTTTAGCTCCTGTGAGATGGAAAACAATTCCCTGGGTCTTGATTTTGTTGATAGAATTATAGCCTTCAAATTTGTTTCTTTAGCTTGAAAAATGTGAGGTCTTAAAAGTTTTAACTGCCCGTTTCTATGCAAGAAGATTGAGGTCAGAGGGGTGTTTGCGCCAGATGTGTTCCAATTTATGTTTGGCCGTTCTGGCATCAATAACCTCGGAGGTGAACTGTATATTAGAGGTGCTCAACGTTTTCTGAGATGTGGATTTTAAAGGAGCGAGTGTATCAAAGGCCTGTTTCGTATCCTGTCTAAAGAGAAATATGAAGTCTTCACAGG
Organism: Ambystoma mexicanum; assembly: GCF_040938575.1. Taxonomy (NCBI): domain Eukaryota; kingdom Metazoa; phylum Chordata; class Amphibia; order Caudata; family Ambystomatidae; genus Ambystoma; species Ambystoma mexicanum. The sequence continues at coordinate 1,181,196,845 of NC_090934.1, forward strand.
GATATTCTCTTAAAGAGAGGGTAGCAAAGGGGTAACCAGTGTGTTAAAAGCTTCATGGGTTACGTTCTGAAGGTTACTGGTAAAGCTAGGCAATATAGTATTCAGGGGTTTATCATTAACGGTACAATTGTTGTGTATCTCAAAGGATAAATAGTGTTGATCGGACCAAATACATTCATTAACCGATATCAGATAATTTTGTATTCTTAGACATGACCCAGTCCAGCGTGTTTCCCCCCTATGTGGGTGGGCAGGTTTACATGCTGAACGAAGTCCAAAGTTTTAAATGTCTCCAGTATAGATGTGGCCTCAGGATCTGAAGGGTCATTTGCCCATAAATTAAAATCACCTAACATCAGAAGTGCAGATTGTTGTTTGGAGGCATTGCCCATAAAAGCAAATAGTTGCTCCTCAAACCTGGGCGTGACCATCGGAGCTCAATATACTAATAATAGACTCAAAGTTGTAACAGGGTCAATATTGAATTTCAAAAATAGAGCTTCACAATGGTCAAAGAGCAGAGTATCGGATATATACAATTTAAGATCTTTTCTAAAAATTAGGGCTACACCACCACCACTCTTCTTCACACGATTAAGATGTAACTACAAACAACTAGGTGGAGTCACCAGTTGTAAGGAGTGCTGGACAGCCTCTGGGAGCCATGTCTGAATAATGGCTAAAAATTCCAAGTTAGCTTGTAAAATGAGGTCAGCCACTTCTACTGCATGTTTCACTAGTGAGCTAGTGTTTAATAAAACACATTTAAGTGAGTGTGAAAAAGGTGTTACCATAATCGTGTCGTCAATGAGATCTATTACATTGTCGGTTAAATTTGAGTCATGTCGTTTGGTTCCGGAGTCCGAGCCGGTAATAGGGGCACTATGGGTGAGTTAGGTTAGTTAGCTATGAGCTTGCAGTTGAGAGCCTTATCCTCGGCCTTACTAGAAACATTGGAAAAATCTTCTGTTTCGGTCATTAGTCTAACCCTGCAGCTTCTCTGTATAGCAAAGATTAGATCACAACGTGATGACATTTAAACAGGCATTGGAAGACCTGAGAAAGTAATATGTAGTGTGCAGGCAGATCAGGAAAGATAATATGCTTGAAATGTACTCAGCTAGTCACGAACCCGGCACAAACTTGCTTTGACGCGCCGATGCGTCTGACAACGTCTACAGGGATGGGATTACGGTGCTCCAGGGGAATGTAGCACAGCGATTTCACGTGCCGAGCAGTCTACTCAAAATGTGTAAGTACAAATGCATACAAACATAACATTTTGATGCAATTTGATGACTATGTTCCTAGCAATTAATTAAAAGGATTTACAAGCTAAAAAGTACTTTTTGAAACGAGGCGGTCTATCGTGGCAAAACTTACAAGGACACAAAGGTAAAAGCAGCAGTCAATTTCTAAAATGAACAGCAAACAAGAAAAGTCAGGCTGCAGGAATCAAGGTTTCTACATATTAAGATAGAATAACGTGCTAAAGAATAGAAGTGCAAGGGGAGGGAGGGGAGAGTGCAATAAGGGCAGCAGGGCTCTGAATAAGTGCAGCCAGGACAGCGCAGCTCTAGGTAAGTGCAAGTAGGTAGGGGGGCTGTAGGGATTACTTACCGCCCCCAAGAGCGCGGTAGGCCTGGAGGCAGTGCAAAGGAAGACTGGTTGTGGAGGAGCCTGGTACCCAGTGAGACCCTGAGGGAACCAAACAACCAGTCGACGCAGCAGACCGGTAGTTAGCAAGTGAGTGAGTGAGAGAGAGAAGGCCGAGGAGAAAAGGAGGGTCTTGAGCTGCTTCTGGAACTTCAGGCGGTCCGGCTCAGGTCTGAGATGGCAGGGAGGCTGTTTCAGAGGGCGACACCTGCAGAGGAGAGAGATCTATCCCCCCCAGCCCCCCACTGTCTGCCTGGAGAAGTGTCTGACCCTCAGAGAGTTGGAGGTAGCTGATTGAGGGGCTCTAGAAGGAAGGTATTTCAGAAGAGAAAGTTGGATGTAGTGCAGCCCCTAGAAAGCCTTGTGGGCGATGCAGAGGGTGTTGCATTTGATCCTTGCAGCCACCGGGAGCCAGTGGTGAGATTTCAGGGCTGGAGAGATACGGTTCCTGGGCTTGAGGCCAAGGATAAGTCTTGCAGTCTTGTACTGGATGAGTTGCAGGGGGCGAAGAGTAGAGGTAGGCAGATTGAGAAAGAGGCTGTTGCAGTACTCCAGCCTGGAGAGAACCAGGGCTCTGGAGACAGTGAGCTTCTGGGGGAAAGTGAGAAAAGGTAGAATACCTCTGATGAGGTGCAGCTGGAAGTGGGCCTTTTTGGCAAGGTCTGTGATGTAAGGAGAGAGTGGAGTTGATGAAGATGCCAAGTTTTTTTCCTCACAGGAAGGCAAGGGTAGAGGGCCCAAGGAGGGCGGCCAGAGTGACAGAGTCTTACTCGCTTTAAGGCAAAGATCATTGGAGGCGCACCAATCCTGAATCGTGGATAGACATTCAGGGAGGACAGGAGGCTGATGGAAGCCTGAAAGAAAGTGGAGTGTCATCCGCATAAGACTAAAAGTCCAAAGAGATGGTGGGGATCAGGTGGGCCGGCCGTATAGACATTGAAGAGCCAGGGAGAGAGGATAGAGCCCTGGGGGACACCACATGTGGAGATAGAGAGAGAGAAGTAGTGGAGAGAAAAGACCCAGTTGGACCTGGGAGGGACGGTCCAGGAGGAAGGAGGTCAGCGACACCAGAGCCAGATCTGTGATGCCCAGGTTCACACAGTGTCTGTGGATCAGGGTGGCATGACTGACCATTTCGAAATCAGAGGAAAGGTCAAGGAGGATGAGGACAGAGGGAGAGCTGGAGTTGAGGTTAGAGAGCAGATCTTCATGGGTGTTCACGAGAGCAGTTTCTGTGCCTCTGGCTGCTCTGAAGCCAGACTGATGGCCATGGAGGCCGCCAACAGATTCAGTGTGGAGGGTAACCTGGGAGATGGCCAGCTTTTCCAGGTGTTTGCCCAGCAAAGGAGTCATAGAATTCGCACAATATTTTGCCAGACATGTAGAATTGCCAGAAGGCTTTTTTAGGAGGGGGTGCACAAGGGAGTGCTTGAGGAGAGAGGGGAAGGATCCAGTTGCAAAAGAGTGATTCCAGAAATCAGCCAAGGCTAGAGAGAGGGTGTCAATGTGGTCCTTGGTGGTTCTGGAGGAGCAGGGGGGCACCTGTTTGGACAATACTTTCATAGATCAGCCTTGTCTAGAGACATTGTCAGGTGTTGTCAGAGTGAAGGAGGAAAAAGGAAGGGGAGAGGGAGAGGTGGCACAGGGAGTCCTGGGAAAGGTAGAGGGGGAGGGAGGGAAAGAGGAGAGTGAGGATAGGATGTCCTGAATTTTAGTGGTGAAATGAGAGCCCGAGCCGTACAAAGGGCCTGGGAGGGAACAGGAGTGGTGGAGACTGCAGTAGGCTTGGCCAGCTCCTTGCAGATTTGAAAGAGTCGGGTCGTGTTGTTAGAGGCCGCAAAGACATGTGCTTGGATATGGACCCTCTTCTTGGGGAGGACAGAGAGTCTGTAATGCCTTTGGAGCAGGCGGCAGGCCAGTTTGTCGGAGGATGCACCCGAAGCCCTCCACTTCCTCTCAGCCACCCCACACTTGCGTTTCTGCGCGGCGAGGTCAGAGTCGTACCAAGAGTTGCACTTGAAGATAGGCTTCAGATGGATTCTCATGACAGGGGCAAGGATGTCCAGAGTGTTGAAGATAACTGCAGGTTGGGGAGGGCTGTGTCAGAGTGCGAGTCAGCCGCAGGGGTAGGAGGAGCAGAGAAAATAGAGGCATAAGCATCCTTTGACACTCACTTCATAGGCCGACTGACCGAGAAGGAAGGTGGCAGTGCTGGGGTAGGCTTTGCTTGAAGGGCAAGAAGTTTCAGGTAAGAGGAGAGCAGAAAGTAGTCAGTCCAACAGAGAAGAGTGGTGAGAGGTTTAGAAAGGGGGATGTCTGAGGAGATGAGAATATCCAAGGTGTGTCCAGCAGAGTGGGTCAGATCAGAGGGCTAGGATGGAAAGGGAGAGAGAGTTTCAAAGGTTGTGGAACAGCCCAGAGGAGGTATTAGAAGTGGGAGGAGTAGGCCTGCGTAGGAATGACAGAAGCAGGGACCCATTTCGGAAAGATCAGGGCCACTCCACCTCCAGGCCGGTTGGTTCTAGGCTCATAGAGGATCTTGTACCCCTCAGGAAGGAGAGTGTCAAAATGTGTGGCAGAGCTGGCCGTGAACCATGTATCACTGAGGGCGAGGACATCCAGATCAAGGTCTTCGAGGAGGTGGCAAATGTCAGAGGAATGTTTGACAGCACAGCAAGAGTAGTGAGTAGCTATGTGGAGCAGGTTACCACATTTGAAAGACTTTCAGGGTAGGATGTAGGAGTGTGGTACACCCAGCAGAGGGGGTAGAAGTGCCAGAGAGTGGGCAGAGGTAATAGATGGAGGTGCCATAGGGGCCAGAGCTGAGGAGGGGGTGGGTGCCAGAGAGGCTGTGGAGGAGGAAGGTGGTGGCAGAATGGCCAGATAGGTGTTAGGAGTGGCAGGAGAAGGGAGGACATTGATGGGACATGGGAGACGCCTATCAAGAAGAAGGAGGAGATTGGGCTGAGAACCCTGGACTATGACGGTACCATTAAGATAGACATTGATGATGGTCTTGGAGGAATGGAAGGGGCCACGAGGACCTTGCACCAGGTGTCACCATTAAGAGAGAACAGAGACCATATGAGGGGCCCATAGGTCTGGAGAGGGAAGGACAATGAGGATGTTGGGAGAAGGGAGAGTGAGGGAAGAAAAAGAAGCACAGCCCATAAGGACGCAGCAGAGGGGGAGGGTTCACACAGAAGGAGGCAACAAGCAGGCAACACACACAGAGGAGCGCAGGAGCAGTGTGGACGGAAGACGGGGGAGGGGACCAGTGCACTGCAAAAAAACACCTAGATTTGACTTTCCTAGAAGAGTGGAAAAGGTCTAGTTTTAACACAACAGCAATTAAAAAAACCCTAGATTTGACTTTCTTAGAAAAGGGAGAAAGGCCTAGTTTTAACACAACAGCAATGCAAGAACGCGTCTTTCCTGGAGAGATGTGAGATATGGCTAAACCAAACAGTTCAATGAGATGCTTAAGGGTGGTGTGATAAGAGTGATAAGAGTAATTGGAGGGGGGTCAGGTTAGTGGGGTGCAGTGATTGCTGCCGCCCCCCCCGGCCGCACCACACCTACCTGGTCAGTCGCAGCAGGTTGATGGCTGCAGGCTTGTTTCCCCGGCTGACATCGGCAGATACCAGCTGGAGCTGCTTCTGTGGGAGCTGTTCTTTGCCTCAGGGGTCCTTCGCCGGAAGCGGGCTGCAAGAGGCAGTGGGCTGCCCTGAATGCCAAATTCAAATAAGGCCTATTGCCTAATCAGGAGGGTCGGGGGCAGGCAGAGGAGGGACAATGGGAAGCAACAACAGCGGCAGAGGCAGCGAGGCAGTGGGGAAAATGTACACAATGGGGGTAGCAAGATAGAAGCCAAAACACGTTGAACTCACCACGGCAAGTACAGCGCTAGCAGAGCACTCCAACAACTACTGTGTGCTCGGCCAGCAGGAGTGTAATGCATAGGTTTGCCTGCCACCACCATAGCTGAAGCTTGGAGACCTTCATTGCGTGGCCAGCAAGCAGGTATTGCTGAAGGGCCTTTACTCTCTCCTGAAATGCAATATGTGACCGCTTGCTTCACAGCCACTCTCCTGCAGGGCTTGAGCCGCCCCCGTCCACGACTGCAAAACACCACCAAATCTAACATGGGATGGTGACTCAGCCTGGTGCCCTATGAAATGCGCTGCTGCAAATGGAAACTCTGCTATCTTCAAAGAAAATGGAGTAAGCACCTATGACCACTCATCTTTGAAACGCAGCAATAAGAAAAGCAGACTGATCGGAAAGAGGAACACTGATAAAGCACTAGGGAGTTCACATAGGGAGAAAGGGGAACAGGTGCTTTGGGGATTGCAGTTGGTTTCTGTTAAATTGGTGTTGTTTACTTCTTACTGCTGATAGAAATGAAAAATAAAGTTCATAATGGGAATCCTCATTGCAATGCTATAGAATCGAAATTTAGAAGGAGTATTCAAAAACCTCAGGGTTTTGCGTGCTTTATCAACAAATAAACAAACAAACAAGGATGGGAAGAAGTGGAAGTCCAGTAGCAATGTGTGTTAGGGGGAGGGCGGGGAAATGAGGGACCCTCCCTCCATTAATGCAGCCCAACATTGCATACAATGTAACAGTATATGGGCAAGTGCATGAAAGCAACGATAGGGGGCAGTAAGTAATATGTAAATAAACACTAAAAAAGAAATGTCCTTCCGTAACAAAAAAGAAATTAGAATGGAAGAATTCAGATAAAACACAAGGATAGAAAGAAGTGGGGTTTAAGAGGAGTGTCTGTGGGAGGGGGCAGGGCGGGGAGAAGCCCACCGCCATCAAGAAAGAAAGCAACTATGTCACGAACAATATCATTTTACATTTCTGGCAAAGATGGATGGGAACAATGTTGCAAGACACAAACGCACACTAACACACCAACTGATCCTTCTCCAGGCTCCCTCTTTCCAGATTTTTAGGTATGCTCCTCTCCAGTTGGAGTTGGTGGAAAGTGAGGATCATTGAAGAGTTCCAGCAAAGGGAAAACACACCTAGACATCTCTTGCTCCATTCTGCGCATTCTTGACATTCTTCTAGGTCTAGTGTTAAGCCCCCTCCTGCAAGGAGAACATGTGGGTTCTCATTCTGCTCTGCTGGAAAAAGCACGCCGACACCCAGGGCAAATCTGATCTATATGGGTATGGTGTCACTGTAGGGCTGCAAAGGGAATGAGGTTCTGGAGTGAAGTTCTCAGTGTGATATGATCTGTGTGGGTACCGTGTCACTGTAGGGCTGCAAAGGGAATGAGGTTCTGGAGTGAAGTTCTCAGTATATGATCTGATCTGTGTGGGTACGGTGTCACTGTAGGGCTGCAAAGGGAATGAGGTTCTGGAGTGAAGTTCTCAGTATGATCTGATCTGTGTGGGTACAGTGTCACTGTAGGGCTGCAAAGGGAATGTGGTTCTGGAGTGAAGTTCTCAGTATATGATCTGATCTGTGTGGGTACAGTGCCACTGTAGGGCTGCAAAGGGAATGAGGTTCTGGAGTGAAGTTCTCAGTATGATCTGATCTGTGTGGGTACGGTGTCACTGTAGGGCTGCAAAGGGAATGAGGTTCTGGAGTAAGGTTCTCAGTATGATATGATCTGTCTGTGTGGGTACAGTGTCACTGTAGGGCTGCAAAGGGAATGTGGTTCTGGAGTGAAGTTCTCAGTATATGATCTGATCTGTGTGGGTACAGTGCCACTGTAGGGCTGCAAAGGGAATGAGGTTCTGGAGTGAAGTTCTCAGTATGATCTGATCTGTGTGGGTACGGTGTCACTGTAGGGCTGCAAAGGGAATGAGGTTCTGGAGTAAGGTTCTCAGTATGATATGATCTGTCTGTGTGGGTGCGGTGTCACTGTAGGTATACAAAGGGATTGAGGTTCTGGAGTGAAGTTCTCAGTATGATCTGATCTGTGTGGGTACGGTGTCACTGTAGGGCTGCAAAGGGAATGAGGTTCTGGAGTAAGGTTCTCAGTATGATATGATCTGTCTGTGTGGGTGCGGTGTCACTGTAGGTATACAAAGGGATTGAGGTTCTGGAGTGAAGTTCTCAGTATGATCTGATCTGTGTGGGTACGGTGTCACTGTAGGGCTGCAAAGGGATTGAGGTTCTGGAGTGAAGTTCTCAGTATGATATGATCTGTCTGTGTGGGTGCGGTGTCACTGTAGGTATACAAAGGGATTGAGGTTTTGGAGTGAAGTTCTCAGTATGATATGATCTGTCTGTGTGGGTGCGGTGTCACTGTAGGTATACAAAGGGATTGAGGTTCTGGAGTGAAGTTCTCAGTATATGATCTGATCTGTGTGGGTAGGGTGTCACTGTAGGGCTGCAAAGGGAATGAGGTTCTGGAGTGAAGGTCTCAGTATGATATGCTTGGTGCTACGTATCAATGTTCCTAGGATGCCACGGATTACACTTCTCTGGGACTTTGAGGGATGTAACCTCATGCTCTTCCTTATGGTGAAGGTGGAGGTGGATGGTGGGATGACCATTCGGTTAATTATTTATTATTTAATTTGCTTTATTGGCTCATTACACACTTTTTTTGGCAAAACATTGAACTCATTAACCTTCCCATTTAAGATATCGTACAAAATGTATACAGATATAAATTCCTCCTCTAAAACATATTTCATTTCCCCCAGTAAAACATCAATTAAACGTGATGAAACCATCCTCACAAAATCACAATGTGGCTCTAAATTCTTTGTCGAATACAATTTTTAAAACTGATACTGCTGCTAAAACCAGTGAAGTCCCTTCCCGACTCAATACATGATTCCACCAATCATCTGGTGTTGGGGTGCTTAGGTTATTCAGGAAACTTTGGCAGTACTTTGTTCTCAAATCTGTTAAGAATGAGCAATATAGTAATACATGGTTTAGGTTTTCCACCGTTCCCACTGGATCACAGAAGCTACACCGCACATCTCTTAGGCGTGTACCAGTTCTTACAGACAGCACCTCTTTAGTAGGGAATACATTTAGACGAATCCTCATAAACTGAGACCTGTAGTAGCCTTCCGGAAATGTCATCAAATATTATGGAGTAGAGCCAAAAGCCCTAAATTCATGCTTTAGATGGTAGAAAATGTTGTCGCTATACAATCGGCTCTCCACAAGCTTGTTTGAACCTTATTCGGATTTGGTTTTAGGTCGTCTTTACAGGCCTTTCCAATAGGTGTGCTTCCCATTTTCTGAGGCTTTCACCGCGCCCCGATTTCATTTCCTTTTTGAATGGGGAAAAAGAGGTGGTGGTGTGTCCTGAATACATTTTCTGTACAGGGCTAACGATTCCCATTCTGCTATGGCCTTTAGCGAGATCAACCCCAACTCACGCTGGATCACCTGTATTGGGGTGCATCTCTGCAAGCCCAGTATTCCTTTCCTAAAGATTCCCTCAGCTGCTGGCCATATAGAGTGATGAATATGAAACGATAATTCCGATCCATAGTTCAGAACCGCTGTGGCCTTCAGTTTATAAAAGTCTAGAAGCTGTATGATAGAAAACCGGCAACAGTTTTTGTTAAGTAGCCTTGCCTGATTTACCAACATTTACACCTTTGTTTGTTTGTTTGTTTATTTATTTGGTAATGCGCTCCGAGATTTAATTATCTGTTCGGTTTTGGCCTCGATCGTACTCATGTTTATGCAGACTCGCAAATATCTGAATGACTCGACCAATTCAATTAGTCAAAGGCCCAAATACCATTGAAACTGCGGTCGGGCCCTCCTCTGCCGAGTTCCTAAAATGATGATCTTAGTGTTGGCTGTATTCATGGCCAACTCATTTTCTTTCACGTACTACTCTAGCTGGTGTTTGGAGGCCAATCATAGTTTGGTCCATTAATACCAAATAATCTGCATCTAACAGATAGCCAATTGGCGTGTCACCAATCCTCGGAGGAAACGACCTTGCCTGTTTTAGTGTGCCCCCTATGTCCGAGATGCAGAAGTTAAAAAGTGCCGGAGAAGGGAAAACCCTGTTTAAGCCCTCTAAATGTAGTAATTTCATCGGATAGCAAACCAGTACCATTCAGCCTCACCATAAGACTAGTCCTTGTATGTAGGGCCTTCAGTTGCTCCAACAGGTCCTCCGGGCAGTGCCATTTTGACAATTTCTCCCACAACCTAGCCCTCCTTACGATGTTGAATGCCTGCACTAGGTCGACAAAAGCAACATAGGTTCCAGATCTACCTTCCAAAGCCCTGCCCTTCATTTTTTTGTGAATGTTTTTATTTTGTTTCATGCAACATACAACCAACGAAACACAAAGACAGGTTTTACCATGACATTACAAGTATGTATTCTCAATCCTTGTGGGCTTCAAGAGGATCTGTAACACTTTAAATTGTCTCTTGCCCCCTTTCCAGGCCTTGTCATGCCTCATACCATAGGATTTCTGCCACTGGGTGCTCATAGAGTCCATGATCTAGCATTCCTTCCCCCTCCCTCTCGGCCCCCTCTGCAATATTATTTTGTGGGCACAACTTGTCACTTTTATCAGTAAACCTGGTCTGAATCAGTGCGTTCCAGGCTATCGCCCCCTCACTAGCTTCATGCATCCCTCTTCTCAGCACTCCCAGCCACGCTGCTGTCTCAGCTAGTGACCATCTCTTCAGGTCACTCCACCAGGCCTCCAAATTGGGGTCTTATGTCTTTTTCGATGGCATTGCTATCCTGCGTTTCACCAATATGCAGATCAAGTCTTTAATTTTATTGAGGTGTGCCTCTCCCCTCCTACTCTCGGGTACATTCCCAGGAGGCAAAACTCCCGGGAGTCAGGCTTGTATCTGAATGCTCCCTCTCCCCCAGAAACTCCCGATTATTGGGCTTGTCCAAAACATATGTATCATGTCCGCCCCCTCCTCTGCACATCTTGGGCAAGTGTGCTTCTGTCTCCCAGCCCAACGGGGAAGTCTGTGGGGTCATATATGTCCTATGTTTAACATATAGCTGGGTTAACTTGAACCTGGCATTTCTAGAGACTTTCTTGATGTATATCAATGCTCTCTTCTATTCTCCGTCCGTGAAGGATCTCTCTACATCCTTCTCCCATTGCTCTCGTACTCTTAGTTGTGACTTAGCACAGCTACTCAGGAACAAGTCATATACTCTAGAGATCACATGTCCCCCTTGCGCCACATCATACATAGGGGGTCATTACGACCCTGACGTTAAGGGTTTAACGGCGCCGTAAAAGGTGTCGGCGCCGTTAAACCCTTAACGCCTGATTACGAGGTCCCTTTGCGGCTCCCGACCTTAACGGCTGGTCTGGACCAGCCGTTAAAGTAGGGACCCGCAAAGGGACTTCCGAGGTAATTACGGTACTGCAATTTGCGGTACCATAATTACCGCCTTCCCCAGTCCCATTGAGCCCTATGGGGCAAAAATGGGAATAGGGAAGGGCCAATGGTAAATGGGGAATTACCGCCCCGCCAACCTTGGAATGGGGCGGTATTTCCCCATTTACCATTGGCGGACTCGTTACAATACCGGCAGCAACCATGGTGCTAATAGCGCCATTGGTTACCGCCGGTGTTGTAATGAGGGCCCTAGTGTCTAATATCGCGTCGGTCTCCACCACCTCGACAGGGCCAGCCCATCCCTCCCCAATTATCCTGGCCATACCTAGATATAGTAAAAATTGTCCTTCATGTATGTCGTATTCGTTTACCAGGGTTTGGAACCTCAATATTTTACCTTCTTGTAACAGGTCTCCTATCGTGGCTATCCCTTTGCTCTCCCTGTGCCTCCTATATTGTCCCACCACTCCCTATTGTTCTCTTATGACTCCAGTTAAAGGGACGTGATCAGAACAGGGGTCAGACACTCCTAGGCACCTCCAGGCCCTGTTCCATATGTCCTTGCCATGTTTCAGCAGTCTGGAAGGTCTATCAAGGCAGGTTCTTTGACCCACAGGACTTCCTTTAAAAAGTGTTGCCTTATCATAGGCTGCAATAACAGGGTTTCCTGTGTGGTTCATCTCCCAACCAGTTCACCGTGAATTGTAGTTAACCTGCTCAGTAGTAGCATTCGAAGTTGGGCACTTTCATCCCGCCCTCAGAATAAACCTTTGCAATGTGCTCAGTGCGACTTTGTTTCTCCCGCTTCCCCACAGGAATTCTCTCGCCATTGAGTTCAGCCAGTGGAAAAAAGTAATTGGTATGTTATAGGGTATTTTGACAAAATAGTACAAAAGTTGTGGCAGTACGACCATCTTTAGAAGTGCTGCTCTACCTGGTACCCCCCGTGGCAGCTTCTTCCAGAATCCCATGGAGTTGCCCACCCCCCGTCAAGGCCTTCAGTGGGTTGTCTACAGATGGTTCCACCCGATCATGCCACACGTTGATACTCAAGTATCGAAAAGCGTCAGTTTCCTATTTAAGGCCCAGGCTCGGTAGCTGCTCGGCGCTTCAGCCTCTAAGCCCCACGAGCCGGAACCGGTGGGATTTCTCCCTGTTCACCCTGATGCCTGAAAAAATGCCAAATTGATCAATGACGTCTAACAGAAACGGCAGATTGTCGTCCGGTTGGCTCACATACAGCAACATGTCATCCGCGTATAGAGAGACCAGATGTGTTACCCCATCTATCTGGATACCGGCTTCAGCATATTCTTTTCTTAGGAACACCACCAGCGGTTCCAATGCGAGTATGTACAGCATCAGTGACAGAGGGCAACGCTGCCTGGTACCTCTGCCTACCCTCCACGCCCCAGAGATTTGTCCTCCCATCTTAACCTGTGCCATGGGAGCCATATCAATTAGTTTCACCCATCTCAAGAATCTTCCACCAATCCTGAAGTGTGCAAAGGTCATCAGCAGCCAGTCCCATCTGACAGAGTCGAAGGCCTTCTCTGCGTCCAGTGAGGCCACCCCACAGTCTCCCTCTAGCGAGTTTGTGCTGTCTATAACATGATGTAGTCTCCTTAGGTTCCAGATGGTGTGGCGCCACGGCATACAACCCGTCTGGTCCTTGTGGGCCAGTTCTCCAATTACCCTCTTGAGTCTACCCGCCAGCACCGCTGTCAGTATTTTGCAATCCTGATTTACCATTGAGAGGGGTCTGTACGACCCACAGTTCTATGGGGGTTTACCTGGCTTAAGAATGGGTACTATGACGCCTCTTGCAAGCTAACGGGCAGTTTCCCCAGTTAGTATGCTTCTTCGAAGACCGACAGCAGTCTGGGGGCCAGTATATCAGCGTGGGCTTTGTAGAACTCTCCCGGGAGCCTTTCTGGTCCCGGTGCCTTGGCAGTCAGGAGTTCTCTTATCACTACGTCTATCTCCTCCAAAAATAGCAGTGCGTCGAGCATGTCTGTCTGTTCCTCTGTCAACTTAGGTAAGTCAATTTGGGATATGACATTTGGCACATTGTCTTCTCCCTTACCAATGTCTGCGGAGTATAGGGATTTGTCAAAATTTGAGAACACTGCATTGATCCTGTGTTGGGTCCTGACTAACTCTCCATTTGAATCAGTTAGAAGGCTGATCGTGTCCCTAGGTTTTTCTCGCCTGCACAACCATGCTAGCAGTCTCCCCGGCTTGTCGCCCTACTCATGCAACCTCTTGGTGGATGTTGCATAGTCCAGCCTTCCCAGCCGATCCGAATCCTCCGTGCATTTCTACCGCAGCCCCAGCAGTTCCCTTGCTTCCCCAGGTGTCTCGGTTGCCTTACTTTGTACGTTCTATTTTGTTTTCAATGTCCGCAAGGGCTCTCAGTATCTCCTTCTTGAGGCCCCCTGTTTTCCCTATTGTAGCCCACCTGATGACAACCTTGAATGCATCCCATAGTGTGCTTGTCTTTTCTACACTGTCTGTGTTGGTATCAAAGTACTCCCCTATCTTCTCCCTCAGGTGTTCCTGAAATACCTCATCTTGCAGGGCTTCCGTACTTAGCCGCCAGGTGGGTATCTTGGGTCTCCGGTTGGTGTTTTGCCATATCGCCATAAGCGGTGCATGGTCAGAAAGAACCCTGGCCCTAAATTCTATGTGCACAAATTCTCCCAGTGTTTCCTTCCCCATGAAAAGGTAGTTGATCCTTATGTGTATGGCATGTGGGGCAGAAAAGAATGAGTAGCTTTGTTTTTCCCTATTTGGTTCCCTCCACATGTCTACAAGTCTCAAATCCTGCAAAAAGGGAGCTCAGAGCCCCAGCCGGTGGTGGAGGTTTAACAAATTTTGCGTCAGACCTATCCAATTTGGGATCCAGGGTAGAATGGAAGTCTCCGCCCCAGACCCATGTGGCCTCTCTATATGTGGACAGTCTCATGGACAATGACTTCAAGAAAACCGTGGCATCATGCTTTGGGACGTATGTGTTTACAAAACAGACCTCCCTGCTATCCCACAATCCATGCACCACCACCATTCTACCCTCATCATCATGCTTAACTTCAAGCAATTGGAAGGGGGCACCCAGAGGAATCCAGATAAAGTAAGCCCCTGGCGTACACAGAGAAAGGTGACCCATATAGCATGCCTCCCCATTTTCTGGCTACCGCAGTTTATCAGCTGTTAAATGCTTTTTTTGCAACATCGCTACCTGTGTGCTCCTATGTGTGTATACGTAGTCTTTTCACATAATTGTGAGGCCCATTATATTCCAGGTGATTATATTCACCCCCTTATCCATAGCCATGGGCGTGCAGAGTCAGGCCCCTTGGTTCCCACTGCCTCGCCAGGCCCTCCTGTTCTTCTATCCTTAGTAGGGTTTCCCCCGCCGAGCCAGGAATCTCTGTCATCCGACTATCCGTGTGTGCCACCTTTCCCATGCCTATCCTCACTCCCTTTACTCTCAGGGCGTGCCCTCTGCCCTTTTAGAGCACATTGCCCACCAGCTTTCCACTTGCTGTGGTCCAATCTGTCAAACACAACATACTCCCCCACCCCTTGTTTACTCATTCCACCCATCTCCCCTCCCTCCACACTCATCAAGGCAACTTGGTAACAAACCACACAACAAAACAATGGCCCTCTGCTAAGGCCCAGCCACTTCTCTCGCACCCACCACCCTACTCCCAGGTCACGTGCAGAAGCTTGTTGTCTTAGAACTGACATCTGAAACTTCAGCCGGGGTTTGTGGCACCTGCTCAATGCAACTGCCGTCTGAGGTTTCCCCTTCGATCCTGTATCTTGCTCTCGTGAGCTCCCATCTTGTATTCATTGAATGTTTCCGGTGTTTATGCAGGTAGGCCTCTCGTGAAAGCGAGAGACCATGGAGTTGCACCTTCAGGTTGCATCAGAGCCCTCCTGCTATGGATCATTATTGTTCCTGCTCAGGAGTTGCTGTAACCCCTCTGTGTCCATCAAGGACTGTGCTGCCACCGGGTTTTCAAAGAAATGAGCTCTCCCGTTATGCAGGACCTTCAATTTAGCAGGGTAATTCAGCATATAGCATAGCTTTGCTCTTCGCAGTCATTCTTTGTTGGCCCAAATAGTGCTCTTCGCCTCTAGACTAATGCAGTGTAGTTGGGATAGAGCGCCAGTTTCAAGTATCCTCTCGTAATAGTCCCCCCCATCCCTTGAAAAGCTTAGGATCCGTTCTCTATTCACTGTAGTTCATGACTCTCTTGTTATCAACTGTCTTCGGGGGCGCCCAGCAGTGGTTTCTTCACCAGCGATCTATGTGCCCTTTCGACAATGAATCTGTGGGTCAATGTGCCCGGGCCCACCTCCAGCAGCAGCATTTTCTCCATGTATGTTGTGGGGTCTTTGCCCTCTGCCCCCTCAGGAAGCCCCAGTATCCTGATGTTATTCCTTTGTGTTCTTCCTTCCACATCTTCCACCTGGTGTTCTGGCCACAGTAGCAGACTGGTCTTCACTCTGTCCGACAGTTCTGCCACCTGGGCCTGAGAACTGGCGATGCCTCCTGTATTGTCTCGCACTTGATTCGCTGTGCCCAGGCGTTCAGCCATTGCATGGGCTCTTGGCGGAGCAAGCCCACATCCACAATTACAGAATCAATCTTGTATTCCAGTGTCGTTTTCAGTTCAGCTATGGCGGCCAGTATTAGGACTCCATCCTGCACAGACACTTGTGGTGTTGTATCTGCCATCGCCCTTTCTCCCTGCTGTGATGGACTGTTCCTGTCCTTCTGAGTGTAGGCCTCTATGACAGTTTGCCTGGCTTTCCCCTTCCTACTTCTGTCTGCCATCTGAAAGCGATGTCTAAACCAGGCCTACTTGCCTTATGGCAGCACAGTGGTCTGTTCCCGCTCCACAATGGTATGCAGGAACAGTCCCCGGATCATATTGGCCACATCGTAGTCCACCAGTGTCTGTTTAAGCAGAATCCGCTGGCCACTCTCACACTTTCCTTCTGAGTATGTCGGGCCTCAGCTATGGATCTGCCATCACACTTTTGCCCATGAACTGCCAGTGCCCACAGCACCTCTGCTACTAAGGAGCAGTTGCGGTTGCCTCCCTTCCTCTCCTATTCACTGTTAGCGGCATCCTAGTGTGCTGCTCTATTGTTGGATTATATCCGTGGCACTCCTTGCCCAGGCTGCAGTATGGTGGGCGGGCGGCACCCTGTTTCACCCCCACCAGGTCTCACCCTTGTGCCAGTGTCCAAAGCGTGCCTACCTCCTCACGATCTCCTCACCATGTCAGCCCACTTCAATCGTCCCTGCCGCATCCCACATCCAGCGGAGGGGGCCCAGAGTTCACAGAAGGCCTCAGTCTCTGCACCCTTACTCACAATGCCCGCCCATTTTGTGGCGAAATAAGGAAGGGGGGCAGCGCCTGGTCTCACCCCCGGTGTTTTTTCTAATCTGCGTGCAGCTCTTAATGTGCATGCAGCTCTAGGCTGTGTCCTCTCAGGCCAACGTCCCTAATCCTCCAGCACTCAGGGGCTGAAGCCAGATCGATGCTTGGATCCCCCACCCCCACCAGCATCTTCTCAGCTCGCCGCTGGTAGCGTTCCCGCTCTCGCAGGCCTTCTGTGGCTTGATGTTGCTCCGGGGGGATAGGGGAGACCACACAGTCATCGCCCCGCGGGTCCCTCACTCTCCCGCCTGGGGAGCCGCTCCAGCCTGTCCCTCCTCTTCGCTCCCCAGCCGGAGGTGGTGGCACAAGCCAGAGCGCCAGTCAAGTAGCCAGGCCCTGTCGCACGCCAAGCCCACCAGCAGCTGCATGGTCGGGAGAGCCGGATCCGAACAGTGCCTCAGCTGTCAGGCCGCAAGCAAGTCGCACTGCCTCACTGCATCCCTGCAGCCACCATCTTGGGATGCCGCTCCAGTTGTTCACCTCAGCGCCTCTATTCTCAACCTCACGGGCTCCGATTTCCCACAGAGAATCACCCTGACAACGCTTTCTGTTAGTAGCACTCCAGGCTTGCAAGTTAGTTTTTCCAATTGTTCGTTTAGCGCCCGTAACAGGATCAATTAACAGGATCAAAGCAGGAGCTCAGACAAGTCGTGTCCTCACCTCATGAGCTTAGGCCACGCCCCGCAGCCCTGCCCTTCACCAGGTTAATCAAGGCAATGTTTGGCCTAGTTCCCAAACCTCTAACAAATCCAGTTTGGAATGCATCCAAGTGACGCTCCCTTGCAGACAATGCATTCAATCTCATTAGGAGGCAAGAACCAAAGATCTTTCCTGCAACATCAAGAAGGTCAATAGTTTTTAGGATCATCCCTATTGCCCCTTTTGAATATCGCAACAACAATGCCACATCTCCAAGAATTGGGCATACTACGTTCAGACTCAATCTGCCCAAACACCACATGTGAAAAGTTAGCCCATGTCTCTGGTTCCTGTTTTTAGCATGTAATTAGTCAAGCCATCCGAGCCGGAGTACGAGAAGCACTTGCTTTCTTCATTAGGTCCAGTATTTCCATCACCATTTTTCTGGTCCCACCATTTGCCTCAAAGGCCTGTTTCCTTCAACCGCCTCTAATTTCATATCTGAGGAATACAGTGTTAAGGTGGTGTATCCAGTTGCACCCTGAGACCCCATTTACTTGAAGGGCTATCCGAGGGAAATCACTGCTCTTAATCAACCTCCTTATCTCAACCAGTTTTTTTTTTACTTATAGCCCGCAGTGTATCCTCTGCGTTTTGCTGTAACATAACAGCGTTATGCCCACAAAGCCAATACTTATAACAGTATTTTAGAACCTTTGCGCCTGAAGTTCATGCATCCAGATCTAACATTTTTAAACTTCTCACATCTTTTCTTAACTCCCTTCTTTTTGCAACTAAGACTGTATCGTGAAAATGACGAACTACAATTTGCCTTGTTTTTTTAACCATAAAACATTGCAAAATTGGGATATAATCCAGAATGTTTACCACATCCTTCCTTTCCTTTATGTTAGACCCCGCAGAGTGTTGGTTGGCCAGGCTCTCAATATTCACCTCCATTTACCACTTCCACACCCACATTCATCCCATAGCCCCCTCGTCTTGCTCGCCCCCCCCACAACAATTTTAACATATTCTGGTCTCTAGCCACTGTGCTTACCGCCTCGAAAGCTTTTACGTTTGGCATCAAATCTTGGGAAACAAACATGTAATCTATTATTGCCACTTGGCTACCACATGACCAAGTTGGTTTACACAGAATGTCATCCTCAAAACAGCCATTCAGAATAGGGAGGTGCCTTGAATCCATTACAGTGGTCTATGCCAGCCCCCCCCCCTTCTGAAGGTGTTAAATTAAGCTTCTCAGTACAATTAATCAGCCCGCTGTTATTTAGGCAAGTATTATTTAGCTAACCACAAATTATAACCAAGCCCATCTCATCTGAAACGTAAGCCTCATCAATAAGTTCTGATATTTTTTCTGTGAATTCCTCACTACCACTTCAGCCAGTTTCCAATACAGATTTATGATTGTTAAAGATTTAATTCCATTGTTCACCGAACATAAGGTATTTGGATGTCAATACAATTCCACTTTCTGGATAAATGGGTTTGGGGTTTCCAACTTCATTACTTCAGGCCTATTCCATTATGAAATGCAAATAGAAGGCCTGAGGTAGGTCTTCCCTTCGGGGCACTAGATGCAGAATTTAAGAGCACAGTGAAGCCATCCAGGCTTGCCTTATGGCAAATCCAGGTTTCCTGCAAACATTTGAGGTTTAAGTCTCCCAATTTTACTTCTCCCTCTTTGAGCAAGTGAGACAAACCCCTGGTATTCCAAGAAGCCATAGACTGAGGTCTACGGTTTCCCTTCTCAGTCTGCTACTGTGGCTTTGGTCTCATTAATTCTCCAGGCAACCAGGACCATAGGTCTTTTTCTACTGTGGCCAAGCTTTTTCTCTTAGGTATCTCCGCCTTTCTCCCATTTTCCAGGCCTCCTTTTATCTTCGTCATATTCAAGTCCTGCCTGATGTAATCAGCATTCTCTTTTGCCTTGTCAGACTCATTTAAACATAAGGGCCTCCTTAGTTGTGACACACGACCCATTAAGGCACCTTGGAAGTCCTCTGGTTTTAGATTTTCAATACCCATTTGGTGCTTAATCCAACGCAGATAGCTCGTTACTTCCTTATTTTCCATCAATTCACCCCCAATTTCCGCTACTGTTGTCAAGTCAAAGCCCAATAATCGTAGGCTCCCACTTGCTTCCAACAAATTGTGTTTAACAATTGGGGAGCGGATATGAAGAAAGACTGTGTCCAGACGCACTTCATCCACAAATTCTATCACTGACAAGTCATCCTAGTATGAGTCTCAGGTTCGGAATACAGTGGAGTTGGGCCAGAATGTTTTGTCTGTTCAGGATCAGATTTTCTTCCCTATCAACCAACCTTTCTAAACACAGGGACCGAAAGTCATTTTTGTTTTTTCTTGGCCCCCTTCCTCCAAACTTATCGATGTTGGACGTCTATTTTAAGACCACTTTCCCCGTGGGATGTCCTGTCTTGGAACTCTTTTCTGCTAAAGATCTTTTTTGAGCCAAGGTTAGAAACAAATCATTGTTTGACCCATTGCTAAGATCGATATCACCCCCCAGTTCTTTCACATTTAAAAGGGTGAGGTTTTCACTTGTGTTTTAAAGTTGCAGAAGATCTCTGGTGGTTCCTTTTGAGTTTCCGGGCCCTTATCTACTGAGCTAGTTTCCTGGTTCCTCTGGTATCTAATACCTGCCTCCAAATGTTTTTCTGCTAAGGTTTGGAGCTACACCTGTGGCTCCTCAGCCGCCATTCATTGACTTGTTGCCTGTATGGCGGCAGTTCCAGTCCCGAGAATTAAGTTAATATCTTCTTGCACCTGGGTCAACTCCTCGTTTTCAATTGAGTAAACCGACCAATTCATTTCATGGCTTAGGACTGCACACCCTCATCCTTTTCAAACCTGTCCACCACCGTCTCTGATGCTTTAGTCCAGTTAACCGTAGCCTCGGAAGTCTTTTCATTGGCTTTGTTCACACTTTTCCCATCACACCCCATTATCGGGGGTTGGGAGGATTTGAAAGATTTCTCATACGTTTTCTTGAAGCATTTGATCTCCTAGAAGGCTGCGATTTTTGGTTCTTCCACTTTGCGACCTGCTTATGCCTTTCCATCTTTTTCTCTCGTCTCTGCCCGAACATAGGGAAGGGTCTCAATTGTTCTAGGGGCCCCAGCTCCCCCTCATTGTCTATCTCAATGACTTGTATGCTAGGTGGGTCTTGGGTAATGTTTAATGGGGCCACTGGGCACCCTAAGCTACTTGTACTCGGGGCTATGTTCTCCGGTGCTCCTCCCTTGAGTGCCACTTGATGGTATTCAGTATCTTCCCAAGCCCTTCTGTTTAGCTGGTCTTGTTGTACAGGAACCTCAGGGCTCAGAGTTTGACTTTCTTCTCAGTCTGGAGTTCCTACACTGCTCAAATGATTGGTCCTGGATCCTCTCGATGTAATGGCTGCCCCTTGGCCTATTAAGATTCTAGCCTTTTCCTTTTGGACCTGATTTCCAATATCCTTAGCTGCAGTGATGTAGCCCTCTATGAATAAGACTTTGGAGTGGGGCATGGCAAGCAACGTTTCCTGATCCTTGATATTATCATTCATTGCTTCGTGGGGTTATGAAAATGGGGCCACAACAAAAGTCAGCATCAACATGCAGCTACGAAGATCCGGCAGGGTTAGGGCCTCACCCACATCCCAGCCATTTCTGGAGCTGTTCATCCTTGTACCATCTTGTGATGAATATGATGAATGCTTTGACTCCGCCATCACTGATGAGTTTACTGAGGGGGGAACCACCGTTTCACCCAGCCTAACCACATGTCTGGCGGAAGGAATATCCCTCCCCAGTGCTCCCAGGGTTTTCTCAATTAGTTCTGCCACCATCTCTGGGTGTGCTCCTTCACCAGATGGTTTATGGCATGAACTCGTGCCAGGTTGTGGATTTTGTTCTAATTGCTTATCCAAGGACTGAAGATGTCCCGAATCGACCATTTTAATAATGTCTTCGATTCTGGTATGTCACGCCTTAATGACGTTTCCATTGCCCTGTCCCTTGCTTTTACCTCAGATAATACTGCACGTCCCGGGGTACTGGTCTGTATCCCATGCATTTTCCCAAACGACCCTTCTAAAGGGCTAATTCCTTCGTGTTGGGGTTGTGCAGCAAAGGCTTTGGTAAGAGATTAAACAGATGTACCTAAAAATACAGGAGCTGGATCCTTATAAACCTACTGGGTTTCGCTTTTCTGCTGAGTTGTAGTTGCGGCGGCAGCCAACTCCATTAGCTCAGCCACTCCCTCCAGCATTTCTGCATCAGTTACTTCCCCTGGAGCCGCAGAATGTTATTTTTACTTTTTAACTGGAAAAACAATGTTCTGTAAGCTGCTCTACAGACTTTTTCCACCTGGCCAAAAGCTAGACATGACACATTTTTTTTCTGCCCTGTTAAGTCGGTCAAGGCATTTGCTCCCTCGGTTGACCCTGAAACCCGCTCTAACGATTTAAGAAGGTCTAGTTGAGTAGTTGGACCAGACCCAGCCATTTGACAGTTTAAGATGGGGGTCAAGCAACAGGTTTAATAGGCTTCACCTGTTTTCATGTATCATGACGTGGACCTTCTACCACTCTGGTGGCCTGAGGTCTCCCCTCCTTACTGACATTTGCAGGGTGTTTCTGCTTCTACTTCCAGATTCACTTAAACATCACTGCCTCAGTTCCCAGGCCCGGCTCCCTTTTCTTTCCCCCGCTGGCGACTGTCTCTCTTAGGTCAGTCTGCTAGATATTCTTCTCCTTGGTCTGATGGTGCTACGGTAGTGAGAAGCCCAACCTCCATCTGTTCCTCGCTGGGCTTCTCATGGCAGAACCGGGCAAGGTCTTTAGGTTTTCCCCAGGCATAACATTTTCATGTCAGTCTGTCGGCAGGGAGGCCCTTGTCTGTATCTCAGGGTTTTGGATGTTAAGGCCTGGTCTCCTTTTAGTTGGACTCTTCGTTGTGCCAGCTGTTTTAGGTCACTTGGTTTTCTGAGTCCCCCCACTTGTTCGTGCTCTGAAACACTTGTGTACGAGCGCGATAGAAATAAAATAGGCATATGGCTCTTTGGTTGTGCATTGGCAGTTTGGATCGCTTCCTTGAGCGATGCCTCATGTAATTGGCTGATGTATTTTTGTAGGTAGGGAGAGCAATGAATCAACGTGCTACAAAAGCAGCATCTTTTGAATTTATTTGTATGTACAGTTGACTAACCGCTTGTTCAGCAAGAACCGAACTCGGTATATCATCTGGTATGGAGTTCCCCTTGTCGTTTGCGTAGATGCCTCAGCCGGATTCGATAAAGTTCCTTATCTTATCCTAGTCACTCTAGGATGGCTTTTTTCAATTCTTCATAAGGCGCACTTCAACTGGATTGAGAGATTGAAAGGTCTTCTGTGTTTCCCCTGTTAATAGGTGGGTGATTTACTGTGCCCAGCGATCTTGATGCCACCATGCTGTTTCGGCTACTCTTTCGTCATTCACGCAGAAGGCTGCTGGGTCCTCGCGTTACCCAATTTATGCAAGATGCCCGACAGGCTGTTCCCTCCGCTAAGCCTGCAAACAAATCTTCCATGGGGTTCAGGATATCACCTTCTTATCTTGGAATGGTGTTTATGTTGAATACTGCTGTTGTCATTTCTGCTTCTTCTTCCCCCGTCGCACTCTGTGGGCCTTCTGCGTTGCAAGAATTCAGAGTTGCCCAAAGGGTTCGAGAGTATGCTTCCACTGACTTGTGCCTGCCTCAAATAAGTAGTCCTCTCCCATGCAGCTTGTATCTTATCTAATAGGGTTCTCATCTGATCTGCCCGGTCGGCGGATTCCTCCCGGAGGTCAGTTCTGGCTGAATGACAGTCTGACCTAGCTGATTCCAAGGAGTTTTCTGATTCCTCTGGTAAGGAATCGATACTGAGAAATTCTGGTTCTGTACCTAACTCCCAGAGCTCTCGGTCAAGAGGCTCAGTACTCGCACTCACCCAGGAATCTCCTGCCTCTGATTTTCCATCTGTCTTCTCCAGGGTGTAACCTCTGTATAGGAGATTGTTGAATCCCAAGATAACACCAGGTGCCACAGATGGCCTCGATAACACAGTAACTCCCAAAGACAGTTCAAATGTTTTAATTCAATCTCTTGAAGGGGCTCTAAGGGCTGTCCTCCTCTCTCTCGTCTAGAGGAAGCAAGAGTCCCTAGCTTTGGGGTTCCCACTCACCAGGTTACTAAATAGTGATTATTTACCCGTACTCTCTAGTTTCTGTCTTTCTGGTTATGAGGGCTGAAAGACAACTGGCTTATTTACATAACCTCCCTCTGGGACTTCCTGGGTCTTACCTACTCTGCGTTTGAGTTAGTTCTAAAGGGTCTCAGGTGTAGTACCTTTCAGAGAGTCAATCCACACTCTATCTCATTCCTTTCACACCCTGATCTCCCTCTCCCTGTACCTCCACTTTTGTGGTCACAGTTTGTCTCACTATGTGAGAGAGGGTATGCCCAGACGTGGGTCCCTTGCTCGCTGCGCCATAGGGAACCAAGCTGCACCTCACTGAGGAGGCCCAACAAGGCCGAAACATTTCTGGGGTTGCTTGTGTTTCTGTGCAGAGGGGACCTGGCCTAGCAGTTCGGGCTGGGCTGCTACCACTGGTGGCAGTACCAGACTGATTTGCATATGGCTGGACCCCTTTTGCAATGGCACAGACGGGCTAAAAAACGGTGGTGTGGAAGGTTGCCCAGAGCTACGGCAGTGGTACAGTTTCATTCAAAACCTTCCAACCATCACTTTTGTGGTCACACCTCTCTACCACTACCCTTCCCTTCAGCTACTCTACTCTCTCCAACTCCACCCCTTCTTTCCTGCCTCTTCTCCTCTGTTCCTCTGACGTCTCTCTCACCCTCCAATCTGCCTCCACACGTTCATGTTACTCCTTCCTACTCTCTCTCCTGTTATTCTCCCTTTCTCCAATACCATTACTGCCAGCTACTCCTCTCTCCCTTGTCCTCTCACCAATCTCCTCTCCCTTCCACTCCACTAACACTCCACCTTCTACGTTGTCACTCTCCTACTCACCCTCTACACTTTCACAACCGCGCTCACTCACTCACCTTACATGCTGACTTACAACACAGTGCCACTTTCTCTCACCAACCAATATCTCACCTTTTCTGAAATTGACCTGCAATGTCCTGCCTCCTTCTGGTCTCTTGGACTGCCACCTCTTCCTCCTCTGATCTCATCCAAACAGTCCACACCTTCCTGTCCCCGTCTTTATTCTCTCCCTCCCACTGACATTGGTTCCCCAGGACAATCTCTCCCTGTCTTCCCCGCATGGGAGTGTTCCAGGCATGTAAATACATCGAAATGGGGCTAAGGCCCGCCCTTTTTTACCCTGCAGGTCCATCGGGTCAGTGGGGACCCATGCTGGAAAATGTTTCCCTTTGTGTCGGGGCCCCGTGCCGTGGCTGAATCACGCCTACATGTTTGCATATGTCTTGTGTCCGTGCCCGGGAGCAGCTCCATGGCTAGTTTGTTAAAGTCCGTGTTGGGGAGCTGTGCTGCAGCTGCTCTGACATGTGCATTGGTGCCCACAGGTGGCACACGTAGTGATTGATCTTTGCTGCCACATATGGGCGCTGCTGCTCGGCGTAGTGCATCTCTCTCTTCCCGGAATGACTGGAGGTTGTGGTGGGTTGCCATGTCGCGGGGATCTGCCAGGAATGCTGATGGTTGTCTTGTCCTGAAATGAGACGACCAAAGCTGACCAGCATCTTCATGTAGAAGCATGGAGGAGGGGGTAACAGTGGTACTGTCCACGTTCATACAGGCACCTAGGGAGAGCACGTGAACTGGGGCCCTCCTAATTGCCACCTTCCTCGTCTGCGGTAGGAATGGTTCTGGCTTTTCCCATGGCAGACCTCCCACCCCAGTCTACGAGGGGTCCCCACCCAATTTTGGAACCCCAGTACTATTCTGTGGGTTGGTTCTGTGCTAGCTCACGCCCCTTCAGAAGAGTATAGCCTGCCCTTGCCCTGTGCTGCCCTAAGAGGGGAAGGAAGTATGCCTGTCGGGCTGTGCCTGTTTCACCTTTATGATTGGGATCGCTGCTAGTTTAGTGGTAGTCTGGAGTGGGTAGGCGATTCAGCCACTACTCATCCCTGTACTCCTGCAGAGCAGTAGTCATGTTGTCATAGTACAGTATGCACAAGGTCACAAGGCTGCCGTGCATTGAATCCCTCTACCTCCCATTGTGGATTGCTTCCACCCGTGGGGTTAGGGGAGCTTTGGAAACATTTTGTGCAGTGATCTCAACACTAACCAGGAAGCAGCTCTCAGTGAGCACTGATTCTGATAACCCACCCTTAAATCTGGGCCCATTCTGGCCCAACTGGTCTCGGATACTGGGGGGCGGCTGTAGAGGAGCCGGGCCCATTTCAACATGTCGTCTGGGGTCACCCTTAGTTTCAGCTGGCAAAAACCCTGCCTCCATATGTCTGCAATAAAAATGCATTGAGGAGTTGTAGCGTAAGTTTATCAAAAGCAAAAGGGCAGTGAACAAACTTTGTAAATATTTCTTGGGGCCCAAGCAGTTTCTATTAATGCAAATGTGTATATCTGATTACATATGTAATAAGGAATTTGAATTAGTCTTGTACAAGTATCTCTTTTGTTTCTAATACATAAACATTTGTCGTTTTTTTCTTTTTGGAGTAAATGTCTTCTACATCAACATAATGCTAAGAATATAGCATCCTTAGTGAATGTGTGCATGCCCACAGCCTCGGCCGAGGAAACATACTAAACAAAGCAATGCATGGGGCGTGGGTGGGCAGATTACCAAGGGATAGGTTTATTGTGCTCTGCACAGCAGAACAAAGAAAGGCAGCCAGTAGGGTAACTGAAACTATTAATCACGGCTTTAGAAAAGCTAGTAAGCTTTCTTTGTTAGTCACTGACCCCCCACTCCCTCCCCAAGTGTGGAGCCAACTTCAATTGGAAACGATGAAAGGCCCTAGCGCCATCCCGCATATAATATAGGAAAACGTTGATGGGACTCAAGCTCCATCGCTCCATAGAATCTATTGTCTGGGGCAAGGGTGTGCGTTCAGTCTTCATGTCTCCAATCATCTCACACTATTTTATAACAAGCACTGGAAAAA
Source organism: Ambystoma mexicanum (assembly GCF_040938575.1). NCBI lineage: Eukaryota > Metazoa > Chordata > Amphibia > Caudata > Ambystomatidae > Ambystoma > Ambystoma mexicanum. Next base: position 1,181,223,115 of record NC_090934.1, read on the forward strand.
GTCAACAGTTTTGGCTCTTGTGTAGGTATGGGCTAGAACTGCCATGATGGTACTATCTGTCCCTAATATGCCAGCAGCTGTAAAATGGTGAGAGTTCCAGGGCATAAGATGCCATGCCTGGCAAATGAGTATATAATACCAATACACGTTGGAAAGCTGCTGGCTTTGCCAATGCTTGGTTCGGTGCAATAAACAGATGCAAGTACACGATTGCTTAGAAATCAAGTTGTGGAAGGCATAGTTGATTAAGAGGCTTTTATTATCCCTGGAACTTGTTTAAAACTGCAGTTACGCTATAAACTAAATGAAGCCTGCTTAGAGCTAATACTGACAAGCCATGTACAGAGCACTGTTGTTACTGTGTGATAGAGCTAGCTCAAAGAGGTCCCAGAAGCAGGGGTGTTGCTAGGTCTGGAAAAGACCCGGGGCTACGCTAATAACAGAACTGTTGGGTCTGAGGGCTAGCTAGCCTTTTGGCTGTAACTCCTGAGATTGTATCCAGGGCTACAACCAAAAGACCAGGGGCAATAGCCCCCTTAGCCCCCCCCCCCCAGCAACACCTCTGCCCAGAAGGGTAGATGTGGTAGATGTTGTGCCCGGAGGGGCATTGCATTGGGTGGGGGCAGTAGGGCTTAGCATGGATATGAGTGATCAATGGGCAGGTGCGATGTCAAAGAGCACCTTCAAGCTGTGTCGCCCTCTTTACACCCCAACTGCCCCCACTGTGGTGCAAAGAAACCTAAATAACACTTCAAATGTGGGAGAGGAACTAAATTCAGAGGGGGGGGGCACTTGTTTGTGTGGAGGGCATCCAACTTCTTTGCACATTCTGAGACTATTCTAGTGCTGCTTCAATGTTACAAGCAGTTAACTCTCCCCTTTAAGTCTGAAAGCACACACTTAAGGACTGCTGTGAGAATGAGCGGTCTCCTGTCCCCCTCTAACCTTCCAAATACTCCCCTGGCATGCAAGCAGTAACCCCTTGACTTAAAATGTATGCATATGAATGCAGGTGTTAACACGGTGAAATGCTTTATGTAGGGCCTTTGCTTACAGTGAAGCCCAGGCGCCGTTTAACATCTGTGTCCTGCTCTGTCCGGGCAGCCACGGCTCTGTAATTCAGCCAGGTCGAGTCAACATACCCCAAAATGTAGGGGGGTGGGTGGGAGGAAGCTGAAGCCCGGTCAGCTCAATGGTGTTGCGCCACTGTGCATCCTAGGTGTACTCTGATGCAATCTTTTGGCTTATAAGTGACGCTAAAGTGCCACCTAATAGCTAAAACGAAAAATGCAACAACAGAGTCTCACGACCAACACTCGAAACAAAGTCACTGTAAAGACAAACAAAAACGGTCCCATTGATTTTTTTTCTTGTCCTCCAAAGCCCGTTTTTATGTGTCTCTGCTGCTTGGTTTGGGACAGGGAGATCTCAGATAAGGCTGAGAGTCCCAGAGCCAGCGGGTTAATCACAAACTCGGGTATCGGGGCGTGGTTCACTCTGACCCGGCCTTGACTAGCAAAGCAAACGGCATTCCTCGGCTGGCTGCTGGGGCAGACGGGGTAGAACTGGAACATGGCCGCTGTCAAAGACCGTTGTGAATCCCTGCCACCTGGTGCCACCTGTGCACGCGGATGTTGGCTTGGGCCCGAAATCTTTCCCCGAAGCGTCCGTCACAATTGCTTTCCGACATTTTGGATAATCGCTGCCTTTGTTATGCACGACCTTTGAGCAACCTCTTTACATCCACTCAGGGGTCAAGTCCTAAAAATTAAAGTGGGGGAACTCATCAACAAATGCAATGGGATCTGACGTCACCAGAAATTAGCATATCAAGGTGAAATACGCACATTTCATTGAATTGGCGTTGCATAACCACCCAAATTGTGCAGGACGAATGGCATTTGCTTTTCATAAAATCAACACACACACAAAAACCAAGAGAGGATATTTTCTTTTAATAGTGTTTTGAAAACGTTAAAAAGTGTACATGTTTTAAACTCCAAGAACCAATACAAATGTTTTCCCTGGGACATGCAGTACGGAAATGGGACATTTCACCTTGAGTTGGTTGGTATTTTTCTTCAGGTTATATAGTGCAGTGGTGAAGTGTCCTGAAGTTTTTGGTTTGATCCACGAGGTTGGTTTTAATTCATAAATTCAAAGGGGACATTCAATGTTTATCATTTTAGCTGGGTGGACTGAGTCCACCCTCTGAATAAAGTGGGTGGACTCCGTCCCCCCGCGTTTGCCCTCGACTTAAGCCCTGCATCCACTGGTTTAGAGACAGGAAATGTAATAGGGCGATGCCATGCTGTGGTGCACTTTCCCAGATGCGGGCGAGACTTGAGGGAAGAGGGGGCATCAAACTGGCAAGCGTCTCAACCCCCTGGGCGAAGAAATAGCTATATGAAGCTTCTGCTTTTCTGGGCCTGATCCGGGGCAATGGTACACATTCCCTACCCCAGACGAGTGAGGAATCACACTGAGGCCGATCCCTACTGTTGCGTATTACACACAATGGAGGACGCATACGCACAGAGAGTTTGCTTAACCAACTTTATTCTTTTAACTCCCACAGTGAACTGGCGCTTTTGCGCCTTACCCTGAATTCCCCCACTTCCCCAAACAACGTCATGAAGTCCCGCCTCTCTGATGGGTGGGGCTGGCATTAATCCTGCAACGGCCGGTAACACCACCCCGGACGATATGTCCAAACGTCAGCTTAGCACTCATCGACCAGCCGCATTGGCTTCTTGATTATCTGGCGTGGCCTCCCATCTTGAGCTTCTGACCCCACCATGCTCTGTGATTATGCACCCTGCTCTGCCCCTCCGGGATCACCTTCAGGTGGGGTCCACAGGTCATCTCTCGGGACCCGTGGCTCCGGAGTAACAGGTCTCATTGGAGCCTTGGTGTCTTCTCTCTTGACATAGTGTTTGAACTGCTGGCAGTGCCTCGTGATGGCTTTGTCTTCGTCTTGAGCGGTGATCATCGTCCCCTTTACTGCGGTGACCCTCACGGGGCTCGGGGCAAACCGCGGGTCTGTCTTGCGTATCATTGGTTGTTGTACCAGCACTTCGTCACCTATTTGAAAATCTTTTGGCGTCGCTTTGCGCCTGGCATCGGTGTCCCGTTTCATCCTCTTTCCCTTCTGCGTCTCTTCGGAGCATCTCGCCATCTGGAGGCTCTGTGATGGTCAGGTTCCGTGGGATGCGGGTACGTACTTCATAGCGAAACATGAGTTCAGCAGGCGTCTTGTTCGTGGTCTCATGTGGCGTGTTTCGGTAGTCTCTGAGGAGTCGACATAGCACTTGATGTATGTTGACTGTTTCGATCTTCGCTCTCTGGATTGTCTTTTTGATCGCGCCATAAATCACTCCGCCATCCCATTTGCTTGCGGGTAGCGGGGGGTGATTTTCATGTGGTTGAATCCTAGGTGCTTTGCCAATGTCCCGAACTCGTGCCCGCAGAATGGTGGTCCATTGTCGGACTTGATTACTCTGGGGATCCCCCATTCGCTGAGTATTTGTTCTAGTACCGCCGCTACGTGGGGAAAGGCTGTGGTGGCAACGTTCTTTACGATCGGCAACCGTGAGTGTTCGTCTATCAGGAGTAGGAGGTAGTCGCCTGATTCTGTGGGTCCGTAGAAATCCATGGCTACTCTTTCCCATGGGTGATCAGGTATCTGGGTGTGTTTTAAAGGGGCAGGGGTTTCAGCTGGTGATGTGCATTGGCAGGCGTGGCAGTTCTTGACCCATTCATCGACTGCGGCATCTAGGAATGGAAACCAGACATGACATCTTAGTTGTTTTTTAGTGTTTTCGGACCCCCCTATGTCCTTCATGTGCGGTATGGACAACCTCGTTCCTTAGAGTGGCGGGGATGACAATTCGGCACCCTCTGAGTAGGATGTTGTCTTTTACCACTAGTTCATTGTGCACTCTAGCTAGTCTTTCGATTTTCTGTCTGCTCACCCCCGGGTGGGCCAGCATTGCTCTCCGTTAGTCTCTCCATATGCTGGTTGTCGTGAGGCTGATCGCGAGGGCGGTTGTGGGGTCTGCGGCTGATGCGGCAGCGACCGTCTCGAGCGATAGAGCCGGTGGCAGCGAGTTCGATGCAATGTACTGCAATATCTCCTTTGCGCGTAACCGTGGCCCCTACCGGGTGTCGTGACAAGTAGTCGGCAGGGTTTAGGTCGCCCCTGGGTCAGTGAATAATGTCGTTCTCATTATCTTGGAGGCGTATGCCCCATCGCTCGATCCTCAGAGGCATCTTGGTGTGAGGGTTGCCAAATAGGGAGAGGAGGGCCTGATGGTCCGTAATTAATGTGAATTTATTTCCAATTAGGAAGTTGTGAAAATGTTCACATGCCCAGACAGCCGCCAGACTTTCTTTTTCTGCCTGGGAGTAGGCTATTTCCGGGGTTGACGTTGCTCTGCTTGCGTACGCAACTACGTGCCTGGGGTTGACATCTGCGAAGTTGGTCTGAGCTAGAATGGCTCAGAGGCCAACTGGACTAGCGTCCACAATTACCTCTGTGTGCCACGATGGGTTGAAGTAGACGAGGCGATGTGCTTCAGTGAGGGCCTGCTTGATGTCCGTGAAGAAGCGCTGGCATGCTGGCATCCATTCGAACACTGCCTCCTTTTGCAGAAGTCTTTGGAGCGGTTCTGTGAGGGAAGCGTAGTGAGGTATGCATCTCATGTAGTATCCAGCCATGCCTAGGAAGGAGCGGACATCTGCAGCCTGCTGTGGTTCGCTGAGATTAGTGATTGTGTCGACTTTTTCAGGATCTGGCATCATCCCCTCGTTGGAGAAGATGTGTGCGAAAAATTTGAGCTTAGCTTTGCTGAACCGGCATTTGGCGATGTTCAGCATGAGGCCAGCAGCTTGCAGTGCCTCGCAGGTGGCGTAGAGTACACTGTCATGAGACTCCTTTGACGACCCGAAGATGAGGATGTCATCGCTGTAATTCAGGGCACCTCGTATGGGTCTGATGATTTTTGCGTATTGTTTCCTGAAAAATCTCGGCAGCGGACGAGATCCCAAAATTTAATCTCTGGTATCTGAATAACCCATCGTGTGTTGCGAAAGTCGTGATTGCTCTGGAGTTGGGGTGCAACTCCAGTTGATGGTAACCCTGGATTAGATCGAGTTTGGAGAACATCTGGGCGTTGTTCAGCTGCACTATCATGTCCTCAATGGATGGACCTGGATGTCTCTTGCGTTGAATGGCGGTGTTGGCCACTCTCATGTCCACGCACAGGCGTATCTTGCCCCCTTATTTGGGAACGATCACAAGGGGAGACACCCATGGTGTTGGCCCTGTTGCTGGTTCGATGATGTCATCGGAGAGCAGTTGTTGAAGTGCTTTCGACACTGCTTCATGTAGGTGAAAACCGACCCTTCTGGGATGTTGTGGTACTGGTCTTACAGTGGGGTCTATGTGAAGTTTGATAGTGGGACCTTTGAGCTTCCCAAGACCTGAGCATATATTTGGAAATTTCTGTGTGATGTCCTCCTGCGTGATGAGCTGATGAGCTTTTGGGATTGCCTGCACGCGATTGCCCCAATAAGACCTTTCGTACTCTGTCTGTTCGACGTTGCGTGATTGTGTTGCCGGCTTTTACATGAATTTCAATCAGTCCTAGGCGAGACGCTGTGTGGTAGCTGAGTAGGCACCGACTTCTAGTAAGTGAGCGAATGACATGGATGGAGGTGTCTACCTTACGTCCGTTTAGGAGGAGGTGGCGTGTGAAGTGTCCAATTGTCTTCAACGGTGTGGCAGCTCCCCACTGGAAGATCCGCGAATGTGACGGCCCTAGCGTTGGTGGGTTTGCCATCTTGGCATAGCCTTGTTCGACCATAATGTTTACTGTGGCGCCAGAGTCCACCATGAACTGAAATAGGTTGTTTTCCATCGTGATTGGGATTTTGGGGGCTTCTCTGGCTTCCTCATTGTTGAGTATGAGGTTGACATACTCGTCCTGATTATGCGGGTCATGGTATGTATTGTAGGTGGTCGCCGGATAGTCCTTGTAATATCACTCATCCCCATATGCTTCCGGTGGATTGTCATATTCGTCTGTTACGTAACCTGGTTGGTCTGTATGTTCAGGAATATGTGGGTACCCGTATCCTTGGTACTCATCGATGGCTCTGACAAATCGCAGTGGATTCTGCTGGTAGTAGGGTTGTACCGAATAGCATATTTAGTATTCAGCCGAATACCAAATAGTTTGTCAACTATTCGGCCGAAGCTGAATATGAATCCGAATAGTTGCTTTATTTAATAAATCATGTTCCAAACTTCAAAAAGCACACTTATTAAAAAAAACAAATAAAGCACCATTTTAAATGCATTCTATACTTTTATTTCTCTTCATTGTAATTAATGTAGCATCTTTACTTAAAGTATAAAAGCCATAAATAAAGCAGATTTAACCAAAATGAAGGGACCAAATGTACAGAAGATTGTTGCATATTCAGTGCCAGTTGAACTAGGAGGCTTCACAAATGCAAAAGGACTGCCTTTGTGAATCCGATGCATTGCATTCTCTATCCAGTTGCAAAGTCGATGCAGTCGAGTTTCGAAACTTCTTTGCAGCTCACAAAGAAATGTATAAAATGGCTCATGTCAGCTCATGCAGGACACAAGTCCAGAGGAAATCTGAAATAATTGAACTCCATCTCATAACTATTCACCCAACCCAAACAAATGCTGCTCACTTTTCACTTATCCTAGCCACTCTTTCCCGCCAATACACAAACATATGCAACTTATAATTCCTGATAAAATATCAGATAATGTTAAACTCAGGACTCAAGTCCTTAAAAAAAAAGAGGGGGGCTATGACGTACGCAATGTGAAGTGACATGACAGGAACTGAAAGTATCTATGCACATTTCTTTCAGTTTGTTTTTTCCAACTGAAGAAAGTGCACATTGCATATAAACATTTGCTAAAAGAAAAGATGTTCCTGTATTGTTGCAGGCTAAGTATAAAAGATGAGCACCTTTTTGGTCTAAGAATCTGTAACAAAACATGCCCTAAAGAGCAGATTACAATATAACATATTTTTCAACTGTGTGATAGCAATTTGTCTGGTCTAATTCTATTCAGTTTTGCAAACTGAAGTCTATATTTGCCTTTCTGAGTTCGTGATGCATTGTATTCAAATGAGAATGTCAAAGTATTCGGCAAGAGCCGAATAGCAAGAAACAATTCGGCTGGAGCCGAATAGCTTTTTTTCAGCTGGAATTCGGCCGAATACTTACTCGAAGCCGAAGTTCGGTACACCCCTCGCTGGTAGTATCTTGGCTGTCTATATTGCGGGGATGGTGGCCGAAAAGGTGTCCTCGTGGGCGCTTGTGGGCATGTCGGAGGAAATGGTATCCTTTCTCTGCACACTGAGTGAAAATGTCCTTTTCTCCCGCAGTTAGTGCATCGTTGTGATAGAGCTGGGCATGACCCAGAGTGTGGAAATGCCATTCCGCAGCAGTAGCATTGTCTCTGATGACGCGAGACTTATGAGGTTTGTGTTCTGTATGGCTGCTGTCCTCTTGTCACCCTGGCGAGGTGGCTGTATGGCTGCTATGAGATCAGTAGTATCTTGCTTGGGGTTATTGACGCTGCTCATGGAGGCAGCTTGGGCGTCAACCCTCTCATATATGCAGGCAAGCTCGCTGACTTCGGGAAAGGTGAGTGGCTTCTTCAATAATAGTTTTTTGAGTGCGGGCGAGAGGCAGCCCTCTATGACCCTGAGCTGTATTGCTTCCTCAAAGGAAAATGCGACGTACTGGCAATGTGCCCCCTTCACTCTTAGGCGAGTTATGAATTCATCCACTGTCTCCTGTGGCTTTTGCGTACATTGGTTGAATAGGTATCTTTCGTAATCCCGATTTACTTCGATTATGAGGAGTCTGTCCAGTGCTTTGATTAGCTCTGCAAAGTTGTTTTGTTCAGCCACAGGGATTGTCTTTACAATAGTCTTAATCTCGCCCCCCACCAGGTTGAGGAAAATGTCTCTCTTTCCCGACCCTCTCACAAAGTGCTGAAAATCCTCCATCCATTCAGTTCATCTGGGCCCTTTCGTGGCCTGGGGCGTCATTGTGAATGGTGGAGGCATCCGTAATTGTATTGACTTCGCTGCGCAGGCAGGCTGGTGTGACGCGGGGTTGCTCATCTTGTGGTTTGAGTGGGGTCCTAGACGTCACTTTGGTGGGTGGGTGTGGAGATGCACTGCTTGTGGTGCTCGGGGTTGGAGTGCGGGGCACTGGAGCTCTGGTGGGCGCAGATTGAGTTAGCTTTGGCTGCCTGGTCTGACGTGCCCTGGTGAGGACTGCGGTCTGACGCTCAGGGTTTGTACTGGGTCCACTCACGGGTGTTGTTAAGACGGATTTCTGAACTCTGTCCTGGTGGCGCAGAAGTTCAGAAGGCCAACCTAATTACTTGGAACAGGGTAACCTCTGGACAAGCCAGACCAATCAAGGTAGCGATCGCGGCGGTCAAGACTAGGTCTCAAGAGGGGGTGAGGGTGACTGAAAGCCCGCAATGAGCACACAAAGCAAGAGCGCTAACAAACTACTCCAAACAGTTGTTATATCAAAAATAGATAGACATTTATTTTAAGGCCTTTAAAATAATGACCGTAGCGAGAAAATCACAATATCACAATATTAAACCAACACATACCATATCAACACAATATATATACATACAAATACACAGTCGCAAGCGTTTAAAGCACGAAATATGTAGTCCACCTGCCAGGGAAGGAAAACAGGCAGTGCGATAATGCTTTCGACTCAGTTCGCCTTCATAGGCACCTAACTAGATGGAAGTCCGAGCCCTGCGAAGAGTGGAGCCTTGTGCTCAAAGTACCTGCCACGCCGGTGCCGACGGGCACAAGGGGAAGCTCTTCGGAGGAAGTCAGGCGGTTCACGTTAGTGCACAGCAGAAGAAGAACAGGTTCCGCAACTCAAGCGCAGCCTCCACAGCGGGCAGAAGCAGAGCGCGAGCGCGGCAAAAGGGTGCTGTTTTTACACAGCAGGGAAAAGCAATGGGATACTGCAGGAGGGCGACCAGATCCTAGATATACTACTCACCGGTCCCCGAAGCAAGCAGACCCAGGCTTCTCCACGATAGTTTCAGCAGCTGGCAGGTTCAGAAGAGCAGGGAACGCCTCGTAGTCGTGTAGAGCAAAAAGACGTCCCAATCGACGAAACCAGCACAGTTTTGTTGCCGCACAGGACAACGGAGCGGCCGTGTGTATTCGAGCCAAATGAACCCTCCTCCCTTCAGACCTGGGAACGCCAAGCGTACGAAGCGTGGGAGAGGGACAAGGACTCGCAATACAACACAACCTGGCGGCAGTTGCAGAGCCAAACTCCTTTGTAAGCTGGTCAGTCAACTGGATGGCCCAGAGACGCTTCCGAAGGCTTACTTGGCAGGAGATGGTTGAAGATGCCGGGAATAGCTGTTCCTGCTATTCCAAAGGTCGAAGCACCAGTACAGGCCTTCTGGTTCGATCAAAGGAGGACAGGGGCTCTCCGGACGACAGCAGTGCAAAGGAGGATTCCTTCAGCGGGTCACCAGCGATTCCTCGGTCCAGCCTCGTAGTTGCAGGATACTTGGCTCCTGTATTCCTTCGTTCGTGAGAACTCAGGAGATCGACATGGTAGTGGTGTTTCCAGCCCCCTCTTATCCACGGTTCCCTTCGCGCCAAAACGGAGGGGAGCCAATGGGAGATCTGCTCATCAAAACACATACCATATGTGGACCAATCACGGACCACGGTGGTCCCAGGCATTCACACCACCCTAGACTCTCTGGCACCCAGGATGTGTATTGGGACCAGACATCCCAGCCCACACCCTGGAGGCACACAAACGACATGTAGAAGCCCGCGAAAGCAACCACGTTTCGCGGGAAAGTACATGCCCAAATAAGGGAGGCCCCGGGTCGCCGGACCTGGGGAAGGTGAACGGAGCAAGACGGTCAGTGGACAAGACAAAGGAGCCTCGCGGCCTGGCCATTTTGGGAGCCAGGCCACCATTTTGGGTTCAGTGCAAAAACGTGCTCAGAACGCCAAAAGGAGCTCAAAATAAACAATACGATCGCTGCCACCATTCGAGTCCCTGAATGACTTGCACCGATCAAATACATTCCTAAAAGAGTATCTAGGGCCTGTAGAAGGCTAGAGACCCAAGAGAGCTGTAACTTAGCTTACAGTGCCCTCTTGTGTCGTGTTGCACTAAAGCTGCGACACGATAGAAGAAACTACGGGAAACCACGTTCCCCGGTACTGACTGTCTTAAGGGCATGTCAGTTTCCCCGTAAGAAAGGAGCGAAAGCCCAGAGAAGTGCGGCAGAAGGCTGTACTTCTCTGGCAAAGTCAAGAACACGGTTAAAAACAATAGCAAAAAGTTTAGGGGTTGCCACATGGAAGGAAAATTCCCTACAATTACGAAATCTTTCCTAACACTCGCCCCTCCCAGACTATGGACAGGGGGAACTAATCCACCCCTGGATGAGTCTCTTGTTCAGGTCGGTTAAACATTCTGGACAACCCATCAGCATTGCTATGTTGGACACCTGGTCTATGCTCAATAGTGAAGTCGAAGCCTTGAAGACTTATGGACCACCTAAGCAACTTTGGATTCTCCCCCTTCATGTTCATTAGCCACTTTAACGGCTTATGGTCAGTCTGCACAGTGAAGTGGGTCCCATAGAGGTAGGGCCTCAGCTTCCTTAGGGCCCACACAACAGAGAAACATTCTTTCTCTACCGTGGACCATCTGAGCTCTCTGTCCTTAAGCTGGCGACTAATAAAACCGATAGGGTGTTCCTTACCCTTCTCATCTACTTGTGATAGTACAGCTCCTATCCCAGTGTCAGAGGCATCCGTCTGCACGATAAAAGGTCTTTGATAATCAGGGGCCCTGAGCACAGGGGCCTGGCACAAGGAGTCTTTTAAGCCATTGAAGGCCTTCTCACACTCGTCGGTCCAAGTTACCTTCTTGGGTTTCTTCGGAGTTGTGAGGGCAGTCAGAGGAGCAGCTATGGTGCCATAGTCTGCCACAAAATTGCGGTAATAACCCGTGAGTCCTAAGAAGGCTCTCACTTGGGTTTGCGTAGTGGGGGTAGGCCAGTCTTGTACTGCTTGTACTTTACTGGATAGAGGCTGTCTCCTCCCTCCACCTACTTCATGTCCAAGGTAAACCACTGAGCCTTGTCCATTTTGGTGAGGGGCCACTCGGACACCCTCAAAAGAGCTAACTGAAGGACTGCTTGGGAACAGGTCGGGGAGAGGTTCAGACTCCTCTTCCTCAACATCTGAAGCCAGTAGCAGTGCTGCGATTTCGACGCTTGGGCCGAAAGCCTTCAGCCTATTCCCGTGAAACACTTTTGGAGCCTGTCCAGGCCTTCCAAGGTCTACTGAATAGTTAATCTCACCCAGGGGCTCCACCACTGGGCAAGGACCTGACCATTTATCCTGTAAAGCTCGAGGCCTTATGAGATTCATGATCAGGACTTGCTGACCAAGTGTAAAGTTGATGAGGGAAGCTTTCTGGTCGTACCAATGTTTCACCAGCGCTTGCCCTGCCTTCAATTTATCACTAGTCAAGCCTATCAGAAGTACCATCCGTTTTCTGAGCCCTAGCACATAATCAACTACATTGGTAGTAACAGGGGGAGTGGGCATCTCCCATCCCTCTTTGACGATGGCTAAGGGTCCCCGTACGGGATGACCGAACAGAAGTTCGAAGGGGCTGAAGCCAACACCCTCCTGTGGTACCTCTCGGTAGGCAAACAGTAAGCATGAAACAAGAAGATCCCATTTTCTTCTCTGAGGCTCCTCCAGAGCCCCAATCATGCTCTTTAACGTCCTGTTAAAACGCCCCCCCAGACCATCGGTCTGGGGGCGGTATGCAGAAGAGAACCTGTAGGTGACCCCACATTCTTTCCACATAGCCTGCCTATACTTCGACATAAAGTTGCTGCCATGATCCGACACAACTTCTTTAGGGAAGCCAACCCTAGTAAACATGCCGAGTAAAGCTTCTGCAACTGGCTTGGCAGTTACAGTTGTAAATGGGACGGCCTCAGGATACCTGGTTGCATGGTCGACCAGCACCAGGATAAACCTATTGCCTGAGGATGTTTGCGGGTCCAGGGGACCAACCATGTCGATCCCTACCCTTTCAAATGGTACCCCCACAACTGGGAGCGGTACCAACGGAGCTTGGATTGTCGCGCCAACCTTACCAGGCAACTGGCAGGCGGCACAACTCCTGCAGTGACTTTCTACTTGCTCCCCCATCTTGGACCAGTAGAAGTGCATGGATAACCTTTGCTTGGTCTTCCTCATACCGAGGTGACCAGCAAGGGGAACTTCATGCGCCAACTGCAGGAGGAAGGGCCTAACAGCAAGGGGAACCACCAACCTCCTATGGTCTCCTTCTGTAGACTCTGTGGGCTCACTATACAGGAGTCCACCTTCCTGGTAAATCCTATGCATCCCAGGAGGTTCACCCTCAAGCTGGGAGCAGGCCTGTCTACTTAGGCCTTCCAGAGATGGGCACTCACGTTGGCCTTTACTGAATTCGTCCCTATCCGGACCTCCTTCAACTAACAAGTCTTTTAGTTCCGGATGGTCGTTGGGGTCGAATACTTCAGGCATCGCCACCTCCTCGTCAGGCTCGGGCGATTGACCAACTTCCTCCACCGCAGTGGTAGGCGAGCTCGGGGGAATATTCTCTTTCCCTCGTCTTGACTTGTAGACTCCTTTCGCCTTGGGTTTCCCCTTCGGCTGGGGCGGCGTATTGGACTTGGCCAATGCTGCCCGTGCTTGAGACCGTGTGTAGGGTCGTTCGGCAGTGTCTCCTACGAGCCCTAAAGCTCTGAGATCATTACCTAATAAGACCTTTCCCGGGACGTTTCTCTGAATGCTCACTGGAATCCTGACTGCTGTACCATTTAAAGTTAGATTAACAGGGATCACGGGAAACATACGGAGGGGGCCGTCAGCCAACTTAGTGGGCATCAGGGTAGCTCTGGCAACTTCCTCTGAGTCTACCAAGGTAGAATCCACTACAGTTCGACTGCACCCACTATCCCTAAGAGCTGGAGTATCCACTCCATTGATCAGCACACTGTCTTTAAAGTAGTGCTTGGTATTATCCGGAATCCTAGCATAAGCCTCTGCGACTTTAGGCTCCCAGGAACCCAGGGACACTAAAACTACCTCGGCCTCTATTCCGCTGGGAAATGAGTCCGAGGAGAAGGATGCTCCTGTAATCTCTTCTTCCTCGTAGGAGGAGAAGGCCAGATTAGCGGAGTGGACCCCCAAAGGTTTAACCTTACAACGGGGATCCCCCTTCACATGGTCAGTTGCTCCACAAGAAAAACAAGCCCCAGAGGGTCTGTTTACGTAGGGAGGCTTATTGTAACCAGAGTTCTGTTTCGGAGGCGCACCTCCACTACCCTGTGAGTTCTCTTGTGTCTTACCCTTGTTTTTCTTTTTGTGGCCCTTTTGGGAAGAAGATTTAGCAGATTCCCCACCCTCCATATCTTTGGACTTTTTCCCCTCCTCCTGCTTACCAGGATGAGTTTTGTCCTTATGGGACACTCGATGTGACACCCATAAGTCTGCTGCAATGGCCAGCTTCTTAGGATCTATCTCCTTCGAATCGGCCAAATGCTGCTTAAGCTCCGGGGAAGAAGAAGCAAAAATGTGTTCCAGCATGACAAGATTTATCATGCCGTCGAAGGTAGAAACCTTATAGCCTTCGACCCAGCCAGTTAAGTTTTTCAAAGATTCAGCGACATAAGATACCCAAGTACCACCTTCCTTTTTCTTATACTCTCGAAAACGCTTTAAATATTGGGCCGGAGTCTTCCCAAACTTTAAAATGAGAGTCTGCTTTAACATTGCGAAATCAGCCCGCTCAGCCTTCGACATTTCCATAATGGCACTACAGCCAGAATGGGGCAGTCTACTGAGCAACCACGCAATCTTATCAGCATTGTCAACTTCCTGGACCTCGCATGCATACTCAAACGCATTCAGCCAGTCCATAATGTCATTCCTCTCCTCATACACACTGAGCAGATCTTTTGGAAACCGTGGATGAGAGGAGGCCCCAGACCCATGTCCAGGACCCTTGGATCCATTTGCAACCTGAAGCTTGGCCAGTTCCAACTGGTGATCCCTGTCTTTTTGTTTTTCTGCCTGTTCGATTTTTAGTTTGGCTATGCTGAATTCAAGCTCCTGCTGCCTAAACCGCAGCTCTTGCTTCTTGAATTCAAGCATAGCCTCCCCATCAGCACTGGCAGAGGAAACATTAGACATTACATCCTCCCCGTCCTCGTGGTCGCGGTGGAACAGTGCGGCGGCAGAACCGTCGGTTCTACCAGTGAGAGCAGCCCCACCACCTTCCGCACTGTCCTCAGAAGTAATAGCGTCAAGCTGTGCTTCTTGCCACGCCACGATTCTTTGGATCATTTCCAATTTCGTGCCTTGAGAGGAAACGCCTCTCTCCGCACACATCTTTTTCAATGTTTCTGACTTGGAAGCATTTAAAGTTAACAACGTACTTGTTTCCATACTGTTTGATAGGACTATGGCCTTTTTAAAGTTATATTACAACAATTCACTACGTGTACTGTTTGGAATAACCTGAAATGCCTTAGTTCGAGCGCAACACTGGATACCTTCAGTCGTATCCCACCGCTGTACACCAATTTTGTTAAGACGGATTTCTGAACTCTGTCCTGGTGGCGCAGAAGTTCAGAAGGCCAACCTAATTACTTGGAACAGGGTAACCTCTGGACAAGCCAGACCAATCAAGGTAGCGATCGCGGCGGTCAAGACTAGGTCTCAAGAGGGGTGAGGGTGACTGAAAGCCCGCAATGAGCACACAAAGCAAGAGCGCTAACAAACTACTCCAAACAGTTGTTATATCAAAAATAGATACACATTTATTTTAAGGCCTTTAAAATAATGACCGTAGCGAGAAAATCACAATATCACAATATTAAACCAACACATACCATATCAACACAATATATATACAAATACACAGTCGCAAGCGTTTAAAGCACGAAATATGTAGTCCACCTGCCAGGGAAGGAAAACAGGCAGTGCGATAATGCTTTCGACTCAGTTCGCCTTCATAGGCACCTAACTAGATGGAAGTACGAGCCCTGCGAAGAGTGGAGCCTTGTGCTCAAAGTACCTGCCACGCCGGTGCCAACGGGCACAAGGGGAAGCTCTTCGGAGGAAGTCAGGCGGTTCACGTTAGTGCACAGCAGAAGAAGAACAGGTTCCGCAACTCAAGCGCAGCCTCCACAGCGGGCAGAAGCAGAGCGCGAGCGCGGCAAAAGGGTGCTGTTTTTACACAGCAGGGAAAAGCAATGGGATACTGCAGGAGGGCGACCAGATCCTAGATATACTACTCACCGGTCCCCGAAGCAAGCAGACCCAGGCTTCTCCACGATAGTTTCAGCAGCTGGCAGGTTCAGAAGAGCAGGGAACGCCTCGTAGTCGTGTAGAGCAAAAAGACGTCCCAATCGACGAAACCAGCACAGTTTTGTTGCCGCACAGGACAACGGAGCGGCCGTGTGTATTCGAGCCAAATGAACCCTCCTCCCTTCAGACCTGGGAACGCCAAGCGTACGAAGCGTGGGAGAGGGACAAGGACTCGCAATACAACACAACCTGGCGGCAGTTGCAGAGCCAAACTCCTTTGTAAGCTGGTCAGTCAACTGGATGGCCCAGAGACGCTTCCGAAGGCTTACTTGGCAGGAGATGGTTGAAGATGCCGGGAATAGCTGTTCCTGCTATTCCAAAGGTCGAAGCACCAGTACAGGCCTTCTGGTTCGATCAAAGGAGGACAGGGGCTCTCCGGACGACAGCAGTGCAAAGGAGGATTCCTTCAGCGGGTCACCAGCGATTCCTCGGTCCAGCCTCGTAGTTGCAGGATACTTGGCTCCTGTATTCCTTCGTTCGTGAGAACTCAGGAGATCGACATGGTAGTGGTGTTTCCAGCCCCCTCTTATCCACGGTTCCCTTCGCGCCAAAACGGAGGGGAGCCAATGGGAGATCTGCTCATCAAAACACATACCATACGTGGACCAATCACGGACCACGGTGGTCCCAGGCATTCACACCACCCTAGACTCTCTGGCACCCAGGATGTGTATTGGGACCAGACATCCCAGCCCACACCCTGGAGGCACACAAACGACATGTAGAAGCCCGCGAAAGCAACCACGTTTCGCGGGAAAGTACATGCCCAAATAAGGAAGGCCCCGGGTCGCCGGACCTGGGGAAGGTGAAGGGAGCAAGACGGTCAGTGGACAAGACAAAGGAGCCTCGCGGCCTGGCCATTTTGGGAGCCAGGCCACCATTTTGGGTTCAGTGCAAAAACGTGCTCAGAACGCCAAAAGGAGCTCAAAATAAACAATACGATCGCTGCCACCATTCGAGTCCCTGAATGACTTGCACCGATCAAATACATTCCTAAAAGAGTATCTAGGGCCTGTAGAAGGCTAGAGACCCAAGAGAGCTGTAACTTAGCTTACAGTGCCCTCTTGTGTCGTGTTGCACTAAAGCTGCGACACGATAGAAGAAACTACGGGAAACCACGTTCCCCGGTACTGACTGTCTTAAGGGCATGTCAGTTTCCCCGTAAGAAAGGAGCGAAAGCCCAGAGAAGTGCGGCAGAAGGCTGTACTTCTCTGGCAAAGTCAAGAACACGGTTAAAAACAATAGCAAAAAGTTTAGGGGTTGCCACATGGAAGGAAAATTCCCTACAATTACGAAATCTTTCCTAACAGGTGTGTGCGTAGATTGCAGTGATGGTGACAGGATGCTGACATTCCCCTCCAGCTGGGCGTTCGTGTGTGTCAGGCAGCGTCCTTATCAGAGGGATGAAGACTGTATCAGTGGACGTGCATGCGTGTGGTGGAAACATGCATATATGCAGCGAGGCAAGGAAACGAAACGGTCAGCATGGTCCAGAATGTGCCCTCTGTGTGCTCGTGGCTCTTGGTGTTGAATGAGGAGGTGGGGGCCGGCAGATTGCCTGGGCCCGCGTCGATGTAGCGGCTGAGCTGCCTGCACGGCTGGGCTGCCTGCGATTTTGCGTCGCGTGCGTGTGGGCAGAAGGAGGAGGAGACCTGGCAGGTTGCCGGGTCGGCGCACACGCGTGCTGGGTGCCCACTGCTTTGGGCGGAGGAGGAGGCTCACGGACTGCCAAAAGGAGACCTCCGGAACGTGCGTGCTGGCACCTGCATCTTCGGGCAGAGGAGGAGGAGGAGGAGGAGGAGGAGGCTCGGCAGACTGCCGAAATGAGGACTCCGGCATTTGCAGCTTCGGGCGAAGGAGGAGGAGGAGGCTCGGCGGACTGCCGAAAAGAGGACTCCGGCGTATGCTGGAACGATCCTCGTCGCCAATGTTGCATATTACACACAAAGGAGGATGCATTAGCACAGAGAGTTTGCTTAACCAACTTTATTCTTTTAACTCCCACAGTGAACTGGCGCTTTCGCGCCTTACCCAGAATTCCCCCACTTCCCTAAACAACATCATGAAGTCCCGCCTCTCTGACAGATGGGGCTGGCGTTAACCCTGCAACGTCCGGTAACACCTACCCAGCAGGAAGGGGCACTATGCCACATGCACTATAAAATGATGCTGGAACACGCCTTCAGTTCTTACCTTATACAGGTACTGTCACTGGGGAGTATAGCTCAGTGGCAACGTGCTTCTCTTGGAAGCAAGACGACGGAAAGCAACACAGGTTCGAATCCCGGGTCATGCTTAGAAACCTCTTCAGTATTGAGCGCGCTATAAATAACCAATTATAATTGTGCGACACGAGTTTCGCTTGGGGGCTTGGGGCTCCAGAAAGTCTTGTAGGGGCACACCAGCTGCCTTGATATCCAACAAAGAGGTTTGAAGAGGCCCCTTGCTGGCCATTTTTAAGGAAGTTCAACCATGATTAGTCATCTGTTATTGCCCAATAGGTGAGTGTGAAGTTCCATCTTTGCAGCTGCAGCATCTATTGTTTACATGCGTGCCAGGGATTTCTGTGTGGGAATATGGACCAGCGGTTTGTGGGGCATAACAATACATGGTCGCTCACAGAAAGGTGATTGCTTCCCGCTCATTCTGGGAGAACAACAGATCTTTTTGTTAGCAATTGACTTGTGCATACTATCAGCCAGTGGTATCCTGGATGTTAGTTTGTAGGGTTACTGCCCCAAAGCCACATAGGTTCAAAAATACAATCGTTTCTGTGGATTTGTTAAATTGTAGTTTGGTTGTTGCAAATGTGTATGATCCCAGAACCACCAGGTGTTAAAAACACCTGTGTCCTACTGCCTGGGTGCTCCATAGTACTTGGATACAACAAAGGAGAGGAAAAGAAACGAATGAACATAAAGAATAAGTGACCGCTCTATACCATGAATACCCCCAATCCTGACAAAATGGATTAGACCGTATTGTTATTAAATATTCACACAATTAGTTAACAAAATAGTTTTAGGTTACTACCACAGTGTTCACACTGAATGCCGCTCTCTTTGTCAGCACTATGGAGGTTTCCAAGCGTAATTGAATAAACATGTTTGGATAACAAAGTATGAAATTTTATTATGAAACAAGCCTGGTGGATTTAATCCCTTTGCATCGGAAAATGTTGTGCCGTGCCTATGTGGGCATTGAGAGCCAGAACTGCTAAGTCTGGCATTTTTTTTTTTTTAAACATCTTTTTATTAAGGTCTCGGCAGTTACAACATCACTCAGTCAATGCACTTCATGGTAAATTTACAGCAATGGCATCATCACATGTTAAGCAGTTCATCGTTCACATATCTGTTTCGATGTCCGTAAGCATGTCACATAGATATGTCCTGAAAGCGCCCCAGATGTCCTTCGGTCGGCTCGCTCTGGGTTGGGTAAGTACATATTGTTCCTCACACTCATTGATGTATGTTAGTTCTCGCAAGAAAGTGTTCATGGTAGGGGACTTTGAGCTTTTCCATACTTGCAATATACATTTCTTAGCAATAATACAGGATACATTAAACAGTCTTCTGACTTTTTCTGAGCATTTACCGATGTCCCCGAACAGATATTTTTGGGGAGACAAATGCAGATGAATCTGTGTGACATCAGCCAACATGGCGGCCACCTGTTCCCAAAACCGTGCCACTTCCGGGCATTTCCAATACATGTGATAGGATCCCGCTTGCGGATTCCCATATTTGGGACAGTTGCCTGTATCGCCTGCTGTGAATTTAGCAACTTTTGCAGGCGTGTAGTGTAACCTATTGAGAATCTTAAATTGTATCTGGCGTAGTCCCGCATTGAGGGATACCTTTTTCGTGACTGCGCAATATCTGGCCCATTTGTCGTCGGGTATTTGCATTTCCATATCTGTTTCCCATTTCTCTTTCACCCGGTTGGCCGTGGGGGTGTGGATCTGTATTACCTTATACAATTTGGAAATACCCAGCCCGTCCTGTGTTGTAACCAGTTGTGTGCAAGGGTGAGAGGTGGGTTCGTCAGGGAATGACGGCCAGCATGCTTGATATGCAGATCTCATTCTATAGTACTGTAATATACGGAGTGGGCCTCCTCCTACGCCTCTTGTGAATACATCAAGGGTTGGGAACTTCCCCTCTATATACATATCTCCCACTTTCATCTCTCTGTCAGGGTCCCAGGCCTCCTGTATACTAGTATCAAATGTAGGGGGAATGTTTGGATAATTCCAAAGGGGAGTCTCGGGGTTATATGGCATTTCTATATTCAGTCTTTTAAATATCGCCCCCCAGGCCCTAACGGTGCAGCTCACAGGGTCAAATTCACATGCATCTCTGTGTCTCGTATCATAAATGACTGATTTGTTATCTGTGGGTGCAGTGGTGTACTCCTCTATACAGGTGTGTGTGAATTATCTACCTCATCATACCAGTACCTTGGGAACTGAGCCTGCGCCACTATGCAGTAGAGCTCAAAATCTGGCGCCGCTATCCCCCCTGTTTCATATGGTTCTGTCATCTTTTCCCAGCTGATCCTGGCCATCCCCCCATTCCAGAGAAACGACACCGCCATGGACCTAAGCCTGGAGAAGAATTCCTTTCCCGGCCATATGGGTATATTTACAAACAGGTATAGCAGTTTCGGGAGTACTATCATTTTAAGGATTGCGATTCTGCCGTGCAATGAAATTGGAAGGTGTCTCCAGACCTGTAGTTTTGTATTGATTGTTTGCAGTGCCAGTTCATGATTGTCCGTATAAAGGGTTTGCTTATCACTTGAAACCAACACCCCAAGTATCTAATGTTTCGGTCCGCCCACTTGAGGCCGCATGTCAGAGCGGGGCTTTCCGTGGAAGGGGTTGAGTGGAAATACCTCTGGGTTGGAGTTGTTTATCGTGTATCCGGAATACTGTGCAAATTCGTTAATGTCTGCAATGATGGGGTCAATGTTTTTTTCCGGTTCGCGGACATAAAGCAGGTATTACCCAAATTGTTCGTTTACAATTGTTGGAATGAACAATTGACCGAATTTAAAGGGTCACAATTGACCTTTTCACAACTGACCGAATATATATATATATATATATATCGGTTTGGTTATATATATATATAGGGGTGTTGGGGGGTTTGGCATTGGGTGGGGGGGTTGTGGGAGGTTTCCCCCCACATATATGGTACAATTGACCTTCACAATTCGGTCAATTGTGAAAAGGTCAATTGTCATTCGAACAGTTGTAAAACGAACAATTCGTATACAACCCATAAAGCAGTGTGTCGTCCGCATACAGTGATATTATTTGGGTGGCTCCTTTCAGTGTTATACCCCTGTTGTTATGTCTCAACCGAACTGCAGCCGCCATGGGTTCTATTGTTAAAGCGAAAAGAATGGGGGAGAAGGGACACCCCTGTCTGGTTCCTCTGCCCAGCTCGAACAGCCCAGACATGGTTCTATTCGTGGATACTTTCGCCCCAGGGGCGGTATATATCAGTTTGACATACTTTTTATTTTTTTTTTAAACTTCTTTTTATTATAAGCGTGGCAGCAAAACACAGGCGAACAGCGCTAGGCGAAACATTGTAAGAGAACAGTATACATAGCGTAGATATACAGAAGTTACTACACATATTGAACAGTCGAAGAGCAAAATGCAGTGAGATCGTGAAGAAGGGTATCAGGGAACTATGACTGAGCTAAGGACCCAAGCTGGCTAGGGGAAACCGGAGAGGAAGGGGAGGTCTGAGTCTCGACTAGGTCAGAGATATAAGAGCGGAATCGGAGCCAAATATTTCTCGGTCTGGAACGTGTGGGTTGTAGGTGGGACCAGGTTTCTTCCGTGTCAGAGGCCCACGTGACCGCTTTCAACCATTGGGCATGTGTAGGAGGGAAGGGGCGAAGCCAACAGAGCAGGATAGAGCGCACCGCGAGGAGGAGGCAAAGACCAGCTAATTTCTTGGAGTCTCGGGGGAGGCCTGGGAGATCGTGAAAGAGGCATACCAGCGGGGAGAGAGCAATGGGGTGGTCTGTCACAGTGGACACAGTCGAGCAGACGGCCTCCCAGAACTGGGCCAGGCGAGGGCAGGACCAGATCATGTGGATATAGTCAGCCCCATCCCGACCGCATCTGGGGCAGCTGGTAGGATAGTCGGCCGACATACGATGTAGTCTGATCGGGGTATGGTGGAATCTGTGAAGAACTTTGAATTGAATAAGTTTGAACCGAGAATTGAAAGAGACCCGCTGCGTGCGGTCGCATAGATGGGTCCAACGATCCTCGGACATCTCCACACCAAGGTCCGCCTCCCAGGCGAGTTTCAGTTTGGTAAAGTCTGGGACCGATCTGGACTGCAGCATGGTGTATAGCCTAGAGATCTTGCCCCTCCTAGGGGTGGGAGAAGTGAGCTCCTCAATTGCGGGGTCATCAGGCGGTAATGCAGGGAATGTTTGGTAATGTCGTTTAAGGGTCTTTCGAAGGGATGCGTATTGGAGCCATACGCTCCGGTCCCTTCTCAGGGATAAGGGGAGGTCAGGCCACTCGACAAATATACCCTGGTCGAACACGTCGCGTAGCAGCTCGAAGCCCAAGTCCGCCCATCGGCGCACCGCTACCAATGGGACCCGCGGGACCCCGGGGAGAAAATTCCAAAGTGGAAGATTGCCATGGAAGGCATAGGCGGTCCCCAACAGACTCCACGTTTTTGCTAGTGCAACGGCTGTGCAGGCAACCGGGTTCTGCGAGTTCCGAGTCAAGGGGGCGGGTTGTAGCACCAGGGAGCGGATGTCTCGATCAGCTACTGCGAGCCTCTCAAGTCGGACATGCGGGGCTGGATCCGCAGTATCAAACGAATAGGAGGTATATTGGATTTGTGACGCCATCCAGTATTTAAGAAAGTTAGGGGCACCGAAGCCCCCGTAAGACATGGGGGTGGAGAGGGTCCCGATTTTAAGACGAACCGCACCCGAGTGCCAGAGAAAAGAGTTCACGGTGCGGTCCAATTCGCGGAAAAAGCCCGCCCCCGGCCATAAGGGAACATTAGCGAACCTATAGAGCAGCTGGGGTAATACCACCATCTTCAACAGGCCAATTCTGCCAGCCAGAGATATTGGGAGCTTGTCCCAGACCTGAGTCTTGGCTGTCAAGTGCGTAAGATATTTCTGGTAGTTTTCGTGGAATGTCCGCTCATATTGGCGAGTCACCACCGTCCCAAGGTAAATAAGTATGTCTTGAGCCCATGTGAAACCAAAGGTATCAGGGAGGTGAGAGGTGCATTCCGTCAGCGGAAAGAGGGTAGATTTCGAACAGTTCACTTTAAGGCCAGAGATCTGGCCGAAACGGCTAATGTCTGCCAGTACAGGGGGTAAGTTGGCCGAGGGAGAGCGCACAAATAGCAACGCGTCATCTGCATAGAGGGACACTATATCTGTGTATCCTGCGGAGCGGAGACCCTTGTCTGCATGGCGTTGGCGGAGCATGTCGGCAAACGGCTCGATTGCTATCGCAAAGACCAGGGGAGAGAAGGGACATCCCTGTCTCGTTCCCCTGGCGATCTTGAAAAGGGGAGAATAGCGGTCCCCCGTACTGACCCTGGCAACCGGTTCAGAGTAAAGCAGTCTGATCCAGGAGATAAAAGAGGGGCCGAATTTACAGCTCTCAAGGACTCGCCATAAATACTTCCATGAGACCGAGTCGAATGCCTTTTGCATGTCGAGGGCAACAGCCACAGCGTGTGTGTCGGGGCTGATTCTATCAATAATGTTGAATAGCCGCCTCAAGTTCAGAGAAGTGGAGCGACCTGGGATAAAACCGGCCTGGTCTGGATGGACTATAGATGGCAGAAGGGGAGCCAGCCGGAGAGCCAGAGCCTTGGCAAATATTTTGACATCGCAGTTTATGAGAGACAATGGGCGATACGAGCCGCACTGTGAAGGGGGTTTGCCGGGCTTAAGTAGCACTGCGATCGTGGCTTCACGGAGAGAAGGAGGAAGCACCCCAGCCTCAACAGACTCCTCCCAGAGAGCCAGCAAATGAGGGAGCAGTTGTGACTTGAAGCGTTTATAGAACTCGACTGGGATACCATCCGAGCCAGGTGTGCGGCCCGAGGATAGGGAGTCAATTGCGGTCGAGAGCTCCTCCCGTGTGAGTGGGGAGTCAAGGGAGCCCGCGGCCTCCGGGGACAGAGTAGATAGAGGGAGGGTATCGAGAAAGGAGTCAATCTCCGCCAACGAGACCTCATCGGCATTGGAATACAAGGATTCGTAGAAGGTGAAGAATTCCCTATTGATCTCTTGTGAAGAGACCGCCATGGAACCATCAGATCTCTCAACCCCGAGAATGTGCGGGGGCCCCGTCTCATGCCGGATCAACCTAGCTAGGAAGCGGCCGGGGCGTTCCCCCTCTCCGTACCTCCTAGCCACACCAGGGTTATCGAGGAACCTCTGCTCGCGGTCCGCAAGAGAACGGAAGTTATCCAGTTCCTCCCCAATATTAGCGAGGTTACCTGGAGTAGAGTGTAGTGAGCATGTGGCTTCCAGAGATGAAAGTCTAGATTCGCTGGCGGCGAGGTCCCTGCGGATTGACTTAAGGGCCCAGCTTTCCTGAGACAGCGCAATCCCTCTAGTGTCAGCCTTGAATGATTCCCATAAGGTGGCGTGGGACGTTACCGAGCCCGTATTGGTCTCGAAGTACTCCTCAATCGACAGTTCAAGTTCGGAGCAAAACTCTGGGTCCAGCAGGGAAAGGGGTTTCAATTTCCAGTGTCGAGAGCGGGCGGGATCGGGGCCCCAGTCTACTGTAATGGTGACAGGAGAGTGGTCAGAGAGGGTTCTCGGGAGGATCATTAGTTGTGTTACATTCTTGACTAGTATGTTAGAGATCACCCACCTATCAATACGAGAATAGGAGTCGTGAACCGAGGAGTAAAAGGAGTAGATGCGGGAGTCCGGGTAGAAGAACCTCCACGCGTCCACCATGGCCAGGCGGGGAAGGGAGGAAAGTGCCGCATAAGCCGCCCTGGAGAGGTGACGGGGCCTGGAGCCCGATCTATCCAGGGCTATATCGAAGATCGTGTTAAAGTCCCCTCCCCAGAGGATTGGAACAAGGGGGAAGCCATCGAGAAGGGAGGTGACCTGCACGTAAAATTCCGGGTCATCAAGGTTAGGGCCATAGATATTCAGGAGGATCACTTCCTTATGGTGCAGCATGGCGTGAAGAAGTACATATCTACCCTGGGGGTCAATTTTCGAGGAGATGAGGGAAAAGTGGAGGCTCCTGTGAATGAGGGTCATGACTCCTCGGCTCTGGGAAGAATAATCAGTGAAAAACCGGTGAGGACCCCAGGACTTGGCAAAGCGCATGCAGTGTATAGAACGAGCATGAGTCTCCTGAAGGAAGAGAATCTTGGATCGGTGGCGCTCGGCCTGCAGCTGGAGCTGTCTCATCTTCCTATAGTTCCCCAGACCTCGCACATTCCAGCTCATAAAGGTCAGGGCACTCTCAGTCACAGCATGGCGGTATTAGGAATAAAGCAGAATGTCGGGGACCGAGAGGTCAAATTAACAGTTCCACGGGAGCATATCCCAAATGCCTCAGCACAGTTCGCCTTCGCTGCCATCGCCACTTTTCCAATAACAAAAACCCAAACAACCCCAACATAGCCCACCCCCACCCACACCCCCCTCCCAATCAGAGGGATGACCAGCCCATCCCTTAGTAAACAAAACCAAAGCAGAGGCATCGTCGCCTGGGGGTCTGAAGGCCCGACTGGCCGTAACACTCCGGGTTGCAGCAGAGCAAATAGTGCATGGGAAGCCCGTGACGGACGAGAAATGCAGATTAGACAAAGTTCTCGCCAAGGGAACAGCGGGCGAGCACCAAGGTCGAGCTGAACAAGCAGGTTGCGGGAAAAAGGATTGACATGGTCCCAGTTCCGGGGGGGCGAGAGGACCCATACGCCTCCCATCGGGGACCAAGGATCACCGCTGTGCCGAGATCAGGGGAAGGGGATCAGCCAGGGAAGTGTTCATCGATGAATTTGGAGGCCTCTTCCGGAATCGTGAAGAACAACACCTGATTGGAGTACTCTATACGAAGCTTGGCAGGATAAAGCATAGCATATTTTATGGAGTGGTCTCGCAACCTGCGTTTCACCGCCTGGAAGGTTTTGCGTTCCCGCTGGACCGCAGTCGAGAAGTCGGGATAGAGGTGGATCCTCGCGCCGCCCAGGAGTAGCTCACCCTTGAGTCTCGCAGCCCTGAGGAGGGCGTCGCGGTCGCGGTAGTTTAGTACGCGGGCTATGATGGGTCGAGGAGGGGCACCAGGTCTTGGTTTCGCCACCAGGGCGCGATGGGCCCGTTCAATTGCGAAGTGTGGAGAGAGCTCAGGCTCGTCAAGCAGCGACAGAAGTGTGCGTTGAACAAAGTCTTCCATTGGCTCATGGATTTCATCCTCAGGGACCCCGATGATGCGGAGGTTATTGCGCCTCGAGCGGGATTCCAAATCCTCGTTTTTCTTTTCCACCTCCGTGACTCGGCTGGAGAGAGCGATGACCTCGGCGCGAAGGGCCCCCAGCGCATCCTCCGCAGAGCCCACCCGTGTCTCGACCTCCAATACACGGCCGTCTGTCCTCTCAATGTGGGCCTTAATAGAGGATATGGTGCCGGTCATGTCGTCAAGTTTGGAGTGGAGAGCGGTGAACCCCTCACGCATAAGATCAATCATATTTCGGGAGTCCGGGGATGTGTCGAGGGGGGCATCGGAGGCCGACTCGGAGGCTTCCTCAGTTTGACATACTTGATAAAGTGGGGGCCCACTCCAAACGCCTCAAGCACCAAGAAGAGGTATTCCCAGGAGACTGAGTTAAACGCTTTTTCGGCGTCAAGAGACACCGCCACAGCTTGTTTGTTTGGGTTAATTTGTGCCGTTATGCCGAATAACCTACGCAGGTTTAAGGCAGTGGACCTTCGGGGAATAAACCCACTTTGGTCTGCATGTACCAGCGTGGGTGTAAAGGGTAGCATGCGGTTCGCTAGCACCTTCGCAAATATCTTAGCATCCACATTTATCAGGGATAAGGGCCTATACGATGCCATGTCTTGTGGCGGGCGTCTCGGTTTAGGCAATACCGTAATTATAGCCTCTCGCATTGTGGGGGGCAGTATTAGCTTACCCAGGGCCTCCTCCCAAAGTTCCAACATCACCGGGACCAGCTCCTCCCGAAACTCTTTATAAAATTCAGCGCTCAGTCCTTCTGAGCCCGGCGCTTTGCCAGACGTGAGCTCCTTGATTGCCTCAGTAAGCTCTTTTGCTGTAACGGGCTGCTCTAGTATCGATTTGCTCTCCTCTGGGAGCTTGGGGAGGTCTAGCGCCGCGAGGTAGTGTCTGATCTCAGCAGGGGATTTCCTATCTCTGTTCGTATAGAGATTTTTGTAATATCTAACGAATTCATCATTGATTCCTTGTTCGTTCGTGATTATTTCATTCTGCGCCGTTTGGATCGCGGCAATAGGGATCGCTTGTTTCTCTTGTTTGACCAAGTTGGCCAACATTTTCCCTGCTTTATTACCCTCACCATATCTGCACGGCCGGGTCGGGGCTGCCATGTATTGTGTTTCCCGCTTTGCTAACTTGTCAAAATCTCTAAGGAGTTTATGTATTTTGGCCAGTGTGTCCCCACTATGTGTGTGGCTATAGGTTTCTTCCAGTTCTTTCAATTCCCTCTCCACCCCCTCCAGTTCCGTGCATATGCCCCTCAATAAACCAGTGGTTTTGGACATCAAGGCCCCTCTCGCCCAGACTTTAAATGCTTCCCATACTGTTGATATCTGGGCTACCGACCAAACATTGTCTGTAAAGAAGTTAGCGATTTCTTCATGCAAGGTTTCGACAACATTTGGGTCACTAAGTGTACCTCTAGGCATCCTCCATCGTCGCGCCGGTCTAGGGGCCTCTCTCAGTATAACCTCCAGTATGATCGGGGAGTGGTCCGATAGCGTACGGGGCAGGATATCACAATTTTGCAGCGCTGCTGCCATGTCTTAGGACACAAACCAATAATCTATACGTGACTCACTGTCATGCACAGAGGAGTAGAATGTATATCGTTTGCTGGTTGGATGGAGTACCCTCCAGGCATCAATCGGGGACAATTGCGAGAGGACCTGTTTCAAGGTAAATGCTACTCTGGGAGGTGGCCTGTTCCCTTTGGAAGATCTATCCATGGCCTGGTCTATCGCAACATTGAAGTCTCCCCCCCCCCCATATAACAGTGGTCGCATCATGATTAGCAAGGATCTCAAGCATTTGCAGGTAAAAATCAGGATCGTCTAAGTTGGTGCCATAGATATTCACCAGGGATATTTGTTTCCCTGCAATTTCCCCCCAGACCAGCACATATCTTCCCATTGGGTCCGCTAAGTGGCCCTTTGCAAGAAAGCCTAGTGAATTGTGTATGAGGGTGCACACGCCTCTGGACTGTGAGGAGTAATTGGTATAGTATCGCAGTTTACCCCATTTGGCTAGTAAGTTCTCATTAACCAATTTCTGTGCATGCGTTTCTTGCACCATCAATATGTGTGGCCCATGCCTGGTGACATAGTTGCCTACCTTACTGGCTTTCATTGGATTGTTTAAGCCTCGGACATTCCATGACATTAGTCTTATTTTTAACCCATCACCCATTTTCCATGCAAACATATCGTAGATTACTGCATCGACCATGATCATGCAATTTATTAACATTATTATAATGGTTTTTTAATACAAAACCATTATATTAAAAAAAGACAGTCACAAGGGGGCGCGAGACCATGTTTTAGTTAGCATACAACTTTCAAACACACTTGCTATTCCCCCAGACTTAAACTCGTCTAGGTGGTTGCAATTGTTCAAAACATCCCCGCCCTCCCCACCCCTCCCTCCACCCACATCATCTGCCCCAACTTGACGATGAACCCTGACAACAGTTAGGAACATTCCTGAGGGTACTACGTTGCATCACGAGGCTACCCGACCGGCTCACGGCCTGCTTCTCAGCACTTGGAGCCCTCACGGGGGCCAAGCAGTTCAAAGAATGATACTTGCATGTGTTATGTTCCGAAGCTGGGTTTCAGTCTGCATCTGCAGGAGAGTGTCCCCTGTTCTGGTCTGGTGCGTGACCTTTAGGAGGCAACGGAATGGTGGCCTCCACATAGGCTTGGGCTGCAGCCGGCGTCTCGAAGAAGTGTGCCCTCCATCCGTATTGGATCCGTAACTTGGCTGGGAATATTAAAGCATATGGGACTTGTCTTGCTCTTCGAAGTTTTTTAACTGGCTCATATGACCTACGACTCGCCTAGACTCCAGTGGGTAAATGTGTATACGGCTTTCCTCGTAGTGTAGTGTCCCATGCTCCCATGCCAGTCGAAGGATCGTGTCTCTGTCCCTATAATTTAGCAGTCTTGCAATTATCGTGCGGGGCGGCGCTCCAGGTTTCGGCACCGGGGCCAGTGTGCGGTGTGCATGTTCAACTAAGAAGTGGTCGGAGAGGGAGTTTGCTCCAAAAAGGGTTTGGAGGAGCGCCTCAACTCGCTTTTCCATTTTGTCTTTGCCGAATGACTCCAGAACCCCAACTATGCGTACGTTGTTCCTTCTTGAGCGTGATTCCAAATCCTCGCATTTGTTCTGCAGCCTATTCAAGTTCTCCCTAAGCTGGGCAATATCTTGGTCATGTCGTGCGACTGTGTCTTCCGTTGTTCCAAGTCTATTCTCTGCCTCTGTTAATCTCAGGTCCTGTTTATCAACTCTGGTTTTCAGAGTCCCTATGGTCGTTACGATGTCGTCCAGTTTCACATTCAGGGACAAAAAGCCACTTTGGACTATATTGGTCAAGTATTCAACCCTGTCTCCATTCTCCGCACTCATCACAGGATTAGTTGTCAGCGGCGGTTCCATCTCGCTGCCCCCCGCCTGGCCTCTAGTATATGAGTCCATTGGCCCTTTCTTCTTAGCTCCTACTCCATCTGCCATCTTGTCTTGCTTCCTCATGTTCCCCCTGCCCCTGTGGTCGACAGTTCACTGACCTGTGGTTTTGGGTGTTCAGGCAGCCCCAGTACTTCGAGGTCCACACGTGTATCTTCAAACGCAGCCAAATCGCAGCCAAGGCTCAATGACCCATACACCGGGGTCGCTGGAGGAGTTAGTCAGGGATATATCCGCCTCACCTTGTCTCCTCAATGTGTCCGCCTCACATGCCAGCCCTCCGCGTAGGGTTCGTAGGGACCTCTGCACCCCCGCTACCTGTAGGGAGCTAGGCCGTTTAGCCGCCACCCAGCTCGCCGTACAGCTCCAACAGTCAAGCGGGGGCCTTAGGGGGCTGCGCGGGGCGTCCGCGCGAGGGGCCAGCCTTGCCTGAGTTGTGTGATCGGGAGGGCAAGGTCTGTCTCGCCTCTAGCCGCAGGTTTCCAGCAGCGCGGTATTGGATCCGCTGCTCACCGGGTAATCGCGACGTTCAACCGTTTCTCCGTGGCTGGGTCTGGTGTAGGTATGAGAGGGAGAGGGGAGCTGGGTTGTTCCGCCGCAGCTCCGGTCGTTTTTCGCGGGCTTTGCTCTCTATGGCCCTTTAGCTAGAGTGTCAGCGGCTCCCAGTAGTATTCTTCTGGTTCCAGAGGTCGGCGCGCGCCACAGCTCCACCCCGCTGAAACCGCTGAGCCGTGTATCTCCGCAACCAAGGCCCCGCTCATTCCAGGATTTGAAGTGCAGATGCTGCTACCCCTGCCACACGTTCCGGTGTGCTCAGCTCCCCGTTGCGGGCTCCGAAACAGGATCAATTTAATCGACGGATGTTTCTCGGGCCGGAGCGTTCTTATCAGGCAGCCATTTTCGAACGTGTGCAATAGCGCCCCCCAAGTCTGGCTTTTTTTAACTGGTGTCTTCTTGATAAAGACATGATATTGGATATCCAAAAATCAGGAGGTATCATGCGTAGCATGCAGATAATGGAAACCCTGTTTGGAAATAGTTTTGCTATACTCATATAAGGGTCCTTCATCATGTTACTCCTAACCTTTAGACCCTGATGAATGTCCATTACATTTAGGTTGTGTTAGAGCAGTGGTCTTCAAACTGTGGAGCTGTCCCCTCCTGGGGGACCCGAAGAATGGCCAGTGGGGGCATGAGGCTTTCAATAGAAAATATAAACAGATATGTCATCTGGGTGGAGCCAGGCAACACTATTTTTACTCCAGAGGGCTCAGCATGAAAACGTTTGAATAGCAGTGTGTTAGACGGACAGAAACATGTAGGGCCAGTAAAGACACACATGGGGACAGTTGGACATAGATGTATTTCTTTTGTGTTATTAAATGTGGGGTCAACCTTTTCTTTCATGCACCAATGAATGTTGTCTTGTTGCAATGTATATGTTGGACTTATCTTTTGTGAAAATATTTCGAGTTGCTTATCTTAGTAACCTTCATTTTTTTAAACTAATTTTGTTAATTTTTAACAAAAATAGTCATATATTTGTGTCATGATTTATATACATGTCTAGTCCATTTTTTCAGGCCTGGAGGTATTTATGGTATGGAGAGGTCACTTATTCTTTATTGTCATTAGTTTATTTTCCGCTCCTTCATTTTATACAATTACACTGAAGTATGCCATTGTCGCTTTGGCCATCATGGTTTCCTGGCGAACTCCTTGATGTGATACTCCCGTTGCCGCCACAAACTGCAAGAATTGTTGATGTAGGTGCACCAGGGTAACAATCTAGAAAAGACACATCAGTACTATTTGCTAATCCCTAGAAAGGATGCCCTTTCCCAAACCAATTTCAGGGCGCTGGGGTGCGGTCTTGATGTCGCCGCCTCTCTCTGGGCTAGCTGTTATTCCTCCTCTGAAATGATCACACTTCCCTTTCTGTAGAGTTAGTCCCCAGTGTTTGAACGTTTGCAGAACTGATCTTGGTCGCGTCTCAAGAGCACTCATTTTGTGCTAGAGTATCCTAGAGTGTGAGTGCATGTATACTAAGATGTCCTCACTGTCCAAGCTCAGCCTGAACAGAACGCTCTTGATTTTCTGTTGTGAAACACTTTGTCCCCTGGCAGCGCTCCAAATCTTAATTGCTTATATCGTCATAACCTAACATTGGTTGAGAAGGTGGTGATGAAACTGGAATCCTTGCTCCGTTTAATTTGTAGTCTATGGCTTTTAAGTCTAATTTTGAAAAGAATGCGCTGCCATGCAACGTGATGACATCAAAGTACCAGCCAGGCCAAACCTCCCTTTTTGAAAAAGTTTCATTGAATGCACCTTCACAAAGAATAGCGAGAACAAAAACAGAAGGGCCTTCAGCAACTCAAATAACCAGAGTGGATACTCTCCGGGCCCTGAGTGGTGTCTTGATAACATAATGGAGGTATGGGTCCCTCAGGGAAAATGTAGTGTTAGACCAAAAGCCTCTGATAAGCCCAGAGCCAGGTTCCCACAGACCTCCACTGTGGGTTGTGTATGGGAGCGAGGGGTCCTCAGGCCCCCTCGCGTCGTACGCTCCTCAGTACAAGGCTTGGACCGCGTGCCTCCGGTAGTGGGATTGCCCCTTGCCCTTATGTAAAGTTAACCACGGTTGACTGCTACATAGATGGGACTACTGAGTAGGACACCGGGCATCCATCTTTTGTGCCCCCTTTCGACTCCATCTTGGGTAAACGGGCCTCACTGCGATAGTACAGCAATGCTCAGCTTCCTTTCCACCGCAGCAGCCAAGGACAGAGACACACACACACACAAGGCGCGCAGGCAGCTGGCTGGCCCCCACCCTTGCACTCCCCCTGCGAAGGAAAGCTCTGCGCTTCCATTCTCACGCTGAAGCTGGAGAAAGTTGCAACAATCAATATGCTACAGTTTTCTTTCTCTGAGATTACTGTTCGTCTGAGAACCGGCATGTGAACCAGGATGAGCTAAGCACTTTCTGCTCGATTCGTCCTCATAAACGTGCAAGCCACCCACCCCCATTAGAATAATTTATTACCATCCTGACCCTGCACCCCCTGTAAGATATTTCTTTCAAGTGCCAGACCGTCGCCTGTGCTGCAAAACCCACCCAATACACTCCTTACTATCCTTAAGCATTTTTACTACTATATATGTTTTTATTTGTACTAATGAGTTTGAAACCTAGGAAAAGATGTGAAACACAGCCTGATTCTTCTACACAATAAGGTCAAGGCCTCCAATGAAAGCCACAAATGACCCAATTGTACTGACAATCATTGTGTGTGATTTATGTAGAAATGTGACAAGTAGCATAACATGTTTTAAATAATTTGTTATTTAGTGTGTAACATATTAGCTTAGGTAGTGACCACAGTGACTGGACCCTGACCTGCGTGGAGCACAAGATGTTTGAAGTCCGTCATCTCGTCAGCCACTCAGCCAACCAGGAGGAAGAGATGCCACCCACACCTACAGCACCACACCACCTGGCCAATCGGGTCCATTTAGCATTTTTTGTTAGAGTTACTTTAATTAATATAAATATAAGTGTGATGAAATGAGGGACTGGAGGGTTTTTTGGTTTATTTCCTAGCTGGAGAAATAAACCATCCTTTGAACTCTTGCAGCCGGGTCTCAGTGCCTCTTTCCCCGACAAGGGGTTGTGTCTGCTATTTTATTTTTCTCTCACACGTAGTAAGCCGGGGAAAGGCACCTACAGTTGCCAGGTGTTCCTGAGCCCTGGCATTGTGGGCTTTCAGGGCTTCCTGAACTCTTCTCTCAGTCTTGCCATTGGGGTTCAGGGTTTGCCTGTCCCCGGCCCATGGGTTTCATTGGGCCGCTTTGAGGAGGGAGAGGTAGGGCCTTGGTTTTGGTACCAGAAGAGCATCCGACTCCCCCCCCCCCCCAGGTAGTTCCGCTTCTTGAGCTTGCTGGTCTCCTGGCATCTGGCAAAGCCATGGAAATGGGGCATCTTTTCTTGCTGGATGCAGACTCTCCCAGACCTGCCTGTCCCATCCCCCCCTGGATCCTGGCCTCTGCCACCTCTGTCACATCTCTCTGCCTCTTATATGTTTCCTGCCGTTTGCTCAGTCCTTCTCCCGCCTATACCACCAGCCTGGGGACATATGGTTCAGCCTGAACATTCTTAGTCTATCTTTCAGGCTTCTCAGTTCCTCCACCTAATTTTCAACATCCAACTTCAACTACCACTTGATACTCTCAGCTCCCCCACCTTACTTCCTCCTACCACTTCTGGGTATTCTCTTCCACCTCCTTATCTTCTCAAACCTTCTCCGTCTCCCTCTCTCATCTCCAGGTTCCCAGGAATGTCATCTTGGGGGCTTCTCCTGTGGTATCCCAGCCAATGTCCTTCTGACCACTGGGTCTACAGGGGACAGAAGGTGCACAGGGCTCTGATGTTTTGAGTGAATCACCTCTGAAGCATGAGCTGTGTAAGGAGGCAGCCCTGGGGTCTAGCTTTCACCCCTTTCTCCGAATGCAGAAAAGGTACACATCACTGCAGGGCTTGCAGGCTAATCAATCCCCAACCTCATGTCTTTTTGCTTCACCAGGCATCATCTTAGTACTGTCCATGCCTTCTCCCTTTCAGGTTTTACCTGGGCTGCTGAGTTCAAGACATCCAGTGGTTTCCCTCTACTGCTGACTATTTAGAGGTTGACTCATTTTCTTAATTTCATTGTGCCAGAGACCCGCTAAAGATCACTGTTCTGCACTCTACATAGTTATTATCAGCATGTAAAAAACGTCATGCATGAGATGAACCGTAATCTAACATATGATAAGCCACATCTATTCGTGTATTCGCGGAATAAGTAGGCAGGATGAGCTGTTTTGCTAATACATTTTAATGGGACGCTTCAGGCTATACTTGGCATATGATGGTCGCAAATAGATATGCGAGTCCACACCCTAATTCTGGTGATTCTGCAATGCATATTGTGAGGTTGAGTAGCTCAACCATCTAAAGCCTCACCTCTGACATGGGTGCTAGGACTGTGTGGGCTGACTCAGCGCTTCATTCTTGCGAGGTTGATAACATCAGTACCACCAAATTGAGTAATAACAGAAAATAGCACAGCACTTGGAAGCAGGAGGTACCCGGCACAAGGCAGCATATTAAACACTGATGTTATTATGAGACATTATATGGAAATATGGTGCAGGAGAAGCTTGACTTGTGTCAGGCTCTCCCGTGAGGTGCCACCGCATGCAGCGGGAGGGCAGCTGTTTTGGCTTCTACAAGGGTGTGTGGCGTATCACAGGACTTGTGTTCCCAGCAGACATGGTGCAATGATATCCTCATGCAATTGCCAGAGCCCGCGCTTGACGCAGGAGTAAAGCTGGCATGTCACAGGGCCCAGCACTTACCCCACGGTCTTCCTGCTGTTGTGCTGCTTGCCTCTGTCTGTTTTGCTTTGGATGATCCAACCTCGGCCTGTTATTCTCGTGCCTTCCTGGGTACCTGTTGCTTCTATTTTTCAAACTTGTTCTTGACCTTCTGGACTGCCTTTTGGGTTGATTTGGACATTGCCTTTTTGGTAGTAGGCTGAACTTGGACCTTTGCCAGTGTGTTTCCATCTCCAGCATTGAACTCTAGATGTTGGACCTTCGTTTCCTTCTAGTATTGCCATGGAATCTGTGAACCTGTGGAACTTGGGCACCTTTGGAATCATCTGCCTCTTTTTGAATTTGTAGGTTGTGACGATCATTGTGATCTTTAGTCATCCTCCGTGCTGTTGGGTTTTCACTCCCCGTCTACTAGTACCAGGACCTTTCTTCTTCCCGCATTGGTGTCCTTCTTCTAGCCGCCATTTTAAGGACACCACGTACTAGGAGCCACTGTGAGATTGGGAGGGGGTGCATTGGTGTCTCGGGAGGATAGCTCAGGGGCAGGGTGCTCGCCTTGGAAGCAAGACGACATGGAGCAACACCGGTTCCATCCCCGGGACTGCCCTTAGAAATCTCTGGGGAATTAAGTGTGTTATAAATAACCTATCATATCATATCCTACATTATACTAACATGATCTCTTTCTTGCAGCTTTGGGAGAGAGTTTGGCAGTATTTCCCCATACCTTTTCATCTAATTAGGTGGCCCTTGTGAATTCTGTGCTTCTCATGGTTACCTGGTTGGAATGAAGACCTTGCTACATGCCTGGGGTCTGAGTAATTTCTCTTGATTGACATTTGGTTTCTGGCATATGAGCACAATAATTGGATATGTCGGGATGTACCTTCCACGTTTTGCATATAGTCTGTCCTCTTTTGTAATGGATTGGCAGGCGAAGAACGGTGGTCTGGAGGGTTGCCCAGAGCAATGCCAGTGTTAAGATTGATTACAAAACTTCTAGCCATCACCTCATTTAGTTTGCTTAGTACATACATATAAAGGCAGTGCCACTGCCTTTTTTGGTTTCGTTGAGTGTACCCCTGTCGTAGTATGAACACAGCTATCGCATATCAAGCACCACCCCTATTGAAAATACGATTGATAACTAATATAATTACCGGATCAGAAAAAATACTATTGTATTAGTCCTAAGCTTATCTGAGTTGTTTACGTCTGCAATGTCACTTTCAATGTATCACCAAATGGCATGTGACATCACTTCCTGTGATGCCATTAGGAAAAGGAGCATGTAAAATTATATCTGACGATGTCATCTGGTATTTTGGTGAAATAATGCCCCTGCAGTCACCTCTTCAATCTCTCTATGGAAGTTTTTTAATCTCCTCCAACCTAACACCAGCTGATAATAGCTAACCCCTTGCTATTCATCCATCTCCTTCACATTAACACCAACTTCCTCCTTATGATCTTCAACTACTTCTAGGTCTGCTATATTATCATCCATCACACTAGCACCAATCCCCCAATTCTCCTTCTCCACCAACCTCTGGATACCATCACACAACTCCTTAGTATCTTCCCTGGCCTCCTCTGAACTATCACCATCCACTGTCCACCTTCTGATATTCTGCAATCTCCTTCGTCCTCTCAACTACCTCCTTGTTCTTCCTAACCTCTGCCTTACTATCATCCACGTTCTCCCTATTCTCATCACCTACCTCCTTCTTACTATCACAAACCTCCCCTTTACTGTCACTAACCACCTGCTCACTGTCACCAACTGCTTCCTTACTAACACTAACCTCCGCCTTACTGTCCACAATCTCTCTGCTATGCTCGTCACTAACCTCCCCCTCACTACGTCCTAGCTCTGTTTCTCTCCTCCAATCCTTCAGGTCTTTATCCAGAATCGTCCATCCTGCCGTGGCTTCACCCATCAGCCTGGCCCTCCCTTCCAGCTTCCCGGATATTTATCCAGAATGGGTCACTCCTAGAATGGCTTCACCCAGCCCCGTGGGTCTCCCTTTTAGCTTTCTGAGTCTTTACCCAGATGCAGCTCTTCCTGGTATGGCCTCACCCAGCCTCACGGACCCTAGCCTCCTGGATCTTCATTCACCCTCAATTCTCCCTTGCCTAGCCTCACACAGCCTTTGGACGTCTCCTCCAACCTCCTCCTTGTAAACTTTGTATTCACCAGTCTCTATCAAAATTCTCTCTATTAAAATTCTCTCTCTCCAAGTCTTTCTCCTAACTCCGGCCTTCTCTCTCCAAACACCTGACCGCCGGACTGGGCTCTTAGGCTTTTATAGCCCTATGCTCCCTCCCTCTGGGCTAGGCTTTTTGTGAGGGTATGTACCTGTCGTGTGGCATTGGTAAAGGGCTGGGATTGGCTGCCCTATGGGTTTTAGTAGCTGGGCCAAGCCTTTATCTGGCCTGTCCACCATCTTGGACCCTTTAAAGTCTAGGTAATACTTCTGAATGTTAAAGGAACGCTTGTCTGCTGTATAATTGTTTGTATTAGTCATGAATGAAAACTCTGCT
Source organism: Ambystoma mexicanum (assembly GCF_040938575.1). NCBI lineage: Eukaryota > Metazoa > Chordata > Amphibia > Caudata > Ambystomatidae > Ambystoma > Ambystoma mexicanum. Next base: position 1,181,260,555 of record NC_090934.1, read on the forward strand.
GGTAGACAGTGGGTTGGCAAGATTGCATCATTCATGTGTGGAAATGCTGCGGTAAATAGTGAATTGGCAGCATTGTGTCATATGCAGGAACTCTGGGCTCAGAGAGTTTCTCTGGGCCTTTGAAGTGAGTTATTCTTTACCATTGGCACAGAAACAGTAACGGTGGGGGTCTTAAAAGTATCTTGTGTATAAAACTGAATGGCAAACTGTATGTGTGTTGTTTCCTCTTGGGGACTTTGAGTCTGGCTAGTTGAACCTTCAGGTTCTTTAACCTGGGGTGAGGGTCCATATAGATTCTCCTGTGACTGTCCGCTGCTATGTAACGGGGATTAAGGTAAGGTGACCAGGGGATCCTCCCCAACTCGCTCATGTCTGCGTCATTCTCTAGCTTGGAGAGGCACTAACCCCACCTCCCCCCACTCTCCCCTTGGCCCCCCACATCCAGGCCCCAGAGTGATGCTGGGGACTTTGTCGTGGTACCCACTGTTAAATCAGTGACCATGTCATTTATTGTGAAGCCGGATACATCTTTCTCTTTTCATTGCTTAGTTGGGAATGCCCATGTCTTAGTCAGCTTCACATTTCCCATGACAGTTTCATGTTTCTTGCCACTACAGAGTGGGACTTTTTCCAGGTTGAGAAGTTTTTCCTCCACGTTTGTCCTCATGTGGAACAGTAACAAAAATAAGTTGTCTTGCCTTCAGATTTCCTTTTGTTGAGGCCAACGGCTCCCTCAAATACTGCCTCAAACAAATCTACTTTGTCCTCCAACTCTGACACATGTCAATTTAAGGGCATGGACTGAAGAAGTTACTAGGATTATCTCTGGAGTAGGCCAAAGCTACTCATAGCTTGTGAATGTGATATCCCACTGCAGATTCAAGTCAAGGCTAAGTCTGAGTAACTTCTTTGTGAATTGTCCCCACAGTGAATTGATATGATGTGGCATTTATACTGCGCCTGTTTACAAGTGTTCCTGGAGCCAGGTTTTCTGTTTACCGGCATCTGAGCTGCATTTTTTTTTATTCTTTGCTAGGAACATGCTTTTATTAGTACCTTTCTCCCAGTGATGTATTATGGGCATAAACACCCATTGTGGCAAAACATTTTTGCTGCTCTCAAATGCTAATGTATTTATCTTTGTGGGTTGAAGTTTGCCGGCTTGATTTAAAAAAAAATATATATCTTTTATTAGCTCCTGGGCGGGTGCCACAGCCCATCATTTTGCTCCGTTTCCGGAATTAATCCCACGATTCAAGCTCGCGTCCAAGCAGGCTGGAAGCTTTGAGTGCCCAAACATCATCTCCCCCCTCCCCTGTTGTATCGGGGCCCTGCTGTGGGCATCCAGCAGGCCCCAGGGTGCTAGGGGGTATCAACACCTGAGAGGCCCAGTGCCTCTGGGGGTTTCCGGGGGACACCCAGTCTTGAGTGTGGGCAGGGCGGGCCAAACCCAGGACCATGCGGACCCCTTGCCACCTTGCTGGCACGAGTGTCCCACGGCTCATGGCCTGCAGGCCCGTGCTCACATGGTGTGGGCCTGCAGGCTTAAATGAGAGACGGACAATCCATTCTTCTTTGGACGTCTGCAGCCGTTCTGTTGCACGTGCCTGCAGCGGCTCCTTTTATTAGCTTGGGCCATGACACAGTCATGGCCCATGTTAAAAGGGCAATACGCATGGGAGGGACACTTTCCCTTAAAGGGGCAACACACTTGGGAGGGCCACACACCACACTCCTCCTTTTTCATAACAAACCAACAACTGTTACTGAAACATAAATGATTCCCTCCCCCTGTTACAGAACGACATCACTTGGGCTACTTCAGATTTTAGGATCAACAACAAATGGGATATGCCACTGCTATACCCATGAGGCTCAACACGTTATAGACATACAAAACATATCTGCACACTCTAAACATAACCAGCGTGTAACAGTCGCGGCTGCCGAACTGCAGGTGGAATGATGGCAGTTCGTCCACATGTCACAAAAAACCTTTAATAATCTGGGGCCAGTGGGACTTCCACTACTGAATGACACCATTGCTAGCTGCTGGCACCATTTAGAGCGTAGCTACAAAGTTACAGGAACACAGCTCCACATCCATTTAACTGGCACCACTTCAAGCACATACTTTTCATGCAGGCCCCAGGCATTTAAACACATGTCCACTGAGTCTTCTCCGAGCACTTGCAGGACTGCAGGAGACCAGTTCACTTTGCCCCAGCGTCCGTTCAGGATAGTCATTTCCACGGGTCCAGTTCCATTGATGTTACAGTTTAAAGGCCGGTAAAGCCGAACCTGGGGACACCAGAGGCCACATCGACTGAATCCCTTGATGTTGGGCAGTCAACAAAACGCAGATGGCAGGGCATCTAGGCTCCGCCAGATGATGTCGACAGGGCAGGGGTGGCAGCATGTTAATCACTCCCCTTTTCCCTAGCTAAGTGGCCCCAGGCAGGAGTCTCTCCATTATAGTGGGGCATTTGGTTGCACAAGGACGCATAAAGAGCTGCGATCCTTGCTTGCTCCTAGCACTTCTTCTGAGTGGTGGGTCTGAGGGCTGCGAGACATTGGTTGGCCGGACACAGATGACAGGGTGTCTGGGCCACTTCTTCTCCTCCCCCAGGCAGGAGCACTGCTTGTCAACGGGGCAGGTGATGTCCCAGTTCGGGGGTGGCAGCAATCGTACCCAGGGCCACATCGACCTGATCCATGGATGGCGGGCCTGGCATGGCACACACCAGTGGTAGGGCGATGCAGCCACTTGCATAGCTCTTTCCTCCAGGCAGGAGTGTGGGCCGGAAACTGCCATTAGCAGAGGGCTCCCATCAGTGGTAGGGTGACACTAGGGGCAGGGTGTCGCTAGTGGCAGGGTGTTAAGGCCACTTCTTTATTCAGCTCCCCCAGGCACGAGTGGGGGCAGGAATCTGCCAGTAGCAGAGAGCAGGGTTTTGGGGGGGGGGAACCTGCCTGTCGGCAGGGCATGTTACACCAGGTGCGTTTCCCCACTCTCGGTGGTGGATGTGAGACGGGCAGCAGGACACTGCTGTCAGAGACCGGTTCCAGCATTGCAGTGCACCCTTCTCACGATCTGTCAAGGTGGTGCTCCTAATCCTGAAGCTTGACACGTGTGCAAGGATGATCTGTATGTGCCTTTCCAGTGCACCTGGTAGTTTGGATAACTGCTGCTTCTAATATTAAAAACCCTGCCATTGTGAGCAGATGGAGTCTCACACTACTTGTCCCTTTCTTTGAGCTCCTCACACTCAGGTGCCCGGAGTGTATAAGAGGCACATTTCACTTTGCTGTCTTTATTGAGGAGCTCTGATCTCAGGAGCATGCACACCCACAAAGCAGTTGCCTCCTTCTTGTGTTTCCCATTCACCGCCTCATGGCTTGGGATCTTGCTGGGGCCTTCCTCAATTTACTTATCTTTCTGCCACCGCAGAGCATTTTTGGAGCGGTTATCCTGTTCATTTTGACTCCTGGACAGAGCACATTGTCAGTCACTGCCAGCTGGCCCGGGATTCTGCTGAGGGCCATGTGCTTCCACTTTCGCTTCTGCGCCAGCATGGATTGCTTCTTTTAGTGCTCCACCGCCATTGGGCCGCAGATCTTACTGTGGCCATATTTCAGCTCCGACGTCGGAGCTGCTACTGCATCCACCTACTGCAGCCGGCCTGGGTATGTGTCAGGGATGCCAGCACAGCAGTACCTGTGAACGCGGGCAGCCTCTTCCACACTTTGTTTCATCCGATATTGGAGCCGCTCAGAGTTCACCACCGGTGGCCCAGGATTTGTAGAGGGCCATTCCTCAGTGCGCCGGGATGGAGCCACTTGCTTTCATTTTGAATGCGCTGCACTCACCTAGGCGGGAGGTCCGTTTCATCTTGCGGCCGCGGCCGCTCCATTTCTTCTTTCCTTTTGCCCCAAGACTGCGGATGCTGCAGGGGCTGTGGGCTGACCCTCCTCTGGCCGCATGAGCATCCTCTTCACAGAAGGCCGCGGCTGTTACCCGCCCCGACAGGTTTAACTTTAGGCTCCGCCCACCATGAGCGAGCACGACATGGTGGGAGGAGGGAGTTGAGGGATTATGGGGGAAGGCGCGCTTTGGCGCCAGTTACCGTTATGGCAGTGAAAATAAAGGACGTTCTGTGAAACACAATCCGTGTCCTGCGTACTTCCTTCAGGTGCCCTAGTCTGGGAAACAGCGGCCAGGGAGGATCTGCCAGCAGGGCTCCGGTCTCCCGGCAATGGATGCTGCTCCTCCTCCTTTCTCTCAGGGTGATGGATGCCGCCTGCAATATTCTCTCCCCCAGTGGGGGACAGCTCCTTTCCCGTGGCAATGGAAGCCCCTTCCACCTTTCTCCCTCCTCCTTTCATGCGGTGATGGAAGCCACCTCCAACTTTCTCCCTCCTCCTTTCCTCCTCAAGGATCAAGACAAAGTCTGAGGGACAGCGGGGACAAGGAGCCTTGCAGGGGATTCTGGAATGGTGGTCAAGGTGAGAGCAGCTTGAGTCCTCAGCTCCTGGCCTCCTCCCTGAAGCTGCTTTATTGCTGATATGAATTCCAAGAAAAAGATCTTGGAACCTGATAATCCTACTTCAAAAAAACAAAAACAAATCACAGTGATGGATGAGGACGACCCAAGTGTCCAGGATTTATACAAGTTGATGCGCCAGGTGGCCATGGACATGGCTGAGGTTAAGACAACCATGGCAGAACTGAATGGAAAAGTTTCCCATTTGGATACAAGGGTGACTGGTCTGGAAAAGAAAGCCTCTGAAATGGGATCAGAAATTACTGGGAGTTATAGAGCTTACAAGAATTTGAAGGCTGATGTACAAGAGGGAAAAAATCACCGCCTGGAGATGGATTTGAGACTGCGTGAGAGGAATTTGCGGCTAATTGGTGTAGCAGAGCACTCAGATCCTACAGGTGAAAAGTTGCTGCCATTGATTTTGCAAATATTTAAAGAGTGCTATGGTGTGGACACTTTGGAAAGTGAAATTGACAATGTCTATCGTATTGGAAAACTTCCTGGCCTGAAGCCTAGACACATTTTGGTGTCCTTTACTCTGGCAAGAATTAAGGAGTCCTTGTTGGAGGCATCTAGGGGTAAGGTGTCTGTCAATTTTAAAGGGAAACCTATCTATTTGTTTCCTGATTATCCCAAGATGGTGATGGAGGCAAGGAAGCTGTTTAAAGGGGTGAAAGAGCGTGCGAAATCCCTTCAAGTGAAGGCTTTTTTAAACAGATTCAATAATTTAACATTGATCCTGCCTGGAGGCAGTAAGACCACTTCGGACCCCCAGGAAGCCTTTTTATGGCTGGACAAACTTGGTGTTCATGATAATAACATTGCTGAGTGACACGAAAGGGAATGGGGTGAGTTTAGAAAGGACCTCTTCCCTTTCAAATCTTTTTTCAATTATGTTCGTCTTTATTTCTGGTCACTTGCTATGGGTTAAAATGGCGCCCATCTACCGCCACAGTTGCTCTTTTTTCGTTGGAAAGGAACTTTCATCACTTCGTATGATGCGCATGCCGAGATCTTCATTACGAAGTGGATTCCCCGTGCTGTGGAGTAAAGCACCGGTCAGCTGATTTAACGTAACGCCGTTTTCTTCCCGACGTCACAGGGGATCTACTTCCTGGTTCCGGGTGCTGCCGTGTTTCCCTCTCTCCAGCGCTCGTCACGGCTGCAGGCTGCTTTCTGTCGGCTCCATGAGAGCTAGTGTTGCTGGACCGCGGTGGAAGGCCTGACTCCCAGCGATTGTTTACTCCGGAACTCGGTGCTCAGCAAAATGGGCGGCGGTGAGCGTTGGTGTAAATGGGACTGCATTTGGACCCTTTCAATTCCCCCTACAACGCATGGATCTGTGAATGCTATGGTACTTTTTATGGCGCACGTCACTCATTCACTTGTTCTAAGGTGTTCCATTTTGTCCTTACCTTATGTGCTGGTTTTAACAGGATATATGTATATGGTGTTGTTGTTCTGCGGGGTCTGACGATGGGACAAAGTTTGATAGAGGTTGCAGTCTCTGTTGTTATGGGAGAGCGGCCTACTGTCTATATGTTTCTCAATTTAGGTATGTGGTGGGGCGTCATATGCTTGCTCTCTTCGGGCGGGTTTTAGATTTTGTGTCCATTGTTTGGTGCATGGGTTCTTTAAATAGGTCTCCCTTATTGTCTATTTTCTCCTTTTTTCAATTATCTGTGTGTGTCGTTGTTTGTAGGTTTTACATGGTTGATATCTGTTCTTTGATGACCTGATTAGAATGCTGCTTTTACTGGATTTTATGGGGTGGGATTGATTGACGTTATTGCATATTATTTATTTATGACTTTGGTTATTTATGTTAGAGGATTTGACGGATTGATGGTTACCTTGGATTTGGGAGGGGTGCTGGGGTGTTGGTTTGGTCTCCTATGCTTCTTCTGCATTGGCGTCCTTTTTCTGTTGCAGAGGGTTGGGGGTTGTTCTTCTTTTTTTGTTTTGTTTTATTGTTTTCATTTTCTTTAGTTCTTCGACGTCGCTTGAATCTTATGTTATGTCTACTGCTGGGGACTCTCAACTTAAGTTCTCCTCCTGGAATGTTAATGGACTGAATAATCCTCTCAAAAGGCAAAAAGTTATGAATAGTTTAAAAGATATGCAGTGTGATGTTTACTTTTTGCAAGAAACTCATCTTTTGCTGGAGGACATTGGGGTCTTGCGTAAAGGTTGGCTGGGTGAGGTTGCTGTTTCGTGCTATTCCTCTAAGTCCAGGGGGGTAGCAATTCTTTTACGGAAGGGTTCTCCTGTTAGGATTCTGAAGACCACTTGTGATCGGGAGGGGCGGGCGGTGGCTGTGTTGGTGGAAATACAGGGTGTCCTACATGTGCTATGTAATGTTTATGCTCCCTCGGTGGACTGTGGAACTTTCTTTGGGGAAGTGTCACAGTTGATGCTTGATTTGGGCTCAGCTAATATCATTTTGGGTGGGGATTTCAATTTAGTGATTGATTCATCCATGGATAGCACTGGACACTCTGCTGTACAGAGGAAGGATGGGCATTTTGGTTCTTTTCGGAAACTACTTGAGGATTTTGATCTTAAGGATTGTTGGAGGCTACACCACCCAGACTCCAAAGAATACACATTCTATTCGGGGGCACATGACACCTATTCAAGGATTGATATGTTTTTTACTGCTGGGGATGCGACTGCCAGACTTTTGAATAGCCGACTTGGCTGTATAGCTGTCACCGACCACGCGCCTATCTTTTTGGGCCTGTCCTTGAATTTTGTGCGAAGCAGGACTTTTCAATGGAAGATGAACACTTCTATATTGCATGATGAGTCTGTTTTAGAAAAGATTAGACTGGAAGCTGAATATTTTGTGACTGAGAATTCTTCTGATGTTATTAGTAAAAGTGTCATTTGGGAGGCATTTAAGTGTACGATGAGGGGCATTGCTCTGGGTTTATCCTGTAGTAGGAGGAATAGAATGTCTAAGGTGCTGAGAGACACTGAAGCTCGAATTGCTGAGGTGATGGGTGCATTGGTTCGTGATCCGAATGATGTTGCAAATCGAATGGAGATGAAGCGGTTGAAGAGGGATCTGAATGACGCTTTGGGCGCAAGAGCTGAGAAGGATTTATATAGGATAAAAAGCGCTTACTTTGAGAAAGGAGAGAAATGTGACAGGTGGCTGGCCTATAGATTAAGGCGACAGATTTCGGAGGGTGCCATTAATTCTATAAAAGGGACTGATGGGGTGGTTACTTTTGATCCTTGCGAGATTAATGAAGTTTTTAAAGACTTCTACATGAAGTTGTATGAGAATGAGGCTGGTGTTACTAGCAATGGTGCATGCTTCTTGGACAGTTTGACTATTCCTAAAATCTCGGATGATGACATGAATGGTTTGAGTCAGCCAGTTAGTATTGATGAAATTAGGATTGCTATTGCGAGTTTGAATTCTGGGAAATCGCCTAGTCCTGATGGTCTGCCGGCTGAATTCTATAAGGCTCTTCCGGAGGCGGTGTTGGGTCTTCTAAGAGACATGTATGTTGAATCCAGGGAGGTGGGGGTACTTCCAGAGTCTACTAACCATGCCACCATCTCTGTGTTCCTTAAGAAGGGTAAGGATTGTGCTCTACCTTCCAGTTACAGGCCGATAAGCTTAATAAACACTGATAACAAAATCTTGGCCAAGGTTCTTGCGTTACGTATTGAGGACTTGATTCAGAAACTTGTTCACTCAGATCAGTCAGGTTTTATAAAAAATCGTAGAACCTCCAGCAACATTCGGAATCTTTTGTTGACCATGAATACGGCCCGAGATCTGGACGATGATGTGGCTGTGTTTTCCTTGGATGCTGAGAAGGCTTTTGATCGTATTAACTGGCAATACATGTTTGCTGTGATGAGGTTAATGAATTTGGGTGAGGAGTTTATCTCTTGGGTCTCGCTTTTATATGCTTGCCCTACGGCTAATGTTAAGACGAATGGTTTACTATCCGGAACTTTTACACTAGGGCGTGGCACGAGGCAGGGTTGTCCGTTTTCACCTTTGTTGTTTGTGTTGGCTATTGAGCCACTTGCAATTGCTCTGCGGAACGATTTGACCTTGGAGGGTGTACCCTTTCATGGAGTTATGCAAAAAACTTGGTTTTATGCGGATGACCTTCTATTGGTTTTAAGAAATTTGGAAGTCTCTTTGCCTTCATTGATGGCGATTTTGGATCGGTTCCATGCTGCGTCTGGTTATTTGATTAACTGGTTGAAATCGGAGGCTTTACCTATTACGAGAAGTTGTATTAAATCTGTGGCGACGGGGTTTGGATTCCAATGGTGCACTCGAAAAATGAAATATTTGGGGCTCTGGCTTACTCCGATTGTGCATGATATGGTGGAGGCAAATTTGGGGGAGGCTTGTCGTGAACTAAAGTCATCCTTGCTACGATGGTCGGCTTTGCGTCTGTCGTTATGGGGCAAGGTAAACGCTTTGAAGATGGTGGCGGCCCCCAAAATAAACTACATTCTGGGTATGCTTCCTATGAAGATTAGCGCAAGTTATTGGAGATTGATTGATGTTTCCATGCAAACCTTCCTTTGGGATGGGAAACCGCCGATGCTTAAGTTATGGAAGCTACAGCTCCCTGCTGACAGAGGGGGTCTTGGGGTCCCCAATTTTAGGGCATATCATCTTGCCTTCTCTTGTCAATTTTTGATTCCTTTCCTGGATGTGTCTCCGGGTGCTTGGGCGGTGGCGGAGGCGGGTGCTTTAGGTCCTCTTGCACCAAGAGCGATACTTACGTCGGTTAGCAATAGGGGTAGGACGCTTCCCTTGACTGGGTTTTTGCGAGATGTGTGGAGAGAAGTTCATGAAATGTGTGGCTCATCGGCTCAGAGATCTCCTTCGGCATCGATCTGGTTTAATAAATCCATCACTGAGGCTGGTAAGCCTATTTTTTGGCCGGAGTGGTTTCTTGGTGGTGTTCAATGGATTAGAGACATTTACAGAGACGGAAAATTCATTAATTTTGATCTTTTATGTGCTAATTTTGATATTGAGAATGTGTCCATGGCGGATTACAGGAAATTAAAAAGGTGCGTTGGTGAGATTGATGTGTGTGAACTTGAAACTTTGGAGAATTTGGCGATGGATTCTCGGTCGGTGGCGAGCAGATTATATCGCAGAATGGTTGCAAGCTATAAAGATAATACTGGATTGGTGGAGGAATGGAGTAGGCGTTTAGGTTGCGAGATTACTGTGGATATGTGGAACGAGATGTGTGCGAATGTACAGCTTTGCTCAGTCAATCTGTGTGAAGGTTCAAGGCAAATTAAAGTTCTCAACAGGGTGTTTTGGTGTCCGGAGAAGCTCAGGAAGAGGGGCATGATTGATTCTGATGCGTGCTGGTGCTGTGGTTTGGATGTTGGGACTCTTGAACATATGCTCTGGGATTGTGTCAGGGTACGGAGCTTCTGGCATGAGGTTTGCAGTATGTGCTTGCGAGTCCTGGATTGCACGATTGACCTGGACTTTAAGACGATGGTTTTGGGATGTGGTGAATTACTTGAAGATCTTTCGGTGTCTGAAAAGAAATTTTTGTTTAGGGGAGCTTCAGTGTCTAAAAGATTGATCTTGAGGGGTTGGAAATCTCGGATTCCTCCGACTGCGGAAAGTTGGATTGATGAGATGATTTCATTGGCGAATGTTGAGAGGGTAATATATAGGCGATTGAGGAAATTGCAGATACATGCTAAGGTGTGGGATTCATTCTTAGACCTGTATTAGCAAGTGGCCTATATGTGTACTTACATTGGCCTGAGAGTTAAATGTATTACAGGGGTGGTTTTTTTTTTATTTTATTTTTTTTTTTTTTCCTCCTTTCTTCTCGTTTTTCATTCATGGTATTTGCTATGTGACTGTTGTATTGTTGGTTAAATTGTAAATAAATATTTTTTTTAAAAAAGCAGCCTTGCGGGGGTTCCTCCTCTTCATCGTCATTGTTGTATCTGGGGCCTGCTATGGGCATCCAGCAGGCCCCAGGGTGCTATGGGGCATCAGCACTTGAGAGGCCCAGTGCCTCTGTGGGTTGCCGGAGGACACCCGGTCTTTAGTGGGGGCAGGGCCTGCCATAACCAGGACCACGCGGCCCCCTTGCCATCTTGCAGGCATGAGGGTCCCACGGCATCATGGCCTGCAGGCCCGTGCTCACACGGTGTGGGCCTGCAGGCCTAAATGAGAGGCGGACCAGTCATTCCTCTTTGGGAGTCTGCAGCCGTTCTGTTGCACGTGCCTGCAAAGGGCTCCTTTTATTAGCTTGGGCCATGACACACTCATGGCCCATGTTAAAAGGGCAATACACATGGTAGGGACACCTTCCCTTGAAGGGGCAACACACTTGGAAAGGTCACACAGCAGAACCCCCACCTCCTCTGCTCTCTCTACCCACTGCCCCTCCCCCCACTTACCCGAGTCCTCTGTCAGCGCTGCTCTCACATCCCAGGCCGTCAATGGAAAGAGTGGCTTCTATGTACTTGCGCTTGTGCAAGCTGCAGGTACATGCACACAGCAGCCATGGGTGCAACAGGACTGCATCAACTCCACACACTCAGCAAGGACAGGGGTGCGTTGACAGTAGGCTCATGATGCAAGCTAGAGCAATAACATATAATGATCCAAGTTTCGGACTTATACAGTATGTATGAGTGGATGTATATATACTGTTGAAGTCATGATGGCACACAGGTGAGGGTGAGGATTATGCAGCTGCCATCACCGTACTCACTGGAGCCACGTCCTCTTACAGCGGCCATGTAGCAATATTAATTGTAAAACAAAATAAGCATGGGTGGGGCATCGACTCATCTGGATGTGACGTCAACTCATTATGGCCGGTCCATGTGCGTCCATCCACGTAGAGCGCAGGAGCTATGTGGAACCATGAATGTGTGGTGGCTCACACACAGCAGCATGTATGTAGCCTGATGGTGGACATGTTGGCGGCGTGTTTCTGAGTCATTGGATTGGGGATCATCTGTCTGTCAAGTGCTGGACTCACCAAAGGAGATTGTATTTTGTTCTTGGCTGCCTTGTGATATGTTACATTATAGTATAAGCGTTTATAGAGCGCTAGGAACCTCAAAACATCAGACTAATAGTGGATCAAAAATGCAGCTGAAAAGCTGACAAAATTGACATAAAAGAATATTTGTTGGAGCGGAAAATGGCAGGTTATTTATTTGTTTATTTCTAACGCACTGTCGCCTGCAGGCTTCAGTGCGTAACCCTTAGGATAAGGCCTAAGGGTTTCAGGGAGCAGGCTCCAAGTCATTGCACCATGCAGACAGAGTCTTTGCTCCACAGCAGATTACAAATTAAACCTGACGGGGGTGAAAAAAGACGACTTGGACAATTGAGGAAATCTGCTCAGTTGCGAGAGTTTTCACCTGGAAGCCAGATGCAGTGGGGCAATCCCATGAGTCGATTTCCGGGCAATCGTCACAACCTTGAATTTTATTCTGTCTTCAATAAGCGATGGAGTGGCAAGTGACCTAAAAGCGCCTTAGTAATAGTCCTAGCAGCATTGTAATTGTAATTGGTTATTTATATCGCGCTTAATACCCCGAGGTTTCGAAGCGCGGACCCGGGGATCGAACCATCGTCTTGCCGCTGAGCTATCCTCCCGAGACTTGCTTCGTAGGCCCCGCAGGCTCCAAAATGTGGTTCTTTGGAGAACCCAAATAAATCCCATTGCAACAGCCATGCTTAGAGTCGGCTTTAAACCCAGCTATAATGCCTAAATGCCATTCACAAAGAAACGGACACATTTGTTTTAAAAAAGCTGAAAATAGTAACCAGTACCGAATTAAGCTGTAATACCACATTCAGATGGAAGTCAAAGATGACGGCCCGCATTTTCACTTTACTTCAGATACTTCGGACTACAACTCCCCATCAGCCCAAACGAACATAGGCAATGGTGAGTGATCATGGGAGTGGTAGTCCAAAACACGTAGAGAGCCACAGGTTGCGGAACCATTATGAAGGATAATTGAGGCCTGAGATTCCATGATTGAGAGGAAGGTGGACACTTGAGATTCTGTTTACAGTTCTTGTGATCTTTCTATTACCAGTTTGCTTTTGCTACTGTTGGTTCTATGACAGTTTCATCCCAGCCAATCGTTAATGGGGGGAAAAGACATATGTAGCATATAGCGTTGGAAAACGATTGGCTATCCCCTTCTTAGCAGTGATGGCCCATGTCCAGGCTCGATGGGAAGAGGTGAAATGGCTTGGAGTGCATGTTAAACAAAAGGGAACCCCATACTGCTCAATCGCAATGCCCTCTAAACCAACAAAGTTAGTACGAGTACAAAGGACGATGATGCCAAGGCTTTGGTGGACACCCCCACTATGGTGCTCAATCGATGAAGAATCATCCCATAGCCGAAGATGTTCAATGCAGCGAATACACCCAGAATAACCATCACCATCATCAGCAACAACATGAATACCTTTATTCCACGACTTCAGCCGCCAGATTACAGAAGGTTTGCACCGGTGCAAGTGCAAAATTGCACGGTATTAACAATAGGGCAAAGTTTGCCCTATTTTTAAAAATAAAAGTTTCTGTAATCTATGCCCCAGGTAGACAACATGCCACGTATAATACAATGAATAAAACACAAAAGCTGAAATTCGAGCACGCTACACGCATAAAAATACTGATAGCATTGGACTTGGTTAAAATGTGATCGTTAAAAAGTTACAATTTTGATACACGCAAATAAACAATACAAATGCGACTTAATAGGTCGCTCATAGGAGTCAATAATGTTTTTGATTACCAAAGAAAGACTGTCTCAATGATGTTATGTTAATTTGCATTAATATAGCTCCTAATGCACCATTGGTATGGTCTCAAGGCGCTGGTAGGTTGAACGCCCTCGGGAACCGAAGTTCAAGTCAGTAGAGGGAGGTAGAGGGAGTCAAAAGGCACGTGTGAGCACCAGTTATGTGTGCAGCTGGTGAGGTATTCGTGTGATAGCTGCTTCATAGCGGTAGGTGTGGTGGTTGAGGGATCAATAGTATGTGTTCGTTCAGACAGGTTGTTATCCAGACCGATACTAGCTGCGTTAGGCCTGAGGTGAATGCCTAGGCTGGAAGGTGCATAACCAGCAGTGTTTAGATAGGGTGATGGGAAGTATGAGGCAGAATGTTGGTATGAGAACAGCTATACTGAATGGTGTCATAGTATCGCTGTGTTCTAGATGAGTGGTGGTGTAAGTAAGAGCGGTTGCGCTCACTCCAAAGGTTCCATGTATGCCATCCGTTCCATGTAGTCCGACTGTTCTACGCGTTTACGACCGTTTCAGGCGCTCAAAGCCATTCGTATCAGCCATCCGCACTACGCGCTCATCCGGACTACACACTCATCTGCTCTACGCACACATCCGCTCTACGCATTCATCCGTTCTACGCACTCCTCTGCTCTACGCATTCACCTGCGCTACGTACTCGCCCGCTCTTTGCACTCACCGGTACTACGCATTCCTATGCTCCACACACTCATCCCCTCTAGGCACTCATCCCCTCTAGGCACTCATCCGCTCTACGCAATCGTCTGTTCTTACGCACTCATCCTCTCTACGCACTCATCCGCTCTACGCACTCAACCGCTCTACGCACTCATCCGCTCTACGCACACATCCACTCTGTGCATTCATTCACTCTGTGCACTCATTCACTCCGTGCATTTATTCACTCTGTGCACTCGTCGGCTCTAGGCACTCATCTGCTTTACGCATTCACCTTCTCTACGCATTCACCTTCTCTACGCACTCACCCTCTCTAAGCACTCACCCTCTCCAGACTCATCCGTTCTAGGGACTCTTCCGCTCTACACATTCACCCGCTCCACGCAATCATCCGCTTTACGGACTCATCCGTTCTACGCAATCATCTGTTCTACACAATCATCCGCTCTATGCACTCATCTGCTCTACGCACTCATTCGTTCTAGGGACTCATCCGCTCTACACATTCACCCGCTCTTGCGCACTCAACCGTTCTATTCAGTCATCTGTTCAACGCACTAATCTACTCTAGGTGCTCAACCGTTCGGCGCAATCCTCCTCTCTACGCACTCATTCGTTCGAGGCACTCAACTGCTCTACGACTTCATCCGTTCTACGCATTCACCCACTCTACGCACTCATTCGCTCTACGCACTCATCCGCTCTACGCACTCATCCGCTCTATGCACTCATTACCTCTATGCACTCATCACCTCTACGCATTCATTCAATCTACGCACTCATCGGCTCTACGCACCCATTTGCTCTATGCACCCATCCGCTCTGGCACTGATCCGCACTAGACACTCATTCGCTCTTTGCGCTCAACCGCTCTAAACACCCACCCGCTCAACACACACATCGGGTCCACACACACCTTCTCTCCATACTTATCCGCTTTATACACTTGTCCGTTCTACACACTCATCCGCTCTGTACACTCATCCGTTCTATACGCTCATCTGCACAGCACAGCCTTCAATGCACTCATCCGCTCCACCTACTTCATCTGCTCAATTCACTTCATTCATTAATCCTACATAATCGGTTCAATGCACTCATCCGCTCCACCTACTTCATCCGCTCCATTCACTTCATTCATTGATCCTACATTATCGGTTCGGTCGATGTCACTTGTCGTACGCATTCAATTTGTTTTGAGTTCTCGATCAGTCCCATGCCCTACACCCGTCTCATCTATTCGAATCGTCTATTTTCCATTCATACCATGCACTCACAGGAGCCATGCCATCTGTCTCTGCACTGATCTCTCTCCAGAATTTCTTTACTTTTTATTTTATTTTTGTATTTTATTTTTTTACTGTTTCATTGCTTTGATCTGGTTTATTTATTGCATTCTGCGTGTCCTTTTTAGGTTACATTAGAGGTAATTTGTTTTTGATTTCTCACTTTGTTCATGATGTTGTATTGCTCTTTGTTTTAGTGTTAATTAAATCTAGTCGTCTGGGTTAGTTGGCAAGTTGTTATCTACTTTATCCCTCACGTCCACATCGATCCTTTTGTCCAGTACATATATTTGTTTATTTCATTAATTTCAGCCGCATTACTGTCTTCATGCAACTTATTCTTTTTATTTACTTTACAGATATGATCGTTTTTACTCAATCTAGTTTACGATTTCTTGCTCGGAATCATGATACTGCATTCATATTTATGATCAAGCATTTTGGCAACGTCATTGAGGTGCTTTTATCCAGTTTGAATTAGATTGAGTTTGGGGTCGATTTTAGGGGAAAAGCCAAGTTTTCAGCAATTTGCGGAAAGACATAAGGTCTTCAGTGAGTCGGATGTGGGGCGGGAGTGCGTTCCACAGCGTGGGGGCCAAGGCTGAGAAAGATGGTCTGCCTAACCTTACTGAGTTTGTTTTTGGTATGACTAGCAGGCTTGCTGTGCTAGATCTTAGAGTACGTGCAGGGTGATAGGGTTTTAGTTTGTCTTGAAGATATTGTGGTCTGGTTTTGTGCAGTGCTCGGGGAGAAATGCATAAGGTTTTGAAAGTCACCCTTCGGGCGATCGGAAGCCAGTGCAGAGTTTTGAGGCCTGGGGAAATGTGGTCTCTCGGGCCAAGCGCTAGTAGCAGTTTGGCTGCAGCGTTTTGTGCTCTGTTTTTTAGTCATTTGGTATGCGTGGACTCCAAGGTAGAGGGGGTTAGCGTAGTCCAGTCTTGATATAACAATTGACTGGACAGCGGAGAGTCTGTTTGGAAAGGAGAGGTATGGAAAAATGCACTTAAGAGTTTTAAAGTGGTAGTGGCAGGACTTTTAGACGTTGTTGACTTGGCGCAAGAGTGTTAGGTCAGAATCTAGGACGCATCCAAGGTTTTTGACTGATTTAGAGGGGGTCGGTGAGTTGCCCATGGCCGATTGCCAGGGTAGTGGGTGTGGAAGAAGTTCGGTGTTGCCACATACCATGATTTCGGTTTTGGATGGGTTTAGCAAGAGGTGGTTTGTGGTCATCCAGAGCTCTATGTCGAGGAGGCAGGAAGTAAGGTCAGGTCGGCAGTTGAGGTTTGAGTTCAGGAGTTTCAGAGTTAGCTGAGTGTCATCAGCTTAGTTGTAGCACAGGATGTTGTGCATGCAAATTATTCGTGGGAGGGTGGCCATGTAGAGATTGAACAGGAGTGCTGATAGGCATGCCCCTTGTGGAGCTCCGGTGTCGACTGGTCGGGGTTGGGAGGAATAGGTTGAGAGTAGGGTTATTTGATTCCTGTTTTTGAGGAAGGATGCTATCCATTTGAGGGCGGTTCCACAAATTCCTAAGGAGTGGAGGCGGTCAAGAAGGATTGAGTGATTGATTGTGTCGAAAGCGGCGGATAGGTCAAGGAGGATTAATGCGGCGCAACCCGCAGAGTCTGCTGTGTTTTTGAGGTCATCTCAGATTGAGGTTAGTGTGGTTTCAGTTCCGTGTCGGGCTCTGAAACCTGATTGAGCGGGCTCTAGGAGATTATTGGCTTCGACAAATGCATTTAGTTGGGAGTAGGCGATTCGGTCGATGAGTTTGGCAAGGAACCTGGTGTTAGAGATGGGGCAGTAGTTTTTGGGCTCAAGGTGGTCGAGGGAAGTTGTTTTTATTAGAAGTTTGACATGAACTGTTTTGAATGCGTCGGGAAAAATTCCTGAGGATAGGGAGTCATTTATGATGGTTCTCGCGTGCTCTCCTGCACAGGTCGAAGCAAAGATTTCTTTGAGGGTTGTGGCCGGGCAAGGGTCAAGCGGAGAGCCGGATGGTTTGTGGGCAGAGAGAAGTTTGAGAAATTGGTCGGCAGATATTGGACTAAAGGAGTCGAACGTAGATTGGGTAGTGGTCACGGGCGGTGGGTTGGCCGGTAAGGATGGTGGGTTGCCTGGTGGGTGTAAGAGAGGTAGTTTGTTGGTTAGAGCGTTTGTTCTTTCGAGAGCTGTAGTGTAAAAGTGGAGAGAAAGTGAGTCGCACAGAGATTGTGAGACAGTCGCGGCGGTGGTGATGCATGAAGGTTTGGTGAATTCAGTGATGATTTTCTTTATTTTTATTTTTATTTATTTATATTTATATAGCGCGCAAGCAGCCCAGGGGCATTGAGGCGCTGTTACTTGCAAGAACTTAGTTATACAGGTACAGGCATGTAGTGGTCGTTTAAACATTGTGAATACTACAAAACATCATACTGTTGTTACAGATATTGCACATAGTCATTATATTACAACTTATGCAACGGGTAAAATGATAAGTATTCATGCTGATGTGAAGGGCCTTATGTGAAGAGGATGGTTTTCAAAACTTTGCGGAAGGTGGTGAGGGAGGCCTCACCTCGGATAGTGGGAGGTAGGGCATTCCAGTGAGTAGGTGCGAGATAAGGGAAGCTGGATCCGCCCGCTCTGGCTCTTTTTACTAGTGGCACAGAGAGCATGTTGGTACACGGTGATCTGATTGGCCTGGTAGTGGAGACTGGGTGGATCCTTTGTGAGAGGTAGGCAGGAGCAGTGAGGTAAATGCACTTGTGGGTCTGTGTCAGGGCTTTGAAGACGATCCTTTCCTTTATTGGGAGCCAGTGGGCTAATTTTCTGGCCTCAGAGATGTGTTCTCTTTTAGCAATGCATTGGGCTGCCCGGAGAGCATTGTTCTGTATGACTTGTAGTCTCTCTAGGTTTTTATTGGAGGTTCCTAGAAAGAGTATATTGCAATAGTCTAGCCTAGAACCAGTGATGGCTCTGGCTAACTTGGTGCAGTTCTCTTTGGAGAGAAAGGGTCTGACTATGTTGAATAGTTTGGCATGATAGGCAGCTGCGGAGGGTATTGCGTTGACTTGTCTATCCATGGATAGGCTGGAATCCAGGTAAACTCCAAGAATTTTGACAGAATCTGAGACAGGGATTTTGATGGTGATTTGTGAAGTTCTTTGCTGGGGTTTTTACAGTTTAGGATTCAGGAGTTTTAATGGGATTTTTTTGCTTTACGGATTCCGGCCTTGTACTGATGAAGGTGCCGGGCTAAGGTGGACCTGCTCAGGGGAGTTTTGTCTTTCCGCCATTTATGTTCTAGGTATTTATATATGTTTATGTTTATTATTTATATTGCGCTCCAGGTACCCACAGGCTTAAGGGCGCATACAACAAAAAACGAATAATACAAACAAAACTTACACAAACACAAAATCAATAAATTCAGTATCTAGAGTCATATGGAAAACATACAATGCAAGGAATAGAAAAGAACGGGAATCTCCTTGAGCCACGGAGGCAATCAAATAATCAGATTACAACTAGAGGATCCCTTTGGAATATATTTACACAGTTTTAGGAATGCAGGCAGAGAACTAATCCCACACCCCACTAGGACACATTCCTTATTGTCATACGTGCTCCAGTCCTTCAAGTTCATCCTCCGAAGGATTTTGAGATCAGATAATCTGACCACACCTGACCCAGTTCTCTGTCTAAGCCAGGCTAGAACTTTGCACCGCAGAGCTTCTTTGGATTCATGACCATTGGCCTTGCTGATGTTGGCAATAATAAAATTTCTCTTGTCCGAAACAAAATCCTGAATGTTTATGTCTTCTATTTTAGGCATCTGACATTTTCTAACACAGAGGTTCTTGGAGGAGCCAAGCTTGAAAAGGGCCTTAGATTGAGAATGGGATGTATGCACCTCTAGGTCTGGCTTCTGAATAGCTGCTATAAAATCAATGGCCGGTTCCAAGATGGTTGTTTACTGGTCTTCAACTCAGGTGTGAACCATCTAGGAAAGATGCCACGGCGGGCAGATGGTTTACAAGAGGGTGTGAGCCGCATTAGTGCCGTGTTGAGCTATGAGTCAAAGGCGTTGGGGGTTAATTGATTATTTAGTAGACAGGTAGTCGGGGGAGACTGGAGGAGTGCCTCAGCTAGGTCCGGAATGATTATTAGTTTCTTCCAGCATTTGAGCAGATTCAGAGGTTTAGGTTCGGGTACGGGAAGCGGGTTGGTGAGCGAATGGCGAAAGAAACAATGATATGATCGGACCAGATGATAGGGATGGGGGGATTTAGCTGTATCAAGTTGTGGGAGCTGAAGATGGCATCAAGAGTGTGCCCTTTATAGTGAGTTGGGCCGTTTGTGTGGGGTTGGAGGTTAATTGCGTCTAGGCCGTCAACCAGCGAGTGAGTCATAGGATTGGTGGGAATGTCCAGCCATATGTTGAAATCACCTAGAAGGGTGAGGTTGGGATGGTTTAGTTGGAGGGTGGCAATAGAGTCGCAGAGGTTGTTTGAGAATTTTCTATCGTAGCCAGGGGTCTGTAGATTATTAGGAAGCTGTGTGAGGACGAAGAGGAAAGGGATAGTTTAACGAGGAGTGATTCGCAGGAAGGAATGGAAGGTTGGTTGTCGATGATTGAGGCATGGAAGTGAGACTTGAAGGTGAAAGCTATTCCTCCTCCACTAGAGGGATGGTTAAATGGGAAAAGGGAGTAGCCGGGGGAGAAGGCTTCATTGGCGATCGGGGCGAAGTCATCAGAGAACCAGGTTTCGGTGATGAAGACCAGGTCTGGTTTGTCAGAGGCGAGGAGGTCAAAGATGCTGTGTCTTTTTTGCTACGGATCGAGCATTAAATAGGATGCAATTCACTTTGGTAGAAGAGATTGATGTCAGAGCTGCAGAGATGGGGGGGTGGGGTGGGAAAGGGTGGAGACTGGAGAGCGAGAGGGGAAGTGTGGGTGATGGCCGATGGGAAGAGAGGGCGGGGAGTAGAGTTGGTGGGTTTCGTGTGGGAGTGGTTGGATGCGTGTGTTGGGATGATTGGGTTTGGCACAGGGGATTTGGAGGTGGGGTGTGTGTGGATCAGAGTTTCGGTTGTGGTCGGTGAGAAGGCGAGGGGTTTTAGGTAAGGTGAGGTGTGGGGGGAGGGTGGTGAGAAGGGGGACGAGGTGGTGGGTCGGGACAGGGGAGGCGATGAGTGCTGAGAGATTGAGGGGGACCAGCTACGTTTCTTCTTTAGTGTCTTTGTTGCAACTGGTGTGTGTGAGAGGGTAGGGGGGTCAGAGGGGGAGAAGGATGAGGCTCTGGTTCTTGATAGGGCTCTGCGTGCAGTTTTAAAGGAGGGGAAGGAGTGTGGTTGGTGTGGGATGATGGTGGGGGTTGATGGGGAAAAGCATGGGGTGCATGATTGCTGGGCAGGTGGTGCCAGTGCGGCTAGTGAGGCAAGCGGGTATGTTCATAGCAGGCTGTTCGGTGGAGAGGATCAGGGGAGCATCATTCCCCTCTGGCTTGGTGTTTGGAAAGGGGTAGGGTGGGGGATGTGGTGGTGGCAGGGATGATTTGGGAAGGTTGGGATGGGAGGAAGGGTTGGCCGGATGGGGGGGCGGTGCACGGCGGTCGTTTCCGCTAGTCCTCTGTGGATCAGGTGCACTCATGGTAAGTAACTGTGATATTATTAAAGGTTTCTGGGTTCAAATTAATATTTATACTTCTAAGATCAGCCAGGGTACTCAATTAGGCACACTTCTAATTTCAACTTTGCACAGAGAGGATATTAGGAACACTTCTAAGTTCAGTTTTGCACCTGGAGGATAATTAAGCACACTTCTAAATTCAACCAGGGCAGGCTATTAGGCACACTTCTGAGTTAAACTTTGTACAGAGAGGATATTAGGCACACTTCTAAGTTCAGATTTGCACAGGGAGGATATTAGGGACACTTTTGTTCAGATTTGCACAGGGAGGATATTAGGAACACTTCTAAAGTCAACCAGGCCAGGTTATTAGGCACATTTCTAAATTCAACTTTGTGCAGAGAGGATATTATGCACACTTCAAAATTCAACTTTCTACAGGGAGGGTATTTAGGCACACTTCTAAATAAAACTTTGCACAGAGAGGATATTGGGCACACTTCTTAGTTCAACTTTGCACAGGGAGGATATTAGGTAACCAAGTAAAATTTTGCACAGAGAGGATATTAGGTAACCCAATTCAACTTTCTACAGGGAGGATATTAGGCACACTTCTTAGTTCAACTTTTCACAGAGAGGATGTCAGGCACACTTCTAAATTCAGGTTTTGCACAGAGAGGATATTTAGGCACACTTCCAAATTCAACTAATAATTCAATGCTAATAGGCACATTTTTGCACAGAGAGGGATATTAGGGACACAGAGAGGCTATTAGGCACACTTCTGCATTCACTGAGGGCGCGTTATTAGGCACACTTCAGGATTCGAGGAAGGGACACCTCAAATTTGGCTTTGCACAGAGAAGGTATTAGGCACACTTCTAAATTCTAGTCTTGCACAGAGAGCGTATTAGGCACACTTTCAAATTCATGTTTTGCACAGAGAGGATACTAGGCACACCTCCAAATTCAACTTTATACAGAGGAGATATTAGGTATACTTCCAAATTCATCCAGGGCACGCTTATTAGGCACCCTTCTAAATGTAACTTTGCACAGAGAGAGTACTTCTTGAAGCAAGCAAGGCACGCTATTAGGCAGACTTCAGAATTCAACTTTGCTTAGAGAGGGTAGTAGGCACATTTCTAAGCTGAATCAGGGTACGTTATTAGATGCAACATCGCACCGAGGGTAGTAGGCACACTTCAAAATTCAACTTTGCTTAGACAGGATATTAGGCACACTTCGCAATTCAACTAGGGTGTGCAGTTAGGTACACTTTGAAGTGCAAGCAAGGCACGCCATTAGGCACACTTCTAGGTTCCAACTTTGTACAGATAGGATATTAGGCACCCTTCTAAACTCAACCAGGGCGCACTATTAGGCACACTTCAGACTTTCTAAATGCAATTATGCCTCCGATATGCTATGGGACAGAGTTTCTAGATGCAATTGTGCAACAGATATGCTACAGGGAACAATTTCTAAATGCAATTATGCCCAGATATGCTATAGGGTAGAGTTTCTAAATGCAATTATGCAGCAGATATGCTACAGGGAACAATTTATAAATGCAGTTATGCCACAGATATGCTATAGGGTAGAGTTTCTAAATGCAATTATGCCACAGATATGCTATAAGATAGAGTTTCTAAATGTAATTATGCAGCAGATATGCTACGGGGAACAATTTCTAAATACAGTATATGCTATTAGGCAGGTTTTCTAAATGCAACTATATCACAGATATGCTATTAGGCAGGTTTTCTAAATGCAACTATATCACAGATATGCTATTAGGCAGGCTTTCTAAATGCAACTATACCACAGTAATGCTATTAGGCAGGCTTTCTAAATACAACTATACCACAGGAATGCTATTAGGCAGGCTTTCTAGATGCAATGCCAACACAGTATGAAGATTTTTACAATAGTTTAGCTTCTAGGGTTGAGTTGTAGGGTAGTATGGCGTGAAGTAATTGCTTCAGTCCCTGCCCTTGCCACACTTATTGTTGGCTTCTTGCTTCTCCTGCGGATACAACTTGGAGCCGTCGTTGAAAGAGCCGTTCTTTGCCTTGGGTCCTTAGCCGAGGGGCTGCACGGGCAGAGGGCTGCCCTAGGAAGGTCGGTAATGTCCTGGGTGAGGTGGTCCAGGGACCAATCAGGGCAGAGAGGGCGGGTCGGGAGGCGGGAGGGCTTGGAATCAGGAAGCGGGTGCGGGGAGGGAGCGAGGCCGTGGAAGTGTGAGAAAGGGGCCTGGGGGGTGAATCAGGAAATCAAAATGGGGGGCAAGGCAGTAGTTACACGGCAATGGGCACACAGACTACTTACTCAAGGACACGGATGGCAAGTGCATGCTTCACATTATGAGTCATTACTTTCTGCATTCCCCAGCCTGAAACATGTCCTTAACCAAGCTGGGTGAATGTATTCAGCTACAAAGTGAACCGCATTATAATTTTGCCTAAATTGACACTTTGCCATAGCATTCTCAGGGCTAGGAATATTATGAAAATGTAAAAGTGGTTTAGGGTACTGAGCTCTAAGATCTCTAAAGAGAGGGCAAACACATATAAAGTGTGCTACTGTCCTCCGTTCCACCACATGCAGGACATGGACTGGACATGCGTTTGGTTCCATGTCCCTGGGAACGAGGCCACATTCAGAGTACCCAGTCTAAACTTAACATACAGCCATCGTGCATATGTAGGTGAGACAAAATCCAGGGACTCCTCATACCCAAAATCTGTCCTGCATGCCAGATATGCCGGGCCTGTTCAGAGGCGTAAAGATGCAGCCTCCATCCTTGTTCTAGACATGATTAGGGCTGCATGTCTAACAATGCCCTTGGTTGCAGCATTACCGCATTCAAATCAAGAGGGTTTTGCCAAAGGAGGCCCAAATCAAGCAATGTTGGTATACATGTAATATGCTGAAACCATGGCAATGCTTGTCCTCCTGACAGAGTCATTACATGTTGGAAGGCTTCTTTGTATTTATATAGAGGTCGGTGGACACCCATGAACTAATCCAGAACAGCACGGGTCTTAAGTCTATTTCATCAGCAATCGTTCTTGAATCAGTTGTCAAGTGTACATGGGCATTTGGATTGCTCTGAGGTAATCACACTGGCACTATCCTGGTTCAGGGTCCACAACCCAATGTCCTCCTCTTTGACCGGATCCTGCCTTCTCTCATTAACTTCCTTCCTTCTCCTGCATCTCTGCCTTTTACTCTCTCTCCCCCTCCTCTGACTGATGTACCACGCCCCTGTACACCACCTCAGAAAACTTTCAAAGGCACAGACCTCCTCCACCTGGCAACTCTTAACGCCCGCTCAACTAACAAACACGCCCCTGACTGCCTCCGTCTTGAAGACATTGACCGCAACATCTCGCCCTTACCGATACATGGTTCAATGCAAGCTCAGTCACTGCTTTTGACTCTGACCCCCCTTGAAGGCTTCACGATCATCCCCAAGCCTCGACCTCACCGCCCTGGTGGGGGGAGGGGTTGACTTAATCATTGCTGACGGGGTTCCTGCTTTCATCTTACCTACCCAGCTCTACTCTTTCTTTGAAAGCTTGTTCTGCAAGTTGGTCATCTCTCCCATCTCCACCCTGACCACTGCCACCATTTACCAGCCTCCAGGCGCCACCACCCTGTTCCTCACTGAATGGGCTGACTTCTGCTCTTCCTTACTTTCATCCACATCCAACCTCCTCCTACTGGGTGACTTCAACATTCCACAGACTCTGCATCCATGCTTTTCATTGACCTCTGCCCCTCGCTTTCCCTCTCCATCCTCCCTTATGGGCCAACTCACTCAGCTAGACACACTCTTGATGCCCACATACACTCTGACCTCTCTCTCCCCCACTAGTCATCCCCCTCTCCTGGTCTGGCCATTCTCTCCTCTCTTCCCACTTGAGTCCCCTTGGCCCCCTGATCACCCCCCCCCCGAAAGTCCCACCAACCTTGTTTGCTAACATCCACCCAAAGAAGCGCGCGTGTCTGTGGCTGCCTTTGCTTCCACCTTCATCTCCCCTAAACCCCCACCTCTGACTCTACCTCTGACTCTGCCCTCAGCAACCTCCACCTCTTCATCACCAATATTCTTGACATTCTTGCACCAGTCATGAGGATCCACCTGAAACCTGTCTCTTAGCATAACACCTGGTACGTCTCCGAACTGGAGGCCCTGAAACGTAAGTGCAGGGCAGCAGAATGGAAGTGGCAAACCTCAGGCTTATGCTCTGACAAACTAGCCTGCCGCCTGATCCAAAGGCAATACAGACACGCCATTTGTGCCAAGAAAAGGGCCCACATTCAGGCACGGGTTTCTGGTGCATCCAATAACACGGTGGCTGAACTTTTCAAGATTTGCAGGGAACTAGTCAACACCTCCTCAGTCTCCTCCTCCCCTTCTCCTTCGCAGGCCCTATGCAATGCACTGCCTCACCTGTTGCCTCCAAAACCCAGGACATCCATAGCACCCTTGCTTCTCTCCCTCAAACCCTGTCTCACACGCCCTCACCTTCATCCCCCCCTCCCTCCTCTGTCCTCCTTCTCCTCCTTCACCCCTGTCACACCTGAAGAAGTTACTAGAATTGTCCACTCCATGAAGGCCTTTTCTAAACAGTTTTCCCCCTGCTCATCCAGGACCATCAAGGATAACACTGGATCTCTTGCCCCTGCACTCCCCGATTTCTGAAATCACCAATTCCTCACAGGATCTTCCCCTCCTCCCTTAAGCAATCTGTTGTGCACCCACTCCTGAAAAAGCTTTCATCAGATCCTACCTGCCATCTACCTCCCTATTTCCATCACCCCCTTCTTGGGGAAACTGCTGGAGAAGTTGGTTTTGCCCCAACTCAACTCACACACTGAACTTGTTTGTGGTGTCCATGACCAACAATCTGGATTCTGAGCATCCAGAGTCATGGAAACTACTCTTCTGAACACATGTGAAGAACTGCTCGCATCTCTGGACTCCAACTCCCCAGCTGTCCTTATCCTTCTCGATCTCTCCTCTGCCTTTGACACAATCAACCATTCCATCCTCATACAAAGGCTCCACAATACCCTTGGTATCTCTTAATGGGCACTGGACTGGCTGACATCCTTCCTTACTGACCACTCTTCCCAAGTCATCCAGGGCACCTTCTCCTCTCCTATTTCCCTCTCTACCTGTGGTGTCCCCCAGGGTTCTATCCTTTCCCCCTGGCTCTTTAACATCTACCTTGCTCTGCTTGCATGCCTCATCTCCTCCTTCTCTTTCAACTTCCAGTGTTATGCAGACAACACTCAGCTCTTTTTCAAACTCCCTGCCGACCCTCTTACACCCTCCATCATCCCTGACTGCCTATCTGCCATACAGTCCTGGTGCACCGCCAATGATCTCTGCCTCAACGCCTGTAAAACTGAGATCCTTCTCATCGGGACCCTTGCTCCCTCCTTCTTCCCTTCACTCTGGCCTTCCTCTTTGGGCTCTCCCCCTGCACCCTCTTCTGAAGTCAGAAACCTTGGTGCCATCTTCGACTCCTCTCTAGCCTTCCTCCCTCACACTCAGGACATTGCCAAGAAGTCCCACTTTCAGATCTTCCTTCTCAAAGGAATTATCCCTTTCTCACTTCCCCCCCAGAGGCTCATTGTGACCCAAGCTCTGGTTCTCTCTAGGCTTGGCTATTGCAAAAGCCTCGTCTTGAATCTACCATCATCCACTCTGTGACCCCTCCAGCTAATCCAGAATAGGGTGAATAGGGCAGCAAGACTTATCCTTGGCCTTAAGCCCAGGGACCGCATCTCTCCTGAACTAAAAGTCTTCACTGGCTCCTGGTTGCTGCACAGATTAAATTCAAATCCCTCTGCATCATCTACAAGGCGGTCTTGGCACGGGGACCACACTATCTTCAACTTTATCTTACTAAATACTCCCCCCTCTAGACCACTACGCTCCTCTGGCTTTTACTCCCTGCGGGTAAAGCATTTTGCTAAATAGAGGGTAGGTGGTTGTTCGCTTTCCTCAGCTGGCTCCCTCCTATGGGACAGCCTCCCCATCCCTCTTCGACTTGAGAAGGACTTTTTTAAATTCTGGAAGCTCCTTAAGACTCTCCTTTTTATCTCCTCCTTCTCTTCTTCTTTACACTTCTAATCCAACAGTTGCTGCGATTGGTGTCCTGGGCCCTTATGCATCCTCGGAGCCCTGACATCCCTCACCCAATTGGCCCAGCTCCTGTCTATCTGCACTTGCACTTACACCCTCCGCCCTGGTGGCTCGCACTTACACCCCCCGCGGCTCCATGCTGTGTAGCACTCAACATTCCTAGCACTTCAAGTGTGGCTCACCCATGAGCTCAGACCCCACAGTACTGATCCCCTGCCTTCTTCCTTGCTGCACTTTCACATCCTGAACACTCACAAGGCATAGTAGGTCCCTCCTTTTTTCCTTTCCCCCTACTGTTCTTTTTTTAATTGTGTTTTTGATGTAGTTTAATGTATTCCCCACCCTTGCTCCATCCCTTGCCCTGTGGGCGCTTTGAAACAGTATTTTCTTATTGTATAAGCGCCTAAAAAGCAAATAATAAATCAATACATCAACCAGAGTAACTTTTTGAGGAAGCATTTTCCCTAATGGCTAGTTCCTGTGAATTCCAATACTCCCAAATGTCCGCCCCGTACAAGGCCGCCAATTTCAGCTGTACTTTGGATGTCTTGATGGGCGGTTGCGCAACCTTACCTCCATGCCTCTGGGTGAACCTTGCCACTGCACTGCTGTTTCTCTCTGAGTTGGTGTTGGCTTTAAATATCTGGGCAGCCCATTGGCAATTTTCAGAAAACGTAGTAATCGTAGGTCGGAACCTGCTCTAGTCTCCCCCTTCAATACTTATATTCAAACTGTAGCTCTTATGTTTTGTGTGGAATGGTATGGCCTTGGTTTCGCCAATGTTTATCTCCAAGCCCATGGTCTTGCATTTTTCACTAAAGATAACTAAAGTTTCACTAAGCCCAACCGGTGTCGTGGCAAGGAGGATTGTGTCGTCAGCAGAGAAAAGAGCTGGGATCCTGTCATAGTCTAATCTAGGGGGGTCAATGCTATTTGCTGTTAATGCCTCAATGAACTTGTTAATATAGATGTAAACAGTATCAGTGCCAGGACGCAACCCTGCCTGACTCTTTTAGCAACTTTAAAAGGCTTTGTTGTTTCACCCGTGAGGCCCCATCGGACAACTGCTTATTTGTTTGCAAAAGCTGCTGCATTATCCAAAGGAGGTGCCCTGGGATGCTCCTATCCTTAAGCACTTCCCATAGCGTTGCGCGTGGTACGCTGTTGAATGCGATTTTGAAGTCAATAAAGACTGCATAGAGGTTGCCTTTCTTTAGGGTAATACATTTCTGAAGTATGAGAAATAGTCTGAAGCCTTGGTCGATCGTGCTCCTACCAGCTTGGAGGCCTGCCTGTAAGCGACTAATAATCCCTTGTGTAGAAGCCCATTCCTGCAAGTGCTTAAGCACAGCTTTTGCAAAGGTTTTCCAAGTTGCGTCCAGGAGGGATAATATCGGGAGGTAGTTAACTGGGAACCTACCCCCTTCTTGTATTTGTATTCATTTATGTTTTATACAGCGCCTTAAGCCAAAGGCGCTGTACAAAGAACAGGGAACGGTGCAATACAATGAATAAGCAAAAAATAATAAGAAAACAATCAATCAAGTATGTTGCAAAAGTTGAGACTTCAATGACTTACGAAGTGAAGAATAGACAGAGATAGACTGAAAAGACTAAGGAGGGTGTTGCAGTGAAGGGGAGCTAAAGGAGTGAAAGTACGAAAACAAGATTGAGCACAAGGGGACATGGTGCCACCAAGAGAAATTGAGAGGAGGATCAGAGAGAACGAGAAGGGATATAGAAAGATACCAGAACAGAAAGATAGTCAGGAGCAAGAAACTAGAGGCATTTGAAAACGAGGCATAGGAAATTAACTTTAAGTTGAGAGTGAAAAGATAACAAGCCAAGCGTAGCAAGAGAGGACGCGATAGAGTCTTGGACAGGAAGAAGGCAAAGAAAACATATAGAAGAGTTCAAAACAGATTTGAGAGGGACAAGATGAGTAATTGGGAGCTCAAATGGAGCAAGGGAACAGTAAAAGAGTCAGCAAAAGATCACAGAGGAAATCAACAATTTAGAGGCTTGAAAAGTGAGAAATGGATGAGCTTTACGGATATTGTGTAGGTGAAAGCAGCAGGCGCGCGAAGTTAGAGAAATGCGATGAGAGAAGGATAGACTAGAGTAAAGGTGGCGCCCTAGATTTCGGGCCATAGATGAGACTGGAAGCTGGGATGGGGGAAAGAAATAAAGGATGGGGGGAAGAGGAGAAAGAGTTTTAGCGGGGAAAATGAGAATCTAAGTTTTCCCAGCATTAAGTGTAAGATAATGAGAAGACATCCAAGATCTAATGGCCAGAAGACAAGCAGAAAGAGTGCAGTGAATCTCAGAAGAAAAAGAAGAAAAGGAGAGAAAAAGTTGAGTGTCATCAGCATAAAAGTGGTGTGACAGACCAAATGAGGAAATAACAGCAGAAATAGCAAAAGTGTAAACAAAAAACGGATAACGGCCTAAAATGCCATGCCAATGAAACAGAAAAGGTTCTGCTGATGGTCGCTTTCATGGCGTTCTGTAACTTCAAACTTCCCTACAATTCCCCAGTCTCCAGCTAAGATTAATATAATAAACTATAAATCCTAGTCGAGTTACTATTGCCAAAGAAGGTGTTTTGTTGCCGGTTTATCAGTTATGCATCTGCCATTACAAGCCCTTAGTTCTAACACAAATAATATTTGAGCAGTTCCTATTGGCTGTCCATGTCTGCAGGCAAAGGCATCCACTTCGAATCCAGCGATCGCAAGCGACCTGGTATACTCGCAGCAGAATGCACAATCTACTCCACCTCAAAAAGAGAAGGTGACCATTTAATATCCCGCCGTGATCAATACAAAGGGAACACCGCGAGCGAGAAAGATCAGCATTTCGCCGTCTTCTGCACCGTACCCTCGAAGTGGTTTTTGACACACTGTGTGAAAATACAAAGATCACAAGAGAAACAGGCCACCATTATCCAACTGCTCTCCTCCGTCCTGTTGAAGGCCATCAATTTTTTAGCAGAAGAGATCAGCTCTTAATTGGCTGAAACACGTTTGTGTCGACATCCCCCCAGTGTTCAATGTCAACACTGAAAATGTTGTAATATTATTTACATGTTTGTTTTTTGTTGTGCTTATAATGTGATCACCATGATCCCAAAATGTTGCAATGGAGGGACCTTCTATGTTGTTTTAGAATGTATGTCCAGGCCAAAATGTATGGACAATAGTATTTATATATCATGTTAGGATACTGCATCTTCATCAATATATGTCCTGTCAGAATTATATGTGAAAACATATATATACATTGAATCATGTGGTAAAAATTAAATTTAATTTGACCCAAAACACAGTGAATAGCATTTATCATATGAACTAGTAAGATTATTGAAAGTGTGTTTATGACGTTCGGTCACCCTGATTGTTGTTTTTTCCACATTTTGACCTACCTGGGTAGATCGGGGTATAGCCAGGAGCCCTATTTATCGCTAATACGAAGTCTAAACCTCTTGATGGTGTCATCTGTAAAATTGTGGATTTCTCCTGTGACGCTGCTGTTGTCTTACAGATGCCATTCCTGGGCTTGAGGAGGTCCGGCTGGTGCCCTCCCTGAGGAGTAAGAGTGGCTCCATGTGGACGAAGTACAATGCCTCGTTCGAGCACTGGGGGGTGGAGATCTCCTTCCGGATCACTGGGCGGGGACGGAACGGTGCTGACGGGCTGGTGAGATCTACTTTGTTTTGGATGCATGTGTGAACACAAATAAAAGGGATTGTATGTGTACTGTGGGTGGGGAAGTTTTGCTCTGTGTTTTTTCAAAGCTCTGACTCAAAATGCATGTAGAAGGCTTTGACTTGGGGTGTGCATGGAGGTGCCGGGTAAGGGCTGTGACCCTAATACCTGTTCCTGAGTTTGAAAATAAAAGTTTGTGATAAAACAGAAGTTTGAAGCATCAAGAGAGATATGCAAGGCAGATATCTGCCCAGCAGTGATGGTTAAAACTTGTGCAGCTCAATTGTTATCTATAATAGCCATGTTTGTCAACTGCGCCTTCCAAGAGGACGATGTACCCGGGTCTATTAAACAGGCATGGAACTCGCCCCTTCTGAAGAAGCCATCTCTTGACCCAGCCCTGCCGAAGAACTTTCACCTCATTACAAACATCCCTTTTCTTCTCAAAATTCTGGATAGGGTGGCATATATTCAGATTCTGGAAACGCACAACCTTCTGGGTCATAAACAGCCAGACTTCCGATAAATCACATGGTTCTGAGTCCACCTTATTGGATCTCAAATCTAATATCCTTCACTACTTTGAGGAAGGTAGTACAGTTTTGCTCATGCTACTAGATCTGTCTTCCACTTTTGATGTAGTGGACCATGATGTACTGATACAGAGACTCTGACACCTCGTTTGTGTCCCTTAACGCAGCTAAATGGGTCAAATACATTTCTCTCTGGCCGTATGACTAAAGTATTCAGTACCATGGCCATGGGTGAAAGTTATCTGGTGACATGCGGGGTGCAACAAGGAGCGTGTGTCTCCCCCACTCTATTTAACATCTTTACCACTCCCCTCTTTAACATGCTGAATAAGGAGGGCACCTTGTATGCCAACTATGCTGACGACACTCGGTGTCTGATTCGCCTTACTGGGAACTACACCAAAGATCCAATTTCTGTTAATCATGTGTTTAGTCTCATTGAATTCTGGATGAAGGATAATGGGTTAGCACTAAACACCTAGAAGACTGAGCTGATGATTGCTGGCACTGCTGGCCGGACAAGGAAACTCAGGGATGAATGTCAAACCTTTGATATCGCAGGTTGTAAAATTAAAGTGAAGATCCCGTGTGTGGTACTGGATCAGGAGCTTGAAAGCGCATATCAGTGGCCTGGTATCTAGTACAGGCTACTACTTGAAATTGCCTGCCCAAATGAGGACTTTCCTTAGTAGATTCACCTGTGCGGCGATCGCAAGAGCGATTATTGTGATCTGCATTGACTACTGCTCCATCCTTCTTCAGGGCGTAGGAAAAGGGGAACTGGCAAAACTTCAGGTCATTCAAAATAACGGGGTGAGAGTGGTGGAGGGACTGAAACGATCGGACCACATCGCGGCCGCCAGATAAAATCTCCACTGGCTCCCAGCGGAAAAGAGAGTGATCCTTCGGACACTGTATTACACACCAATGCCGCCACAGAAATGTCCCTAGATATCGCGCTGCGAAATTGGTCCTGCTGCCAGAGAGAAGGGCTCTGACATCAAACAACTCAAATCTTCTGCTCATGCCTAAGGCAAGACTGGCCATGGTTGCACAGAACTCCTTTGCCCACACAGCCCCCAGGCTATGGAATGATCTTCCGCCTGATCTGAGGGCCTGTAGCAGCTTTCTGACTTTCAAACCGGTTCTTAAAACACCCCTTTTCTGCTAGATTCTTTAGCCAACACTGGTCCCGCCTTCCCGTCCGGATCTGTTTTGTCTTATCTGTGTGTACTTGCGCTCTTATGCCTACCAAGCCTTGTCGATGCGCATTACAAATAAAATAAATAAATAAATCAAGGCCCGAAAAAATACATCAAATGTTGGACCCGTGCTTTCCTCCATCCTCCAAATTGCTCCCAACGCGAAAAAAACGGCGGGAAAGTAGTAGGTGGGTACAAGTGCAAGGGTAACCGTGGATATCCTCCATTTTAAAAAACAAGACACCTTTAAAAAAAAAAAAAAAAAGAAAAAAGAAACATTGCAGTAGGGGCCATAAAAATGCTGCAGAAAATAAAATGGGGCTGTCCCCTGTAATACTGGAAGTAAAAACTAAGTAGGTTAATGTATATGGTTTTCACTATAAGAAGGGAGACCTACAGCAGAATTATTTAAGGGATGAATAAAATAATAATGAATCGCTTCCCGCGTGTTTTTGATCTTGCAGTAAAAGTAACAATAGAAACATTACAGAAGAAGGCATTTCCATACTTACATTTTCAAGTTTCTGTTTTCAAACGAGGCATCGTCGATATTGAGGTTTTGAAACTTTACACATGCAGCTGTGACCAGAGGAAACAAGCATTGCCAATGCCAACAGTTTGGGCGTTTACTGCTGTCCTGTGCATTTATAGGCACCAGGGTGCAAGGAGGAGAGTGCAAAGTTTCACAGGAGAATGCGATTCGGGGTGCAAGTGTGCATGAGATCGAGAAGAGGAATAGAGTAAGGGAGGAAGCCATTGAGAGAGGACGCCATTGATTATGAGCAAGTGGAAATATGAGCGAGAAAGGGTGAGAGTGAGCGGGTACGAAATAAAGCGACAGTGTGATAGAAAGGATCAGAGGGGTACCGAGAGTGGGTAGGGGGGTGGGGTAATAGAGGGGGTAGACTAGGGTCGGTAGGGAATAGAGATAGAATGGGATAGGGTACATGGGAGCGGATAAAGAAAGGGTTTAGGGTTGAGTAGAGAGAGTGGGGACAGGGCGGGTGGGGTAGAAAGAGTGGGGGTTTGGTGGGTAGGGGTGGAGGTATGTCGAGAGACAGGTGGGAGTTAGGGGTAGAGAGTGTGGGTAGGGTGGGGGGTTTGGGTAGAGAGAGTGGGAGTATGTAGAGAGTGTGTAGGGGGTGGGTGGGTATGGGTTCGAGAGAGTGGAGTTCGGGGTAAAGAGTGGGGTTGGGGCGGGTGAGTGGTGGTAATTGGTTGAGGTAGAAAACATGAAGAACAAACCAGCCTTGGGAGGACTCTCAAAAGTAGCCCAAAACAGTCCAAACAAAGCCCAACTAGCACATGTAATGCGGGTGGGCAGCTATGAGTAGAGCGGGTTAAAGTGGGGGTGGGTGGGAGTAGAGAGAGTGGGCGTGGGCGAGGGTAGAGAAGCAGCCTCGAAAGGACTACAAAAAAGATCTGTCGTCGAAAGTAGCCCAAAAAAGAGCCAACAGTGTATGTAAAATAGCCAATAATAACCCAGCAATGCAACCTTACAAATCACTGCACGGCTGGGAAAAGAAACTTTAGTGAGTTGGTATTTTCATGTCGTGTCGTTGCCGGTTGCTATGCCAAACCTATAGACTCAGTTAAGAACCCCACTTCCTTCTCTCTCGCGCGTATGTAACAGAGGTTTTCACAATTGTGTGGCGCAAGTGCCACATAAATTCGCCAAAACCAAAAATGTACTGTAACTACAGCTCCCACCGGGGCAGGTAGTGCATGGAGAATGGTACAAAACACGTGTTAAGTGGTGGGGACGGAGTAGGTCAAGGTCCAAGTTAGTGGAGTGGGGAAAAGATTGGGCTGGGAGGGGCCCTCCTGAATTGTTTTTCATTTTGTTGGGTTAGGTCAAAAGGGATTTCAGTTGAGATGTAACTGCTGTGAGGGATGGGGGAGCGTTTGCTCCTGCACATTTTAGACCGTATAGAAAGTGTGGAGCGGCTGCTGTCTAGATTTCACTTTCATTGTCAAGCCTGTTATGGCTTTTTATATTACTGGACAACAGTAGCATAGATATGCTTCGAGTTACTGATAAGTGTTCCAGAAGACGTTGTATTTATCTGAACAACACACGTACAGATCTTTAAAAAGTAGTAGAACTAGAAACAGTAAAAAAGAGAAGTAGTGGAACCCAGTTCCGGTGAGTTCCATCTCACTTCGACCTTTGCACAATGCTTAGATTATCTCAGTGGACCGTGTTGAGTTTAAGTCTGTACTGCTGTGGGCGCGCTGGAGACAGTAATTGGAGCCATTCACATGATGTGCTGGAGACGGTGTTCTTCTTTCTCTGCACTGGAGACTGTGCCATACCTTGGAGGATGTGACACCGTTTCCACCGGAACTGGGCGTTGCGGGCACACTAGAGGCTATCGCGGTGCGTACATTGGAGAACCTGAGGCTGTGGCACTGAAGGTTGTGACAGAGTATGATGGAGGCTGTGTCGCTGTCCAATGGAAGATGTCAGGCTCGTTAGTGAATGTTGGTGCACTGTATAATGGCACTATGGCGCCATATAACGGAGTCTTTTGCGTTATGTCTTTGCTACTGCAACAATGCACAATGGAGGCTGTGATGCCGTGTGATATAGGGTGTGATGGGCTGTACAAGAGAGTTATGACACGCAAAGTGAGGCAGTGACAACGTGCACTCAGGGATGTGACACTATAACAGAGTCTGTAACAGAATATTGGGGTCTAAGACTTTGTATAGTGGAGGCTGAGAAACGGCATAATGGTGGATGTGACATGTATACAATGCCACAGCACTCATTACACATAGAGGATGCGACAACGTACGATGTCAGAGGTGGAAACCTAAAATGGAGGCTGTGGCAGGGTCTAGACAAGGCTGTGACGCAGCTTGATATGAGTCTCTCTCTCCCCCTGGGTTCTGAGTGGTTAGGATGAATTATCTTGTTTCTCTATTTTGTAGAAAAGTACTTTCATCTCAAATGTTACATGACAAATTCCTGATGTCTCTCCATAATCCTTATCCGAGGGTGGTGTCCATTTTAATATCCACTTCCCCTTGTGGTTATCCCCTCCCTATTTGGCCTACTTTCTTAATTTTTTCCTTTTAATGCCCACGGCTTCCCCTCTTCTTGAAACCCTGTTCCTTACCCACCCCGGCCGCCGTCCCAGGTTGATTTGTCATTAGAAATTCGGGTTGAATGTCTTTCAAACCTGCGGTGATAAGACATGAGTGATACTGACTGCACATCTTGCCCTTTGTTCTTCCTGCAGGCGGTTTGGTACACGCGTCAGCGGGGTGATTTAGGCTCAGTGTACGGTGCCGCTGATCTCTGGGACGGCATTGGAATCTTCTTCGACACCTTTGACAATGATGATCGAGTAAGTCTCTCCATCCATGGCCTTGCCTCATGTTCTCAACCTGATGCCCCCTGATGGCAACTCTAACCACCATCTTCTCCCTTACAGAAGAATAACCCAATCATACTGGTCGTGGGGAACAATGGCAAACTCATCTATGATCATTCCAAGTAAGTGCTGGGAAGAGGGAGGAGGCAATGATGGACGGAGATTGGTCGATCTCTGGATGCCCATCCTTCGTCATCACTGCTTTTGATACCAACGTATTGTTCTCCTCATCATCTGCATTCCTGGTATCCGGTGCCCACAACACTTTACTGCACGGGCTGAGAGGCAACTTTCCACAAAAAAACACATAGGTTATATGGTCTTGGAGAACTGTGTCCTAGTGTAGACTCTGTCCCAGAGGAGATGCAGCCTAGGCCAGGATGGGGTGAGATGATCCTGAAGATGTGTGCTCTAGTGGAGACTGTGTCCCAGAGGAGAAATGGCCTAGGCTATGATGTGGTGAGATGATCCTGGCGATGTGTGTCCTAGTGGGTACTGTGTCCTAGTGGAGATGCAGCCTAGGGCAGGAGGGGTTGATATGATCCCGTAAAACTGTGTCCCAGTGGAGACTGTGTCCTACTGGAGATGCAGCCTAGGGCAGGAGGGGTTGATATGATCCTGGAGATGTGTGCTCTAGTGGAGACTGTGTCCCAGGGGAGATATGGCCTAGGCTATGATGTGGTGAGATGATCCTGGCGATGTATGTCCTAGTGGAGATGCAGCCTAGGGCAGGAGGGGTTGATATGATCCCGGAAAACTGTGTCCGAGTGGAGACTGTGTCCTACTGGAGATGCGGCCTAGGGCAGGAGGGGTTGGTATGATCCTGGAGATGTGTGCTCTAGTGGAGACTGTGTCCCAGAGGAGATATGGCCTAGGCTATGATGTGGTGAGATGATCCTGGCGATGTGTGTCCTAGTGGAAATGCAGTTTAGGGCAGGAGGGGTGATCTGATCCTGGAGATCTGTGTCCCAGAGGAGATGCAGCCTAGGCTATGATGTGGTGAGATGATCCTGGCGATGTGTCCTAGTGGATATGTTACCTAGGGTAGATGGGAGTGATATGATCCTGGGGAGCTGTGTCCTAGTGGAAATGCAGTTTAGGGCAGGAGGGGTGATCTGATCCTGGAGATCTGTGTCCCAGAGGAGATGCAGCCTAGGCTATGATGTGGTGAGATGATCCTGGCGATGTGTGTCCTAGTGGATATGTTACCTAGGGTAGATGGGAGTGATATGATCCTGGGGAGCTGTGTCCTAGTGGAAATGCAGTTTAGGGCAGGAGGGGTGATCTGATCCTGGAGATCTGTATCCCAGAGGAGATGCAGCCTAGGACATGAGGGGGTGAGATGATCCTGGCGATGTGTGTCCTAGTGGATATGTTACCTAGGGTAGATGGGAGTGATATGATCCTGGGGAGCTGTGTCATAGTGGAAATGCAGCTTGGGGCAGGAGAGGTGATCTGATCCTGGAGATCTGTGTCCTAGTGGAGATGCAGCCTAGGGCAGGAGGAGTTGATATGATCCTGGAGATCTGTGTCCTAGTGGAGACTCTGTCCTACTGGAGATGCAGCCTAGGGCAGGAGGGGGATGATATGATCCTGGATATCTGTGTCCTAGTGGAGACTGTTTCCTACTGGAGATGCAGCCTAGGGCAGGGGGGCTTGTTTAGTGGAAGTGGTGTAGTGGAGGAGTTGTGTTCTAGAACAGCAATTATGGTTTAGGTGAGAAGGCATCGTTTTGTAGAGGAACAGTGGTCCCACTGAAGAAGGGTTCCCTCACGCATGAGCGGCGTTGTCTTGGGAATTGATGAGGTCTAATGTTGGAGAGCCTTGCATAAGTGATGGGGTCTAGGGGAGGCGAGATCATGTGTTATAAAAAACCTATGATATCAAGTCACACACCCCAGTAAGGTCTACTGAAGGGGTGTTGTCCAATTGTTTTGTGCTGTTTTGTGAATGGCTAACCCATGCATGTGAACTTGTACAGTGGATGTTGTCCAGTGAATAAGAGTGGCTATTATTTTTATTCATTTGACATTTTGACATATTTCAGACACTCCCTTTCGGTGTTGGCCAGCTGCACAATAAGACCAGACTCAGACAGAATCAAAAAGCAACGGATTCAATTAATGTGGGAATGACACGTGACCCGCCAAGCGCCTGTTTCACGGGGTGCTTCTTATTCCAATCGCTACAAATCACAGTGATTGTAAAATATGATTTTTGTTTAGCTGTCTGCAAAATTTCAATACATTTCCTTTTTCAAATAGTGACGCCCTTCCCACTGAAGCGCAGGGGCAGTGCCTTGGCCTTTTTTTAATCCTCAGTGCCTGCAGCCTCAGACAGTCCTTGATTCTCAGCTTTATTGCAGCTTCTAACAGACGTTTTTTTTGGTTGCATGTTACAAAATCACCCGTAAAACGGGTTTTCGAAAACATGCCACTCGAATAATGCTGCGTTATACGTCGCTGTATATTGAAATACTTGTTTTTGAAACTAATATACCAGAAATAGCGGCAGAAATCCCTCTAAAGACGGTACAAGAAAAGGTGTCTGCTTTTGTGAAAAGAAAAGTTCAGATATGCCAAAGTAACGCCTACAAAGACTAACGGACTCGTGAAATGAACACGTGTGCCTCACGCATGAACAATAACAGACGCACGCAGCCAACATGGCGGTTCCTCCTTCCCCTACAGGCGCAGTCAGCCATGTCTCATTTCCTGAGGGTGCACTCCTTTTTGCTTTATGTCTTGTATTTGCTGAACTATTAATGGGGGGAAGGGAGGAGGGGACTCTGTATCCCCCTTACAGATTCCCGTTGACCCCTTGCCAGCCTACATACTCACCTTCTCCTTTTCAAAACATGACTCGTCAACCCTGGTTGCATCAACCTGAAATTCACTGACTCCATGTACCTGTATTCATTTTTAGTTTGGGCAGTTAGGTGGCAGTGGTGCCAGTGCCACCTGCAAGCCGAAACTAAGTACAGGTCCGGAGAAATGGCGTATGAGGGACACATCGCTTGTAGGTGTTGTTTGGTTATTTGCCCACCCATTGTCATGCTATAAATCGCTATGGCCATCCCGCCATGTGTTCTTGCCCCTCCTCACCCGAAACACCTCCTCATGGGAACTCTTTGAGCTTGCTTTAATCAAAACCTGCAATCAAACTTTGCACTGAAAGTGCCTGCCAGTGTTTTTTCAAAGCAGTCTTCTGAGAGTTAATGACTCAATTGCAGCTGTAAGCCAGCTGCTGGTGTAATAAAAATATTTTAGCCAGGTCTGCCTTTTGCCACTCGATCTATAAGCACCATGTGTGTCCTTCACTGACGTCCTAGTAAAACAAGCATCTGCAAAGCCAACGGTTTTGGATTGTGTAGAAGTTGTAGGCATTTTCCATGCACTGCTGTTATATGCCCAGGTACTCGCACCATTTTGCACCTACTACCACCAATGGCCAGTCAATACAACTGCTGCAGTGCCGGCAGGCGCCTTTCCCATGCCTACCGAAAAGCCCAAACTGTTGGCATTGCCAATGTCTGTTCAGGTGTTGTATTTCCTTATATATGCAAGGTTTCCCATAATTATAAACTGTACTATCCTACCAGTTGCTCTGCCCCACGTCTTGCAAGTAGCGATGTTTCACACAAGATGTAAAAAAATAAATAATGTTAGTTGAACGATGTAATATGCAACTGTATTGTAAATGCCAATATTATAACTGGATACTGTTTTTGTGCAAGGCATTAATGTTTTGAATCCAGCTCCATTAAATGTGAGGCATGGCACTCTGAGGCATGGCACTCTGATAACTCGGCAAGCTTCCCAAGGAATTAAAACCAGAAGTGTGATGGGTGGAAGGTTATGAAATAATCTTAACCAGTGGCATTGGTCTGCCCTACCTTCCATGCCACTGTTTTTACCCTGTCTGTTCCATCACAGAAGAGGAACAGCCATATGCAAATCAGTCTTGGACCTGCCACCAATAAGAGCAGTCCAGCCCACACTGCTAGGCCATGTTGCCTCTGCTGGAAATACAAGCAATCTCAGAAAAACAAGGCTTTGATCTTGTTGAGCCTCATCCGTGAGGGCAGCTTGGTTCACTCTGCATCAGTGAACAAGGGGTACACGTCTTTGCATACCCTCTCTTACTTGGGCCGACGGTCTATAACCAAAAGTTTAATGGTTGGAAGGTTCTCTGGGGGGGTACTTTTGCTCTCGTGCTGAAGGGACATGACCTAGCAGTTCAAGCTGGACTCCCCTTTTTGGGGTGGGACCAAACTGGATTTTCACATGGTCTTTCCTCTTCTGTAATGCAGACTCCAAAACGATGGCCCGAGATGTATTCATTCAAAACCTTCCAGCCATCATCTTTCCCTGCTATCACTCAAAGCTTGATTTCTAAAGTGCAAATGTGCAGAAGTACAAAAGTGCACAGGCACAATAATGAAAAATAGTCCAGAGCAAAAACATTTCTTCTGAAAATGTTAAGTGGATTGGGATGTTTGGTTTTTGCTTGGCTGTTTCCGAGGAAACTTCCAGTGTTCTGCATGTGCTTCATCTGAAATTAGTATTTTTATCTGGGTTATTTTATTTTCCTCCGGTTTTGTCAAACCTTTTAGGAAAAGTGTGAACTATGTGATCGTGTTATGTTATTGGGCATCTATATAGAGCCTTTCACCTTTAGTATGATCTCAACAAGCTGTGGTTTGAACGCCTTTGGGGCCCATAGTCCAGGTCAGTGGAGAAAGTAGGGTGGTAAGTAGTGCGTGTGTGCACTGAGTATGTGTGCAGCTAGCCCAAAATGTTGTTGTGGGTAAATGCATTCTAATGCTAGGAGTACTGTGAAGGTTGTGTGAGACCAGTAGTATGTGTGCAGCTAGGCCAAATTGTCTTGGGGGAGTGGGGGGAGGGGCGTAGCTGCATTCTAGCGAGGTGGTGCTTTTATATGAGATTATGTGTGCAGCTCGGCAGATTTTAACGTGGGGGGATAGCTGTGTTCTAAAGATCGTTGAGGTGTGCATGGTGGTGTATACTTATGTGTGCAGCTAGGCCGAAATTAATCATGGGGCATAGCTGCATTCTCTTGTGTTATGGTGCAGAGGAGTCAGCATATTGGTAGGCATGTGCGAGTATCCGTGCAGTTGGAAGAGGTCTCTTGTTACCGATTACCTTCCTGTGCCTGCTGAGATAACATTTGCTCCCTATTATAGAGGTTAGGTGCTTTAGTTCTCCAGGAACCTCTCAGTCTAGTGTGGACTCAATTCTGTTTTGTCAAGTATGGCTGTACCTCTCTAGCTTAACAATATAATCTATGTTGAGTTTGGCAGTTTCCATACCTGCTGTACCAGGCTATTAGCTTCCCTGTGCTTTGGAGTGTTGAGTGTTTAGGACTAGGAATGGCACGGGCTGCACAGGATAGTGGCCATTCTAGTGGTATCAGTCATAGTGCATTACTG
Organism: Ambystoma mexicanum; assembly: GCF_040938575.1. Classification (NCBI taxonomy): domain Eukaryota; kingdom Metazoa; phylum Chordata; class Amphibia; order Caudata; family Ambystomatidae; genus Ambystoma; species Ambystoma mexicanum. Next base: position 1,181,301,949 of record NC_090934.1, read on the forward strand.
GGCCAAGCGATTGCGGATATAAAACCCACCGTCCCTGTGTGTACCTGAGCAAGTAATTGCTAGTTGGTTAACACCTTATCTATAAGCAGTTGCATCCAGTTGTGGGGGAATAACGAGTACTTCCTAAATCCGTGGTTGGTTATGCTAAGAAGCTGAAAGGTCCAGCATCAAAACTGGCTGTGCTATTAGTGCTGTGCCTGCCTGACAATTGTAGGTGTAGCGGATGGCTGAGTATTCCGGGTGTAGCGTACTGTTTGAGTTGTAAAGCAACAGCTCATCTTTGTCACTTACAAGAGTTGGCCTCGCCAGAGTCCTCACCTGATTTAATAGCGTAGTACATTGCAGAGAAACAGAAGCCAGCCCAGTCATATTGTGAGAACATAACTGCTAATAGGTCCAGGGTTTTCAGACCCGGGTATTCGTTTGCAGCGGATGGCTGAGTATTCCCGTTGTAGTTTATGGTTTGAGTAGGGACCGACACAGCATCATTATCCCTTAAAAGAACTTAACTTGCCAGAGACATCACCTGATCTAAAAGTAGAGTGCATACCCAGTGGAAGACAAAGAGCCACCCCAATCATAGCTTTATTGCATAAGCCTACTAGGCCCAGGATCCGGACCCTCAGGCATTCGTAGCCAGACAAATAAAGGGTAGACACAGTCATCACATTAGCGCATAGGTGCTATTCGGCATTCATTGCCGAACATGTAATGGATATGTTCGCACCACCCGGTTCGGGCAGATCCCGACACATGCTACTGTGATGGTTCCTGACAGAGTACCACTCAGCAGGGAGCAACGACCAAAACGTCTGGTGATGGAGGCACCCAGCAATGCTGTGAGCTCCCCGTGGGTTTACTGGTACAGCAGACCCCGTTGACAATCGATGAAATGGACCCAAAGACCATCAAGGTACCGGTCATTAATGTGACCAATAGGACCATCCGTGTACCAGGATGCACCATCATCGCACCAGGATGCACCATCATCGCACAGTTCCACCTGACCATATCTGTAGCCCCAGCGAGTGTCACCACCAGCTCATCTGAGACGGTGTTGGATCTGAAGACCTTGGACTTTGGAAACTTCCAGATCTCGGAGGGGGACAAGGACCACCTGAGGGAGATGCTTGCCCTGCGCGCCGCCGAGGCATTCTTCACAAGCCCCAGGAATCTTGGAGGATGTACGCCACCATCTAGATGATCTTATACAGGCAGGGATTATCTTACGCTTCTCTGATTGTCGTCGCCCGGAGAAAAGAAATGGGGATGTCCGGATTCCATACCAGTACACCACGCCCAAGTGGATGAGGAACTGGACTGCCTGACTTGGAGTACGATGTTTTCGGTCCTGGACTTGCGGAGTGGATAATTACCAGATCCCGATGCATCCGTCGGATCATGAGAAGAGCCCTTTCATTGATAGAAATAAAATATTGCGCTCATACACAAGTGTTTCAGAGCGAGACAAGGCAAGGGAGGGGAACAGGGGAGAACAAAACAGCGATCTTACTAGGCCCAGTGATATTGAGAACGCGCAAGTGCATGGGAGAGGGGGAGGGGAAAAGTGCATGGAAGGGGGGAGAAGTGGAAAGTGAGAAGCAGAGGAGAAACAGATAAATAAATAATAAAGGCAACAAACAGTGGTAGTTCAGCCAGCAATTTGCAAGTGCTAGGTCTAAGGCAGGAGACCGGGTAGGTCTGATAAGTGCAGGAAGAAAAAGGGGGGCTGTATGGGTACAGATACAGACCCCAGTGCAAGGGGTGGCCCATAGGCAGTGCGGGAGGGTGGCGGGGTGAGCAGTACCTGGTCCCGGAGGACAGCAGGTGGCCAGGTACACGGTGCCAAGAGAGCACAGATAAGCAGGGGAGAGGGGGAGTGAATGCAGAAGAAAAGAGGAAAGTCTTGAGGTGTTTCCGGAACCGCAAATGGTTCTCCTCAAGTTTTAGGGTGGCAGGGAGGCTGTTCCAGAGGGAGGCCCCAGCCGAAGACAGAGATCTACCCCAGCTCGTTTCTTTGAAAAACGACTGACCCTGAGGGAGTTAGAGGTAGAGGAACGAAGAGATCGAAAGGGGAGGTATTTGCGGAGGGATAGCTGAAGGTATTTTGGACCCATGCCTGAGAAAGCCTTGTGGACAATGCAGAGGGTTTTGAATTTAATCCGTGTATCCACTGGGAGCCAATGGAGAGATTTCAGAGCTGAAGAGATACGATCCCAGGGCTTGAGGTCAAGGACAAGTCTCGCAGTCCTGTTCTGGATTAGTTGCAGAGGGTGGAGAGTAGAGGCAGGTAGATTTAGAAAGAGGCTGTTACAATAGTCCAACAAAGAGAGAATCAGAGCTTGGGATACCATGAGCTTCTGGGGGAAGGAGAGGGAAAGGCAGAGTACCTCTGAGGAGGTGCAGTAGGAAATTTGACTTTTTAGAGACCTCATAGATGTGGGCGGAGAAAGAAAGGGTGGAGTTAAAGATGACCCTGAGGTTCTTAACCTCGCAGGTGAGGGTAGGAGGAGGGCCAAGAGAGGCCGGCCAGAGAGTGAGGGGAAAGGATGGTGAAGGTGTGCCGATGAGGAGGATTTCCGTCTTGCTGGCATTCAGACAAAGATCACTGGCGGCACACCGATCTTGAATGGCAGTTAGGCAATCAGAGACGAGAGAGGCAGAGGAGGTGGCAGAGGGCAGCCTGAAAATGAGTTGTGTTGTCAATGTAGCACTGGAAATTTGAGCAGAAAGTGGCAATGCAGTGGGCGAGAGTTGCCAGGTATTGGTTGAAAAGCCAGGGCGAGAGGTTAGATCCCTGGGGAACACCACAGGTAGAGAGGAAGATAGATGAAAGGAAGGACCCAAGTTGGACCTGGGAGGGTCGTTCTGAGAGGAAAGAGGTCAGCCAAGCCAGAGCCTGATCAGTGATACCCAGGTTTTCACGTAGACGGTTTCATCTTTCCCTTGGTTTTTTACGAGTTTGCCAGGATGCCTCAGAGGATCTCCGGTGCACCAGCGACTTTCCACGGTCTTATGGAGAAGGCCGTCAGAGACATGAACCTCATAGAGGTACTGATGTACCTAGATGACATCATTATATTCAGGAGGACCCTGGAGGAATACGACAGTAGGCTCATGAAGGTGCTGGATCGCCCGTGGAAGCAAGGGCTAAAGGTCAGTGTGGACAAGTGGCAGTTTTGCCAAACAAGTGTCAAGTACATCAAGCACATCGTCTCCATGGACGGCATTGCCATGGATCTGGCAAAAAAGGCTGCACTCCTCACCTGGCCAAGACCTCAATCCCTGAAGGAGTTCGTTTTCTGGGATTCTGTAATTACTACAGGAGGTTTGTCACGTGATAAACCAACATCTCCCGACTACTTGTGGACCTCACCAAAGGGTACCCACCTACTCAGAGAAGCCCAAAGAACACTGCCAACTCTGCAGACCATTTATATCATCCACAGGAGCCCTTTGGTGAGTGTTGGACTGACGGATGCCAGCAGGCCTTCACAGAGCTTAAACGGACTCAACACAGCACCATTCCTGGCCTATGCGGATATGCAGTAATCTGACATCCTGCATGTGGACACGAGTCTGAAGGGATTAGGAGCTGTTCTCTACCAGGAGACCAACGGTGAGACGAGACCGGTCACTTTCGCCAACCGAAGCCTGCATGCAGCAGAAAAGAATTACCCAGTCCATAAGTTGGAATTTTTGGCATTGTAGTGGGCCATTACAGAGAAGTTCCAGAATTACCTCCACTGCACAACACCTTCACGGTGAGGACGGACAACAACCCCCTTACGTATGTTTTGAAGTCGGCAAAGTTGGATGCTACTGGACACTGTTGGCTAGCCGCACCGTCCACATATAACTTCAGTCTAAAGTATAGAACTGGGCACACTAACATCGATGCCGATGCCCTCTCTCATAGGCCTCATGCTCAGCCAGATGATACCGCTGGATCCACCTTGTGGAAGGAGTTATCTTCATCAGGCATCGGAGATATCTGCCAGGCTGCAAGTCAACAAGAGCCAGACAGAGCCAGGAACATGGATTACTTGTGATCCTCAGCTGAGGCGGTACCCGCCGTCTACTGCAATATCAACAGTGTGGAGGAATCTGAGCTACCGCGTCGGACCCGAGATGAGATCTGTATGTGCCAGCTAGCGGATCCTGGAGTCGCTATGTTCCAAAACGCCAAGACCACAGGAGCAGGTGTGTCCAGAGACATCCTTCATGACCCAGAGCAAGCAGCAATGCTGAAGGAGTGGTAGATGCTTGTGCAGAAGGGTGGAATCCTGTACAAGGAAAACAAAGTTGGAGACCGGCTACTACATCGCCTGGTTTTGCCACAGAGATTCCGTCGAGCTGTATTGTGTTCACTCAATGACCAGTACGGGCATCTTGGGAGCGACAGAACCTTCAAGTTGGTCCGCTCAAGGTTTTTCGGGCCCAGACTAGCGTCAGATGTAGAGTATTATTGCCTGCACTGTGCCAGGTGTGTCTTGCAGACTATCTTTGCCATCTGCAGCGTCCTAGGCCAATGGACCTAGTCTGCATCGACTTCCTCAAGCTGGAGATGGACAGGCAAGGTGGGCAGAACATCCTGGTGGTGACAGACCACTTCACTTGGAACACGCAGGCATTTCCCTCCAAAGATCAGCATGCCATCACCTTTGCCCGCATGTTGTGGGAAAAATACTTTGTGCACTATGACTGGCTGGCCAGGATTCATTCCGACCAGCGACCAGACTTTGAATCGACACTTATACAAAAGATGCTGGAGCTGGTTGGCATCAAGAAGACCCCTACCACTCCATATCACCCTCAGGGGATGCCAAGTGGGGAGGTTTAATCATACAATTTTGCACCTGCTGGAACCCTGAGGCCAGAAGAGAACAGATGGAGCCAGCATGTGGCCACCCTGACCCAAGCATGCAACTGTACGAAGAATGATGCCACTGGGTTTAAACCATATTTCTTGATGTTTGGAAGGGACGCCTGGATGCCTGTAAACCTCTGTTTTGAAGTGTCCGCAGACGGAACAGGCTGCGAGAACTATGCAAGCTATGTTAAACAGCTTACGCGTCAACTGGAACAATCATGTCCGCTCGCCCAGGCTGCCCCTGAGAAGTCGGAAGAAGGGATCAAATGCCACTACGACGCCAAGGTCAGGTTTCACACTCTTCAACCTGGTGATTGTGTGTTAATCCACAGCCTGGCAAAGAGAGGACACAACAACCTAGGCGACAAGTGGGAGTCTCAGCCTTTCATCATAGAGCATCAGCTGGGAGAGCTTACGGCCTACCGACTGCAATAGGAATGTCGGCCAAGGAATATCAAGACCTTGCACCGGCAACATCTGCTCCCAGTCGGTGATGAGGTTGAGCTGACACCAGAGGTGACCGATGAGGACCCGGCCAAGGGGCCATTGATGAGGCAGCGACTCCACCCTGAAAGGCCCGAAGAAGATTCTTTGAAGGCTCAACCCCCAGAAGCCTCTCCAGCTACTGAGGCCGAGAGATCAGAAGGTCAGACGGAAACCAGTGAAGACGCTGACACTGGGAGTGATCAATTTGGCATCTACCCAGACCAAGGGCTAGATCAGACACTAGTGTGGGTCCCTACACCTAGTGATCCAGATCCCACTCCTAGGGAACCTGAACCCCATCCTCAGAGTGTTCCTTCAGATATTGTTCCCGATCCTGCTGCAATCGCCCCTGCTACGCTGGACGTGGTAGAGAAACCCTTACCTATTCCTCCACTGGAAGATAGGGTCCCCGACTTGGTGCTGAGCACTCTGCAAAGTCCGGAGGAAAACTTACCTGAGGCCCCAGTTGTTCTCAGTCGTACCACCAGGGAGAGCAGACCTGTTATGAAATTAACATATGATACATCAGGGGTCCAGGGAGAGGTTCTAGTTTGCTCCTCTCCATCACTCCTTCTCTAGAGCCTGTTCCTAGGAGTTCAGGGGTACTGTGGGAGGTGCCTGAGATTCAAGGTACTGGGTGGCAACCGGTGGCCTGTCCTAAATCATGGCATGATAGGTTCATTGAACAGGCCAAAGTTATTCTCAGGGCTGAGGATAGTTCAAAGAGGGGACCATGTAACCCCCAGTTGGGGGATAAAAGAAAGGATCCCTGTCACATGAAGCCACACCGGGGATCCCGAAATGTAAAAAAAGGAAATCGGATCCCTGGCGCAAGCCGTGCTGGGGATCCCGAAATGTAAAAAAGGAAATCGGATCCTTGGTGCAAGCCGTGCCGAGGATCCCGAAAATGAAAACATTAAATCTGATCCACAGCGCGAGAGCCGTGCCAGTGATCAGGAAGTTAAAAAAAATACTGGAGTAAGGGACCCTTGTGCGTATTCACGCAAGGATCACTTTACTCTAAAATGAAAAGAAAATGTTGCAAGGTGTTAATGCTGAAACCCTGCACAGGGTTAGAGGTGCTCCGCTCTGTGTCCTGACACCACAATGGCACAGGCCTTTATATTGGCACTCCCCTGATTAGCTGCCCCCCAGGTGGCCTTATAAACTGCCACAGGTCCTGGGCACATCTAATTACTGGCGCTCCCCATAACAGGGTAGTGCCCAATGTGTGTTTAGCCCTTCTGGGTTTGATATAAGCAAAGGGGCCACCCCCTGTCAGGTGGCCCACCTGTACTCCCTGGGTCACACCTGGCAGACGTTGCCCAGTTTGAGAAGTGCTGTGGGGGGCTCCCCACGCTGCCTCTGAGTGCTGGGCTGCATCTGACATACGCAGCCCAGTTCAGTTAAAGACTTTGGGGGGTCCCCTATACTGTTGCCGCTGTTGCCTGTCACTGCTGCTGCCTGCTGTTGCCGTCTGCTGCCATCATCTGCCCCAAAAGTCATCACAGGGAAGTGCAGGAAGACAGAAGAAGATGAAGAGAGCAGCAGCCAGAGACCTTGAGACAGCCCTGGCCACTTTGTCTACCAAGTAAGGTATTTTAAAATAGTTTTTAATACAGTGCACTATATAGACTTAGTATATATTTTCAAAGACACTTTTATATTTAAAGGACTCTTTATATGTTTGTGTTTTATTTTTAGTAATGTAGCTGCTAGGTTTAGTGTAATCTGTATTTAATGTCTTGTGCTCTACCCCTTTTGTAAAACATCTCACACAATTCTGCTGGTGTACTGGAAAAGTATATAAGAAAGCGTTTAACAACTAAAAAGAACCGTATACCAGCAATCCTTTTGTCTGTCTGCAACTCTTACATTTCCATAGAATACATATCACAGAGAGGTAGCAAAGGTAACATTATTGAGAACAGCTCAATGCACATATTATTTTATGGTACAGTTCCTTCGTCTTCTCCCTCCTTACTTTTATCCATCAAATATTGTCAGAAGCCACCCCATATGTCTCTCGGTCAACTAGCCGGTGGTACCAAGCTAGCGTACACTTCCTCTTATCTTTATCATTTACCCAAATCATATCGTCGAGCCATTTGTCAATTGTGGGGGCTGCTTTAATCTTCCACCTCATTAGAATTGCCCTTTTAGCTAACAGACCAATATTGACCAATTTGCGCTTCAATGGATTTAGTTTATGCACGTATCCCAGTATACATGCCAGGCATTCCCATGCTATGGGCTGGTCCGCCATCTCCTTCAATGCTCGACATACCTTGTTCCAATATTCCGATAATACCCGACATGACCACAACATATGCATTATGTCTGTGTCCCCTGCATCGCATCTGGGGCACTGCCCCTCAGAGATGGGATACATTTTCTTGCGGTGGGCTGGGGTAAGGTGCACTCTGTTTAGGATGTCAAAGTGTATCAGCATGCATCTAGAGTTTAACGATGGCTGCCTCGTCAGTCTACATATTTGCAACCAATGTGTATCAGTGAAAGTGACTCCTAGGTCCTTCTCCCATTCCCCGCTAATGTGCAATGTTTGTACCCCACTGGCCATCTGTGCTAGTTTGTATAGTGCTGAAGCAGACCTCTTTGTTGTATGCGAGGACAGTATGTAATTGAGACTCTGGTGAGAAGCCGGCTCCTGTGGGAATTCAGACCACGTCGATGCCACAGCTGAGCGAAGCCGACAGTATTGAAGCTTCTGAAGTGGGGTGTCCCCCGCATGTACCTTGATCATGTCCCAAGTTACAAATAATCCTTCATGGAACAAGTCTCCCAGATTCAGTATGGCCACCCTACGCCAGTACTGCCAGTAGTATGTCCCCCGACGGGTTTAGGAAAGTTGCACCACAAACTGGCATGGTTCGGCTGTATAATACAGTATTCCTGGGCCTTTTGACCAGCCTTGACCATTCCCTCTGTGTGACTGAAACCGGTTCCAGCTGGTTAACATTATCCCGTGTTCCAATGGCCAGCCTATGCAGTAGAGTAGCCGTTGCCTTCCCCTGGCTTTCCAATCCAACATATGATGATTGTGGACCCCCCACCACCCAGTACACGGCATATGCTTGAGCTGCAAGGTAATATAGCTCGAAGTCTTGCGCTGCCAACCCTCCTAGCTCATATGGTAGTGTGAGGTGCTTCCAACTGACCTTTATCTGCCCCTTCCATACGAACGAGGAGCACGCTTTAGTTATTTTAGTAAAAAAGGTTTTACCAGGCCATAACGGTACATTGCTGAAGAGATAAAAGAGTTTGAGCAAAATGAAAATTTTTATCAATGCAACCCATCCCATCAGGGCAATGGGGAGCTGGTTCCACCGCTCCAACTTGGCGCGCATCGCAATGACCATGGGGTCATAATTAAGGGACTTAACAAGGGCTGCTGACCGAGCTATCTCAACCCCAATGTATTTTATATGCTGATGTGTCCATTTCAGTCCGAACATATTGCTTGGTTCGGGTGTGCTGTCCGTTAATGGGAAGACCTCAGACTTTTTACTATTCAGGCGCAGTCCGGAGTATTTCCCGAACTCGTCAAACGCCACTAGTATCCTCTGCAGATGTTTCTCTGGATCTCTGACTTACATCATGATGTAGTCCGCCTATAGTGTTATGAGTTCCACCTGCCCAGCGATGTTAATGCCAGCACGGGCATGCCAAGCCCTCATAAGGACTGGTCGGGGGCTCTATCACCAGCGCAGACAGCAAGGTTGATAACGGGAATCCCTGCCTGGTACCTCCTGCTAGTATCGGTGAGAGCATCCCATTCACGCACACTCTGGCATATGGCTGTGTGTATAGAATTTGCACCCATTTTACAAAGTTTGGTCCGGACCTGTAATTATGCAGAACCCTAAACAGGAAAAGCCAGTTTACCGTGTCAAATGCTTTCTGCCTGTTCAAGGAGACGGCAACCCCTTCAACATCCCGTGGTATCCGCACCGTTATATTACACAACCGCTGAATATTGGACGCCGTTGATTTACCCAACACAAACCCTGCCTGGTCTTCATGCACCATCTAGGGAATTAGCGGGTTGAGTCCAGAAGCAAGCATTTTCTCAAATACCTTTGTGTCTGTATTTATCAGGGATAATGGACTGTATGACCCGCAGTCCTCTGGAGGCTTACTCGGTTTTAGTAACAGAGTAATAACTGCCTCACACATAGACTAGCACAGGGTACCGATTTCCAGTGCTTCCACCCATACTGATAAAAGACGGGGAGATGACACCTCTATGAATTCTTTGTAGAACTCCGCACTGAGACCGTCTGAGCCCAGGGCTTTCCCTCCTGGAAGATCTATAATCGCTTGCTTAATCTCACTCATTATTGGTTCTTCCAGTGTGTTACGAGCTTCTGTCGACTGGAGTGTTGTAGGTATTTTGGCTAAATATTCATCTATCTCGGCACTTGTAGCCACACTCTGTGGTGAGTATAGGCTCCCATAAAAAATCATAAAACACCTCGCTCACCTCTTCCACTCTATTGACGACCGCTCCATCCGCCCTTATTATGCACAGGATGCTTTTTGCTGCCCCTCTCACAGCAGAATGTTTGTGCTAGTAATTTCCCCTGCCTCTCCTGCTCCCTGTATCACCGTGCTGCTGCTGGCTTATTGAAGTAACATAACTCTCTCTCCGCCACATCCCAATTTATCTAGCTGCGCCTTCATTTCTTAGCTAATCTGCGGCGACAGGAACTTAACGTATTCTGCTTGCAGTTGCGCTCGTGCGTCCTCATATCTTTCATTCCCTCCTGATTTCGTGCAATACCCCAAATTCGGTTGACATTGCAACCCCCCTCATATATACTTTGAATGCCTGCCAGAGGATAGCCTGCATGTTCACTGACCCTTTGTTCCTCTCAAAATAGCTATCTATATGTTGTGCCATACTAGACAAGTAGACGGGGTCTACTAGGGATGCAGCCTTGAAGCGTCACTGTGGTCGTTGAGACGTGCCCCCCCTGAATACACAATGAGAACAACACTGGGGAGTGATCAGTCAGACTTCTGGGCAATATGCGGCACTCTGTCACCCAATTCACTAGCCTGTGGGATGTCAGCCAAAAGTCGATATGTGAATGCATATCGTGCAACGATGAATAGAAAGTGAAAGCACTTTGCGTGCCATGGAGTGTGCGCCAAACATCTTTCAATCCCAAATCCTCAATGTGTGTATGTATAATGCGTGCTGCATTTGTTAGGGATCTAGGAGTGGTGGATGTGCGGTCAAGTTGTACATCGAGTATCGTGTTGAGGTCTCTGCCACACATTACTGATGGAGTGGGGTACCTAGTGCAATTTTGGAAGTAGGCATCACAAAACTCAGGATCATCCACATTAGGGCCATATACATTCATCAAGAGGACTTCTGCACTCCCTCATTTCCCATGGACGATCACAAACCTGCCACAGTCATTGCATTTGGTGGCATAATGAGTAAATGGGAGAGACCGGTACACCAGGATCATGACCCCCCCATGCCCTAGTGGAGTAAGACATGTAGTAACACTGATCTCCCCAACCGGGGGCGACCCTACAAGCCTGATGCTCTAGCAGGTGCGTTTCTTGCAAAAACAGAAGCTTGGCTCCCTGTATATTAACATTTGCCATCACTTTACACATCTTCATAGGGATACCCAAGCCCTGCACATTCCAACTCAATAGATTAACATCAGCCGGCAGCCGGGTTGTTTCTTGCCATCTACCCCAATACAGCACTGAACATACAACCCAACTCTGTACCTTCTCTTGACTCAACCATAGTATGCAATGCTTAACCTGTACATTTTTATAACCGTTTCTCCCCAACTACCCCAACCCCTCCTGCCGCCTCCCTGATAGTACCCCGAACTTCGACTATGCTCATCCCTTTACATCTACCCCCCACCCTACCGTGCCCAACAAGTACATGCACTCGCATTCGGGGCGACTGCTACCATGGTGAGTGGAGACCCGTGCTTCTATAATGTTTTGTCTGGGCTAGTTTAATACCATAACTGAAGAAGTCTAAAGAAACATTGCCATTAACACATCTAAATTACATAGCTTTGGGTGCGATACACAGGTAGTTTCAGATATTAGGTTGTGTCTGGCTCATGCCTTTCCAGTAGGGGGGTGTTGGCCTCTACAAATGATGCAGCTTCCTCAGGGAATGTAAAGAAGTAAGTCTTATTGTTGTATTGTAGGAGCAATGTAGCGGGATACAACATAGCATAGGGGATTCTGCGTTCCCTCAAAAGATTTTTAACCCCCACAAATGAGCGTCCCTCCTGTTGTACTGCAAGCGTGTAGTCTGGGACTATACGGACCACGCTGGAGCCCATCTTCAATTTCTGCTTCTCTCGCGCAGCCTTCAAAGCTAAATCTCTGTCCCTATAGTTCATTAGGCGCGCAATTATTGGCCGAGGAAACCACCTGGTCTGGGATTTGCCATCAGTGATCTATGCGCACGTTCCACTACAAACATCTGAGTCCAACCTGGATCCCCCAGCAATTCTTTCAGTAGCTATTCTATTGCTGTCTCCATTAGGCCTTTCAGGCTGTCCTCTGGCACTCCTATAATATGAACATTGTTACACCTCGATCTCGCCTCCAGGTCCTCACACCTCATCTTAATGCTGCCCAGATCCTTTGCCTTGTTCGTCACTGTCCCTTGTACTGCTGTTATGGCATCCTCTGCTGTGCTTATCCTCCTCTCTGTCTCCGTGATTCGTTGCATAGCCTTTTCCAGCTGAGAACGGATTGTCAAAACATTAACAGTAATGCCATCCAGTTTATCGTTGATAGAGATGAACCCCTGCTTCATGATGGCCATGACTCTTTGGAGATCGACGGGCTGCCGCGGTGCTGCCGCTTCTACCTGTCCCTGATTGCCTGCCCCCTCACACACCTCATCCACCTGTCTAGAGTTCGGTCTATTATATTTGTCCATTCTGCCACTCTTCTTGGTGCCAGCCCCTTTAGGCATAGTGCTGTACCTTCACGTCCTCCCTCCCCACTTGCCGTCCAGTGGGAGATGTGTCTCTGAGTTGATCAAATCTGCCTGGTGCCCAGCCAAGGAGGACAGCAACTGTGCCACGGGATCGTAGCGCAACAGTTCACCCGAGCTGCTTTAAGTGGTTACTGGTCGTGTTCTTAGCCTCCAATTAGCAGGCCTCACAGTCACTGCCCACCCACATTGCGCCCCTGCTGCTTCCAGGTATATTCTGCGACACTGGTATTCGTGTCCACTGGACACTCACATTGCAGTGCTCTAGGCAAGCCGCAGCAATGTCAGTGAAGGGGCGGGGGGGAGGAGCAGGCAAGTGTTGAGTCTCAATGGTTGTGCCTCACCCTCCAATCTGTACAGCCATGTTGCAGGCTGTTAATCCCCACACCTCTGGGTGAATGGGGACGTTACTTGTTTAGCCAGCGGAGGCACCAACCTGTGCGTGGGGCAGCAGCGCAATGGATCACCCTGATCGCTCTTAATGATTGCCAATTCCCATCTGACGTACCCGTATGGTAGTTCCTTTTTTTAAATTCCGGTTCAGGCTGTCCCCCACTCCTCAACATGGGTCCCGCTCCCCCTACCTAACCTCCAGACAAAGGCACAACTGCAGCATGGGGGGAGGAAGTAATAATAAAGGAAGCGGAGGAGGGCAGGGGACACTGATATCGGACCGGTCCTCTCTGTGTGCAGGGATATGAGGCCTCAACGATTTGTTTCCGGTAGCTGCCCAGCACAATCACAGGGGAAGAAAGTGCCCGGGTGCTGCACAATAGATGGATGCAGCATGGGCCACAACCTCCTCTCACTCTGCAGCAATACTGCCTCTCTGCTGGGATAATGTCCTCTGCTCCCGACCATCGGGCGGCGGACGCATCCCCACAACTTCCACGGCACTCGCGGGTGACGCTGTGCAGTCCTATGGCTCCAAATAGGCTGCCTTCCACACGGCCCGGTTCTTCACGCACTGGAGAATCTGATGCACGGTGGGTACCGACATATCCCGACGCAGTATGTTGGCAACACTGGAGGTGAGCAGGTGACCCCTTCCTCCTCTCGTCCCACGCTCACCAGCCTGCAAAATGTTCATGTCCGCGGGTCTTCTTATCGGCTGTCAGCTGCTCTCTTTGCCCCAGCAGGGGGTGTCTCCTGCTTTACAGCAGTTTGCCACGGCCGGTCCGCTCCGTCTGGGTCCGCCACACTTTCCAGCTTGATTTCTCTGCAGATCTTGAAGCAATCAGCCCACCAACAGGGTCGGTTGTGCCTACACCCTTTAGATAGCTTCTCAGGAGTTTTCGTGCAAGACACGCATCATTACATGCTGCAATTAGCCAGGATCTCGCTTCACCCACAGAGCTTACATGAGGGCCACCATCTTGCCAATCGCGCAACAGCTCCCTCCCACCCCCGTCTTTCCTTTTGTGCTCCAGTTACTCTACCCTTGTGTTTTCTCCTTACAGTATTTGAGAACCTACCTGCCTTTACCTTCTTCCTATCGAAGGACACCATGGTGATCGCCAACCCAGGCGAGCGGGTTTGGAGACCGGTAGGTAAGCGGCGGGTCAAGTTATAAGTGAAGAGTTAAGTTGTATATTGTGTGCCCGCCTACACCTGCCCCCCTACAAGGTGTGTTGGAAAATCACCCAACTACATGCAGGTCTCAACCAATCAGCAACCAATCAGCAGACATACTCACAAATTTTAGCCTGATCATACTTGCGTCCACTGAGAGCTATTTAAGGGAAATCCAGAAACAAAAGCATGGTGGCTGTTGGGAGTCACAGTGTGCAGTGGTTAGTGTGGTGGAGAGGGCAGTGTACAGCAAGGAGGTGGAGAGGAAAGAAAGGGAAGCAACAGGAGAGGAGAAGGAGAAGAAGCGAGAGCATGGCATTCTGGTGAGGCGACAGAGCGGAGGAAAAGGGACCTGTTTAGCAGACAATGATGGCAGAGAATATAGAAGAGAGAGATATACCAAAATGTCACATCCAGAATTTCGACTGTCGAAAATTCAGACTTTTTATTTTCCCCCCTTACACCACATATATATGTGGGGGGTATTGAATATAATACAAGTATCGGGTGATCTGGGGGGGTCTCCCCCGCATATGTATGTGGTGTAAAGGGGGTTGAAAATAAAAAATAAAAATGTAAGTCTGCATTTTCGTCCGTCGGACTTCTGGGGGTCGCAATAATCACATAGATCCTAGAAGAGTGGTGAGGAGGAAGAGAGAAGGAAGAGAGGGAAAACGGACCATTGGAGAAACAGAGAATAGAGGAGAGGGGGAAGGGAGATTAAAGATAGATGAGAGGAGGAATAGAGAAGCGTGACGATGGGGTCAAGGAAAAGAGAAAAGAGAATTGATTAAAGGAGGGGAAAGGAAGGAAGCAAGAATGGGGGAACACAGCATTAGGGGAGAGGAGGGAGAGACTAGAGGAGAGAAGCAGGGGAGATAGACGTGAGAAGGAAGAAAGTGGTGGAAGAGAGATGAAAGGAGGAAAGCAAGGGGGGAGGGAGAAAGCCCCAGAACATTAGTCCTAAGAAGGATTATACAGTGAAGTAGAGGAATAATATTACAGCCGCAGATCTTGGGGGGTGGGGGGGAGCACAGGTTGAGCTTCCTGATTGCCACGAGGAAGGGAAGCTTGGAAAAACCCCAGGGGTTCATTTATTTTTCCATTTGCCCAATGCTGACCCGGGTGACCCCCATTGGAAGACTTCAGGTTACCAGGTGGCGGTATCTGGTAGGCGTGTCTGTATGGACTAATGCATGCACCTGACGACTTCAGCAATGGCCAGGAACGGCACGGAGAACGCCAGGAGCGAAGTGTGTGGCACTGTAACTGCCAGCCGCCGCGAGCGACCGTTTCCTCTAAGAAGCCGGGCCCAATTTAGGGGAAGGGACTGAGACCACAGCCCTAAATTAAGCCAGGCTGACTTGTGAAACCCTAAACACATCCCAGGTCTTTGGTCAAAACCTAACCTCTGTGTTAGTTCAAAATGAAAGGAAAAGGTGAACTTGCGTCTGGATGGGAGTCGTCACTGGATCGCACAGTTGTGACAATACCACCAAACCCGAGGAACAAAGAGAACTAAGGAAAGACACCAGTGCTCTCGACTGCTTGTGCTAGCTTTTAATTGTACACTTCGTGTGTGGGCCAACACAACAAAAACTCTCCAAATGGACCGTCAACATTATTTCCAATAGGTGATATTCCAAGGTAATGAGCAGAAGGTGACAAGCCATGGTGGTGCCTGATTGTGATTCCAGTAAGAATCATGATTGGTACATGTGTTTGATGTTGTTCTTTTACACTGCAGCCATAGCATCTAACCAAAGCTTTTTTCACTGAATTGCAAAGTTTTTTTTTTATCCATAATATCTTTCCCTTCACCAGGTACCCCTCTACTCTCTTATCTACAGGCCAAGGTGGGACCACATTTCGTTACCTCCCAGACAAGGTCAGGCGCTGTAAGACCACTGTCTGGGAGGGGCCTGGATGCTGGCTGAAGGGAAGACCCTCTGCAAAGTGTCCACTTTACATGGGCTGCCTAGGAGGGGCCTGGATGCTGGCTGAAGGGAAGACCCTCTGCAAAGCTTCCACTGTACATGGGCCGCCTGGGAGGGGCCTGGAGGCTGGCTGGGGGAAGACCCTCTCCAAAGTGTCCACTTTACATGGGCTGCCTAGGGGGGGCCTGGATGCTGGCTGAGGGTAAGACCCTCTCCAAAGTGTCCACTGTACATGGGCTGCCTGGGAAGGGCCTGGAGACTGGCTGAAGGGAAGACCCTCTGCAAAGCTTCCACTGTACATGGGCTGCCTGGGAGGGCCTGGAGCATGGGCAAAGGTGATGCCCTCTGCAAGGTGTCCCCTGCACATGGGCTGCCTGGGAGGGGCCTGGAGGCTGGCTGGGGGGAAGACTCTCTCCAAAGTGTCCACTTTACATGGGCTGCCTGGGAGGGGCCTGGATGCTGGCTGAGGGTAAGACCCTCTCCAAAGTGTCCACTGTACATGGGCTGCCTGGGAGGGGCCTGGATGCTGGCTGAAGGGAAGACCCTCTGCAAAGCTTCCTCTGTACATGGCTGTCTGGGAGGGGCCTGGAGGCTGGCTGAAGGGAAGACCCTCTGCAAAGCTTCCACTGTACATGGGCTGCCTGGGAGGGGCCTGGATGCTGGCTGAAGGGAAGGCCCTCTGCAAAGCTTCCACTGTACATGGGCTGCCTGGGAGGGCCCTGGAGGCTGGCTGAGGGGAAGACCCTCTGCAAAGCTTCCACTGTACATGGGCTGCCTGGGAGGGTCCTGGAGGCTGGCTGAGGGTAACACCCTCTCCAAAGTGACCACTGTACATGGGCTGCCTGGGAGGGGCCTGGATGCTGGCTGAAGGGAAGACCCTCTGCAAAGCTTCCACTGTACATGGGCTGCCTGGGAGGGCCCTGGAGGCTGGCTGAGGGGAAGACCCTCTGCAAAGCTTCCACTGTACATGGGCTGCCTGGGAGGGGCCTGGATGCTGGCTGAGGGTAAGACCCTCTGCAAAGCTTCCACTGTACATGGGCTGCCTGGGAGGGGCCTGGATGCTGACTGAAGGGAAGACCCTCTGCAAAGCTTCCACTGTACATGGGCTGCCTGGGAGGGGCCTGGATGCTGACTGAAGGGAAGACCCTCTCCAAAGCTTCCACTGTACATGGGCTGCCTGGGAGGGGCCTGGATGCTGGCTGAGGGTAAGACCCTCTCCAAAGCATCCACTGTACATGGGCTGCCTGGGAGGGGCCTGGGTGCTGGCTGAAGGGAAGACCCTCTGCAAAGCTTCCACTGTACATGGGCTGCCTGGGAGGGGCCTGGATGCTGGCTGAAGGGAAGATCTCTGCAAAGCTTCCACTGTACATGGGCTGCCTGGGAGGGCCCTGGAGGCTGGCTGAGGGGAAGACCCTCTGCAAAGCTTCCACTGTACACGGGCTGCCTGGGAGGGGCCTGGATGCTGGCTGAGGGTAAGACCCTCTGCAAAGCCTCCACTGTACATGGGCTGCCTGGAAGGGGCCTGGAGGCTGGCTGAGGGTAAGACCTTCTCCAAAGTGACCACTGTACATGGGCTGCCTGGGAGGGGCCTGGATGCTGGCTGAAGGTAAGACCCTCTGCAAAGCTTCCACTGTACATGGGCTGCCTGGGGGGGCTGGAGGCTGGCTGAGGGGAAGACCCTCTGCAAAGCTTCCACTGTACATGGGCTGCCTGGGAGGGGCCTGAATGCTGGCTGAGGGTAAGACCCTCTGCAAAGCTTCCACTGTACATGGGCTGCCTTGGAGGGGCCTGAATGCTGGCTGGGGGCAAGACCCTCTGCAAAGCTTCCACTGTACATGGGCTGCCTGGGAGGGGCCTGGAGGCTGGCTGAGGGTAAGACCCTCTCCAAAGTGACCACTGTACATGGGCTGCCTGGGAGGGGCCTGGAGGCTGGCTGAGGGTAAGACCCTCTCCAAAGTGACCACTGTACATGGGCTGCCTAGGAGGGGCCTGGATGCTGGCTGAAGGGAAGACCCTCTGCAAAGCTTCCACTGTACATGGGCTGCCTGGGAGGGGCCTGGAGGCTGGCTGAGGGTAAGACCCTCTGCAACGCTTCCACTGTACATGGGCTGCCTGGGAGGGGCCTGGATGCTGGCTGAAGGGAAGACCCTCTGCAAAGCTTCCACTGTACATGGGCTGCCTGGGAGGGGCCTGGATGCTGGCTGAAGGGAAGACCCTCTGCCAAGCTTCCACTGTACATGGGCTGCCTAGGAGGGGCCTGGATGCTGGCTGAAGGGAAGACCCTCTGTAAAGCTTCCACTGTACATGGGCTGCCTGGGAGGGGCCTGGATGCTGGCTGAAGGGAAGACCCTCTGCAAAGCTTCCACTGTACATGGGCTGCCTGGGAGGGGCCTGGAGGCTGGCTGAGGGTAAGACCCTCTGCAACGCTTCCACTGTACATGGGCTGCCTGGGAGGAGCCTGGATGCTGGCTGAGGGTAAGACTCTCTGCAAAGCTTCCACTGTACATGGGCTGCCTGGGAGGGGCCTGGAGGCTGGCTGAGGGTAAGACCCTCTCCAAAGTGACCACTGTACATGGGCTGCCTGGGAGGGGCCTGGATGCTGGCTGAAGGGAAGACCCTCTGCAAAGCTTCCACTGTACATGGGCTGCCTGGGAGGGGCCTGGAGGCTGGCTGAGGGGAAGACCCTCTGCAAAGCTTCCACTGTACATGTGCCGCCTGGGAAGGGCATGGAGCATGGGCAAAGGTGATGCCCTCCGAAAGGTGTCCCCTGCACATGGGCTGCCTGGGAGGGGCCTGGAGGCTGGCCAGAGGTGATCCCTCTGTAAAGTATCCACAGTACATGGGCTGCCCAGGAGGGGCCTGGCTGGAGGGCAAGTCCTGGGAAAGCATGCTCTGGTCATGTCTTGTTCATCCATTGGGCCTGTGGGAGGAGCCCTGGGCACAGCCAAGAGATAATATGGACCTGCCCATCCAGTATCCACAGTACATGGGCTGCCCGGGAGGGGCCTGGAGCAGGGCTGAAGGTACGACCCTCTGCAGTGTCCACTGCACATGGGCTTCCTTGGAGGGGCCTGGCTGGAGGGCAAGTCCTGGGAAAGCATGCTCTGGTCATGTCTTGTTCATTCATTGGGCCTGTGGGAGGAGCCCTGGGCACAGCCAAAAGATAATATGGACCTGCCCATCCGATTTATGTGATGGCTTGCAGGGCTGAATCCTGCACAGTTGTGAGAGGGCAAACTGAGGCTGGCAAAGGTGGACTGCAGCATCACAAAGGACAAAGAAAAAAGAACAGAGGACGAGGGCCAGCACAAGGGGCGTTCCTTTCCAAACGGATGGCTGGGAATGCAGAAATACTGGCAGATGATGCCTGCATTCCGAGCCGACTGATTGGCTCAGCCCTAACTCCCAGGCACTGATGATCCTAAATGTAATGACATTTCCAGCTGCTATTTAACTGAACTTCAGTTATTTCCATTACAAAATGCTCAAGTACCAGTTGACATCGTCAGCCCATACAGTGCACTTTTGATAAGGAGTATGCTGTGAATGCATTAGGCTGCCATTACCAGTAAAACATGGCATCCCTTCCACCACGCCCCTTTTCTTTGGCATTGCCCTCAATCAGTGATGGATGCCAAGGCGGTGGCAAAGGAAATTACTGGTAACCTACTCCACATCTTCACCTCTTGACAGCGGCCCTCTGAACTACTTGTGATACTTTTATAACATCAAGTAAACAAAGTCTTGGAGTGGGGTCACCGTGCAGAGGCGGATTTAACACTCGTGCAAGAGACAAATGCCCACAAGGCCCACCTACTCTGCCTTTCTCACATCAAAGGCAAACAGCCAAGCTGCACAGGGACTGCCACCAAGATCTTATCCTTCTAATAGGCACAGCAAGCACACAGTTTACAATGGGGTGTGATTAGTGATGTTTACATTTTACAATACACACATTTGCCCCTACGTTCATAAATGTCCCACTTGAGATAGCCATTAACTCCTCCCCACTAAGCTCCGCCTACCGAGGCCACTCTGTCAGTCTTGCCTATGGGGTCCTTTGCCTTAAATTTGCCATTGGTAGGGTGACATGTCTGAGGAAGCAAGCACTCCTCTCTGGGGCTGAGCTCCAGAGTTCCTTCTAGGAAGCATCACTATTGTAGTCATGAACACCTTCCATGCCTCACACACTTTCCTCACAGTATCTCTTCATTGAACCCAAGGCTGGTGATTTGCATAAAAGCAAAGAGCATTTTCGGAACATAATAACGCCCACAATTTTAAATTTGAAACGTGTCTGTGATAGTGATTCAGCAATATACCCCTTTGAGCGTGTAATGAAAGCTCAACTCTGCTCTTTTCATTGGTCACAATACTTACCCATACCAAAAACACGTCTGTAAATTGCAAGACATGTATATAACAATGTGGGTATATGTGAGGCCCTGGCTGTTAATGCATTGCTTCTCTCTTGCCAGCCTTCCAAAGTGCTGGCTGCTCCTGGCTCGTGGATGAGAGCTCTGTTGGGAGCCTTCTGGACTAGCCCTGGGCCTCGGGTCATAACCACTGTTACGGCCCATTTCCTACCCTGTGAAGCTCAAGTGAAAACAACTTGCAGGAGAAAGGGGTGATGTGGAGGTGGGGCTGGAGGTCTGGACAGCAGGCATGCCGAATGCCATTTAAATCAGATGCCTGTTTGCGAAATGACTGCTGTGGGGTTAGAGGGATTTAGTATTTGTCGGATGCTACGACGAAATTAATCTGCTGGAAAAATAAAAACAGTTTTTCATTTGTAGTTAATGTCAAAGCAAATAAGATAATTATTTTGTTCTTATAGCCATATCTCATTTGGCCACTTGATGGCACGATTGTACAAGAATTACAATGCACCATCTGGTTAGCTAGAGACGCACACTGATGGTGTTGTCCAGCATACTCTATTTGGTCGCTAGGTAGCACGATTGTTTATTGCGTTGTCTATTTCCTGCCTATTTTAGACACCGGTTGGCAACATTGAATCGGAAATGTAACTACTCGAACCGTCCTTGGTTACTAATTGACTTTTTGACTGGCTGTAAAGACCTCTGTACTGGTTTGCCCGGTTCTGCTTTTCGTGATATTTTCTCTGATGGTCACACGCACCGGTGGCATGTTTTGACGACCACAGTACGAGCGCCCACGCGTGATTACGTGACTATTGTTACTCACTCACGGGTGCTTAGCGAGGGAAAAGTTACACATAAAGCACGCACGCCCTAACGTGCAATACTAAAAAAATAAGACACGCTGAAAATAGTTGAAAAACACAAAGAAATACACAACGGTGGCTCAAAAATAATACTAAACCGAAAACTGAAGATATATGCAGAGAAATAGGTAACCATCAACAGAAAGATAACATATTATGAAACAGAACAGAGAAAAACAGAGAATGACGGGAAATGCATCGAGTGGTAGAAATACACATGACATATTGACATAGCCAATACGCGTTCCCTTTTCTTAACGATGCGAAACGTTGGAGTGAGCTCTTGTCTTTGTATGCATTTGCACAGTTTTTAGCAATGTTGAAATGCTTCCGGGTTCACCCTGAATGAGTAAAGGTAATCTCGGCGTAGACCCCTCTCTCTCTTCCGTTGGACTAAGAGTATGCTGGCCAGGCAGGCGGAATCTGCCCACGAGGAGGCACTATCACTCTCTTATAAAAACCAAGAAAGCGGCTTGGACCAAGCAGGTCTGAGTTTCCCTACGAAGAGAGACTCCGGGGCATTTTGGGGCATAATGGGAGCTGGGCAACCCGCTGACAGTAACTCCCTCCAAGCATGTCTACCCGAGTCAACTTGGGTAGATTACTTCATGCAATTGTATTGCAAACCCAGGGTCTTTGTGGAGCATGGGTAAGAAAGAGTGGAGTGTAGGCAGGTGGGTGGAGCTAGCAGTTATGCCCCATTCATTCGGACTAGTGAGGAAGTCGGTGCAGCCCTTATGGGACAAAAACTAGGCAATGCGCCGGGACCTGACCAAAGTACCTGTTGATCTTTACGCCCAAGAGCTGAATGTCTGGATCCCTTACCTGACTACATTATTCATCAAGGCCCTCGAGTATGGCGTGCTACCTGCCTCTTGGGTCTAGGCTGCAATAGTGCCAGTGTTTAAAAAAGGTTTTGGGGACCTGTCTAATAACTACAGGCCTATCTCGGGAGGATAGCTCTGGGGCAGCGTGCTCGCCTTGGAAGCAAGACGACGCAGAGCACGGCAGGTTCGATCCCCGGGTCCATGCTTAGAAACCTCTGCGTATTAAGCGCGTCTAGAAGTAACCTATCATATCAAATAACCTATCATATCATATCATAGCGTTACCGGATCCGAGTGGCAGGGTTTGCGCGAGGGCAATTCTCCAACATCTTGAAGCATGGATTGAGGATAGGGGGGTGCTGAATCATCTCCAGGCAGGGTTTCGGAGTGAAACGGCTACCATGGACCAAAGCTCGTGACTGGGCCTAGTCTGTGACACATACGTTGCGCTCAGCAAGATGCGCACTTATGCTGCTATCGTTGATCTACGAACAGCCTTTGATACAGTCTCCAGAACCAGCGCAAGAGAGATGCTTCTGGGCCTCGATATTCCCATCCCCTTACCAAAGGCCATCCAGGGTTTGGACTCGGCAAGGAGGCAGTCGTGAGATGGGGAATGGATGGTAGCACTGCTCCGATGATAGGCTGCCATCCAAT
Organism: Ambystoma mexicanum; assembly: GCF_040938575.1. Taxonomy (NCBI): domain Eukaryota; kingdom Metazoa; phylum Chordata; class Amphibia; order Caudata; family Ambystomatidae; genus Ambystoma; species Ambystoma mexicanum. Next base: position 1,181,324,573 of record NC_090934.1, read on the forward strand.
CATAGGCATCGAGATGGGAGTGCGCCAGGTGTGTGTTTTGGCCCCCAAACCTTTTTGTGTTTTTATTAATGGGATTATTGAGAACCTCTTGAACATACAGGTGGATGCACCGTCCTGGCAAATGATAAAGTCCCAGTGTTAATGTTTGCTGATGACGCTGTTCTCCTCTCCCTTACGTCAGTGGGACTTAACGAAACAACTCAAAACCTTTTTCTTAATATTGTGATCAGAATGTGCTTGTTGCTAATGCTCTGAAAACAAAAGCCATGATTTTTAGGGGTAACAGGTGAAAACATAGGGAGAGCTTTAGCCTTGAATTAAGCGGTGGACCCATCGAGAAAGTCGAACAATATGCTTACTTTGGTTTGAGGGTCTTGACCAATTGTAAATGGGATGGCCAACTGTGGTGGTGACCCTGAAATCGCATAGTGGGGCTTTGGCAAGGTTGCCAAATGAGCATGGGAATGGGGCAGTTTGGTTTCCCGGGAGGCCTACAGGGCCCCGACAAGCGGCTTCATTTGGTGCTGTACTCTGGGGACACACGGGGTGCCCAATCTTATAGGCTACTGAAAATAACTTCCTGAAGAATAATCTCAGCTTACCCTTCAGTACCCCGAATCTCGCAGCCTCTGGGTAAATATTGAGAAGCGCCGAGAGATCTGATGTCGCAAGGAGGAGGAAAGGCATTACCCCGGCTCATTCACATGAAACGGGAATTGAGAGAAATTGTTTTAAGCAGGTTTTGGGCTCGTCCGGACAGCATGGCTCTCAAATTGCAAAATACCTATTAGAGAAGCCTGTAAGGAAAAGACCGAGTGGGTCATCTTGAGTAGAGTTGGCCAATCGGCCCTGCTGATGCCTCCCTGGAGCCTGAAGCACTTATTTGGCTCCGAGGAATACCTTGATTATGTCATCCCGGAGCATGTCAGAACTTTACACCTGAAGTTACGCTTGGGCATATTACCGCTAGCAGGCCTCTGTAGCAAATGGAACTCTAGGATTCCAGTAGTTTGCCCGTTCTCCCCGGATTGAACCGAGAGCACTGTTCAGTTTGTTCTGATTTGCCCTTACTATTTCGATCTTAGAAGAAAGTACTTAAGTCTTCTGCTGAGAGAGAGAAGGGTCAGAGTCATGGCAGAGGCAATGCTTCTATGCTTTAGCACGACAGATTCTTTTGCTGTCTGTTGCAGCTCTAAGTACCTCATGTGGACGCCGCGAAGAAGGCAGAGTAATCTAGCCATTTGTCTGCCATTGGTTAGTATTAATTGCAGGTTATTGGTATTTTATTGAAAGTGACTACAGAGGCCTTGAGATTATTTCTCTTCAGCGGACAAGCCAACCAATATTCCCTGCTTTAATGATGGGATTTAGAGTTAATTGAGAAGGCTTAGGGCCCGATTCATGGAAATATCTGCGCAGAAAACAGGGACTTTGCGTGCCAAACTGTGTGCAAAATCATGTTTGTCGATTCATGGAATTGACTGCACGGTACTTTTTTTGTACTTTACATGGACGTCACGCAGGCTCGGCACGTCACTGCGAGAGGCTGAGTGCCTTGCGCGAGACACCTCTCAGAGCATGGGCGTGGCTTGTGAAAAGGGCGGGATGGGGGGGCGGAACTCGGAAAATGTGGGCGTTACGAGGGATGGCCCGCAGGCAGTCCATCGCATGCCCACTATTGCGTGGAACAAAATGTACTCATTTATCCAAGCGCACAACCTCTTGGCGGGGAAATGGCTACACAAAGCCCTCATACTATCCGCCACCCAAAGGCGGGTGTAAAACGGTTGTCGGTGTCTGGTGCGTTCCGGCCACGATTTGCACATACGGGTACTTTGTGCGAACAATTCCCTGAATCCACTGGAACGCGCAGATTAACTTAAGCGCGCAGGCTCGCACAGAGTCGTTCTCGGGACGCTGGCTTTGCGGGATCTCCGGGCACTTTTCCATGAATTGGGTCCTTTATGCTTTACGTACTAGTGTTGTGTTATATCAAGCAGAGCGGCTGTTTTATTACCGTCACTTTTATCCCCGGTTATGAAACGACATGTATTACTCGATGGTATTATTATGGTGTTTGATTGCTTACCGTTTTAAAGATTTTAAACAACACTTATTTTATTGTTTTTATTGGCTCGAAATTGTGAGCTGCTAGATGTTATGTTGCTTTTGTGATCATCATTTTTCGAAATAAAGCTGAACTGACTGACAGGTTCTCCCCTTTGATGTTTATAGCGCTGGCTGCCAGTGTGTGTACATCTAGGCTCTGGAAGTCTGAACCCATTTCTACCCTGAAGCCTAGCTGGGCCATAGCCAAAATGTCCTTTATATCAACCTAGCGTTGTAGTTTTTCTAAGATAACTTTGCCAAATCCAACAAAGATATTGGCCTTTAGTTAGAAGTTGGGACAGATTATAGCCTTTCCCCAGCTTGCAGGCTACTGGTTTTTGGTCACCAGTGTGTTAATTACCCCCCATATGGGAGCCCAGGTGCCCTTCTACATAAGAAAGATGTCCCCCGATGGCGCGCCTTCACCAGCTTTCATTGATCTTAGTGCCTTCTCTGCCTCATTAATTTCAAAAGGAGTAAATGGATTTGCTTCGTTCCTTGTTAGTGGCTGGAATATTTCGGGGATATTGTAATGATGCACTCCAGCACTGATACTCGGGACGTTATATATTGAGTGAAATGCGCTATGCCAGGTTTCCTGAGCCACTTCACAAGCCATTTGTTGGAGCGTTGGGTCTTTTGGCCCATGTGCTATCAGTTCCCAAAATACTTGAGTCGTTTTGTCGGCTGCGGCCTTTCTCAGTTCTTCCCAAGCTGTTTCCGTCAACTCTTCTTGCTTTTCACCTCCTCTCTGCTCTTCTTCACTGACTCTTCTCTACCTGTAACTGCGTCACTGCGCTGCCGCACGCTCTTCTGCTCACTAACATTCCAACCCGTAAGTCCCATATTGTTTCGGAAGTCATGTCTCTTTTCATAGGCCAGTGGGTCCACCACGTGGCCCTGTCCTTGCATGATTACCTTCAGCTGGGGTTCGTTTCTTGCAAGCCTTTGCGATTGAGTGATTCACCATAGCAGTATGAAACCTGTAGCGCATCTAACTCCTCTGCCCACAGCAATGCTGGTCTGGGGCCCGAAGTGCTATTACACGAGGCAGCCATATGGGATTCTTCCAATCCATGTCGTCCAAGGATCGAGTCGCGCCACGGAAGCCTACAGTCTGCGCTCCAAACATTGGCTAAGCTGTCCTCTATAAGCCACAGGCCTGCACGCAGGCGCCTCATTACAAGTTCGGGGGGGGGGGTCCCGTAAAACAGTGACATTAATTAATGGATACCGGCATCTTTACCAGACTTCCCGACTACAGGTTTGCCGGTGGGGCACCTGGGTGGTAAGCTAGACGCCCTACTGGCAAAAAAAGCCCTTCTTATGCTGCTAATGATGGCAAACCCCCTCATGGAGTCCTATGGAACTCCATGAATGAGGAATTACGGCATCATTTTGCCTCTCAGAATCCGGCAGCAATGGCGTTGGACCGAGTGCCGGATACAGTATCTCCATTTGCCGGTATCCTGGTGGTTCTAACACCAGGATACCGGCAATCTTGGAATGTGACTCATTGTCTCTGTTGGAACCAGGACTCTGGATCCACCTTGGCTTTCTCGTGTGGACCTGTGGCAGAGGTCCCGCAGGCAAATGCTGGTGTGGGGTCACAACATTGATCCATGGGTTCTGCCCTTTGATAAAGCCCATCCCGGCAATCTGGGAATGTGGCCCATTGTCTCTGCTGGAACCAGGACTCTGGATCCACCTTGGCTTACTCGCACGGACCTGTGGCAGAGGTCCCGCAGGCAAATGCTGGCGTGGAGTCACGGCATCGATCCATGGGTTCTGCCCTTTGATAAAGCCCATCCCGGCAATCTGGGAATGTGGCCTATTATCTCTGCTGGAACCAGGACTCTGGATCCACCTTGGCTTGCTCGCGCGGACCTGTGGCAGAGGTTCCACAGGCAAATGCTGGTGTGGAGTGACGGCATTGATCCATGGGTTCTGCCCTTTGATAAAGCCCATCCCGGCAATCTGGGAATGTGGCCCATTGTCTCTGCTGGAACCAGGACTCTGGAGCCACCTTGGCTTGCTCGCGTGGACCTGTGACGGAGGTCCTGCAGGCAAATGCTGGTGTGGAGTCACGGCATCGATCCATGGGTTCTGCCCTTTGATAAAGCACATCCCGGCAATCTGGGAATGTGGCCCATTGTGTCTGCTGGAACCCAGGACTCTGGATCCACCTTGGCTTGCTCGCATGGACCTGTGGCAGAGGTCCCGCAGGCAAATGCTGGTGTGGGGTCACGGCATTGATCCATGGGTTCTTCTCTTTGATAGAGCCTATCCTCTTTAACTGAAGCAGTTCTGTTGACATTTTAAGAAGGTCTGGGGCATTATGACCAACTGGTCTCTCAAAATGGGTCACAGGGTCCTCCTTTTCCAAGCTAGGCTGTTCCTAGGGAGCGGCACCCTGTTCTTGATGGGGTGTTTATACACAATAGGCTAGGGATGGACTGGGGCACCTGGAAATCCACCGTTTACAGCACCCGGGGCCTACTTCTAGAAGAAGGTGGTGGTTCCTGATGCCAATGACTTCCACAATCCCAACAATCTTTCTTGCTTTCCCAGGGTGCCAGTATGCCCATCTTACCAAGTTAGACCGCTTTGAGACAATACAGCATCAGAGAGGTACGCGGACAGAAAAAGTTCCAAAGAAGTCTATTTCTTTTTGGTGTGCCAAAAGCATTGCAGAGGTTTGTAGAGTGATCCATGATGGCCCATGGGCTATGCTGGGACTGCCTGTCCGGAGACACTGTGGCACTATTTGCAACTGAGAGGCCAAGAAAGAGTGCTCTGCCATCATAGCGGTACGTTGCCCTGCCTATGTCTACCACATACCCTATGTGGCCTCCATTTTATACTTGCTTTACCATGCAATTGCTGATCTTGTCCTAGATATTTTCATGTATTCATTTTGATCTAGCACCCTTGCAATAGATTATATTGCCAGGGCAATAGTTAGGAGCTCTGCCAGAAGAACATCCATTAGTAAGATTGCCACTTTTTAGGACTTGTGTTTTTATTAATGGCAGTCTTGGCTGTGAACAGGGCATCCCTTAGGGTACACTTAATAATGCATAATAGAACATCATTAGAAGTGTCTGTAAATGTGTGCACTTTGGCATCAGAGTAACAGGGAGGGTAGCTCAGGGAGGGGAGCTCGGGGAGGAAAGCTCAGGGAGGGCAGCTCAGGGAGGATAGCTCGGGGAGCGTAGCTGGGGGGGTAGCTCGGGGAGGAAAGCTCAGGGAGGGTAGCTCATGGAGTGCATCTCACGGAGTGCAGCTCAGGGGCAATGCGTTTTTCTTGGAAGCAAGTTTCAAACTTAGAAATTGGTCTCTGGTATTAAGTGCGTTATATAAAAAAGAACAATTATCATAATCCTTATTATTGAAATCAATTAATATAGACATTTAAGATAATGGCCCTTACCCTGCGATAATGACCACTCGCTCGGCGTATAAGGCTATAATATTATGGCTCTTGGAAATGGGAGAAGAGCTCAGCATTCACAGATGGAGGAGTTGCACGTTTCTAATGTTTTCCTCTTATCGCACATTAGTAGCCATAGTGGGAACCTGGCCCCGTGCATTGGCTGTTATGTGGCATTACCTGATGTGAAGGCTTTTGTCTTATCAGATTCTGTTCCCCCTAGCATTTCACCTTCTTGCCACCTTCTCAGTGCTTTAAAAGGGATTCTAAATCGAGGGGGGGCTCCTGTTAAGGGCGTGGCCTAAAGGCCCAGGAGGATGGCTCAGCGGCAGCATGCTCGCCTTGGAAACAAGACGACATGAAGCAACACAGGTTCGATCCCCGGGTCGGCACTAAAAAACCTCTAGGTAGTAAGCGCGTTATAAATGTGCAACTAAGACATACTCTTATAACAGCGCCTAGATGCCCACGTGCTGTGTGAGCGCTTTAAAAATATAAATAAAATACATAAATAATGAGACCCCGCTTGACTAAGTGGGGGGCTGGCAAACAGCGGAGCTGGGGCACACTGGAATTTTTACCTTTAAATAAAAAGAGGGGCTGGGGCATAAAGGTTGTGACACCAGTGTGCCCCAGCTCTCATACGCAGCAGGCAGCCCTTTTACTCAAGGAGCCGCATGGTTAAAGCTATAGTCTCCTTGAGTGAAAGGTCTGTTGCATGATGACTCTGTACTCAGAAACAGGAGGAGGACTGGAGGACACAGCTCTTCTATTGTTTCTGAGTAAAGAGTCATCACGCAGCATGACAGTCCTTTAACTGCGCGGTTAACGAGGTTTCATGCTGCATGATGACTCTCTACTCAGAAACAATAAGAGGGCCAGTACAGAGTCATCAGACAGCCCATGTAGCCCAAGCCACAATTACACACGGTGTCTCCAGGTGTCAGTACTTCGGTTGAGAAAAAAAGAAAATGCAATGCCTTTTCTTGTTTGCTAATCTGAAGTGCTGATACCTGCAGGCAGCCCGTGTAACCTGCTGTGCTTCGTCTACAGAGGCTGCCTGAGGTGTCAGTGTGGCTGGGACTAGTCGGGGGTGGATCCTGGCTGGACCCCGGCTCAGGAGCGCTTTCTGGAGACTGCCGGGGCTCGGCTAGCCCCAGACCACTTAAAGCCCTGCCCCGTCTCCCAAAGACGCTCCACCATACCTCAACCATCACATCCTGCCTCTCCCTTCTGCCGCACTTAACTGCAGAACCTCCGCTCAGCCTTCTGCATCATTCCTCCATGCCAGAGTCATTTCCTGGTGCACCTGACTCGCTGCTCCAAACACCACCACCTTCTGATTTCTGCCGCCCGCTGGCCCATCTTGCTTCTCACTGACCGTCTTTTGCTGATGCTCGCCTGCCCTCTGCCCCGCCATTCTCAGATACTACGCTCTTAGCAGCCTGGGGCTTCCCCACTCTAAACGCTTGTCCAGCGGTACCAATAGCTATGTGCACCTTGGAGTGGATAACCATGAAATGATCGGGAAAAAAGGGCCTACTGAGAAATGACCACAATATTTTTTTAATAATTCAGGGGGGAGACCACCTCCCACTTTCCCCTACCTTCAACTATCCCCTTATCCCACCACCATCTATTTTTAATAAAAATGAACAAAAATCCCTATCGAATTCGACCACAAAAATGCAGTCATTTCTCATTAGGTATTTTTGTATTCGATCATTTCTGCAGATACCCCTTGGAGTGGGGCTGTACCGGCCGGTACCGGTACCGGTGCCGAGGCCTGTGTTAAGAGCTGAGCAACTTAGGCCCTGGACCAATACAGCCCACCCGCCAGGTTCTTATGGCTAAAATAACTTGTGTACACTTTTTTTATGCACATCATACTTTAAACTATGGTTTGAAACGTGTTTAGTCGCCTGTTGCCTAGAACACTAAAACTTAATAACACATGTCAGCTAAAACACAGACTTTCAATATTCGCTATGTTCTATCGTTCATAAAAGCAGGCATCAGCTTTTTTGCATCTCTACCAAAGTCAAAACTGTTGACTTTGCCAAAGCTTGTTCTTAATCCCCCAGCACTGAGAAATGTTCCCTGCTTTTTGTTCCAGACCGTTTTATTATTTCTCGGAGTTATTGCATGCCCCAGTAAATACCCTCGTCTGCAATACATAAGCTAAGCACAAAGGAAGGTAATGTTACATTTAGTAAGATAATAGCTTTTAAAGCCTGAAGCATTTCAATAACCCCCATGGCAATAGTTTTGGCAGTGTTTGCAAAAAAGCGCCACCTATGAGGCTAACTTAAACAAACTCGAGTGTACAAGGGGGAGGAAACAGGTGGGCTGATGGGCGGAGAACATGCATTTCACCAGTCTTGCATACCTCAGCACTGTCTTTAGCCACTAGGTGCCGCTGTTTAGCTGTAGTACAACTATTTTGGTGCTTGCATGACTCTACATTTCTACTTTATAAGAGATGAAGGTGTTCGGTAAACGCAAGCAGGACTAGCATTCAAACCCAGCCTGTGGCCAGATCACGCCAGAGGAAGCAGAAAAGAAACTTGGGTATTTTTTTTTAATGAACTGTAAAACAGAGTGATATGATATCAGATCAAGTTAGAAAACAGTCCTGGTAAAAATTCCACGCATAAAAATATCGTCTGACAGTCAACCATTCACTTGTTAAAAACGCTTCCCGTAATAGAACGTATTACCACACATTGCCACTCTCCCAGTTTATCCACCAATAAAAGCAGCGGTTGATGCAAGAACATTTCCATTCTTAAGTCTTGTCTTTTTTTATTTATTTAAATATTTGATAAAGCGTGCACCTTTCCTACAGGGCAGCCGGAGGGTGATATGCTAATATTGTGATTATAACAAAGGCAGCAAGTGATTATATAGTCCTAACAAACAAAACATACATTTAAGAGCAAATCAAAAGCACGCAGTCAGGAACACGGAAACTGCTTGGCCTTCTCTGAGAAGTACGATTGAAGAAGGACCCAGCCTTGAAGCCCGAGGAGAGGCGCTATACAATGGAGGAGAGGCCAGCTCCTGAATCTGTGGCCCCGTCACGTTGGCGAGACCAAAACACCTCGCGCTGGGTCATGCACGTGAACGCAGCAACTTGTGATTTCTTCCTCAGAACTGTGGTTCTCAATCCTTCCCTCGCCCCGAAGTGTTCCCCCTCCTGGTGGGGCAAGTCCCTCTGAGTTCTTGGGGTTTTAAGTGTCCCCACACTTTTTCTTGGGATTTCTGTTTGGTCCTCCTAATCTTTTTTTCACCCTCGTCGGGATGCCATGAAGACGCTTCTCGCCATATAAACGCCTGGGGTCATTGGGTCTTCTGCATGTTGCTCAGGTGTTAGACACTTAGGCACTTAGGCTAGGTCGAGCTGTGGGGTACTTATGCTTCACCCCTTGTGTGAATGTCTCAGGACTTTGGGCCTCGTTACACGTTTTGTGGTGCAGGAGAAGTGCTGCTAATTCCGTGACTGGCACATTTACCGTACCACAAAACTACAAGTTTGCCCGCAGGGGTCACTGATTGTCCTCCGGCCAAGTGCTGGAGGTAAACCAGGGCCCCACCAGCAAAAAAACTGCTGGTCCTATGTGACTCCATGGAATGGGGATTTACCGCCCTTTCCGCCTCTTGGAATATCCTGGAAATTCTGGGATATCAGGCGGTGGAAACGGTAGGTCAGTTTGCCGGTATCCTGCCGGAATTACCGGTTGGATCCCAGCAAACTTATAGTGAGGTGAGAAAGGATAGCCCAGGGGCAACAGATTTTGTCTTGGAAGCAAAACAACGCAGTGCAACACAGGTTCGAATCCCGATCCTGCGCCACTCGCTGGTATTAAGTGTGTTTATAAAAAAACAACTATAATTGTAATTTAGCTGCTCATCCACCGCTCTAGAAGTGCTCCCAGGTGGGCAATTCTTGACCAGCCCATCTTCATTTTCCTCTTAACTTAGAGTCCTTCTGCTCCTCCACCCTTCACTCTCTCCTCCTCCTTTTCCTTTCTCCTGGTCACGCTGCTATGCCTGGTCTCCTCCACCTCCCCTGTTCTGCTCCGATCTGTCTTCTTCTGCTCTAACGGTGGTTGTTTCACCTTTCCCTCTGTTTCTACTATCGCTGCCTTCACCCTTTCTCTTATTTCCATGAGATGTGTTACCTCCTTCTCCTTCGCCTCCCCCATCCACCTCTACTCTCTTCTCCTTCCTCTGCCTCCCTTCTCTCTTCTTCTCTTTCATCCGCTCCCCTCTCCTCTGGTCTGTCCTTCTTGCTCTACCTCTGCACAGGACTACTCTCTGCCTCTCTCACAGCACTCCTGACTCCCACACAGATAACCATTCCTTGCACTCGGGCCTCATTATTAATGATACAAAAATACAAAACCAATACTTTATGTACCAGTAACCCGCCCGTACTACCGTTGCCGCCAGACTCAACACTTTTCTGGTGTCTGATATCCTGGTGCCACTGGGACATTACAAGTCACGGCGGATCGAAAAGTCAGGCGCCCGACATGTTGTTCCCCATTCCCATCACCCAATGCCTGCCATAGCCCCTTCTGGCCCGTGTTCTCTTTTCCTTTACAGGACTACAAATCCCCAAAACTCCTGTGGCAGAAAGCAAACTACCTGAGATGTGAGAGAGAGAGAGAGATGTGGTGAGAAACATAGAGCCCGAAGGAATACTCTTACCGGGCACGGGCAACACAGACACTCCACCGCGGAGAACCAGAAACCATACAGCAGATTAACAGCTTGTCAGGTAGCCAGCACAGAACATTACCTGATTTATGTTGGGAAAAGGCAAGGCTTAAAGGACCTTTTAAAGCATTTCTCTTGTGTAACTAGCCCCTGGGGAAAAGAGAGGTCAGATGAATCAGGTGAGAGCTGCAGCCAATGGAAAGGGCAGGGAGTCCGAGCAAAGGAAAGAAACTTTTATAGGGGAGGAATGAAGTGCTGCACGTGGATTGTTTGAGTGAGGTCCGGTGGGGAGAAGGCGGACCAAGAGACCAGGCAGAGGAAGGACGCTGGAAAGGAGCATGAAAGAGGCGCTGGGACAGCTTGTTAGAGGTGTGATATTGACTGTGAGAGAGGGTGGTACCTGTGTATAAGAGTGCATCCATGGTTGCTGAGAGTTGCGAGTGTGGGTTAGAGAAAGAGGCGGGGAATATCTAAGAGTTAAGAGTGTATCAGAGAGTGAAAGGAGTGAACGCAAGTGTGAGGGGAGCAGAATAGAGTAGAATGGACAGTAGTGGGGAGAGGAGAGTGGAGGTGGGAGGAGAGTGGAAAGTGGAGTGGAGTGGAGAAGAGAAAAGACCAGAGGGAGGGAGTGAGCAAGCAAGCAAGAGAGAGAGTAGAGAGTGGAAGAGTCAGTAGGAATTTTGTGTGACCATCAGAGGGACAGGGGAGGGAGTATAACGAAAGAGGAAAGAAACATCAGGGACAGGAAGATCAGGGTGTGGAAGTGCTGACTGCAAAGCATTGAGGGTTTGAAAAGGCAAATTGAAAACCAGATCCCTCAGGGAACTGCTAGGCTAGATTCCCACCTAGGAAATCCCAGAGAGAGTAAGATAAAAAAAAGGCTGAGGCCATTAAGCCACAAATCCAGTCAGTATTCTAGATAGTAGGTGTTACTGATTTCAATTTGTCAACCCGGGTAGTAGGGAAGCCTGGGTTAGGGAGGTGGGAAGCCCACGGCAGATGAGAGCGGGAAGGCCCTTAAATGTGCCATATTTCATTGAAACATCATCAAGCTTCCACATCATTTGTGTTCGACCAAATAAAAACCCATGAGGAATCTCCTGGAGACTGGGTATTCTTTAAGTCGTCTGTGACACGAGGTGCCAATGTGGAATTGTTTAGACTCTGATACAGAGGTCACCCACAACCCAGAAAGATGTTAACAATAGCCCGCATCACAAAGACTGCCTGTTTATTACATGAACCACTCCAAGGGCTGCAAGATGTGACCTATACAGAGATATGGAGGTGGTGGTCTTGCCCAGAGAAAACATCCTGGATAAGTACGAATTGCAGGACCAGAGAGCATGTATGGATGGTCAGATTGCCCGTAAGTCTGGTATAACCCACAAGCACTCCCTGAATGTGTCAGCAGGAGTCATAGATGGGGACTATACAGGAGAAGTAAAGGTGGCCCTTTTCCATTTGAGAACTCTTGCCTATGTCATAAAACACAGCCAACGGATAGACCAGCTGGTGTGTGAGAAAATTCTGGTTTTTGAAATTGAGGAGGTGGAAGACCTCTACGACATTGAGAGGGCCGACATGTGGTTTGGAGAAATGACGGAAGCTCAGAGGAAACTTCCATCCCTCTTGGGAACCCCGTGCACTGTGTTGTTTGATTTTACAGAGGCCCAGTGAACAGACCCTTTACTGGAACAAGACCAGAAAAATCTGGTTTCTGAAAAAGAGAATGGAACCCTAAAGACCCCCACATTGTCAACCGGACAGTACTCCTATATCTAGTCAACATAAACCCAAGAGAAGTTACCAATTGCTACTACTATTGATCCCTAAACCCTTGAAAGGGTGGTGGTGGAAGCAGCCAATTTAAATCTCATTGCCAGACACTTGGGGCTCCATACATAGAGAAAATGCGCAGAATTGTGCTCAGCCAATTATTTTGGGCCTCGAGTGTATGCACATATCGGATAGTTCTGCGATGTCTCCTTCATTTGACAGAAGACATCACCTGATGATGTACCAAGAGAAGCTTTACAACCACAGCCCATCATCAAAGCCCTATTCTACCAGAGTGGTATGGGGATTATTGGACCCTTGGAGCCCTCCGTGGCCAGGAAGAAGTGCATCCGTGTTATCATGGATTATGCCGCTACCCAGAAGCCTTTTCCTTAAGAAGCAACGCCACCAAGTCAATCCTCAAAGTACTTATTCAATGTTTTATTTGAGTGGTTTTCCTAAAGGAAATATCAACGGACCAGGGTAGCAGCTTCAAGCCACAATTAATGGGAAAATGAAAGATCTTATGAATATGAAAACCTTAAGAACTTCTGTATGCCATCCCCAGGCAGATGGACTGGTTGAGAAACTCAATCAAATCCTCAAACAAATCCTGAGAATACTGGTGGCCGAGGATGGGAAAAACTGTGGTTACCTAATACTGTGGGCTGTCCTTCCCATGTGGATAACACCACAGGCATCCACTGGTTTTCCCTGTTTGAACTGGTGTATGGCTGGAACCCTTGGGATGTGCTTGATATAATTAGGGAAGAATGCAAGGAGCTCGAGAGCAAACATACCAGTGACCACCCCAAGATACAGAACACCAGGGAATACAAGGAGAAGATCTGATGCTTGGTAAAAACTCCACTCCAAGCCACACAGTCTTGCCATGAGAAAGCCTACAACAAAGAAGCAATGTTACAAACCTTCCCAGTAAGCAACAAAGTAAAGGTTCTTCTACCCACCACCCAAATGTCATTTCTGAACAGGTTGTAAGTACTGTATATCATCAAGAAGATCAAGTCTGATCTTAAGTATAAGGTTCAACAAGCAAGCAGAAGGAAGCCATCACAGTTGTGCCGTGTTAACCAGGTGAGACTGGTGAGAGAATAGCAACCTGCTTCTGATAAGCCTTTATGACAATAATACACGGGAAACTTCCTTACCAACTCACGTTCATGGGGCAACCATCTCTCCACATCTACACCAATCCAGCCACATGAATCTGGCAACATTTGTGGAAGCTTGTCTTGATGTGTTCTCTCCTAAACCGGGAATGGTGTGGGGTGTAAAATTTGGAAATCCCATTCAGTCTTCAAAGGTCTATGCAGAAACAACAATAGTTGTCAGGTTTCAGCACGATCGGGAAGGACCCTTTGCTATAAGATCTCTTGAAAACTCTGAGATCTAACATTGTTTGAGTTTTTCCTTATGGTCTCTGGTAGGCTACAGCATTTCTAAAGCGCCTATACACAAGTGTTTCAAGGCGCGATGAGGCAAGGGGGAGGGGAAACAGAGACAACGATCCTACTAGGCCAGGTGACATTGAGATTGGGCAAGTGCAGGGGAAGGGGTAAGGGGGGAAGTCAGTAAGGCTTCAACCAAATGACTCCCATGTCGGGTATGGATTTAATGTCGGCCGAAGGGTAGGAATATGAACTGAAAAAGTCTCCCGAGCAGGGATAAAGCTCATTTCTCTTGCCATTCCTGTATAGGAGGACCCACTAATGCCTCTTTTTCAGATCTAGGTTCAAGATGAATTTTCCATCTCCAAAGGTTTCCACCAACTTTTTCAGTTCATGATCCTACCCTTTGGCCTACATAAAATTGGGATTGTAGCAAGGCAAGTGATTTTGTTGAAGCCTACCAACTACAGAATCCAGGAAGAAAAGGGGAGAGAAGAGGATATTGGAGAGTAGTATGGAGAAGAGAGGAGACCGGATGGAGAGAGCAAGAGGAGTAGTAGAGAGAGAGGTGTAGAATTATACATTTTGAAGCAAAGAGGGAAGGAGAAAGAGGGAGTGGAATAGAATTGCAAAGTGAGAATAGAAACATCAGGGACAGGAACTCAATGGCGTTGAAGTGCTGGGTGCTAGGAACTGGACATTTGAAAAGGCACCAGATCATACTGAAAACCAGACAATTTGGGGAGCTGTTAGGTCCACCCTAGAATGTCCGGAAGGGATTACGATAGAAAAGGCTGAGGTCTTTAGGCCATCACTCCATTCAGATTTATAGATAGTATGTGTTTACCAATATCTAGTTGCTGAACTCGGGAATAGGGAAGCCTGAGCTGGAGATTTTGGAAGCCCTATGGGGACGAGAGAGGGACGGACCTTAGTTTGCCATATTTCATTCACATATCATCGAGCTTAGCATAATTTGAGTTCTAGCAAATAAAATCCTTTGAACCACCCTGGCTATTCTTGATGCCATCTGTGACAACAGTCAAATTTCTGAGCTCTCACCACAAAGCAGGCAACAAAATGGAAGACAGATTTTCAAGGTTGCATGAAGGCCTGATTAAGGAGGTTTTCCCCGGGTGAGGAATCCCAGGGTATCGCCACTGTTTCCATGGGGGAGCCCCTTCACATGATTCCAGGGAGATGAGGCCTCTAACCAATAGTCCCCTTGGGGGTGGTACTCAGCAGGAGGATCTCATGGGTAGGGACCCCCCACTATACTAGAGATGACTAGAGAGACTAGAGATGCCTATCTGACCCTAGACCCCTGACCCTAGACCCCCTTCCTCCAACCCTAACAGCCCCTTCCATAATAGGGTCATGAGTTATTGTCACCCTACTATTCCCCTATAAAGAACTGGGACGAGGAAGAATAGGAATTACCCAAGTGAAAATCCCTTTCCCAGTACTGTGACAAAGAAGAACTCCATTGACTCACAAGGGAAGCACAAGATCAGTACTGTGACGAGGGAAAAGTGCAGGAGCATGTGAAGCTTGTTTATGGGAACTGCATTGAACTGTCTAGTTGTTACCAATTTCCTATTGGTCCAACAGTAGTTGAAATAGAGGAGGGAAACCAGGAAGTGTGGAGCAAGGAGCAAGGAATCGGTGTTCTATTGAGAAGGGGCTTTGGGCCGGTTTGCCCACCAGACAGACAGGGAACCTTTGCCAGCCGGCAAGGGAAGGATAACTGGAGAAAGTTGCCAAGCTCTTCACTGGAGGAACCAAAAGCAGATCCTCCGTGGAGGAACCGAGAGCGTGGCGGAAGAGCACCTCAGAGAACAGCAGGGGGAGACCGGAGCGCTGGAAGGCGAGATTTACGGTGTCCAGGGGTCACATCAAGAGACCAACAAGCAAGAGGCTGGCTGGGGAGAGCGCCTGCAGTGCAGCACTGTAGGCTCACGTGGTCCGAGTGGGAGAGACACGCCGAACAGGGTCAGAAGCTAAGGAGCCATTGCAGTATGCAAGTGAGAGTACACGAGGAAGCCCGCGAACGAACCGGCATTTGGGTGGCAGAGCCTATGGTTGGGGGTCCCCAGAGGGTACAAGGAACTTTAAATACAACAGTGCATGGAAAGTGGGGGAAAGATGATAACCCCTACGGGACATTAAGATATTTATTATCCAGATACTATAACAAGGAGAATAGGGACTGGGACAGTTACAGGAGAAGGACATATCACGTAATAAGAATACCTAATCTTCTTTGTGACAGTACTTGGAGAGAAGGTGACACAGGGCTGTCAAATATCAAAAGAGAAGGTGAAGAAAACTTTGAGAGTAATTCCTTTGAATGCTGTGCTTGGTAGGAGAGTAAACCGAGTCTGTATGTAAGATTAAAAGACTGTGAATAGAACTGTGAGAGTAATACATATGAACAAAGAACTTGGCAGGCAAGTAAACCAAGTCTGTTTTTGAGACTAATCGACCTGTCAGAGAAGGGAACCAGGTCAGCCAACCAGGATCAGAGACCCACCCCAGTAGAGTGGAGGAACCCCAAACCACTCTTCATCATTGCAGTGCCTGGTAGAGAAGGGAACCAGGTCTTCCAACCAGATCCATGGACCCACCACAGTTTGGAGGAGCATCCAAACCACTCTTTTTCGTCACAGTACCTTGTAGCAGAAGGCAAGCAGATCTGCCAACCAGGGACTGGGACCCCCAGAGAAGAAGCCTGAGGAAGGCCGGGGAAGGGAGACATTTCCCCAACAGTTGAGACTAGAGTTTGAGAACTTTCAAACCAAGAACTGCCTTTTGTCCATGGGAAGGGAGTCATTCCTCTGGACCAGGAAGAGATCAATTGGATTTAGTTTTGCGTAAAGTGTGAGGGACAGAGATAGGATTCTGGCATAGGACTGTGGACTCTTCATTTGACATCCTACCTGAGACATTCATATTTTTTTGGTTGAGGCAGGGAAACCCTCTTAGAGTTAGGACAAGAAAGGGTTTCTTTTCACTTTTTTGTCACTTGAATAAAAGTAAGCCCTGAGGTGAAAAGGGCTGAGGATTTCTCTCTCTGCTGTTTAGCTGTTTGGCGAGTTGGGAGTTGAGGGACAAAGGCACGCAAAACTTCATTAAAGTACTTTTGACAAAGATGTCCTCGCCCAAAACTCGTGCTCAGAAGAAACATGGGGACTCAGCAGCAATTCATCGAAGACAGCAAAGCAGTCGGCAAATCCAAGTAAGTAACTATCATTCATGTGTATCAACAAGCGAAGATCCGGAAGACATGGAAATACACACGCATACAAACATGCTTGCAAATTCTGCCGTATTATCAAACCCTGGCATTCTAAATGATGATGTATTTTGCGAAGGAAGCACTTGTAATACACAGACTCAGCGGGGGGGGGACAAAAACTCCCTATTCGATTGACTCACCGGAGGAACAAGTGCAAGCTCCGCCCCAATATTCTGCACCTGAGCCACACAGCGCTGTGGCAGATCAAGTAGCTCAACCCCCATATGATGTACTGGAGACACGGACAGTAAACAAAGCCAAGAGAGACACAGGAACTCACACTAATTTACCTATGGTGTGTTGTTCCTTGGCGGAGGCCGAATGGGGGGCCGTGTTGTCGATGGCACCGGAGGCGATGATGGGTGCCTCGGCGGATTTGTCCGCGAGTGCAGCGCGGAGCGAGGGGTTGTTGTGCGGAGAGTGGGAGGCTGGAGTGGAGGACCGGCGAACAGTCGATGCGGGCGCCCGTGTCTCGCTGCCTCCTGCAGGTTGCCTGTCTGTCGGCGCCCGGCAACCTGGCCCGCCCTCGTCTTGGACGGAGGGCGGGCCGGCTTTTGGCGGGAAGGGTTGTTCTGGCGGCCCTGGCATGGACGCACTCGCACTCGCGGATGAGGAGAGGATCGGTCCGCCCACTGACTTCTGCGTGGGCTCGCGGGCTTGCGCAACGACGACGGACATGCAAACCACTCAGAAAGCACGGCGAGAACCGTCAGATCCCGTAACAAACGTGCTACAAAAATTAATTACATTAAATAATGCACAAAAAAAAGATAGTGTAGCTGACACAGTAACAACCATAGTCACCCCTAACAACGAAGGGGTTAAATATTCATTAAAACGCGACATTTCGAGATTAGCCTGTGGGGGCGGCTCAAAAGATGAAGGAGCCGTAAACATTCCACACATGCAAGTAAAAATGTCGACAACAAGAGAGCGGGTGGATTTCAGCCCGGATTCGCACGGTTTACCACCTCTGTCACAAAAAAGATCAAATAATACAACAAAACGTCAATTGACCATGATTTCTGCACACAAAAAAAAGATACTGTCGCCGAGTAGTAAAAACTCTGACCTCGACTCAGACAGTGATGAGACCACTGAGTCTTCCTTCATTGAACGACCATTCCCGAAAATTAGAAGAAACAGAACTAATACTGCCAGAAGCCTCAACCAGTCGAAAGCACCCACTCACAGCTCCTTAGATAACACCGCTATGACGACCACATGCCTGCAAGAACTAGTTTTATCCACATTAACCATCTCTCTTGCCCCGTTCATAAAACTGTACGAACATTTACATGAGGCCACCCGAGATTTGACCACGGTAGTGGCTCTACTTAATTCAAAAGTAGTGAATGTAGAACAAATATGTGGATTAACTAATAAAACACAGCTGGTGGGCGTAGGAAAACTAGACGACCTACATAAGCTTGTGACTAAACAAAGGAATAATGACGCAACTGACAAAAGACTACTCGCTGAAGTAGCCAAGGAAGCATTAGCCATATTCAAATGGGAAGGAAAACGACCACATTCAGTATCAGGACAAAAGGGACCCCATGACCTATCACAACTGGCAACTGAAGATTCTACGCAAGGAACAGATCACTGTGGTGTTACCGCAAATTCACTGGGCCTTTGTCCAATTATCAAATCTAGCCTAACACAGGCGAACCCTGGAGTCTTGTCTGAGAAGACACTTGATCAGACTCCACCTGTGGATTCCTCTACGGCCCCTACTATCACATCAAAAAAACTCAGACTACAGCCAATAAGACTCTGTGCCTCAGCAAGTATAGCAACTCCAAGTCCTGAAGTTATTCCAATCATTGAAATTACTGACGTATCCTTCCACACTGCATTCGAACAAGCTAAAAACTCTGCAAATTTAGCTTTGAGGGATTCACAAGTTGAATCAACTTCTACCACACAGCCGCAGTGTGTGGAACCAAATTCGACCGAGCAGGGCCCCATTGAAGACTCAAATCGACCATTATTCTCCATTTTCAACAAAGAAGACGAGACATCATCACAAAAAAGTGTGGGTAAACATCTGACCGGACAACAATTAAAAAAAAAATCCAAAAATCTACCTGTCAAGAGAGGCAACAAACAAAATGGAGCACGCAAATTTTTATGTAACATCAAGGTGGTCCATACGTTAGCCCCGGGAATAATAAAGCAGTCTGTTAAGCAAACTCAAAAACAGGCTTCTGCCAGTCTATCTGACACTGAGAGTGTCCCTAAGGAATCCAATAAAGTAAGCACAGAGAAAGAACCCTCAATTGACTTATTAAATATGTCAACTTATGATGACAGTGTATATGAGGACTTGGAATCCAGTGCTGTACTTTGTGAAAAACCATATACTGGTAACGAGCCGAAAACGGAGTGCTTAAAGATAGAAGCATCCGCGATGGGTAGAGCGATTTCCATTGGGAACGACGCCAAAGCGAGTGCTCCTACCATGTCATCCAAGGCTGACGTTGAGTGTCCACCTGGGCGAAACTTCCAAACAAACGACAAGGGAGTCGCCCTACCGAATAAGAGCAACAATTTTCTGACCATGCAAGACAAACGGCAAGAGCAAAACAGAATTTACCAATTAGAAAAGTGTATTGATCAAGTTCATCTACCCTCGGACCAGAGAAAGAGTCAAGTAGGAGCTCGTAATGAAAGAGTCGAGTTCCAACGCTCATTACTACCAGAGAGGAACAATAATGATTACATAACAAGATCCATAAACACAACTAAAACAACGAAAGAGATTCTAACATCCAGGGGATCCCATCATCATCCCTTAGTCAGAATACTTGTCGAGCGATTGCAGCCTCATGATAACTTGATTCTAAATCGCAGGAATATCGTAACATTATTACATCACGTCCCGAGATTACGTGCCATCAACTCAGACAACCTGCTCCTAGTCGAATTCCCAGAAGAGTCCCGGAACGACAAAGTGGTGCTTCATATAACCTCTCCCTTGATCGCTTCCTCCATTTTGGAGGAAAACGTGTCTCTTCTTTCTATGGGCTTTGATGTCTATAAGTTGCAAGATGAATCATCTACTGTAGTAACATGCAACCATAGCCCCCAACTCAAGTCTTTAGGACGTGTCTGGGACACTCAAAAAGCAACAGAGAGCCTGTCCGAGGCAGCGTCAAACGACTTTGCGGGACGGTTAAAGCCCCCGCATCAGAACTCAAATGATGAGAGTTCAAAAGCAAAAATAACAAATAAAAAGTTTCTGCCTATTGGTAAGAAACACGTCTCATTTGATAACGGTTGCTGTCAAGATGAAAGTGTACCCATAAAACAGTTTTCCATAACAATTCAAGGATATGGGAAAACAAACGACGAAGCGACAAATACTCACATTACCTCTCTTCCTCTTGGGGTGGAACAAAACTGGAACTGGGTAGCAGCAACATTGAACATCAATCAACCACAATAATGCCAGGCCGAGCCCCCACCCCAGACATGTTCACTAGGATCGTGGAACACACGGGGTTTCAACCATTTGTTCTACAGTGAGTGGTTGGGTGATTTGACAATTGCTTGTTTACAAGAAACATGGTTAACTGAAGCTCCTGGAGCGACGGGCTTTCAGATCGCCGTAAACCCTGCTATACAATCTGGCAAGGGGCGCCCAATGGCTGGTCTGCTAACGATGGTAAGGAGTATATCTGGGTTCAGGATTACAAACTCTGTGAATCATTCTCCTTTTATTCAAGAATCAACCTTGACCAGACCAGACTGCGACAAACTAGCACCTGAACAAATGACGATTATTAACGTTTATTGGAACCATGCCAGTGCGGGGAATGACGATTTCATCGACGCAATCTCGATCATCATAGATCGTCTACTTGTGAACCAAAGGAGCTCCAATATAATACTTTGCGGCAACTTGAATATTGATTTCTTTCATGCAAGAAAATCTTCAACAAAAAACCTGGGGTCAAAAATGAAGAAAGAACTAGGCGCTCGAAATTTGCAAATGCTAAATGGTCACACTCAAGGCGACATACCACCAGCGCATACATGGAAAAGTGGTTGTCACGGCTCAATAATCGACTATATATTTGTCTCAGCAGATCTTCACAAACGAGTAACCACACTAAAAGTGATCTCAAAGGAAATGAGTGACCATGACATGTTAATAATGAAATTTACTATTCAGACGCAAAATGTCAAGTCGAAATGGTCACAGAGGATCAAAGTTGGACCAAACAGAGTGAGGTTAAGGCTTGACGCCGAAGAAGTCGTTCATATATTAGACCAATACTGTACAGGAGAACCAACACCTGACTATGCAGGTCTATTAGTAAAATTTCAAACAAACAAAGGTGGGCTAAAACGACCTAGCATAAAACGCCTTCATTGCTTTGATCTCAATGTATTGCAACAAAAACGTTTGATGAGGCGCACTATCCGACTAGCCCGGAACCGCGATAACGCTACACGCGTAATTTTGACCAAAGATGCCAGACAGCGGTACAAAAACTGGATTAAATCTCACAAAAGGTCAATGTTACAAGGTGACTCGGAACGAATGTTAATAAGTCTCGGAAATAAAAATACCAGAGACTTCTGGAACATCATTAACGATTCAGAAGCCTCCCAGTGTGGCATGCAAGCCGCGATGGTGCCTGAGTCAGTATGGATTGCCCACTTCAGCGACTTATACAAAAAGAACTTTGAAATACCTAATCCGTGTGTCACAATCTCAAACAAATGGAATTTGGTATTCAATAAAGATGACATCATAAACATAATTAAGAAAGCCAACAACTCGCGAGCTCCCGGCCCGGATGGCCTTACAAACTTCACAATCAAGCAACAACCAGAGTTGTGGGCCGACTTTTGCATGATATTATTTCAGAGAATAAACGATCAAAGGCAAACACCAAGATCATGGAAATCAGCAGTAATTGTACCCATTTACAAAAAAGGTGACAGAACCTGCCCAAAAAACTACCGACCAATTGCGTTACTCGACGTATTAGGAAAAATTTATGCAACCGTGTTACAAACAAAGTTAGTGACGTGGGCAAACCAATCTAACCATGTTGATACGCGTCAAACTGGCTTTGTCAAACGTGTGGGATGTTCTTTGAATTTATTGCTACTGAATCTATTGAAGATGGAGGCCATTAGATCTAAAACAGCTGTATACCTCGCATTTATTGATTTTTCCAATGCTTTCGACATGGTAGATCGAGAATTACTATGGGAAAAACTGAACAAATGGGGGTGCCCAACCGACCTTTTAGACGCAATAAAAGACTTACATACTGGCACCACTGTGAGAGTAAGACTGGACCAAACTGGAACATTGTCTGCACCGATCGAAACATTTAAGGGGGTTAAACAGGGTTGCCCCCTGGCGGCAGCTATATTTTCCCTGTTTATTTCTGACATTGGAATTCCAATAGAGGCAGTAAGATCTTTTCCGCCGAAGATTCATGGGTCTCCCCTGAATTGGCTTCTGTATGCGGATGACCTCATACTATTGGATCGGACACCAATTGGTCTGCAAAGGAAAATCAACGCAGTACAGCAGTACGTGCTTCAAAATCATCTTCTCATTAACACAAAAAAATGTGAAATTTTTATGTTAAACAATTTGCAGAGTGGTCAGAAAAGAACGCGAAAAAAACAATCTTGGTTCATAGGAACGGAAAAACTTCTGATATCGCTGAGTGTAAAATACCTTGGAATGATCATCAGTTCCTGTCTTAATGACAATCCTTGGGTAATAGAGACAAAACGTAAATGTAAACAACTAGCAAACCAAGCTCTAGTCCTAAAGAAAAGATTTGGCAGGTTTTCACTCAAAGTGGTACTAAAATTCTATCAACAAAAAGTAATCCCATCCTTAACATATGGAGCAGAAAACGCCTTGGGGTGCTCTTGGAAAATCTGGTCCACGCTTGAGAACATTTTTTGGGTAAAAGTCCTGGGATTACCCAAAGGGACTGCGACAGCATCAATTAGGTACGAACTATCACTGATCTCCATGCACGCACGTGTCTGTTGGAGTTTGTTGTCTCTATATCGGAAAACAAAGGTCGGAGAAGGAATTCCGCAATTTGCCATTTTCAACAATGAAAGCACATCAACTTCAGGAGTATTAGAAATGTGGCTAAAGCGCTGTGAAAGCTTAATGTCGGAATACGACATCAAACCAGCCCTGTTAGAAGGAAATCCTGATGCAGCAAAATTAAAACTATGGCGCCTAGACTGGGAGCTGACTTGCTCTGAAAGAGGAGCCTTGAAACTATTGAGCGAAGTGCCACCTGAGGCTTGTGCCTTTAATAACTTGCAAAAATACATTGAATTATTTCCTGATCCGAACGCAAGAAGACTGTACATGCGTTTTCGGCTTAACATGTTCAAAACAAAAGAACGCCTGAGAACATGGATAGTTAACAGGAATATGAATCCAATGTGCCGACTCTGCGATCAAGAACCAGAAACTTTAAAACACTTAGTGCTATTTTGTACAAACCTACGTACAGAAAGAACCCGACTTCTGGGTAATTGGAGCGAGAGTCACCCATCCCTCAATGCTGAGGAGTGGTGGTCTCACATGTTTAGAGGAACGGATCAAAAACTGATACTACCACTGACAACTTTGCTAGCATTAATTGAGAATTGTTTACTGGATTAATGTGGTGGCTCAAAAACCAATGTAGATAACGTGAATGTAATGAAGAGCGATGTATGGTCTCATCCTTTTTGCTTTTCTTTTTAAAGGTTTGTAAATAAACCAATATATAAAAAAAAAAAAAAAAGTATGTAACAATCACTATGGCCCCTCTGTGTCAGATTCTTACTACTGCACCCTTACGCATGTCAATATGCACATATAATCATGCTTCAACTGTGGAACAAATGGAGTCAGCCGGGCGGAAGGGTACTGCCCTCTGGAGAAGCGATAGGTAGCACTGTACCAGCTGGCCTTTCTTGGACACATCAACCAACAGGGAAAGCTAAGTGTCCCAAAAGAAAGCAAGTGCTAATGCAGACCAGGCAGAGTCCTAGTGAAGCAGTAAGATTGGTTTCCATGACTTTCATGATACGGAACATTCCACCTCTAGATTCAGGATTGAAATAGGGATACATAACCTTTTACTCTTGGACTGGGTGTCCTCAGTGCATTGGCATAGCCGTACTGAACCTTTCACCTCTAGAAGCAGTTGCTCCCAGGGATTGGAACACTGATGCATACCCTTTCACCTCTAGTGGATTGGCAGAGGTGTACAGTAACTTTTTCCAGAGATTGCAATAGGGATACAGAGCCTTTTACATCTTGGACTGGATGTGCTCAGTATATTGGCACAACAGTACAGAGACTTTTACCCCTAGAACCAGTAATCCCCAGGGACTGGAATAGGGGCACATGCCCCTCAGAGAACTTTGACAGTGATTTTAGATTGGCAGACCCTTCAAGTATTTGCCATCATGCGATGTTGGCAAATGGGATCAGTGGTAGCTCAGACCCTATCAATCCCTCATCTTTCAGCCTTATGTCTAGTCTCGTCTGCATAGGTTTGAATTCTGTCCACCAGGCCTCAAAGCTTAGTTGTTCAGAGTGAATCCTTTTGTGCATAGTTTACATTCTTTCTAAGGGGGTCCCATAGAAGAGCAGTTATGTCTGCAGTGTTGTCTTCTTCAAGTCCTGTGATACATTCCATTGTGCAGGGCAGTTTCATGCCAATATTCATTCTTTTTGGGCTGTAGATTCATCCCCAGCACCCTGCGACTTCTGAGCGAGATTGGCTTGCCCGCTGTTACACCTAGGGCAGGTCTTTTGTTTCCCTGTTATTTTAGCCAATTGAAATGGTGTTATATATATAGGTTAATAAGCAGGTGAAAGTTGTAATTGATGGTCTGGTAATTCTATGCATGTGTCATATTGGTAATAGCCAGTTGCTCTCTGATATAATTACATCATTCTGGTTTTGCCACCTTTCCCTTACCTTTCTGATAGCGGGTTCCTGGTTTTTATATGAGTGGGCACACTGTCACAGATAGCACAAGTTACTCCAAGCCTCAGACTGTTCAAGGGTTTTTATAGATTTTTCAATGGGCCCTATGGCCGTCCCAGTCTCTCTCTTCTTATAACCCACCTCTTCTCTAACACAGTCATCCCTGGCCCCGGGTTAGTAGTGTGACAAGGCCAGCAGTCTGGCCTTGTCAGGTGGGGATGGGAACTCCTCAACCGGGAGTGGGAGGCCTACCAGGTAAAGATCCAAAGCCAGCCCTACGCTTGAGGTGGCCGGTGTCAGCTGGGAGGGCTCCAATTCCTGCCCCCCTCTCCTTGTGTCAGAATGTTATTGTGCAGTACACTGTCTGCTCCATCCTTACCTCAATAAGATACTTGCCAGTATTTCTTCATTTTTCCAGAGACCACAAGTTGGACCCAGAAAGCCGGTGCTGAAACCCAAGTGAGTAACCCAGGACCAATGCCCCACACCCCACGCAAAATAAATAGGACCCAGCAAAGCAGGAAAGAAGAAATCATGCAGAGAGACACAATGACCCGCAGAGTCGCTGCCACAGTGGCACCACACTAGCAAAGGGAGAGAGACGCCCACTGCATCCACTCGCATGCGTTACCTGGAGACATGCATCATGAGACATTCTGAGGCCGCTGGCCAGCACATGCAATTAGACTAAACACCACAAGTCCATCAGCACTAAAATGGGAGAAACATCCACCCTCCCCTGGACTGAATACCTTGAGAAAACCTAGTAAAACAACCCAGAATAGGTTCTGGGACTCTTATCACCTGGAGACAGACACCATGGCCGTTCTGCAGCAAAACTGAACTAGGAAAGTGGAGGGGGCTTATCCCATAATTATGCGTTTTCAGTTGGGAGCTGAAGACCGAACTAGATTGGCCAAGGTAAAACGTCCAATCTCAAAAGATGAGGCGGAATATAAGTGAGGAGAAGGATGCAGGAAGTGTGGGTTATTTGGGTGAGGTCAACAGTGGAGGTAGGGGATGGCCAAGAGACCTTCAGGAGGAAAGAAGGAGCAGCAGACTGTAGAGGCGGATTAACAGCAGGTGAGGTATTGGGAAGGGAGTGGACGTGGTATTGCAGTTTAAGGGGCGTGTTTCTGTGGCAAGTGAGTAGAGGTGAATGTGAGTTGAATGGTACAGAGTAGAAGAAGGGTGTTTGCGTAGCTTGGAGTGTGGAGTAGTAGTGTGGAGAAGGGGAATAGTACTATGGCGGAGGGGAGTAGTAGTGGGGAGTAGTACGGTGGAGGAGAGCAGTAGGGTGAAAGAGGGGAGTAGCAGTGTAGAGGAGAGAAGTAGTTGCGTGTACTAGTGTGGGAGGAGAAGGAACATCAAAGGTTGCGAGCAAGATCAGGAAGAGTGAAACCTTACATGAGCAGCAGAAAGACAGGCGTGTGAGAAGGAAATAGTCAGAATAGAGAGGGAGAGATGAGAGTAGATGTGAGTCGTGTGGCAGGAAGACCTGAATCAAACCAGAGTAAGTGCAAGACGCTATCCTAATTCCCTTTAGGGCACTAACCATTGGATAGAGCAGGGAGAGTTAGGAAGTACCTGAGGGAGACTTAGATAGAAAAGGACAAACATCCTATAGGTTCTCACCATCAGAACAAGGCAGAACCCAGATGGTAGGGGTCAACATTCAGTAGTTACTAACTGGGCCAAGGATGCCTGAGTTAGGGTTGAGGGCCAAAACAAGATGAAAGAGAAGGGGACGGTCCTAGGGCCTACGAAGAAAATATTAAAAACCTGCTCTGTGACTTGGAATGATTATGGCAATAGATAGTGATTGTTGATCCCTACTATCTAAGATCTGAGTTAGACTGGATGTGAGGTCTAAAAGCCAGGGTGCCTCCTCTGCCTTACCTCCCTCAGGGACTTCCTAAGACTGTTGCCACATTTAATCCGTTGGCTAAGGAAGCCAATTGGTCAGCTAATGCTTGCTTTACCTTATTCGGGAGAGGACTGAATGAGGAGACAAAAGTGTGACACTTCAGGCTTCCCCGCGGGCATCCTTGCAGAATACAACTTCTTTACCAGCTCCTCTATGGTTCAGGTACAAGCTACCATGGCGTCTGTACAAACATCGACGCACTATAGGTCACCTGACACGTCTTGTACGTGGAAGACGTACAGCAAGCCACGCCCCTCTTACGACTATAAAACCACCGTCTTCCAAGGGGCTCGTTGCTGCTAATTAGCGTTACCAGCTACACGCGGTTTCATCCATTTCTTCTTCGTGTCTCCCTACACGAATCCTTATCTGAACTCCTGGTTTGGACCTTTTGCCTGACTTTTGGATTGCCTCGTCTCCTCCTTTATTCTTGTCGTGCTCGTCTGGTTGTTGGACTTGGAACGCTACTGGATACGGCTCTCTTCTGTGTCTTGCGGTTCTTTCCTGGTTGCCGCTCTGCACATCAATTTGCTGCCTACTATCCGGATCACCTAAACAGCTACTCAACTATACTTGTGTACTCGGGTACATACCTATTGTCTTCCATGGATATTGTCTTCTGTTGGATTCTGGGACATTGAGTTACTTTCCTGTGAGATTGCTCTTAAGTGCATATGAACGCCCTCCTGAACTGCACCAACCCGGCACTAGTGCGTCCCTCGTGCCGTTCGGGGTTACTTACCTATACTAACTTCCCTGTTTGTTATTTTCTCCTGTCGTTGTCTTCAGAATCCTGGACTCCTCTTACTCCATTTATCTTTACTCAGGTCAGTTGTTATCAATTCTATAGCTATAGTGGCAACCGATACTGATTTAGTTAAATTCCACTCATTTGTGTTATTCTTTGTAGATCATCCCGGGGAAACTCGACTCCACTCCAATATCTATCTAGGTAGTTGTCCAATCATTTCAACTGTTCTAGTCACCTGTATAATATCAACACTGTCTAATATCTTGGTATTCTTTTGCAGCATTGGTATTGGCGGTGTGTGTTCTCCCCGCTCTTTTATTCAATTGACATCTCTGTCTGTTCTAACTGAAACAGCAGAGAGGTACATTGTGGAAAAGAGCCCCTCTTTGAGGAAGCCTGAGTCTTGTACTCAGGGGAGCTGGGATGAAAGGCTGAATTCAGAATCCTATACCACCAACATCTCGGCCTATTCGGTGTGGTGAGTAACAGAATTAGCAGCCTTAAAAAAAAAATGTCCACAGAGGCCAGTGATGCTTTGAATCAAATCGTGCAAATGGTCACGGATCTACGTACCGACTTGACCAATGCACAAGAAGCACTGCGCCAACGCATGGACGCCATTCAGTCTTTGGTTACCGCACCAGCGTCACAGATGGCTGGTGCCGGAGCTACAGCATCAGGTTCAGGGTTTCCACCTCCACAGCAGGAACCAAACCTGATCATGCTTACAACCCAGTTCCCGCTAGCTCCTCCTGAACGCTTCCTAGATGACCCTAAACAATACTGAACCTTCATTAATCAATGCAAATTGCATTTTCTGTGTCGCCCCGCCTCATTTCCCACATCTACAACCAAAGCTGCTTTTGTTTTGTCTTATTTGGGAGGCGCTGCAGCCGCGTGGGCTAACCCGTTGTTGGAATCTAATAGTCATGTTCTTTACAATTGTGATGCCCTTCTTGCTATGATGAGTAAAGTATTTGATACACGTTATACTACTCAAGCTACTGACTGATCTGGAACTCTTAAAACATCGACAAGGAAACAATTCTTTATTGGTTTATTTGGCACGATTCAATCAGTTGGCAGCAGAAACTGACTGGCCTGAAGAAAAGAAGACAGCTGTCTTCTATCAAGGCCTCTCAGATGAACTAAAGGACATCCTCTCCACTGTTCCTGTAGTTCCCGCGGCATTCGGGGAACTGCTAGATTTAGTCCTTCAGATTGATGCTCGTAAGTCCGAAAGACGCGGCGAAAAGAAAACAGCATTGTTCAGCACGGTTTCAGCAGAGGTCTCGTCTTCGTCATCTCCTGCGCCTGAACCTATGCAGATTGGGGTGGTTAGGCGACCGCTTACCCCTGCTCAACGAGAATATCGTTGATCACACAATCTCTGCATGTATTGTGGGGCCTCTGATCACCTATCACCTCAGTGTACCAAAAAACCTAAAAGAAAGGCGGGAAATGCCAAATCCCGACAGTAGACAGAGTCCCTATGTCGGGAAACTCACCCTTGGACTCTACATTACAGAATCTGAGTCATTTAGTCCGCCTATTTGTTACATTTTCCTTAGATCATGGTGTTTCATTCCAGACAACAGCCGTGATTGATTCAGGTGCAACAGGTAGTTATGTTGATCAATGTTTTGCCACCATGTCAAGAATACCACTGGTTTGCAGAACTATACCTGAAACAGTGAATGCAGTGGATGGTTCACTTCTTGTCTCAGGAATGGTAACTCACCAAACAGTTCCACTACATACGAGTACTGATGAAGGCCATACTGAAGACATATCATTTGATATCATTAAAGCACCAGCTTACAAAGTCATTCTGGGCATTCCATGGTTGAAACTTCATAATCCTGCCATCGACTGGTCGACATCTCAGATTCAGTTCCCTTCCAATATGTGCAATACTCGATGTACTACATTACTCGGTATTACCCATGATAGTCCAGTCAGGGCGCTAGTTTCACCTACAATGCATATCGGAGCTGTCTCTAAAAACGTTACCTCTGTGATACCTTCTCAATATGCAGAGTATACAGATGTTTTTGACAAAGGGATGGCAGAGACTCTACCCCCACATAGAGCTTATGATTGCCCAATAAGGAGTAAAAATACCATCCGGCAGAGTGTACTCCCTCACTCTCAAAGAAGACAAAGTTCTTAAAGATTACATAGACAAGGCTTTGACCATGGGATTCATTCGTCCTTCCAAATCACCTATTTCATCACCACTTTTCTTTGTCCCTAAGAAGGAAGGGGATCTACGTCCTTGTATTGATTATCGTGCTTTGAATGCAGCAACCATAAAAAAACAGTATCCTCTTCCTCTGATTTCTGTCCTTCTTGATCAATTGGGTTCTTCCAAAATATTCACTAAGCTTGATCTCAGAGGAGCTTACAATCTCGTCCGCATGAGAGAGGGGGACGAATGGAATACCACATTTAAAACACGTTACGGTCTATTTGAGTATCTTGTCATGCCTTTTGGCCTATGTAATGCCCCGGCCACCTTTCAAGCTTTCATGAACGATCTGTTTTACTACATTCTTGATCAATTTGTTGTTGTCTACCTGGATGACATTTTGATTTACTCTCAAAACCAGGAATACCACAAAAAACATGTCAAGACAGTACTCCAACGTCTGAGGGAACATAGATTGTTTGTTAAAGCCGAAAAAAGTGCATATTTCATGCCTCAGAGGTGGAATTTTTGGGATATGACCTTACTAACAACGGGGTGCGTATGAGTCAATCCAAAATTAGTGCGATCCTGGAATGGCCTGTGCCCAATTCAGTCAAATCTTTACAATCATTCCTGGGATTTGCAAACTTTTATAGACGCTTCATCAATGGGTTTTCTGAAATATCTGCACCACTTAGCTCTCTGACAAGTGCCAAAGTACCATTTGTATGGTCTTCAGAAGCTTAGAGAGCTTTTGATCAATTAAAATCAGCCTTCACTTCCGCTCCTGTCCTCAAACATCCTGATCCCGAGCTTCCTTTTTTTGTTGAAGCTGATGCTTCAGGTTATGCCATTGGGGCGGTATTGTCTCAAACCTGTCCACATTCGGGAGAGATTCATCCTGTTGCCTATTTCTCTCGTAAATTGACAGCTTACGAAAATAATTATTCCATTACAGAACGCGAACTTTTAGCCATCAGTGACGCATTCTTGGAATGGAGGCATCATCTTTTGGGGGCCAAACACCTTGTAACTGTATACTCTGATCACCGCAGTCTGTTATCCTTCAAATCTATGAAATGTCTTACGGCTAGACAGGTGCGGTGGCATTTATTCTTTTCACAATACCAATTCGTTATCACATACCGTCCTGCTAAAGCTCAAGTTCCGGCTGATACTCTCTTGCGCTTACATGCGGATGGTCAGTCTCAACAGATCGAAGCTCTTCCTCTTCTACCAAACAAGGTTGTTTGTGGTTGTTTGGTTCAGCCCTCTTTGCGTTCAATCATCCTTGATTGGGTTTAAAAACATCCAAAAGAGATCACTGACCTCAATCTGGAAATCATTCAGGGTATGCCATTCATTCAAGGGCGCTTCTATATACCCTCAGGTCAAGCTAGAGATTTAGCCCTTCAGTGGTCTCACGATTCTTTGATTGCTGCACATCCAGGAAGTCAAAAAACTCTTGAAGCCTTACGGCGTTGGGCTTGGTGGCCTTCCATGGTTCGTGATGTAAATGATTACATTTTGACTTGTTCCATATGCACTCAGTGTAAAACTTCTAGAGCCAAACCAGTTGGATTGTTACAACCTCTTCCTGTGCCGTACAAACCTTGGCAGATGCTGTCAATGGATTTCATTGTGGAACTTCCTGACGTTCAGGGCTATGACACTATTTGGGTAATCGTTGATTACTTCACTAAATATGCATTGTTCATACCTTGTTCTGGTTTGCCTGCAGCTCCAGAATTGGCGAAACTGTTTTTGACGAATGTATTTCGTTTCTTTGGTTTACCCTCGGTTATTGTTTCCGATCGGGGCACACAATTTACGTTACGATTCTGGAAAGCTCTTACAGCTTCTCTCGGTATTGAGGATAGGTATTCCTCGTCTTATCATCCTCAAGCGGATGGGCAGACTGAGAGAACTAATGCTACCATCGAACAGTATCTACGCTGTTTACGCCTTCAGTACCAACAGTCTTGGTTTACTTCTTTACCTTATGCAGAATTTGCATACAACAACTCTATGCATACATCAACTGGAGTTTCTCCCTTTTTTGCCCTGTATGGTGGTCATCCTAGGGCACTTCCACTTGATCCGGTATTACCGGCCATTAATCCTGCAGCAAAAGATTGCATCAGAGATCTCGATAAGATTCATCGGGATGTACACTGCCATTTACTCCGAGCTCAAGATTGTGCCAAGAAGTATGCTGATGTGCATCGATCACCTGCTCCAGTTTATCGCAGTGGCATGAAGGTGTGGTTATCATCCCGCAATTTGCAAATTGCAGGCAAACGCCCGCTTCTGCCCAAATTTGTGGGACCCTATGTCATTACTGATGTCATCAATCCTGTGGCAGTTAAGCTTTCTCTGCCGCGATCATGTCGCATACATCCAGTCTTTCACGTCTCCTTGACCAAGCCTTTCATCCATGGGACCCGTCTGCCTACTCGTCCTTCGCCGATCTTGGTGGATGGTGAGGAGGAATATGAGGTCTCGCGTATCCTGGACTGCAGGGTGTGTAGGGGCACGTTATTCTACCTCGTGGATTGGAAGGGGTATGGGCCTGAGGACCGTACTTGGGAGCCACTCTCCAATTTGCATTGTCCGGTTCTTCTGAGGAGCTTCCATTCCGCCAGGGGGTTGTCGGAGTCTTTGGGGGGATGCTGTTACACTTCAGGCTTCCCCGCGGGCATCCTTGCAGAATACAACTTCTTTACAGGCTCCTCTATGGTCCAGGTACAAGCTACCATGGCATCTGTACAAACATCGACGCACTACAGGTCACCTGACACGTCTTGTACGTGGAAGACGTACAGCAAGCCATGCCCCTCTTACGACTATAAAACCACCGTCTTCCAAGGGGCTCGTTGCTGCTAATTAGCGTTACCAGCTACACGCGGTTTCATGCATAACCTGTCAAAAAAAAGAAAAACAAGATGCCCACTTTCATAGTAAATAGAGAAGGGAGTAAGTCCCTTAATTAGCAAACCTACAGAATTGCATAGCATATTGCTACGCGACACTGCTTATGTTATGCCTCAGAATAGTGACTTAAATAAAAAACACACAATCCAAGCTCTGTTGTCAAATGGTTATTGGTCCAACGTCTACCTTAAGGTTCACTACACAATGTACTGCACAGGTTCAATAATAGCAAATCCAAAGACATGTAAATGTATAGTTAATAGAAGGATTAACATCAAGCACTCAGTGGTGGATTCTCATGATTATCAAAGAAGGAATTTAATTAGATGTGCGATTTTCAATAAAAGTACCTGATTCTACGTGCCAAAGAGGTATGGAAAGTAACAAGTCTCCAGAGAACATATCTGGAACTGTGAATAAAAATGTATGAGAAAACAACGAATAAGGATATAAGGTGATAATTTAAAGGATATGGTCTCTAAAAGTGGTGACTAAGTTATAGCAAAAAAGTACCTTCAAAAGAGTGTATATCACTCACTTGTCCTGGAGTGCTTGCAAGGGACAGGGCTGCCCGTGATACATATGTGCGCTTTGATCTCTCCCCGGGTCCCACGCCAGGTTGAAGTCCCCCATCAGGAGAAGCTCCCCCTTCCCAAGGGCCTCTAAATCTGTTAGAACCATTCTAAAATAGCCGTCTTGCCCTGAATTCTGGGAATAAATAGTTGCTATCGTAAGTGTGGTTTTACCCCGCTGAAGAATCAGCAACAGAATCCTCTCCTGGCTTTCTGCCCTTGAATCTAAGATCCGGATGTCAGGATATGAAAGGAGAGCTATAAGAACCTCAGCCACCTTTCCTGGGCATTCAATTGATAGATATTTGGGTAGTGGCGCAATTTGAATCGGTTCTTATCATATTTCCTAATATGTGTCTCTTGGAAGGCCACTATGTCTGTTTACTCTCTCAGTAGAAACCTCTCCACTTTCTGTCTTTTCGCTGTGGAATTTAAGCTCCTAACATTTAATGTCAGGAAATTGATCGTTGTCTGACTTGCATATTACTACTGTTGCCCCCTCCTTTGCCTCACCCTGTCTGTTGTGCCCCACTTGCCCATCTACCCACATCCCACAACCCCCCATCCTACCCATGCTCACCTCTGCCCCTAATCCCCCCCCACTCCCATCTCCCAAATCACTGGAACGGGCCAAAGTTCCTGAGGATTCTTCAGGCATATTACCCTCAGATATGGCTCCCCATTGATTCCAGGAAAAAACTAGTGGTTTACATTAAGGTGGACTTCCGACCCCACAGTCCCCATACAATGACTTTCTATGTTGTGGGCTGCCGCCTTCCCGCCGTATTACTCGCCGGCATGTCGACGCATAGATCAATTGAGGGGCGCATGTCCATGGGGCCCATACTTGGGTGCCGGTTCTTTCTTCGTCATCTTCTTACTTGCAACCATTTCCAAGGCCCTCTCCTTACAGTGTAAAAGCAAAAGGAAATATCGAGGCTGAGTACCCCAAAAGGAAATACACCAAACATGGGCTTATAAAGATTCATAGATCTTTATTCTAATACTGTACAGTTACAAATAAACAAAATCAGATAGCTATCTCGCTCTAAGTACATCACTGCAAATACCAGCCCTTTCGGTGTGAGAAGTGAGAGGTACTGGACGTCTAAACAGTTGTGCATTTTATATATTTTCGATCATAATGTCCAGCCCCTCTGCAAGTTAATAATCCATGGTCTAGAGTTCGTGCCAAGTTCACTTATGGCTTGTCCGACAATCTGCAAATAGATCGTCCTCAGTTTACATGCAAACAGATTACAATGGCAACAGTGTATTCTTGGATTTAATTATAAGCCTTAACACATATCCTTTACAATGCAGTTCAGCTAGTTTCTACGTTCAGTATGTGTTCAACATTGTGGTCGATGTATGCCCGTGGATCAGACTTATTGGCGCAGACAATCCACTGTCTACAAGTCAGGCATGGGACAAGGTCTCTTTACTCAACCCAAACATTCAGCCAATGGACAGTTTACACATTAACTAACGTACAAGGTGCAAGACGGCTCAGTTACAAGCGGGAAACACTGTCCACCATTTTAGAATACAGAGTTACATTGGAGTGGAAATCAAAATGGCGGATGGACCTAAAATGGCGGGGAAGTCGATCTAGAATCGGAACTTTGCAACGCGGTTTTCTTCAACACAGCGACTGGGCTTAGGCCAATATATACAAGAAAGGAGGTACAATATGATATCCCGTTTAACAAATGGTGCCTCCCCACCGCCAGATGACCTAGATCATGTGTCCTCATTGTTAAGCTGGAGGATATGGGCTCCTTCGTCGCAAACAGTGATTCTGTGTTGACGCCTTACCCAGGTGAAGAAGAGACCAAAGGGGAAGGTCCATTTGTGGTTGACTTGTTTAGCCTGGAGGGCCCTCATGACCAGACCCATCTCCGTGCACTTTTGCAGTGTTGATTGGGCCTGGTATAAGCACATTTCAGCCCTGTTATATGCAATGGGTTCGGCCAGGCGGGCCGCTCTGAGGATGCGTTCCTTCTGGGGGTAGCTTGTTTGGGCCGGCAGTGTGTCTCTAGGCCTCGATCCTGGGTCCCGGTGCTTTGGGCCAGTTCTGTGTATTCGGACAATGAGCACCTCCTCTGCCACTCTGTCCCCTAGGAGGTCCGAGAAGATCTGCTGTATTGGCCCCTTGTGGTCATTGTCCCCCCACTTCCTCCGGCAGATTCCTGATACAAATGTTAGACCGCCTGGACCGGTTCTCAAGCTCTTCGTATTGTAACTCTAGGTTGTGGGAGATCCTGACCAGGTCCTCAAGGGTTTCTTCTGTTTTTCTGTTGTCCTCCACTAACTCCTTCAGTGCCCTTTCTGTACTGTCCATCCGCTCCTCCAGGCTCGCAACATCCTTTTTCAAGTCATGGATTGCCTGTTTGACTTGCGAAGTAAATGTAGTGAACTGGGTTTGGAAAGAGGCTGTGAGCTTTTTCTGGAAGTTAGTGAAGCACACCTCCAGAACCTCTGTGGACATTGCCATAGTGCTGGTACTGCTGCAGGGGTGTATGTCTTCGATGGTCTGATCTGGTGCGGGGTTGGGGGTAGCTTCAGATTCCTTTGCGCAGCACTGGCGGATGGTGCTTTCGCACAGTGTGGGCTGCGGTTGCAGCTTGCTGGGAGTACTTTGGCCTTTATTTCCTGGCATTTGGGGGTCGTAGGCGCTGCTAGTGAGGCACAGATCTGCAGATGGTCCTTTGGTGGAGGGTTGTCCTGCTGTCGCCAGCACTCCTTGAGTTTGCGATAAGCCCTTCCCAGGTCCACTGACTACCCTTGGGATTGGGGTCACTGGAGGAGGGGGCAAGCCCATAGTCTGCACCTGTTCTGCTCGCGGGTGTTGTGAGCATGCACGAGTATTTACACAGGTAGGGGGCTGATCCAGGGGCTGCTCTTCTTCTTGAAGGCTGCGTGTTTGGTAGGCTTGCTGGTGCTTCACACTCCTGTGGATTGGAGTGCCCAGTAAGGTCTCTTCCCCCCCCCCCGTTTAAACGGGTCGGGCGCTGTGCAGCTGGCGTCTGCCGGGCCAGAGCTCGCCCCCAGGACTTCCTCTTAGCTTGCCAGCCACTCGATCGGCACGCTCTGCTGGGCCTCCCCGCCAGCATTCAGGGCCACCCACTGTGGATCTAGGCCCATGAAGAGCGCTCCGATGTCAAAAGTGGAGGGGGTCTGCCCTGTTGCACACCTTGCTTCAGCACCGCCTGTCCGTGGCCTCCACGGGTTTGCCCCTGCTGGGCATCTGAAGGACACCGCAAGTGACGGTCATGGCCCACTCACCCCAGGCCCCCGTCCCGAGCCTCAGCTTCTCTCATCACTCACCGGTGCGCTGAGTACGTCGGAGCACCCGCTCCTCACTCCATTTCCCATCTTGGAATCGCCATTGCCCAGTTCTAAGATCACTACTTGGGGATCCAGGAGGAAGAGCCAGTACTTGACTCATTAATTTAGATTGTACATTGTCCATCAGCTTACAATTTCTATGGCCCCAGATTTCACTAGCATAGAGCATTAGTGACGACACCTTCAATTTGAAGACTTCCAAACACTTATCGAACCATATTGATAGTAAAATCTTAGAGTCCTTTACGTCTGGCGGTTGCTCGCTCTGCCTGATATTTCATATGGCCCGTCCAGAGGCCATTGCTTGTAAACCTCAGGCCTAAGTAGACATAAGAGTTCACGACTTCAATTGATTCCCCTTTTATTTTCCAACTATAGGGTCTCCCCTTTTTGCCGAAAATCATGATTTTAGTTTTACTTTTGTTTACTTTTCATATACGCTGTTCTAGGAAGTCGTTGGCGTATCAAAGCCCTTGATTAAAGCCACCTGAGGTTAACAGCAAAATGACTGTGTCATCGGCATAAAGGAGCTCTGTACACTTCATTTCTCAGCCTCGGGGCGGGGGAGTCCTTTTGGTTAGTCCTACCTGGCTCAACATCTAACAAAAAATGAATAAGCAGCAAGGGGGCGGGGGGCAGCCCTGCTTTACCCCCTTATTGGTCTCAAAATATGGTGTATTTACTCCTGGTCTGCTATACCTCACTGCTGTCTAGGTGTCCACATAACAAACTTGGACGTTTCTTAGCAACCCCGTTGGCATCCTGATTGCCTCCACCTTGCTCCACAGTGTGCACCTGTCAATAGAGTCGAATGCTTTTTCCAAATCTAGGTATGCTGCATAAACAGAGCCTCCTCTTCCCCTGCAGTATTTGTCTTTGATTGTACTTAAAGTAAAACAATGATCTATAGTCAAAAAAGTGCCTAAAGTCCACCTGTGTTGAGTTTAAAGCTTTGCTCTCGGCCATCCATTCCTCCAGCCTAAGAGGCACTTAGAGTACATTTTTGATGTGATGTCAAGTAGCGGGATTGGCCTGCAACATTGGGCGTTGATTCAAATGTTACATTTCTTTCATACATTGGTTTTATATAACGCACATATATTATTTGTTGGTCTCAGAAATGAGAGGTTCTGTTATTTGTCTCAGAGCCGTGCACGGACACGAACAGTCGCAGGGGCGCTGGCCTCTCCCAAAAGGGATTGATATAACCAGTTGCAGACAAGAGTGGCATGTGCCAAGAGATGGTCTGCATGCGGTTGCAGCCATCAGACCATTAACCAGGACCCCAGAATAGTGACCTATCACTCGATACTTAAGAACCACTGAAGTCCCGGGAGGATAGCTCAGCTGCAATGGGCTCGCCTTGGAAGCAAGACCACACGGAGCAACACAGGTTCGATCCCTGGGTCCGTGCTTAGAAACCTCTGGGTATTAAGTGCGTTATAAAATAACCTATCATATCATAAGTCTGTTCATTAAGGAACTACAAATAACAGAACCTCTACTTTCTGAGACCAACAAATAATATATGTGTGTTATATAAAACCAATGTATGAAAGAAATGTAACATTTGAATCAATTTGAAACACAAAGCAATGTATTAAGTTCCTTGATAAAGCCCAAGGAAGGGTGAAACGATTGCACGTGCAGAGAAATGTTGGCACAGGTTTTTTTTGTATTTTAAGAATGACACACATTCACTTTAAAAATCACCATATTTTTGACATTAAGCAAAGAATGTATCTTTTCTATGATGAATGTGGAACAATTTCAATAAAAGATAACAGTGTATAAACACCAAAAAGTGTGTACCTCACAATCTCTATAGGACTGGGAACGTGTAGTCTATTGAATGTGCACAGGCTGACATAGGATATCCCTCCTCCCTCTTGTAACCCACATAACAGGCCGACAGGTGAATATCGGTCTCTATGGAGCCATGCAGCCACTGACCTCCAATGAACTTGGACCAGTCAGCTATCAAATAAATACTGGAACACAAAATAACACTAACAGACAAAGGGCCTCATTACGACCCTGGCGGAAATGGAAAAATGATGGCGGAAATGCAATACCGCCATCGAACACCGCTCGTTGCGATTATGACCCGTCACCGTAAAGTACGATGCCATTAGCGACACCGCAGTGAACGGCAACGCTAACTGCACCA
Source organism: Ambystoma mexicanum (assembly GCF_040938575.1). Taxonomy (NCBI): domain Eukaryota; kingdom Metazoa; phylum Chordata; class Amphibia; order Caudata; family Ambystomatidae; genus Ambystoma; species Ambystoma mexicanum. Next base: position 1,181,363,219 of record NC_090934.1, read on the forward strand.
AGTACGCGCACGCGCGCCTTGCAAAACCGGAATCACCGCCATGGCGCAACGGTACGCGAATTCTGACCCTAGCGGACATGTACTGAACGCCATCAAGCACGTCGTAAAGTACCATTCCGCCATGGCGAGAAATACGGCATCGTGAACCAACCGTAAATGGCCCACTGAGTGCCTGTACTCCACTCCCTGGCCACATTGCACAACTCCTGGCAGGCGCAATGTACTCACACTATGCAACCAGTGAAATCTACAATTCACCCATGCATGCCAACGTAGAAATGCATGCAGGGGCTCAAAGCGCCCCGTGAGTGGGCATCCATGTACGGCATGTCACCATAGCCGTACTGATGCAGCACAGGCATGTGAAGGTACAATACATCAAAATGAAAATCAAGAACACATGACACAAAACAACAGTAGTCCCCCATCGCTTGCCACCAGCGCAAGGCAACATCCAAAACAGCATCCTGAGGGGGATTGCACCAGCCCTGTACTCTTGCCAGTAAACAAACCAACCATCAGCAGAAGCATGTACCACACAAGTTGGCAGAGTGACTGAGCAGCCAGGCTCATCCCAAGAGGGGCCGATGGGAGCTGCAGGGCACAGATGGCATGAATACAGAAGCTATTCCAATGGACATGACCCCAGTCCCCCTCCAACAAACGCACGCAAACACAGGCACCTGTGACCAGCCACATTCTGAACATCCCATCATTCCACCAATCGACCTGGCTGACAGGCACCAGTCGGCCAAAAGCCAATCCCCCGCCCCTGAACAGCACATCATGTAAACAGTCACAATGGCAGCCCCTATCCGTGACCATACTGTGCTACGTAGGCAAACGCGGCCAGTACTGTACCACACAACTCAACTCAGAAGGCGGAACACAATGCAGATCATCTCGCAATACATACCGCCACAAATCGAAAATCGCCACATCACCTGCAAAGAATAACGCAACACGACAAATATCGGAATACAATTTAAATGCACATCCAAATGACAAAGGCCCCACAGCAATTTGCAAAATAACACCAAAACATCCATCATCACCGAGGGCTGCATCTGCAATAATTGACCAGCTTCCACTTGTGTGACGCCCTGTACCATCATGGCACACAGGGCCTACATCAACGTTCCAAAAGGCAACATGGAAGCGGCAAGAACCGCAGGTCCGTCCCATGAGGCAGGCACTAGTCGAGCTGAAAGGCCGAAATGTTGCACCTAGCCACCAGTACAGCGTAAGGGCATGTGGCCCATTGGCGATCGTCCCATAAGATCGAAATGGTGCTCCACTGATTCACCCGAAGCTGCAGGTGTCGAGAGTAAAACCCATCTGGAGGAGTGGCGTAGAGATGGCATCTGCAATAGGGCAGGAGATACCTGTCACCCAAATGAAACACAAATTAACCGATTGCATTACGGGACTCATGATGCATTACAATCTTCATTCAACACACCAAATCCACACCCATATGCATGCTAGCCCACTCCAAAGGAATATACACACCCCTAAATCAGTATCGATTCATAACGAAATCAATCGAGGTAAATACACCATTGGCAACGTCGGTTACTGTGCATGCGTCCGTCAAGATAGAACCCATGACATGGGATTAGTAACGTGCCTAGACACAAGTGTATGAAGGCGCGTCGAGACAGGGAGGATCCGACAAGGGCAGATAGACGTAAGTCCCACTATGGCAGCCTTGCATCACATAGCGCAGGGGAAGGGGAGTGATTCAAAAAACCCATGTACATGGCAGACCCTAAACGGAATCATCTGTCCATGCATCCATTCATCATTCCCTCATCCCGCAATGAAAACGCATGAATATTCACTCACATAATATGTGAAACTTCCATCGCGTCTGTGCGTAATGCAGTCTGCAAAAACCACTGTGCTCCTGGCCGGATCTGTAGTGTTGTGAAGCAAGATGGATTTGGGAACGTCCTGCCTTATCGTCCACTACGCTATTGCGCATCCCATTCAATTCATATCATTCATTGCTTGCTCGTTATGGGCCATGTCCCAAGGACATTCTACAATAGAACGTTACATTTCCAGCCAGACCTGTGGGCGTATCCTCGCCGCTACTTCAAAACCAAAAATGCTGGCCTTCGAATTCCTCACTTGCAACATTACGTCGAAAAGGCTTCTGTGAACGCTTGCATTCACAATTACATCAATGTAGTGCGGCTGTGTGTCATAATGCTAACTGGCTGCAATCACAAATGGGACGCCACGCCCGTCGGTGAAGTACGTTACTGTGCTGCATGAGGGTCGGCCATCGATCGAGCCCTACATACCACTGACTCTTCACAGGTATGTAAGCGGCTGCAATTATAGCATGTGTAACAATGGGAGCATAGCATGAAAATCAGTCAAAGTACATCACACTGCCATCGGGATTTGATACATGATTCCAATCCCAAGATGCCATGCGGCCAAATGCAGCCTTACGTGCGGGACGTGCTCGGCCAGAAGGGATTGCATCTGCCACAGATTCATACAATCAGCACAGGTGGAGGCCATACAGGCCGACAGCACATATATAGCAGACCCAAACCCCTCCCACAACCACTCCCACTCCAAAATGCTACCGGCAGGACTAGCGATGTTGGGCCTGGGGGACCAGATAGCACTGCAAGTGCTACAACTACAAGAAGACGACGAACAACAACAGGTACAACAACCGGGCGCACAGGGGAGACGGAGGAGAAGGAGGAGGAGGAGGGCAAGGCAGGGTCAGCAAGGCCCACAAGCACTGCCACTACCACCACGCAGGCGGCCCGCAATCCCACGCCTCCGAGCTGATCCGTTCAACCTCACTGCTGAGCAGATCCACACCCTCTACCGTTTGGACCGGGACACCATAATCGCCATTGTGGACATGACACATGCTGACCTCGTGAGCATGATAGATAGCCCAACCGCCATCCCACCCCTACTGAAGGTGGTGTCTGTACTCCACTTCCTGGCCACAGGCACCTACCAGCACACAGTGGGACAGTTGCATGGCATTTCACAGCCACTGTTCTCACGGACACTCTTCCAAGTGCACAATGCCCTCCTGAAGCACGCCGACGACCACATCACACTACCACGCACGTACCAGGAGATTACCAACGCAAAAGTGGGATTCCATGCACTTGGCGGCATCCCGGGTTGCATTGGTGCCATCGACTGCACCCATGTTGAATTGGTTGTCCCACATGCCATGGAGGTCCAGTACCGCAACCGGAAACAATTTCATTCAATCAATGTGCAAATGGTGTGTGACTCCAACAAGATCTTTACGCATTGTTGTGCCAGATTTCCAGGATCTACCCATGATTCTATGGTCCTGAGGAACACAAGAATACCACGCTACATGGAGCGACACGCAGGGCACAGATCCTGGCTACTCGGTGAGTCTCATTCCATGCATGACATCGTGGCCCATTTGATGCGTCAATGACCTTGCAGGAGGGGGGGGGGGCTACTTAGCACTATCATTCCACTGACACCCTTTATTCGTCTCATACAGGTGATGCCGGGTATCCACTGAAGAGATGGCTCCTTACACCAATCCGGAACCCACAGAACGAGCATGAGGAGGACTACAACCATGCCCACTCACGTACCCGTGTGGTCATTGAACAGGCATTCGGCCTACTGAAGGCTCGTTTCCGCAGCCTCAGCAGGTCTGGCGGGGCACTCATGTACAGCCATGAGAAGGTTTCTAAGATGGTCATGGCATGTGTCATGCTGCACAACATGTGCATACGTAGGAATGTGCCCATGCCCTCTGACGCTGTACTGCATGCACCTGAAGATGATGATGATGATGAGGGTGGGGATGTGGAGGCACCTCAAGGAGTCCATGAGGCACAGGATGCACGTGCAATCCGACAGAGCATCATAGATGCATGCTTCTAGCAACCACGCATGGTGCCTATTACACGGAAAGGGGACCTGTGGCACTGTGTGTGTGTAGTACAGGCACATTGTGGACTGTACGCCTATGAAGGCCTCGTACGCAAATATCAATGTCCACACATGTCATTGGATGATAATGAGGTGCTGTATTGTTAATGTGATTTGATTTATACACCCTATGGACCCGCCACCCAGTGAAGCCCAACACACCCCCTCCACCCTACTACCTCCCCCCCCAACACCAGTGTCCAAATATGCATGCTGTCCGTGGGTAGACGCTATTGCAAGCCTCCTCTACGGGTATCAGGGGCACCCCTGCCCGTGGAGCGCAGGTTCCTGCCAGATCTGCGTTGGGGGCTGCCCTGGACGGAACTTGCCACGGATGATGTCTCTGCCTGCTCGCGTCCATGCATGTCTCTGAGGGTTTGTGAGAGCTCCGAGAGCACACGGCGCACAGCAGCAAGTTCAGCACAAACGTCTTTGGACGTCGCATGCAGTTCCCCCCTCAGGCTCTCGGTGCTTTTCTCCATTTGTGCTCTCAGGCTCTCGGTGCTTCTCTCCATTTCTCCCCTGAGGCTCTCACTACTTTTCTCTATTTGTGCCCTGAGTGTCTCGGTGGATGTTTCCATGGCTGCCCTGGAACCCCCGCATTCATTTGCATGGTCCTTGAGTAGCGTGGACACTTCCTGCTGTTGCTCGATCAGCAGGTCGAGGGACTGTTGCCTCTGCTGGGCCATGGACATTTGCGGTGGTGTGACAGGGGGGCTGCTCAACACATGTTGCCTTGGCACAGGACTTGTGGGGGTTGGCCAGTCGTCGTCTTCAGGGTGCCCCTGCGTGGTTTCGTCATGGTGTAGGGGATGGAACATGCAGGGGGATTGGGAAAGGTCATGGATGGTACCTACGTCGCCAGCACTGTTTTCCGTGTCGGAGCATGCTGGCATGACAGCTGTGTCACCTATGGTGCTGCTACCACCAGAGGCAGTGCCATCAGATACGTTCTTTGGGGGGACCTGTGGTGCTGGGGTTGTGGACTTGCTGGCTGCTGGGGTGCCTGTTGCAGTCCCCTCCAGTGTGCTGCCACTTGATTCCTGCTGCTGCCGTGTCTTGATCCTTGCACCTGAGGTGGAGGCTCTTGGGACGTTGGTCCTGGCCCTCTTTGCAGGCGTGCTGGTAGGGGTGTCCTGCAGCTCGTCGTTGGTATCGGACCCTGTGGTGGAGTAAAGAGGGGCGAGCGTTAGTTATGGGTCTGTCGGATTTGGAATGGCAACGTATCAAATGCATTGGGGTGGTACATGAGGCTGATTTGGGACTGGGCCTTGGAGGTGGTCTCATTTTCGTGTGGATTGAGGATGCATTCATTTGGCTGCCTGCAGTTAGGGGGTGCATGCTGCACATGTAGGGGTTGTTTATGGCATCTTGATTGATTTGTTTATTCATTCTGACTTTTAGAGGGCGCTGTCAGGGCAAAGTATGTATTGCACTATGGGGTCACATGGTACTGCACATGTTCGTGTTTTGTGGATTTCGCATTGTTTCTCTTGGCCAACCTACCTGATTCTCCGGATGTCGGCACTCCTTTCTCCATCCCTCCGACTCCCTCTATGCTCTCCATTCCTATGGTGGAGGCGCAGATATCCTCCCAGGGGGTCAACTTGATGGGCGACTCTGAACCCCCCCCGGTAGCTGTGGCGATGTTCCTGTTCGCAGAAAGTATGCTGCGTACGCGGATCCGCAGGTCGTCCCACCGCTTGCGACATTGCTGTGGCGTGCGGGGTGTTGTCCCCACCGCACTTACGCGCTGTGCCACCAGGGCCCATATGGCCTTCTTGTTGGCAAGGGCCGTCCTGGTCATTTGACTGGAGAAGACGACGGCGGCATTTTCCTGGAGGGTCTCGGTGAGCACGGTCAGTTCCTCTCGGGAGAAGTGTACCTGCCGCTTGCGATCACACGCTTTCTTGGCTACCTTTCCCATATTTATTTTTTTAACTGGGGTTGCTAACGGGTTGGGATGTGTGTCAGGGTCGGATTTTTAATGGTTGTGTTGGGATTCGGATTTTATAGTTGTGCGGCGTGCTGTTTCCCGTTCCGGCCACATGCTTTTACTTCCGTTTCCGTATATTTACGGTGCCCGTAATTTGCGGTGCCCGCTCGTTACGGTGACCGCTCATTACGGTGACCGCTAAGATGGGTGGCGGTATTGCACCTGGTGCAGCGTACGGCGGCGGTAAGGGCCGTTTTGGGGTCATTTCCGCCATCGCAGCCTTTCGGATTCCGCCATGGCGTAATGCTCGTGCCCGATGGGTCGTAATTAGCCGCACTTTGCTCCTTCGTGCAATGGCGGAAACGCTATTTACGCTGTTGCGGTCCGGTCAGTCACTTTCCGCCAGGGTCGTAATGAGGCCCAAAGAGTGGGTAGAGCGCACAGACTGATATTTTTCACGAGAAACAACAAAACGCTTAGTAGTTCAACTGGAGACTGCTTATTTTGGAGGAGCAATTGATCTGCAAAAAGAAAACGCAATATATGTTCTCTATTTCTAGAAAGCTGTCTAAGGTGAATTAATATCAAGGTCTGGTTGTGCTTCAAAACCGGGGTGTATTGAAAATAACGCCATAGGAGAGTAGTCACTGTACGGGCGTCTCCAATCGAAGGTTCGCTACCGGATTATACAGATAATCAATAGTGGAAGAGTAACGACCCCTGCTGAAAGTGTCCCAGGGGGTTTGGGGGGGTATTGCCCAGGACCCTAGCATTCAGCTCGACCAAGGAGAACTCAGATTGAAGGTTGGCTATTTCTCAGCAGCCTCAGTCGGGCATATTAAACACTGTGTTCCTCTCAGGTATTCCACGTGCTCCTCCCAAAATCTGACCTCAATATGTGCTTCAGCTGGGGGTCAAAGGTGTGGGGGGCAGGCTCAGGGGGGTTGCTAATTTAACATTCAAATTGCGCAAAACCAGGAGGTTGCTGCTTTTCCTATCTGCTGCAACCTCACCCAGGAAGTCCCTTAGCTCCTTGAATGCTGCGCTATCCTTTTTAGGGGGGGATAACGATTACCGATGTACAATTTATTCGGGCCGTTTATATCAGGCCTGGTGAGACACAGTATTATCAATATCAATGACCTGAGTTTGGGGCGTAATCTGGACACCCTCCACCCATCTCGCATTCAGATCATGGCGGTCAGCCTCCTTTATTTTGCCCCTTCTGGCTTTTTTCTGCCTTCACTGCATGCGACTGATATCCTGGAATGCAGAAACCATCTCTTAACCAGGTTTCCTGAAGACAAGCAATATTGCATTGGCCTAGATAGTCACCCCAATCGGCGTCCTGTATTTTGGCTGCTACAGCCGCCACATTCCATGATGGGGTACTTATAACGTCTAGGGATAACCATATCTAGGGCTGGGTGGCGCAGGAGATTGACATGGATACAGAAGCCGTCACCTGTAGGGCTGGGTGGCGCAGGAGATTGGCAGGGATACAGAGCCTGTCACCTCTAGGGCTGGGTTGCACAGGAGGTTGACAGGGATACAGAGCCGGTCACCTCTAGGGCTGATCACATCTAGGGCTGGGTGGCGTAAGAGACTGGCAGGGATACATAGCCCGTCACCTCTAGGGCTTGATGGCGCAGGGAACAGACAGGGATACAGAGGCCATCACCTAGTGGGGTTGACACAGGAGATTGACAGGGATACAGAGAGGGTTGCCTCTAGGAAGGGGTTGCGCCGGAATTGACAGGGATAGAGTGGCCGTCAAATCTAGGGCTTTGTGGCGCAGCAGATTGACAGGGTTACAGAGGCTGCTGCCTCTAGTGTGGATGGTGCAGCAGATTCACAGCGTAACAGAGCGTCACCTCTAGGGCTGGGTGGCGCAGCAGATTGACAAGGATACAGAGGCTATCGCATCTATTGGGGTGGTGCAATAGATTGACATGGATAAAAAGGCTGTCGCCCCTATTGGGGGTGGCACAGCAGGTTCACAGGGATACAGAGACTGCCACCTCTAGGGCTAGATGGCGCAGCAGATTGACAGGGATACGGAAGCCGTCGCCTCTATTGAGGGAGGCGCAGCAGATTGACAGTGATACAGAGGCCGTCGCCTCTATTGGGGGTGGTGCAGTAGATTGACAGGGATAAAGAGGCTGTCACCTCTATTGGGGGTGGCACAGCAGGTTCACAGGGATACAGAGACTGTCACCTCTAGGGCTAGATGGCGCAGCAGATTGACAGGGATACAGAGGCTGTCACCTCTATTGGGGGTGGTGCAGTAGATTGACAGGGATAAAGAGGCTGTCACCTCTATTGGGGGTGGCACAGCAGGTTCACAGGGATACAGAGACTGTCACCTCTAGGGCTAGATGGCGCAGCAGATTGACAGGGATACAGAGGCTGTCACCTCTATTGGGGGCGGCGCAGCAGATTGACAGGCCGACGCCTCTATTGGGGGTGGCGCAGCAGATGGACAGGGATACAGAGGCCATTGCTTCTATTCGGGAGGGCGCAGGAGATTCACAGGGATACAGAGCCCATCACGTCTAGGGCCGGGTGGCACAGCAGATTGACAGGGATACAGAGGCCGTCACCTGTATTGGGGGGATGCAGGAGATTCACAGGGATACAGAGGCCGTTGCCTCTATTGGGGGTGGCGCAGCAGATTGACAGGGATAAAGAGGCTGTCACCTCTATTGGGGGTGGCACAGCAGGTTCACAGGGATACAGAGACTGTCACCTCTAGGGCTAGATGGCGCAGCAGATTGACAGGGATACAGAGGCTGTCACCTCTATTGGGGGCGGCGCAGCAGATTGACAGGCCGACGCCTCTATTGGGGGTGGCGCAGCAGATGGACAGGGATACAGAGGCCATTGCTTCTATTCGGGAGGGCGCAAGAGATTCACAGGGATACAGAGCCCATCACGTCTAGGGCCGGGTGGCACAGCAGATTGACAGGGATACAGAGGCCGTCACCTGTATTGAGGGGATGCAGGAGATTCACAGGGATACAGAGGCCGTTGCCTCTATTGGGGGTGGCGCAGCAGATTGACGGGGATACAGAGGCCGTCGCCTCTATTGGGGGTGGCGCAGCAGATGGACAGGGATACAGAGGCCATTGCTTCTATTCGGGAGGGCGCAGGAGATTCACAGGGATACAGAGCCCATCACGTCTAGGGCCGGGTGGCACAGCAGATTGACAGGGATACAGAGGCCGTCACCTGTATTGGGGGGATGCAGGAGATTCACAGGGATACAGAGGCCGTTGCCTCTATTGGGGGTGGCGCAGCAGATTGACAGGGATAAAGAGGCTGTCACCTCTATTGGGGGTGGCACAGCAGGTTCACAGGGATACAGAGACTGTCACCTCTAGGGCTAGATGGCGCAGCAGATTGACAGGGATACAGAGGCTGTCACCTCTATTGGGGGCGGCGCAGCAGATTGACAGGCCGACGCCTCTATTGGGGGTGGCGCAGCAGATGGACAGGGATACAGAGGCCATTGCTTCTATTCGGGAGGGCGCAAGAGATTCACAGGGATACAGAGCCCATCACGTCTAGGGCCGGGTGGCACAGCAGATTGACAGGGATACAGAGGCCGTCACCGGTATTGAGGGGATGCAGGAGATTCACAGGGATACAGAGGCCGTTGCCTCTATTGGGGGTGGCGCAGCAGATTGACGGGGATACAGAGGCCGTCGCCTCTAGTGGGGGTGGCGCAGCAGATTGACGGGGATACAGAGGCCGTCGCCTCTAGTGGGGGTGGCGCAGCAGATTGACGGGGATACAGAGGCCGTCGCCTCTAGTGGGCTGGGTCACCCAGCCTGGGTGGCGCATGAGATTCCCAGGGATACAGAGCCCCAGTCCCTTGGCACAGCACTGGTAAAATGTCCCCGGAAGCGGCATGTTTTCCTCATAGGAATCTCTTCGGCAAGGTTGCCTTACTTCTGATCGCTGCTAATGTGGCACCATTCTTTCGCGAACATTTGATTTGCTGGGTGTCGTTGGGGGAGGGGAAAACAAAAAACAACACTGTTACATTCTTAAACAAATTCATATACATGGCTGTGCAGGGAGACGTTTCGCGTTTTGCCAAGTGGCAACCCCATCTGCCCGCCCCCCCACGCACCCACGCACATATGCGCACTGTTAGTGCAGCGCCTGCGGGCCCCGCGCTCTCGAGCTCGACCGGCTGTTTCTGCATTTCCTAGGAAAATGGCGCAGAGTTTTTGTAAACATTGACTACGCGCGAGCGGTGCTTTTTGCCTTTCAGGCCACGAAGAAGCCCTCACATTTCATCCGTTGCAGCAGAAAAAAATGTCACTGTCCCTGTTATTCTGTTTGCAGAATTATATGGGCAGTGTTTTACGTCCCACACATGCGTGCCATGTTTCCACATTTGCAATACACTGCTTCCCAGCATTAATATAGTGTTCACACATCTCCCATGTTCTTTGGCGTGTCTACAATGTTTTTTCATCTGCCATATTTCTTGGCCTTGTGTGTTCAGTCTTTTCACACCTCTCGTGCCTGCGGCCGCGCATGCGTGCAGTGTTTACCCAACCACGTATTATCTATAATTTGCTTCTAGTGCCTGCTGTATATTCTGCGACTCTGGATGAATCCAGTGTTTTCACATCGGTAATACACAATATTGTGGCCCGGCACATGTGCAGTGTTTTCACAGCTCGGGCCTCATTACGAGGTCGTCTGTAAAACCCACTGGTTAGCGTGGGCTAACGCTAGGGTGACCAGATGTCCCAGTTTTTCCAGGACACTCTGTGGAAATCACCCCCCCGTCCCGGGGTCCTGGGAGCTTTTTGATTTTATAAACCCTGCAATCCCGAAATCAGGTCCCTGCGCAACTCTTCCTGTGCGAATAGTGGTTTTCATGCCCCATTTCCTTCCCCTTCCCCTCCCAGGCACTCTCCTCCAATGAGATGAGTGTGCCTGTGGGCACACATCCCCTCACCCTCCCCCAGCAACAGGCCAGCGACAAAGAAGTAGGACTAACGTTTATTTGTATTTACTTTAGTCCTTCTTGTAATTCGGTGACCTGACCCGGTTTTAAAAAAAAACGCTGACCCTGCAATACTGTTTACCGCTGCCCGATATCCCGGTGGGATATCATGAGTGGTGGCAGAACGGTAAATCCCCATTCCCGAGGGGTCCCATAGGACCCCACGTGAATGGGGAGACTGAAGCACCAGCCCCGTTGCTAACGGTGCCCGTGCTTCAGTGAAAAATGTTGCCGGTAGGAACCTAAACTCCCGGCAGACCAGACCTACCGGGAGTTCCGTGGCCCTGACCGGCAGACTCGTAGTTTGGCGGTCCTGGAATGCGTGCTGCTGCATTACTACCGGCACCCTTATTTCCGGACCGCCAAACTTGTAATGAGGCCCCCCATGTGCACTGCGGCCCGCATGTGTTTTCACATCTCCACATATCCAGAGGCAACGCCGTGAAGCATGGAAGTGTTTTCACATCCCACATATTCTGTGGGGCGCATGTGTGCAAGGTATTTCCACCACCCATGTTCGTTAGCCCTGCATGTGTGCAGTGTTTTCAAATCTCCTATCCGTCGTGCCTCTGTTTTTGTGCAGTGTTTTCACATCTCACATATTCTGTGTCCCTTAATGTGTGCAGGGTATTCACGTCTCTCATGCTTTGTGGCTCTGGATATGTGAAGTGTTTTCACATCCCACATATTCTGCAGTCCTGCATGTGTGCAGTGTTTTCACATCTCCCATGCTTCTTGGCTCTGGATATATGCAATGTTTTCGCATTTCACATATTCAGCGGGCCTTAATGTATGCACGTCTATAGTGCTGTGTGGCTCTATGTGCAGTGTTTTCACATATTCTGTGGGGGTTTGATGTGTGTAGTATATCCAGATCCCCCATGCTCTGTGGCTCTATATATGTGCAGCGTTTTCACATCCCACATATTGTGTAGGCCCTCATGTGCGCAGTGTTTTACCATCTCCCATGTTCTGTTTTCACATCTTGCGTTCTTCGTGGCTCTAGATAGGTGCAGCATTTTCACATCTCATACATTTTGTGTGGCCTGCATGTGTGCTGTATGTTCCTACCTCTCTAATTTTCAGCCTTGTTTATGTTAAGTTATTTTAAGTTATTGGGATTTATCTTGCACATGGCTGACATTTGTATGGTCTCCAGGCCCTCTGGCTGATCTAAAAGAGAGTTGGTGGGTGAGGTTAATGGGGAGAGGAGAAAATGCAAGATAGCTTTGCTGTTTAGTTATTATTATTAATGTCTAGTTCCCCGCAATACGCCAGAAGGCCTCAGTGCGCCCCGGAGGACAAAGAAAATAGAAAAACACAATATGAAATCCCAGGTCAGAAGCCGGACAGCAAACCGTAATAAAGTGGCCTAATCCTTTGAATTGAAAAAGTGGGCCTATATGGTCTTCTTAAAACTGGGGACACCTGAGGTATTGGATATAGTGGGGGAAGAGAGTTCCATAAGCCTGGTGCGCATACATCAAAACGGGTGGCTCCAAAGTTTCTTAGCTCATATCTCAGGGTGATTAACTTGTTAGACCCATTGGAACACAGAGTTTGTGTAACGGGGGCCTTATGCAATCGTTTTCCACATATAATCTAAGATAAACACTTTTCGGTAAGAGCCAGAATTTTGTGGGATATTCGATGCCCAGCCTGTCTCTCTGTCAGTGCAGCTCTTCACGTTTTCCTTTTGGTGAACACAACCCATGGGATACCCCTATGGCAGCCATGAGAGGGGGCACACCCTGGCCCCTTACATGTGTTTTGGGCACCTGTGTGTTGCCCACAGAGCATGGTAAGGGCTGGTGGCAGCTACATGCTGACTGGGCAGTGGCTCTGCGTGTCATCCATTTTTGGGACACCCAGGCCCTGCAATAAGAATCATTGGATTCCTGACAGAAGGCAAGATGGACCCTATGGCCTCTTGGTTTTTCTTGTATTTTACCCTGTTTACCCAATTTCCTGGGGAGCCCTGCCTCTGTTCCTTCCCTCTGACTGTCTTTTGGATGGACATACCATATATGACTGTGGGGCTGCCTCCTGTCAGACTGACAGGAGCCCTCACTTGGGCTGTGTGTTGTGGGTACACTCTAGGGGTGGGCTCTGTGTGAATGGAGTCTGAAGTGAACATGTTACGGGTGTCTGGTTTCTGTTGGAGACACAATGGGCCTCATTCAAAGTGTGCCTGTCCGGAAACAACGGTGCCGGTAAACTTACTGGCACTGTTGTTTCCGGACCGGCACACTACAACTATGCAGGCGGGTGCCGTCCCACCCGGCAGGTCAGACCTATTAAAGGTGCCGGTGCTTACGTGTTCCCCACTCTCATAGAGTATGGGAATGGGGACTTACAATTTACTGGCTCCTGACTTTCCAGGCCAGCAGGGTTGTAATCCCCTGGTGTTACTGGGAAGTCAGGTGCCAGTAAGTCATTACGGGTCCAGCGGCAACCCACCGGTATCACCGGCACGGTAACCGCAGGACCCGTAATGAGACCCATTGACTGAGACACCCCTGACTGAAACTGACATGAATATAGAGTAGTGTGCTGAAAGGCTGGGTACTTACCCCAATCCACATTCTTTGTTATGGGTGTCTGGATGGAGTGAATGACCTGAATGTCTGTGAGCCTGAATGGCTGCCTGCCTGCATGAAGGCCCTTCTGCCTGATTGGTTGACTGAGCCTGGTTCAGCCTGAGTGAATGAGAACCAATGTGTTCAGAAGATGAAGTGGGAGCTGAAGCAGGAAGAAGCTGTTCCTTGAAGGCCAGCTGCTGGAGAAGTCTGCTGCTGCATTTTCTTTGTGCAATCAAAAAGATGCTGTGTTCTTCCAAGGACTGACCTAGAGAGGACCTACAAAGGTGACTTCTACCCGAGCTACGAGGGACCATTCATCAGAAGTAACCTGGAAACCAGTCCTGTGTGTCTGCCGTTCGGACAAGGGGTCTTCGTGAGTCCTGAAGAGGACATCTCGAATCGAAGAAGTCCAATGGTGTCACCCAGGGTCCGAAGGTGCGTTTCATGACCGCTGGAAGCTGTTGCTGTCTACCACCCAGAAAAGGGGGTAGCCTGGCATAGTGCTGCTGGACACCCAGAGCTGTGAAAGTTCCAAACTGCTTAAGAACATTTCAAGGGATATCCCTGCCATCATCACTGACCACTTTTTCCCACCAGAGTGGCTCCAGAGTCCCTGAGTGTAGAGGAAGGTCCGTTGGTGGGTTTCCCGCCACCAGGAGCTAACAAAGATGTCCCGAGGGCCCAGACTTTGAGGGTCTGTGGTCCACTCCAGTGCTCGAGTCCAGGCCATGAGAAGCCGTTCAGACATTTGTGCTTTGGCTGCAGCACTGAAGAACCGAAAGTCGGACAACCGTGTAAATCCAAAACCCGACGCAAAAAGTGACCTATGTACGCATCGACACCAGAAGTCATGAAGGGTCCCAGGGGTCCTACTCTCACCTGCCAAGTCTTTAAGGAGCCCACAGCAAGTTTAATCTTCCCAGGGCTCCTACAGTCAGAGGAATCGTCGACCAAAGGAGAGCACTGCGAAGAGTGAAACTGCTGTAACTCGGAGAGACTATGGTTCCATTTTTCTCGTGGACTCAGCAGTCCAGTGGCTCGTTTTTCCAAGCGGGGTCCATCCTCACAGGGAATCGCTAAGTGAAACCGAGAAACTCTGCCACTTTGCCTGCCAAGGCACCAGAGGTACAGTGACGAGGAAGAGCCTCTTCTAGCCTCAGGAGTCGTCCAAAGGTCCCAGATTCATCTTGGATCCTGTTTTCCTGTGGCCTCTCATGTACTTTGGGGGTGGTAGAACTTTTTAAAAGAAAACAGAAGGTTATTGAACAATATTGAACTGGGCTGTAAAAGACAAGATAAGTTACTCCCTAACTTTTGCATTACCGGTTGTCCAGGTGGGGGGATCTTCACACAGAATTGTATATCTAGCCTAAAGAAAGCATTCTGCCACTGTTCACAACTAACCTGCCCTTTTCCCTATTCTATGCTGATAGACTGCACTTAAGAATTCACATGCCTATTTAAAACTGTCGGCAGTTAGTGCATCTCTTACTGAATTTAAGTAATCTGTGGTATCACATAGAATGTATATATTTGCCATTCTTTGAATAAGTATTTCCAATCACAATGCATTATTATTTATATGTATATATTCGGGTAGCAACCTTATTTTATATTAAGAAGCTGTGTTATCACGTGCCATAGTGTGTGGACACTCTTTTGTGGGGAGTTTGGGACTCGCTGTACTTAAGAACCAGCCAGCATTACCTCCTGAGAGTGCAAGTCTTGGTTGCTCGTCCATTGCTACTTCTTGGGTCTCAACCAAGACTCAACAAGTTGGATTCTGCTTTTGACTCATTCATCATCGATGGAAATACCATTAAGGTATACAACGACGCTAAAACCCTGGGCATATACCTAGATTCCACACTATCTTTATCTAGACAAACTAATGCCATAATCTCCTCCACAGCGTACACTTGCAAACTCATCACCGCCTGTCGACCATTCCTTAGTGCCACCAATTGCTCCACACCAGCTAGAACCCTTGTACTGTCGAAACTTGACTATTGCAATACGCTTTTTCTAGGGACTAGCAAACAGAATATAAACAAACAACAAGTAACACAAAATAATGCCATTAGGGCTGCGCTGAACATCCCCAGAAACCACCACATCTCGGATACCAGACGAAACTTACATTGGCTCTCTGTCTCCCAAAGAATCGCGCATTGTCACTCACGCATAAATGCCTAGCCAAGCAGGCTCCGATATACCTATCTAACCTATTCACACGCAACACCTCAGATCGGCCCCATAGAGCTGCCCAAGCACACTCCCTCCTATTACCGAGGTTCAAGCTTCAGAAAGCAGGTGGCAGTTGCAAGGCTATGGAACTCCCTTCCTAGCCCACTCAGAACTGAACCCTCCTTCTATGCCTTCAGTAGTAAAGTAAAAAATTGACTGGTAGCGCAGGACCATCACATACTCGCCTAACCAATTTTTAGCTATGCACCATTTGGCTATACTGCTGTAAATATCACCTGTACTCAACTAACTATGTAATTAAAGCACTTGGGTAAGATGCAATACCTATCTAATACTTTGCAATAGAGGCTATTCTTCTGTCTTTGGAATATTATGTAAATCCATGTAACTGCAAATATATGTAATTTTGTTATGTCTCTGTAACATTATGTAAATATATGTAACTGGAACCTCCCTAAGAAATGCGCCCAGATGCCCCCGGGCCAGGTGCACTATACATATAAAATAAATACAAATACAAAGAATAGAGAACCTTGGCTGGAGTTGCTCTGTGCCTCTGTCACAACCATGTAGAGGGCAGAAGTGCAGATACTCCCTCGAGCCTTTACACAGTCCATGCCTTACAATGACGTCATAGCCACCAAATGTAAGGGAAAACCTCACCTGCCCAGTTACTGTCATTATCTGCCACACACAGACCCATCAAAGTAATGCCATCTAATGCCAGTATAGCCTCACATGTGAAGTTGCTGCCATTATGTTCCAAACACATCATCAAACAATGCTGCGCCCCCCCCCACTAGCCTGTATGGCAGCCCATCCAAAGTACACAAGGTAATGATTGACATATACTCCCTGAAACCCTCATCCTACCCACAGAACCACATCCCTGCAGTGACCGGGAGAGAGGACTTGGCTCTGTGGATGTGGCTCCCAGTTCCAGTCCAATGCTGTTCTTCACCCCCGTTTCTGCTCCTTCTTTCTGGTTTTTCCTGCATGTACGCCATCCTGCCGTTGCAATGATGGTGGGAATGAGGAGCGTATACCCCTGGCCACTCCCTATCCCCTCAGCAGCCCTTAGAACACAGACAATGTGCTAGGAGAGGGTTTAGGTCGGTGAGCTACTGAAAGTCAATAAGGCCCTCACCAGAGCCCTCTTTGCTCTTTTTTTGGGCAGTTCCTGTAGGCACTGTTCCTGCAATCCCTGGACCAGGGGTTGCAAGGGCAGTGCCAGTGGTACCAAGGGTTGGCAGCTGGTACCCCTTCCCACCCGCAAAAGACGTCCCTGCAGACTTGCTTTCATTCCTGCCTACGCACTGATTGTGTTCTCTTCTTTCCCACAGTGACGGTGCTTCGCAAGTTCTTGGAGCCTGCGTCAGGAATTTCCGGAACACACCGCATCCTTTCCGAGCCAGGATCACCTATTATAAAAAGACTCTGAGTGTGAGTGCTCGTAGCGTGCGCGTGTCACCAATGCTTTCTCTCTGGGGGTCGTTATAGGTTTGGCGGTGTGGTAAAAATGCCGGTAAAAGTGTTGGTAAATCTCGTATCTGCACTTTTACCGCACCACCAAACCACAAGTGTGCCTGTGATGGTCACTGATTTGGCTCCATCTAAGAACTGGAGGTAAATCAGGCCACTACCGGCAAAAAAAAATGCAGGTATTACCGGTGTGGGTAAAACCTGAAATCCCCTCTGGAGTGGGCATTTACCACCCCTTCCCCAACATGTAATATCTCAGTAATACCGGGATATCAGACGGCAGAAACAGTAGATTGGTTTGCTGGTATCCCTGAGCAATAACCAGCGGGATACCGGCAAACCAATAAGGTCCCCTCTTTCTCTCTCCTCCTATCTCCCTCCATGACCTTGCTCCATGGTGCGCTCCCAGCACCTGCTCTCCAGCAGGTCTAATGTCACTGGGGCATTGGAGGCCCAGTGACTAAATGCACCCATCTCTAGGGCAAGCTTCCTCTGTTGCTGGACCTGCATGCTGGAATTCTTTGCTGCCCCCGTGACGGTTTAAGTCTGCCACGCAGGCTGCTAGCATAGTAGCTATCTCCACACCTCTGCTCTCTTCCTTAAAGGACTTTGAAGGTCATGGGCACTGACTCTGCCTCGAGTTGAATTTACACACCAGGAAGAAATGGACCCTGTTGCCCTTTTGTTGCAAACTGCAGCTAGATACGTCCGTTTAAAAGTTATCAGGTAATATTATCCTCATAAATAATGTCGCTATATATATTTTTTTTATTAAAAAAAAAAAAAAAAAAAAAAAAAAAAATATATATATATATATATATATATATATATATATATATATATATATATATATATAGTAGTAAACCAATAATAGCAGTTTTCACGATCGTGGTGGTTGATGGCATCAGAGATATTAGGTGATAGTTGGTGATATTGTTTCGATCACTTGACCATGAATGCTTCGACTAGCGGGCACCATCCAGGAACTCTTTGCCCAGGCCCATGTGTGGCGGATGGTGGAGTCTGCACCTTCCACCACACATGGGAACACCAGTGAGCAAGGCCTTGTCCATGTACTTGGTGATGAAGCCTTGAACCTCTAGCCTGGATATTCAGGGACATTTGACACCCAAGCATCCGGAGCCACCATAGAGCCAATCCAGTCCTCCAAACATGCCAAGGTGTATGTGTGCATGTATTAGTGCCTGGCACGTCTCATTTCTTCCTTCTCAGCTCCTTCCTTCTATGTCACAGTTCCGGCTCATGTGATTGGAGAAGGGGGATAACCTCACCTGTGCTTTTATAAAACATGGCGAGTCAACACAAAGGGCAATGGCAGGTGACTCAGATGCCTGAATTATGCCGGGTTCCATTTGTGTCCAACAGGGGTGTTGCTAGGTCTGGAAAAGATCTGGGGTTACGATAATGTCAGGCCAGTTAGGACTCGTGGCTAGCTAGCCTTTTGGTTGTAGCCCATCAGCATCTATCCGGGGCTAAAACCAAAATACCCAGAGCTGTAGCTCCCCCAGCCACCCCCAGCAACGCCTCTGAGGTCCAATACAGTAATAGTCTATGGGATGTGTGTACTCTAGCATTGTGGCCGAGCACGTGTGACTCGCCTTCACTATCTAGTTTGCTTCCACATTCCTCTTGTGTCTGCTTATGGTTGTCAATGGCTTGGCACAAAATGCCAAGGACTCTCTATTTCCAGCTGTGCACATGCTCAACCATAAGCGCGCCCAACGTTTCTCCCACTCGGGCACAGACACCCCTAAAACTCTCACCTATCAGTTACCATGTTTGTATTTTATTACATTTATATAGCGCCTAACGCCCAAGCGCTTTACAAACTATGAGAAAGCGGTGCAATAAGTAAGGACATGCCAAATGAAAAATATGAAGTCGAGAGAAGATTTTCTGTAAGGCAAGATTTAGAGCGAGAAAAAGAAGACAAAGCTTGCAGAGTGAGAGGGCGAGTGATTCAGTGCTTGTGTGCCCAAAGGGAAAAGGAATGAAAATAAGAAAAGGCACATGGGGGACGAGGAAGAACTAAGAGAAAAAGAGTTTGTGAGCAGAGAACGGGTGGCAGAATAAAAAGGGATTAAAGAAGAGGGATAAGGAGGGTCTAGAGCATGGAGACATTTAAAGACAATACAAAGAAAATTGAAGCGAAGGCGAGCTTGGAAGGATAGCCACTGGAGTGAGTGTAGGGCCACAGTAATGGAGTTATAAGGAGAAAGATTACAGAGGAAGCGGATTGAGGAGTGATAGATTGAGCATAGAAGGGCTAACTGGTAGGCAGGGAGACCATGGAGAAGGCTGGAACAGTAGAACAGACGAGAGAAAACTAAAGGGGAAATAAGAAGTTTAGAGGTGTGAAAGGTTATAAACCAGCGAGCCTTCCGAATACTGAAGAGCTGAAATGACAGGATCGAGAAATCTAGAAGATGTGAGAGGAGAATGAGAGGAGCAGAAAATGACACCCAGATTGCAGGCCGAAGTAGAGATGGGGGAAGAAGCAGGAGGCAATGAAATGGAGAAAGGCGTAAGGGGAGATGGAATAGTGGAAGCAGGAAAGATGAGAACCTCGGTCTTAGATGGATTGATGTGCAAGAAGTGAGAAGACATCCACGACTGGATAGAAAGTAGATAGGCAGAGAGATGAATGAATAGGGTCAAAGAAGGAAGAAAAAGATCAGAGAGTCACTGGCATAGATATAAGAGAAACCAAAAGACAAGATACATAGGTCCAAGGGGGTGTGTAGTGTAAAGGGAGGAGAAGGCCTAGAGCAGAGCCATGAGGTACATCATGAGAAAAGGGAAGAAGAGAAGAAGAATGACCGGCCCAGGAGACAGAGTCAAGTTGGAAGAGACCGGAAAGAAGGATGGAATGGTCGACCGTATCAAATGTGGCTGATAAGTTAATGAGGATAGGCACAGGGACAGCTAGTACAAAGTTTCATATATGCCTAGTTACACATATTGCCAATGTCTGGATGCCAAGTAACACGTATTGGCAAAGACCACATGCCCAGTTTGGGACACCCCTGTCGAGTTTGTCAGAGTTTGTTAGGATTCTTGTCCCTCAGGCAAGTACCTCTGCAGTAGGTTAACGTTGACTTTATTGTGTCAGTTTCTTGGGGCCCCATGAAGCGTCCCCTTTCAGGGAGTTCTGTCTTCTCAACTATTTAGGAATGCCTGTAGCCTATTTCACCTCCTGCTGCTGGTGACTGCCAAAGTCAGATGTCATTTTTTCTTCTCGGCCGTGAGAATCAAGGCAATAGGCAATGACAGCGCATTTCTGAGTGTGAACGCAGGCTTAGTCGCAACACTTAACATTATCCCACAACATCAGCCCTACACTAGCGGTTTACCTGTACTCTGTCAGGTTTAGTGTTTGGTTGTGATACTGCACTGATTCCCATGTGCTTTTGACTCTGCACCCTCAGGGGAGGACTCTATGGAGTGATGGTTGCCCGGGATTGTAGATACTCCCCATATGCAGTAAGCACAAAGTGTTAAATGAATGACAAGAGATTAAGGATCATAGGAGATCAGAAAGTGGTGACATCATAAGACAGCATTGATGGCTTTCCTACAGTGTTAGTCTCAATATTGCAGAGGTCTACTATGAGTTAGAACCCTATGGAGCTTAAAGTCCATTAGTGATTCACTGCCTCTGTGCCCAGACAGACCGATGTCAATTTCCGGTATGTCATTTCACCATCTGATTAATTTCCAATATAGTGAATAAGGACAGACAATCATTGTCTGAGACCTAGAGAATATGGACAGAGCTGGTTTGGGGAATGCCCTGGAGCTGTGGCCCAGGGCGGGGAACAGCAAAAAACATTAGGGCACGTACCCGATTCTAGTTACATGGATGAGACTCGTCTACTAATCCTATTTCCTTTCATGTTGCAGATTTCCATCAACCCAGGCCTCTCTCCTGAGGACACATTTTACGAGCCCTGCACTGAGGTCAAGAACATGGTGATCCCCCAGGTGGGCTTTTTTGGAGTGTCGGCTGCGACGGGAGGTCTGGCAGGTATTGTTTCTCTTAAGGGAATGAGCTTCGGGTCCCACTGGCGGTTATTAACCGGTGGGTTTGATGCACTTCCCACGAGGCATCTGATTATACTAAGTCAATACATTGGGGCTAATTCAATGCTCCCAGCATCGTTAATCCACGACTGATCTTCTGGTTCCCCAATGCAGACTCCAGGATTCATCCCTCTCTGCCAGTTATAGGAAGGATCTTGGCCCATGCCTCATGCCCATCTATTTATTCTGCATTATCCTTTGCTTTGATTGGTAGCCTGCCTGGAGACTGATTGCCTAATCTACGATCCAAATGTATACGTATTTAAATTGTTTTCTACTTGAGCCCCACCCGCTTGTCCCATACCACCTTTTTCAGCCTATCCCAACAAAGGCACCATTCCTTTGGGCAGGGCGTGTCTTTATAGGCCCTAGTCTCTGTGACCGGTCAGTTTCTATGCTGCCTCCCCTCTACTGGACCACTCCTATCCTTAAACGAATTATTACTGCCTCCCCTCTCATCCTTGAGCACCAAGAGACTTCCAGCCTTTACTGCTGCCATAGTCAATGTCACATATTCTGAGCATTCCGCAGACACACTATGCACTGCAGTGTACAATGTAGTCGCGTAATGTCTCGCTCGCCACTCACTCTCGCAGACTGTTCCTATCTGCCTCCTAGTTCCCGTGTTAAGTTTTATTCAACCTCAGTACGAAGTTTGTACTGCACATGCAAACACTGGCACTGTTTTGGGATTGGAAGAACAGGGACGGGGGAGCTATGTGGCTCCTGCTTGTATTTAGGGGAGCCTGGTTGGCTTATCCTAGGCTACTACCTGTAGCTGCCTTTGACGCCAAGACCACCGGTGCCATACAGAAATACCCTGCGACAGTGCTGCTCTGTTCATTTCTGATTCCCATAAAGATTGGTAATTTGGGATTCCCATAAATATATCCACCATTTCTATTGTTGTTCAATGCACTCGTGTCCTTATGAAAATGAGACATTGCTTGAATCTAATGGAGAAGTTTGGTTGTCCTACAACAAACCCGTTTACTGTTACTGCCATATTACGGGTGGGGTAATGGTGGAGCCCATCCGCATTCCTCGGGTCCGTAGGACTCAATGGGGGGCTTGGTGAAAATTAATGGGGTTGTAAATTGCGCCCCAGATAATTTCTCCAGTTTTTGGCACCATGAGCTATCTTTAGAGCTGGCAGAATCTCCTCCACTTAACTCAAAACTTGTAAAATGGTGCTGCAGAAAAGTGGCTTCTCTGGCTGGGTTTCTCCCGAATGTTGTGCGTGGCCCTGCGTGGGATTCTTTCTGCTGACTCATCCCGTTACAGCATGTTGCCAATCTGCTCCAGGCCTGGACAGTGAATTCCCGCGCCTGCGCTGCAGCTTCTAGAACGAGCAGAAGGTTGTGTTTTGACTGCTCCTCTTTGTCCCTTTCTCCAGATGACCACGATGTCCTGTCGTTCCTGACCTTCAGCCTGAGTGACACTTGGAAAGAGGTAAGGCTGCAGAGCTCTCCATTCCATGACGGTCCAGAGGGAGCCACTTGTCCTGCGGTTGGTGGTTGAGGGGAGGCCGTGAGATGAGGGCACGCAACCCTGGGGCCTGAATTCCGTCTAGGAGTTCCTCAAGGGCCAAGCCAAATCTCCAGTTAATTTGAGGAGGTGGGGGGACAGGGGCAGGGGAGTGTTTGGGAGAAGGAGATTAAGTTGTTTGCACTAGGGCCCATGCTCCCTTACCGTAACCCGGTCATTCCTGATTGGTCAGTACCTTGCTACATCCGGCGTTGGAATTTCATTGCTCCTCTATAATACGGTTCTATTGAATGATAAAGTCAATAAAGGGATATCAGAAAATGAAAACCAGTGCCTCTGTGGTGGGCCCTACTGGGCTTACGTAGCCAATGTGTGCTTCTGTGAAGGAGTTGTTGCACGCAAAGGTCTTCTTTTGGGCATAGGGTCGTTAGCAGTCCGATGACACCTGTGAGGCTTCCATGAGTCCTGCCAGTGGTGCCTCCAACCCGTTGGTTTCCCGACTCATGTTGCATACCAGGAGCTGAAACTACAGGCTGCCCTTTGAACCTGTTTCATCAGCAGATCAAGTCCTTTGCCTACTGGGTTGGATGGCACAGTCGCCCATGCAGCAGTCTATATAGGACACTTGTAGGTACAGATTAAGGCTAATTGCCTACAGCTGTTGGCATGAAGGAGAGTATGGCAAGGTGCCACATGGGAACCCAGGGCATTGTTAACCCTTGTGAAGCTACTTCTGATCCTCAACGGGACCGACAGTCAAGACATGCCCCGGGTGCTTGAAGGCCGTTCCTCTAGATTCCCTAGTCCCGAGGTCAGAAGGGACATTTACTTCAAAGTAATGTCTATTATATGATGGAAATGTGGATAAAAGTAGGCACATTGCACAAGATGCACCGTTAATCCTTCCCCGGTGTTGTGCTAAGGGCTTCACATAACCTGGGGCATCGGTGTGGGTCATACACATCGTAGGGTTCACGTGCAAGTCCATGTCAATACATGCACTAATGCTGCACCACGGCGGTCGCATGAAGCCCACCTAGATCAGATGATTAGATGAAGAGAATAGGAGGACATGCCCTTTGATACATCTGCCCTATGAGTGAACCATGAGTTTGTTATTTGTAAAGAGGAGGGTCACTGACCCATTTCGGTTCCCTTGGAGGATACGCTTGTTTCCTCGTATCCAGCATGGGCAGATATCTGCCTCAAACCTGCCTTATTTTGATATCTTCGTAAATACTTACTCGTTGCTGCTAATCTTTGTCACCCTGAGTCCACTTGTACCTTATGAGTCTACTTAGTGATTAAAGGTCATTAACTTCTGCAGAGCACCATCAAGCTCTTATACAAAAGAATTTGCGTCAAAACGGATGGAAGCTTGGAACTGCCCCACTGCTTTGCCCTAGCTCTCAGCCTTTGCATTCTAGGTGGGTGACGCACCATGTGGCCACGCCTTGAGAATTCCACAGGAGGACCAACATCCTGGACAAGACACGCAACCACTGTGTTACGATTAATAGATGGTCCTGATTAATGTACTCAGGGGGCCTACAAGGTTATTCAGCAGTTGAGGAGAAGGACCTAGAGTTATAAATAAAGGCTTTTCCTGGTGAGGAGATGGACCTGGAGTAATAAATATACACTGCCTTTCTTGGTGAAGCGATAGACCCAGAGTAATAAATAGAGGCTGCTTTTCCTGGTGAGGTGATGGACCCAGCGTAATAAATATATGCTGCCTTTCCTGGTGAGGTGATGGACCCAGAGTAATAAACAGAGGCTGCCTTTCCTGGTGAGGTGATGGACCCAGAGTAATAGTCTGCCTTTCCTGGTGAGGTGATGTACCCAGAGTAATAAATAGAGGCTGCCTTTCCTGGTGAGGTGATGGACCCAGAGTAATAAATATATGCTGCCTTTCCTGGTGAGGTGATGGACCCAGAGTAATAAATATATGCTGCCTTTTCTGGTGAGGTGATGGACCCAGAGTAATAAATAGAGGCTGCCTTTCCTGGTGAGGAGATGGACCCAGAGAAGTGCACGAAGAGTATATAAAGTATTACTGTTATGATGAGGGGGAGGACCCAGAGCAATTAGGGAAGAGTACCTGAGGGTTAATATCATGTGCCAAGGGCCCTAAATGATGAAAAGCTAAAGCACAAAGGTTACTATAGTGAAGATAAGTACCCAATATAATAAAGGAAGCGTACTTAGAGGAGTATTGTCATGATGACTGGATGCGCCAGGACTGATGCATGGATGGCACATTGAGGGTGAACGCTTTGAGGAACAGATGAGCCAGAGTAACAACAGGATGGTGTCTGAAGGGGGTTACGGTCCTGATTAGGATATGTAACTTTGGGTAATGAAGGAAGGTACAGGAATGGGTATCATCTAGAAGAAAGGATGTGCCTGAACCAATGAACAAAGGGTTCATGGGTGGTTACTCTCTTGGTGAAGAGTGGCCCCTGAGTATTGGGGGTAGGACTTGAGTGGGAAATGGTGCATTACTGGCCCTATAAAGAGATGGACCAAGCATAATGATGGGAGATACCTCAAGGGATACTCTTGTGATGGAGCCAAAGTGATGAAGGGAGGACCCAAGAGGGTTACTGTCATTGTGAAGAGATGCACCAAAAGGGATGAAGGCTAGTTATTGGAGAATCAGGAGGGTTACTGGCCACTTGCTGATAAATCTAGTTCCTCCCTTTAAGTGGATGCGTACCAGAAATCTGGTGATGCCAGAGGGAAAACACACCAAGAATACTGCTAGGGGATTTTATTGGACTTTTGAAGATGCCGACACATGGGCTGAGCTTGACTGCCCTATGGCTATAACTGTAGGTTTCATCCTGGTTCTCTTTGCATGGTCTCTACAGAATGGCTTTCGAGGGCCTACGTTAATACTTTGTTAACCATTCCATGCAGGCACCTGGTGCGCAGATCCCGGACTCTGAGAAGGAGCGGTTCCAGAAGGATTTTGATCAATTTGAGAAGGAGCTGGAGAAGCAGAAAGAGGACTTTGCAAAGCAGCATCCACAGGGAAGGCCACCAGGTGGGTTCGAAGCTCAAATCAGACAGCCCACACGTTTCTATCTGCCCCCTATTCCTCAAACAGTACTCTCTGAATACATATGAGCAAATGGGTTCAACATTGAGTAGGGATTAGGCAAGGATTGCTAGTAAAATAGATTAGCGGGTTGAGCACTTGCTGCTGAAATCTGTGTTTTATCTGCGGGTCGCTTACCAAAATGGACTACTGGAAAAATACCACCGTTTTCAAGCCGGTGTAAACAAATAACTAAATAAGTAAAAACAAAACAAGGAAACTGTGTCAAAACAGTCAGTCCATATTGCTGTTAGCTTCTAAAAGATTACAATGAAAAAAATGTTCTTAGAAATATACAAAATATTTATTTTGAACCAAAATCTTTTTTCAAATATATTCTACAGTGTATGTAGAAAACGAAACTAATTCAAAAACATCCTCACATAAAACAATTATAACAACAAATGAAAAACACAAAAACACACACACAAAAAGAACTTGGTGACTAGAATCCAACAATCCATTAATTCACCACTCAATGTTGTTGCAAAACTTGCCTAGATCACATAGACAAGAAGTCTTGAATTAGTTTTGTTTCCTACGTACACTTTATAATATATGCAAATAATTTATTTTTCATTTTTTGGTTCAAAATAAAAAATATTGTGTATATTTGTAAGAAAAAAATGTTCTTCGGAATCTTTCAGAAGCTGAAGGCACTAGGGACTGACTATCTTGGCGCAGTTTCCTTGTTTTATTTTTAGTTCCATGATTTGCAGGTCACAGGTTCGAATCCCGGCAAGGCCAACTCTGCCTTTTCATCATTCCGAGGACGATAAATGAGTACCAAATTCGGTTGGGTGATAATTGTATGTAAAATGTTCTATGTACAGCACTTTGGCGAAAGCTCTATATAGAATCGACGAATCCAATCAAGGATTTATGCCGTCCCTGGCGACGTGCCATTTTGGGCACTCCCCAACCCCTTTCATGTAGTTGGAACAGATTTACTGGTTGTCACGTGTTGGTGGCATTCTCAGCAGCCTACTGGTCTCCTTGCTGTACATCTGGCCCTGGGCGTAGATTATTTTGTATTAAAAAGATCATAATTTTGCACAAGATAGTCAAGTTTTATACAAATGGATGGGAGGCGGGACAGACACAATATAGCGTAGTCATTCATTGACATATGCACTTCTAGGGGTTTTCTCCTGTCGGGCAGTGACCTCAAGTGACATCCGAGGACCAATTCTTTATTGTATGTCCTGTGCAGCCAAAAGAAAACTCCTCAGCTCCAGATAAGTGAACTTCAAGAACATTTTACTCCATGAAGTCAGGCTTCTGCTACAAACAGAAAAACAAGTATTAAGGGAAACAACCATCAAATAAAACCTGGAGGGACGGATAAGCAGGAATTTGATGGCTCTCTGTATTTTCAGAGCCTTGCAGTAAGCTACCACGCCACAAGGGGGCGATACTATGTTTGCTGCTTGATCAGAAGCAGAATTCTCACAGCAGCCGCATAGGTCAGATTACAAGAAAATACCCACATTTTACATTGAAAGTATATGTTTACTTGCTGAAAAATTCTCGTATTCACAAGAAGTTTTTTTTAAACTCGTTTTCAAAGTCTTTTACTTACAGTGCCTGCATGTTGCGGGTAAAAGCCCCAATTTTAAAGTTGTATCCAGCCTCCTGTTGAGTAGTGATGCCTAACCCCGTTTCTTCAAGGGGTCAGCGAGTCAATTTCAGTATAGTTACCGGTTACGCCTTTCTGTTACCCTACTAGTTGCATTCAGTCTAATCCAGCCCCAAAAGGTTCTAACACTCAGAACTCCTTGACCTTCAGAATTCAAAATACCCTTAGCATTATACCCACAACCTCAGCCAAGCATGGGGAAAGAAAGACATCCACCAGGTGGGAAATTGATGCCCACTCGATTTCATTGATTTCTTTGGAGACAATGCCCCAAGCTCACTTGTGGAAGTTCCCATAAATAAGATTGTGTATCCAAACCCTTCTAGGTGTCAATCATTCATTTCAAGGTTATGAATTGATTAGTATTTTCTTAGCTCAACGAACAATCTGCTAATTCTGCTGAATCGTGATGCAACGCGCTATATAGAGGGTCCGCAGATGCTTGCTACTACTTGGACAAGGTATCCCGTGGTTTCAACGATGGACATTACTACGAAGTACTTGATTTGATTTTGATAGATTATTTATAATGAGCTTAATACCCAGAGGTTTCTAAGCGCGGACCTGGGGATCGAACCTGTGGTGCTCCGTGTCATCTTGCTTCCAAGGAGAGCACGTTGCCCTTGAGCTATCGATCTGAGACAACTTTGAAATCTATATGTAGTTGTGGGTTGAGGGATAAAAAGGGTGTATGGAGGGCCTTGTGTAGGGGTAGTAGTGAAGGGGAAAGGAGGGTATGGGGGACCCCCCAAATTAAAAACAAAACAAAATCAAAGTAACATTTTGAAGAGAATTTTTAGCAAATTGAAATGGAACCCTTGGACAGAGGTTCTTGGAAAGGGGATTTCAGGAGAGTATTTACAGCCATCTCTCAGGCTAATACGTTCTGTATTAATCCCAGCAAATCTGAAAACACATCTCTGCCGCGCTCTATTCCAGCTTTGCTTTACTCCCAGCGAAATTGCTGTCACAGATGGCCTTAATAATTCACAAAGTCACGAAGATAGTTCAAGGGTTTTATCAGTCACATAATGAGATAGTCCGATCTGCAGTGGATTGCCTTGGGATTGTGCCCAGTAGTCACCGTGCTCTTCTCTCCTGTGTACCCCTGCCTCCCTAACCTAGGTGCCCCATAAACCCAGGTTAGATTGGCTAGCGACCAGTTACCCCTACTATCTAAGAATCTGACAAATGTGAGGGCTTAAAGGCCACAGCCGTATCTGTCTTGCTCCCTCCTGCACTTCTATGGGGTAATGTAACTTTGCAAAGGTCTTTCCCACGTCTAAATAGAAATGTTACAGGTTGATTGCACCAAAACAGATGCCCTGCTCCTTGCCGTCTCTTCCCTAGTCGCTCCCTCTCTCTCTCTCCTTTCCCTCCTATTCTCCCTCCTTCCTTTCTCCCAAGGTCTCCTCTCCCTTCCTACTCCTCTCCCTCTTCCCATTTATTCCTCTCTCTCCCTCTCTCGCTTTCTTCTTTTCTGCCCCTCGGTGTTCACACACACTCTCTCTTTCTCTCCTCCTCTAGCCTTTACCCTACCCCTCTATTTACCTTTCACTGCACCACTCTCCCCACCTATCACTATGCTCCTCTTCTCTCTACTACTCACACTCCTCCTCTCGTTCCTTGCTCACCCATCCAGGGATATGGTCTCCCTGCTGACCCATCCACCTCTCTCTCTCTCTCTCTCTCTCTCTCTCTCTCTCTCTCTCTCTCTCTCCTTTTATAACTCCCACTACACTCCACTCCACAAAACTGGTACCACTCTCGCACACACAAAATGCCTCACCTGCACTTTGCTCCAACTCTGCTCCACCTCTTCAGGACTCTGCCTGGTCTCTCTGTGCCCCTTTACACCCCCTAACCCCATTCCTGCAAACCACACTCTGCCCTTCATTCTCCCCTTAGATATACTGTGTGTCTCTGTGCCAGGGTCGGGAACTTCGCCCTGTCACGGGGGATGGGAAACACTCTCAACCTGGGGCAGGATGGATGCCTATTAGGGGGATTGCCAGTGCTAGTACTGCCCGAGCAGTGGGGTGAGGGAGGCCCTAGTCTCTTCTCCCCCCCCCCTTGTGTCCCATATTGCAAGTGGGAAAACCCACTTTTCATCATCCCAAGCCTGCCATGCAAGATGCCGGCATGTGTTCTCTTTCTTCTAGTGCAGAACTTCCATGCCCAGAAGTCCTTGCGGCAGAGGAGAGAGTATTCAGCCCACCGACCAGAGATGCAGCGGCGAGCACAGAGCCGGTGGAACATTTCTTGCTGGAGACCAGCAATCAACATACTCTCTCACAGCAAACTATGACTCTGATATTGGCTTTCACTGTACCAGAACACCATGACCAAATGCCAGCGGACCTGAATTCGGGGGGTGGTGCTTAGACTGCCCTTTATAGCTTCACATCTGTGAAACTCCGCCCATGGGGTAGAGCATGGCAGCGATTGGCCAAGGAAACCATGTGATCCAGGCAACCAGTAGAAGGGGGAGGAGGAGGAGGAGGATAGCAGGGGACAGACAGGACTGGAGAGCGTAGTTTGTTCGGGTATGGTGAAGGGGCGAGGAGGAGGACCAAGAGAGCAGGTGGTTGAAGGACGGTGGAGCGGAGTGTGGATGGGACTAGCAGAGAGACTTTTAAAGGTGAGGTATTGGTTGGTTTAGAGAAAGTGGTACTTGGGTGAGAGTGTGTGTTTGTTGGTGGTTTGTAAAGTGCGTGAGTGAGACTTAGTAGGAGAGTAGGTGAGTGAGATTGAGTGAGCAAGGTGACTCAGACATTGAAAGGAGGGTGAGTTTGGGAGAAGCGTGTGTGTAGTGTAATGAAGAGAGGGGAGAGTAGTAAAGAGCGGTGGGAGTGGAGAATAGTACAAAGTAGTAGGAGAGGAAAGCAGTACAAAGTGGTGGGAGAGGAAAGTGGAAGAGAGAAGAGTGGATGGTAAAAGTAAGGAGTAATGGTGAGCTACAATAACATTGGCGGGCGGAGAGAGAGAGAAAGCGAGAAGGGAGAATGAATAGAGAATGGGAGGAAGTAAATGGGAAGAGGGGAAGGAAGGAACATGAAGGTGAGGGATGCAATGGCATGCATGGAAACGTCATTTCACCCAAATGCCATGGTGGTGGAAGTGACATCACACAACCCTTGACCTCCCTGATGACACATGAAGTGATGTAATTTGACCCCACCCCAAGTGACATCACAGGAAGTGGTGCAATGTCACTTGACCACGCCCCAAATTGACATCACAGGAAGTGATGGCAAACAACTTTTCACTCTTGACATCACACGAAGTGGCATCACATAGAATTGTTCTTCAGTACACTAAGAAAAATATGGTTATGATGTCACTGTAATAAGATATACATTTCACACAAGAATGGATCACCATATGTAGCGTTATCAGTGTTTCAAGGCCCATGTTACCACAGGAAGTGTATGAACGCAAATCCCCTCTTTATCTGGATCCGCCCTGTTATTTCAACATGACTACGGAGCAAAATCACATTCTGGTGGGACAGGGGTGGATAGGTGGGTATCCGGGGAGAGCCACCGAGCTACAGTGCTGTATTTCGGATTGGACCTAGCTACTATTGTTTATGTACTAAATATAATGTATTTCTTTATGAAAGCTGCTCTCGAATCATTGTTTCTTGATCTGTGTCTTCATTGACTGTTCTAAAACAATGGACTGTTATTCAGTATATCGGTGTGCAGGGGAGGCGAGTGTCTTATAGACAAAGACACCTTTTCTCTTTGTATTTTTCTGTTTTTGTGCCAGGGCTTTTTCCACCTCCTCTGCACCCAGGGACCTATATATTAACCTTTGATTTATTTCCTTAGAATTACCCAGTAATTTAAGAGGTGTGCAGTGTGGTAATTCGTTATTCTGGGTATAGCGATTGGGAAAAACAGGATAGAAGGGGAGAGGGAGAATTTTCACCACAGAACATGTGTTTTTATGGTCGATGGCATCCACAGTCTTCAATGATTTTTGAATTTACTTTTAGCATTTATTTCTGATTTGACAAGTTACCTTCAGGGCTACCTCTCAGTAGATATTTTTTGTTGGGATATGAGGAGGGATACACAGCTTGTATGTGTTGTTTGGTTATTCGCCCACCCTTTGACTGCCAATAGCCATTCTAATCCCTGTGACCATTCTCACTATTTCTTACCCCTCTCTGCCCAAAATACCTTCTCCTGGGAACTCTATGAGATCCCTTTTAATCAAGCCTTACCATCAAATATTGCACTCAGGTTCCTGCCAGTGTTCTTTCAACTGGTCTCATTTGCCATTCAAGAAAGCTCTCCAGTTTGGCCAATAACCTATTCCAGAAGATTGACAGCCCTCCATTGAGACACCACACGTGTAGAATGTTAGGCTGGTAATACTCCACTTTTCCAGAACTCCAGGCCGGCATGCCTTCGCATTTTGGGTAACAGTAATGCTATAAAGTATACCAGCACATAAGACATTTATAGAGAAGTCATTTAAATCTTCTGTTGAACAGTACTTTCTTGGTGTTTTTCTAAGCACTCTGACTCTGTGTGGGGGAGATTTCAGGTCAGTCTCCTACTTTATCCATACTACAACCATTGTTGCGTAATCCTGACTTGTTCAGAGTCAGAATGCAGATGTGCCCCTATACCTCCATTGTTCCAGGGCCACTTCAATCGCGTGGACCTCTCGTTGCTGTTGGAAACCCGGGACAATGCGTCCTAAACTTCACCATGACTGCAAAGCTGAGGAAGTTTGCTCAGATGCTACGCTATGCAGCCTTGCACTCATAATATGGGATCAACCTACCCACTATGTGCAACTGTCATGAGAGGACAAAGGCAGTCAATATGGCAAGGGAAATGTGCACAAGATCACACATTGAATAGCTTTGAGTCAAATAACATGCACTCAGGAACCAAGACAATGTACATTAAAACCCAGGTTGTGCAAGTAGAGCGTGATAAGAATGCAAATATATGAAAAGGGATGTGGGGCAAGTGCTAAGAAGCTCCTTGTGATTGCAAAGAAATTTGGAAAGCTCCTTAGCCACAATTGCTGTTACAGGTACTGTCAGCGCTAAGCCCACATACAGGGCAAGCAACAACAGGCTCTGTGAGCTAACACTTTTGATGGTCTTGTATAAGGTAACTTAAAGACAATACTCACGAGGACGAGAAAAAGCAAGTGAAATGTCAGCAAGCCCACACACCCTGTTGATTAAACAGGGGCCCGGAAAGGCTATAACAGCAAAGGGAGGATAACTTAATACATCAGACTCCTGACAAGGGACCAGTAGGAATAGTGATTACAGAATAGTGAGGAAAATATAGTCATTGGGCCTCATTACGACCCTGGCGGAAGACCATGGTGCTATTAGCACCATGGTCCATGCCGGTAAGTTACCGACTCCACCATGGAGAAAGGGGGAATTACCACCCCATTACAAGGTTGGCAGGGCGGTAATTCCCCCCTCCTCCATGGCCCTTCCCCATTCCCATTTTTGCCCCATAAGGCTCAATGGGAATGGGGAAGGCGCTAAGTACGGTGCCGCAAATTGCAGCACCGTAATTGGCACCAAGGTCCCTTTGCGGGTCCCTACTTTAACGGCTGGTCTACACCAGCCGTTAAGGTCGGGTCCCGCAAAGGGACCTCGTAATTAGGCGCTAATAGGTTAACGGCGCCGCAGCCTTTTACGGCGCCGTTAACCCATTAGCGCCAGGGTCGTAATGAGGCCCATTGACACAGGAGCTGGCTACAACAGCACACCACACATAACAATCAATAGGGAACAAAAGGGAGAAGTGCAAGGGCAAACCTGGAACAGACTCCAAGAGAAAGTAAAGGAACAGGAGGAGGGGAAACAAAATTACAAGGGCAAACCGCCACCCTCTGCACACAGTGAAGGAAAGGCAAACTGGACAACATACTAAATCTATAAATGAGGAGTGACTAAAGGATCAAGATTTTGCTGATGAATAGGGCAAAGTCAAAGCAATAAAGAACACAGACAAACTGGGCTGCACAGAAATAGGTAATCTCTGGGAAGTGATTACTGTAAAACAGAGGAAGACAGAAAGGGAATCTAGGAAGCAGGAATTACTAATAAGCACACACCATTCGAAATCCTGGGAAAAGGGACCAAGAAATTAGAAATTAGAAACTAGGAACTAGACACTAACCTAAGAACCACGAGCAAGGGAACAGTCATAAACAGGAAACCCGCATCAACGACCAGCACTGGACTGAAGCAAACGGAGGCTTTTAAAGCTGGCTAATAAGCAGACACCTCAGGTGTGCTGCTTGCTGCACCTGCCAGCCACAGGTGCTGCGTATTCTCTACCCAACCCTGTCCTGAAAGGGTGGAGATGAAGCAGTGAACCAGGCATTCTGGGAAGCATAGTCCTTTGATTAAAGCAGCATACTGGCTGCCAAAAACCTGGAATGGATCCAGAAGGGAAGTAAATAAGGATTTAGCGCTCCCAATTCACCACAGCGCTGTCGCCTGAGGCCCGGCAGGAAAATACAGTAGGGAATAAACCCCAAATCAGGCCCCCAAGTGGTGGGAACGGGAGCAAAGGAGCAAATCGTGATAGCAACTGACCTTCCTTCACAACTCCTCTGGCACAGTGCAAGATTCCTATTGCGAGCAATTCTCCTATAAACTCTCAATTATATGCTGGGGCATTAACAGAAAAAACAAACTGTACCAGCCCACACTGTGCTAATAGTGTACACCAGACTCATTGACACGCAGCCAGCACCATTCCTTGCCCCCGGTATTCAATCAAATGCTTAATCATGATTGTGACTAATCTGATGGACCTCCGATCACCAAGAAATCCACTCAACCACATCTGTTTATCTTTATTCAGTCTACATATGATGTCAGCCTGGGTGTGACCAATACATATTCTAATTAGAATCTTCTCCCTCGATCACCTGGATAAATTATACCCTCAACCTTCTGTAAAACATCCTGCAAAAGCATAGCTCTGAACTAAGTGCTCACCTTCCTGTTCCATAAATAGAATGGTTGACATCATTTTGGATCGTGGCTGGGGAATGCCTATCGTGCCGCAGCACCTGTTTGGGTGTGTTTGACCACATTCTTTTTGATCGCAGCAAACTGACGCAATTTATCTGCTCGGAGCCCAATTTAAATGTACATTCATCTTTTTTGGTCCCCTGCCTCCAATTTTAAGGAAGCGGGGGACAGACCTACACCCCCAAAATGGCAAAATATCAAACATGGGGAGCGGGGGACACCCCCATAACCCCTGCTCTGCAGGGTTGGTATTTTTAAATATGCAAACAAATTGCCCCTAAGGCCAAATCACCCTTGCAAAATTCGATCAAATAGGTCATTAGGTCAATTGTTTTAGGTCAAATAGGCTAATACGGTAATGCCTACAAGGGTGTCGTTCAATAAACCCTGTCCAGACTGTCCTCTTCATGAGACTTTTGGCTGCTATGAAAGTGTGTGCAGTTTTTCAGAGTTTGGTGATATGTTGTTTGGCTCACTGGATTTAGCTGACCGCATCAGCATTTTGCGATTTGTTCCGGCGACCGTTTCTAGGCGGCATTTCTCAATGCTTTGCATTTGTTATATTAATGTATGTATTACACTCGTCAACCTGAAATTTGCAGTAAATGATATGCTACGTCTTGCTGTTTTGCAAGGCCCTGTCGCCTGCACCCGGCAGGGGACGCAAGAAAACAGTCAAAAGAGCTCAGGCGAGAGCAGAGAAAACACTGCTTGTTAACTAGATATTGGTATGGGCTTATTGAGGAATGGGAATCAACTTAGTGAAAGAACTGGTCATTGTGGGTGTTTTTTCTTTTTTACTCTGGCAGGCTGGGGATAAAAGAGTAAACCCCCAATAGTCCACTTGCTTTCCGGTAGCCGCTGAGGTGCAATCAAGTCCATATATGTAATCTGCCAGCAGCCCATTATCAGTGTGACTAGCCAGTCCGTTCGGTGTGATGCCTGTCGTTGCTGCTCTGCTTGAGCCATCCCTCTTCCCTAGAGGAGTGGATGCTCTCGCACAACGCCCAGGATGCCAGCCCCACACCCTGACCCTCAGACTCCCTGCCTCTCACTTACACCATTTGATCTTTTGATGTTTCACAGGCCGGAGGCCCGGAGCGCTCATGCTGATGAGCAGATGCTCGCCTTCGCTGACCGACCGTCAGTCTTCTTCACACTCGGACTGCTAGAACAAAATGGAGAAAGTTAGTCCGTCTGTGCAGCCTGCGTGCCTCATTTTGGATTTAGGCATGCACGCAATTAGCAGCTTTTGGAGGATGGGTTGTGATGGCCAAGGGTGGCAACAGATTTGCCAGGGGTCACAGATGCGACCCCTAGCAACTCCTAAATGATGTCCATAATGGCATGAGAAGGCTGTCAGCTTTAGGCCTCTACGCTGGCCGAACAGACTTTATATAGCAGGGGTTACCATCTTGGGGATTAGAGAAATTAGGTGGACAGCTTTTAAACTGATAATAGAAACCCTTTAAGCTTTTTGTGAGAGTTGCTGTGTTCTTGAGAGCATCTGTGACAGTCTTCTGCTATTTACCTTCCCTGCCTCCTTCCATCCCTCACCTGACTCCAATGGCCAATCTTTTGCCTGTTTTTCCCCCCATGGGCTTGGTCACACAAGTGCAAAGATTTAAAAACCCTTCAAAGCCTTCCCCCTTTTCCAGCACAGCATTGTTTGAGGTCTCAGATAGTCTCTCTGCTTGTTGTTGGTCTGGAATTTTATTTTGTATTTTCATCTCTGCTGGTGACTTTGGTGTCACATTTGCTTTGGGGAACATTTCAGTGTCTCTTGTTTCCCTGCAGTCTCCTCTCCCAGTTCATATTCCGTTGCCCCACCATTCGCCTGGGATCCATTTGGGGTTGCCAGGTTGGGCGCTTGGTGTCTTATTTCTGTTCGGCAATTCAATTCCCAGTCCATGCTCTGTCTGTTCTTGATTTGCTTCTCCTGGCTCAAGTCCAGGTTTTCTTGCTTGCTCCTGGCTGCCCCCTGGGAGTTGTAATGAAACAGAAAAGAGGGAACAGTGGCCAGAAACAGTACTGAGACACATCTCGTGACAGAGGGCGGTACCATTGGTAGCATGCATGTCACGTATGGGGACTGGAAGCCTCTGAACCCCCTCTCCCCACTTCTGGGAAAGGTTCCTGAACCCCTCTCCCACCCCCTCCCTGAGAGAGCCATGACCCCGACCGTGTCACATTGCGCAAAGGAAAGATTGGGGCCGCCATTCTCTCAAATGCCGATCTGACTCCCATCTTGTCCTTGTACCAAGTCAAGAGCACATTCTGTGTTATGCATCGACGGCGGACTTGGTCGGTTTGGCACCGTTGGCGTCACATCTCGTCAACATATCGCTTTAAACCCAAGTTGACGTATAGTTCTTCCAAAATGGCGCATCGAACTGAGAGTAACAGTCTAGTCCTGCAGAATGGCGGACAAGAGGCTCCTCCCTCTTTCCTGGAGACAGTATATCTGAAGCAGAAGCCAGGAGGAGGGTGCGTTGCTACTGCTTACTGTAGCTACGTTACGTGAGTAATCGAATAGTTCCGAACTTTCCTCCTGCTTCCCTACCTTCCGCAACTCCTCTGCTTCTTACCTTTCAACTCCTTTATATTTCCAGGTTTTCTTTTCCTCCGCGCCCACCGAGCGCAGAGAGTACTCCCGCGGCCCCGAGCTTATCGCAGGAACCCTTTCAAGCAGCGTTCCCCGTTGTTAAGGAAGATTCTTGTCAAGTAGGTCGCGTACCTCGTCAGATACTTGACTCCCATCAGGCTACATTTTGCTGTTAGTAATTCTCGACCCTTTCAGGTTGTGTTCCTTTCTGCTAACGAGGATTCGTGGTATCAGACTACATTTCCCATAACCACTTCTCCACAAGTCACGAACCTTGTCCTCGTCAACTTAGGTAAACTAAACTCCTCAATAGGTATTCTGAGTAAGACTTCCTACTCCCTTCTTTCAAACCTCTCTTTTTCCTTACTCTTACCCAAAGGAGTCAAGCGTGTTTCAAACAGCAGGACTTCCCATCCGTCTATTCTCCCGTTCTAACAGAAATACAGTCCGGAAAGGTATCCTCATTTCCTATATCCTTTGACATACCTTTCCGTCAAAAACATCTTAGTAATTCTCTCCTTATATTATAGTTACCTCCACGTGAAGTAGAATACACCTGCTAGACATTGGGGATCAAACTACGCTCTCTAGCTACGCACCCCAATTTCTATTGACCAGCGCTCTCAAGCAGCCCAGGGTTTTTTTTCCCTTTCGAGGGTTTCCCTGCTGTGGTCTCCAAGAGCTTTAATTACAAGCGCGAGGAGAGTGCGGCAGGTGAACTTTCATCACTTCCTGCAGCTCCGAAGCCAAGGTAGGCTGTACTTTGATTGTGTTACCCATCGGCCAACATCAAGAGTGAGAAATAGATCATTTGATTGGTATCCTATAAGTTATTAACAGATAGCAACGCCTGAATATCACCTAGTGTTGGCGGTTGGGGAACGCAACCGAGTGTAGCCCTACTATGGAGCAACAAGTGCAACAGTTGGTTTCTGCCATGCAAGTACTATCGGCGGAAATGCAACAACTTAAACAAGAAAATCTCAGTTTACGTCAGACTATAGGACAGTCAGGACAGAGTTCAGGGGTTCCCCCGGGTCCCTTGCCTTGTGGCAGATTTGATGGAAACCCTCATATGGTGAGAGAATTCTTAGAATCCTGCACAGTCAAATTTACTTTCAAAGCAGCATTTTTTCCTACCGACAGGGATAAGGTAGGTCACATGATCGCCCAGATGACGGGAGCCGCTTTGGCATGGGCCACTCCTCTTGTGACCAACAACAATCCCATTCTCGACTCTTATCCCGCCTTTTGTAATAGTGTTAAAAGTATGTTCGGGAGACAAGAAGTTGCCATTGTATCCCAAGAGAAGCTATTGGATTTAAAACAGGGATATCAAGATATCCTAACATACATAACCAAATTTAAACAAATGGCTGCAGACACCTCTTGGGCAGACGATGCTGAGATCACCATATTTAGGCGAGGTCTTTCTGAGGAACTTAAAGACGAGGTATCCAGAGTAGCGAGACCACACAACATGGCCGAATTCATTTGCTTAGTAATGCAACTGGATTTTCGTCTACAAGAACGGAATAAGGAAAGAAGGAAGGGACGTACTTTTAGACAGCTGACAGAAGGTGGTACTTCCTCAAACAAAGGCACTTCATCTGAAGAACCTATGCAGTTGGGGACTACCAGAGGCCCCCTTTCGGCAGAAGAACGAGTTAGGCGAAAGACACAGGGACTTTGTATGTACTGTGGTTCCAACACCCATACTGTGAAAGAATGTACTGTAGCTCCACAAAGGAAGCCGGGAAACGCCAAAGCCCGACCGTAAAGGGAACGACGGGGCAGGGCTTTCTTTCAGTTACCGGTTCCCTACTTAAGAATGAGTCTCATCCTCCCAACTTCATCAATAATTCCATGGTGGTTCTTGAAGTATCCTTGTCTTGGAAGAACATTAGATTAGAGAGAGTATCCGCATTGATAGACAGTGGCGCTGCAGGTAACTTTATAGATGACTATTGGTCTAGAAATCATGGGATACCCAGAGAAACCAAACACGTGGAAATCCCAGTTGAAAGTGTAGATGGTAGTCCATTAAAATCTGGCCCTATTAAGGAACAGACTTGTTCCCTTGGTCTTCACATATCTGCCCACCAGGAGATAGTGGTCCTTGATATAATTCGCACTGCACATTATCCGATCATACTCGGATTACCTTGGTTGAGGAGACACAACCCATACATCAACTGGTCAGCGGGTACTCTTTTTTTGGGTTCAGAACATTGTGTTCATCACTGTCAAGAAACGAAAAGATCTCCAGATGACAGCATTTCCAGCAAGATACTTAATCAGGTTTCTTCAATACCCCCAGAATACCAGATGTACCAGTCAGTATTTTCTCAGTCAGAATATTCATCTCTCCCACCACATCGAAGGGACGACTGTGCTATCGAATTGCTTCCCGACTGTCCCTTGCCCTTCGGTCGCATGTATATCCTATCAGCCAAAGAGAAGGAAGCCTTAAAAGAGTACCTTCATACCCATCTACAAAACGGTTTGATCATGGAATCAACCTCCCCAGCGGCCGCGTCTTTGTTTTTCATTCCAAAGAAGAACACAACGGAACTTCGTCCGTGTATCGATTATAGAGGACTAAACAAAATCACAGTACCTGATAAGTACCCCATGCCGCTTATACCAGACATCTTGGAGGCGATCAGAGGAGCCCAAATCTACACTAAACTCGATCTACGGGGTGCGTATCATCTGATTCGCATACGTACTGGAGACGAATGGAAGACAGCGTTTCGAACGCCCTTTGGACATTTTCAATATCGTGTAATGCCCTTTGGCTTGGCAAATGCCCCCGCAGTCTTCCAAAGGTTTATGGATCATGTTTTTTCAGACATTTCTCTTCATTATGTTATCGTCTACTTAGACGATATACTGGTGTTTTCTCCTTCCTTGTCCGAACATATACGACATGTGCGTGAAGTCCTACATCGATTACAACAAAACCACCTATTATGTAAACTGGAGAAATGTGAGTTCCATCAAACAACTGTCGCCTACTTGGGTTATATTCTATCCCCTCAGGGTATCGCTATGGATCCAACAAAAGTGTCAGCCATCATTGAATGGCCCTCACCAAGATCGGTAAAGGATATCCAGAGATTCCTAGGTTTCGCAAATTTTTACAGGCGCTTTATACCCCATTTTTCTAAGCTTACCATGCCTTTAACTCATTTGTTGAAAAAAGGAGTTGCCTTCAATTGGTCTTCTGAAACACAAAGGTCTTTTCAAGACCTGAAAGGATTGTTTACTGCTGCACCTATCTTATCGGTCCCTGATCAAAGGAGACGTTTCATTGTGGAATCCGATGCTTCTCATCACGCCATCGGCGCTATTCTTTTACAACCGGACCATAGAAACAATGAGAAACCCATCGCCTATCTTTCCAAGACTCTGACCCCTGCGGAACTTAACTATACAGTCCTCGAGAAGAAACTCTTGGCCATCAAACGTGCCTTTGAGGAATGGCGCCATCTCTTATTAGGAGCACAACATCCTGTTGAGGTGAGAACGGACCATCAAAACCTCTGCACCTTACAATACGCGCAAACCTGCAACAGCAGACAAGCGAGATGGGCACATTTCTTTTCTCCTTTTTGCATCGTTTTCACCTTCATTCCAGGAAGAAACAACCAAAGGGCGGACGCACTATCTCGACGGGATCCCTGGGAGAAGACAGCTTTTCAACCTGAAACTTTGTTTCCCAAGGCGCTTTTCGTGTCAGTCCTCCATAACTTCTTGCAAAGGATGAAAGACCGAAGCAAGATTTGGGTCCCTTCTAACTCCGAGATTATCGCACGACATGGTCTTACACTTAGCAAGGGATTGCTGTTCAAAGATGAAAAGATGTTTGTTCCGGAGGAAATCCTGCAAAAAGAAGTCTTACGACTCTGTCATGATTCTCGTGTTGCTGGACATCGGGGTTTTGTAAACACTACGGAATTGATCCAGAGACATTTCTGGTGGCCTTCTCTGCAACAGGACGTACGACTATACATCTGTTCCTGCCCGGTCTGTCTTCAAACCAAGTCATCACGTCAACCCCCCATTGGAGAATTGACTCAAATGCCACTCCCCAATAAGCCATGGCAAATAATCTCCACTGACTTTATAGTGGATCTCCCTTTGTCAGAGGGTTGTAACACGATTATGGTCACGGTTGACTCTCTGACCAAGATGGCTCATTTTATTCCTCTCTCTTCCGTACCTTCAGCAAGTACGATGGCTCGAATTTTTCTGGACCGTATTTTTTCATTGCATGGACTCCCTGATACTATCATATCAGACCGTGGTACGCAATATACCTCCAACTATTGGCGCCACCTGTGTAACGCCTTAGGGATCTCACAAGCTCTGAGTTCGGGCTACCACCCACAAACCAATGGTCAAACCGAGCGTCTCAATCAGACCTTAGAGGGTTACCTCAGATGTTACATATCGTCGGCCCAAGACAATTGGAAGGAACTTCTACCGTTAGCAGAATTTGCGTACAACAACGCACAACATTCCGCAACCCGTTCCAGCCCCTTCTATTGTACATATGGATTTCATCCGTCAGTATTTCCTGCTTCTCTACCTCAATCCCTGCCTATTCCGAATTTGGAGAAACTCGCTGACGGAATCCGACAGGGACACGCCAAAGCGGTTACGGCCCTACAAGCTGCCCAAGAAGCAAGCAAGAGGCAAGCGGACAGACACCAGACTCCAGCACCGCTTATAAATATCGGAGACAAAGTATGGTTGGCAAGCAAGTTCCTGCCCAGAAGACTGGTCCCTTCCAAATTGTCACCTAAATTTTATGGCCCATTCACTGTATTGGAAAAGAAGGGAGCAGCGGCTTATCGTTTACAGTTACCATTGTCATGGAGTCGCATTCACCCTACCTTTCATGTGTCTCAATTGAAACTGGATGTGAGGAGTCAATTTCATCCTAAACCCTCTGGTATGCCTCCCCCTGTTTTGCTAGACTCTGCCCCTGAATACGAGGTGTCGGGAATTTGTGACGCCCGCTACTATCGCGGGGTTCTTCAATTCCTGGTGGACTGGAAGGGATATTCCGTGGCTGAGCGCTCTTGGGAACCCGCTTCAGCGGTTCATGCCCCGCGCCTGGTTCGCTTGTTTTACAGAAATCATCCGGGCAAACCGGGGGGTTCTTCCCTTGGAAGGGGGCATACTGTTATGCATCGACGGCGGACTTGGTCGGTTTGGCACCGTTGGCGTCACATCTCGTCAACATATCGCTTTAAACCCAAGTTGACGTATAGTTCTTCCAAAATGGCGCATCGAACTGAGAGTAACAGTCTAGTCCTGCAGAATGGCGGACAAGAGGCTCCTCCCTCTTTCCTGGAGACGGTACATCTGATGCAGAAGCCAGGAGGAGGGTGCGTTGCTACTGCTTACTGTAGCTACGTTACGTGAGTAATCGAATAGTTCCGAACTTTCCTCCTGCTTCCCTACCTTCCGCAACTCCTCTGCTTCTTACCTTTCAACTCCTTTATATTTCCAGGTTTTCTTTTTCTCTGCGCCCACCGAGCGCAGAGAGTACTCCCACGGCCCCGAGCTTATCGCAGGAACCCTTTCAAGCAGCGTTCCCCGTTGTTAAGGAAGATTCTTTTCAAGTAGGTTGCGTACCTCGTCAGATACTTGACTCCCATCAGGCTACTTTATGCTGTTAGTAATTCTCGACCCTTTCAGGTTGTGTTCCTTTCTGCTAACGAGGATTCATGGTATCAGACTACATTTCCCTTAACCCCTTCTCCACAAGTCACGAACCTTGTTCTCGTCAACTTAGGTAAACTAAACTCCTCAATAGGTATTCTGAGTAAGACTTCCTACTCCCTTCTTTCAAACCTCTCTTTTTCCTTACTCTTACCCAAAGGAGTCAAGCGTGTTTCAAACAGCAGGACTTCCCATCCGTCTATTCTCCCGTTCTAACAGAAATACAGTCCGGAAAGGTATCCTCATTTCCTATATCCTTTGACATAGCTTTCCGTCAAAAACATCTTAGTAATTCTCTCCTTATATTATAGTTACCTCCACGTGAAGTAGAATACACCTGCAAGACATTGGGGATCAAACTACGCTCTCTAGCCACGCACCCCAATTTCTATTGACCAGCGCTCTCAAGCAGCCCAGGGTTTTTTCCCTTTCGAGGATTTCCCTGCTGTGGTCTCCAAGAGCTTTAATTACAAGCGCGAGGAGAGTGCGGCAGGTGAACTTTCATCACTTCCTGCAGCTCCGAAGACAAGGTAGGCTGTACTTTGATTGTGTTACCCATCGGCCAACATCAAGAGTGAGAAATAGATCATTTGATTGGTATCCTATAAGTTATTAACATTCTGACCTGTCGCGTCTGCGAGGATTAATGAAACGGGGGAAAGATATTCCACTGGTTGCATGGCTAATATACTGTTCTTTCCGGCCCTAAAACTACCTGTGTCCTCACTCTTTCTTTTTAATACTGTTGCTAAACTAGTCATCACTGGAGCTTGGCTTGAACGCATCACATCCGCAGTTGATCATTGGCTTAACAAATTAATATTCTTTTATAAAAAAAAAAGGAGATTGCAATTTATCTACATACAGGTAATCGGCATGCTTTTAACCTTTAATGGTCACCTGAGTCTGAGGGGTGAGCAGGGAATGACAGCCCTGTATGATTTATTTTTTTAATGCTATATGTTGTTATTTGTTTAAGGAAGGGTGTTCTGTTTAGTTGAAGAGAAAAGGGGTTTGCTTTTAATCACTGTCAGGTTCTGTTCTCATTTTTACCAGTTGTTTTTTTCTGGGCTAAAATTAGGTGGATGAGACAACCACTCTTTTCTAAAGCCTCCCAACAACCCTTGCACTTCTCTGTGACCCTACAGTCCTCTATCTGAACTTTTGGACACCTGCTGTCTGCACTTGCCATTGCACCTGCCACCTGCTGGCCACACTTCTTGTTATTGTTTTTATCCCATGCACAGCACTGCCCCCATCCCCTTTCCCCTCCCCACTTCCCCGCACTTGCGCAATCTCAATGTCACTTGGCCTAGAAAGATTGTTGTCTCTGTCCTCCCTCTGTTCCCCCTCTCTTGCCCCGTTGCGTCTTGAAACACTTGTGAATAGGCGCGTAATAAATGCCATATCATTTTATATTAAACGCTATGCTAGACAGCAATTGGCAAGGCAAATGCGCATCCCGGGTTCTCCAAGTAAAAAGATGTGGCATTGCGGTTCATTTGCCAATTGTGGGCCCAGCAGTGTTGAGATCTAATTTCAACTTTGAGACTTGAGCACATAGTGGGACCCAGCGAAAAAACGTTTGCCTCAACCTCATTTGCTTAAACCTGCTAATACGAGAGAATGGGCCTTATTATGAGACCGCCAGTAGCTGTGCCGGTAAAACCGGCACGGCTGCCGCCGGTATCATTTTTTTCCAGTGCCCGGGAATGGGCAATTACCGGGGCATTAAGGCCCTGCCAGACCCGGTAATTGGCCATTCCCGAGCGATGGAAAAAT
Organism: Ambystoma mexicanum; assembly: GCF_040938575.1. Taxonomy (NCBI): domain Eukaryota; kingdom Metazoa; phylum Chordata; class Amphibia; order Caudata; family Ambystomatidae; genus Ambystoma; species Ambystoma mexicanum. The sequence goes on from NC_090934.1 coordinate 1,181,407,930, forward strand.
TATTCCCCATTCCCATTTGAGTCCCATTGGACACAATGGGAATGGGGAGGCTGGATGCACCGGCACCATTCGTGAATGGTGCCGGTGCAACCGACATGGTCTGCTCGCAGGTGCCTGTCCGCCCGCCAGGGCAGGCCTGGTGGGCGTAAAGGCACCCGCGAGCAGACCTCATAGTTTGCCGGTACGGTAACAACAGTACCGGCAAGCTTACCGGTACCATTGTTACTGTAGCGGCAAACTCATGAGGCCCAATATATTGAGATGTTAACCTTCGTTTTGAGCAAATGTACGTTTAACTACGCTATAGGGCTCTTCGTTATAGGTTCCAAAGTATGGAAAAAATAGCAAAAAGGTGTACATTTGTGATAACTTCTAATGTGACCATTGCCAACAAATGATTTAAATGGTTGGATTCCATACCGCAAAAGTCAAGAACCTTTCGGCATTGAGAAATGTCCTATTTATTAATATTTATAGATATAGGTGTTTTTGTAAAGCTTATGCATGCAGCAATGCCCCCATTTCTAACACATGTAGCAATTTTTTTCGCATTACTATTTTCCTGTCATTTCTCAAATGTTATTGTTATGTGATATTCAAACTGCATTGTAAATTATCGTGGGTCACTGGCTTGCTGAGTGGCTCTTTAGATCATTCATCAACATGTTTCTGTCTCCTGTCTGCATTTCGGACATTCATTTGGTTAATCATTTATTTCTTACCATTTGATAGATCTTTGTAACTGACACCAGTATTGTGTATTTCAGCATTTGTATTTTGTACAGATTAAAGATAAACACATTTGGGAACTCTTAATTGTCTTTTCATAATTGTTCACAGCTTGTTGGTATAAAATGTTGCAATGTCATTATTTTGGTTGATGATTACGTGTCTCCTATAGCCAGGAAACACAGTTCTGTTCTATTGATTTGATACAACTTCAAATTTAGAGGAAGGATTGTATATGTCATGAAAGGTAAAGTATGTGTTTCAGAAATAATGTAGTTTACCACACATGCATTTGTTGTTGGATGGTATACTCTGCACAACACTTTTCAGGAATGCATTTGAATGAATAAGGTATTTTTCCACAATCAAAGGTCCTCCAGTGTATAGGTTCAAACTAAAAAACAGCAGTCCTCCTTCATAGTAATTTGTCATTGTTCTCCCCATCCTAGTGGTAGCGTATCTAGAATTCTAGGCTGTGGTGGGTGGGGGAAGTTTGCTAGAATTAAGGCTCTCTGGTGACCCCACCACCCTCCTAGATAGCACCACTGGCATTCATTAGAAGTTGTATATGATTGTTTTATGTCTCCCATCACAGTGGAGGACCTGTTTGAGTCTGACAGCCAACGTGAGCTGGAGATGGTTGTGGATGGGCAGAATCGTGTTCTGCGGGAGTTGGGCCGCCTCTCGGACAGGCTGGATATGGCATCTGAGGAGCAGAAGAGGCAGTGGGACCTGCTGCAGCGCACAATGAATAATGGGACTACCACCACTGTGAAAGGAGAACAGGTGTGTCTGGGGGCTGCGACACGTGACTGTGTGAGGGGGACTGTGAGCAGTGACCTGGCCTGAGTCTTCAGGGGGAGGCTGGTGAAATATGCAAAGGTCCCCAGGGTGGGTAAAGGGTGCTGTATTTACTCTTGTGGGTAAGAGGCTTTGAATTGGTGTGAGTTCCCAGGACAGGCGGATAAGAAGGCATGAATTTCCAGGTCGCGGGGTTATGAGTTAGCAGGATTTCCCAAGGGGGAATCTGGTGCACTGATCTGTGGAATATTAGGGGTGTCTCCTGTGGGGGCTGCTAAGCTGAGTTGCCATCACCATGTGAGGAACGTGGATTAGGGTGAGTACCCAGTATGGCCACAGTGCAGGGTGTCAACAGAGTATTCGAGTGGCAAACTAGTGATAAGAAATGAAGTTTCATTGTGCTGTACAAACAGGATAGGATCAAAAGTGAAAGCCATGATTGAATATGTCTCGCTGACAATGCTCACACGGCCTAGGGCCAGCCTCTGTTAGAGTCATACCCTAGGTTGAAAGTTCAGCAAGAACTTGCAGGTAAAGGGTTAAAAAAACAGCCACACACAGTTCCTTTGATAGCTTTCCAGCTCTCCTGATGACTCTCTCCTCGCAAAGGTCGACCAAGGTCGTACTCTTTGGTATTGAGTGATAATATAGGTGGGAAAAAAAGAATCTGCGGTATGATGTTTTTTCTACGGGCACCCTGACCACCATCCAAATAGTGTATGGTGAGCAGTGGCAGCTGGTTAATTTTGCTTTTGTTGAAAGCTTTATTTATAAGTCCAGGAATAAAACCATCCATGACATTCGTACACATGTTGGTTCTTGTTCTACCCTTTGAAAAATCAAACCCTTCATCCCGCCGCAGGACTTCTGATCCGTAGTGCAGGTCTTTGTGGTCTCACACATCGATCGGGGGAAATTTTCTGCTGACAGGGATCCCAGCTGCTCACAGGGCTCCCCTAAAAGCAGTCCACTACGCTGCAACACGTTTTATTACAGGAGCACAGAAATTTGATTGAATTGCCCCATCATACGTGAACTGCATTGGCTTCCACTCCAAGCCAGGATACTGTTCAAGGCTGCATGTATCATCTACAAAGCAGTCATGAGTAGCACATCAGCATACCTGATAGCTAAGCTCCACATATCTGGTGGAACACGTTCCTCGTGCCGCAAACCGACCAACTGGCTTGAATCACAACTGATCCGCAAAGAGATAACCTGCGAACAACCCTTCTCTTGTCATGCACCGACCCTCTGGAACTCGATCCCGGAGTGTCAACTCTGAATGCCCCCACAATTCTCTGATTTTGCAAATCTCTCAAAACATGGCTTTTTCAACAACACCTGACAGAGAACTAATTCCAATGGATGCACATACCAACACACAGACCTCACAGTACTGCGCTACTGTTAAAATATGCCCGCCCAAACTTTGTACAGCGCTCCACAGCTCGTGAGCTAGGTCTGCACTTTAACCAATAAAATAAAAATAAATAAAAAATGACATGTACACTGAATCAATATATTAAGTTTCCTCAATAATGCGGGAAATTTAAAAGTTGAACAATACACTATAACCAACCAAACTGGCCGCATGATGGTAGCTCACAAGTTTCAAAGATTCCCGCCCTTTATATAATTAAATTATCACCTCTGTCCCACTGTACTGGCCCTACAATCTCCCCTCCCACACCTAAATCAAAGAATACAGCTGTCATAATATTGAAACGTTTCTCACCAGCATTGGCTTATAAAAATGATGCTCTCTATCTTTAAACATTTCATAAAAAGGCAACCACACTTTGAGAAATGTTTGATAACTGCCATTCGTTAGAGCACATGCTTTCTCCATCACTAGGAGCCACCATATTTTTACCCACCATAAAGCAACAACTGGCCAGACCTTCCAACACTGTGCCAGAACCAATCTCACTGCAGTCAATAAGTGTGTAAGTAACACTGCATGAGCCCCACCCGCTGCATGGGCCCCCCTCTGCCACAGCTCCCAAAACCCCCACTGCAGGGTCCATGGGCAGCTGGACCCCAGTTATCTCTTTAGTATAACCCAATATTTCCTTCCAAAACAATTGTGCCTTTGGGCAAAACCACCACATGTGCCCCAAACCCCACTGCATCCCCTCCAGCGCAAAAGTGATGAATTGTTAGCTATTCTGTTGATGCATTGTGGGGTAACATACCATATAATACAAATCCTATAAGCCGATTCCTTAATCACAGTGCATTTGGAGACCTTATGTGCCCTCCACCAGATTTGTCCCCATTCTTCTGATATTGTGACCCCCAGGTCTCTCGCCCATCTTTCCATATAAGGCAACCTATCCCGCAATAAAGCATTATCTGGCAATTTGTAAAACCCTGAGACGCCTTTTATATTCAACCCCTTCTTTCACAGCAATCTCTATGTCCACCTGTGATCTAGTACCAGCCGCTTTCACCGTCCTATGCGTAATCCAATGCCTAACTTGCAGAACCCCCCAGGAAAGGAAGCACTTTCAATGGGATGCATATAGCCCCTTCTTCTACGCCACTCCAGCCTTTAGTCCCAGTTTGCAACGTTCAGTCCTACATGGGCGTGATCTGGGCCACAATCAAATATCTCCTAACATCCGGAATACTCAACCCATCCAACAATGGTGGTCGAGTTAGTACCTGTTTAGCGATCTTAGGCCTTTCCTATTCCAGATAAATGAGACCATTTCCTTTTGCAACCTCTTGACCATTAACAAGGGCATAGAAACCGGAAGGGCATGAAATACATGTAAGAGTCTAACGAGGAGCGCCATTTTGATCGCTGCAATCGTAGCGAACCACAATGATTCTTGCTGATCCCATCGCTTTAAATCTTGCATGGATCTCTTCCAAAGAGGTGGAATATTTGACCCATATAACTCCTTATACCCTGGTGTCAGTGTCACCCTGAGATAATCCACCCCTTCTTGTTTCCATATGAGAGGATATTCCCCCTTCCACTCTTCTACCCGTTCTTGGTCTTCGGATATGTTAAGTGCATTGGATTTCATTTAATTAATCACAAACCCTGAGACCTCTCCAAATTCCTGCAAAATCTTCATTGTCCTGTCCTCCATAATGACTGCCCCGTATTACGTACAAACAACAAAACATCATCCGCATACAATGCGATTTTATGATATCTCCCATTACTTAAAACTCCTTCAATCATCTTATCTTGCCTTATCACACATGCTAGGGGTTCGAATACTATTGCAAAAATGAATGGAGAAAGCAGACAGCCATGACATGTGCTTCTTTTAATACTAATAGGAGCAGATAACAAACCATTAATATTGAGTCTCGTGGTCGGTATTTGGACGTTTGCCAAAACCCATCGAATAAACAGCGGTCCAAATCTAAATGCTTCCAACAAATGCAGCAAACGCCCGCTTAGCATCCAATGCTGCCGTTGTGGCAGTATTCTCTGTCCCGTTCATCTATCCCAATCCATTAGGTTAACCGCTCTCCTGATGTTATCTTGTGTATTCCGCCCCAATATGAACCCAGATTGATCCCGGTGAATTATTTTTGGCAAGCCCACCATCATTCGCAAGGCTAATATTTTAGCATCACAATTAAGAAGGGATATAGAACGATAACTTGTACAGTCTGCTGTGCGTTTGCCTGATTTGAGTAGGGTGATGTATTCATTTATTTATTTATTGAGCATTTGTTGGGTGCCTATACAACAGAATGGTGTTCCGGGTGCCACAAGAAAGTGAGGATGGAACAAGGGGAGAAGTAACAATAGCAAAAGAACAGTAAATATACAAACGTGGTCCTACTAGGCCTTGTAACATTCTGCCGTGCAAGTGTGGTGAGGAGAAGTGCAGGAAATGGGGAAGGTAGAGGGGTGAGGGAGCGAGGAATGGGCAAGTGCTGGTGAGAGCCTGGGAGGCAAGTTCAAAGGGATGCCAAGGGAGGGGTGCACTGGCTAAGTGCTAGGGCATAGAAATCCCAAGGATGGGAAGCACAGCCGCCGGCAGGGGCCCAAAAAGGCAGTGCTTAGGAGCGCAGGACACTGGAGTCAACTGGGCACAGGGCCTGGTATCCTGTGGGATTCATGAAGGACCAGGCCGCCAGTTTCAATGGCAGTGGGGTGATTAGCAGGGGAGGGAAAGAGGGACAGAGGTAGAGAAAAGCAGAGTTGGGAGGAGTTTGCAGAACTTGAGGAGGTCCGGCTCAAGTCTGAGTGGGGCGCGGAGGCTATTCCAAAGGGAGGCACTAGCCGAAGAGCCACTCTCTGCTTGGAGAAGCATTTGACAAGCAGAGTTGGAGTAAGAGGAGCAGAGGGCTCTAGCAGGGAAGTATTTAGGGAGAGAAAGTTGGAGTTAGGGTGGTCCCAGGCCCCAGAAATCCTTGTGGATGATGCAGAGGTCTTGAATTTGATCCTCCCTGCCACCGGGAGCTAGTGGAGAGATTTTTGGGCCAAAGAGATACGGTCCCTGCACTTGAGGCTAAGGATAGGTCTTGCAGCTCTATTCTGGATTAGCTGAAGGGGGTGTAGGGAGGAGAGTGGGAGATTGAGGAAAAGGCTGTTGCAGTAGTCCAGCCTAGAGAGGATCAGAGCTCTGGAGACATTGAGCTTCTGGGGAAATGTGAGGGAAGGGAGAATGCGTAAGTAGGTGAAGCTGAAAGTGGGCCTTCTTGGCAAGGTCCAAGATGTGAGGGGTGAAGGAGAGAGAGGAGGCGAAGATGACCCCAAGGTTTTTGGCCACACAGAATGCTGAGGGTAGAGGGCCCAGGGAGGCTTGGCTAGAGGCTAGGAGGAAAACAGGGCGCAGGCGTCCCAATAAGAAGGATCTCCGTTTTACTAGTATTAAGACAGAGATCGTTAGCATCACACCATGCCTAGATAGCGGTCAGACAATCAGGAATGGGAGAGGAGGAAGAGGAAGTGGTAGAGGGAAGTTTGAAGGAAAGCTGTGTGTCATCAGCATAACACTGAAAATGAAGAGAGAAGGAGATCAGGTGAGCAAGAGGGGCGAGATAGATATTAAAGCGCCACAAAGGTAGGATAGAGCCCTGGGGGACGCCGCAGATAGAGTGAGGAAGTGGAGGAGAAAGGGCCAAGTTGCTGCTGGGATGGGCGGTTAGCGGGGAAAGAGGTCAGCCAATCCGTTGCCCGGTCCGTGATGCCGAGGGTATCACAGAGCCATTTTATGAGAATAGAATGTTTGATTGTGTCAAAGGCAGAGGAGAGATCGAGGAGAATGAGAACAGCAGGAGAGTTAGAGCCAAAATCTGCGAGCAAGTCTTCACCTGGTGTTCAGGAGAGCAGTTTCTGAGCCACTGGATGCCCAGAATCCAGATTGATGGTCATGGAGGCAACCAACAAGTTCAGGATGAAGGATCAGTTGGTGGAGGCCCACACACCAAGGTGGTTAATTTTTTGAATTGGAGTGGTGTAAATATTTGCCACAAATATGCGTGAGTGACCGAGCGTAGCAAGGGAGCTCAAACCAACCAAGGGGTTCTCCCCCTGTGAAATCTTCTGAATAATGGATTAAAATGGCGCATTTTACAGTACACTTTCTGTATAAAATTGTAAAAAGACACGCCGTTTGCAATCGGTTTTGTAAAACAAAAATTGCAAGTCCCAAACAGTGCACAGGAGCATTTGCCAGTACATTTTTATGATGCTGTGCCCCAAAATATATGCCAGTATAAAAATATTTCACACTGGCTGTGCCCATACATTTCCATGCTGGTTGCACCTTTAAGTACCAATATTCTCTTATAAGAACACACTTTTGTTTAATGTTTGCATAATGCCAGTGATGATACTATAGGAAAACGTGCCCACGCTTGTTCAACCAGTACCTGCAAGTAGGAACATACTCTTGTTGGCTTTGCTGATAAAAAATACCATGCCAATATCTACAACTGGTATCAGGATTTCTTTAACATTGATGGCCAGTAAAACATGCACCCCTCTATCCCCCAAATCAGAGGCCTGCTCTGATTGGAGGGTGCAGGTCAAGGGGGTGCCCCCAAATCAGAGGCCCTTTCATCAGCACAGTGACGCTGCATCTTGTGCTGTGAGCGGACCTCTGATTCATCCCCAAATCAAATGCTGGCTCACCTGCTCACCACCATGGTGAGCGGCACTCACTGTGCTGCCGAGTGGGTCTCTGCTGTGAGGCATTAAATGGAAGACCTGCTCACCAACATGGTGAGCGGCACTCACCCTGCTGCCGAGTGGGTCTCTGCTGTGATGCATTACATCAAAGACCTGCTCACCAACATGGTGAGCGGCGCTCACCGTGCTGATGCACTACATCAAAGACCTGCTCACCATGATGGTGAGCGGCACTCACCGTGCTGCCGAGTGGGTCTCTGCTGTGATGCATTACATCAAAGACCTGCTCACCATGCTGATGCACTACCTCAAAGACCTGCTCACCAACATGGTGAGCGGCGCTCACCGTGCTGCCGAGTGGGTCTCTGCTGTGATGCATTACATCAAAGACCTGCTCACCAACATGGTGAGCGGCGCTCACCGTGCTGATGCACTACATCAAAGACCTGCTCACCATCATGGTGAGCGACGCTCACCGTGCTGATGCACTACATCAAAGACCTGCTCACCATCATGGTGAGCGGCGCTCACCGTGCTGCCGAGTGGGTCTCTGCTGTGATGCATTACATCAAAGACCTGCTCACCAACATGGTGAGCGGCACTCACCGTGCCGATGCATTACATCAAAGACCTGCTCACCAACATGGTGAGCGGCGCTCACCGTGCTGCCGAGTGGGTCTCTGCTGTGATGCATTACATGGAAGACCTGCTCACCAACATGGTGAGCGGCGCTCACCGTGCTGCCGAGTGGGTCTCTGCTGTGATGCATTACATCAAAGACCTGCTCACCAACATGGTGAGCGGCGCTCACCGTGCTGATGCATTACATCAAAGACCTGCTCACCATCATGGTGAGCGGCGCTCACCGTGCTGATGCATTACATCAAAGACCTGCTCACCAACATGGTGAGCGGCGCTCACCGTGCTGCCGAGTGGGTCTCTGCTGTGATGCATTACATGGAAGACCTGCTCACCAACATGGTGAGCGGCGCTCACCGTGCTGCCGAGTGGGTCTCTGCTGTGATGCATTACATCGAAGACCTGCTCACCATCATGGTGAGCGGCGCTCACCGTGTTGCCGAGTGGGTCTCTGCTGTGATGCATTACATCGAAGACCTGCTCACCATCATGGTGAGCGGCGCTCACCGTGCTGATGCACTACATCAAAGACCTGCTCACCATCATGGTGAGCGGCGCTCACCGTGCTGCCGAGTGGGTCTCTGCTGTGATGCATTACATCAAAGACCTGCTCACCAACATGGTGAGCGGCGCTCACCGTGCTGATGCATTACATCAAAGACCTGCTCACCATCATGGTGAGCGGCGCTCACCGTGCTGATGCATTACATCAAAGACCTGCTCACCAACATGGTGAGCGGCGCTCACCGTGCTGCCGAGTGGGTCTCTGCTGTGATGCATTACATGGAAGACCTGCTCACCAACATGGTGAGCGGCGCTCACCGTGCTGCCGAGTGGGTCTCTGCTGTGATGCATTACATCGAAGACCTGCTCACCATCATGGTGAGCGGCGCTCACCGTGCTGCCGAGTGGGTCTCTGCTGTGATGCATTACATCGAAGACCTGCTCACCATCATGGTGAGCGGCGCTCACCGTGCTGATGCACTACATCAAAGACCTGCTCACCATCATGGTGAGCGGCGCTCACCGTGCTGCCGAGTGGGTCTCTGCTGTGATGCATTACATCAAAGACCTGCTCACCATCATGGTGAGCGGCGCTCACCTTGCTGCCGAGTGGGTCTCTGCTATGATGCATTCAATCCAAGGCCCGCTCCCCAGCACGTTGTGTACCGCGAGCCTCTGATTTGGGAGAACCCCCGTCCTCTGCACCCACAAATAAGAGACTAGTGAGTGGGCCTCTGATTTGGGGGCCGGGGGAAGGGGTGCTTTTTTCACACATTCAAACATGCATATTCACTCACACACCCATACACATGCACCCTTTCTCACACATGCACCCACACAACATACACTCTTTCATTCACGCACGCACCCACACCTAAACTAATTCCTCATACATGCAGCCACGCACACAAGTACATCACCTGCTGCCCGGTCCGGAATCTGCACCTCCCGGTTCTACAATGTGTCTCCGACTCTGCACCACATGAGCAAGAAGCTGGTTCCTGCACACGTGCACAGGAGCCAGAGTGCCCCGGCAGTTCTAAATGTGCATGGAGGCACAGCAGAGCCCCCTCGCACATTCAGTGCTGCAGTACTCCAGGCTGCGTCTAAAAATGGCTATTCAAGGCTGAGGAAGCAAAACTCCCCTTCCCAGCCTTGCATGGCGCATTGGGCATGCGAGCAGGGGTACGAACTGTCAAAGCGAAACCACCCTTCCTTTGGACAGTTCAAGCGAGCCCAGGAGCCTTCCCTCAGCAGGTTATTGCACCTGGGGGAGTGCTCAGTGTTTTTACTGGGCTCGCTTGGCAGCTTGTCCAAAATGAGTGGGCCGATGCCCCGTTGCCCACCATGGACAGCCACCATTGATGACAATCAGGGGAGTTGCTAGGTCTGGAAAAGACCCGGGGCTACGCTGATGTCGAAACTGTTGGGACTGGGGGCTAGCTAGTCTTTTGGCTGTAGCTCCTGAGATTCTATCCGGGGCTACAACCAAAAGATCAGGGGCTTTAGCCCCCTTAACCCCCCCCCTAGCAACGCCCCTGATGACAATTGAGATTAGTAAATGACCCAATCCTTGACTATGTAGAAAGGTCTTTTTTGGCGGTAGGAAATAAATCTCGTCCCACAGTTGATTTTTATTTCATCGATATTAACACATAGAACCATACTTTCAGAGTCAATTGGCCATTGATTTCCTCTCCATCGGTTTCAGGTGGATTTTCAGACAGACGTCCTTTTAGCCTTCCTTGAGGGCAGCGTGGCAGCAGAACCGCTCCCCTCTACTGGGCAAGCAAGTGTTATTAAAGTTATTCGTGCACTTGCCAATGCCACCCAAACCGGATTATGGCTCTTGGCTAGACTCTCTTTCGCTTGGTCATTCAGCGGTGTACAGGTTTGGAGCTCACTCACCAGTGCTCAGCCCCAAGCCAGTAAGGTTTTCAACTTACAAATTCTCACCATAGAGAACTGGCTGCGTCTGCGCGAGGTTTTTTTTATGAACCCTTTAGGTAATCGCATTGCTATTGGTGACAGGGGATCCTCACTCCCCCAACCATTTTTTAATAGATATATTTTCTTCTTGTTTTTTTTACATTAGTCATGTTTTTGTGTTTTTTAGAGCTAGTTCTCTCTTCCTTCATTGACCTTAGTGAGGACATGACAATTAAGCGCAAGGTATGGCTTTTGTGCATATTGTTCTATACATATGGAATGTCTTAGGCACTGTATTGTGTTTTTCATTTGTTCATTTTTATATCCCCTTTTTTTGAATTTTTATAGGTCGTTTGCTTTGGATTTTATATTGGTTGTTTTTTTACTTGTGCGTTTCAACATCACAGGCCAGGAATGGCTGTGTTTTCTTTATCGTTGCTCTCCATAATATCACTTTGATTATCATCTATCCTAAGGATCATCTCTTCTTTTCCTTTTTTTTTCCTCCATGTTTCTAATTTCTACAGATATTGCCCTGATGAAGGACACTACTAGGTCTGAATGCATTGGCTTCAATTTCGTTTGCTTGATAGTTAATTAATAACAGTTTTTCCACCATTACTGTTGCTATACTATGTATCATAAGTAGACCTTTCTCCCAGTGCACGGGTTGTTTAGTTGGCTAACACCTTTACATTTCCACTACTATTGTGTAATTGTTATATATAGGAAAATGTGGTGCCCACTCCTCCTCCATTTCAGGTTTTCAAGGGTCCCTTCCTTGACACACAGCCCATGTGAAAGTCCGGCCCCTCTGTCTTGTGGGCCCCTTGGCTTGGCCATTGTTGGGTTGTCTTTCTGGACCTCACTGCCCACCACCACTTTCTCCTCTCCGTCTCCTCATTGTAGCACTTTCTTTCCTCCTACTTTTCCACTTTAGTTGTCTTCCCTCCTTCTGTCCTCTCCCTCTCCCTTCTTGAATACCCCCTTTCTATGTTCATGCATTGCCCTCCACTTTCATACCTCTTTCCTCCTTATCAAATACTTCCTCCTCTCCACTCTCCCCCTCCTGTTCTCGCCCCCTTTGTACACATTCCTCTTCCTGCTCATTGCTCCAGCCTTCCCCTCTACCTCACCCTCTCTGACCTTCCACAAGATACCTGGACCCTTTTAATACTCTGAGCCGCGGCCTTCTGAATTCAATAACTGTTTGATCGGGTGCAACTGTACAAACCCAGGGATCGGTCTCCGGGATACATTTATGTGGTTCAGCCCTGCCCCTAACCTCGAATGGCTACAGAAATCTAATTGTTACTAAAATGCCTGCATCTACCTTTCAATGACGTCCCTCTACACTTAGCTCAGCCCACCCTTCTGGGCATACCGATTGATTTCATGTGCAACACAAGAGGACTGAACTGCCACTCAACTCTGGGAGACTTTGTTCTTCCATAACATCATGGCCGTCTCAGGTTCTTGTTATGTTATTTGGCATTTATATAGTGCTCTATATATCATTGGTATGATATGATATGATAGGTTATTTATAAGATGCTTAATACACAGAGGTTTCTAAGCGCGGACCCGGGGATCGAACCTATGTTGCTCTGTGTCGTCTTGCTTCCAAAGCGAGCACGTTGCTGCTGAGCTATCCTCCCGAGACCTCAAACCGCTGTCTCTCTAGTCATTCACCACCCAAGTTTATGCTTGTTTCTATCCTGCTGTTGAAATGTACTTCTAAATGTATAACTGTGTTCACGAAACTATTTAAGTTACTGAACATGCTTGTAACCTACGCCGTGTTAGCTAAGGGTTGTAGGCGTATAGCCAAATGTAATAAATAAATAAAATAAATACGTCATGGTGACCACTTTGTACCACAATGGCCCCCTCTATTCCCATCATGCCACTCCTGTTCCTGCATTGAAGTCTATCCATGGTATAAGCCGTGCCCGCGGTGTCTTCAAGCCTGAGGTAAGCAGCTGTCCACTGGCCTCTGCTTCTGAGGTTCATGGGCCGTGATCTCTCTCTGTGCCTGCGTGCTCAAGAACCTTGCAGCTCCAACTCTTTCCGTGGGGGGTGGGCATCAGCATGGGAAAAGAGCCCGGAAATGGGGGCAAGGCCCTGAGGGATCATCACATATCGGCTGCTGTGGGGGACATCACATAGTTGGTGGTCTCCCTGGGCCCCCAAGTCGCTCTCTCTCTCCTCTCCCGCCTTATCCCTCCTCTCACTCTGCCTCTCTACTCTCCTCTCCTGGTCTTATCGGCTATCTCCACTCTTCTTCCTCCTTGTCTGGCTCTCACCCCTTTCTCTATCTCTCTCTCCCCCACTTGCTCCCTCCCTCTCTCTCTCACACTACTGCCACAAGACACGTCCTGGAGTGCACACGTGGTCGTTACACCAGGTAGGTACACCATTGGCCCCCTACCAAGATGGCATCCGTAACGTGCTGCGTCCGCATGTTGCATGCAACATCCAAGATGGCAACCCACGTAACGCCTCCTGCTCCATCACTAGGATCAATATCTACCCTACGGTCTTCAGCGGCTTTGTGTCGCAGCACCAGGTAATCTCCCTACCCATTGCCTTGTCCTAGGTACCTTGCTTCCTGGCCTCACTCCTGTCCTCTCTGCCCCTTCCTTCATGGCTCCTGTTTCCAACGCCTTTCACTTGAATTATTTCCCTTGACCTAACTTCCTGGAACTCTTGCCTTGTAATATCCAGCTGGCAGTTTTCTGGCATCCATCTAACACTGCTACCTCCAGAGGTTTTTCCCCTTCAGGGTTTTCCCTCTATGTGGAGGTTTGGTCTGTCTGTCACCCTGTCCTCTGTTCCTATTGGAGGACAGGGTGGCATACAGAGAGGATTGTCCCTACCTTCGGGAGATCAAGTCAAGACGCCACTGTAGGACCACTGTTGCAGCAGAAACCACCAAACCACATCTTGAACCTATGACTACTTAATACCCGTATCTCTACGGTCATCAGGTGAGTGAGCGCGCTGACACACACGCTGACATCCACACATACAACAGAATTGGTACCGCTCCCTCCATCCCAACACTTTCTTCACTCTTGTCAAACATGCCAATACTCTCCTCCAAGTTCTCCAGCTGCTGCACAATCCTCGCTGGTCTCTTGGTCCTCCTTCACCCCCTCCAGCTTACCCCAACACCTTTCAGTGGAGACTGGGTCTCCTTGGTTTAAATAGCGCCCCCCTTCATATTTAGAAACTTACTTGAGCTTCCATTGGACGCTCATTTATTTCCCTGAACCAATCTCGATCTTGTGTCTTCTGATCTCCTCCCATCTCCTCTCCTTGCTGGCTGGCATTTCTCCTGCAAGGCTTCATAAGGGCGCTTAGCCCGGCCCCCTTTAAAGCCTTCATCTCCCTCGGGTCTGCCTTGTGGTATTTGGCATCGTTTACCTTCTGTTTCCCTTTTGCATTCGGTAAGTCACAAAGTTTGGGGGAGTATTCCTTGGTTTCGCCTAATACTGTGCAGCTCCCAGCTGGTTACAGCTCCGCCACCACTGCTTCACAGCTCCCCCATTAAGATGCTGGGAGTTCTGTGGTAGATGTTGGGTCTCCCAGATGGCTCCTGAATGGGGAAGGATAGTCCATGTTTACTAGTGCAACCACTTCTTTGCTTTCATCCAGGCTGGGACTTGGCTTTTGGACCCAGTTGCATTGTGGTGCTCATAGTCCTTGTTGTTTGTCCCTGGACTGGGCTACCTTGAGGGATCTATTATCCATTCCACTGGTGTGGGAAGTGTGGTAGCTGTAGTATTTCGTACTGGGATACTGGGCCATTTTGATTGCCATTCCTACGGGGAACCACCCGAAAGAGTAGAACAAGAGACCTGGGCAGGACAGAGGCTAACGGGCACCAACACAAGGAGCGAGGCACCAATGCACATACTCTACGCATTCTAGGGCGCCAGGGGCGGGGGTCTCTTACACCACCTCTTGGACGGTTTGGCTCTATCATTACCCTTGTAGGCCCCCTACCTTAGGTTGAGTGTGGTTCCGGACCCCCCTGACGGGGTCATACCACTGATCCTGTCACAACATATTGATCAGATGGGAGTCTTTTCCAATAACGAATGAGCACACTCCATCCCGCCTGAAGGTGGGCAGTAAACTGAACCCGGTGTCCACATGCATCTGCATTGCACCCTGCAAAAGCCCATAATCTCCATGTTGACTTTCCTTCTCACCTTGCGTATGGCCACTACCGCATATGATCCAGACTCTCATTTGAAAGTGTGTCACTCAAACATCCAACTTTCCAGTCCCTGTTCCTTCGCCTGGGTCTATTCCCTAGTGTTAGGAAAGATTTCCTAATTGTGGGTAATTTTCCTTCCATGTGGCAACCCCTAAACTTTTTGCTGTTGTTTTCACCATGATCTAGCCTTCTGCCGCACTCCTCTGGGCTTTCGCTCCAATCTTACAGGGGAACTGACATGCCCTTAAGACAGTCAGTACCGGGAAACGTTGTTCTTCGTAGTTCTTTTATCATGTTGCAGCTTTGGCGCAACATGACACAAGAGGGCACTGTAAGCTAAGTTACTGCTCTCTTGGGTCTCTAGTCACTCTACAGGCCCTAGACACTCTCTTTGGATTGTTAACGAAGGGTGCAAGTGAATTACGGACGGACTGGTGGCAGCGATCGTTTCTTTGTGTTTTGAGCTCCTTTTGGCTGTTTAAGCGCGTTTCTCGCGCTTAGCCCAAAATGGTGGCCTGGCTTCCAAAATAGCCAGACCACGAGGCTCTTTGTCCTGCCCGCTGACCATCTTGCCCCCTTCACCTTCTCCAGGTCGAGCCGACCCGGGGCCTTCCTTATTTGGGCATGTACTTCCCTGCGAAACACAGATGCTTTCGCGGGCTTCTACAGGCCTTGTGTGCGCCTCCAGGATGTGGGCTGGGATGTCTGGTCCCAATACACATCCTGGGTGCCAGAGAGTCTAGTGTGTCGTGAGTGCCTGGGACCACCGTGGTCCGTGATAGGTCCATGTATGGTGTGAGTGTTTTGTGAGCAGATATCCCATTGGGTCCTCTCCGTTTTGGCGTGAAGGGAACTCTGGATGAGAGGAGGCTGGAAACACCACTACCATGTCGATCTCCTAAATTCTCACGAACGCAGGAATATCGGAGCCAAGTATCCTGCAACTACGAGGCTGAACTGAGGAATCACTGGTGACCCGCTGAAGGACTGCTCCTCTGCACTGCTGTCGCTCTGTGAAACCATTCTGCCTCTGATTGAACGAGAAGACCTGTACTGGTACTTCGACCCTTTGGAATAGTGGGAACAACTATTCTCGGCATCTTCATCATCTCCTGCACGTAAGCCTTCGGAAGCGTCTCTGGGCCATCCAGTGGACTGACCAGCTTACCCAGGAGTCTTGCTCTGTTACCGTCGTCAGGTAGTGTTGTATTCTGCGTCCTTAGCACTCTCACACGATTCGTACACTTGGCATTCCCAGGTCTGAAGTGAGAAGTGCACCTTGGGCTGAAATACACACGGCCGCTCTGTTGCCCTGCTGTGGTAACAAATTGTGCGGGTTCACTGCGTTTGGGACATCCTCAACTCTAACTTCTGCTGCCGCGGAATCTACACGACGCCGAGACGTCCCCTGCTCGTATCTGAACCTGCCAGCACTGAAACTGACGCCGAGAAGCCTGGGTCTGCCTGCATCGGGACCGGTGAGTAGCAATGCTAGGAACTGGTCGCCCTCCTGCAGTAGCCCATAGCTTTTCCTCGCTGTGTTAAACAGCACACCTTTTTCGCACTCGCGCTCTGCTTCTGCCCGCAAGTGGAGGCCGCGCTTGAGTAGCGGAGATCTGTTCGCCCTCCTTTGTTCACCGTTCTGAACTGCCTGACTTCCTTGAAGAGACTCCCCTTGGCCCACTGGCACCAGCGTGTGCAGGTACTTTTGAGCACAAGGCTCCACTCTTCGTAGGGCTCGGACTTCCTTCTAGTAAGGTGACCTCTGAAGGCGAACTGGGTCTAAACGATTACTTGCACTGCCTGTTTTCCTCCCCATCTAGGTGGTCTGCATATTTCGTGCTTGCAACTCTTTAGACCCTTCGGTAATTGTATATATATTGTATTTGATTGTGATGTGTTGGTTTACTTGAGTTTTATCGTGATTCTTTGCTATGGTCAATATTACAAAGGCCTTGTAATAAATGTGTCTATATTTTTAATATAACACCTGCTTGGAGTAATTTGTAAGTGTCCTTGCTTTGTGTGCTCATTGCAGGCTTTCAGTCACCCTCACCCCTCTTGAGACCTAGTCTTGACCGCCGCGATCTCTACCTTGATTGGTCTGGCTTGTCCAGAGGTTACCCTGTTCCAAGAAACTAGGCTGGCCTTCTGAACCTCTGCCCCTCCAGGACAGAGTTCAGAAATCCATCTTAACACTTGTTAATCTACTTTATCAGTGCCACCAGTGTACTGGACAAGGCCATTCTACGCAGATGTACTAATAACATGACTAACATGTGCATCCCTTCCTGTGTGATTTAATCAACATATACAGTATCTGGCCAATGCCTGATCAGAGGACAGCCACTGTTCCTTCATCTCCATCTATTTCCTCTCACGCCACATAATTGGAGCTACCAGATTCCTGTATCAGGTCACTCTCCAGAGAAGTATTGTTAACATGTTTGGCACCAGGCTGTCCTCCTTTGATTTAATCAACCTGGACAAAACCTGGCCCCATGTCATATTGCACTTTTCAGTTCATTGGACAGACACTGTTCCAAAGGTGCAGACAGTTTGATCTCGGACCACTTGACAATAAAATCGTCACACATCCAAATTTCCTGCAATCACTTCCCACCGCCTTTCTCAATGTCTAGGCAATGTCTTGCAAACCACTGCCCAAACAAAAGCTGTAGTTATCCGTGGATAAGCTGCACAACCTCCTATAATTGATTCAAATACATTTGTGCGTAAAGACGCTGCAAGATCCCCTCCAAGACAACAACCCTACTTAAAGAGTATGGGCCTCATTACACGGTAATTAGCGCCATGGTTCATGCCGGTAATTTACCGGTAGCGCCTTGGAGGAAAGGGGAATTACCGCCCTATTCCAAGGTTGGGAAGGCGGTAATTCCTCCTTCCTCCATTGCCCTTCCCCATTCCCATTTTTGCCCCATAGATCATAATGGGAATGGGGAAGGCGCTAATTACGGTACCGCAAATTGCGGTACCGTAATTAGCACCCCGGTCCCTTTGCGGGTTCGTTTTTTAACGCCTGCTAAAAGCAGGCGTTAATGTACCAACCCGCAAAGGGAGCTCGTAGTAAGGCGGTAAGGGTTTACCGGTACCGGTAAAATACCGGTACCGGTAAACCCTTACCGCCTACCGTGTAATGAGGCCCTATGTGTTTAGACGTAAGACAGCATGCCAGAACTCATTTATTTCAGATTAATTTAATCATTTTTTAATTATAGAAAACTTTTACAAAAGAGCATATCAAATATATTAATAACACATCTATAAAAAAAAATGTCAAGAACACACATTTTATCACATCAACAAAACAGCTCACATCACACATATCATTGCCTTCCATATCTTTCATTCCCATAAATACAAAAATCACTCATACTTGTGCAAAAAATGCAATCCTGGTAATTTTGTTCTGTAACTCAGAACATCCCATCCATATGGGTTTGATATTTTACTAGTTCCAAAAGTTCCTATTTAACATTTTTTCCATCAAAAGATGTAAGAACACTGGGTGGGTATTCCAAAGCTAATTATTCATGGACCCACATTAATCCCCATATTTGTCTATTTTTATTTTTTTTAAATTTCTTTTATTGAATTGGTTGAAACAAATCAACCTTTCAAAAGAATTACAAAACAAAGATAAATATTATACAAAAGGTAAAAAGAAAACATAATTAATGAAAAATGTTAAAACAGTTGAATAGTGTGCAACAGAACACAACATCTAGTCGTGTTATTAAGAGTGAACTGTCAGACTGAACAAGCACATAAAACACATAAAACAAATGAACATGATGACGAATTATCTCCGGCAATACATTCATTGTTTCATACCACAATTATTTAAGCACGAAATCAAGAGGCCAGCAACTAGATCTCAGTATGTGTGACCAAATAATAATGCAATTGTATTTGTAAATTAAACATCTGAACTTGTCAAGGACAGACTTTCAATAAATTTAACAACTGCAATTTGAATAGGCAAGTACGCAGAATTCAAAATTGTGAGCCAACATGCCTCATATTCTAAAAAACCCAGATGCCGGCAATGACGTCCCAAAAACTTAAGTCTATGAGAAGTAAGAGCAGGACACTCAATAATGAGATGCTCCAAAGTCTCAGGTTGGCAACTGTTCCTGCAAAAGCGGCAAAAATTATCACAATCTGATATTATCTTGCGTCTGTAAAGAATGGCTTTGGTGGGCCAAAGGTTAAAACGTAGACGCATGATTGCAGAGCGGATATTGACTGCTGGGGCTTTGACTAGATAGAGAGGAAGTGTTTTCATCTTTTTTGGAGGAAAGCGGAGAGCATTGCCATCACAATAGGTTAGGCACAATTTATTTGTCTTAATCCAGTCAAATTCATACAGCTGTCGCTTTGCCTTATCAGGGTTATTAATTAATGTATCAAGAGAAACATCTGCACTACTTAATGCAGAGTATGCAGTAGTCACCCATGAGACAAAGAATTTTTGTGTAGTGTGAAACATATGAAATGCAAGTTCTGATAGTAAGGTACGATCTCTGAATGCTAAGAGACATTTTCTGAAGAGCGCACACAGACGCCAAATGTATAAGGTTTCAAGTGAAATTAGGCCCAACTCATATCTAATCCACGAGATGGGGATACAAGCTGGTAATCGTAGTATCTTTTTCCAAAATTGGCTTTCCCATTTATGAAAGACAAGTTTAGACTGGCATGTGAGAGTTTCAAGACCATACAATATTGATGACACTGATTTCTGGTTCCAGTAAGCAAGAGCCGGTATAATAGAAAATTTGCCATATCTGGACATAATCAAACTAGCTTGTGACGAGGCCGTTGTCACCTTTTTCAAAACTCCATCTAAATGTGCATTAAAGGACCCCCGCAATTCAAATATCATACCTAAATAGGTGTATTGAGGGACAATCAGCAGATGTACCTGATTAATGTTCCACATAAATGATTTGTTTCTTTTGGTCGGGTGATACAACATTATCTGAGATTTATTGGAATTAATTTTTAAATCATTCTGAATGATATAGGAGTCAAAAGCTGTCAACAATTTCTGCAAGCCAATTTGAGTTTTTGACAACAATACCATATCGTCAGCATACATTAAACTTTGAACATGATGATTATTAATTTTTGGAGAGTCTGAACCAAGATTTTGAAATGTGAGAGCTATGTCATGAATAAAATAATTAAAAATGGATGACGCCAGAAGACAGCCCTGTTTGAGCCCACGAGCCGTGGGGATAGAGGAAGACAAGGCTCCATCGAGGCTTAGTCGAACATGAATACACGTATCAGAGTGGAGAGCCACAATGATTTCAAACAATGTTTGCGGACAGTGGTCACGTTTTAGTTTTGTGAAAAGAAGAGAGCGAGAAATAGAGTCGAATGCAGAATGTAAATCAATGAACGCTAGAAATAAGGACTGTTTCGACTCTTGGCACTGTGCTTTAATAGAGTTCAGTGCAAAGAGGTTAACCTGGGTACCCATACCCGCAATAAAACCAGTCTGGAACGGGTCTCTATATGAATTCTGAAACGTCCACTTATTAAATTCAATCAGTACAAGTTTAGTGAAAATTTTACTAGGTGAGTCTAAAAGTGCAATTGGACGGTAGTTCTGAGGGGAACACCTTTCACCTTTTTTGAAAATCGGGATGATAATAGAGGATTTCCAGGATAGAGGTATGGTGCATGAATACAATATATCTTGAAAAATGCAATAAAGTATACGAGCCCATATGTCAGGATTTAATTTCAACATGGCGTTGTAAATGCCATCTGGGCCAACAGCTCGAGAAGGACTAGCTTTTTTGATGAATAATACAATGTCCTCAATTGTAAAAGCCAGGTTCCAATTGAGTGCTCTAACAGAGCGAAAGGAGTCTGGATCAAAATTGGCGTCAGCATACAAATTTGTGAAATACAAAATCCATTGTGATTCATTTACTGCATTTAGTTGTGCTTCAGCATCTCTGTTATATGCATGATTGTGTAGAAGATGCCACATTTGGGCCGAGTTTTTATTGGCAAGGGATTTTAACATTACTTCACTGTCATGTTGAAACATCATTGATTTATGTCCCTTGAGCCAGTTTTTGTATTGTGTTTTCAGATTTATGAGCGCTTGCCAACGATCGCGAGAAGAGGAGTTTTGAATCTGGCGCTTTAGACGCCTAAACTCAGTCTTTCGATCTTTAACCAACTGATCAAAGATATGGGGGTGTTTAGTTTGGAGTTGCCTGGGAGTAGAAATGGTATGCGCAAACGGTGCAAGTATATCAGGGTATTGTACACCCAATGTGTGCAAATTCTTTTGAATTAATTTTTCAAATTCATAGAGTCGGTGATCTGTCCATTTCAGTCTGGATCTGGCCGAGTTGATGGCAAATCCAAAACTGACTGAAGAGGATTTAGGAACAAAAGTTTGCCATAAGATGGTCAGGAAGAGTAGCTTATGATCACTGCCAGGATAGGCAGTGATTGAGAGGTCCTGACAGAATTTAAACAATGGTGAGTCCACAAAAATATAATCAATTGTACTTGCACTGTTATTGCGATACCAGGTCGATTGAGGAGGTGAATCACCTTTGAGGGCCCCATTGATCATAATAAAATTACGTTCATTCATGAGTTGGATCCACCGGGAGCTATCTTTTGAGTATGGGTTGTTAGCGATACAATTCATGTTAAGATCCCCCAGTATGATGGTAAAATTGGTGATGTTCGCCATATTGATAATATCCAACAATGAAATAAGACCACAATAAAAATCATCATCAGAACAAGCAGCAGGATTTCTATGTACATTCAACAATGCGAGCGAGGCAGTATTCAGATCAATTTTGACTAGTTGTAGGTAAGCCCCAAAGGAAGCCCATGCGTGTTCATGAAGACCAGCCTTTTGGAGAACGGCAACCAGCAAGCCTGAAGTGGGTCTGCCTTTAGTTCGAATGGCCGGTAGCAGAGTAATTTCATACCCATCCCACACCGGGGGGACTAAAAGCCAAGTCTCTTGTAAGGTAAGAATGTGATAAATCACAGGCATGGATTTGATAGAAACGTGTAAATGATTATGCCCCCTGGTATTCCAACATGCAAGATTCAGAAGATTGCCATTCTAGCACAATGATGGTTAATTCTGAGTGAAGATCCGAGAATCATGCACTGTATTAATGTCACTTCTATCAATTTGTTGTCTTTCATAAATGCGTGGATTTGGAATGGGGACCCTAGATTGGGGCGTGTTGACATTCGGCTCATGTGCCAATAGAAAGCCCATTTCAAACAGAGTCGTTCTCGCTCGCCAAATAGTATTGGCAACAATGGTCGATGGGATCCATAGTCTGATGACAGAATTGGAGGCAGCAGAGATAAATTCGATTTGTGCTATATCAAAGGTAGTAATATCCCTTAGTTCATCAATGTCGCTAAAGATGTTTAAGACACTCCTTCTATTCAAGTTATAAGCAGGGTACGAGCCATCTCGACATTTTAAAATGAATGTGCAAGGCGAGGGAGTGGAAGGGGCTTGAGAGGATTGAGGAAGAAGACGCCTTGTTTCAGAATGGTGAGGCTTAGGCAGTCTGAGCTGGTGCGTGTGTTGAGAGTGTAAGTCTTTAAACCCAGTCACTTGAGACTCAAGATTGTACTGCTCAAGACTAGAATAATTGGACATATCAGAGGGTTTAGAAATAGGTTGAGAGGGAGCTGTCATAGCAGACGTGAGTTGTGACATGGGCACAGCGGAGAACCTTTCCTCCAGAAATGTGTCAACGGCTTGTTTCAACTCATTCAATGGGCCCTGATTTAATGCAGATGACACAGCAGAGGGCCGTCTAGCACTTGGGGCAAAAGAGACAGTTTTTTTGGGTGGCATATCGATTACAACTCGATCAGCATCTTGCTCTAACGTCTCAAGTGACTCAACCAAATCGTCCAAAGGGGGGTGGGGAGCTATCAGTGCCGGAGTGTCAACAGCCACGGCAGATGCCGTCTCCTTTGTGTGAACAGACGATGGAATACTCGCTTGTAACAGTACAGGGGCAGAGGTAGCTAGGGGTTTTGTGAGGGGGAGACTCTGGGGAAGAACTTTCGGCCCTGCTTCCAAAGACCCACCAATAGCTTTAAAGAAGGCATTCAGAGTGTTTTTGCTGCCTCGACGAGGCATCTGTTTCTTCGTTTTTTTCAATACGGCATGTGAATTTTTTGAGATCGTTGTGGTCCTAAACTTGCCACTAGAGGCTGCCGGCGTTACTGCCACAATGGGATTTGCTGGAGAGGAACCCTCAGAGGTGGTCAATGTGACAAGGGGAGCAGTGGCAGCAAACTGGAGAGGCACCTCAGGGACAGGCACCGAGACAATGTTATTTATGGCAGGCTGAGTAAGAGGCACAGGGACAGGTGTCACAGAGCTAGAAGAAGCGTCAAGAGCACAAATAACATTGTGAAAATGTGGCAAGGAAGATGGAGCATTCGCACTTTTCACATGTGAAACACAAGTCGCGGGGGGCACAGCTATACCTGTCTGCCTGTCTAGAGTAGTGAAGCTACCACAGGTAATAATTGAGGCCTCACTGCTCTCCAATGGCCTTTCTGATGGTAAAGGTGGAGAGGGGCTCAACTGATCATGGCGACGACTCCAGTGTAGGAGTTCTTCCAGATGTATGCCTTGGGTTGTGATTTTTGTATTCATAATATCAAACATTTTATGCATTCCAAGAATAGAGGTATTAATGGCCTGCAAAGCTAATTCAACACCAATGTTGGAGCCTGTAGCAAGCGTATTGCGGGCAGGCACGACTGCACGAGGCGTAGGAAGGGCAAAGGAAGCAATTGCAGAGTCTATCGGTGTAGTGTAGGTATCTTGAGGAGAGTGGCTGGATTGGGCCACATCACAATGGGATTGTACAGACTGCAAAGTTTCATGGTGGCTAGCATATAGTGAGATACTAGTGCTATCTAGGATTATAGGAGAGCCTGGAGTGATAGGCGAGAGGGTTTGATTAGAATGAGTACTAAATTTCCTCCTCACGTTCCGTACTTTCAACGAGTCAAGAATCGTTTTGTCAAAAATGCCACGAGTAGGAGCAGGACTCGTCAGAACTATGGGTGAGCAGGGGGGCGCCACACATGGGACAGTTTGCTGACCCATAGTTGGAAGGTGGGACCCCGCAGACCTTTGTGACAAGGAGGGGATAGTCCGGGGGGACCCAACCGACGGGCCCATGGTGGAAGTGGCAGAATTGAGGCCGACTGGGGTTCTCGGAGACAGAATAAATGCTGGAAATTTCGTCTGGATTAGCCCAGTGCTTGAACAGCCAGGCTTGGGATGTAAAGCAAGATCTGGCATATTTGATTTCAGTGAATACGGCACAAAGGACATTAGTTGTAAGACAACACTTAAGCTGACCTGGGAGAATTAGATAAGGACTGGGTAGGGGATCACCAGCGCTAGGGAGCCAGGCCGCGACCGCAGTAACGCGGTGAAGCGGTAAAGCGGAACTTGGCCGTGAACTTGCTCGTGCGCGCGCGCTGTGCGCGTAAGGCTGTCTTTAGTAGGAGATGAGAGAGTGAAAAACACGCCTTTTCCTGGGCAGGGCTAGCAGGAGGTGTCAATCACCGAGGCTGGTGTAACCAGTAATGCAATCCGCTTCAATGCGAGAGGAAACACTGTGAAACAAAACAAACAAACAAACATATATCAAGGGATTGCTAAAATGCTGAAAAGCTGAAAACTCCCTCTAGTGGGCTTTAAAGGTCCAAATCCTCTAGCCAAAGCAATCACCTGGCTAGGCGAGAGGCAGTCCAGTCCAAATGCAAAAGTGCAGAGAGAAGCAACAGCCACAAAGTCCTCACGAGCAGTAAAGCGGAACTTGGCCGTGAACTTGCTCGTGCGCGCGCGCTGTGCGCGTAAGGCTGTCTTTAGTAGGAGATGAGAGAGTGAAAAACACGCCTTTTCCTGGGCAGGGCTAGCAGGAGGTGTCAATCACCGAGGCTGGTGTAACCAGTAATGCAATCCGCTTCAATGCGAGAGGAAACACTGGCTAGGCGAGAGGCAGTCCAGTCCAAATGCAAAAGTGCAGAGAGAAGCAACAGCCACAAAGTCCTCACGAGCGGTAAAGCGGAACTTGGCCGTGAATTTGTCTATAAAAACCCAAGTTAGAGCCAACTCTGGGAGGAGTAGGCTCTGTGGTGTTGTCGACTCGAGTTTCGGGCTACCAGAACTGTCTATACAGCTTCCGTCTGGTGCACCTCATCAGGACGTATACATTACAAAGACACAATTACCAAAAACAGAATTCAAATTGATGTGAATTGACAAAGTTCGTTCAATTTCAAAGAGCCAATTTCTTTTTCTTCACAGGGTGTTCAATAGTGGTAATCCAAATACGATTTTTTCCGAAAGCCACTTCTGCTGATGACCAAGGGCAAAAGGAAAAGGAGAAACAAAGAGAGAGAAAGAAGCGGAGTTTACAATCCTGCTCTAAAGTTTCCTTGATGCTTTCTTTAACATTTGTTTCAGTTATTAGAATCAAGACATGCTGCTTAATCCTGGGAGCTGCTCGGGTCTACTCTGGGCATATCACACTCAGGTTAGTTTACCCATATTTCTAACAGGCGAGACAAAAGAAGTTCTCCCTGACAATTCTGGTGGGGAAAAGATATTGATTCTCATGGGATGTCCTCCCAACCACCCACCCCTCTTCCAAAGAAAAACAATACACCAATCACACCCTTAGATTAAGAAAACAGAAAAATGAAAGAAAAATCGGAAAAGTCCAAGAAAAAGAAATTCAATTAACAAAAAAAGATTGCTATTCCTTAATTTGACAATCATGAGATACATAAAAGGCACAACATCTTGCTAACCAGGAAGCTGCTTTTTTTCTCATCCACATGGTGAAAACCTTCTCATGTGGTGTTCACAGGACACAGCCACAGTTATATCTCCATCTTGGTTACAATATTATTATGTCTACAATGACAAATGTGTGTATGTCCCATCACCGCCTTGTTTTCTACATTATGGCAAACAGTGTGGTAATAGTCCACATGGTTGTACCGATACAAATCCATGTGTCGCATACCCAATATTGTGGGAACAATTGCGTCATAATTTACCTTGATTCACAGAGGTGTTGTTTCCTCCCCGCTGGATATGTTGTAGGCCAATTGGTTCGAGTGCCCTAGACCAATGGCACAAGGTCCCTGTATTCTTCCACAAAAGAGGAAAACACTGGATGTGCACAGTGTCTCACACTCAAGTTGTCAGCAGTCACTAGATATTGAAAGGGGAGATCAAAAGATGAGGACTGCCAATTAGCACCAAGAATTGGCAATACCAATCATGCAGGCAGTTATTGTTCCCTAATAATACAATCGTGTAGAAACATGGGGACAGGAGTACAACACAACCAACTAAAAACAGACTGTCTGGCCTGTTAAGATTGTGTCGCTGCCAAACCCAACTTAGAATACTGGGCTCCAAATAGAGTACTATAAGGTATTTCCCCAGCCATAGGGCCCTGCCGCACGACAAGGGGCCCCCATAGATTCAAGAGGATTCCAATTGCTGGAAAACCCCCAAACGAAAACCACACAGTGGAGGAGGGGGGGAGTAGAGAGCAGGGGAAAAGGAACTGGAAAAGTGGAAGCACGCTCACCACCAACGGCGGCCAGGGCGCATTGAATCCCTGAACCAAAAGCAATACTCTGGTTTTGAAAGCGATTAGAGAAAAAGAGAGACGGGGAGAAAGGGACGGGAAGTACCCGCCCCTTAAACTCCATTACAAAGTCCTCGCAAAGATGAACAAGCCCCGCTGGCCATGGTAGCCGTCGCGGGACGCGAGGACCCAAGGGGTGCAGCAAACCGGTTGCTACTCCCGGGGGCCCCGCGCATCGCGAACGTCCAAGGCACCCTGTCGGGGCCGCGAGTATCAGGAATCCCTCGCATGCCGCGATACAGCGCACCAAGACAAGTGTGTCGCCTGTGCGGCCCCCATTTTTGTAATGCCCATAATGCGGCCGAAAAAGCCGCGCTGCGTTGCTCTTACCTGATGTATGTGCTTAAATGTCAGCAAACCATCTGGGAAAAGCGAGTCTCGTTGTGCAGCACTGCTGTTCGGTGTTGCGTCGAGCGTCTGGATGCCATTTATATGCGTTTAACGTGAAAAACACACCTCCGAGCGTAGTAATGGGTTCACATGCCCCCCAGAGGGCGGAAGCCTTACGTGATTGCAGAGAAAATGCCAAAATACACAGACAAAGACGCGCCTTGCCTTTATCGCATAGGCGCACATGCCAGCTATATTAAAAGGGTAATGTTGGAATGTTTGTCTGGAATCAGAGTTCTTAATGCCAGAAAAATAAAAAATAAAAATAAGAACGGTGCAACTGTTTGTTCTACGACGCACCGAATCTGTAGATTCAAGGGGCAAGTCTGTCTCTGATAGCACCACTGTAAAGACATATACAAGCCCGCCCCAGAAAGAAAAAAGATCTAATGCTCGACAAAAGGTGCTTGTATAAACAGCACCTAATGTTCAAAAGATGGGGGGGCCACCAGTTAGAACCCAGCGACTGAACACAATCGAGCATAGCTCAACAAACACCGGTGTAACCACACGGCTAACTAGGGAAAAACAAGGAGTTCAGGTGCCAATTGACGCTTGCTTTCTGAAAAAGTCCACTGATTGCACATATCAATCAAATGCAGTCAGTGGTACAATCCAAAAGAGTCTCCAGAAAAAATGCAAAAATAATGCACCAGAATGTACAATATTTGAGGATCCTGGGATGGATCCTGATGTGCGCTGATATAAGCGTTGTAGCAAAAATGACCATTGGATATCATCATTGAGGCCGATTTCATGGGTCCTCAATCTATAGATCCAATTTTGCTCCAACTTAGTTAGCCTGTGTTGCAAGGAATATTGGCTCTTATCTGGTGCCAACTGGTCTATTATTGTCCAATGTATGTCATCCTCTGTGTGTTTTTTTTCAATATAATGTTGGACCAAAGGTGCAGTGCTGCATCTGGTACGAATACGCGATCTATGTTCACATATTCGAATAGATGCCTTCCTTGTCGTCATACCTATATATAGTAGTTTGCAGGGAAACCATATGGCATAGATGACATTACTCGATAAACAATTGGTAAATTGTCAGAGTTGCCAATTGAAGTGACCATGTTTGAAACTCATGGGTTTAGAGGTCAGGTGGCATACACAGCAATTTCCACAGGGCCAATGACCTACAATATGTTCTTTACTATGGGACCAGAAGGCTCTAAGGCTGTTCTGTGTAAAGTTGGTCTCAATTGCTTGTAGTCTAGATTGTACCAAATGATCTCGAAGATTTTTGGATCGTTTTAGTGCAAACAAAGGTAACCCACTCGTGCATCCCATGCTTGTAACCATGTTCCAATGTTTCTTGATAAGCTTTTTTATCTGCACTGTTTGTGATGAAAAAGTGGTTACACAAACTAACCGATCTGTATTCTCTTTCTTCTCCCTGGGCCTCAAAAGATGTTCCCTCGGGGTCCAACGGGCTCGTTTTGCTGATCGCTTAATGAATCTACGTGGGTAGCCCCTTTCCAGGAGTCTTGTTCCCAAAAGATTAGCATGAGCTACCAATGGTATATAAGGCGCTATATAAATGCAAAATAACATAACATAACATGATGTTCATAGTCCACTAGATTGGTACAATTCCGTCGGAGATGGAGAAACTGTCCGTACGGTAAGTTGTCCTTCTGAGAGTGGGGATGTTGACTGGAATATTCAAGTAAAGTATTCCGATCAGTCTCCTTTCTGTATAATGATGTAAAAATACAGCCTTGTTTTTGGGCAATAATCAAGTCAAGAAACGGTAATTCTATGAGATCCCACTGACCTGTGAATGTAAGATTAGGTTTGCATTCATTTGGCCACAGAAGGAAAGCCTTAAGATGATCTTCAGTACCTGTCCAAATGAAAAATATATCATCGATATATCGCTTCCAATGGGAAACATATTGCCCAAATGGATTGTTGTTGTATACGAATAGATCTTCAAACAATGCCATGTATATGTTCGCCAAACTAGGGGCAAGCGCTGCCCCTATGGCAGTGCCATGTTTCTGGATGTAAATAGCATCCAGAAACTGAAAAAAGTTTTTACATAAAGCCACCTCAAGTAGCTTCAATATAAACTGAGTTGGAATCCCATGAGGTGTAGGTCATCCCTGCAGTCTCTGTTCAATGCTTGCCAATGCTTCATCTTGAGGGATATTTGTATATAGGGCAGTGATATCCAAGGTGACCAATAGAGGGTGATTCCCAGCTACAGTGAGCCCTTCATAGTAGTTAATCGTAGCCATAGTGTCCTTTAAAAAGGAAGGGGAATCTTCATCCAATGCATGAATGGCCTTCTCGATGTATTTCCCTATTGGTTGCAGGATAGAGCCACACAGAGAGATGATAGGTCTTCCAGGAGGGTTAACACTATCATTATGCACCTTAGGCAATGCATATATAGTTGGTATCCGCCATTCCCTAGGGGTTAGAAAGCATGCCTCCGCAGATGTAAGAAAACCATCCTCTATGCCTCGAGTGCACGATCTTGTAGAATGACCATGAGTCTATCTGTTGGATCCACGCATATTTTTTCATAATGACTGGTGTTATTAATTAAGGAATTTACCATCCTTTCATACATCTCTCTGTCCATCACAACTATTCCTCCCCCCTTGTCAGCAGATTTGATCACTATTTTTTTGATCCCGGCCAAAGATTTTAACGCCTGTTTTTCTTCAGATGTGAGATTGTGTTTATGTGGCAGGCTACCTGGTTGGTTCATGATTTCTGGTAAACCCCTCAGTACCATCCTTTCAAAAGAAACAATTTCTGCTGGTATTTCATTCGTACTTGGAGTAAAAGAGGATTTAGGTCTAAACCCCGGAAGCGATTGATCTAATCTATCTGGTTTCTCCATAAAGAAAGCTCTGAGTCTAATGGTCCTGAAGAACCTTCTTAATTGAATCTCTGCATTATTGAGGGAGTTGTCGACTGATGGCACGAAGCTCAGCCCCTTCTTCAAAACATTCTCCTCTATAGAGGTTAATTGATGTGTGGACAGATTAAATATAGCTGTTATATTATGTGTTAATGGGGGTACCCTCGTTGTCTCGTGTGGAATGTCTGTTGTTGACCTGCTGGAGGACAGTTGCC
Source organism: Ambystoma mexicanum (assembly GCF_040938575.1). NCBI lineage: Eukaryota > Metazoa > Chordata > Amphibia > Caudata > Ambystomatidae > Ambystoma > Ambystoma mexicanum. The sequence continues at coordinate 1,181,438,111 of NC_090934.1, forward strand.
TCTGGGTGGTCGTCTGCCTATCGGGCCACCTCGACCTAAACAATTCTGGCCCCTGTTAGTATTTTGCCCCTGTATGGAACTACTTGGATCACTCCCAGAGGAACTTGTATCCGAAAATGTTAGCCCCCGTTTGTTATTAGGTCTATTCTGGTTCCAATTCGGAGCTTAATAATCTTTGGCTAAGTAGGGATATGTTTTTTCTTTTGAGAAGGCTGCAATGTCAGTTTTCAATTTATTCGATTTTTTCGGTAAATTGAATTTCTTAAATTCTTCCCACTCTAAATTGACCGAACGTAGTTGGTTTTTTGCTTCTGCCAAAGTACCACTTGCCAAAAAGATTTTTTCTTGTTTTTCTAGCTCCTGTTTTTGCTTAACTGCCAACCGTTCAGACGTGTTAATTGTTTGCAACATCAGGTCCCGACTACATTTAGTCGAGATCTGATTAAAACATATTTTGGCATATTCAACATATTCAAGAAAGACCGCTGGGAGAACATGTATTTGTAACTCCAGAGGGATGGTACTGGCCTGTGACAGAATGCCATCGGGCGACGCCAGGATAGCCTGAGCATTTTGAATTTTTACTAATAAAATGATGCAGGTAATTCTGTTTCTGAAATTGAGATCTGTTAATTAGGCCCCACTTTCAGAATGCTCCATGCAATAAAGCAGAATGCACACACATTGTGTTGACCATCTCCTGACATCCCCAGCATCTGGTTTGCAGGGGCAGCAGGACAAGTTCAAAGGTTACTGAAACACAAAGTTCCAACAGACAGAGGTTGCTTTTTATCTTTGTACACCCATGGTTCAAAATATAATCATTGTGTTCCCCAGCTGTCTGGGGATTGATATCTTAAAATAAGCCATGACTTGTTTTGACACAGTGGCTACTGAGATGGCACAATTATACAGCTGTAAGAATTTGATGTCTTTTATAGCCAACTTGGTGTACAGTGACTCATTTATGACAGGGCCAGGAGTGTAGTAAGATGTCTGGGGTTGGTGTATCCACAACAACCATGTGAGGCCCAGGCCAGGAAGCCCTCTCTTCGATCCCTCTGAGAAGGGCTGTCACCTTACTCCAGCAAACAGGAACACGCCCTGGGAGGTAACCTGGGGACTGGTGCTTCAAAGACAGTCCTGCCATTACAATGGCCACCTCACACAAGGATGCTGATCATTAAGAGACCTTTAGATGTACGCAGACAGAGGATGGTGGGGTTAGAGTAGCCCAGAGGAGAGTTCACTCCACAGAGGGGGTTTACCACCTTCGATTTTAATAGGACACCAAATCCTTCTGTCCCACCTCCCTACTTCCTGAAGAGAAGTCACTCTGGGAATGACATCAGCAGGCAAGGGACACCTGCTACAGCAGCCAGGATTGGACCCTTGACAACAGGCTTGCTGCGGACCAATCCACTGTATCATCTTTTCATCTTGCCTATATACAGGCAGGTGAGGGGGGGCTCCCTCTAGTTGATTCATTTGTGGACAATTGAAGAAGATGGAGACACCTGGGACCTGGTTTGGAATACCGTCTGCCCAAAGCCCTCTGCCACAGAGGTGAAGGCCAAAGACTTCCAAGCAAAAGGCAGGTGCCTGTCCCCAACCATCCCAGGGACTTATTTGGGGTAAAGCTGCTGTTTGGACCACAGCTTTACCTGCTTCCTGAACACTGGAACCAGGAGCCTGCTCACTTGAAGTAGCAGTTCCTGTGGGTGTTATCTGATAACCTCCATCTGTGGAACTGCAGAACAAAGGATTCCCCTTAACCCTGGACAGGGCCCCTAAGCAAACTAGAATTGAAGGAAGAGCCCTGGGCCCTGTCTCTGCCTCAAACTGCTTGTGTGCTTTACTGACCTGGGCATTGTCTGTCTGTCCCAAGCTTCTTCGTTCCACATGCCATTACCGCTTGTTGAACCGTACCGTATGTTGGACCCAGTAACCCAGTTCACCAACCAGATGCTAAATCACTCCCTCAGAAAGCACCTAGAACCTGGCGAGATGCTGAATCACTGCCTCGGAAAGCACCTACAACCTGGTGAGATGCTGAATCACTGCCTTGGAAAGCACCTAGAACCTGGCGAGATGCTGAATCACTGCCTCGGAAAGCACCTAGAACCTGGCGAGATGCTGAATCACTGCCTCGGAAAGCACCTAGAACCTAGCGAGATGCTGAATCACTGCCTCGGAAAGCACCTAGAAGCCTGACGAGATGCTGTTGGGCAATGAAAGTCAGGAATTAGAGGTGTGTAAAGTGCCCTATCCCACCTTGTATACTTTAAAGATCCTAGCAACTTTAATGCGCCCTTGCCAACGTTTCTGAAAGACCTATGAAATCAATTTGAAATGTTGCTGTTAAAAGTTTGCCTGAATGCCACTGTCTACAAATCCACAGTGCCCCTTTATTTTTGTCTGCGCTCTCTTTGTTTTCCCTGACAGTGGTGGTACAAGAGTGTTTTTATTAGTGGTGTGCATTTTTTTAAAGTTTAATTAACTATTCTATGTTTATCGACCGCTGGTTGGGCATTCTTTTATGTTGGTACTCCCACGTTATTGTTAGTGTTGCTTCTGCACCAGTTCACATCTTTCCTGTAAAGTATAGCATGCCCTCTGCCTGCGCTAACAAAAGGGCATAGGTGGGGTACACCTGCCAGGCCCTGTCTGTTTCACTTTTATGATTGGCATCACTGCTGGTTTAGTAGTAGTGTTAGGCTGAGCAGGAGCTTTGGCCATTCCTCATCCCTGCACTCCTGCAGAGCAGTAAGCATGTTGTCACACCCACCCAATCCCAACAGCACTTTAATGCTGCTGTAAAACAGCACCACTTGATCCTCCCAACGCATAAAACTCCCTGTCACCCAGAATGGGCACATTACTTGCACTTCTGAAACAGCTCAATGAGTGTAATACTTGCCTGAGACATCTGTGTGCAACCTGCAGACCCAGGTTCGAATCACATGTCATCTCTTCATCCCTCTCAAGCCAAACCATTGAATACTATTGAAATAGATTGTACTAACATCCATTATTAGAAGCAGTTGATATCTGACATGAAGCAACCCTTCTAAAGCCAAAACAGCCAAAAGGCTTGTAATCTCAAGAGTGTTTCCTATTAGGCTACGGCTGGCAGCAGGCCTGCAATTGTGTATGCAACAACCCACTCTTTATTAGAATTTGTTTTCCAAAACCTCTCTGCACAAAGGGATGTTGCTCTACACTCCTTCTCTCCATCCTATTAGGCCAACGTACTGTCCATTGCTGCATGTACGCCGTGCCGCTGTGCAACCCTCTGGTGGGATTTCGTTCCCCGGGCATGAACAGGGGTGTGTCCATTGAGTGTGCCAGACCATCTTGTGGGCAAGGTCGAAATAGCCAGGAGCTGCTACAGTGTTTGCCGCCTTGTTGTCCTCTGGAAGCCCAGAATGACATTTCTACTAGGTCGAGCTCTATAGCCAGAAAAACTATCCTGGAGGTGGACCCCCACAGTTATTTCAGACCCCATCAGCACCTCAAACTTGAGAGAAGTCCTTTGCATCCTCACTCACTTTCTTGCTCTGATATATTGTATATATGTGAGTATTTTGTATTTTACTCCCTATTTTTGGAAGTTGGGAGTAAAATGATTCTTAAGGAGTATATCAAAGTAATTCACATTCTCAATGGGAGTACTTTTCGGGAGGGTTAAAGAACACATATTAAACGGGCATCATTTTGTAATGCAATTCTCTTTGCATTTAATAATTCATTTAAATTAAAAGAGACAGGGTTTACCTTAAGGTGCAGATCAGGCAGTAATTATATTAGTGTGCCTTCTTGGGACACTCGCTCTGCTGGTGTCACTTAGCCGAACATATCTCTGGAGCTGTGTATGTGGAAACTAGGAACAGTAGCCCGTGTGTACGCAGTTTCTTAATTTTTGTTGGCAGTATTTTTACGCTATTTTTTTTCTTGGGAATATTTGCCTGTTTTAAGGGAGTAAAGGTGTCTTACATGCAGCTTCTGCGTAAGGCTGATCTTACCCTCAAATTGCATTTCCAAAAAGTAGACGTAATTCACCTTCATCAGAAGCAGTCAGAAGGCTGACCGGGTGTCACATTTAGTCATCCTAGAGCTCCAGGCCACACCTCTTTCCCAACGCCATTGCCTGGCGAGCATGTGACAGTCCTATCACACCATCCGCTTGTTCCATTCATCATGTCCCCTGCCAGTCTCCAGGCAAAGACAGATGGTGCGTGAGGTCACCTTCGCTGGAGTGTCATCTAAGTGACAACTACCACTTGTAATAGGGCGAGAATTCTTTGCCAAACAAAGGTCCTGTGAAGGACTCCTGCCACCTCTTTCACCCGCTTTACCCAAAATACCCCAGTAATTCATTTGCCCAATATACCTCCATTCATCTGGGCACTCGAGCAACTTTCTAACCAATTGGGCAAACCCCCAAAGCCTTCCTACCAAGTCCTTGCTCCATCCGGATCAAAGTCACAGGTCAGACGTTCCCATAGGCTGTCTAGCCTAGCCAGAGTAAGAGCTCCTTCCTGTATGTACCCCCATCCCGCATCCCTCCGAAGTTACTAGTGATGTAATATGCAGTAGTATGCGGTGCTGGCATCTATCATGGCCGCAGCTTCATGAAAGTGACTTACAATGTAATGCTGACATATGATATTTTAAAATGCTCCTGTGTTTTGTTGATGACATGGAATTATCAGATGGTTTCATGTGTTGCCCTAGAGAAATAAAAGTAAATTGCACCGCCTGGAACCACATTTATCTCACGAATCGTGTTGTAGCGTGCACAATTTCAGCACATTATTTAAACAATGTTGTAGGTGGGAGAACCTGCCCCTCCCCTCCCCATAATCTCTCTATATTAGTAGGGGCTCCCTCGCTACACTTGGGGGTTCATGCTAATTGGAGATGTTAATGCTCGGCCGTTGTAAATATACCCTTCCCATCGATAATCTTGAATCATTTACCATGCCAGCGACCTAATCTATCTTGCCGGCATAGCTGCAGCTTCATGAAAGTGACTTTTAACATAATGCTGGCATGTGTTCTGGGCACAGGGATTGTGAAAATGTGCTTCTGTGTACTGTTTGTGACATGGCATTTACTGGATATTGGGCCTCATTACAACCATGCCGGTATCCTGGCGGTAGGGATGCCAGGATGCCGGCAAACGCTGTTGCTGTTTCCGGCACTCGGTCCGGCAGCAGTACTGTCCGATTACAAGTGCCGGCAGTGTGGTGTTAATCCACCGTCATTGTTGCCGTCATTACCACCACCGGCAACGCCAGTGGCGGTAATCAGGGCTTTTATTGCCGGTTGGGTACCTGAGTTTCATGGATTTTAGCTGGAGATGAGCCAAGGTGCCCCACCGGCAAACCCGTAGTCGGGCGGTCCGGTAAAGTGGCGGGATCTGCGGATACGGACACTTTTTTACCACACCGCCTCACTCGGACTGAGCCCCATTGTTTCTTGCGTTACCCAAGAGACCCAATTATAAATAGGTGTGTCCTTTTACCCTACTTTAATCAAAAGTTGTGCGGTAAACTGCAACATTTGAATACATTAGTAAAAAAATGTTTGAGAGAAGAACCCCCTCACTCTCTCTAGATTAGTGAGGGCTCACTCGCTGCGTGTGGTTGGTTGTGCTAAGTGGGAGATGTTAATGCCCCTCCACTAAAATATTCACCCGCAGCACACTGTCCTTGACGCTTTAACAATGCCACTTCATCCTCAGAAGACAACCCCCAGCACCAGAGCTGCCTCTGCCACTGGGCAGCAGAGGGTTCCAGAGCTTCACCTATGAGCACCAAATCTGGCCTCATTGCAAGGGGGCGCCAACATAGTAATGACTGCAAATCCTGCCATGGGGCACCAACATGTAATTTGGCTGGAAGAGCAATATTTGCTTCTCCAGCCCTGAATGGAGTGCAGAAGGATGTTCCTCCAGTTGCCTAAATATCTGTTTGTAGTGCTGGATCCTCTAATGCTGGGCCTGCATCACAGTTATTTCTCCTTGACTCTCTCTATCTCTCTCTCTCTCTGTTTGTACTTAGCTCTGCCTTTTGCGCATTAATTCCAAGAGCCCACCCTTGTTTTTCCGTGCTGCTTGGTCCACACTAATGCCATAGTGCCCCATTCCATTTGGGAGATTCTAGCCCAGTCCTGGTTTTAACTTGCATTCTGGGACTTGTAGTCCTGGACTTCCCCTTTGTAAACGTAGGACTGCAAGTTCCAGAACGCAAAGTTAAAACCAGGACTGGACTACAATCTCCCAAACAATAGGGATCATATTGTCATGTATGTCGCCCTCATTTGTGCGCCCCCGCCGTCACTGCGAGTTTGGAGGTGCACAAAATGAGGGCGACGTTTACTTGGGAGGAATAACGGGGCTTGGGGGCTGCGGGGGTGTCCCCCGCTTACCATTTCGGAAAGCGATGGACACGTAAAAAAAATAAATAAGGAATAGCACCCTGCGGGTTCAGCTCCAACCCACGTTAGTGGGAGGAGCTGACACCGCAGGATTTGCAGAGTGCAGGCGGTGTGCCACCCTAAAGGTGAGTGGAGTGGGGGGGTTGGGAGGGGTAATGCAGGCCAGTATGGTCACTGCGCCACACCGTAACTGGCGTCAGCATTTTCGGCCGTCGCAGTTACGGGCGGCGCAGTGATCACATAGATCCCAATTTATCATGTAGCATGTGTCTACCCTAAGTACAAGCCTTTCTTCACCTCCTCTAAGGCGCCCTCTCCCCCGAACACTACCCACTCTCCTGATGGCCTCCCCTCCCCTCCCCATACTGCCAAAATGCTCACTCCGGCTCCCTTCTCGGATGCCAGGGCATCTCTTAAGTGGGCAAATCCCGAGCATCCCCCATTCATCTAAAGCACAAAGCCAACCTGCTCCACACCCTGCACGAACCCAAATCTGTCTTTGTTTTACATTGTGATGCCCACATGCGCCCCACACCAGTTTCCATTCGGCATCTGTGTGAGTTGTCTGTGGTGGAGGTCTGCGCATGCTGCTTCGTGTGCCTTTTCCAAACACCGTGATCATCCGCAATCAGTGTCACCCGGTGACTGACCAGTGGCCATTTTAATGGGCGATGTGGTTAATCAGTGTCTATTTTTGGCCTGTTCTGCAGTGACCGTGATTTCAAGCTATCGTCATAAATATATGATATGATATGATATGGTATTTGTAACGCGCCTATACACAAGTGTTTCAAGGCGCGACGAGGCGGGGGGGGGGGGAAACAAGGGAAAGACAGACAAACGATCCTACTAGGCCAGGTGTCATTCAGATCGCGCAAGTGCAGAGGTAAGGGGAAAAAGGAGAAAGTGCAAGGGGAGGAGGTGGGGGGGAAAGTGCAGTACAAGGTAAGTAGCGTAAAATAAATAATGAATAAAAAGGGCCAGCTGGTGGCAAGTGCGAGGTAAGTGCAGAGCAAGTGCTGGGAAGGGGGCTGTAGGGATACAGTGACAGTCCCACGGTGCAGGGGGGGCCAGGGGAGGCAGTGCAAGAGGAGATTGGCTGGGCCCTGGACCGAGGTCGCTGAGAGTGGCCCAGATGCAGGTTAAGTGCAGAATTCAGTGGGGAGTTAAGCAGGTTTAGCAGGGGAGAGGGAGAGAGAAGGCAGAAGCGAAGAGGAAGGTTTTGAGGTGCTTCCGGAACCGGAGATGGTTCTCCTCAAGCGATGAATGCGCACTGCTGTCTGACAGGCCTTACCATGTTCTCATCCCTTATAACTTTGCCAGACCCAGGGCAAGCTCCATAATCCCCCATCACTCATGTTATTGTGTTACTCACACAGCACCCACTACTCATATACTCTCATTTATTCCATCTTGTTTCGCCCTCTCCTGTTCTTTCACTCAACTCTAGGGGTTTACCGAAAAGCATAAATTGTTAAAGGCCACATCTTCTGTGTAGTTAAAGCTGAAAATCTGTTAGTTTGTTCCTCATACAGTTTCACACTGTCACCATTCTGCCCCACATTTGGCGTAGGAGCCTCTGGACATTACTGGCTACATGACATTTGGCCACCTCACCCAGTTCCCCGAATTTCAGGCCCTTAACCCATGAGACGGTTGCATAAAATCAGCAAAATCTCAATGTGGTCGTAAAAGGACCTGACAAAGCTCATTTTAAGTATCTTGACGCAAGGAACACAACTCGAAAACCACTTTTCGAGGCCCTAGGATGCACCGTTTCTGAGATATTTGCACTGCAGTGCACTGCAACGTGCCAGGGTGAGGCGACAGGTGGGGAGAGCTGACAGAAGGTCCCAGTATGTTGCAGCACGCCAACTCTCCCCTCCCCTCCACGTCTGCTCCAGGGTATGTCAGCCGGCCATACACGGACATTCTCAGTGTAGCTTCCTTCAAACTGCAAAGCTTATCAAGCAACAAGCGACTCGGAACAGCGACCTACAGGATCATTGATTTTCAACAATTGTTATGTCTGTATGCGAAGTATGGGTACTTTAGTTAGTACCAAATAATTCAGAAAGTATTCAGCCAAATATAAAGCAAATAGTTGTTTTATTTAAATAAATCAAACTTGAAAAAACGTATATATATATTTTAAAAAAAATAAAAACACTATTTTAAATGTTCAAATAGAACACAACTGTGCAGACATAGTCCTGTCTGGTGTACGTGCTTTTATAGTAAAATAACTAAATAATAACCCCCACCCCCTTCCCCTCCGGCAGAGTGTCATGCTCTCCAGATCCTGGCATATCTTGGGAAATCTGGTTGCTTTCTAATATCAGCTCATGTTTGTAAAATCTGTGTGTTTCCCTCGTTTGAAGTACGGGGCGATCGTCTGTAATTGGCCTGTTCCTGTCACAGTACTTTACCCTTTCTCAATGTCCATCCCCTCCTGGGGAGGGCTGCCTCGTATTGGGGTTTATATTTGCTAAGGAATTGTGTCCATTCCATCTCCCTTGCGCGATATCGATCATGTAGTGCTCTAGTGAGGTTCTCCATTTCAAACCTTTCCATTGATTTCCGGGCCCACATCTCCTCACTTGGTAGTTCCCGACATTTCCACCTGATTACCATGCATACCATTGCCGCCAGGATCAGGAAGTGCATGATATGTGGGAGGCGTAACCAACCATCTTCCCCTTCCTCGATACCAAACAGCACCAGCAATGGGGCCATGGTCCTTTGTATTCCCTCCAGTGCTCTGCTATCCCAACACCTCTTTCCAGTAACACTGCACCCTGGGGCATAACCACCACATATGCCAATAGTCGGCTCTCTCTCCACATCCCCTCCAGCAGGTTGGGTCCACCCCATTGTAGATCTTTGACGGGGCGTATTGCCATCTATACAGGAGTTTCAGACTGTGTAACTTGCATTGGCATGCAATTGAGGTTCTGTGTGCATTCTTACAGATGTGCTCCCATTGCTGTTCAGTGCACTCCCTCCCCAGATCCTTTTCCCATTTCTTCCTTAGGGCTTCCGTCCCCTCTCCCCTTGCCTCCAGCAGTGCCCTGTAAACCTCAGCCATTAGTCCCTTCGATGAGGTTGCCTCACTGAGAATGGTTTCCATCGCCGTCAGGCCCCTCTGCACCCCTACCTTCCATTTCTCGGACATCAGCACCCCTTCAACTGCATATATTGAAAGACGGAGAGTGTCTCCAGATGAAGCCCTTCCCGTAGTTCCTCACATGTTATAAAGGTGTCTCACTTGACTACCTGTCGCACCTTATCCAGACCGGCCTCAAACCATTTTTGAAGCCTCAGTGGTTCTTGAATGCCATCCCTGATGGGGGTTGGGGAGCATATATGGCTGAGAGGTGAAGGCCACGTCGTAACCCCCTTCATCTCCGTCTTTGCCCACCAGCGTCTCCAAAGTGCGCCTAGCACTCTATGCTGCAGCAACTTGCGGGCGAACCTCTGCTTTGGGGGCCCACAGCCATTCACCTGCAGTCACCGGTCTCATCAAGTGGTTTTCAATCTCTACCCACTGCTTGTCCCCCTCCCCTCTCAGGTGTAGGACCAGTGGCTGGAATTTTGCCACCCTGTAGTAATCATACATGTCAGGGAGTTCCACCCCTCCTCTTTCCTTGGTTTGTTTAAGGGTCGCGTACGCCACCCTGGGCTTCTGCCCTTGCCTCAAGAACAGATTTATCCACTGCTTTAGCTCCGTGTAGTGCTCCCTTGGCATGTCTATGGGGAACATTTGGTATAGGTACAGCACTTTCGTAAGCAGCGCCATTTTGACAGCGTTCAGATGCCCAAGTCACGAAAGGGTCAGGTCGGACCAACTGTCTGGGTCCCCAATGAGGGTCTTGAGGAGTGGGGAGAAGTTGATCCAATACAGATCTTTGGTGTCCCTGGGGACCTTCATACCCAGGTACTTTATAGCTGCCTGTTCTACTGGGATTCTCAGAGTTCGGAGGTCATCCCCTATCTCTGCCTCTTCTCTACAGTATGGGAAAAGTACGGACTTGTCTGCATTCACTTTCAGTCCCGCTACCCTCCCATAGTCAGCACCTGCAGGGTGGCCAGGATGAGACCTGTGGGTTCCCTAGTTAAAGGAGCATATCGTCTGCATACATTCTGATCTTATATTCTATCCCTCCTACCCTGATCCCCTCTATTCTATCGTCCCTTCTGATCTGGGCACCCAAGGGTTCAATAGACAATGCGAAGAGCATGGGTGAAAGTGGGTATCCCTGCCTTGTTCCTCTCCCCTGGGCAAATTCCTTGGATGCCCTACCACACTAGCCATTGGATTTGTGTAGACTGCCCGGACTCCATAAGGAATCGGTCCCCGAACCCTTCTTCCTTCAAAACCTCAAATAGAAAGCCCCATTCCACTCTATCGAATGCCTTTTCAGCATCCAGACTCAACAACACGTGAGTGCCTCCTTCCATGCGAGAGTGTTCCACCAGGCCTTGTGTCTTCCTCATGGCGTCGCTCCCTTGCCTACCCATGATAAATCCAACCTAATCTGGGTGGATCAGGCGGGGCAGCACCCTCTCCATCTGCGTCGCCAGAGTCCTTGTGATGATCTTTTCATCGAGGTTTGATATGATCTGCAGCTACAGGGGTCTCTCCCCTCTTTGGGGATTACTGAGATGAATGCTTTATTGAATGAGGGTTGCGCTACACCTGTCTCCAGTTTGTGGTTGTATAATTGGGTCAGTCGTGAAACCAGGATCCTCACAAATTTCTTGTAGAAACCTACTGTGTATCCGTCTTCCCCTTGGGCTTTACCGCTAAGTAGTCTGTTCACCGCTGCCTGCACCTCCTCCTCTGTCATTGGGGCTTCTATAGAGAGAGTCTTGTCTCCTCTGAGGTTTTCCAGAACCAACTAACTTACATATTCCGCCAACTGTTCCCATCCTATACCCCCCGGTGTATAGTTTCCTGTAGTAGTGTGCAAAGCACTCGGTGATCTTGTCTGGGGCTATTTCTATCCTCCCTCCCTCCTCCCTAATACCTTCAACCCATCTCTCAGCCCTCTGCACTCTCAGTCTAACCGCCAAAAGGGATTCCACCATGTCCCCTTTCTCATAAAACGTCTGTTTCAAGAATGTCAGATTCTGAATCGTGTCTCCCGTTCCTATCCTCATCAGTTATGTCCTTTTCTGCTGCAGGAGAGCCCATTCTGTTTCTTCATATTTCCCCTCTCTATGTATGCTCTCTTCGAGGCAGATAATGTTTCTGCGCAGTCTTTCCTCTAGCAGTCTGCGTTTTCTTTTCACCTTAGCCCCCTTGCTACTCAGATGACCCCTCCATGTTGTCTTTCCCACTTCCAAAGTGTGTTATAGTCCACCTCCCCAGTGTTATTTATCTGGAAGTATTCTTCTACTGTTGTAGTGAATTGTTCTGTGAAATGCAGGTCCCTCCATAGGGAGTCATTGCATCGCCAACGCATGTTCTCCCTATCCAACCCTGTGATGTCTACGGTCATCCCCACCATGTCATGGTCCGACCATCCCATCGGGCGAATCTGGAATTGACGCACCGTAGAGGCATGCTCCCGGCTTATTAGTAAGTAGTCTATACCTGTGTAGGTATCGTGTATTTTTCAGTAAAATGTGAACCCCTCTGACCCGGGTGCATGACTCTCTAGACTTCTGTGAGTCCCCCATCCACTAGAGCCCATCCAAATGCATCCTTGTGGGCCCTCCCCTCTTCTGCTGACCCCCGCCCTAAGGAGAGCCTGTCCCATTGTGCCTCCGCCCAGAAGTTGAAGTCTCCCACTATTATTACCACACCACTCTTCATGCCCAGATTATTATCCATCACTTGCGTGCAGAAGGCCTTTTGACCCTGGTTGGGAGCATAAACCAAGGCCAGAACCATCTACGTCCCTTCTATTTGGCCCTTTACAATGAGGAGCCGTCCCTCCATTAGTGCCGTCACCTGCTTGTGCACCATATGTAGACGTTTATGCATAACTATGCCCATTCCTCCTCTCTTAACCGCAGAGGATGCCCAATATGCCTGCCCAATCCCCCCTCCCTTTAGAGGTCTTTCCTCCCCTTCCCTTATGCATGTCTCTTGCAGGAACAGAACGTCTAGGCCCGCTTTTTGAAACTCCCTCACCACTAAGGATCTTTTCGTGGGTGAGTTAAGGCCCTTAACATTGAGAGTCCCCACTTGCAGCTTGGATTCATACCACTTTCCATCAATCATGCCTGCCATGGAGTCCCTCAGCACCTGCTCCTGTATCTTCCCTCTCGCTACTCCTTGCTCTGCTGTGTTTCGACCTGCTTCCCCTCTGTGCATGTTATCCCTTCTGCCCCCTCTCTCTAGAAATAACCTCTGACAAAACATTGTAACCATAATTGTTCTTACAAAAATTCCCCATTGAGAAACCCCCTTTGTTAACGCGGGCCACTTGGGAAGCCCGACCCGCTGGGACTCTCGGTTAATGCACCACAGCCTGCAGGTCCTGCTGATCGGGTGAGTTGTTTAGTCTTGATCATCCCTGTGTCTTTCATGGGTGTTTCATCGGGGAGGCACTGTTCAGCTTCATGAACTTCCTGCCCACCCTGCTCCTCGTGTGTCTTGGCGGACACTCCAAAGACCCCAGGCCCCTTGGTTTCCTGCCAGTGTTGCAATCACTTGTCTCCTCTGAGTCTGGTGTCTTCTCCAGGTGCCCCAGTACCTGTTCCACCTCCTTTCTGTTTGCCACTCTGTACTCCTACGTCCCCACCTCGAACTGCAGGGAAAATGGGTAAGCCCACCTGTACCACACCCAGGGACGTCATTTCACCAAAATGACTGGGGTAGCGGAAGTGACACCACATGACCCTTGACCCCTGATGACATCACAGGAAGTGATGCAATGAGACCCCGACATCAAGTGACATCACAGGAAGTGATGACAAACAACCTTCAGATTTTTTAGACGCATCTAGCACCAGTATTTCCAGGTGCTCTCATATCAGCCAGATATAAGAATCGAGGCACAGAGGAGGCATGATTTGTCCACGATTACACATTTGGGGAATGCTATTTTCCAGATTCGACACAGGGTCTATATGTAAAATTTACATAATGCAGTAGTTCTAACAGGGTAGCTGAAATCTGTAATGCAATCTACAGCTAGTGCTACAGCTAGTGTATGAAACATCTATAGCTCAATGGTCACAGAAAAACGTGTTATCTGTGGCGTTGCTGTGTTAAACAAGCCAAAAAAGGCGCTGACCTGAGGATGCGTGCACTGCTGTTTAACTAGGAGAAAAATGCTGCACGAGCAAGGTCTGCAAATTAAATCACTGACCAGGATTTAGTATCAACATTATTCCCTGGTTATAAATGTACTTATGATTCAGTTAGCACTACGATAGAAGAAACATATTAGACTGGTCTGCGTGCACCTCGTAATGTTATCTTTGCTGGAGTATAATACCTGGGAAAGTTTCTTTCACCATACCCAAGACCCCTCCGCCCCCTTAGTTTTTAATATCTAAGCGTAATAATGGGTGCCAGAGGACTTTAAAAAAAACACCAATTCATGTAATATCATTGCTGCACACATATATTCATAGCACCACACAATTATTTAAAATGGAAAACACCCACAAGTTGCTTCTCGCCCGAGGACTCACTGGCAGACTTCAACGCGTTCATTGCACACTACCCCTTTGTCAAACCTTGTGGTGCCCACCCAATGGCGTAGCACAAAATGTGGCAGCTCCCCTACGAGCCATGCTGTGGAGGCCCTCCCAAGCTCCTTAACAAAGCACAGGGCACGCCACACCATGTGCCTGTCTGGACAACCACTTGTGCAGAATGTCTATGATGATTATGCCGCTGCAGGGGCATGCACGATTGCAAGTGAAAGAAGTAAATATGTTTTTCAATCAAAGTTTAAATATTTAACGTAATATAAAAAAAGGGGACGGTGCCTGGTCCACAAATATACCAGCCACCAGTGGTGGCTGGTGAGTTGTTTTTTGGAAGGTGTAAATATTTGCCACAAGTATGTGATTGCGACTGAGCATAGCGAGGGAGCCCGAACTAACGAAAATGGGCGGAGGAGGTGCGGGGAGATTCTTCTTCCTCCCCAGAGTAAATGTTTTGAATAATAGGTTAAAATGGTGCATTACAAAGCACACTTTCTGGGAACATTTGGCTAAAAGGCCAACAATGTGGGTAAAAGGCCAACAATCGGTTTTGTAGGGTGTAGGGTAAATCATGAAAACAAGTACAATAGATGAAAATCAATGCAAGTGCACAGGGCATTTTCCAAAGCATTATCATGCTGGTCCCTGCGATATATACCAGTATAAAAAACATTTGTTCGCTGGTGTATTTGGACTTTCCATCGAATGTTATTAATTGAAAATACTTTCCATCGAAATGCATTTTCATTGAATAAAATTTGATGGATTTCGATGGATTTTAGGTTTAGGATTAAGGTTAGGGCAAGGGTTAGAATTAGGGTTAGGGTTAGATTTAGGGTTAGATTAAGGGTTAGATTTAGGGTTAGTTTATGGTTAGGGTTAGAGTTAGGGTTGGAGTTAGGGTTAGATTAAGGGTTAGATTATGGGTGAGATTAAGGATACAATTTGGGGTTAGATTAAGGGTTAGATTAAGGGTGGCTTAGGGTTGGGTTAGGGTTAAGGGGGGTGTGTGCTTGGGGATTGTGGGGGGCCTCCCCCCAATATACAAGAAACACTAAAACATTACAAGGAGCTGCACAGTGCTGAACTTTCAGCACTAGACAGCTCCATGTAACGATTCAACGTGTAAAATAAATGCATCGAAATGCTTTTT
This sequence comes from Ambystoma mexicanum, assembly GCF_040938575.1. NCBI lineage: Eukaryota > Metazoa > Chordata > Amphibia > Caudata > Ambystomatidae > Ambystoma > Ambystoma mexicanum. Next base: position 1,181,453,379 of record NC_090934.1, read on the forward strand.
TTACATTTAAAATTACATATGCATCGAAACTTGCCCATCCCTATATTCGATGAACAAGTTTCAATGGATATGCACTTTTACATGTAAAAGATAGCTTTTCAATGTATTTAAATTTAATGGTTTTCCATCGATGCATCTCTTTATCGATGCATTTTTGGTCGATGAAAAGACCATAAACCGTTTGCTGGCTGTGCGCATACATTTCCATGCTGGCTCCACCAACATAAGCTAGTATTCCCATATAAGCCCATATGTTCGCTTTAAGACGTTTTTATATAGTATCATTACTGGCACTCTGCACAAAACTGGCTCTGCCAATATATGCCATTACTCCTATGTAAGTACATATCCCCGTTGGTTTGGCCATTGAAAGTGGCATGTCACAATAGGAAAACCTGTCCAAAGAGGTTCCTCTGTAAGCCAGTCTAGACCCATAAGAACACTTATCTCGCTTGATTCATTATAGTTGCTCAGTTAATAAAAAGACATGCTACATTGAAGAATATACAGGCCAGTACGTCAACACATCAGTCTAGCAAAGTAACACTACTTATCATGCTTGCTTTTTTAAAGATGCTGAGTAATAAATGTCATGCCACAGTAAGCAATGTCTAGACTGACTGCATTAAAATTCCAGCCTAGCCAGGGTATGGCACACATGAACTTGCCTATGCCAAAAAATAGCAGTAAAACATGCAAAGTCAATAAAGGATGTGGCAAAAATGCTTAAGTGATACCCAGTCTTCCAGTGCCTCACACACACATGCATCCCCTTTCACCCACCGGTCACTCACCCATACATCTCTTATCGCACTCGCTCACACTGGATTCACCACACAGGCACACACCAAACCACACCCAGAACATTCAAACACACACTACCACGTGTATGCCCATTCTCCCACCAGTCACTCACTGACACCTTCTCTTTGCGTTTACTACACAGGCACACACCCACCCACCCAGAACATTCAAAAACACACATCACGTCACTTCTCATTCCCCCACCATTCACATACATATATCGGACATGCACTTCACACATGCAAAACACACATCATATTACAAAAAAAAGCCTTCTTACCTTTTTCTTCCAGCTTCAGTCCATTCTTCCAGACCCCCTCCGCTCGTCCCTGCTGCTCACAAACAGGAAGCAGGAAGTTGCAAGAGCTTCCTGGTTCCTGTATGTGAGCTGCAAAGAAGCCGAGGGAGAACGGGTTGGAGCTGAACGTGGCATGTGCCAAATGTCACAGTCAGCTCCAACCCCTACCTAGTGCCTCCCTGGCCCAGCCTAGATAGGTGAGGACTGGGCCAGAGACCCACTAGACCTGGTGTGGTGGGTCCCGCCATGCTTCACCAGGAGAACCTGTTTTTTTTCACATTTCATTTAAAAAGTTGGGGTCACAAGCGAGTCCCAGGGGTCGCAACTTTGGCTCCCCCCACCCCTCCGTCATAGGCCAAACTGGGGAGACGACTTGTCCAGAGAGGCTGACAAGGTTGCCGCGGGGTTAAGCGCACGTAGGAAAGCGTGATATATGACTGGATCTGCTCAAACCCTGCAGTTTACTTCCACTAAATTTAAATCCACATCCACTTGCTCCACCTTTTCCCACCACATTTCAGGATGCAAGGATCTGTGGCTTTTTTATGCACTCAACTCTTTAACCCTCCACCCCACAACACCAGCAGATGCAGCGCTTTGTGTCTTTCTTCCCACACAGAAAAGTGCTCTCACCACTCACACCTTTTCTGTTGGAGCAGAGTGACCTGTAATGATATTCAAGAGATGTCTTAGTAAGCAATTTCTCCCAAGAGGCCAATATGGCTTGAGAAATGTCTGCGACATCTTGTACTGCCTGACATGTCATGGATTCGCCCCTAGCCTTCTCTTGACCTAGAAGTAGCAGCACACCAGTTTGGAAACCTTCTGATCTCCAGACATCCTCTCCTCCTACCAATTTCTCCAATAAAGCATAGCTCTCTATGTCCACACACATCTTGTTATTCTTCCTATGCCAGCTTGGAACACAGGGAAACCTGCACTTATTTCCCAGCAATCAGTTTTTCTACGAGGCCTCTTAGGTGGGGACATGTCACCTTGGCTGACATAAATGACTACCTTAAACCTACTGGTCTCCACTACCTGTTGTGAATTCTTAAAGTTTCTCCAGAGAGATTTCCCATAGGAACAGACCATGTTCGCCACTTCTTTTCCCCAATACACAAACAGATTCCTCTTATTTTGTTATTTTATAAGGAATGCTGTAGGAGAATGTTTAATTCTATTCTCTGTTGCAATCTGCATTCCATATTTGCCTCTCATTTGTTATATTATATTCAGATGAGAAGACAAAGGGCCTTATTGCAGTTTTGCCGGTCTTGAAAAATTGCAGGTAAAACTGCCGGTAATTTCGGCAATTTTTCTGGACTGGAAAAACACAAGTTTGCCGATCACCTAATATCCCGGCTAAACCAGGATATCAGGTGCCGGTAATGGTTGGGGAAGTTCGTTGTTATCCCACCGGAATAACCAGCAGGATACAGGCAAGCTTGTAATAAGCCCCAAAGTATCTGACAGGAGCAGAATAGCAAGAAACTATTCGGCAAAGGGCAAATTGCGTTTTGGCATTTGGCCGAAAACATACTTGAAGCATAGGTTTGGTACACCCCTACCAAATCTCTCCTTCCCACCGCAATCTGACACTTTTCCTCAAATACAACTGGCCCCATTATGAGTTTGGTGGTGCTGCAGTAAAAATGTGGGGGTAATTGCATTACTGCTACATTTACCGCACTACTGAATTCCAAGTGTGAAGGTGAAATGAATGATTTACCGGCAACAAAAAGCTGTAAGGAAATCTTCCACTTTACCATCAGTAATTAGCGGATTTAACGTGCAGAATTACCATTAGTTGTAAATCTGCCAAAAATCCCAGGGAGGCCTAAGGACTCGAAAAAAGAGGCTTTACACCACCATAGCACCACTTGTAATCCCGTCGTAATGACTCAGGAGCGAGTGGTGGAAGGTGAATTATTTTGGCGCTGAATCAGTGGATCTACCACCAAACTCATAATGAGGCCCAGTGTTTTTCCGCACACTAATCTGTTGCTTCTTTCTTCTGGCAATATTTGCTTCAGGAATCTTTCTCATCGAATTGTCTCACTGGCTTCTCTCCGTTTACTGAAAGGTTTCCTTCCACTCAACCATCGCTGTCAACCCTCGTTTCACTACCTTGCTCTTTTCCCTCGATTTAAATATCTCCATTCACTCATACATCTTCCTTATATTAATCACTGTGTGATATCTTAACTCAAATCTCTCCTGCCACTCGCTCATCACCCTCAACTCTCATTTCATTGTCTCACTATATTTTACCCATGGACTCAAATTTCTCCTTCCATTCACACCTCTCCTCATGTCACCTCACTGTCTAACTTGCTCCTATCCCTCAACTCTTCCACTCAACCATCACACTCACTTTCTCACTTTCTCTTCTCACTGGACTCAAATCTCTCTTTTAACTGAAGCATCTCCCTCATGTTACTTAATTGCTGAACTCACTTCTCTCTAGACTCAAATCTGTCCACATCAGCCTTAACTCTCACTTTATTTTCTCACTCTGTCTTCTCCCTCAAATCAAGTCTATCCTTCCACTCAAGCATCTCCTCACGACACTGGATAGTCTGACTCACTTTTATCCCTGAACTAACAATTTTCCTTCCTCTCGACCATCAACCTCCACTCTCACTTCATTGTTTCACTCTCTTCCACCTTAGCTCAAATCTCTCCTTCCACTCAAGCATCTCCTCATGTCACCTGATTGTCTGTCTCGCTCCTTTCCTGCTACTCAACTCTCTCCTACCACTCAGCCATCACCCAAAACTCTCATTTATTTCTCAAATTTCCCCTTTATCTCAAGCATCTCACTATTGTCTCATGCTTGTCTGGTTTGTTCCTATCCCTTGACTTAAATCTCTCCTTCACTCATACATCACCCTCAGGTCTCATAATTGACTAACTCACTCATACATCTCGGCCCAAATCTATTAGCCATCATCTTTAACTCTCCCTTTATTTCCTTACTCTTCTCCCTAGACTCAAATCGCTCCACTCACTCAAGCATAACTCTCTCCTAGCTCTCATCTCAAACCTACTCACTATCATTGTTAACTCTCCCATCATATTCTCAATCTTTCTACTCCTCGCTCAACTCTCTCCAACCACTTAAGCATCCCGTGTGCTACCTGATTGCCTGACTAACTCCTATCCATCAACCCAAACCTCTCCTTCCTCCCGACCATCACCCGCGGCTCTCACTTCATTTTCTCATGCTCTTTTGTCTTGACTCAAAGATGCCTTTACACTTAAGAATCTCCTCATGGCACCTTTATTGCCTGGCTTGTTCCTATCCCACAATCTCTCCTTTCACTCAACTCCCACTTTTTTGTCTTCCTCAAATGAAATATCCCCTTTAACTCACGCATAACCAATAAGACAGGATTTGAAGGTTGTCATGACTGTGCCACTGGAGCACCAACTGGCACCCATTGTGAACTGTATGGGACTCCTTCATCGCCATAATCCTCCCCGGACTATACCTATTCATATTTTTGTCTTTACTTTTTACGTTTACAAGACTTTGACATTTCTTTTTTTAATTTCACAAACTACATATCCCATAATACACCTTTTGGCAGTTCTCATTCCCTGGCTCATTCCTATGAAGCAGTCTTAGAACTACAATCCCCACATGCCTTAGAGATCAGTGCTGCTTTCATTTTCCCAGGACCAGGAAGGGAGGAGGCAGATTACCATCAGGTGTGGTTCACCAGGTGCTGCTATTGAGCCTGCTTCAGCACAGGGCAGGTCAGTATTTAAGCAGCTCCTGCATTGAGATTTCAGCTCTGTCCTGTTGCTTCCAGAACCTAATCTTATTCCAGTGCCCTGTGGTACCTGCCTTGCAGCTCTGCTACTCTGTCTGCACTCCCCTGCCTTCTGTTCTGCACCTCTGTGCTCCCTGCCTTGCATCTCTTCTACTCTGCATGCACTCCCCTGCCTTCTGCCCTGCACCTCTGTGCTTCCTGAACTGCAGCGCTGCTCCCATGCTTGCAGTCCTCTGTCTGCAGCCCCTTGCTCTTAATCACCAAGTATCCTTTTCCCTGCCTGCAGTTCCATGTCATCTGGCTTCAGCTTCCTATATTCCAATCCCGTGTTTCCTTGTTATTTGTCTGCAGCCCTGCCCTTGTTATTCCAGTCCATAGTTACAGTTCTTTGTTACCAGTCTGCAGTTCAGTTCTTGTTACCCTAGTGCAGAGTTTCTTGTTCCTGGTCTGTAGTTCAGTACACTGTTCGTTGATTCCGGCCCTTGCAGTTCCAGTCTCCTGTACCATTGCACTTAGATTTGTGTCTTCTTGCTTTTCCTCTTTCTTCCTGTCTCTGTCCTGAACCTTGCTCACTTTGACTTCCTATTCTTTCCTTGGATATTTATGTTACTGTTCTTGTCCTCACTTGTGCTTGTGTAATTCCTTTGTTCAGAGTTTGGCTGCTGGCTTACCCAGCAGGCAATCTCTGCCCCTTTCCTTTGTCATCTTTCAGTATTGTACCTTGTACCACTTTGTAAACAATGTGCGGGTTCCTGTTTTAGGAGGTAGTCACTGTTCAGTTCCTGCTGGAACCGTACAGGCTTCTGTCTTGTGAGTACTGTTTCCTTGTTTGTGCCTTAGGGTCCAGAAACAGACACAGACACACATTCCCCCACTGCTCCTTTCCATGACCATTCAGAGTGTGGCCCCTGTAATGTTCACTGCCAGTTTGTAGGTTTTGCCTATCCTTTCTTGTCTGCAGAATTCCTCACACTCCTGTCTCTTGTGCACTTTTCTCCCCTTGTCTTTGTGGGTACACCTCTGCCCTCAACCCCTGACATTGGGTCACTCTAGCACACTTAGATATTATTTTTATTACCGAGATTTTGACTCACAGATCACTGCTCTGTGGTGCTTTCCTTGCTGGTCCCTGAAAACTACACTATCCTTCAGGCCAAACAGCCTTATAAAAAAGGCAGTAGCCTTGCAGTAATTTCAGAAAATCATTTGAAATTACTCAGCTGCCTATCCCACATTCTCTTATCTCTTCAGAGTCTCTCGGGAGGAAGATCTTGTTTAATGGTACATTTCTTATCAAAGCTCTGATATACCACTTCCTGGCCAGTACCCATAATGTTACCAGGTTTGATTACCTACTTTCATCATGGTCCCTACGTTCCCGTTTTCTCCTGATTGTCTGAGTTTTCAATTTCTGAGTTGACATTCCACAAAATCCTGATTGTGTAAAATGTTGGGACCGTATTGGCACCCATGATATCTCTCTACCAGCAACCAGCCCATGACACTTCGAGCCTAGAGGAAACAACTCGCCTTGCCGCACTCCTTACCTTCTTCCGCTCAAGTGGTATTGCAAGCACTTAACATATCATGGGACGAAATCTACTAACAAATCAGACAGTGCATTCACTATGGAAGCCCTAAAAATACATAAATTAGTCACTTGAACAGCAAAGAGTTAAACCAAAAACCGCCACAAACAAACCCAAAGAGCTTTTCCAAATTAGACTTAGTCCTGCATGAGTCGTGCCCTGATAGTGTCTCCGCAAAACTGCAATGATATAAACCCCTTTTTTTGTGAACAATTTAAGGATATTCAATGTGACATTGGCAATGACTCTGCTTCCAAATGATATTTCAAAAACAACTACTGCAAACCTTTTGTTCTTAGATATGACAGTCATCTACCGAATAATTCAAATGTTCTGAAAACAGGTAAAGACAATGCGTTTCTAAGCAATCAAAGGTACACGCAATAGTCAAATGGGTGCAAAGAAAGATGTAGCGAGGTGGGAATGATTCAGGGGGTGGCAGCAAGGCAAGTACATGAGGCTACCGGTTTCAAGAAGGAGGCCGAGGTGGTGACAGAGGCCCCTGTGGTGGATCACTGGAATGTGAGCCTATCAAATCATGAAGCAACTGCTTATTAAATGGCTGACCCGGCCCCTTTTCTCCTTTACTAATTCTGGTGCGACCAATATCCTCCCCTCACTCTCCTCCCTTCAACTTACATCTAGACGGGATACCACTATCCCAGCCATTCTCTCTAAGACACATACCTCTATGATTAGCCCATGAGTCTCCAGGTTTATCTATTTTTGCCTCGGGGTGCTTTCCCGAATCCTAAATCAAGCCATTTCTACCCCCTCCTGAAAAAAGCCTTTACTTGATTCTGCTCATTATGAGATTTACTGACCCATTGCAAGACTACCCAAGGTGTCCAAGAAACTTGAAATATTGACACCATTCAGTTCCAGTTTTTCCTGGAATCCCCAAGGTTCTTGGATCTCTATCAATCCAATCTCCACCCCAAGCGTGAGGCAGAAACCATGCTTTTCATGGACTGGGACAATAACCTCACTTTAGCAGATGAAGGCCATCCTCCACTTTCCTTCATGCTTGATTTGTTGCCAGCTTTTGATACCATGAATCACTACCTCCTCTTGGACCGGTTATCAGAAGTCGCTCAGGTGAAGGGAACATCTCGAGATTGGTTATGCTCCTTCTTAAGAGCTTGAGGGTAGCAGGTACAACTGGAGCCCTTCCTGACCACCTTTGGTGAAGTGGACTTTGGAATACCCCAGGGTTCTCCTCTGTCCCCTGTTATTTTTAACATTGACTAGTCCTCCCTTTGAAGGAAACCTGTTTGTGTTCTTAGCACCCAAGGGTTTGGCCCAGATGGTAATGGCCTTAATGGGTACCTTAGTGGTAAATACCAGTCTTTAAAGGCACCAGTAAGCTTGACCTTGGTCTCGGCGCCTTTAGTGTTTACTATAGCCTACAAAAGCAGCCATTAAGACTATGGCATTAACAGCTACGCCCTTGGTAAGGGAGAGCTGGAATGGCAAGCACAGGCACATGTATGCCCCCTATAAAGAAAGGAAGTGTTTGGCAGTTGTCCGTGGCCTTTAGTGTCCCTTGCTGGCTTGGTTTGGCATCATTTCTTTATGACGTTGAAGCATGCACATTTGTAGATGTTGCTTCTAAAGACACCATGACGGCCAAAGTCTGATAACTCACAGTAGAGACGTGAGAGCCCAAGTGACTTGTCCAAGGGCATACTGAACACTGATGGATGGAAAGCTTTGAATCAGTCATAACCACTGGCAATTGCTCTGGTCAGTTTTCCATTCCATACATTTTCAGCCTGCTGTGCCACTGCAGAAGGTGGAATATTGTATGCAAATCTAGCTTGGTCACACCCTGAAAGGGGCGGTGAAGCCTGAATTACTAGGTCACATCTGTTTTTCACAAGACTACAAGCAACACCAGGTCTATTTTGATGTAATCTTTGTGATGTAGCTTACAGTGAGCTTGAGGCCTGCATCTGTGCGTACCGGTGCCGCTGAGGGTGACTTTACAATGCTGACGAATGATATATGGAAACCTTGAGTCAATCATAACCCCTAGCAATTGCTCTGGGCACACATCCATGCCATCATTTTTCAATAAGCATTGCCATCACTAAAAATCAGTCTTTGTCCCTCCCCAAAAGGGGCAGTCAAGCCCCATTATTATCCAAGCGAGCATTGTGTGCCAGGTGGCAGAGTTCGAATTCCAACCTGCAACTACAAATGTCAAACAGAACCCTATCCTCTGACCCTTGGTCCTCATGGATAAAGGTGATTCCCAGGAATTTCAATAAATCTTAGTTTTGGGTCAATGGTGAATCTTTACTTTAGGAAATAAGGAAATCTGTGTTCCCAGATCTATTTTTATCTATTTTGTTTTATTGTTGAAAGCACTGATCCAGCTTGAGAGCAGCAAAGCACTTTCGGGTCTCCGCCGTTTAGGCTTGCGTCTTTTATAAGTAGCGCAGTCCTGTGAGTTCCAGTCTGTGAATCAGTCTGTGCATCCATTGGGATTAGTCCATAGTCCGCTTGTGACAGGGAGACAAATGGAAGTGGATGTGGCCAAGGAAATGGACAGAAGATCACACAGTGAGAAATTCATATTAAACAACATACACTCAAGAACCAAGAAACATGCACATTACCCCCAGGATGAGCAAGTGGAACCTGATACAAATATATGAACAGGGGTGTGAGGTAAGCACTTAGAAGCTCCTTATGATTACAAAGGAAGCCTGCAGGCTCCTCACTCACAATGTCTGTTGCAGGAATGGTCTGCGCTAATCCCACATACAGGACAAGCAATGACAGGGCCTGTGAGCTAACATCTTTGATGGTATTGTATAAGGTAACTTAAAGGCAATACTCACAAGGACAAGAAACACCACCTGGAATGTCAGTGAATCCCACACACCCTGCTGATCAAACACGGACCACCAAGGCTTTAACAGTAAAACGTGGATAGCTTAATGCATACGACTCCTGTCAAGGGACAAGTAGGAATAGTGCTTACAGAATAGTGAGTAAAACATAGGCATGCACACAGGAGCTGGATAAAATAGCACACCTAATAATCCGTAGGCAACAGAAGGAGAAGTGCAAGGGGAAACCAAGACCAGACTCCAAGAGAAAGTCTTGGGAAAACGAGCAGGGAAAATGAAATTATAAGTGCAAAGCCTCGCACCTCCCCACCCATCGAAGGAAAGGAAAAGGGTACAAAATAGGAAATATCTCAATGAGGGGAGACAAAAGGATCCAGGTTACACTGTAGAACAGGGCAAGGTCAAGGGAATAAAGAACGCAGACAAACTGGGCTGCACAGGAAAAAGAAAGCACTGGAAAGTGCTGACTACAAAACAAAGGAAGACAGAAGGGGAATCCAGGAAGCAGAAAACAGTAATAAGCACTCTAAGTTCGAAATCAAAACATCCAGGAACAAGAAATAAGGAATTATACGGAAAGTATAAGAATCGGGAACAAGGGACCGATCACAAACAGGATCACTGCAACTTTGACCAGCGCTGGACTGAAGCAAATGGAGGATTATAACGCTTGTTCACATGCCTCAGGTGTGATACTTGCAAACACCTGTCAGCCACAGGTGTCCGAGACCTCCACCCAACCTTGTGCTGCAAGGGAGGAGATGAGGCAGTGGGAAAGGAATATTGGGAAGCATGGTCTTTTGAGATAAGCAGCATACTGGCTGCCAAAAGCCCGAAATGGATCATGAAAGAAAGTGAAATGGAAAATATGGGTTTAGAACTCCCAATTCATTGCAGCGCTGTGTTGAAAGGTTTGGAACGAAAGTCCAATAGGGAACAGACCGCCAAATCAAGCCCTCAAGTGGTGGGAACGAAAGTGAAGGGAGCAAATCGTGATACTGGTGAAAAAGCCACACTTTCAGAGGTCTATGGAACTGGAGAATTGTGGGGGCATTCCAAGCTTATACCAGGATCGAGTTCCAGAGGGTGGGTGTGTGACAAAAGAGGAACTGTTCGCGGGTCCTCTTTGCAGCGGAGTTGTGATTCGAGTGGGTGGTCACATTTATGCACAAAGAGTGTGTGCCACCAGATATGTGGAGCTTAGCCGGCAGGTACGCTGGTGTGCTACTTTTGACTGCTTTGTAGATGATGCATGCAGTCTTGAACAGTGTCGTGGCCCAGGGAGGAAGCCAGTGTAGGTTTCATAGAATACGGGTGATTTGTTTAAGTTTTTGTGAACCAGCAGTAAGGAATGCTGTGGCATGGTGGACTGTTTTTAGGGGAAACAAGTGAGCGCTTGGGAGCTCCACCAAAAGGGAGTTTCCCCAATGGATGTGGAGACCACAAGGGCTTGCACTATGGTCCTGAAATACTGAGGAGCAGTGGAGGTTTGTTTTTGCGAAGGGTGGAAGTTTAAAGCCAGGCCATTTAGACATTCTTAACTATGTGTTTCTGGAATGGTAGGCTGCTGTTGATTGTGAAACCTAAGGATTTTTATAAATCCAAGAGTTGAGGATCCAATCCTTCTAGGTTCATAGCATTGAGCCTTTATTGGATGAATTGTTCTAGGGTGAACGGACTTATGAGGACAGATTCGGTCTTGGATGGGTTAAGTTTGAGGTCGGCAGTTGACATCCAGGACTGGAGATAAGTGATGTCCTGTGGCTATTTACTCACATATGCAACTGAGTATCGTCTGCATAATGGTGGATGGCTGTATCTGGATCTTTGTGGGGGCTGCCCAGAGGCTCCATGTTAAGGTTTAAGATGGTCAGTGAGAGGATAGAGCCGTAGGGGACTCCACAGGAGACTGGGAGTTGGTTAGAGCACAACCTGTTCATCTGGGCGGCTTGGTGTCTGCCCGAGAGGAGGAGGGAAACCATTTCAGGACAGTGTCATTGAATCCTCTCCTTTTGGAATTGGGGAGAAGAGAATGCAGTGTTCGACATCTTGAATGCATCAAGAGGTCGGGGAGGATAAGGAGGCATGAGTCTGCCTTATCCATGATTTGGAGCGAGTTGTCCACCACCTGGAAGGTGTATGCCTGGATGGTACAATGCTATGGTAGGTGTTCATTAATTGAGGCTCAAATGTCATAAGCAGTCAAAATCTGTTTTGTGTTCTTTTTATTTTGTGATGTAATGTAAGTGGTCTTGTATAGTGCCCTTCTGCCGCTTTTGTTTGCTTTGCTGTGCGTGGTTCTGTAAGAAAAAGGGGAGTCTTTTAGTGGAACAGTGGTAGAGGCAGATGTGTTCCAATCTGATTTCTGTAGGTTTTGCACAAACTTGGGAGAGTGTTATTCAAAGTGAAGAGCCAAAGAACTACTAATAGAGAGGTCTGGTCATTGTCTGGTGTGATAGGGCCAAAGAGGAGAGCTTATTCATGGTTTGATTAGTGTTGATGTGCTGATGGCTTAGCTGGTGTTGGCTGTCATTGGGGGATTTGTGTGTCTACTGTAAGGTGGTAGGCAATCTTAGAGGGGAGATGGTGGATCGGGAGAAGAGAGAAATTTGCTTTACAAGGCAAAACAACCTGGAACCTTGCATTCCTACCACTGGCCTCTTGCAGATGGGCCAGTTCCACTGCAGGTCATGTTAGGGCACAGGAGGGCACAGCAGCAAGGCACCCATGAAGCCCGTCACCACAGCGGGGCGACACGGGTACCGTGTAGGCTTGGGTGCATGCAGACCTTCCTAATTCCAGACCTAGGAATGCTAGGTGTACAAAAATCGTCGGGAGAGTGCCTTCTACCAAGAACATATGGTTCTCAAAGTCTAAAGTCGAAACTCGAGACAGCGACGGTTCCAGGGCAAATGTTCTGTATGAGCTGGTCAGTTCTCTGGGCGGTCCAGGAACACTTCCGAGGGGGCTGGTTTGCAGGTTAAGCAGGAGGTGCTGAGAGTAGTTAGTCCTACTACTCCAACGGGTCAAAGCCCCTTGCGGTCTTACTATGATCGATGAGAAACAGGGGCTCCGACGGGACAAAAGTGGGGTCAGGGTGCCAAACCTGCCAGCAGGTCACCAGTGGTTCCACGGTTCTGCTTCTTCAGTTCAGGATACTTGGCTCCTTTACTAAGTTCAGTGAGAACTCAGAAGATCGACCCAGAATGGAGGTGGAGTGCTTTCTATTATCCAAAGTGTCCTTCGCCCCAAAACGAAAGGAGACCAATGAAAGATCTGCTCACATTCAACAATCCCAGACGTGGACCAATCACAGACCATGGTGGTCCCAGTCCTCCCAGCACACCAGACATCCTAGCACCCAGGATGTGTATTGGAACGAGACAGTTCCAGACCACATCCTGTGCGCGCACGCACAAGGCATGCAGAAGCCAGCAAAAGCTTTGTTTTTTGTGGGAGCCTGCATGACCAAATTTAGGAATTTGCTTGACCTGGGGAAGACAAAGTGACAAAATGGCCAAAGGATAGAACAAAGGACTTTGTGGCAGGGCCATTTTAGGCCCTGTCCACTGTCCTGGGCGAAACGCAGCCAACGCAGTTTGGACCATTGAAAATAGTCAAAAATGCTTTAAAAGTAACAGCTGCCACCAGCTCGGTACTGGGTACGCTTGTACATTCACCCCTTAAAAATAAAAAAGAGACCCCAGCACACTGTACTGGAAGGTACATTGTGCACTGATAAAATGTCACCAAGAAATGGTAAAGTGAAAGACTAAAGGAAACAAAGTCTCCCAGTACTGACCGTCTGAAGGGCATGTCAGTTTCCCCTTAACTAGATGAGCAAAAGCCCAGAGGAGTACAACAGAAGGCTGGGCTCCACTGGTAAAGGCCAGGCTAGGATGGTCAGAGAAAAGGACAAAGTTGGGGGGTTCACAACTGGAGGGAAAATTACATATACATGGAAATCTTTCCTAACAGAGCGTGTCCCTCGAAGTGTCTCGTGCAGCTGAGTGTACTCATAGCCTCAGGAAGTAATTGCACTCTTTCCATCAGAAGGGGATACTCATTTTTTTAGATGGTTAAAGTGATGAACAGTCCATACAGCACAACAGGTATTATGGGGTGTATTACTAGGTCCGTTGAAGACCGAATGAGTGAAGGCACTTCATGGCAGTACCCATTTGGCTTTTTACGTGAATTAAGAGTTTTTGATCTATGGAAGTATGAGTGTACACTGACCAGTTGGACCCCTCTATGGGGCTCATTGTCGAGTTCTCTGTAATTTTGCAGCGGGGACCCTTTATGTCAACACTTCACGTATACGGGTCCTTGTTGCCAACATGTTATCATTTGCACGGTGGAGTGCAAAAGGGGAGGGCAAAAGGAGGCATACACGCTTGTATGTCGCCTTTTGCCCACCCTTTCTGCCATGCAAATGGAGTAAACGCTGCCTGCCATGTACGCATGGCAGGCAGCGTTTACAATGGCTCCCTGTTGAGTCACCTGCTTTTTTGCTGGTTCAAATAGCCAGCAGACGCCATAAGGATCCCAAGCATTTGTTTGGCATGAAAATGCATGCCGGTGCAAATGCAGGAGTATTTTTGTGGTGGAGAGGAAGGGAGGCAGATGTAACTAAAGTCAAGTTCCACCCCTTCTCTCTGCCATGCAGGAACATATAGAGTACCAGAAACGAAATGTCTAAATGCCTTACGAAAGGCTTTCACCCATTTTGATTCTGGTATGAGCCAGTATGTGGTGTTGCTTAGAATAATGTCACTGCATTGTACCAATCCACCAAGTTGTTATGCTGTTAAAGAAAGAACAAACTGTACTTTTTGGAAGAGGATTATGTCTGGTAATCGAGCTTCCTTTCTAATATCCTTCCGCCGAAAGAGACAAGAGACCTATTTGCTGACATTCTTGTTGTAGACGCAGATCCTTTCATAATTGTTTGGATTAAGGGCCGCTCCATTTTGGTAGCCGGCTTTGTGTGCGTAATCCCCAGGTCACATCCCCGAGCCCTGACAGAGCAGTGTCATTACGCGGAATTGATTAGACTTGCGGTCCCGCCTTTATTCTAAACTGCTGTGCCGAATTGCCCGGGTGAACCTATCCAGGGATATCGGCTTATCTCCTTGTAGCACATGACTTTACCCTGGGTGTTCATCCTGCGTGAGCTTGCATAGATTCCCTGGAACGGTTTGTGTGTTCCAACTAAGGATCATATCAGAGCCCCTTTGTCAGATCCCCGACTTTCTTATTCGGGCCCTGATTTCCTCATAAATAAGTTCCAGGTGGATTGTCTAATCAATTTCTCTTTCTGCTAATAAATCTTTTCTTTTATATGGAAGCAATATTTTAAATGTTTTAAATTTGTAAAAAAATGTTTTTAAACTTAACACAAATTGTAATTTTACTTGGAATGTCATATTCTAAGGTAAAGTTGGAAAAAGTCAGATGTTTTTCTGATCCTCTCTTGCGTGTGTGGCAATGAGTCTTGGAAGGGTTGGCCACTGAAGGATTAAATATTGGACATATTTTCCCTACGTTTTCAGTCTCACCCTACTTCCCACCCTCATATATTTGCCCCCTAGAATTTCTGTTATAGACATGGCAAGGCACCTGGGCAGTCTGGAACCCATACAATGCATAACAGAAGTACCGCTATTATTGTTTTTTCCAGGCTTTCATTTCTGTTTCTCTTCAGTTTTTCCCTCCCGCTTTCAGTTCTTGAGCCTTAATTCTTCACTTTTCCATTTATCCCCAACCTCTTTTATTTCTATCTTTCATTTCTCGCCTCCTCTCCCCACCTTCTTTTATTTCTTCTCCCTATAAATGAGTGCATTGGTTTAATGCACACTGCCCAAAGAATTGTCTCTCTCTTTGCAGACGATTCACCAACTACAGGAGCCTCGTAAGGGGGGGATTTCAGGCAACCCCAAATGGCTGGTGGGAAATCGTACCATGTCTTTGCTGTGTCCCTGCCTGTGATGGAATGACTCTTGCTGTATGGAAATACCGGAATGAGTGGTATATCAAACATACTCAGCCCCGTACTGCTACTGAACTAGCAATGAATCGTTAATGGGCCTCTCAATTAACAATACAAACATACTAATCAAAAACACTATGACCCTCCTGTGCAATAGAGAATATAGAAAATGAAGACTTTAAAATGAAAGAGGTACTCTGGGTCTGAAGACCGGGGCAACAGGCATATTTTTAAAAGCACTGTTTAAGTTTAATGAAGATATTTTTAAAAGGGTCAGGTGTGTGGTCCGTTAAATGTTACTAGGGCCATTTGAGGCATGCCAGAGGGACACAACCACCCTCTACGCGTATTCTTAAAATTCATCAGCACCACCATAGACGTGTATGCAGTTTTCTGCAGATTGAGATAGAGGTGAAGCCGGCTTCCCATTGGGTAGAGTTGGCATGCGAGACAATGGCTTCCAGGGAGATAAGTCTGGTCGAGCTGGACAAGCAATGTAATATGGTCCTTCAGCAGTAATGGGCTCGAATGGAGTGAGGAACCGGACATGGTCGAGTGGACATCTTGAAGTGGTCGAGTTGGTTGGACAAACTCCAATGAGATTTTTCAGTGGCTATCAGCTTGAAAATTACAGGAGCGCTAGAAGGCGGTGGTCGAGTCAGCAGCTCGTTGGCTCAGATTGGATTGAAAAGCAGTCACTGTCAAAAGAAGTGACTCCAAAAGGACTCTACAGCAGTCAAGTCGGCTCAAAAGTGGATCGAGGTGGGAAACAGAACCCAGAGCGCTTCCTCGACTCCTGGGTTGCTGGATTCTGGTTCCAATGTTTAGACAGCTGGTAAGCCATGTCCATAAAGCAGTTTACCCCAAATGCACATAGCAAGGCAAGGGTCTTTCTCCCTTCTTGGATACTTTACCTTCACTTCTAGCAGAGGACTTTGGGCAGACTCTACCCCGATAAAGGTCCAGACAAAATCCTTCTTCTTCTGAAGCCCAAAGATGATTTCATTAAAGGGGTGGTCTAACTCTCTTATATAGTCAATCTCTAATAGCAGATTGGTCAATTTCTAGACCACTGTAATGGTCTAGCCCAGGCTGCTGTGATCAGGGTATTTTCCTGGTTCCATGTGTATATAACGAATGAAAAAATAACAACAGTGTTTTTCGATATTTTCATTACTGTATTTAAATGCACCAGACACCATCCCCAACATATTTTAGGACTGCTGTAGTTTGATAAACTAACTCCAATCCTACAAAATTTGGGGAAAGTGTTGGATAGTGCATTTAAATAAAATAGTGAAAATATCGAATACTCTGTAGTTATTTTTCCATTCGTTATAAAGACTGCATAGCCTTTTCCTAGTGAAGTCAGGCCCATAGCGCCTTGTCTGCATAAGTGGTTAGAAGCACTGGTAGTGTAGGTGTCCTGGAAGATTCCAAGATGGGGGACTGGCACTCCTCCTCTGGCTACTCTAACTCTGCCCTCCTCTCTTCTGTCTGCCCAGGATCAAAGCGCCTCTGATAATTACCATCCTGGTGTGATTTTCCCCCTGGCTGGCAGACCGTGTCCTTTGAAGTACAGGGTCTGTCCTTGCTCCCAGGGGACAGATCCAGTCCTCCTGGGATGTGACAAGTCTCCCTCCCCCCCCACACCACCCGAGAGAAAAAAGGCTTTTGCTGGGGCTAAGCCCAAATGGTCTGTTTGGAGAGAAACTCAGTCCCAGATAGTGAATACACAGAAGGCCCTGCCAGAAGGGTTACTGGAAAACAAGCTGAGAATAAAATAACACCATTACGGTTTGACCAGTATAAATGTAGATTCACAGAGACCATTGTGCCAAAACTAGACTTGTCTTATATTTAGATGTTAATCTGCATCAGACTCTGGAAGCAAATAATCCCATCATTTGGATCAGGGCTGCCTATGTTTAAAGGCATTCACTGGCTGTTGGGCCTTTGGGTTCCACCAGGCTGTTTGCAGAAGTGCACGTGTTACTCTGTACCTGCCATGCCAAAGAAAAACAGCAGCTGCTGAGAGGTGTCATTCGACAGGCTCAGCAGTGGCACATGTTTGTACGGTACTTTTCACCATTGAGTATTTGTGAAAGTGAGTCTGATTAGCGGAGGCCGAGTTAGCAGCATCATTTTGGATTACAAAAAAAACCTCAGGCTAGTCCGCCCTCACAGAAGGCCTTCTGTCACACTGCCACCCCCACCTTTTGTCGTCCTGTTAAAATAAGGTTAAACCCGGAGGTGTTAATTGAGTTCTGGTGATGCACAACAGGGATGTGACTCTTGATCTCAAACCTGGTACACACTGAGGGGTGTAGCGGGTGCTGCAAGGCCCAGTTGCCAATTTAATGCCAGTGTAACAATTCCCTAAAGCATTACACGGAAGCCGGAGCATCGATTGTCTGGATTGTGGGAGTAGAAGGGTGTTCTTTTAGCCCCTGGCTCAGCCAAACTGCCACGTTATGGGCCCTTTCAGGTGTTTTAGTAAAGGAGGGGCTGCCAGCATACACGTCATTGACTTGACCTGACCCCGCATCAGTGGCAGTGGCAATCAGCAAAGATCGGTTTTAAGATCCAGGAGGGGTGCTTTGGCAGTGAAAGAGACGTTGCTACCTCATTAACATGCGGGAGTTGTGGCTTATCTCTATTCAAAAGGAAGCCCAGGGGTCGAACTTCATTTGCCAGTGGAAGATTCAGAGCAAAAAGTAGGGTTGCTCTTCTAGTGCAGAGGTTCAAATGTTTCAAGTGCAGAGGTTCAAATGTTTCAAGTGCAGAGGTTCAAATGTTTGAAGTGCAGAGGTTCAAATGTTTGAAGTGCAGAGGTTCAAATGTTTTTTCCCCAGCACAGTTTTTGTTTTTGCCTACTTTACTTTGGAAAGTATGTGTTCACACATGGGAACTATCCCCAGGGACTCCTGTGGCAGAAGGAATTCATCTGTGACCCCTCAAAATGAATATACATCTGTGTCATCAGCCTAGGGCTTAGCGAACTACTCATACTTGTTTAGGACGCAGAGGATAGCAGCTAAATAGCGCTTAAGAAATACCAGGGTGAAAGCAGGCCCGGCACCCTTCATCTGTACGTAAAGCTAAAAACTGCTAGGTGCTGCACTACCATGTCTGTAACCTCCCTCGACCTGTTAGCGGTCTAGATGCCGCCAGGGAGACGCGCGGCGCACAAAAATGTGTTGCGCGTAGATCCACCCTCAACAGCGAGTTGCGCTGCTCCCTGGTGGCAGCTGGACCGCTAAGCGGAGGAAGGCGGTGGAAGCGGAGCAGAGTGGGCGGGAGGGAGAAAGAAGGTGCTACAGGAGAAGTGGGGGTCCCTCCCACCGCAGAAAGAGGCAGGGGGTATTTGGAAAAGCAGAGATTGAGGGGCAGGGGGATCTTTTGCCTGCAGCCTTCCGCATCTTCACTCTTTGCCAGATGACAAGTGGACATAGATGCACCTAGACCATATATAATGACAGTAACTGATCATCAATGGTGTCACGAAGTATATATTCTATATAATGGTGTGTGTCCCAATAGTCTGACCACCATCATCAACTGGATTATAATACATGTGTGTGTATATATAAATCACCCGCTCAGGGGACTGAACTGACCTCTGCTGTAACAAACATACTGCAAAGTATTTCTGAACAAAATGCCTGGCCATTGGTCGTTTTGCACAAGTAGAAAATAGAACCTATTTCCTGTCTCTAGCGCTCTGTATCTTTCCTCGCTGCCTCGCTCCCTGTCCGGCTTTTCCTCTGTATACAATGTCCCGTAAGCCTCTTTTCCTCGCCTCCCCTCCTCTCCTGCCCCCTCTCTCTATACCACTATACTCTTGCCGCCCCCTCCCGCGTGATTCTTTTTATAGCTCTCTACAGAGTGTGTAATCCAATGAAGTAGCACAGACTCCAGAAGGACATTAGTGCCACATGCCAGATGCCACTGGGCACAGAGTGCGCGTGTGTCAGTGAGGACAGAAGCAGAGCGCCCTCAGCCAACCCTAACTCCACCCACTCTGCCCTCAGATTGGACATTAGCCCACCAGCCCGCCACCCAGGTTACTAGCCCCTCAACATTTTATTTATTTATTTATTTGGATTTGTAGAGCGCACTACAGCCCACAGGCATCGAGGCGCCATAGTAAGAGCGTCAGAAGGCTTAATTCAGGGTTACAAGAATGCGGCCCAACAAGAATTACTTGGTACGGGTCTTTGGTTACATATACAGAGATACATGCAGGTGTTATAGGTGCCCTGTCACATGTCCTTACTCCTCACTACATGCCTCCACCCAGCCCACCCTCACCTTGGCGGTATGATGTTCACAGCCTTTGACCCTCCCGAGGCTTGTCCTGACTCTTGCCAGCCCATCTGCCAAAACCTTAGCATGGATATAGACCCTCCAGTATGTCGCACCGCATTGCACAGGGCAGGAGCTGCGCCATGAGCCGGTGACTCCATCTCTTGGCAGGCGGCAGTGCATCCTGGCTTCTCAGCTCAGCCGAGGCCCCTCTCCCCAAAACACACCCTCCACCCTAACCTGCATGGTCTATGGGCCCCAGCGCTGCTATAATTCACTCTGAGGTAACAGAAATGCACAGAGATCCTCACAACCCACCCTAAGGCTGGCCGCAACCCCTTCTCAGGCTTCACAGATGACCCTCACTTGGACCGGAGCGTTTCACCCTCTCAGCCGAACCTAAGCGATTATCACCTCGAAACTCCCTGATCCTACTCTCTGCCACGAGCAGCTTTACCCTCAGCCAGGCCAATGGTCTTTGTGCTCCTTACCCGCCCACAATACGTTCCCGAGACAGCTGCCCAGTTAGCCCTGCCCCAGCAAGGCCACAAGGCCTTTTTGTATGCCAATCAGAGGCAGGGGTGGACTGGGAACCAAAAGAGGCCCTGGAATTAATTTTCAAAGTGGCACCATATTACATATTTTCAGCAAGCCCATCTCTTTTCCTATGGGAAAATGTGTAAATACCACTCAAAAGAGGCCCAGGATGCAGAGGCCTACTGGGAAATCTCCAGAGTTCTATATAGGCCAGTCCAACCCTGATCGGAGCCCACCCTCAGTCAGGTGTGCCATAAAGCCTGGTGCTCCGTCAACCTACCCTCAACTGATCCAGGATAACCGACACTCTGTCCCCCCCGAGTGACGGATCGCTTGTGTGACCGTGGAGCCGGGACAGAGAGCATTTTGTCTCATGTGCTCTGTATGCTGGGGTGCTCACGGGGCCGGAGGGCACACCTGCAGCCGTCTACAGTGGCGATAAGGTCACATGGTTGATCCGATGCATGAACCCGCAGGGCTAAAGCAGTGAGATTTCTTAGGGGCATTTTCTCCAGATTTCCATGCTGCAGAGTCGGCAAGTTCTATGCGAACGGCTGCCATTTTGTCTACACGTGGTGGTGTGGGTTGCGACTCCCGTTGGGAGTGCACATGCGCCTCTCACGTGAATTCCTGGACCCCCTCATGCAGGGGGCAATGTTCTGTTGCTGGAAACCATTTTTGGAGTGTTTTTGGACACTTTTCTCTTCGAGATTGGGGGAGGAGAATGGGTGGCCTAGGAATTTCATCTTTCCTTTGTCCCACCCAGCTCAATTTTTGGGAACTTTGGCCTGTGTGCTGGGGAGGTTATTCCATACTCCTTGCTGTTTCGACACTAGTGGAGGGGAAATCACTAGAACAAGCCCAATGATGAAGTGTTAGCTAATATCTGCACAGTTAATTTTTTGGTGCATTCTGCCTGGAGGAGGGCCATCGTGAGTTGCAGCCCCAGTTTCTATGTGGGGTGCTCGTGCGCTCACCACCATGGGTGACCAGGAAGATGGTGCAGGAGCCCAGGTGCCGGCAGGGCCAGCAGCCCCAGTGGGTGCGCATGCGCCAAGACAGCAAGGGGCGCTTACACAAATGCCTGAGTTTGATATTTCTGGGGCCCCGTCGAGCCTTGGACCAAGGTGGAGGCTCTGAAAAGACCGGCTGGAAATGTATGTCTGGGCCACAGATGAGACCGATGAGGATAGCAAAGTGGCAACGCTTCTATACCCAGCAGGACCAACCAACAGTGCACAGTCTTTCAATAATTACAGTCCGTGGATGCATCATACACAGCAGCCAAGAACGCATTGCGCAAGCACTGGACTGTGAGTGTTTTGTCATGTGTAGCGTCAGCCAGAAAGATGAGTCTCTGTCCGCGTTATATGGATGTGCGCACCGGATGTCGATGTCATGTGCTTGGGAAAACCCCTAGCCATGGTCAGGAACCATCTCATACAGGGCTGTTCGTCTGGCAAGCTGAGAAGGCAGGTGCTGCGGAAACCGGGACTCATGCTGCCCCGCATACTGGAGCTAGGCCGGTGCCATGAAGTGTCCGAGGTGCGGGCGTCAAAAATGGATGCAGCCATTCGGCTCAGGAAGACAGAGGAGGTGTGTGCCGTGGGCCGAGGTCAAGGAGGAAGAGATGTCAAATGACCAGGTGGTGGCCTTCGTGACAGAGGAGACAGGTCCCTTGAGTCATGCCTCAAGTGCGGTTATAATCTTCTTCACCCCATGGATTGCACTGTGTAGGGGAAGGCGTGTGGACGCTGTGGGCGCTCGACCTCTATGCCTAGATGTGCAGGGCACCATTGCCTGTAGTGGTGCAGAGGGGGCTGGTAAGGGCAGGTTTCTTTCGACAACAGCGCCCGCGCAATGTCTCCCAGGTAGATCAAGGGGAAGATGGCCTGACTCACGAAGAGGAGGAAGAGGATGAGGACAACATATTCTTCATATCCAGCGTCAGTGCGCTGCTTGCCACCACCAGGAGGCAGCCACGGTGTCTCATGCAGGTCAATGAGTTGATGGTACCTGTGCTGGTGGACAGGGGGGCGTCAGTGAACATAATGGCAAGGGTGCACTATGATGCCCTGGTGGCACCGTCCACCAGGGCAGAAGCCGAGGGCAGGGATATTCACATTTGGCGGTGAGCAGCCCATTCCATATGCCAGAGCATTTTGTGGCGAAAGTTGAACATGGAGGCACATCCATCTAGGCTCGATTCTATGTGACAAGTGTAAGCAGCAACACTCTCCTGAGCTGTACAGCGGCAGAAACATTTGGCATTGTAAGCTTTGCCTATGCAGTGTACGTGGAAGACATACAGGGACTTCTCACAAAGTACTGCCAGCTCTTTGGGGGGATAGGCCGCATGGCCAGCGAACCTGTGAGGCTGCATATCGATTAATCCATACAGCCGATTGTGCTCAAGCACTGCAGAGTCCCATTCCATCTGCGGGACCTGGTGGTCATTGCACGGAAGACAAAGCAACCTGACTCAGTGAGGATCTGTGTGGATATACAAGGTCATCAAGCGAGAGAGACACCTCACACTCACGATTGACGACATCATCGCAGCACTGCAAGGTGCTTGGTTCATTTTGAAGCTTGACCTGCTGGCGGGCTATCATCAGGTGGTACTCAAGATACATCACCACCTTTACTATGTACCGGGCCCTGCACTGGTACAAGCACATAAGCATTAGGGTTTCATCGGTGGCAGAATTGTTCCAAAATGTCATCCATGGGGCCATGGTGGATCTCAAGGGTGTCCTCAACATCAGCGATGATATTCTGGTGTTTGCAAAGATGGAGGCTGAACACATGGAACAGCTGGTAAAGACTCCGGAATGGCTGCAGGTGCTGGGGCTGACCTTGCATAAAGAAAAATGTGAATTCCTCAAAAGAAAAATTGAGTTTTTTGGATTTGTGTTCAAGGAAGGGGGTGTGTCACTCGACCCCTGGAAGGTCTAGGACATTGTGGAGGCAAGGCCCCCAGAGAATGTAACCGAAGTCCGAAGCTTCCTGGGGATGGTCACCTATTGTGGCTGTTTCATCCGGAACCTAGCCTCCAGGTCGGAGTCCTTGAGAAGTTTCACCAGGAAAGATGCGACGTGGCAGTGGGGCTTGCTAAAACAGCATGCTTTTGAAGATGTGAAAGGGGTGCTACCGGCAGAAGACACCATGGCGTGTTTTGAACAATCATTGCCATTTGAGGTGGTCGTGGATGCAAGCCCGTTTTGTCTGGGTGGGATCCTTACTCAAACTGACACACACGCAGAGGTCAGACTGATCGCAAATGCGAGCAAGGCACTGTCGGAAACGGAGCAGCGCTACTCGCAGATTGAGTGGGGGGCCTTGGCGGTCTTGTGGTGGGTGTCAGCATTTTCAATTGTGCGTGCTTGGATGGCCGATGACAGTAGTGACTGACCACAAGCCTTTGCTGATGATTATGGCTGGCTCATCATCAAAACCCCCAGCCCGGATTGAAAAGTGGATGCTGGCTCTCCTGGAGTATGGGGTCTCGCTGGTGTATCGGCCAGGCAATAAAAAAGCAACAGATTATCTGTCCAGGCATCCCAGAGGTGGGGTGGAAGGACGTGAAGACATCAGTGTTGAGGAGGCTGATGAGCATGTACAGCTAATTGTGGAGTCGGCGACCCCAAACTCAGTGCCACTCCAAGAGTTTGCAAAGGCGGCAGAGGATGAGTGCTTCCTGATACTAAAGGCAGCTCTTCAGCAAGGGTTGTGGAAGTCAGAGGTGGATACCCTGGCACAAAGGACCCAAGAGACACGGTTGGCGCTGGAACAGCTGCGGAGAGTGAAGGAGGAGCTGCCATTTGTTGAGTCAGGGCTCTTACTCAGGGGGGAGACCGCATAGCGATACTGATGTGTAAGATTCCCCAGGTAATTGAACTGGCCCACCAGGGTCATCAAGGGACGGTGAAGATAAAAGCAAGACTACGCCAGAGAGTATGGTTCCCTGACCTTGAGAGACTGGTGGAAGAATTTGTGTCAGACTGTGTGTGGTGCCAGGTGGCTGCCCCGGCACAAAGAGAGCCCCTCATTGAGACAATGGCCCAAGGAACAAGGCCCTGGGAGAATGTGCATGCAGACTTTGGCTTCATGGGCAGAGACACTCATTCTTCGTGGTGGTGGATGAGTGGTCACGGTACCCTGAGGTCGAATTCACCTAATCGGTATC
This sequence comes from Ambystoma mexicanum, assembly GCF_040938575.1. Taxonomy (NCBI): domain Eukaryota; kingdom Metazoa; phylum Chordata; class Amphibia; order Caudata; family Ambystomatidae; genus Ambystoma; species Ambystoma mexicanum. Next base: position 1,181,477,739 of record NC_090934.1, read on the forward strand.
GTTTGACAAGGTGGCTGTTGCTCTGAAAAAGATTTATGCTACTCATGGGTTGCTGCCTCAGACCCTGTGCTCCGACAATGGACCGCCATTCCAAGGAGACGGCTTCGCCCAGTTGATGGAAGAGTATGGCATACAACACAGGAAGATTACACTAGTCTGGCCCTGTGCCAATGGCGAAGCCGAGAGGTTCATGAGGACTCGTAACAAGGTGTTCCGCATCGCTCATGGCCAGGGCCACTGTCTACAGCAGGCACTATACCAGTTTCTGAGGGAGTATAGGGCCACCCCTAATGCGTTGACTGCAATGGCACCAGCGGAAGCAATATTTCGACAGTGTCCGAGGGGGTTAAAACCTGAAGTGAGGGAGATTAGACTTGTGGGCCTGAGAGGGAAGCAAATAAAGGGGTGTTGTCAAGTGTGCAGTGGAATGTTTTAAAGTGCATATGTGTGCCTCCTATTGTATTAGTTTGTTATGAAAAAGGAGGAGTGTGGTGCCTGTCCATTTAAGGGCACACTGAGGCGGTGGAGTGACACAACTCTGCCGCCTGTGCACGTAATAAACGGGGCATGCCACGATCACTAGTGCGGCCTTGGATCCCGGACAGAGAGCATTGTCTCGTGTGCTCTGTATGCTGGGGGCTCACGGGGCCGGAGAGGCACATTGGCAGCTGTCAACAGGGACTGATCTTGCTGTGCTGGTCAGACCAGAACTGTTCACATAACTACACATGACCTACACATGACCAGAACATTCACATAACTACACGTCTCTCAAAAACTTATGGCCCCAATACAACTAACATCAAATACTGTTACCTCATGCGGTGTGGTAACAGGATGGGTCCTAAAGATTTAGAGTCATGCGGACCCTTCAGTTATTCCCCATTTTTAAACTACCTCCACATGAAAGCAGGTGGCTTCTTTGGCAACAAAACTCATGATTTGGCAGAGCATTAAAACAGGCGTTATTTCTAAATACCACCAGTTTCCCATTACTGCAAAACTATATTACACAAGTGATTACTGACCAAACAACTTAAATCCATGCTTAAAAAAAACAAAGATTTGGGAAAATCAGGATAGTAGAATTAAAAATGCTAATAAACGTATTTCATTAGTTCCCATATGTCACGGTCAGTGATTTCCTTTAAAGACACAGGGGGTGGGGGCCGGAGAGAGATCAGAAGGGGGAATAATCAAAAGGTAGATTGCCCGCAGTAAGAGAAGAGAGGTACAAAGGAAAGAGTCACGGGGAGGGGGTGACTGTATAAATGCTTAGTGGCAATAAAGGGAGAGAGCGACGGAAAGAAAGGGTGTGTGGGGTTCTCACTAGATGCAATGCTTCAGTGGCTGCAAAGCACATGACATCACGCTCACAGTCCGATGCAAACTGAAACCTTTTGCCCATTATATATGAACCATTTTGCTTTATAAGGTCTTTTGTGCATGTTCTAAAGCTCTCTTGTATAGATTCCCAAAGAGACAGCGTTAATGTCACATACGTATGTTTCTATGGCACCGGGAAACAATTGGCAGCGTTGGTGTCAAGCTAACCAGTTTCTCCTAGGCTGCAAGCATGAGCTGAACAGCTTCCAGCGTCCATTCAATTTGGTCCCTGAACTGCAAACATATTGGGGCCTATTTGCATTAGAGCTGTGAGGTAAAGGGAAGGTCAGTTTGCCAGTATTTCCTCCGGATACCGGCAAACTTATAATGAGGGTCTTTGTCTCTACGCCGGAAGTAGAATTTAACAATAACCTGTTACAGTGTTATTGTCTAATTATTGTCTCTGCACTCTGCCTCGAATCTTACCTGAAACACAGTCTGCCGAAACCCAACCCTGGTCGGGGTAATACCTGGTACATAGCCTACCTCAAGAAAAGCCCAGGCCACAGCCCAGCCATGACTGGATTCATACCTAGGACAAAGCCTGTCCAGCGCACTGCCTTGTCCAGAGCCCAGCTGTGGCTGGGAGCTCTATCTGGGCACAGCCTGTCCAGACTCCGGCTCAATATTGGCTGGCGTCATACCTTGAATAGGACCTATCCAGAGTCTATTCCAACCCAGAGTCCAACGCTGGCAGCAGGGCCATCTTAATCACTTTTGGGGTCCGGGGTACAGACACCTGTGGGACCCCCCCCTCCACCAAAGCAAAAGAATGAAGGGATCCAAATATCTGGTTGCGCCCCCCCTCATCACGGTCACCACTCAAAGCTTGATATGCTGCCTCGCATAGGTACTACCTTTCAGTCCCATTACCCTCTTCATTCTTGCTGTAATCAGAGAGAAAAGAAGTAGCATTTCAAGGACAGCATTAGCAGTCCACAACAAGGGTACTTCTGTAGTAGCATAGGTACAGGAACACTTCATCAATAGCACCCACAAGGAAGCTATACTGGTCATAGTATGAATGCAGGACACAGGTCCCATGAAAAAGGTGCACATAATCCAGGATAGACAGATTACATGGTTTAGTTTCCTCACAGAATGCAAAGGAGATCAAGCATGGATACAAGAGGCCAAACGAAATATAACAAATAAACCCCTGTTTTCCACCCCTAAAAACCCACCCCAACCTTTTCCCAAGCTTTAACTCTTTACCCCACCCCCACGTACATGTTTGTTATATTTTTCGTTATAAAAGATTCAATATATGTGCATTCCTCATAACATTTTCGTTATGAAGACTGTATACCTATGACTTTTTTAATATGAGCCTGATTGAGAGTCTGAGTATGGTCATGGGAGAGTCCTGGGTGAATCTGCATGTTTAAAACCTAGGTTTGGGAGTGTCTGAATACTACTAGGAGAAAAGCGCCTAGGAAGCCTCAGTAATATCATGTGTATAGCTCTTGGTACGTGTTGTGCACTGGGATTGTTATCTATTGTCTGGATTATAAGTGGTTCTGGGCATTCTCAGAGGAAAGGACCTTTGTGATGTTTGGTACTAGCAGGTGGCGAACTCTGAGTGTTGTCAACAGCTGAGCTTGGGGTGTGAGAGTTATGCAAACAACTCCGAGCGAGTCCTGATTATTTTGATCAGGAACAGAGTTCTGAGTACGTATTTCTTTAAATATATTAGCGGCATGTGAAGGACAAGCCTACAAGATACAGGACCTCATTACGAGTTTGGAGATAATTCAGCAGTGAATTGTTTACCCTTACTAACACTTGGTCCCGTGGGTGGTGTTATTCCCCCTTAATGGAACCCATAGGATTTCATGTGGGTTTTTGACCGATTTACCGCAGGCGGAATTACCATGCAGTAAATCCACTGATTTATTGTGGTTAAGTGGAGGATGTTCCTCCAGTTTGTTCATGTAGGTGAATCCTCCACTTTTTCAGACCTGCTCTGTTTGAGAACAAGTCCACCCGAGGGATATGCAGAAGTGGACCAAGTACACAGTGCTAATATAAAGTCATGTTCCTAACTGCCTCTGTCTTTCTGCCCCGCTCTTCTCTCTCAGGGCCAGGCCGACAGCGCTGATCTGGAGGCCGCATTGAATGGAAGGGCGGACCTTTTTCAGATGCTGCAGGAAGTGAGGTAGGTGCTGTTGACACAAAACAATGGTGGATGAGGAATTTGTTTTTGTATCTGTATTTGTATTTATTTTATTTGTATAGCGCAACATGGCCCGGAGGCAACCGGGCACATATCTTCAAACAGTAGTTACATCAAGGAGGTCATTACAGTAGCATTAAGCACAAGAGCATATAGACGTACAGGAACAGTGCAAGTTAGTCAGGCATACATCAAAGTCAGGATATTCGACTGTTCAGGAAGACAATTGGTCATCTGAGGTGGCTAACCAAAGTTTAGCTGTGCCCTTGTAGGTGGCCAATTTCATGCCAACTTTTCACAAAATAACCCTATGCTACATTAGATGAAAGGTCTCTACTTACCCGACTAGAGGTCCAGTAAGCTGTGCGTCTCAACTGCAGGGTGCTTTTCGAGGGCATTACCCACTTATGTCGGATTTATTTTTGCCACTCATTTTTTAGTACAAAATACAGATGGTAAGTTGAGGTACGGTATATAGAAGGGATAGTGGGGGGGGTCATAAGGGGTGGGTGCGGGGATCACCCTCCGATCTTGCGTTAAAAATGTTGGAAATTCTGTAAAACAAATTTGGCGAAAGTGTAGGTTGATAAAAAAAAGTTGCCATCCATTCATAGATCCCTTTCATGACACCAGCCAATTACTGTCCCGGGCCAAGGAAGTACTCAGGTGAAACTAACCAATAAGAAGGCGTGGACTGGGAACCAAAAAAGGCCCTGGAAATAAATTTCAAAGTGGCCTCATACGACACATTTGCAGCAAGACCAATCCTTTTCCGATTGGAAAATTTGGAAATACCACACAAAAGAGGCCCAGGGTGCAGAGGCCTATCTGGAAATCTCCAGAGTTCCCTATAGGCCAGTCCACCCCTGATAAGAAAATCCCAGGACTTTCAAACTTTTTTTATCAACTTTCAAGGGTGCTCGAGAGCCGGTGATACTGCCCGTGGATTGCCATGTAGCTCCCAACATTCCTCGCACCTTTAAGGAAAGTTTGGAGCAACTGTTAAGGACTAAAAAGGGAGGGGGTGAGCGTGGGCGGCACATATATCTTGTAGGGGGATCTTTGTTTTTTTATGGCTGGGGGATCTCCGCTTCATATGGCTAAATGTCGAATGAGAGCACTGAGAAAGTGACATCCCACGAGGTGTGGACAGGCGTGGTATATGTGTTGTCAATGCAAGAATGTTTCCAACAAACTGAAGGTGCATTTTCTATACAGGCGAGATGAAGGGGTCACTGGTAGGCTTTGCAGGGGTGCTGGGGTTCTGGCTGACCTTGAAAGGGACCAGGATGCAGGGTCTACACTTGTTTTTGGTTGGTGGTGCTCCTAATGAGCAATAACAATCAGTGGTGATGACCAACAATTAAACATTAACTTTGTGCACACATAAGAAACATATGATTGGTTAAAATCTGGGTGTTTTCCTTTCCAAGAAAGAAAGATATTTTGAGAGACTAAATGGTGTGTATTCTGTGCAAAAGAAGCTATTAAAATATTTTTTAATTGTATTAACACTTTTGATAGGCTAGCCAATGGGATGCGTAGAGCGGCACGCTGGGGTCTTTCGGTAACCCAAGAGAGTTTATTCTGATATGTGCAACAGATAAGGCAATGTCTCTGTCAAAGTTCATAAAGAAAGTCTCGTACAAGGTTTCCAGCAATGGGGACTGCCCATCCGTCTCCAGACTCAGCTTCAGACCCATGGTCTTTGTCTTCGGGCTGTGGGTCTGAGGGGTTCTTAAATCCTCTTCGATTGAGTAAGATGGCGGGTGCGGGGGGCATTCCATGCCCACTATGTTGCAAGCTTGGATCACTTAGTAGGCCTTCACCTATAGGCTTAGGCAGTGGCTGATCTTTGCCAGGGCTGCCCCAGCACCCTTTGCCAGCTTTGTGCAATGGGCCATGGGGCACCAGTGATCAGTAGACCACCATCTTGCTCTAGGGTTGTAGCCCCAAGACACCCCCTCTCTCACCACTTCTAGCTCCTTGCCCCTGGTTAAATTACACCTTCTCATGCCTACTCCTCTAAGTTCTGCCCTGGACTGACCTAGCATGCTAGAAGTTACTTCTGACAAAATAACTACTTCTCTGCAGGAGTACAGGGATGAGTGGTGAATACAACTCCTACTCACCACCAGGCCAGTACTTAACCAGCAGTTATCCTAATCATGAAGGTTAAACATGCACATCCCGACAGGCATACCTCCTTCCTCTTCTTTCTTTTTTCTTTAAACATCTTTTTATTAGTGGTCATAGCAGGTACAATAGCTTGCTCACAACATCGTATCTAACATATCATGCAATGGCACATTATACAGTCTCATAGGTGTTTTTTACATAGAGGTTTCATTGTCCGAAAGCAGTTTGCATAGGTATACCCTGAACAGGCCCCAAATGTCCTTCGGCCGACTCATTTTCGGTTGGGTCAATACATACTGTTCCTCATTTTCATTGCCGTATGTCCGTTCTCGCAAAAAAAAGTGTTCATGCATGGTGGTGTGGGGCTTTTCCAGGCCTGCAGGATGCATGTTTTAGCAATGGCGCATGATGCATTAAAAAGTCTTCTAGTCTTTTCGGAACATTTCCCAGATTCCCGAATAAATATTTTTGAGTATTGAAGTATGGAGATATTTGTGTAATTTCCGCCAGCATTTTGGCCACCATCCCTCAGAACCGTAACAGTTCGGGACAATACCAGTACATATGGAAGGGTCCTGCTTGTGGGGTGCCGCATTTAGGGCATTCGCTCGGGGAGTCTGGTGCAAATTTGGCTATTTTTGCCGGTGTGTAGTGTAATCTATTTAAAATGTTAAATTGTAACTGGCGTAGTCAAGCATTGAGTGATTTTTTTTTTGGTATGTGCACAGTACTTTCCCCATTTCTCATCGGGTATGGTGATCTGTTAATCAGTTTCCCATTTTTCTTTAACCTTATTTACCGTAGGGGTATGGGCTTGCACTGATGCATATAATTTGGAGATTCCCAGCCCTCCCGGGGATGTAATCAATTGCAAACATGGGTGTGTAGGTGGCTCATCGGGGAAGAGCGGCCATCTCGCCTGAAATGCAGACCTCATCCGATAATAATGGAGTGTCCGAAGCGGCCCCCTTCCCATGGCTCTCGAGATGTCTGTCAAAGTTGTGAATTTCCCTTCTATGAACGTGTCGCCCACCATCATTTCCCCATTAGGGTCCCAGGTTTCCTGTATATCTGTATCAAATGTGGGGGGGATGCCAGGAAACTTCCATAAGGGAATCTGCGGGTTATAGGGTGTTTCCAGTTTGTCTCCTACATATTTCCCCCCATGCTCGAACAGCGCAACTGACAGGATCATATTCACATATGTCTTTGTGTCGTGGGTCAAAAATGACTGATCTTATATCCGTGGGTGCAACTGTGTGTGTTTCTATCCATGTATGGGGCGGGTCGTCTACCACATCGTACCAATATCTCGCAAATTGTGCCTGTGCAACCAGGTAGTAAAGCTCAAATGCCCCCGGAGCAATATGGTTCCACCATTTTTTCCCACCCTATTCTGGCCGTCTTCCCATTCCAGAGGAACGTGGTTACCATTGACCGAAGTCTGGAGAAGAAGTCCTTACCAGGCCACATGGGAATATTCACAAATAGATATAGTAGCTTAGGAAGGATGATCATTTTAATTACTGCTATCCTGCCATGTAGTGAGATGGGGAGGTGTCTCCACACCTGTAGTTTCGTGTTAAGTGATTGTAGTGCCCAACCATGATTGTCAGCATACAGGGATTGTCTGCTCCTGGAGACCAGTACCCCAGGTATCTAATGTGCTCTTCAGACCATTTAAGACCGCACGTTGTTTCCGGGCACCACGTGGAAGGGGTTAGTGGGAACATTTCTGACCTGGCATTGTTCACTGTGTATCCGGAGTAGTCGGCGAACTCGTGTATGTCTTCCATTATGGGTACAATATTTTTATCAGGTTCACGGATATATAAGAGCATATCGTCCGCATACAGTGAGATTAATTGGGTAGAGCCTTTCATCACGATACCCTTGTCTTTGTGTCGTAATCTAACAGCAGCGGCCATGGGCTCTATCGTTAGGGCAAATAGAATTGGTGAAAACAGGCATCCCTGTCTGGTGCCTCTGCCTAGTTCAAACATTTCAGGCATAGTTCTGTTGGTACACACTCTTGCCCCGGGTCTAGTATAAATAAACCGCACATATCTGATAAAATTGGGTCCCATCCCGAATGCCTCCAGCACTGTGAAGAGGTATTCCCACGAGACTGAGTCAAACGCCTTCTCGGCATCGAGGGACACCGCAATCGCATGTCTGTCCGGGTCTATCTGTGCCATTATCCCAAACAGCCTACGTAGATTTAAGGTGGTAGATCTATGAGGGATAAACCCACTCTGGTCTGGGTGGACCAGTGTGGGAACTATGGGTAACATACGGTTCGCCAAGACCTTCGCAAAAAACTTTGCATCAGTGTTTATAAGCAAAAGAGGTCTGTAAAATGACATATCATAGGGCGGGCGTCAGGGCTTGGGCAGCACAGTAATTATGGCTTCTCTCATTGTCAGGGGCAATATGTGTTGTTCTAGGGCTTCTTCCCATGTCTTCAGCATTATAGGGATCAGTTCCTCATGGAACTCTTTATAAAATTCGGCCCCCAGTCCATCTGAACCCGGGGCCCTGCCCAAAGAGAGATCTTTGATTGCCACTGAGATTTCTTTTATCGTGACAGGCTGCTCCAGAGCCATTCTGTTTTCATTTGGGGGCGTCGGGAGACCCAATGGGGACAAGTATTCTTTTATCTCGGAGGGGTTTTTTTGGTTTTTGTTTGCATAGAGTGTTTTATAGAATTGGACAAATTTGTCGTTGATACCCTGCTCACTTGTGATTATTGTATTTTGCGCTGTTTGGATGGCAGCGATCAGGGTCAGTTGTCTTTTCTGTTTAATCAGGTTGGCCAAAGTTTTCCCCACCTTGTTTCCCTCTCCATACCGGCACGCCCATGTAGGGGCCGCAATGTATCATATCTCTCTTATGGCTAAGTTGTCAAAGTTTCTAAGGAGTTTGTGGATTTCAGCAAGGGTTTCTCTATCATGTGTGCGACTATATGACTCTTCCAATTCTTTTAGTTCCTTTTCCACCCCCTCAAGTTCCTGTCTTATACCCCTAAAAAGGCCCGTGGATTTGGACATAAGGACCCCTCTGACCCAGACCATAAAGGTTTTCCACACTGTGGAGACCCGATCCACCGTCTCCAAATTATCTGCAAAAAAGTTGGCTATTTCTTCGTGTAGGGCCTCGACCACATTTGCATCCCCGAGCAAGCCCCCCGGCATTCTCCATCTTCTCGCTGGTCTAGGGATATCTTTGAATACGAGGCCCAGTAGAACCGGGGAATGATCGGACAGTGTGCGGGGTAGGATTTCACAGTGTTTCAGTGTACTTGAAATATCTGAGGATATGAACCAATAGTCTATGCGTGACTGGCTGTCATGCACGGAGGAGTAATATGTGTATCGTCTACGATCCGGGTGCAGTGCCCGTCATGTATCTATCGGTGATAATTGTGAGAGGAGTTGACTTAGGGTTACAACCGTTTTCACAGGCGCTCTTACCACATTGGTTGACCTATCCAGTACAGGGTCGAGTGCCACATTAAAATCACCGCCCCATATGATGGTAGTTGTGTCTCGCTTGTTAAGGGCTTCGATTATTTTCAGATCGAAGTCTGGTGTAACGCTCACCTGATTCCCGTAGAGGCGCCGGTCTTGACTGGGCGTATACCGTATCTTCAAAGGTAATGTGTAACACACGGCTGGCTCTTTGGGCTGGACCTCTGTGCACTGTATCGAAGGGTAAGATGTCTGCAGATAGAAAATGTGGGATTAATGAACTGGGTTATTGAATGTCTCTCTCTTCTTCCCTTTCTCTTCTCCTGTAGAACCCCAAAGGTTAACGCTCTCACCTTAGGTAAGTGAACGCCGTGCTCTCCATCTGCCTCGAGGCAGGGTGCTGTAACCAGTTTCTTCACTGGATAAGGGGAGCAGGCCTCTTGACTTCAGAGGACTGCTGTCCGTCGTTTACTGCACGAACGGTAAGTTTCGAGTAATTCTAATGTCTTTAAAGTCTTTAGTAATGATGTCTCTTGTTTTGCAGGGTTCCGGCGATGGCGGATGGCGGGCTGAAGTGAGTTGAAGATGGAGCCCGTGTGATGAATAGAAGCGCCTGGAAGCACGTAAGTAAACGCTTGTTGCCTGCTTCACGATGCGCTCTAACTGTCTTTTTATTTTGCAGGTACAAGTTCGGGGTGGCTGCAGGGTGCCGGAATACCCACTGGGTTAGATGTGGAAAGGAGTAATGGCACGTGAGTATTAAAGTTCCCCAATGTCTTTAAACGCACCTTGTTTTGTCTTTCATATGCGGGATGCAGCGCCGAAGGCCTCCGGAGCGTGCGAAGAGTTGGTAAGCTTTTGTCTTTCAGATGCCGGAATGCAGTGTGAAGACCTCCGGAGCGCACGAAGAGTAGGTAAGCCTTTGTCTTTCAGATGCCGGAATGCAGCGCGAGGCGTTGGTGACAGCCGATGGACCAGGTAAGTGAAGAGCTGTCACTGAAGACCGTAATGCTAACCTGTTCTTTCTTGTCTTTATAGGTGTTGCTGAAGACTGGATTCAGAATGGTAAGCCTTTTTCCTTAGGCCCAGGATCAGATGCAGAAGACACGATGAGCATTCTGCTGCTGAGGATGCAGAATAACGCAAAGCAAGATTCATCCATCGGGTGTAGTTTAAATAGCCTCCTGTAGTGCTTAGGTGTCTCCTTCCACAGCCACGCCTAAGAAAAGAGTTCCTGCTTTCCAGAAGAGTTCCAGTGTTCTGAATCTAGGGAGTGGCTCCTGCCCCACCCAACAGGAAAAGTAGTTCCAAACAGAAGAGGATCAGAGACTCAACTGGCAGGCAAGTAAGCAGCATGGTCTGCTGCAGGTAAGTCCACCCAAGCATTATGAGCCCGGCGCTTCCAGCGCTGGGACTGGGCATATTTATGAGCCTGGTGCCACTGGCGCCAGGATTGGGTCCAAAAGGTCCCAATTGGGACTGGTTGGCACTCGGAACCTGGGTTATGGATCTGCTTCCAAGGGAGTTGGGAAAACCCTGACCTTTTGGAAGCAGAGATCATGACAGTTCCCCCCCCTCAAGGCCCCTCCCAAACCGGGCTTCTCCGGGGGTTTTGGCTTGTCAGGAAATGTTCGGTGAAATCTTTTGATTAGGCGAGGAGCATGGACATATTCAGCAGGTTCCCACGATCTCTCTTGGGGGCCGTAGCCTTTCCAGTCAATTAGGTAGAATAGTTTAGATTTGGAGATCTTGGAGTCCAGAATGCTTTTGACTTCAAACTCGAGTTCTCCATCAACTAGGATAGGTTTTGGAGATTTGGTTAGTCGGGTTTGAGGTTGCACGGGTTTTAATAGAGAGACGTGGAAGACCGGATGTATCTTCATGTGCGGGGGCAAGTCCAACTTGACCGCTACTGGGTTTACTATGGTAGTGATGGAATAGGGACCAAGGTATCTTGGGTTGAATGTGCGTGGCCCTTTTAGTGGTAGATATTTGGTGGATAACCAGACTTGATCCCCTACTTGATATTGAGGGGCTTCCTTCCGATGTTGATCTGCTCCTTTCTTGTATTGTTCTTTAGCCCTTTGAAGGTGAGAAACAGCTTCCTTAAAGGCTTGGGTGATTGTAGAATGCAGGTAGTCTACTGCTGGTGTTTCAAGATCTTGGAGGGGATCCAACTCCGAGGTTCGAGGGTGACTGCCGTACAAAAGAAAAAACGGGGTTTTCCCCGTTCCCGAATGGACAGAGTTATTGTAGGCATATTCGGCTATCCAAAGGATGTCTTTCCAAGTTTTTTCAGTTTGTTGCAGCATGCAGCGTAAATACTGTTCCAGAGTTTGATTGGTCCTCTCAGTTTGTCCGTCGGTCTGAGGGTGGTGACTGGTCGATAGTCTCACATCAATTTGAGCCGACCGACAGCAACTTCGCCAAAAATGAGAAATAAATTGACTACCTCGATCCGAAATTAGAACTGAAGGAAAACCGTGCAGTCGGACGATGTTTTTGAGAAATTCTCGGGCCAGAGTTGCTGCTGTTGGCAAGCCTTTGAGCGGAATGAAATGAGCCATCTTGGAGAATAAGTCCACGATTACTAGAATCGTATTGTATCCGGAGCATGGAGGTAGATCGGTGATGAAGTCCATAGAAAGCGTATGCCCAGGGCGAGGTGGGATGTCAATAGGGCGTAAGAGGCCTGCTGGTCTTTCCTTTTGACTCTTGTTTTGGGCGCATACTTCACAGGACATTATAAAGTCTCTGATATCTTTTTTCCAAGACGGCCACCAGAAGTATCGCTTGATCTTTTCTGAGGTCTTGGCTATACCGGGATGTCCTTCCATTAAAGAATCGTGATAACAAGAGATTACTTTTTTCTGTAAATCTGTGCTGGGTAGGTATAATCGTTCTTGGAAATACAATAAGTTGTCCTTTACTGCAAAGTCCTTTCCCTGCAGATGCCAATTCTGTATGTCTGCTGGAGTTACAAGTTGCCTGGCTTTATCCTTAACGTCCTCTATGGATTCTGTGGCGATTACACCCAGAATTCTTTGTTCGGGAATGATTGGTACAGGTTTAGGGTTGATCAAGTGTTCTTCCACTCCCATCCGAGAAAGGGCATCAGCTTTACCATTTTTTGTACCAGGTCGATAGGTAATTATGAAGTCAAACTCGGCAAAGAATAATGCCCAACGGAGTTGTCTAGAGGATTGGGCTTTTGCGGTTTTCAAATATTGCAGGTTTCGGTGATCCGTAATCACAGTAACGGTGTGTCGGGCCCCCAGCAGATAATGCCGCCAAGCCTTAAAGGCAGACTTGATAGCCAGAAGTTCCTTGTCAGTAATCGTGTAATTGATTTCAGGAGGCGAGAATTTGCGGGACCAAAATGCCACGGGATGCAACTGATTGGTTACCGGGTCCTTTTGTGATAGAACTGCCCCCATGGCAAGGCTTGAAGCATCAGTTTCCACGATGTAGGGGAGTTCGGGGCGAGGGTGTTTTAAGATTGGTGCAGAGATAAATTTAGTCTTCAAATCCTGGAAAGCTTGTTCCGCCTCGGTAGACCATTCAAAATGTTTGTTTTTCTTTAACAAGGCAGTGATGGGCTGGACTATTGGAGAGAATTCGGGGATAAACCTGCGGTAAAAGTTAGCGAAGCCTAACATGCTTTGCACACCTTTTACGGAGGATGGTGATGGCCATTTGAGAACTGCATCGACCTTCTTTGAATCCATACGCACTCCGCCAGGTGATAATATGAATCCCAAGAATTCAACTTCAGTCACGTTGAAAACACATTTTTCCAACTTAGCGAAAAGTTTGTGTTGACGCAATCTTTCGAGGACCATTTTCACGTGTTTCCGATGTTCAGATTCCGATGAAGAATAAACGAGGATGTCGTCAATGTAAACAACAACACACACATCTATGAGCTCTCTGAGGACATCGTTCATAAAATATTGAAAGGCGGCCGGGGCATTACAAAGCCCGAAGGGCATGACCTGATATTCAAATAGCCCATACTTGGTGCGGAAGGCCGTCTTCCATTCATCGCCCTCTTTTACTCGTACCAAGTGGTAAGCTCCTCTAAGATCCAGCTTTGTATATATGCATGCTTTTCTGACTTGGTCCAGGAGTTCAGGGATCAAAGGTAACGGATATCTATTCTTAACGGTGATCTGGTTCAGGGAGCGATAATCTATACAAGTTCTAAGGTCTCCTTCCTTTTTTGGAACGAAGAACAAAGCTGAAGAAGCAGGGGACTTGGAAGGACGAATAAACCCATTTTCCAGGTATTGATCCAGGTATTGTCGAAGGTGAAGGTTCTCAGGCTCGGTGAGGGCATAAATTCTACTACAAGGAGGAGTAGATCCAGGTATCAGGTCGATCTGGCAGTCATAAAACCTATGAGGAGGTAGAGAGTTAGCCTGATCCTTCCGGAAAACATCTTGGTATTCTAGGTATTCGGGAGGTAACTGGGGAGTCTCTGAAGAAATTGCTGCCAGTGCAACACCAGGTGGAGGGTGACAAGTAGAGACACATTCTGGAAACTGGACCGTTCTTGCTCGCCAATCGATCAGAGGATTGTGTTTCTCTAACCAAGGTATTCCTAGAATAATCTGAAACTGAGGGGCCTTGATCACATCGAACACGATCTTATCATGGTGTCCATCTTGACTTACTAGCGTCACTTCTTGAGTGGTATGCGTTACTGGCCCGGAGGCTATCTACGTACCATCCACCGTAGTAATGACGTCCTTTACAGCCTTGGGACAAAGAGTTAGATTCATCCTCAAAACCATTTCATGATCCACATAATTGCCGATGGCACCGCTGTCGACGTAAGCTTCAATTGCATGCAATCGATCCGGATTATCAGGGCTAATGAGGACCATAGGTATCACGAAATGCGAGGTCACGGAACTGGTTTTCACACTCGGCAAGAGGACCTCTATTCTTGTCGGGCGAGGTCGTTTCCCTGCTCAGAGTTTGTAACTTTGGTAACTGCAGCTCCTGCTGCCTTCTTGGCAGGTTTCACCAGACAGTCTCGAAGAAAGTGCCCTGAGTTTCCGCAATAGAGGCATAATTGCAACTGTTTTCTCGTTTCCCGCTCCTTTTGTGTTAGAGGACCTTTCAGACCCCCTTTTTGCATGGGTTCCCCGGAGTCTACTCCTTTGGAAGGAGTTGGCGGTTTGGAAAATACTCGAGCATCAAACTTGGAACGATCGGCCTTCCTGTTCTGCAGTCTGTGATCTATTTGAACGACTAAGTCTATATAGTCCGAACAATCTTGTGGGGGATTCACTACTTGGGCTAGCACATCTTTGAGCTCTCCGCGTAGACCTCTATAAAACAGCGTAATCCTTTTGTCCTCAGGCCAGTGAGTTTCCACTATCAGTCTGTTGAAAGACGCAATATAAGCCAAAAGGTCTTGATTACCTTGTCGCAACGAAAGAAGCTCATTGTCCAAGGCCTGCCCCTGTGAATGTCTTGCGAACAGTTTTTCCATACTGAGCTGAAAAGCTTGAAAATCATGGAGGACCGGATCATCTTGATTTACTAGAGGGATCGACCAGTCTGCCGCATTGCCACTAAGGTACGAAAGCACGAAAGCTACTTTAGCTTGATCAGTTGGAAAGGCTGCTGGCCGGCATAAGAAATGCAACCGGCACTGATTGATAAATACTGCAAACCTCTTTGGGTCACCAGAAAATCGTTCGGGCGGAGCCAGAGGTACATTCCCAGGTAGGTTGATCTGCACTGGATTCATAGAGGATGTAGAAGGAAGATTTCCCCCAGATGCGGGTAACGGGGTCTGTCCGGCTTGTGACTGTAGCAATTGTCTAGCGAGATCATCTGTTCGCTCCTTGGAAATAATCAGTTCCCTTCTTAGAGCGTTTGTTTCCTGACGGGCTGCATGCACTTCTGCCCTTAGTTCCCCAAGTAACTGGGCTAGCTGGTCGGTATCCGAGGTTTCCATAGCGCCTGGACGGGAGTTTTGTGGTAGGCTTTGCGTTCTGTAACGCTCACCTGATTCCCGTAGAGGCGCCGGTCTTGACTGGGCATATACCGTATCTTCAAAGGTAATGTGTAACACACGGCTGGCTCTTTGGGCTGGACCTCTGTGCACTGTATCGAAGGGTAAGATGTCTGCAGATAGAAAATGTGGGATTAATGAACTGGGTTATTGAATGTCTCTCTCTTCTTCCCTTTCTCTTCTCCTGTAGAACCCCAAAGGTTAACGCTCTCACCGTAGGTAAGTGAATGCCGTGCTCTCCATCTGCCTCGAGGCAGGGTGCTGTAACCAGTTTCTTCACTGGATAAGGGGAGCAGGCCTCTTGACTTCAGAGGACTGCTGTCCGTCGTTTACTGCACGAACGGTAAGTTTCGAGTAATTCTAATGTCTTTAAAGTCTTTAGTAATGATGTCTCTTGTTTTGCAGGGTTCCGGCGATGGCGGATGGCGGGCTGAAGTGAGTTGAAGATGGAGCCCGTGTGATGAATAGAAGCGCCTGGAAGCACGTAAGTAAGCGCTTGTTGCCTGCTTCACGATGTGCTCTAACTGTCTTTTTATTTTGCAGGTACAAGTTCGGGGCGGCTGCAGGGTGCCGGAATACCCACTGGGTTAGATGTGGAAAGGAGTAATGGCACGTGAGTATTAAAGTTCCCCAATGTCTTTAAACGCACCTTGTTTTGTCTTTCAGATGCGGGATGCAGCGCCGAAGGCCTCCGGAGCGTGCGAAGAGTTGGTAAGCTTTTGTCTTTCAGATGCCGGAATGCAGTGTGAAGACCTCCGGAGCGCACGAAGAGTAGGTAAGCCTTTGTCTTTCAGATGCCGGAATGCAGCGCGAGGCGTTGGTGACAGCCGATGGACCAGGTAAGTGAAGAGCTGTCACTGAAGACCGTAATGCTAACCTGTTCTTTCTTGTCTTTATAGGTGTTGCTGAAGACTGGATTCAGAATGGTAAGCCTTTTTCCTTAGGCCCAGGATCAGATGCAGAAGACACGATGAGCGTTCTGCTGCTGAGGATGCAGAATAACGCAAAGCAAGATTCATCCATCGGGTGTAGTTTAAATAGCCTCCTGTAGTGCTTAGGTTTCTCCTTCCACAGCCACGCCTAAGAAAAGAGTTCCTGCTTTCCAGAAGAGTTCCAGTGTTCTGAATCTAAGGAGTGGCTCCTGCCCCACCCAACAGGAAAAGTAGTTCCAAACAGAAGAGGATCAGAGACTCAACTGGCAGGCAAGTAAGCAGCATGGTCTGCTGCAGGTAAGTCCACCCAAGCATTATGAGCCCGGCGCTTCCAGCGCTGGGACTGGGCATATTTATGAGCCTGGTGCCACTGGCGCCAGGATTGGGTCCAAAAGGTCCCAATTGGGACTGGTTGGCACTCGGAACCTGGGTTATGGATCTGCTTCCAAGGGAGTTGGGAAAACCCTGACCTTTTGGAAGCAGAGATCATGACATCTGGGTTGTCTATGTTGGGACCATAGGTGTTCACCAGGGTTATTTGCCAGCTATTTCCCCCCATACCAGCACATATCTTCCCACAGGGTCTACTTCGTGTCCTGTGGTCCGAAACCCCAGTGTGGTGTATATAAGTGTTATGACTCCGCTGGACTGCGAGGAATACTCAGTGTAGTAGCGCAGTTTGCCCCATTTAGCCATTATGTTTGTGTTCACAGACACCTGAGCATGCGTTTCTTGGAGCATTAGAGTCTGCGGTCTATGCCTGGCGACATAGTTCCACACCTTTCTTGCTTCTATTGGGTTATTTAGTCCCAGGACATTCCAGGATAGTAAGGTGATCTTCACCCCATCACCCATTTCTCCATGTATATAAATTGTACCGTGCTGTAATTCCCATCATAGCTCGCATATACCTGATGTGGACGCAGCCAGCACCCGCCAGACCCGATTTCAACCAACCTGGAGCTTTTATTCAACTGCCTCTCCCCCCAGGACCGCAACTTGTCCCAGTAGCAATAACATTTTACAACTTCCTTATTCCCCCAACGCCATCCTCCACCCACATCATCCACCCAACTTGACGATGATCCCTTAAAACTTGTAGGAACTTTCCTGTGGGTGCCACGTTTCTGTCACGAGGCCACCAGAGCGGGCTCACGGCCCGTTCAAACATTACTCAGAGCCCCCCAGCGGGAGCAGAGATCCGTTACAGATCGATAAGCAAAAACAAAGGATATGTGCGTGTCTTGGATCAATCAGCAAGGTCTTGACCTCCCGCCGCCGGCAGAGATCTTCCGTTTTGGTTCGGCCCACGGCCCCTAGGAGGTAGGGGTATGTTAGATTCTACATACGCCAAAGCAGCAGCAGGAATTTAAAAAAAGTGTGCCCTCCCTCCATAATGAATCCACATCTTGGCCGGGAATATTGGTGCGTATGGGACCTGTCAAGCCCTCAACAGGCGCTTGACCGGTTCATATGACCTTCTGCTGGCCAGCACACCTGCGGCGAAATCCGGGTAGATATGTATGCGGCTCTCCTCATATTGTAGTGTCCCGATTTCTCTTGCCATTCTGAGGATTGTGTCTCTGTCTCTATAATTCAAAAGCCTTGCAATGATCATGCGCGGTGGAGCTCCAGGGCTCGGCGCGGGAGCCAGTGTGCGGTGGGCTTTTTCAACCAGAAATTGCTTTGAGAAGGAGTTTGTTCCAAAAAGGTTCTTGAGAAGATTTTCCACCTGTTGCTCCATTGTGCCCTTCCCAAACTTTCCTGAGACCCCCACAATTCGTATATTTTTTCTTTGGGATTCTAGGTTCTCGCACTTATTTTGCAATTTATTCATGCCTTCCTTGAGCTGGGCTATATCTTGGTCATGTCGCGCGATGGTATTTTCGTTTGTGCCGATTCTGTTTTCTGCCTCCGTGAGTCTTAGGCTTTCTTTGTCAACTCTAGTTTTCAGTGCTCCAATAGTATTGACAATATCATCCAGCTTAACATTGATGGATAGGAAGCCATTTTGCACTATGGTGGTTAGGCGTCGACTCTGTCACCAGTCTATCCGCATCCGGGTCGGATGTTGATGTTCATGGCCAACTGCCTGGCTGCTGGTGAAGGAATCCACTGGGCCCTTTTTTTTCACGCTCGCACCTTCCGCCGCCTTTTCCTGTTTCCGCATGTTTCCCTTGTCAGCCGTACCAGCCGGCACACTACCACAACCCGGCAGGGGTTATAGAGCTCGTGTATCAGCAATACAGTCCTGTAGGAGCAAGACACCCACGAGTGACCAGGATATTGTCTGCCGGGTGGGCTCAGCCAGGGGGCGGGCGTACAAATGAGGTATATGGGGCGTAGGCACTCAGTCCTTCACTGCCAGTAAAATTCACAAGTATCTGTGGGCTCGGTGTTGGTGGGTCTGGTTGTTTATTCCCCCACTTGCAATGGACTGTGCCCTCCCACGTACAAACATATTGATTATAGGTAATTCCAATCAGTGCACAACTCAGCACATTTTCCTCAATGGGTGTTTGTGTGGCCACCCCGGCACTTGTCCACTCCCGGCACCGGGTTTAGCACCCAAGGATGATCAGGTAATCAATCAACTTAGTTATTAGGGCCGGCAGGCGTCTCGGCTTAGGAGAGATCTCTGGGCAAGTCCCATCCCATGTGTATCCAGTAACTCAATGGCACTGACCACCGCCCAGCCCAGGAGCCCTCAGTTTGCCATCACGCTGTCCATGCCTCTGTCTCAGCACGTAGCGTTTTAGTGCCAGCTCAGCACTGATCAAACGGTAATGGCGTTGAGGGAGATGAATTGGTGCCCAGGTGCTGCACCGCCAGACCCAACAAGCATCTATTAACATGCAGATGACATGGATGGTGATCTTTGGCACTCATGTTGCGGCCCTCGCGCAAGTTAGCTGCATATAACTCACTGTTTGATGCGTGTTCCAGTGTTCTTCGCTGTTTGGCTTTGTCTCTCTATTGCGACCGAGCAGGAGACGCTGCACTATACGGCGCCACCTGGCCCCAGGGAGGAACGGACCGTTCTCTTCCCTTCGCAGCGTCGTATCCTTGGCCCCGAACCGGGCCGGGCAAGAGAATCCCACCGCCCGTCGCTGGTTCGTGCCCCAGTGTCCGCTGCGCCCGAGCTGGGAGCACCAGCTCTATCCAATCGGGTTCCCCCGCCTCTTCAGCTGTCCTGGCGTAGCCAAACCGAGTCCCTTCGGTGTAGCTTCTGACTGCCGGTCTGCTTGCAGGGTTGTCGTGCTCAGTACGTTCGACTGTTATGACCCAGGTATGTGGTGCCAAGGAGGAGCCACTCCCGCCGAGCCGTAGCGCTCACAAAGTTAGGCGTTGTGTCCTCTCGCACGGCGGCCCCTCCTCTCTATGCCCTCCTGGCCTAGAGCATAATCGGCGTGGGGCGCCGAACATCCGGATGTCTGCTGCGGCGCGTTCCTTGCTCTAGTCCCGCTCTATTAGTCCTGCAGCATATCTCATCGCATGTTTCACTGCCGTTCCCAGGATTTTTCACGGGTGTGCACCGGACCTTAGTGCACCTCTTACTCGGTTCCGCTACCCGTGGGTGGCTCCAAAGTGAGGATTGACATGCGGATGTCGATCGGGCCGGAACTCCCACTTCAGGCGGCCATCTTAGCCATGCGCAACAGCGCCCCCTCATACCTCCTTCCTCTTTAAAGGAACTTTGGCTGAGGCCAGGTGTGAGTCTGCGCTGTCACAGATACAAAGGAAACCATTGTACTGGGCTCCAAATTAAAGGAATGTCTAACCAAAGTTCTATAAAAAAAAAGGTTATTTAATGAAACTACAACAACACACAACTAATAAAAACATGAATGACCCACCCCTTTAATGGAACCAGAGAATGCAAACCTGGGAGTAAAGAGGCCACTCTGGGTTGAAGACAGGGGTGCACAGGCCATGGTTTCAGCAGCAACTGTCAAAGTTATTGAATGCCTTGCAAGTCACTAGGGCCCTTTACGGCAGGCCAGGGGGAAAGGACCACTCCATATACCTTTTAAGGCTTGTCTTTGGAGCTCAACATAGTCAAGCCAGGATTCTAGGTGCTTGAAATAGATTGAGTTGTCATCATGATGTTTCAAGTCAGTGATTCCCACTGGATCAAGGGCGTTGGGATGGTCAAGTCTGCTTGAGAGGGCCCAAAAATGTGGTGGAGTGATGAGCTCGAATTCAGATGAAGAAACCAGGCAGCAGTCATTTGAGTCAGGTTTTCGAATCTTTGGAGTTGGCTTGATGGGGTCCCATGATGCAATGCCGTTCTGCAGTGGTGATCTACTTAAAAACACTGGAGTGCAAGCTGTTGGAGGAGTAAGGCATTGGCTCTACAGCGGATGGAAAAAAGTGGCAATTGTCACAGGCAGAGGCATGTGCTTGTAGCGGCTTGAAAAGCATCTTGAAGCAATTGAGCTGCTTCAAAAATGTTTCAGAACTGGAAACAGAGTCCAGAGCTGGAGCTTGAATTCTGGATGCTTGGGCACTTTGTCCAGGGGCTTCAGGAACAAGGTAAGTCATTTTCCTGCTTCCCAGCCAGTAAGATCTCAGCGACCTCTTGCAGGGTTCTGTCACCTGTAGTTATCATGCCCTGGGTACCAGTGGCCTGAGCTTCAGTAGGTCTTGTCCAGCCAACAGTTCACCCCGAATATTCCCTTGGATGATTAGGGGAAGAGCTTGCCTCTTCATTGGAACTCTTTTTTTCACCTCTATGGAAGCCAACTTTGGAGCAGACTGTACTTCCAACAGAGTTCCAGGTGAATCATTCATCTTTCAAAAGTCCAAAGATGAATTACTAAGGTAAGGGTGTCCCACTTGACCCCTTTATTTAGGCAAAAAGCCACAGTAGATTGGTCCCCTTTAGCCATCTGTAAAGAATCCAGTACTGACTGCTGTTTCAGAATTTTCTGATTGGTGATGTTGTAGCCGGAGTGCTTTGTCTGCATAAAAATAGGTTGGGAAAGGAAGATAATTTCCTCTGTCCTCACACATCAAAAGGGCTCCAGTAATCAGCAGCCCATTGTACTAACAGGGCTGCCTTTGAAGCTCTGGTTCCCAGCTAACCCCACAGGGAGCGTTATTGTGCCCTGTAGAAGGTGGCAGACCTTCTCCGGGAGATCAAAGAGAGGGTTTCCTAGGAAAGACTCAAAAAGTTGCTTTAGGAGGCAACAGTCTAGACAACTCAATGCACAGCAGGTGCTGTCATGAATGTGTTACTGCCCACCAGGCTGACAAAAGCATGCCATCAATTGCTTGTGGCTGTATAATTGTGTACTCCCAGTAGCCACCCTGTCAAACGAGACATGGCTTATTTTTAATTAATCACACATCTACCAAACTCTGGGATCCTGCAGTAATATCATTTTGATTAGGGTAACTTAAGATAAAATAATGCGTTTGTCTGTTGGAACTTTGGATTCCAGCAGGCTCTGTTCAGGAATTCACTTGTGACCTTTGAACCTGCCTTGTTCCCACTACAAGGGACCTGCTGGGGGGATGTCAGTACACAGTCTCAGCAGTGCTACAAGAACGCCCTATAATTTTTGGCATGGGGAGTTTAGGAAAATTAGCATGATTAGCAGATTGGTTAGCAGAGTTCACTCTAACGGGCAGAATTAGTGACATTTTTTAGGGCCAAAAGAAAGCTCAGGCTGTAGATCCCTCAGAGTTTATTCTGTCACACGCTATATTCTTTCTTACATTCAGGGCAGTGAGAACTGTTCGCCTGCCCCCTCCTCAGGTATAGTGATATTATCTTTCTCTCATTCTCCTTCTTCCCTGGCCCAGAAAGAAAGGGCATCCACCTATGTTTACATTCTAGGTTGTAGGACTCCTTATGGTACTGATTCCCCAACCTCCTCACAACTTTCCTCCTTCTGATGGTAACTAATTCTGGCTCCAACCTCCTCCCAAAATGCTCCACTGTCTGTTGATCCACCTCCTCCACTCCCCAACAACTCTTCTCCCTCTGATAACTATTTCGTCTTCCGGCCTCTTTCAAACTCTCCCTCTAATCTCCAGCTCTCTCCTCCTCTAGTTATTTCTCTCTCTCACCACTTTCCTTCAAGCTCCTTTCTTCAACCCCTATTCAAACACCCAACACAGCCATACAGATCTGGTTTGTTTTTTCTTGGACGGTCCCTCATCCCCTTGGCCGATTCCCAAGGATGACACTTGCTTATTGGGGAATGTGCTATTTTCTGATTGGATTATGGGTAGGTGGGCATGTGACATCGAAGGCGGCTGGCCTGAGTTTACATTAAGGCCATTGACCATCTTGGATTCTGGTAAGGCCATAGTCAGACATGGATGCCTTTCTGTTATTGATCATGTGAGTCTGGGTATCGCCTTCCCATGGTATGGGGATTGGGAGTCTGCAAGTCATCCAGGAAGTATGGGAAAGGGTTCATGGAATTCTTGCTTCCTTCATCATGGGGAATTTTTAAATTGGCAATCCCCTCGATGCTGGGGGATTGGGGATCATTTGTGCCTGCCTTTGCTAGTTCTGTGAAGATTAACTCTTTTGAAGGTTTGTAACCGTAGGACTTCCACATGTTACACACGTGGGAATCAAAGTGTGGGACGGCTTCACCCGAAACAAGTTCTAAGGCAAAAAATGGGTTTCCCCACTTGTCCAGAACTCTAAGTGATGCATCTTTTTCCCTAAAGGAAGCAACACCAGTTCCAGGTTTGGATGTTTTGGTCTGAAATGGCTTTCCTAATGAAAGACACTGATGGGAAGGAGTCTCTTTAGAGATTCGGTCTATCCCTCTCCTTCCGTGGGGGTTCTTAATAGATGTGGGGAGGCACAGGGGGCCTCTATAATTTCTCCTGTCAAGGATCTAGACTTGGAATAAGGGTAGAGGGTGAATATCCCTGTGACTGTCCCCTGCCTTAGGACAGGAAACCATTGGGAGTAGACTCAGGACCCCGTTTACTTTCTCCTGGCCTATCATCCACTAGCTTGGGGTGGCACCCGGACCCTTTGACGACCCAACTGTGGGTCCCCAAAGTCTGGTAGGAGTCTTTGTCACACATTGTAAACTGGCTATTTTTAAGTGTACAATGTTCATTTCTAATGGTCACTTTCAGTAAATATTGTCAGTCATAATACCAATGTTACATTTGACTTACTGAGCAAAGCACATTATCAAAACCTAGAATGACAATATAAATATTTTTTTATAGAAGGTTATCATCCCAAAATGGAAAACTCCTGGTACTCTGGTACACTCCTTTTGTACTCCTTTTGTATCTTTATGGTGTGGGCGGGATGTGCAGCCATTAAAGTACTCCAGTAAAACCCCACCACAGCTATTACCTAATATCCTATACCCACGTGCATCAAGCCTAATTGTGTAAATGGTGTTCATTGCACTGCCAAAGTTGAATCTAAGTCGTTTTCATTACACTGCCTACTAGGGGAAATGATTTAGATGGATTTTGGGGGTCGGAAATGTGTTACACTCGGATGGATTGTCAGAGGAATGTGTCATACTTAGATTGTGAGGGATTGGGATTGTGGTACACTTGGACAGGTTGCTGGTGTAGGAAATGTGTGATACTTGTCTGTGAGAGACAAGCAATGGGTTACGCTTAGATGGATTGTTAGAGGAAATGTGTTACCCCTGAAGAATTGGGAAGTTTAACACATGCTTGCATTAGAAGTAACAGTGTAGTTTAGTAGTCTCATTACACCTGAAGCACTTCGGCGGGCACCTGTATTGCTCTTAGAAGAACATTATTGGATGTTCTGAAGGGGGGTCAGTGTGCGTATTAAACTGATCTGGGAATGGTCATTTGTGCTGCACCTATAATCTTAGCCCGCCTTTTCATCCACATCTATGCTGGTAATCCTTTCTCTATACTTAAAGATCCTAACTCAGCCTTGGTATCCTGATATCACAGTTAGTAAATGACTCTTAGCAGTGACATAGACTCGGATAAGCTCCATCTGTGCTCTGGGTACGTATAAATGCACCACTTCGGTGCACATCTGCCACAGGCACGGGTATCTATCCTCTCAGAGTAGAATGCAGCTATGACCTATGAGAAAATGCTTAGCTGGACACTTAATTTTTAAGCCGCCTTGCACCAGACTATGCCCCAACACCCCTGACATCAGTATGCAGCAAAGACCTACGAGAAATTTGGGCACGCTGGGCACACGCCATCTCCTGACTCCTCTCAGCATCCATCCGCATGTCTGACCTTGTGGGTTGCTTTTTTTTATACCGGAGCCAGGCCAGTCCTACTAAGCCTTATTTGGCCAAATGTACATCTGCTTTCTAAACCCTACTCCTTGATCGCCAACACTCTGGACTTCGGTCCCCAAGGGCGTTCCCACCACCAGTGCATTGAGACTATAATAATGGTATTTGTATTTGTATTTGTATTTTGATTGTTTATAACGCGCAGCCAGACCCAGGGGCATACGGGCGCAACAATTTAAAGCGGTTACAGTACGTTACAGTTACATATAGTATATAGGAATATACATACGTGTTGCAGAGATATACACGTTAGTTACATACAGTAAGTAATGGAGGATGCAGTTAAATAAAACAGTATAATATTTACAGCAAATACAGTAAGTCAGACCTAAAGTTGGGAAGTTAATCTCTTTGTAAAAGGAGGCACTATATAAATGACAACTACAATACAATACAATACAATACAATACAATACAATACAAAAGAGAAGCAGACATATAGCACCAATAAGGGTCACTGACTGCTTTGCATGAATGCAAAATGCATTTGAAGAATATAGGTATGACCACACTTCTTTATATTTGACAATTATGTCTGTGATAAAATGGTTGTGTTCTTGAATAATTAAGCACATAATGCACAATAAGGTGCTTGGACCTCTACATACTCATTTGGACCCCCTCATGATTTGGCAGTAAGGACAAATGGCTGTGACATCTGTAACTCTATCGGCGTCTGAGTCGTGTGTTGAAAGCCTGCAGAATTTTAAAAGAAGAGCGTCTGGCTGTGCATACCCCGCCTTCAATGCAGAGACCCTTAGAGAATAGTATATATAACTATTTCCTATCGGATAAATGCAACAAAACTATGAATAATAAAAATCTATAAAATATGAAAGCTTAGATGGTCTTGAGGAAAAATATCAAAAATAGGTTTAAAATAGAAGATACCTTTACTCGTACTGTCCGCTCCAACTATATCGGTTGTGAAAAGCTTCTGAACATTCAGTGAAAAGCTAGCAGTTCACCTACATGGTGTCTGGGCCTTTGCAAGTCTTAATGATTATTCATTAGCACCCCATTCACAGGTCCAAGGCAATGTTCATATAAAGGAAGGACAGTGCACAGGCATCTGCAAGATTGTAAGTATACTTTGGATGTACAAATGCCCATCCAAATGCTATTCGTTCTTCACTTGCTAGATAGGGTCTTCGTCCGGACAGCAGTATATGCTGTGCCACTAGGTCACTTTCTAGCATGCACAGACCAGGCTCTAGCCAGCGTGAAATAAGGTCTCCTCCGGCACTACTAATAGACTAAGTGACATTCCATAGAGGAAATTCTCTTGCCAGGATGATGTAACCTACATTCATAAAGTTCAGAAATGTCAAAAATGAAATATATCTTTTTGCACCACTTCTTCCCATTGGCATCAGTAACTTCACCCTGTATTGACCTGGAGTGTTACCAGTATGGAACACATTTCTCCCATTGACTCCTGTATTCCTCACATCAAAGTCTCTTTGGCTTTGATATGAGCTCAATTCAGCTCTGGCTAAAGTGTAAATGCAGAACAAGTTACAGGAAAAATTGAAACACAGATGAAGCTTTATTCTGGCCTTTCAGACACTCAGAATGACCAAGAGATTGTGACATCCCTTTGTATTTCTAGACTAAATATGCACAAAATCATCCTGAAGAATTTACTAATAACCACCCAGGAAAGAAACATGTTGATGAATCAGCATGATACATTTCATAAAATATACAGCACCTGGAGCCTAATAGCACTCCCTAATCGTGCTTGGTGGTTTTAAATGTGTGAGATTTTGTCTCTTTGTACTTATTTAAAACACACATTTAAGAGATGGAATTGTTTCTCTGTGTGCAACAGCTGGCAGAGTTATTTCAGTGATTGTGTCATGATAGCGTTGAGCACATTTTAAAGATGACATGCTTGTTGTTATACGTACCTTCAAAGACACCATTTCAGATGACCTTTGCACATATGAATTTCATGAAAAAGGAATGACACACTTGTGTTTTCTCACAGACACAGTGGTTGACACAGATGGATGTGAAAACATACATGTGGTACGCGTAAAGGCTGCGCTGCTATCATGGTGTAGGGAGACCACGATAATCTGGTCCTTAGCCACATTTGTCACTAGGCCATTTAGCAAACACACTACCAGCCAGTGCATATTATATCATTGGTTGCTGCTGGCCTGTTGAGTACTAGCTGAATGCAAACATAATGTGAATAAAATAGAACACCTTCCTCCCCCACTCACAAGACCACATCAAGTTGAAGAAAGGGGTAAAACCTTTTATTCTGTC
Source organism: Ambystoma mexicanum (assembly GCF_040938575.1). Classification (NCBI taxonomy): domain Eukaryota; kingdom Metazoa; phylum Chordata; class Amphibia; order Caudata; family Ambystomatidae; genus Ambystoma; species Ambystoma mexicanum. Next base: position 1,181,504,449 of record NC_090934.1, read on the forward strand.
TTCTGTAAACAGTCATGTTCCCCATCAACCGTAAATGCTAACTTTTCCCAGCCCCCGTAAATGGTATGTTTGTCATACATGCTATATTGTAAGTACTGTTCTCCTGTGCAGTGGTGGAAGTGGGAAAAAGCAACTAGTGGTACTCAGGCTGCATCCAAAAAGGAGGGAGTGGGATGGTCGAACACATGGTTGTGGGGGGGCAGTTTATGTACGGGTGTCTAGTGGTGGTGGGAGAGGGGGAGTGACCAGGATCCAAAACGTTGGCTCAAATTGTTGGATTTCAAGGTCTACAGTAATAATGTCTTATAGAGTTTGTTTACAAAAAAACACAAATTGCATAATAAAGCTGCATGACAAGTATAACACGTTAAGCCAAAAGAATATCATTGTGGATTTAATTTTCACATCCTGAATGGGGGGGGGCGGGGGGCAGGGGGGGGGCGGGGGTGTGTGTGTGTGTGTGTGTGTGTGTATGTATGTGTGTGTGTGTATGTATGTATGTATGTGTGTATATATATACTGGCAGTGCTTGAATGTCCGGCCTGAGCCGATTCTATTTGACTCGGGAGAAAGAGAAAACGTCCATGACGTGTTTCTTGAGCCTTCGAACTAAAGGTGCGCTGTGTAAAAAGCAAATGAACTGGTGGTACGGCGTACCAGTGATTTATATCTCACACGTAGATCTCTGCTCCTGTGTAACCATCTAATGTATGCCTGTAAACGCTAATAATGCACAGTGCTCTCTTGCTGCCCAAAGCTAGGCTTGCGCTCAATAAATAACCACAAACAATAGGACCTTTGATTGCTGGTGTACCCCAGATCTTTCCTGTGCTTTCACCAGGGGGGGGGGGGGAAGTACAGCAGGATTGCGCTGCTGCATGAAAACATTCCCGCCATAAATGGTGGGGAACGGCGGACGCCAGGGACATGCGGCCGTCGACGAAGACTGCGTGAGGTCGGATTCATTGGGGCATACAATGCTCGGTCCGACAGCGGCTTTAAACACACTCCCTCCGGGTACTCTGAAAAGGGCACGGCCTCGTCATCACTGAATATTAGTCAGCGGCCCGCAGCTCTGTGGCGCATTATCGCAATCCTGGCCGGAGGGCAAGACCTTTCTGGATGGCAGTCCTGTGTTAGTCATTCTCTTCTCCCTGTGTGTCGCATGGCGGCCCTTACCCATGCAAGGCAGATTTTCCACACCATGATGGACCTGTGGGACCCGCGATTCGTCCCATTTCATAAGCCACTACATCTTCTAGTGTGCGCTAGGTGACAATGTTGTCATACAGCAGGGTTACGGTACTAGTGTGTAGTAACAGCGCTATATAAATACAGCCACTAGTCCAATTGCCACATGTGACAATTGGACAGGCAGCCCATTAGTAAAGTATCACCGGACAGTCTGCTTTCTTTGGGCATGGAATGGGGATTTACCGCTCTTTCTGCCACATGTAATATCCTGGAAATTCCGGGATGTCAGGCGGCAGAAATGGTAGGTCAGTTTGCCTGTATCCTGCCGGAATTACAGCCAGAAAAGCGGCAAACTTATAATAAGGCCCTTAGACCCAGGAGGGGTGTGAGAGTGGTTTAGGGCTACAATGAAAATATACAATCATGTATTAGACCTTTAAAATACACACTAAGCAATGAAACCTCTACCTCTAAGGAAAAATTGTCACACGCTTAATATATATATATATATATATATATATATATAAAATTATATTGAAGACCAAAAAAAGTGCAAAAAGCACCTGGGCTGCACCCAAGGCTTCTCCAAGATACCAGCTCCCCCAGTTAGCTGTAATAATGCACCACTGACAGCATCCAAAATGTATACAAACTTTATTCCAACTCAAGCAGATAAAAGATAACCACAGTACAGCACATTTCACAGCCCTCTGGCTTCTTGTTCACACACACACACACATATACATATATATATATATATTTTTTTTTTTTTACCATTATGAGCATTATGAGAGAGAAGACAGAAAGCCATATGATTCAAAACCAGTGCAAAACACTAGAATAATTCCCTTACACCTAATAAATCCAAACCTGAGATGGATTGGGGCCTAGTCATCAGTTCAAAAGATATACTTTTCAGGTAGGTTTATTATGTGATTGAATAATGCCAGTGGTTGCGATTCAGAGTTCCGGAAAGGTCAGGTAAGTAACTTTCTCAATCCCACTGCAGTAGGGTAGACCCCAGAGGGGATACATTACTACGCCACCACCCACCTAAGTCAGGAAAGAGAGATATCAGGACATACTGCCCATGTAACCCAATAAAGATGGGGGGGACAGTTGTGTTAACTTACCCCCACCCCCCCTTACCCTGATTTCTCCAGAGACCATTACTGAGGTTCTGGATTCTATGAGGGCCAATTCCTTCTGTGCATCGTCTAGTCAAGAGGGGCCTGGGGTTTGCAGGTACAGTGGTCAGTTTTGAATGCGGGATATCGTTTTGGTCAATCGCAGTACCTGTCTTATGGTTCCAGGCAGAATCCAAATGAACACCCTTTGTGAAGAAATTAAGAAGACTTCTGTGGAGCAGGCGACCATTTGTGGTAATTGCAAAAGTGCACGAGTAAAAAGTTCAAAACATGGTAGAAAAATATCTACTGCCACAAGTCTATCCTAGATATATTGCATTTGTAACAAAAAAGAAACAAAAGAAAAAGTTAAAAGGATGCAAAATATCCTAAAAGCCAATCACTTTAGGATGATGTCTGCAGCTTTAAACGTGCAAGAAATCCACTAAGGGAGACACTAGGTCTAATTACGATGTTGGCGGTAACCCAACGGTGCTGCAAGCAGGTTGCCACCAACCCCGTAACACTGATTCTGATGCCTGATACCCGGTGCCACCGGGATATCACAAGTGGCGGCGAAACGGTAAATCTCCATTCCCATGGAGTCCCTTAGGAATTTACTGTTCCCATAGGACTCCATGGGAATGGAGTCACTGAAGCACCGGCACCATTGCCAACGGTGACGGTGCTTCAGTGAGAGACATGCCAGTAGGGGCCTGAAAACCCAGCGAGTCAGGCCTGCCGGGGGTTCCGTGCCCCTACCATCATTCTCGTAGTATGGCGGTCCGGAAAGGGTGCCGATATGTTGCTACCGACACCCTTATTTTACCGACCGCCATACCTGGAATAAGGCCCACAATCTCCTAGTGCTGATAGTATTATGGACTCAGTTTCCCCATAAAAATCAGCACAGAGCAAGGGTTGTAAAGCCTAAGGATTAACTTAACTTCCCAAAGTCAGATCAGCGTTCAGAAAAAAGCAAAAAGAAAGTCTCCCATAGAAGTCTTTTGGAGAAAGCAGCAAAAAGAACAACTTTCCTAACACACTCTTGGGACGTCTTGAAGGGTGCACTTTAAAGTGGAAGTCAACTAGGCTTTCCTGCCCCAGTTTCCACATAAGCGCTTAAAGGGGACTTATCACACCCCTTTCCTGGCATCTTGATTTCTACCCTCTGAACAACCTCTCTATTCCTCCTCTGGTACTGATCCTCCTCGACACCATGCCATGTGATTGGGGCATCACCATATCTCTGCCATTAGCCAAGAGTGCCCTTATTGCCAGCTCGTTCCAAACTCCTGCCTTAACCTTCTCCCAAATACCTAGTTCTCTCCCTTCTGGAACATTCTTTCACCCCTTCAGTCAGTCTGGGTGTTAGGGCCTGCACTTGTCTATCTTTATTAGTGCTGCCATGTGATTGTGATTTTCCCCACAGGTGCAGTGTTCGTCTTAACATATACTCCGAATGGCGGCTAGAGCGTGGCTTTAAGAAACCCTTCCGCCATCTTGAATTTTCTTGGATTTCTTGTTAGCGTGAACCAGAATAGGACGAAATGTCAGCAAAAAAATTTCTGACCCCACCAAAAGACGTAAAACACAGTTTTCGTGGTATGTATTTAGGTGTTTTGGTGGGGACGGTGTGAAAAAAAAATCAGGCAGCGATAGCATATCCAAGGAGAGCAGCTCAAATAAGGTTGTGACCCTAAGGGCAGCAATAACAGTAAGTGACCTGTTTGATTGTTTGACCAATTCAATAACTTCTCTCTAGCGCCTACATATGCACTTAAATTCAGTGGAGTATGTGATGAATCCGGTGGAGACATCACAAATTCCCCTTTGTTGACCTCCTCCCATGTAGCCAGGGGACAGCAGCTATATCCTGACCCTGGGTCCAGCTATATGAGGGGGATCACATGAAAGTAGACAATGACTGGGCGGAGGTGGTGACTCCACTGGGTGAGACGCTGTATTTCCCTGTTTCCTCTGATGGTCTAATACCTAAGTCATTAATGACTTGTTGTCACTTAACAGTTCCATCCTATGGGAAAGGTCAGAAAAACGTCTCTTTGAATCCCCTAATCAAACCTCTATCTATGACTCAGCCATACACAACTGGTGTATACCTTCTTCTGGTTTAAATATGGCTTTTTGTGAAACTTTTTAACAACATCCAAGAAGCCCAATAACAGCTATGGACATCAATTTCCATAAAACCACAAGTACTGAGGCGAGGAAGAGGAAGAAGGAGTCTATGCAAATCAGGAGCAGCCTGAAGCCTAACACGTAGGCTAGTTGGTCAACTGGGTCTAAGGTGTGTGGGATATTTAAAAATGACAGGGGCAATGAGACACGGGGGAACGATCATCCTCGTTGTGCAGGAGAAAGCAGCAAAGAGGACATCCGAAGCCTGTCAGCAGCTCGAGAACACAAAACTCACCTACCGGTGTGGTGAGAGCGCAAGGGAGATGCAGCCGGTATACCTAAGGGACCGCAGAAGAACTGGGAGCCGCAGTAGAGCTCCTGGGGTGTGTTTGTGCCAGGAGGCAGCGTTCTCTGTCCACGCCACCGAGGGAAGCCGGCGAGGGACCGCAGAGCTGCAAAAGATGCTGGGAGAACGTCTGCATTGTGTGAGGAGCCGATCCAGTGAAGAGGCTTTGTTGCAAAGGCACACCAAGAGTCGGGGATGCTGCAAAGGATCGGAGAGTCTGCCCAAGATTGTTGGGGACCCCGGGGCATACAATCGTGCGTGTGAACCAATGAGTGAATGTTACAAGCTTGTGAATAAGGACAATACACCAAAGTGGTTGAATGCAGACAAAGTACAATCCTATTTCAAATATCTTTTTTAAAAAAAATCTTTATTTATTATTGCTTGAAACTGAAACAGGGACGATCAAGACATCAGAACATACAGTAATAGTAGTGTGTACATATGTAAGTTTCATGTGTGGATTACATAAAGTATGTTATTGGGTACAACATCAGTTTGGAGGGTTCAGACTGGTCATGAGCAATAGACGACTCAAGGTCATGTGCTGGCGATGACCTTTCTGCCTCCTCCCCTCCCAGTTCAGCTAGAGTCTGTAAATAGGCTCGAAATGGTGACCAAATATCTCGGGCCTGCAATAAGATGGTTGCATGGATATCCAGCGCTCTTCCACATCTGCCGTCCAGGTGACAGTGCGAAGCCACTCTTTAATAGTAGGTATAGCAGGCTGGAGCCATAACAGTAGTATACATCACATTGCTAATAGCATACAGAGATTAGCCATCCTGTGGCGTGGCCCCTGGACTGTTATAAACTCATGGAACAGACAGTTTAGGGGGGATGACTCAAAATTTCGCTCAAGCATCAGAGGTTCAGAAAGCCTTGGTCTGGTGGCAAAGCCATTTCCTTTCTTGCAACCCAATTGACGTAGGAGTGTTGCTAAATCATGAGCCACCAGGCTTTCCATAAGAAACTCTAGTCCAGGGGGTCTGTAACCTGTGGCTCTCCAGATGTTTCAGATTACAGTTCCCATAATCCCTCATTGACTAAATGACTACACTTGCTACAGTTGATGAGATTTGATGTCCAAAACATCTGGAGAGCCAAAGGTTGCAGGCCCTTGCTCTGGACTCACCTATTTAGTAGAGCATTTTCTTTTGCTCTCTTCTTGCCTGTGTCCAGAGGATTGTGCATCACCAAGGGGATTTTTGGTCAACATGGGATTTATAGAAACCTATCCCTTGCTGTCCTCTGTGGCAGACTCTTGGAGGCAATTTCAGAGCTGTTTTTATTAAGGAATAAGGCCTAGCTTTCCCTATAAGTATGGGGTGTTCCCTACCTAACAAACTAACTAAGGTGCTTGTCAGTCATCTGTAAATGTCCAAAAGAATCTGTCCACAATCCAAACTAACCCTAACTGACCTTACAACTATGCTAACAACTAAAGACAGGAGAATGACTCCCTTCTCCTGAACTGCTTCTCATAAACTGCTTCTTCCTGGTTCTTCTTAATAGGTGATTTTTAAATAGATTTGACATCTGACTCCTTCTTAAAGACTTTGATCTCAATGCCCTCGCTCTCACTGGGATGTGGTTCAATGCCGGCTCTGACACTGCTTTTGACTACGTCCTCCCTGATGGCTATACGATCCTCTTCAAGCCTCGGCCCATCCGATCTGGTGGTGCAGTACCCCTGTTCTCCCCTGAGTGGGTCCCTACCTCTCTCATACCCACTAAGCCCCATTCCTCCTTTGAAAGTATTGTCTGCAAATTTGGTGTCCCTCCGACTATCTCTCTCTCCATTGCCACTATCTACAAACCTCCTGGCCCTGTGTCTGTCTTCCATTCTGAATGGACTGTCTTTACCTCCTCTCTTCTGGCTTCTACTTCTAAACTCCTCCTCCTTGGTGACTTCAACAATAAACTTGACTACACGGTTCCTGCCTCTGCACTCTTCCGTGATCTCTGTACCTCTCTCTCCCTCACAATTCTCCCTTCCGGCCCTACCCATTCTGCCAGGCACACTCTTGATGCCTTCATCCCCACTGATCTGCCTTTAGCCAACCCTCTCTGACCATTATCTCCTCTCCTCTTATGTGGGACCTCTAGGCTCCCTGACCGAGCCTCCACCAGCACTACCAGCCTCATTCGCTTTCATCCAACTGAAGAAACAAGTGTCAGCTGCTGCATTTTCCTCCACCTTCATCCCCTCTCCTTTCCCGCCTTTTGACTCCCCTACTCACTCTGTCCTCGCCAATCTTCATCTTGCTATTACTCACACTCTTGACATTCTCGCCCCTGTCATGTGGATCCATCTAGAAGCTGCCTCCAAGCAGAACAGCTGGTATGACTTCGATCTAGCTGCTCTGAAATGTATGTGTAGAGTTTCTGGACGGAAGTGGCAGACCTCGGGCTCATCCTCTGACAAACTAGCCTGTCGCCTACTACAAAGGCAATATCGTCTCACTATCTGTTCCAAGAAGAGTGCTCACATCCAGACCCGTATCTCCATAGCCTCTCACAACACAGCTGAACTCCTCAAAGTCTGCAAGGAACTAGCCAATCCATCTGAAGTCTCCATCTTGCCTCTCCCTTCTCAGGCCCTCTGTACTGCACTGGCCACCCAGTTCACCTCCAAAACTCTGGACGTTCTGACCTCTCTTTCTCCTTCCCCTTCTTCCCCTCATCCCCATATCCGCCTGCCTCCCTTTTCCTTTTTTCCACCCCCACCTACTTTCTCCTTCTCACCTATCACAATGGCTAAGGTCTCTAGAGCAGTCCGCTCTATGAAGGTCTCATCATGTCTCGGGAGGATAGCTCAATAGCAACATGCTCGCCTTGGAAGCAAGACGACACAGAGGAACACAGGTTGGATCCCCAGGTCCGCACTTGGAAACCTTTGTGTATTAAGCGTGTTATAAATAACCTAACATGTATCATATCATATTGTGTCCAAACAGGTATTGTCCTCCTCCTCCAGAACCATTAAGGACAACATTTCCTCCCTCGTTCCGGCTCTTGCTGACTTATGCAACCACTCCTTACTTTCCCTTCCTCTCTCAGGCACTCCCTTGTGCACCCCACATCCCCTAAAGAAGCCTCCAGCCGACCCTTTGTGTCTGGCTAAATACCGCCCTATCTCTCCGATACCGTTCCTTGGAAAACTTCTGAAGAAGTTGGTCTTCCCCCAACTGACCCAACACACTGCGCTCATTGGTTGTTTACATGCATGATCATCAATGTGGATTCAGAGCATCCAGAGGCACGGAAACGGCTCTCCTGAACACCCATGAAGAACTGCTTGCAAATTTTGGCTCTAACTCTCCTGCTGTCCTCATTCTCCTTGATCTCTCCTCTGTCTTTGGCACGGTCAACCACTCTATTCTCACAAAGCGGCTCCATGATACCCTCGATATCTCAGACCGGGCACTGAATTGGTTTACCTCCTTCCTCACTGATCACCCTTCCCAGGTGCTCCTCGGCACCTTCTTACTCACCACCACTCTCTCTACATGTGGAGTTCCCCAGGTCTCCATCCTCTCGCCTTGGCTTTTCAACATCTACCTTGCACCTCTTGCTCACCTGATCTCTGCCTTCTTTCCCAATTTCCAGTGGTATGCAGATGACACACAACTCTTCTTCAAGCTCCCCTTTTCCTCTTCCTCTTCCTCCTCTATCATCCCTGACTGCCTGTCTGCTATTCAGTCTTGGTGCACCTCCAATGATCTCTGTCTTAATGCCAGAGATCCTTCCTATCGGGGCATCTGCTCCCCGTTTTCCTCCTGCACTTTGACCGCCCTCTATCGGCTCACCTCCCTCTCCTTCCACTGAAGCCAGAAACCTTGGGGTTATCTCTGACTCCTCTCTCTCATTTACTTCTCACATCTTGGACCTTGCCAAGGAGGCCCACTTTGAACATTGCCTCCTTAGAGGCATTCTTCCTTTCCTCACCTTCCCCCAGAAGGTCAATGTCGCTAGAGCCATGCTCCTCTCCAGGCTGGATTACTGAAACAGCCTCTTCCTCAACTGCCTCTTTTTTCACTCCACCCTCTTCAACTAATCCACAATAGGGCTGCGAGATGTATCCTTGGCCTCAAGCCCAGGGACTGTATCTCTCCATCCCCAAAATCTCTCCACTGGCTCCTAGTTGCTACAAGGATCAAATTCAAGACCCTTTGCATCATCCACAAGGCTGCCTGGGACCACACTACGCAGCTGCCTCTTGCTAAATAGTCTTCTTCCAGATCTTCTCGTCCAAACTCTCTGCTGGTCAAATGCTTCTCCTAGCAGAGAGCTGGGGGCAGATCCCTCTCCTCAGCTGGCTCCGTCCTATGGAACCGTCTCCCTCTCTCACTCCGTCTGGAACCGGACCACCTCAAGTTCCGCAAACAACTCAAGACCTTTCTCTTCTCCTCCTCCTTCCCTCTCCACCTCCTGTGCTAACCATCCCCTCTTTGCTGAGATTGGCGGCCTGATCCCTAAAGAGTCCAATAGGATTTCGGCCCCCACCCAGTCACCACCAGCATCTCCCTGCCCCCCTCTACTGCCCTCTGGGCCCACACCCGCCTGTTGGGTGGCTTGCCTTCGCTTACCTGTTGGGGCGGTAGACCTCCTCCCTTCACCTGGAACGTCTCCGCTCATGCACTTACCTGTTGCCTCCCAACAGGCCCCTCTGGCACTCCCCACTGGGGGACCCTAATAGCATTTACCCCCACCCTCTTTTTCTTTCTCTTCACTTCACTTGCACGCTCTGAATGTCAGAAGGCCTAGTAGGAACGTTGTTTGTTTCTTTTTATTCACTCTCAATTGTAAATGTTTATTTGCTCCCTTGTTCCCTTCCCTTTTGCCTTGTGGCACTTTGAAATACTGTATTGCTGTATAATCGCTTTATAAATATCCAATAAGTAAGTAAATAGTCTTTTGTGACTTCTTTGATCAGTTTGTGTAACTCTTTCAGGATTTTATTATAATGTTGTTTCTTCTCACAACCAGGTCTCTTTGATCTTATATCTTGTTCTGTATTAATGGTATCCTTTTGCCTGTTGTTCCCCACTTTCCATTTAGAATAAAGGGGTATTTTTCTTTTTTCCCACGGTAGTGATATCCAGAGCTCAAGTCGAGGGTACACGCAGGTGGATGTTGTCCACCCTATTTTTTCAGACGGTTGACACCGTCCTCCCGTTTATTTTAGCGGCTGTGTGTCAAATGAAAGACAATGAAATTACACCGACCTCAGGACTCAAATGCGGTCGCCAGGTTCAGAGGCCAGACACTCCACCACTGTACCATATAACCTGAAAAGAAATGGCAGACAACTGAAGTTGAAATGCCACATTTCAGGACTGCATGTTCCAGGGGAAAACATTGCTATTGATTATTGCAGTTTAAAATGTGCACACCTTTTACTGTTTTCAAAACATTACTAGAAGAAACTATCCTCTCTTGGTTTTTTGTGTGCCTTGATTTTATGAAAGGCAAATGCCATTCGTCCTGTGCCATTTGTATGGTTATGCAAAGCGAATTGAATGAAATGTGCATATTTCACCTTAATATGCTAATTTCTGGTGACATCACATTCCATTCCTTATGTTAATGAGGACCCCACACTTTTTTTAGGACTTGACCCCATGTGAGATCCAACCTTTACAATTCTCTTTCTTGAGATCTCTTCTCTTCTGCTTAATTCATAATATTAGTTCTCTTTATAGTCTCGGTCTTTGGACATATATGTCAATTTGCCTTTCTCCCCAGGCGTTTCTCCTTTATTTTTATTTTCTCTCTTAATTGTTATGACTTTCAGGTTTTTCTCATTCCCATCATTTAATTCTCTTGCTTTCCATGTTATACTTTCGATGAGAGCGGATGAGAGAGGAAAACAAAGGTACAATGCATTATCAAGCTATGCGTTTAAAAAACTTGAAGCTTGTCAAACTTTAGGAAATTTACATCCTGTTCCCCGCCCCTTTTGCCTCTTGAAATGCAACACTCAATAGGCCCTATGATGGCTTATGCCTTCGTTTGCCTAATCTGCTTTTTTATCCAATATTTGTATTGATTTTAATTTAGCATAAAAGCATTGCGAGTGACATGAATACCATATATGACTCCATAGACTAGTAAACACTAATTAAAATATATGTATATTGTGTATGTATATATATTTGAGGCTTGTGGATCTGTTTAGATCACATGCTATGCATAGGTCGACATCTAGTGCTAGCCGCAGAGTATTACATTTTTTGTTTTCTAAACTTGAAAAGGGAAGTCGACTGGGTATGCCAGTAATGCTGTCCCTAGTGTCACGGCTCCTGTGTCCATGGTCCTTCACGCAATGAGGTCCCGCAGATTGTTTTGTTCCACCATCAGGGTGACACAAGTTGCAGAGTGTCTTCTGGCTAACTCCTTTACTTAAAGTTTAAAATGAGACTTTCCATCCTTTCAGTTACTCACCCGTCTCGACTTGCTTTGTCTGTGGCCTACCTAGGTCCCAAAGGGCCTCTGCCCTGCACAGTAGGGAGTGTGGGCGTGTCATTGTTAGGGAGAATTCTCATAAATGTGCCAATCCCTCCTATCTTAGAGCCCTCCAGCTCTTTTGCTAAACTTTGGGACGTTGAACTTTTTAATTTTGTTTGTTTTCTGTGTTTATTCCTTTGGTTATGGAGTTTAAACAGTGTAGAGTGTGGAGCGGGCGGCTGAAGTATGCAGAAGGAACAAACAAAGTAATGGGTTGAAACGGATGAAGTATGTGGGCGGAACGGATGAAGTATGCGGAAGGAACAAACAAAGTAATAGGTTGAAACGGATGAAGTATGTGGGCGGAACGGATGAAGAATGCGGAAGGAACAAATGAAGTAATGGGTTGAAACAGATGAAGTATGCGGAAGGAACGAACGAAGTGTGTGGGCGGAACGGATGAAGTATACGGAAGGAACAAACAAAGTATGTGGGCAGAACGGATGACTTATATGCATAGATCAGGCGAAGTTGGGGGGATTTAATAGGGGGAGGTTTTGCGAATGGAATAGGGGGAGGTTGGGCAAATGAAACAGGTGAAGTATGTGGAAGGAACGAGAGAAGTAGGTTCCAATGGATGGAATGCACAGAACAGATGGAGGGCACAGAATGGACACTGTACAAAATGATTAGAGTGCATGGAACGATCTGGAGTGCATAGAACAGTTGCAGTGCATAGAACGGTGTGAATGGAACGGTGTAGAGTGAATGGAACGGTCTTGGAGTGCTTGAAATGGTCAGAATGCATGGAACGGTCAGAGTGCATGAAACTATTTGAGTGTGCTCAATCACAAGCACCTATGCTAAACCACCATATCACATCTCCATGCTTACTCTCTCCTTTCACCACCACTCAACTAGAACACAGCGATACTATGACACCATTCGGTATAGCTGTTCTCATACCAGTACTTGCCTCATACTCCACATCATCCTAACTACACATAGCTGGCTACTCACCCTCCAGCCAAGCATTCTCCTCAGGCCTAACGCAGCCACAAACGGTCTGGATAACAACAGCCAGAACAAACACATACTCCTGATCTCCCAACCACCTCACCTACCGCTAAGAAGCAGCGATCACACGAATGCCCCACCGGCTGCACACATATCTGGTGCTCACATGCACCTTATGACTCTCTCTCTCTATTGACTCGAACTTCGTTTCCCAAGGGCGTTCAACCTACCAGCGCCTTGAGATCATACCAATGGTACATAAGGCGCTATATAAATACAAAGTAACATAACATAGCATACTTTCATAACTTGACTGGGACGAGTATCAGTAGTCCCATAATGATCCCTGGCTGCCTCCTGGGTCGCCCATTCTCCCCATTACATGGTATTCTCCGGGATAATGTCACAGGGGCCTCCCTTCATTCTGTGTTTGTTCGGTTCTTTGTCTGCACGGCTTCAACCAACTTCTTTGATTCCCCATACTCTGTATTCTCCTTCTCATGGACATGCAGCTCTTTGGGTATTGGTATGTTATGCAGTTTTAACCGTGTGGTGGTTTTGGAGTAGTTTTGGGGACCCCCCGTCCACCACAAGATCTCTGTGGTCACGCCACCCCATCTCTTTCTCGCTCTCTCCGGCTTCCAAGACGCTGCCCGTCCAGCTCTGCTTTCAGTACTTGAGTAGTTTTGTAACTTGCAAGCTTTCTCAGTCTCACAGTCTCCTCCCCTCTCAGGTACTACGTTACTGTTGGGCTTCTCTGGTGGACGTTCAGGTTTCTCTATCTCTGCTTGTTCCGGCGTCTCTGCTCCGTCCTCCTCATCCCAGTTAAATGGATCTTTCCATTTAAAGTGACATGCACTGTTTCTGGGACATATGGTTGTTCTTTTTACATACAAGTCTCTGTATGGAATTCCTAAGGTGGTTATCTCGGGATATCCTTTAGGGGGTTACTCACAGGAACGGGGGTCCTTGTCCCCACAGGGGGAGTCTCTCCCAGTGAGGTCCTACTTGCCTCGATCTCTAAAGAGGCTGTTGCGAAGTGGACTCACCTCCTTAGCCTCACAGGGGGGGGGGGTCTCCCTCTTGGGGAGAAGGGATGAATTCCCGCAATTCGTCACGCCTCCTAAATGCTGCATGTGTTTGGCTGAGCGCAAAGCCTAGTAGCTGAAGCACCAAACCATGAAACACATGTATACCAAATGCAGTAATTTGATATCAACATGGAATTGACCGGGACATATAGAACTCATTGACTGGGTTCCATTTTTTAACTACCAAAATGAAGGGACCAGCTAAATTTTGATCCCGGTTCAGACATTGAATCTGAACTGGTGGTCATCTGTGACGTAAATACTATATTATTACAATCTGGCATTATCCGAGGGTTCCCCACAGAGTCATGGCCCTCGTAAGAAGAAAGGTGGGAATCCGGTCGAGAATCCCCGGTCAGCCATCTTCCTTATATTAATCTGTGGGTTAAGACTGTGCTCCTCATCCAATAAAAGGTCGAAGGTCTTAAGCATCTTCTGTTTGTAAGGCACCTTAGATCTGTAAAAGGGTGGACCAGGGCAAACACCGGATAGTTTTTCAGGCAACATTTAGTTCCCAGAACAAGGGTCTCTGTCTTCTTGTCACACAGCTTGCTTATCCTTGCTTGCAAGACGGTGAACCCCTCCACACGGGGACAGCGACATTCCAGTGCGCCTGTGTGTAATGGGTGTGTGACTGGAAGTGCAGATGGTTTAGTTGAGATGCTAAACAGGAGTGGAGGTGGAGATAGAAGACCGAGGGACTGCAAGATCAAAATCCTTATCGGGGTAGTGTACGCCACCGGTTAAGAGAGAGGAGTTGATGGCTGTTGTGGAAGTTGATGGCAAGGAGATTGGTACACTCTAGAAAGTTCTATGGTTTTTCTGTGGCCCTTGGCAGACAAAGAGATTTTGGAAAGATGAAAGTGTAAAATTGCTTCAGTATGACTCTGTGCCTATACATGTCGATGGAAGGAAAATGTACAGTTATTTTTTTGTCCAATAAATGGTAACTATGTATTTTATTCCAATGATCTTAAATTATTCAGTTGAAGTGTAGTAAGACAGCCCAATTAGATGTCAGCTACTGAAATGGGAGCTGCTTTCCCATTGGTCCCAGGCAGATGTTTCACCATTCTGATGGGCTTTGCTGTATGGTCACTACATGGTGTGGCTTGACCAATTGCACAACCCTAGTGCACAAATATTGTTTGTTTAGAAGTGCAATGTTATTTGTTTGCTTTTTTACAGCCGGTAATATAGCTCAGTGGGTTGACTGCTTGCTGCTTGATTGTGGGTTACATCTGTGTAACATCTGCAGGTCACAGGCTTGAATCCTGGTAAACTCAGCCTTCCGAAGGTGATAAATTGATATTAATATTGATATTTTGTTTCTATTGCACTCGTACACAAGTGTTTCAGAGCGCGAAAATAAGATTATCATATAAATAAGTACTAACTTGGATTGGGTGATAAAAATTGTATGTAAATGTTCTATTTGCAGTGACTGGCAAAAGCGCTATGTAAATAACAGATTATTATTATTATGTATAATTCTGAACTGTCTCTTGCGTGACCAGATGTTCTGCACTTCCCAACAGTTCATCCTAGTATGCAGACATCACTGGGTGTCCTTGAGGAGCTGTATCGCTGAGTGTCTGCTTGCTGGGCTCAAAGGAGATTTGTATCAAGATCCATGATGTCCTCGGGGTGGGTGGGGCGGGTTTGGGTTTTCGCTTCCAGTGCTGTGGTGGTGACGTGCTTTGAGTCTGCACGAGAGTGCCCCAAGCCTTGCCATTATTAGCATCGGAAGTGCGCTCAAGCTCACCATTTTAATGATGGCCAACTGTTGGCCTTCACTAAGAGCCATGGGCCACTGTGACAAATCTGCCAGGGCCTGGCTTTGTCTGGCCAGCTAGTCCAATAGCCGTGCGGCTCCACGCTCTCAATGCCACGCTTCTCATTGAGTCCCTGCAGGCAGGGAGCAGGGTTGCTGCTCAACCATGCTTGGCGTGGGCACCGGTTGCACAACCCTCTGTCAGGCCTGCTGGTCACTGATGGAGCAGTACCAGGTTTAGTGCAAGGTCAAACCAGGATGCCCAGCCACACAGCACATATTGACCCCTCTGGTTTTAGGTAAGTTGGCAAAAGGCCACTTGGCACTGGCCTAGACTTCGAATGCCTCAGCCATCCTCCCCCTTCAGTCAATAAAGCAATCTCCAATAGTGTAGGCACAAATGGTGCTTATTGTTTAGGTGCCAGGTGGCAAGTCCATTTGGGGAGGGTGCTATCTATATGGTTAATGTTAGCGGTCTATTCGATTGTCACAATCGAGGGTCTGTTTGCAGGGTTCCTGGTGGCAGGGAGGTCTTCACTGGAGCAGGTGCTGCCCTTTTGCTGTCCCCCTGCCTCCCTGATGCACATGGATGCTGTGCCCTGCAGCCGCATGTTTGATGGAGAGTCACAGAAAGTCCACATTATATGATTACTCCTGACAGATTCCAGTTTCAGCAACTGTTGGAGCCTCATTATGATGTTGCCGGTAAGCTCACTGTCACCCTTGTTTCTACACCGGCAAACTACGTGTCTGCCTGTCGTGGCCGCTGTCCCCGACAGGTCTGCTGACCCTGCCGGGCGCAGCGGGCACTGTAGGCCGACTACTCACGGAAGCGCCGGCACCATTAACAATGGTGACGGCACTTCCGTGTCTCCACTGGACTCCATGGGAATGGGGACTTACATTTTACTGGCGCCTGAGTTCCCGGGCCACCGGAGTAGTAATCTCCCGGTGGCACCGGGAGGTTACCGCCGGACACGTGTTGCTTTATATAGAGCTATTGCCAACTAGTGGTGTTACCAGAGTGGGGAGGGGTGCCGGCGCATCAACTAAAATGGTAGCTTTGCAGTGGGTAAAGGGTAAATGGGGTTGCAGGACCGATGGTGCAGATATGTAAAGCCAACTTGCCCACAAATCCGCTCTCTTCTGATCTCCCACCTTCCCTGTGCCACGAAGGTGCTCTGTGAAGAATGCCCCCACTCTCTGGGTGAGTGTGGGAGGAGGGGTGCATTGACCTTCGGACCCTTTCAAGCCCTGATCTACCCTGAAGAGATTAACCCAGAAGAAAAGTATGCCATCTTGTGTGGGGGATGGTCTGTTGAACATAAATACTGATGACCACGTCACTTATGTATGATTTTCTTATTGCAATAATATTTTTTTTGCTCAAAATAATGTTTTATCAGTGACCAGATGTCCTCCTGCCACGACATGAAATAACTGTTTCTGTCCCCCTTGCGCCCCCCCCAAATCGTCCTCAGATGGCTGCAAAATGACATATTTATAACTTGATGAATATTATAATTCAAAAAGCAAAAATATACAATGAACAGTAGCTTGTTATGAACCGCCATATGAATGGTCATACACTGTTTCTAATTAATTCACATACATATACCTGTGCATCTCAATATAATAAAGCTCATCATATATTCATATATATTATTTGTGAAAATGTGGCGAGAAAGCCGCAAAACGCGTCACGCATATCCCTTGCTAGGCTGAATGGGAAAGTCTTATTTGGATGGCTTTTGAAATTTTGTTTTTGCCTTAATTCCACGGAATACAATAAAAAGGAAAGTATTGAGAAGAAACCAGTGCCCTGGCATTTATTTTTCGCCATGGAGAGTGTGACCCGATTTTGTGACTGTTTGTTAAATCAGTTACATGAAAGAACATATTATTTAGGATGTAGTTATTATGTAGGATTACACCATATGGTATCATTTCTGCCAATAAAGACAACCAGAGGGAAAGAAAGTTGAGTGAGCAAGAAGCAGGGAGACCCGTGCAGCAGCCTGATCGTAGCAAGCTGCTTCGCGGCCCGCCTCAGTTTGAAAACCAGCGCGACTTAGAGAGTGAAGCGCTGCAGATGGACACACCCACCTGGGGAGAACGACCCCACCAGCCAGTGGCAGATTTAAGTGGGCAAAAATGACAGAGGGCCCCAGGAGGGTGGGCCATGGAGGCGGAACCTAGATTGGGCAGAGTTGCACAATGATGAACTTTAGAGACAAATGCTTCCTTTTTTTAAAGTACAGTTTTTTTCTACAGTTTTCCGTGTTTCGGAGGCTGACTCTAGCTAGAGACAGCTGGGCCTTCTCGCCAAGTTTTGCTGTCAATGTTGATAATATTGAATGATCAAGCCAGAGGCTAATGTTGGAAATTATACGGTTCATGCCAATGGGCAATGGGAAATGGGCATTACAGGAGGTGAAATCACAGGGTCATTCCTACAGCATGCAGAACCATTTTGTGCATGTCCCTGTTGTTCCTACCCAACACACTTGGAATGTCATTGAACATCACAGACTTAAAGGAGTTAACCTTTTAATCTCAAAACATACCAGGGATTACTTTTTTGTGGGTGTTGCTTGTGGCACTTGAATGACCCCTTAACACTAAGCCTGCCACCTCCATAACTCCTCCAGCTCCATAGGGCCCTGATGTAGGGCAGTGAATGGCAACAGAGAGGGAATAAGGGCAGGATAGTGAGGGCGAAAGGTAAAGAAGAAGCAGGTAACATGAACCCTGCTGGGACAGGAGAGTGGAGAAAGAAGGAGGGCAGAATCATGAGGGTGAGATTGAGAGTGAGGGAAGGCAGGAGATGCAGTGGTTGAACGGAGCCAGGTGAGGGTAAAAGGGTGAATGAGGGCAGGAGAATAGGGCAATAGTTAATGGGGCACACAAGTGGGGGAAATGAAAGGTAAAGGGGGAGCTAGGGGTTCAGAAGTGCAGCGAGAATGAGTTCTAAAGAGCCGGGGAGAAATTAAGAGTGAGGGAGAGAAGGATAAAGGGAGGCAAGTGAGTGAGGAATGGCCAGTGGAGGGGCAGCAGTGTAAGGGCAAATGGTGTGTAATGTGGGTAAACGAGGGAGGGGAACAATTGAGTGAAGGAAGGCAGGTGAATGCTGAGTGTGGTGAGAGATTGGTGTCTGGGTTGTATGCAAAAATAGTGGATAATACGGCGGGGTGGGCTGATGACTCCTGTGAAAAGTGAGAGCATTCCCAAGGGGTTCCTATGCCAGATGGTGTGTGGCATTACTGCTGTGCTCAGACGAAAAGGGTTGCCCTCAACAGCAGATTCAAGCTAATTCACTTTAGATTCTTGCACCAGTTTTATTCTACCCCGGCTGACTTGCACAAATTCCTCCCCGAGACACCCAGTGCATGCCTGAGATGCTGCTTCTCTCCGGCCACATTTATGCACTTATCGTGGCACTGTCCCCGGAAGTATGCTTGTTGGTTACAAGTTTTTGAAACAGTAGCTGAGATGGTGGGAGAAAGTGTTGCACCTTCCTCTATGGTTGCTTTGCTCGGGTACACGAAGGAGATAGCAGGACATTTCAGAGACTTTGCTTGTTGATTAATGTCATGAGTACTGCCTACCATACTGCTGATGTTATGATTTGTGTGCTCCATGTCTGAAGACACGCATGTCTGAAGAAGAGCTGCTGTCCTTTTTTGTTGTGTTTATGTAAACTAATAAAAGAGAGTTTTCAAATAAAGGGAAGGCAGGGGAGTATGCAAATAGCAGCAAAATGAGGAAGAAAGTGGGATCTTTATAGCAAAAACCCTTTTGGCAGAAATGGAGGCAGGAGGCTTAAGGGAATGAGACAAGTACAGGGGATGATGTAGTGTTCAAAAAGAGCAGGAAAGAGTAGGATAGTAGAGGAAATTGCTGCTAAGGAAAAAAGAATGCTGTATGGGAGACTGTAAGTAGTATGGAAAGGAGTAAAAGGGGAGCATATTTGTGATAGCAGGTGATTGCCCTAGCTGCCCACCAATACGCAGTCAGAGCTGCAATAGATAAATGAACAATAAAATGCAGCCACTTAGATAGATAAGGTTGCATTGAAATGGGCAAAAAACATCCACATAGCTGACGAAAATCCCCTTTGTGCAAGTTCTCTGTGTTCTCCTTATACCAAGTTGGCAGCTAAAGAAGCCCAGATGAAATCCAAGTTCGGGGAACAGGGCAGGGTGTGCCTATAGGGTGGGCAACCAAACAGCATATTGTGGGACTGTCCCAATTTCATGTGCCGTGTCTCACACACAGCCAGCTCGGGAAAGGAATAAGGCCTGAATTTTATCCTCTGATGCCGGAACAGCTGTCCAAAGTCTTACCAGCTCACACTTTTCATGTGATAATTAAAAATGCAGGGAAGCAAGCACCCCAGGTTCAGGTTTGTGGCAACCTCATTTCAATAAACCAATAGAGAGTGTTGATCCAGACTCAGGGGTGCCTGGGTAAGGACTGTTGTCCATTAGAAGGTGCAATTGGTGGGTGATAATAAATGGAAGGGGAGTATAACAGTGCATTCCATGTAAAATAATGGCTCAAACAGATGACCTTATATTGAATTCTCGTTCACTGTGAATACCTTTTTAAAGCCAAATGATATTGATTTAGATCCACATTCCTTTGCAGGCCGCTACTGCATTTGTGCATTCACCAGGACGAATATAAAGCTAAACATGTCTTTTTGCTTGACCTATTTCTATAACAATGTATATAGTGTCAGGTTGATTTAATATGTGATTTGTGTACTTTTCAAGACATTTATAGAAAAACAAAGTATTTAGTTTTTGGAAACCCAACAAATATGTGTGACCTATAACTGGGAATATATGTAGCCAAGTGCTTAATTCACAGCCTGGGTCCGAATACTGATTTCACCACTTGAACGAAATGTGTGATCCTGGCAAATCATTTAAACTCACTGTGTCTGATCAGCTGACATTCGGTGTCGCTAGAAATGATTTCGTTTTAAATTTTTGCTATGAAGAAAAACCCTCCTGGAAACCCTCCTAAACTATTGAGTTGTTGCATATTAATAATAGTGAGTATGCATATATTGCACAGCACATTATTATCTTGGCTTACACTTGAAAACTTTTTTAATGTCTTTACCAATGGTGTCCTAGAGTACTGGAGATTGACGCCACTGCTTGTAATGTTATTTACTGTGATGTTGCTTCTGATCATGTCAATCTATATCGTGAACATTGGTTTCTGTATATCTTTTGCTGGACAGGTCTGGAAGACAAATTGTGACTTTGTTGTGCTGAGCATATGTTCAAGAGCTATGCAGCAATATATTCCTTACTTTCATGGCATTAAATGTGCACTTTGCTTTTTGTGTATGTTACAGGGTGCCTTTTGCTGTCTGCTGTTCCCTTAACTGAATACTTTTAATGTGTCCTTTGCAGTAGGTTGAGAGTGGCTTTGATAGTATCCAACAGTGTTTACACCTCTTTTACTCTGGTTTCATATGTGTTAGCACCTTGCAGAGAGCGCAATTACTAACCTTTTTCAGTGGCAGTTTAGTGTTTCTGCTCCACTCTGGCTGCCTGCCACTATTCTTATTTAAGGGGGCCACAGACTGAATCCTCCCTCCCCTGCCAACTGTAGGCAAACGGGGTCCGTTCATATTGAAATGGGCCCTCCACTAGCCATGACAAATGTTTAGCCGGGCTCTGTGAGAAGGGACGTCATTTCACCAAAATGCCAGGGGTAGCGGAAGTATATATGAAAGTAAATGAGCAAGGTCATGGAGTACCTGACTGATAAACGAGAAAAGAACCCACTCCTATCGGGGTATCACTCACTCTTGACACAGAAGAATCTGGAAAGAATAAATAAAGTACTGCAGTTGGATTTTAATGAAACTGCAGTATAGGTTGATAGATACACTTGACTGGGTTTTACACAAGATACAAAGGTATTTCCACAAATATGGTACAATAACCACTGTGATATAAAGCAAATGCTGATTAGTTGCAGCGTATTAATAATGCATACACATCCACTGAAAGATCCTTGGGAAGGATGCCAGTGGATTTAGTGAAGTGATAACATTTGGCAATCAACGAGAGCACATCTGAACAAAGTAGAGTTGAACAAGAACAACAAAGAACAATATAACGGTCTACACGACTGTGTTTCGGCCAGAAGGTGAGCAAGATTAAGCTCTGATGGTATGGCCTTCATCAGGACAGGATATTCCAAACACGGGAAGTATCTTGTGGGATCTGTAGAGATAAACAGACGGGGTGTGTTAGGAGAGGGCACTGTACGTAAAGTGATGAAGGCCATACCATCAGAGCTTAATCAGAGCTTAATCTTGCTCACCTTCTGGCCGAAACACAGTCCTGTAGACCGTTATATTGTTTTTTGTTGTTCTTGTTCAACTCTACTTTGTTCAGATGTGCTCTCGTGTCATGCATGCTGGACGTGGTTCTACCTCGTACGCTCATAGAACAGCTAGACCGTTCTATTCCAAATGGCGGTTGTTCGATACGTTGCCGGGAAAACGACGTCTGCACTTTTCACGTTGCTAACTTCACGTGTATTCTGCTTCGTCACGTGAACTACGGCATTACGTATATAAGTAGCGTGGAAACTTCACTCGCTGCTTCTGATCGAATCATTTGGCGTTGTGTAGCTGAACCTCCGATCTGCGTCCTTGCAGTTTTCCTCAGCTGCTTCTTGGGCCTTCTATAGTGTGTTTTCCGCCACACGCTGATTCCTGGAGTTGTTTGTTCGCGTGTGATTCCACACGCGCACGTTGTCTTCAAACGCGGCTGTCCTAGGCTGCGTGTATCCTGTTAGCGTGCAAATCCACAAGCGCACGTTGTCTTCAAACGCGGCTGGCCTGGGCTGCGTGAATTCTGTTCGCGTGTAATTCCACACGCACACGTTGTCTTCAAGCGCTGCTGGCCTGGGCTGCGTGAATCCTGTTCGCGTGCAAATCCACAAGCGCACGCTATCTTCAAACGCGGCTGGCCTGGACTGCGTGAATCCTGTTCGCGTGTAATTCCACACGCACACGTTGTCTTCAAGCGCTGCTGGCCTGGGCTGCGTGAATCCTGTTCGCGTGCAAATCCACAAGCGCACGCTATCTTCAAACGCGGCTGGCCTGGACTGCGTGAATCCTGTTCACGTGTACTTCCACACGCACACGTAGTCTTCAAGCGCTGCTGGCCTGGGCTGCGTGAATCCTGTTCGCGTGCAAATCCACAAGCGCACGCTATCTTCAAGCACGGCTGGCCTGGACTGGTGAATCCTGTTCGCGTGTAATTCCACACGCACACGTTGTCTTCAAGCGCTGCTGGCCTGGGCTGCGTGAATCCTGTTCGCGTGCAAATCCACAAGCGCACGCTATCTTCAAACGCGGCTGGCCTGGACTGCGTGAATCCTGTTCGCGTGTACTTCCACACGCACACGTAGTCTTCAAGCGCTGCTGGCCTGGGCTGCGTGAATCCTATTCGCGTGTAAATCCACACGCGCACAATATTTTCTTCGCGGCTGTTCAGAACCGCGTGTACTTTGTTTATACCATAAAAGGGCGCTATTTCCAACTCCTGCACCTGTGATATTAACAGGGGGATTTATTCATTTCTATACTTTTCTCTACGTGGGAAGGAAGCTTTTCAAGGACTGTTGAAAGGTGACAGTGAACAGTACTTTGGACGCTATCCTGTGGTGAATCAACCCGGTATCTAGCGTGAGCCTCGTTCCGTTCGGGATAAGTCTCCCTTACTAATCTTCCCTTTCTTGTCGTTTGTTCTTCTTCTGGATTTTCCTCAAGAGACTTCTGCTGGATTCTTCTGCCCTAGACATAAGGTCAGTGTGTGAATTAATGTCAAATACTGTTCTATCATAGAGAGTCAATTTGGGGCAGTTTCTTATGATACTTTATTTTGTTCTAGGCTGACTTCCTATACCTTACCCACGCCCTTTCCAGTGATCCATCTCTCTGCCTGTTTTCTCAGTCAGAGAGTTGTATCATTTGGAAGGTCTAAACTTGACTTCACAACTATCAAATCGTGTGAACAGGGATCCGGAAGACCCTACCATCTGTATCCTTTTGAGTACCGTATCCTTTTCAGTCAATACTTTGGTACTTTATGACATCGTTGATTGCCAAATGTTATCACTTCACTAAATCCACTGGCATCCTTCCCAAGGATCTTTCAGTGGATGTGTATGCATTGTTAATACGCGGCAACTAATCAGCATTTGCTTTATATCACAATGGTTATTGTACCATATTTGTGGAAATACCTTTGTATCTTGTGTAAAACCCAGTCAAGTGTATCTATAAACCTATTGTCAGATACCGAAGCTTCCTCCCCCAACTCCTCACCTGTTTCTTCCGGAATGGGTTCTGTAAGAGTAGCCTCTGATCTCTTCTGATCCCTCTTCCTTGTGGGAGTCTTGTCCTTTGGTGCTCGGGCCTTTTTATCGTACAGATAGGGTCTGTCCCCTCCGGAGGCCACCTTGGCAGAGATAATCCCTGACCGCGGGGATCCCCAGGGGGCCAGTCCTAGATTCAGGGAAAAAGCACTAAGGCAGAAAAAACCCTGTTCCCAATTGGGTTCTGCTGGGTGGCAATTAGAACTCCTCTCTTCCAATTATGAAAGTTCCATTTGCAGCAGGCAAGGAAGTCCGATAGACTTGAGAACAAACTCCTCCGCTGATGAATGCTCAGTGTATCCAGGAGAAGTGGAATAATAGAACAGGAGATATAAGAAGCTACTAGAACCAGTGGTTAAGACTAAACAGAATGACAGAGAAAAGTATTAGAAAGGATAAGTAGGTAAAGAATGAAAGAACCCATACAAAGCAGACCGCGAAGACGAACCATTAGGAAGAAGGAAGAAGTATAGAAAGAAACCCACTCACCAGTTTAGAAATGCTCCTTAAGGTCCCAGTGAGCAAGGCTAGCTCGCAAAAACAGAGTGACGGCACCGGTAGCAATATACCCCCGGTACCTACAAGAATTGAAAAGACCAAAAGTGCTCAAAGAATAAAGGCAAGAGTAAGTAAGCACGGCACGGCCCAAAGCAAGCCGATACCGCGTATAGTGCAGTAGAATTTGGGCTGAGGAATACAGAAGGGAATCACACAGAAGGCGAAAATAGGAAGCCGGAACGGATGAATTTCACGAGAGAATCTCCACACGAACCGAGCGCTGGTAAACAGATACAACGCGTCGGTTTGTGGGAGGAGTCAGCCTATAAAGGGTCGGCGGCCATCTTGGGTGAGATCGGCGGCCATCTTGGGTGAGGACTGGAGAGTGATCGATCGGCGGCCATCTTGGGTGAGGACTGGAGCGTGATCAAAGCTTCCAGCGCTTCCACAGCCTCCAATTCCTGACAGTATACCCCCTCTTTCTCGGGGCGCCCCCGGGTTTGCCCGGATGGAGTTGATGGAACTTCTGCACCAGACGCGGGGCGTGTAAATGACCCACAGGTTCCCACGTCCTCTCTGCTACTGGATAGTTCTTCCAATGGACCAGATAGTACAACCGCCCTTTGCGGTACTTAGAATCCACCAGATGAGACACCTCGTATTCTTCAGGTGTTGGTTTCACTCGGGCTCGTGTACGGATTACAGGTCTCTTGAAAGGATCCTCCTTATGTTCTTTGAGAAGGGAGACATGAAAGACAGGATGTATCCTTCTGAGGTATTCTGGCATCCTGAGTTTATAAGCAACTGGATTGATTTGTTGTATGATGGAAAATGGCCCAAGGAAACGAGAGGAGAACTTCCCCCTATGAACCCACTTGGGTAGGAATCTGGTGGATAACCAGACTAATTGTCCCACCTTCCAGCTGGGATGGGCTCTCCGACCTTTGTCGGCCCATCTCTTTTGTGAAAGTTGACTTGCTTGGTGTGCCTCCTTAGCGAGTTTGTGAGCTTCTTGCAAGTCCTGTAGAATCGTATCCAGAGTTGGAATCTTGGTTGAAGGCGGACTGAGCCCGGGCAGGTGTTGAGGATGGTAGCCATAGGTACAATAGAAAGGACTCATCTGGATCGAGGTGTGAAGTGAGTTGTTGTAGGCGAATTCCGCTTGCGGGAGAAAGCGATACCATTCTTCCTGCTGGGGACTACAAAAACACCTGAGATACTGCTCTAGATTGGCATTGAGTCTCTCAGTTTGGCCGTTGCTTTGAGGATGGTATCCTGAGGAAAGAGCCTTATGAATCCCGAGAACCTGGCAGAGGGAAGACCAAAATTTTGAGGTAAATTGTGGTCCTCTGTCCGAAACTATGGTCTTAGGTAGACCATGTAGACGGACTATGTCTTGGAGAAATGTTGCAGCCATCTCTGAGGCCGAAGGCACTTGCTTGAAGGCGGAGAAATGTGCCAGCTTGCTAAAGGAATCAACCGTCACCATGATCGTGGTCATTCCGTATGAAGGAGGCAGATCCACAATAAAGTCAGTGGATAAGTGTTCCCATGGGCGATCCGGTAAGGAGTGTTGGTGTAATAACCCCAGAGGTTTTCCTGTTTGATGTTTGTTGGAAGCACATATTGAACAGGTAGAGACATACTGACCTACATCCCTTCGTAGGGTAGGCCACCAGAATCCTCTCCGGACCAAATCAAAAGTCTTCCTAATACCAGAATGCCCTGTCAGGGGGGTGTCATGACACCAAGAAAGTATCTGTTCTTGCAGCTTCTTTGTGGGGATATAGAGGGCTCCTTCATGATAAAACAACCCGTCCTTTTCCTGTTTAGTAGATAGCGGAAATTCCGCACACGTCTGATAATGAGGGATTAGATCTTGAAGAAACGAAACCGTAGAAGCCAACACAGTGAGATGTGGTAAAACCAGTTCATGTCCTATATAGGATCCGGATGGATCTCCTAGGCTTCTAGATAAGGCGTCTGCCTTCTTGTTTTCTGTGCCTGGTATGTAAGTCATCATGAAGTCGTATTGTAGGAAAAAATACGCCCATCTGGCATGTCTGGCGTTGGAACATTCCAATTGTTGTAAGACCCGTAGGTTGCGGTGGTCAGTTCGAATAGTGAAAGGATGTGTGGCTCCTTGCAGGAGGTGTCTCCATTCTTGGCAGGCCAGCTTTATTGCCAAAAGTTCCTTTTCGATAACCGAGTAGTTTCGCTCACTACTAGTTAAAGTCTTGGAATAGTATGCGATCGGATGTTCATAGCTGTCTTCTGCCTCTTGAAGTAATACTGCCCCTACTGCCCCCGTAGAAGCATCAGTTTCCAGAATAAAGGGCTTAGTCTGATCTGGTTGAACCAAGATGGGTGCTGTAGAAAAGCAATCCTTTAAAAAGTCGAATGCTTTTCGAGGTTCGCCGTCAAAAGCAAATCTAACACCCTTCTTCAACAAGGAGGTCAGAGGGAGTACTTTTTTGGAATAATTGGGAATGAACCTCCTATAAAAATTTGCCAAGCCTAGAAACCCTTGCAGTTCCTTGATGTTGGTAGGATCTTTCCAGTTTCTTATGGCCTTTACCTTATTAGCATCCATTTCAACGCCTTCCTTGGACAATACGAAACCCAAGTAGGACACCCTCTTGGATTCAAATGAACACTTCTCTGGTTTTACTAGCAGATAGTGAGACTGCAAACGTTGTAAAACTAGTCGGACCAATGATCTGTGCTCAGACAAGGACTTGGAGTAGATCAGGATGTCGTCCAGGTACACCACTACCGACACAAACAGCATGTCAGCGAAAACCTTGTCCATGTACCTTTGGAAGACGGCTGGTGCGTTTACTAGGCCAAAGGGCATCACACAATATTCATAGAGCCCGAATGGGGTGCGAAAAGCCGTCTTCCACTCGTCTCCTTGTCTGATTCGCAAGAGGTGATAGGCGCCTCTCAGGTCAAGCTTCGTGAAGTACTCAGCCCCTTGTACAGCCTCCAAGACGTCCCGAATCAAGGGCATGGGATATCTATCCCGGACAGTGACCTTGTTGAGACCCCTGTAGTCTATACAAGGACGAAGTTCTGTCGAGTCCTTTTTTGGAATGAAGAAAAGGGAGGCCCCACATGAAGATTTGGATTCTTGAATGAGTCCGTTCTGCAAATTTGCATCTAGATACTCTCTTAACGCCTTCCTTTCCGGTAGTGACAAAGGGTACATTCTTCCGAACGGTACTACTGCTTCCGGTATTAGATCGATACAGCAATCCTCTGTTCTATGGGGTGGTAGTTGTCTAGGAATTATGTCCATGAATACCTCTGAAAAGTCCTGGTAATGTAAGGGTACTGAGGCCACTGTGACTGGCTTCTGGATACTTCTCCTGCGGTCTATGGTGTGGGGGGCGTTACACAAGGTCATACAGTGTTTTTCACAGAACTTAGAATTGAAAGAAACTCGGTTTGCAGTCCAATCTATGTGAGGGTTGTGTCTTCTTAACCAAGGAATCCCTAATACCAATGGAAAATGAGCAGCTCGGATCTGATCAAACACCAGGAACTCTTCATGTTGACCTAACCTCACCCTTAATGGAACAGTTTCCAATGTGATGGGTCCGGAAGACAAGGGTCTACCATCAACCCCTTCTACCGGAATCGGGGTGATCTTGGTTTTGGCGGGTACCAAGTGCTCTGTAGCCCACTTGGAGTCGATGAAGTTTCCCGCTGCTCCACAATCCAACATGGCGAACACCTCTGTGGGAGCTTCTTCTGTTAACCATAGGTCCACTCTGAACACCATTAAACTGTTATCTTCCGGGGTATTCACTGCTCTTGTGTAGCTGCAAGGGTGCTTGTTACCTCCCCCGAGACTTCCCTTGCTAAAGATCGGGGGCGGAAGTTTCCCTGTCGACGAGGAGGGACTTCAGTGCATTCTCTCAACAAATGTGTCGAAGAGCCACAGTACATGCATAGACCTGCCTCTCTCCTCCTTCTTCTTTCTTCTGGCGTCAGAGGACCACGGGCAGCTCCAATCTGCATAGGCTCATCTATAGCAGGGTTGGCTCTAGGTGGAGGAGTAGGGTTAGGTTGTGAGAAGCTTCGGTTTCTTCTTCTCTCAGATCTTCTTTCTTGCAGACGAGATTCAATCTGAAGGGACAATGTCACTAGCTCCTGAAAAGATGCAGGACGGGCTACTCTGGCTAGTTCATCTTTGATCTCGTCCTGGAGACCTCTTCTGTAGATGGTTTGCTGGGCGGAATCAGGCCAATCTGCCTTGGCTGCTAGCCTCTGGAAGCGAGTTAAATAGGTTTGGACGTCTGTATTTCCTTGTTTGATGTCTAGGATTGCTTCCAAGGATGAATAGAATATTTCTGGCCTATCAAACCTTTCACTGAAAAGTTCCGTAAAACGGTCATAATCACTCAGAAGGGGATCGTTTCGGGTGACAATGGGTGTAGCCCATGAAAGAGCATTTCCGGTAAGATTGGCTATAATGAACCCAACCTTTGATCTGGCTGTCTCAAAGGCGTGAGGTCGGAAGGCGAAATACACCCTGCAAGCGTCAAGGAATTCCTTCAGATCTCCTGGATGTCCGTTGTATTTGCCAAAGGAAAAGGGCATCGTAGGCAGGTCCCCGCGATCATCCCGATGTAGCACCACTTGCTGTCGGAGGGCTACGTTCTCTGTTCGCAGGGCCTGCACCTCCATAGTAAGGTTCTGCAGAGCAGCCACCAACTCCTGATACTGCTCGAGCGACGCCATGAAGGATCTTGGGCGTTGTATTCTGTCAGATACCGAAGCTTCCTCCCCCAACTCCTCACCTGTTTCTTCCGGAATGGGTTCTGTAAGAGTAGCCTCTGATCTCTTCTGATCCCTCTTCCTTGTGGGAGTCTTGTCCTTTGGTGCTCGGGCCTTTTTATCGTACAGATAGGGTCTGTCCCCTCCGGAGGCCACCTTGGCAGAGATAATCCCTGACCGCGGGGATCCCCAGGGGGCCAGTCCTAGATTCAGGGAAAAAGCACTAAGGCAGAAAAAACCCTGTTCCCAATTGGGTTCTGCTGGGTGGCAATTAGAACTCCTCTCTTCCAATTATGAAAGTTCCATTTGCAGCAGGCAAGGAAGTCCGATAGACTTGAGAACAAACTCCTCCGCTGATGAATGCTCAGTGTATCCAGGAGAAGTGGAATAATAGAACAGGAGATATAAGAAGCTACTAGAACCAGTGGTTAAGACTAAACAGAATGACAGAGAAAAGTATTAGAAAGGATAAGTAGGTAAAGAATGAAAGAACCCATACAAAGCAGACCGCGAAGACGAACCATTAGGAAGAAGGAAGAAGTATAGAAAGAAACCCACTCACCAGTTTAGAAATGCTCCTTAAGGTCCCAGTGAGCAAGGCTAGCTCGCAAAAACAGAGTGACGGCACCGGTAGCAATATACCCCCGGTACCTACAAGAATTGAAAAGACCAAAAGTGCTCAAAGAATAAAGGCAAGAGTAAGTAAGCACGGCACGGCCCAAAGCAAGCCGATACCGCGTATAGTGCAGTAGAATTTGGGCTGAGGAATACAGAAGGGAATCACACAGAAGGCGAAAATAGGAAGCCGGAACGGATGAATTTCACGAGAGAATCTCCACACGAACCGAGCGCTGGTAAACAGATACAACGCGTCGGTTTGTGGGAGGAGTCAGCCTATAAAGGGTCGGCGGCCATCTTGGGTGAGATCGGCGGCCATCTTGGGTGAGGACTGGAGAGTGATCGATCGGCGGCCATCTTGGGTGAGGACTGGAGCGTGATCAAAGCTTCCAGCGCTTCCACAGCCTCCAATTCCTGACACCTATACTGCAGTTTCATTAAAATCCAACTGCAGTACTTTATTTATTCTTTCCAGATTCTTCTGTGTCAAGAGTGAGTGATACCCCGATAGGAGTGGGTTCTTTTCTCGTTTATCAGTCAGGTACTCCATGACCTTGCTCATTTTCTTTCATATATGCTATTACCCGCCTGGGCAGAGCAAGGCATCAACCAGGTGCCCTTTTGTTTAACACAGGGGTAGCGGAAGTGACATCACACGACCCTTGACGCCTGGTGAGATCATAGGAAGTGATGTAATTTGACCCCACCCTGAAGTGATATCGCGGCATGCGATAAAACGCAACCTTTCACCCATTGACAAAACAGGAAGTGCTATCACATAGCATTGTACACTACAAAAAATATGGTTACGATATCACTATAAAGTGATGTACATTTCAACCAAGAATGGATCGCCATATGTATCGTTAAGATCAGTGTGTATAGGCCAAATGACTGTGAATGCAATCAGACGTCCATGACCAAGTGATAATGATGTGTTATTATATAGCACTTACGCTTAAGCGCTTTATATAGAAAAAATATACACCCAATATCACCCAACCTGTGTTGGTACTCATTTATCGACCTCAGAAGGATGAAAGGCTGAGTTGAGGCATTTAAGAACAGACTAAATCAGTGACTCACCCCCTGAAGTGTGCCTGAAATAAACCTTTAATGAGTCTAGCAATTATTATATAGAATTCCAGAAAGACACATTATTTGGTATTCCTAATCTTTCTTATTTAGGGTCAGTGCTAAAAGTGTTAGACTTGTGTCACTCCTTTTCTTCTTTTTCTCTTTTTTTTAAGGGGCTTTAACAAGAAAGCCAGCCACTCCAGAACTAAAGATCCACATGGTGCTGGCCACGGCCCATGATCTTCCATTACAGAAAAACTAAAACTTTATTATTTTTTTTTTTCTAGAGGTCGTAAGAGAGACCTCAGAGGTCGCAGTTGCGACCTCTGGCGACCCCTAAATGACGTCCCTGCCTGTGAGTCAGCGCTTAAAATGGCTCTTTGTTATTCCACTGTGCCCGACTGACAGCAAGCAGGGATGAGGGTGTGTGTGTGTTCTGGCTGCTGTGAAGAGATTTGGAATGTGTCACCAGGACACTGCCGGGCCCGCTCACTCTATCCCCCTCCTACAAGTGCTAAATCTGCCTCTGGTGCCAGCACAAGTCAGTGCACCCAGCAAGACTTGCTCGCTCAGGGACATTGACTATTCACTCAGCTGTGGGGGGCCACAGAGCAGCACCCTTGTCAAGCCCACAGTCTTCCATCAAGCCCTCACATGAACTGGCAGATTGGCCCTCATTACGAGTTTGGTGGTATCTGGGCGGTAAATCCGCCCAGATATCACCAAACTATAATACCGTTACCGCCACTTGGTCTGGCGGTATTACCGTCAGATTACAAGTGGTGGTATAATTCTTTGACCGTTGTAATAATTCTCATTTTTTTTATTATAAATAATGACGGTGCATGGTTCAGACACATAGAGAAACATGT
The DNA here is from genome assembly GCF_040938575.1 of Ambystoma mexicanum. Lineage (NCBI taxonomy): Eukaryota > Metazoa > Chordata > Amphibia > Caudata > Ambystomatidae > Ambystoma > Ambystoma mexicanum. The sequence goes on from NC_090934.1 coordinate 1,181,535,861, forward strand.
AATGGTGACTAAATTAACCATTGTGAATGCACAACTTGTCATCACCTGCGGATTGAAGTTTCCCATTGCATCATGAATCCCAAATGCTTGCTACTGAAGGACTAATCATTGCATCATGAACCCCAAATGCTTGCTACTGAAGGATTAATAATTTCATCATGAACCCCAAATGCTTGCTACAGAAGGACTAATCATTGCATCATGAACCCCAAATGCTTGCTACTGAAGGATTAATCATTTCATCATGAACCCCAAATGCTTGCTACAGAAGGACTAATCATTGCATCATGAACCCCAAATGCTTGCTACAGAAGGACTAATCATTGCATCATGAACCCCAAATGCTTGCTACTGAAGGATTAATAATTTCATCATGAACCCCAAATGCTTGCTACAGAAGGACTAATCATTTCATCATGAATCCCAAAAGCTTGCTACAGAAGGACTAATCATTGCATCATGAATCCCAAATGCTTGCTACAGAAGGACTAATCATTGCATCATGAACCCCAAATGCTTGCTACAGAAGGACTAATCATTGCATCATGAACCCCAAATGCTTGCTACTGAAGGATTAATCATTTCATCATGAACCCCAAATGCTTGCTACAGAAGGACTAATCATTGCATCATGAACCCCAAATGCTTGCTACAGAAGGACTAATCATTGCATCATGAATCCCAAATGCTTGCTACAGAAGGATTAATCATTTCATCATGAACCCCAAATGCTTGCTACAGAAGGACTAATCATTTCATCATGAACCCCAAATGCTTGCTACAGAAGGACTAATCATTGCATCATGAACCCCAAATGCTTGCTACAGAAGGACTAATCATTGCATCATGAACCCCAAATCTTTGCTACTGAAGGATTAATAATTTCATCATGAACCCCAAATGCTTGCTACTGAAGGATTAATAATTTCATCATGAACCCCAAATGCTTGCTAGAGAAGAACTAATCATTTAATGTACGACGTTCCCGATAAGACGCCAACAATGTCACATATACTAGATGTTGATCTTCATTCACATAATCAAGCGTTTGTTTCCCATTAAATACATCAATATAAACTCAAACTCGGGTGGATTACGCTAGTAAAAATGTATAAAAACAGCTGTGACAGGGCCAGACATCTGTCCCCATCATGTGGGGGTAAGAACCCCTCAACCTGGTGTGGGAGCCAGAACAGTCTTTCCCCAGAAATAGGGTGTAGGAGTTGGGAGGGTTCACAGTCTCTATCCCTTCCCCCTGTACCTGGCTGTGTGACAACATTACCACTGTCTATCACCTCACGCCTGCACAGCCTCATTGTGGCCTGGGTTTTTCTGCTTGTCTTGTCGTGTCTATCCCTCCAGCAGCTCTAATGGGACATCCTGCCGGCAAGTAAAGCAAGAACGAGCGGAGAAAATAGGAGCAAGAACAAGCCATGCAGAAGCCTGAACAACGCCAGCTGCTACGCGACCAGCCTCAATCCAGGGAAAATCACCCATCCTGAGACAATGCCAGCATGAGCCAGGGCGCGGAGCACCTGCGGGCTCACATAAAGACGTATGCTCCCCTGTAGGGGACTATGGAGTGGCACCCTCACCAAGCCGCTATCCATAATCCAGAAGGGACCTTCACATGAACTGGAACATTCTAATTCCATTTTTGGAAACTGGCAGTCCCACGTATGGAAAAGGGGCGGGGCTTAAGATAACTTTTGAATGTTTGCACAATTATAACATCTCGCTGGGGAAAAGGCCAGTCAGCAATTGGCCCGGGGAGCCATGAGAGGAAGATAGCCAATGGAGGAGGAGGATAAAGGGAAAACAGGAAGGTTTCGGTTGTTTGGGTGATGTCAGAAGAGGAGCAGGTGGACCAAGAGACTAGGCGAGGGAGTATGAAGCAGAGGAGCATGGAGAGGAATTGTTGAAGGAGTGTGGAAGGTTAGAAAAATGTGTTGTTGGAAGAGAGTGGTACTGGTGCTATTGTATGCTTGACAAGTGTGTGAGTTAGATTAGTAGAGGGAGAATAGAAAGTGAAAGAAAGCTGACTGAGGAAAGGGAAACAAGGGTGACAGAAGGAGAAGTTGTGGTTGGAGTGAGTGGTAATAGTGTGTCAATCTTTATGGTACCCTGGCGCTCTGGCGAATCAAAAAAAAAAAAAGGGGGGTTCGTTGGGGTACGTTAGTAGGACAAGGTTTGGAGAAAGAGCAAGGGAACTGTGATGTGCTGTTGGCAGCTTCAGTTCAGTTAACACCGTTCGGTGAGCTTTTTAATGTGGGATCCAGTCGGTATCCGTTGTGTGCTGTTGTGTAAGCCTATGTGTGGTTTGTTTGTTGTTGCAGTGTAGTGAGGTGCGTGCAGTTTCCTGTGGTTTTAGAGGTATGGTTGTGTTTAGTTAGAGTTTGAGAGGTGTATGCAGAGCGGTGAGGTTTTAGTAGGGTTGGTCATTAGCATTGTTTTCTGATGGAAACGCACACTCATTTTATGGGTCCTCTTCCGGTGTGACTCTAGGTAATATTCACAATCCTCTCTGGATGCGACGCAGGCTAATATTGACAGTTCTATCCTAAAGTGGCACATGCTCACACTCCTCTCTAGATGTGACTCAAGGCAATATTCTCAATCCCCTCTGGATGCGACGCCGGGAAATATTCACAGCTCTATCCTAACGTGGCACAGGCCAATATTCACCATTTTATCTTAGTGTGGCACAGGTCAATAATCACAGTCCTCTCTGGTTGTGTCTCAAGGCAACATTCACAAACCTTTCTGGATGCTACGCAGGCCAATATTCGCAGTTCTATCTTAGTGCAGCACAGGCTAATAATCACACTGCTCTCTAGGTGTGGCTCAAGGCAACATTCACAAACCTCTCTGGATGCGACGCAGGCCAATATTCGCAGTTCTAGCTTAGTGCGGCACAGGTTAACAATCACTGTCCTCTCTGTGCGGCTCAATGTAACATTCACAAACCTCTCTGCATGCGACGCAGGCCAATATTCGCAGTTCTATTTTAGTGCGGCACAGGTTAATAATCACAGTCCTCTCTTGGTGTGACTCAAGGCAACATTCACAGACCTCGCTGGATGTGACACAGGCCAATATTCGCAGTTCTATCCTAGTGTGGCATCGGCTAATAATCACAGTCATCTCTAGGTGTGGTTCAAGGTAATATACACAAATCTCTCTGGATGCAACGCAGGCTAACATTCGCAGTTCTATCTTAGTGTGGGACAGGCTAAGATTCACAGATCTATTTTAATTTAGCACTGGTTAATAAACACAGTCCTTTATAGGTGTGATTCAAGGTAACATTCACAAATCTCTCTGGATGCGACGCAGGCTAATATTCACAATCCTCTCTGGGTGTGACGCAGGCCAAGTTTCACAGTTCTGTCTTAGCGTGGCATAGGCTAATAGTCACAGTCCTCTATAGGTGTGACTCAAGGTAATATTGACAATCCTCTCTGGATGCGACGCGGGTCAATATTCTAAGTTCTATCCTGGTGTGGCACAGTGTGGAGAGGGGAGTAGTAGGGTGGAAAGGGAAGTAGTGGTGGTTTGGAGAGGGGAGAGTAGTAATGGTGTGGAGACGAGAGAGTAGTAGCGGTAGTAGAGAGTGAAGAGAGTGCAGTAGAGAGTAAGATTGAAGTGTGGGGGCAGACAGTAAAGGTAGGAACATCAAAGGGACTGAAGAGGAAGTGTCGGGGAGAGAGAGATGAGATGTTGGCATGTACGAGTAAGGTCAAGTGGGGCTGGAGTGTCTTAAAGGCACAACATCTTTGGCAATTTAGTGCCTGCACTACCTAGATTGTTGCCTGAGGGTGGCCTTGGTCTGTAAGGTGTTCTGTCCATAGGTCATCATCCTAAGGGGAGACAGATTTTAGATGGTGAGGGTAACCGATTTCTAGTCATCACCACAGGGTTGAGGGATGCCTCGTTTGGGGAGGGAGCACCCGTCTCTGAATGATATAGAGTGGGACAGCCCTTGACCCGAAAATCAATAGAAATCCTTGCACTGTCTTCGGGAGATTGTATGTTCTTGAGGCCACCGTGATGCAACACAATCTCAAGTCTTTATTCATGCCGTTTGTAAAAAAAAAAAAAAAAAGAAATTGGAGTTTGTGAATCCAAAATACTTCTGTACGTAGCAATCTTTTTTCTCAGTCTCCCCCATGCAGATGTAAATAATTGTCGCCTGCTGATTTCCCTCAAAGTGTTGTGCTGCTAATTATCTTGTGTCCCTGTTCCTTATGTCCTATTTTTGCTTGCCTGTTCTGTCCTTAGTTGGTCTTGTGGTTTCCCCTACATACACTTTTCCACAGGGTGATTTATTTTATTTATTTTTTATTTATTTGTTTTTGTATAGCGCCGGGCAGTCCTTGGACATCGTAGTGCTTGTTACAGAATGCTTATTTGCTTTCATTCTTAAATTGCATACAAGGTTACAAACATGCAGACAAGCTTACAGGTTCCTTACAAGGTTACAGTGGAACAGTGGCTTGGTTTGGCAAGAGTTCAGGCAGTTGTGCAGAGTATTTAATTAAACAATTTACTTTTGAGCATTTTTCTGAACACAGTGTATGATTTTTAATTTCTCAGGGCTGTGGGACAGTACACTGTGTATTCCGTTATACATGGTGAATTACTCTATGAGAATTTCTTCTCCCATTATCTCTAAGAGATATCATTTTTTGAAATGCATACAGTTGAAGCATGGGTATGTGTTGTATCATGAGTCGGGTGCTAAGTGTGATGGATGGATTATATAGTGTGGAATATGGAGTGTTAGGGTGTTGTGTGAGGCAAGTTGATTCCAGAGAAATCAGTTGGTCCTATGGTAGCTGGAAACAGGATACTGAAGGCTGCTATGCATTGGTTTATGAACCTTTAAAGGCGATATTATCTTATTTATTTTTTTATTTTATATTAGTTTGTTACAAACTTTTAAAATAATAAAAACAAAGCAACTTCCTTCTGAATAGACAGGTAACCGCATCAGTAAACGGGTAACTTTGTTCGCTCGGAGTTCGGATGGATCGAGTTTTATTCACATCTCGTGTTCTTCTGTCGTTTTATATGTCCACTTTAGTCCTCTCGGCATTGAGATCTTTTGATTCCAATTTTTTTGCCAGATCTCCAAGAAATGTCGTTAGTGCGAACATCAGTTGCCTGTTTGAACCCTCGTGGAGTAGCGCCCATATGTCATCCTTAGTTTGGTAGGTATTCTCTATGTTTGTCTTTTTTAGATGAGTTTCTCTCGCCTGTTGAAAATGGGTGCAATTCAGAACTAAATGTTTTAGAGATTCTTTTTGTAATCCACAGAAACGACATCTATCGTTTCACTTCTTTGCCAGAGAGTTAATGCTGGTTTCATCTTGAATAAATTTAGGCGGAACATGATGAAGCGTTTCCTTCGGATAGGGCACGGGAATCGTTCAAAGTATTTTGGTGTTTTGTTGAGCATCCTTGCTTCTGGAGGGGTGTCTTTCGTACGCCTATGGGTTGCTCTTTGCGCAATTGTTTCACACCAGTCACATTCCCATAGCTTTTTCTTTACTTTATTGGGGTTTAGTATCAAGGTTTCCGCATTTGTTCCAATGATCTCTAGTGTTTTTTCGCAATTTGCCTTCCACTGCGTATAGACAGTGTCGGATGGTGACTTATTTGGACATCTTAAGATTTTGAATTGAGGAAGATCGTCCGCTCCCAGGGTCTTTCTATACAGGGTTAGGGTGTTCCATTGTATCCTTGCATTGGTTGATAGAAGACCTAGCTCGTATCGTAGGCAGTCGACAGGCGCCCCTTTTGGAAGTTGCAGCGCTCTTAGCCAAAAGGTGTTCTCACACCAAGTCCAAGTGTTAAATGAGCAGCCCAGCATTGTTTCAGCACCAAAAATTAAAGTCGGGATAGCTTTTGCTTTATAAAATTCGATCACAGGTTTTAGGCTGAATTTTCCGTATTTTTTATTTATTGTAGCTGCTTGTGCTCCCAGCATCTTACACTTTCTCTGAATATTTAGTACCATTGGTTCGTCTGTTAAGTTGGAATTTATTGTGCCGCCAAGGTATTGTGCTTGAGTGACACAAGCAATTTGTGCATCGCCGACTGCCAACGAGTACTTTTTGCTTTGTTTGCTTGTGGCTCCTTTTAGATTTTGCAACACTAACATCTCAGTTTTGTTTGTGTTTATTATCAAGCCGTTTGTGTCTGTATATCTTTTTAGGGCTGTTAGCTTTCTTTGTAATCCAATTGGTGTTTGGACCAATAGAACCATGTCGTCAGCGTAGACCATGTGTCCCAGATTTTGACTGTTTATCTTAGGAGGGAACGCTCTAATCAGATTTAGGTCTTGGCTGACGTCGGCCGTTAATAGGTTGAATAGTGTTGCTCCCAAAGGGCAGCCCTGTTTTACGCATCTTTCGGTTTTTATTGGAGTTGATAGGGAGCCTGTCGCATTCAGCCTGATTTTGATCGATGTTTCTGAGTACAGATCTTGGATTGGTCTTAGTAAGTGGGGAGGGCAGTTCATTTGTGTCATCTTAGTCCATAATAGTTGGCGATCAACACTGTCGAAAACATATGCAAGATCCACAAATGCTATGTAGACCTTTGTTTTGTTTTTTAGCGCTTCCATTTTTATCAAGTTGATCATTAGTAAATTTAAAGAACATCCTACACCCTTTACGAAGCCAGTTTGCCGGATATCGTATTGACCTGTGTCATTAATCCATGCTCCAAGTTATTTCAGTATTTGAGTGGCGAAGACTTTCCCAATTACGTCAAGCAACGCAATGGGACTGTAGTTTTTTGGCTCTGAGCGGTCTCCTTTTTTTAACACTGGGACTATTATAGCTGTCTTCCACGACTTTGGAACTCTCCTTTCTTGTTCGATGTTTTGGATGAGAGTATAGCAAAAGTTTGCCCAGGCTTCAGGATGTTTCTTACGGTGTGCATTCGTCAGGCAATCGGGCCCAGGTGCCCTCGAGGAGCTCAGTTTATTAATATATCTTCTTCGGTGATGTTAAGTGACCACTCAGCTTGGTCCTCCATTGGGTCCGCTCCTCTTGTATTTTGTTTCTTAAACAAGTCAGTGTAGTGTTCGATCCACTTTTGTTCGGGCACAGTACTTAATAGAAGTGCTCCTTGTGGCACACCTAAGTTGTTAATTGTGGACCAAAAACGTCTCACAGCTCTTGTGGATATCAGCGCTAGCATTGTTTCAGCATCTTGCTGTATGATCTTGTATTTGTGCATTGATAGCCAGGCTCTATATGTTTTCTTGAGCATTTTTATTTTAAATTGCTTCTCCTTTTCTTCAAGTTTCTTTAATGTTCTAATGTTTTTTCGTAGCTCTCTTTTTTTCTGAACTATCTCCATATTATAAACGTGTTGATGTTTGTAGATCGGTTTTTGGTTTATACTATGAAGTTCAGTATATTTTTCGAGTAAGCTACTATATTCGGTCCCGTTATCGGTTTCGTACCTTGGTGCTTCGGACAGAGCGTGTATCAAGTTGTTAATTTTTTGTTCATCGAGGCGCACCTTATGTCAGCCTGGTGCAGCTATTATTTGATTTTTCCAAGAATCTATCATTCCTCCTAGATCTGCCTTTACTAGTACTGTAAGCAAGTTGTGATCGCTTTGGAGCATGGTTGTAACTTTTAATGTAATTACATCACTAAATATGTTCTCTGACATATAAAAGTAGTCTAGTATAGATTTACTTTCCTCTCTCACCCAGGTGGGTCTTGCAGGGATGTCTCCTCTGACGTTTCCATTCAGTAGCTGCATGTTTCGTGCATCCATCTCTTCAGACCAAACTGCATTGTTTGGCCGAGGTTGTTCGCTGTTCTGACTGGTTTTGTTTTTTAAAATTGCTTTGGTGTAGGCAGTCCATGTTTAAATCTCTGCATAAGATGATGCTAGCATTTGTTCCTGATTCCTTAATTTTATCTATGATTTCACAGATGAAGTCTAGGAAATCAGAATAGTCCAAATCTTTATGTTACCAGTAGATGTTGATTATGTGAAGGTTCTTCTCATTCTTTTTTTTCTCGGATTTCATTGCTACTTGCGTCACCTGGACGTACAGGGACGGATTTTCAGATGAAATTAGTTTTAAATGTCGCTCCGTCTTTATCAGGGTTATCAGTCCTGCTTTGGGCCTTCCCTTGGCTTGTTTTATTGCAGGATTGAGTGCTATTTCATAGTTTATGGCCACTGGCATCGTTTGAACCCACATCTCTTGCAAGCAGATAATATCAAGGTCTTCTAGTTCTTTCGGTTTCATGTTGTATAAATGGAAGAACCCTCGACTGTTCCAAGAACCCAAGGATATATCATTGCTCTTGGATATCGTTTGGCATTAGCTTTCTCTTTCACAATTTAGAGTTGTATCTAGCCAACTCCATCTGGCCTGTTCCCCTTCTCTGTTTTCTTTTTGCTGATCGTCTCCGGCCTCGTCGCGTGGTTTGGTGGATTGAATGATAGTTATTTTTATTTCGTCTTTGGGTAGGTGGTATTGACGGTTTCGCTCACTTGATGGTTCGACTTGAGTGTTCGATTTCTCTTGTCGGACTAAGCTCGATTTCTTTCCATTTGATGGAACTTCTTTTCCAATGTTTCTTTGTGGTTTATAACTGAGCTGTTCCTTTGGTTTTACAGGCAATGTTTCTTTTGGATTTATTGATACGTTTTCATCGAGGATCTCACAGACATCAAAACCTAGGGAGTTTAGGTCGAATTTGTTATTTAAGATCAAATCCCTCACTATTCTTGAATGAATATGTAGCAGCACTTGATCCATTTTTCTTTCATTTAGGAACTCGACAGTTTTGATGTCTTCCGTGTCAATTGGTCTCAGTTGCAGTATGTGTTTAAACAACTGGAGGACATTTTGTCTGTTTAATATCAAATTGTCTGTCCCGCAGAACACTCTCTCAATCATCAAGCAATAATTTGTGTTTATTTTGGTTCTTCGTGTTGGTACATTCGTTCTTGTTATTTGGGAGCTGTATTGATCTTCTCTTTTTCCTCTCTCCTTTCTTGTTGTATAAAGGCATGTTTTGGTTCTCTCAGTTCACTTACTTGACTTTGTTGGTGATCTTCTTCTCTATCTCTGTCAAATTTAGCCTCCCTCACTTTGCCTTTGGCGCCTCGGTTAGAGTCAATTGTCTGGTTTGTTTTAGCTTCTTGGGACCAGCGTTCGCCGATAGTTGTAAATCGCCTTATGGTTGGTTCTGGTAAGGTTGAGCTTGCTGACTCGACTTGACCTTTCGTGGCTGGTGTAATTGTTCTGCAAACTTGCTGTTTCTGAGTTATGTTCAGCGGTTGCTCGATCTGCTCGGATCCGACCACAACAGAGGTGTTAGCGTCTTCAGGTGCCACATCATCGGTGTCCGAGAGGTCAAGAATTATCTCGTCTTCGATGTTTCCTTCGAAGTCATGAGTCGACAAATTAACAAGCAGGTCAATCATGGCTGCTTCGTCGTTTGTTTGCAGATCTTGGCTACCTGTGACTTGTGGATTGTCCTTTGGTGCTAGGCTCAGCGATTTGGCGTCCGTAGTTTTTTTTTTCCCTTGGTAGTTATTTGTTCTTCTTTGTCTATCTTTGTTTGCAGAAGGGCGTTTAAGTTTTTTATGTTTCGGAAAAATGTGCACAAACTTCTTGTTTGATTATTTTTGCGTTTGGGCATGTTTTTTGTCTTTCTTATTTGTTTCTTGGGTTTGATTCTCTCGTCATCAGGTTCCTCTGGACTCTTTTCTTTGATTATTTTTTTTTTAATATAGAGAAGTATTCAATTGCTGACCCTTTGATGAAATCATTATTTGCGGAGGGAAGGGGCACATGTTGGAGCTCCACTTCGTTGGTGAGCAATTCAAACTCTGCTTCCACATTTGCAGGAATTGCTCTACGACCTTCCAAATCAACAGTATTTGTGAGTAGTTCTGCTAAGCCGTCTGCGTATGCAGAAGTGGACGGTTGGCTTTCGATTTCGGTTTCTACTTCACGGCTTGTCTTTACAGCTTTGGTGCTTTTATGTGTACATTCAGTTTTCTTCGAGCTACGGCTTTCAGTATCATCCAAGTCAATTATTTCACCAACTGGGATTGCTTGGGCTATTTTATTTAATGGATTTTTTGCTTTGTGATCAGCGTCGTTGTTGGTCAGCACCACATCTTGATGATCCGGCACGACGTTCTTATCTTCTTGGGATTTGTTTTTATTGTGCTTTTCGGCCGTTTCTTGCTCACACTCAGTTGTTTTGTGCTTTGTCGCCGTTTGAGTTTGATTTTTCAATGTTTGGATAGCTTCTCTTGCCAATTCAGCTAGAAGTCTTTTGTCCTCCACGTTGGTTTTCATTTGTTCTTTGAGGAGCATTGTCATTGGCTCATATGATTTGACATCGTTTTTTACTTGTTTTTTCATGTCAACAATTTCCATTTCAAGATTCACTGTTTGAGTTCAGCAAGGCTATGAGCGTGTTTTGGTATTTGTTTGTATCGTTCAATTGCTCGTACAGCTTTATAAGTGGGGCCAACGTAATCGTCGATGCAGACGTGAGATTAGGTCGGAGCTCATTTATGATTTGGCCTATTAAATTTGTGCACCACTTTCGTTGGTCGTCATCATTTGGGATTTTTCTCTGTTTCAGGTAGTCACCTGGACCTCTTCGTATTTTAGGAAAGTGTCTTTCTATAAATGAGGAGTCTGTGGTGGAATCAGGGTCAGTGGCAGTCGAATCATCTGGTTCGGCCGTCGATAGGCGGCTTTCCATGCTTGTTCTTTCTCGCGTCGATTGGGTTGGATTATTTTCTTTCTCTCTTGGTCGACTGTTGTTTCTTTTTTGCGAGCACTGGAGAGGATCGGTAGGGCTAAGATCTATTTTCCGTCGCTTCAAAGGTTGGGCCTTACAGATTTCAGGCATTTTGCGATCTGTACATTTGGGTATCTGTAAATTCTTACTTGGAGTGGCTTTGGCTTTTATCGTTGCTAGTCCTTCTAGTGGACTGGTTGCATCATTACTAGCAGAATGGTTTGCTGTCAAAGTTTGATTTATATTTCTCAGGTCACTTAGCAGTTTATTGACGACAGTGATAGAGTCTCTCCTGTGTGGAGTATCAGTGTTTATGTAAGGAACTTCCGGTAAGTTGCAATTTCTATTTTCGAATCTGTCTGGTATGCTTTGTTTTAGTGCGGCCTCTGTTGTAAATACTTCATCGTTGGTGATTATCTTGTCATAGTTGCTCTCGAAATCGTCATTTGGTGGCGTCCCTTTGCGTCCTTTATTTTTTCTGCGCCGCTCCCAACGATATCAGCATGTCCGCGTTGGTTGCTTGTTGCAGTGTTTGTAATGTCACCCAATGTAACTGTTGGTTCATAGCTAACTTCGAGTCGCACACCTGGTGGGTGGCTGCTTAGTACTTCAAACAAGACTATTTTTTCAAGAGGGTGAACTGATGTAGAGACATCTGTTGTACTGTGTGGGCTTGGAGTCATTTGTGCAATCTCCATGTGTGCAGCAACGGTTTGGCTATTATTCAGCGCGCTTACGCCTCTCAGAGTTTCTGGCAGGCTCTTGGATCTAGTACTGTAATGATAGCCTAGCAGTTTGGTTTCATCATGCTCAAGTAATAAGTCCCTGGCATCTCCAAATCTTGCTGAGGCAAAATTATGAATAACATTTTCTTAGCTAGTACTTACTTGGTCTTTTTTGCAGCTCGTTGCAGGGACGTTCTCTCTGGGCTCTGGGCTCCGGGCTCTGGGCTTCGATTGACGGCACCTCAGCGTGCTTGGTCGCAGCGTTATCATCCTACGACTAGCATGCGTCTCTCTACTGTTGCACGCGTTGATTCTATTTTCAGATGTCCTAGCGTTAGCGGGGGGTGGGGTGAGCTCCAATCCACGGATTCCGCTTGCCGCTCGCAGCAAACAGCCAAACAGCGGTATATCCACAGTAAGCAAATCACCCTTTGCGTGCCGGGCTTAGCACTGCAAGGGTCGATGGGGGAATGTTTTATAGTTCCACTTCCTGGTCAGGGCGGAGTGAGAAAAAAGGGGCGGAACCAGGTCTCGCGTCTTCTCTTCGTGGTTCACTCGCAGCACAGCCAAACAGCGGTATATCCACACTAAGTAAATCGCCCTTTGCGCGCCGGGCTTATTACCATTCCAAGGGTCATTATATTATGGAATTGTACTAAAATGTAGCCCTCACAATTACGATGGCTGAAAATGCAGATTTATTTTTACCCCCTTACACCACATATATATGTGGGGGTATAGAATAAAATATTAATATGGGGGAACTGCTGGGGTCTCCCCACGCATATATATGTGGTGTAAAGGGGTTATAAAAAAAAAAGTCAGCATTTTCGGCCGTCGCAATAATAACTGATCCAATATCATTGAACACTAGTTGGCCTGCGGATGTCAGCCCCCAGTGGTGTCTGCAGTGTCCCCTCGCAGCAGATCTGGGGAGAAGGTCGGGACTCCGTGGGGAGGTCCTTGGGTGGCCTGGATGGCCAGCATGATGGTCGGCACTTCGATGAGCTGTGGACCCTCATACTGGTCTGAGTGCCTCCTGGGTGAATTTTGTGCCGTCTACGTGAGTGCCCGCGTGGACAAGCTCTGCGTCTAGAGGGGTACGTGTGATGAACCATTGCTCGAGGAAACGACCGCTAGCTGTGCAGTGCATGTTGGACGCGCATGCTCATCGCCCCAGTGGTTTTGTCTCAGAGTTGCCAAGAAATGGAATGAGCAAGTATAACATGTGGGACAGATGGTTCAGTTGAAGGATCGGGGTTAGAAGCCTGTGATGTAAATGTTCGAGGCAGAAAAGACTAAAGATTATTTTTCTGAAAATAACCTTCAGTCTTTTCTACCCTGAACATTTCCGACTTGGCCTCTGCCCCCACCCAACCCCCACCCCCTACTTACCTTCCGGCGGCACACTGCACTGTGTGCCGCCGACTTGCTGTGTCCCTGCAACGCCTGTTCCCTTTCACTTCTGGGGACTTTTCTTTCTTTATTTATTTTTTGTTACTTGTTGGGGTCGGCTGCGGGGGACACCCCTGAAACTCCCGCTCACAATATAGTGAACAAGGGTGTAGGGGACACCCCCATAGCCCTTAGCACTGAATGTGGGATTTGGTCAAAACTTTCAGCCGTTCGGAATTTTCGCACAGCTGTATAATTCAGTCAAATCTCCCATTCTGCCTTTTTTTGCTGGCTTTTTGGACGTTTCCCCGTTGAAGGATAGTGAGTGATATCGTGATGTGTCTGCAAAGGGTGTGTGAAAAGGAATGAAGCATTACATTATTCTGAAGGAGAGTAGTGTGCCTGTTTCGGCCAAGCTATGCCCAGTGCCGCTGGTCCTGCGTGAGAGGGTGAAAAAAGAGTCAATAGATTATTTAAGCTGGAAATAATTGAAAGGAAGAGTGGTGTTCAATGGATTTCACCATTGGTTGTGGTGAAGAAACACAGTGGCGAGTTGCCTATCTGTGGACCTTAGACAATTGAACAGGTGTGTTATAGTTGAAAGACACCCCATACCAAATATGTCAGAAATGTCTGTGATTGGGAAGGGAAAGGTTTTCACCAAATTGGACCTGGCATAAGCACATCGCCAGGCAGAGCTTGAGCAAGAATCACGAAAAACAGACTGCTTTGTACCACATGAGGGAATTTTCCAATTCCAATTCCGTAGTATGCCATTTGGCCTGATGTCCGCATCTTCCATATTTCAGAAGGTCATGTACAATTTGTTTGATGGCTTATGAGGGGTCCACTGTTTTCACAATGACATTTGGATTTGTGGAGAAACGGTGGAGGAACACAAGACAATTCTAGCTAAGGTGTTGGATGTTTTGGGGGCAAGAGGGACAACTTCGAGAAAGGAATCAGTGGAATATGTGGGGCATGAGATATTGGCAGTACGGGTGAGGTCCAAGAAAGCGATGGTTGAAAATATCAGTAAGGTGGAATCTGCAGAAAGTATAGGGGAGTTGCGATCATTTCTTGGAATGATTGAGTTCTACCCAAACTGTGTTAAAATCTTGACAAGGTGGGTGATTTGAGAAACTTGTTGAGAAAGGGACAGGAATTTGTATGGAATAGTAAAAGATTGATATATCAAAGGTGCTGGAGAAATTTAATACAGGAAGGGAATCAGTAAAGATGGTTAATGCTAGTGATGTGGGTATTGGAGCGGTTTTGACACAGCTGGCTGAAGAGGGGGAAGAAAAAAATAATTGCTCATGCAACAAAGAGCATTGCAGGGTCCTGAGAAACAGTGTTCTGTATTGGAGAAGAAAGCTTTGGCTTGTCGTTGGGCTGTGGAGAAATTTTTCAATTTTGTGTGGGGGACAGTATTTGTTTTGGGTATGGATCATAGACCATTAAAAGCTATATTTGAGTCAAAATGATTGGATAAGGTGTCCAGGAGAGTAGCTAGTTTGGTAGCGAGAATACAGAGTCATGCGTTCAAGATGGAAATTATTCCAGGAAGGGAGAATGTTCTGGCTGATCATTTGTCAAGATTAGGTGGCAAGATGAATAGGTGAACGAGGATATATCTAAAATGGTGTTCATAACACATTATCGAATCATCGATAGAGCTGAAAAGGAAGGTTCAATGAGAATTGAGGGGAGTATCATGCGAGCAGTACAATTTGTTGAATCGGAATGCCCGGAAAAATTGAGATTTAAGGGGCACGAAAGAGCATATTGGGGGGTGAGGGAGGAGTTAGGTGTAGAAGGGGGTTTGTTGTACAGTTGGGGACTGGTGGTAGTTCCCACATCATTGAGGGAGAAGGACATAGGTGGTGTTGAGAGAAGCTAATTGGTAGCCAGAGTTTGACCGAGAAGTAGAGCGCAGGCTCAAGAATTATATTGATAGTGAAAAGGCTGGTAAGGGTGTTGTGGCTTGAACAACCATTGGTGGGGGTGCCAAGAAGTGTGTGGGATGAGTTAGCGATAGATGTTTTGGGTCCTGTGCATGTTGGATGGAACCATTGAAGGTTTATCATGGTAGTGGTGGATGTGTTGCCAGGAAGGGTAGAGTTTAAGGTGGTGAGTGAAGCAAACGTGGGTATGGCAACAGACATTTTGGAGATTTTTGAAAGGGAAGGCTACCAGAGAAGCATTTTAACTGGTAATGGTTGCCAGTTTGCAGGAAACGTTTTGAGGGAATATTTGAGGACATTTGGTATTGTTCAAAAGAGGACAGCTTTATCATGGCAACAAAAAGGATGTCTGGTGTATGTGGGGGAAATAAGATGGAAGCTGTGAGCGAGTGTATGTATGCTTTCAGGATGTCACTGCATAAGGCCACGGGGTGAGTCCCTTTGAGATGATGACAGGTAGGAAACAACCATGTAAGCCAAAATACGAGAATTTGGCATACATGGTTGGGGAGGATGAGAGTCCAATTGTGTGGTGGAGGATCTAAGTAGAGGTGTGGATGCAGAAAGGAGGAATGCTTGCGGCAAGTGAATGAGAGGAAGGGATGGAAGGTCACTGAAATGCATGTAGGTGACTGGGCGAGGATTAAGAAAGGTGTGGTGAGAAGGAAGGGTGATCCTTTGTATAGTGGACCTATGCAGATTGATAAGGTAATGAAGGGTGCTATGAAGGTTAAAGGTGGACAGATCTGGAATCTGAGTAGGGTGGTGAAGGTGAGAAGAGGTGGTGGTGTGAGAGATGATGAGAGAGGAAGGAGGGGAGATGTGTTGTATCATGAGTAGGGTGCTAAGGTTGGTGGATATAATGTATGGTGTGGAATACAGAGTGTTAGGGTATTGTGTGAGACAAGTTGATTCCAGATAAGTCAGTTGGTCCTGTGGTAGCTGGAAGCAGGAAGCGGGATACTGGGGGCTGCTACACATTGTCTTATGTGCAATTAAATGTGATATGTTATTACTGTTCCAAGCCTCTTTATATCATTATGTGACAATTTTAGGATCTTTCAGGTAGGTCTAATTACCCACTAAGTTTAAGGTATCCATTCTTACCAAAGAATTCCCCAGGGTTCTTTGTCACTTGTATGCAATCCTTGCAATGTTTATATATATATGGTCTGCAGATTTTGTTTAGTATGTGAAATTGCCCACTGTGTTTTGAATACATTTATCACCTTTTTGGTGCTGGGCTAAAAGTTGCATGAAGACCAGTTCTTGTTTATTTCCAGCATATTGTGACAATTACAATACAACCTCTCTGGATTTATTCATACCTCTGAGATAGGCTTGATCTAAAACAGACTATGGGTATCTCAGAGAGTTTCGTTTTTGTTTTAACATCATAGATTCTAGATGAAAAGCTTCAGTTTCTGAATAAATTAATCAAGATCTCAAAAATTGTGAATATGGCAAACTTTGTACTAGACCTCTAAGATGATATGACTCCTACCTTTAAAAGGAATTTCTGTCCGTTATTTTAAGAAGCACTTTAAAAAGAAATATTGCAGATTGCAATATCAACGTGGTGTCCAAAAAAGTAATTCCGCTCTCTGAAATGGTAGTAGTAAATGTAACCATTGTATGCATGGTATTGACATATTTAACAGTTGCTCCAAATATTTAAACAGCAAGACCATAATACAAATTCATAATCTTTATACCTCAGCTATAGTATTCCTCCTACTTGCCATTTCTTTGATTTTGATTTCAAAATGACATTGCCTCCAAGCCTATGGATACATATATTTGCATAAAATGGTGCAAAAAGGACACCCATACATGTCCCTTTGGCTTGTTGAAAGTATATAGTTTCTACTCTGAAGTAACTGTTTTCCAAAACTAGGCATAAGAAGTCACAAAAGAATTGATGTTGTGCATCCTCAACATAGTATTTAAATAAACACTTCTTGATGGTGTCAATTTCTTCTTTGTGCATGATATTAGTGCATACACTGATTACATCAAGCGTAAATCATATGTCAGACATAAAACACAAAGAATCCTCTCTTTGTCTTTTATTGCTAGATTTCATATATTCACATTATGACTACCAATCAGTGACACATGTTAACTTTCAATCACTTGACATATCAATTTACATTTATATAAATTCCTTTATTTTAGCATTTATTCCTTAGAGACCAATTTGTTGAATTTTTCGAACAAATGTACCCACACAGCATACCCATACAGCATCTGTAAAAAATGTTTTGTGTATAAATAGTGATATCAAAAACCCATTACCACACCATGGACCTCATTATACATTTGGTGGTATCTCAGTGGTAAATCCACAGATACTACCAAATGGATTTACTGTTACCAACACTTGGTCCGGCGGAATTACCACCAGATTACAAGTGGCAGTATTGCAACATTAATCCCCATTTATGGAGTACATAGGACTCCATGGAGATTTCCTCCGGCAGTAATTCCACCTAAATTGCCATTTATGGTGGTAAGGTGATGGAATTACCTCCAACATTTTGCTTCTGGTTTTTACTCAACCCTAGCTCCAAACCCATAGTTCTACAGCATGGTAATGCAGCAGCAATGCAGTGGTACCTCCGTTACCGCACTTGATTATCACAGGGTTTGGCCACACCACCAAACTCACAATGAAGTCCCATGTATTTAGTGGGAGTAAAAACTATTTAAAACATTTTTCTGTGTTTCTAAATCTATTCTTCTTTGGAAACGATGAAGCCCAACATGTTTAGACTTTCTTACATTGTGAACCTTCATCTGGGGTAAGCCACTTAAAAAATGCTGGCAGGGTTATGCAGCATTGTATTAATCTTTGACAATGTATCACTATAAACCTATCCGATGCTCATTGTTTACATGGCTGTTCTACCTGCAATCAGTTAATAACTCAAGAGAATCCCTCTTTTTTTTAAGTTCATAATTCTTATCAGTAGTAATGAAGTGTATTACCATATGCAGAATAACTTCCTTTTTTTACTCTTGTTTCATAGTCGTATAAGGTAAAGAAGTGAGAAATCATCAGCCTACAGGGGAGTGTAGAAAAGCCTTAGTGAAGGACTTCTCTATAATACTTAAATTACCTTACTCAAAATCGTGGAGTATGTTTGCCCACTTGGGTCGGCAGTGCTAAATTACAAATAACAGGTGGGTAGATGATGACAGGTGTTATTTCTTTAGTAAAAACAACAACTTTCAAGCTCAAATGCCATATAGCAATTTTTTTCAGCTATAAAAGTAGAAATACAAATAGAGAAGGGATATTGTAATTACCCAACTGTCTTTTTAAAGCCAAAGAATCCAAGTGAAGAGTAGACAAAATGACAATTTACAACGTGCATAGAACTTGCAATAACTAAGTTTGCATAGGTTCCAGTGGTCAGGGTAGCTTGTTAGCTTGACTTTCATCCAACATATGGGAAGATGTTTGGCTGCAAGATAACCTGGAACCAACAATGTTTTGTGGTGAAACAGCGGCGAGCACTAACATATATTAGTTATTAAGTGTTGCACCTATCACAAAAGTCGCTACGTGGATTAGTTTACCTAAGCGTGCACTACACTGCTGTCCATCTGTTTAAAACTCTTGCGTCCGGAAAGGAAACACTGTCAGTAATGTATGTGTTTGTTTTGCCTTCTTCCAACTGGTGGGAAATCTTGTGTGTCTTAATGATTACTGATAGTTCTGTTGTCTTGGAAACAGTAAACTACGTGCTCCTCCTGGTGGATACCAACACAGCGGCCATTTTAACATGTAGACATCTTAAAATACGGAGATGCTCAATTGCTCTGCTGGGAGATTATTACAGGTCAGCATTGTATACTGTTTTAGGAAATGAGCCATGGGCTCCAATTCATAAGTTGATTTTGAATCAATAATGTATGATATCTCGTGTGTCGAACCCATGGGAAGGACCACTGTTATGATAAAGATACTACACATACAGCCTTATCCCAAGTTTGGCGGTAACCCTTAAATACTGCGGTAACGCTATTACCGCTGCATTCAAGGGTCTGCCAAATCACAGGTTTGGCTGCATTAACCCCCAGTTCTGAGCTGGGGGTAAATGTGGCAGGAACTTGATGATTTTCGGTGCAATTACTGTGCGGTAATACCGCCGATGGTAGTTGTGACGAGAATTCCTCATTGGGCCCAATGGGAAATGGGGAATTTCCAAATGGGCCCAATAGGGAATTACCGTTCCTCCAAACCCGTGACCCGGCACCGTTAATACTGCCGGGATACCGCCTAATAGTGATGAAGGTGTGACAGAAATGTCCAGATGTTATGATCTTAACCTTAGGAGAGGGCATACTCTATAAACCTACTAAGGTGTTGCTCCCCATCGCCATTGCACATTATGTAATGTATATTTGAAAGAATTTGAGTGTGTCAGTTCAAATTTCCTTACTGGGTCTATGCATGTGTTGTAAAGTGGAGCTGTTTGTCCTATTAACCAATTGATCTCTTCTTTCAGTACCTCAATGTGGCTTTTGGTTAGAAAACTAATACGCTGCTCCCAACATCCTCATCTTTTCTGTATGTTAGGCCCTTGTATCTGAAGTAATACAGTCCAGGTGAAATCATTGCCTTGATGATTTTTCAACAGAAAATGTTGAACCAAGAGTGCACTCGCATTTGCTGTTCTGATGTAACTACGAATTTCTGTCATCATCCTAATATATTTTTTCTTACATGGGCATTTGATAACACATATGACAATGGAGGAATTGCAATTGGTGAAAGATCTTTGATCCCATGCACAGGCCATGCCTACGTCTACCTCTGTGGATTTGGCTGTTAGATGACACACAACAAATTGGCTGCATGGTGCATGTCCTGTTATTATTTTAATTTCTGAGTGAGTTCATCTGATGCTTGCTCAAAATGGGCCAGAACTGTACCATAAGCAAAGAAAAAATAGAGTGAATCCACCCTGTTAGAACTGGTGCTCTCAGTTGGCCCTAAACATGGCTGCAAATTTGAATTCTATTTATTCTAAGCGTACATCTAAGTTCAAATGATGGGTATTCACAACAACTCATGGATAGTTTTCTTAAAAGAAATGTTTTATTCACATCTCTTAATGAATCCCTTTATCCAATATTTTAACTTCATATTTAGTGAGGCCAAGCAGAAAATACTGGCTAGAATTTCTTGTACAATTGCTAATGCATTTCGGTTACAAAAACCTTCATCAGGGCCGTGCAATAGTTTTCAGATGCCCAACAATATGCTGTGTTTAGCAATATAAGTAACACATCGTAAACCAAATAATTCAACAGTGATTAAGCATTGACATGAATGGAAAACACATACCGGTTTCAAGTATCATCAAAGTGTTCCAACAATAGTGAAAAATAAAAGTGGAGAAGGAGAGAAAAGAAATGTTTTTGAGTCAATTATTTTGCCAGCATCTAAATTGTAGTGTCAGTAAAAGTTAAAAATAATAGAATGTACCTTGTACTTCATGAGACTCTTTAACTGGCGAATGAAGCATCCAGTCCATATAAATGCTCCTGTTAACATCACGTAAAAGCTAATCAGTATTCAAAATCGCTAAACGCACAGTAAATGGAAAGTGGAAAGGAAGCTTACCATTAAACAGCAGTAAACGCTGCGTGAATTGACGAATGCTTTCGCAGAGGCGCGAGCGCGAATGTCAGCGGCAGTCTTTAAATGTTGCCATGGAGACCCAAAGGCGTCGCGCTTTGACACGTACGCCTTGGGTCCCACCTCCGTGGAAGCACGGAAGGCGGTATTGTCGCCATGGCGACGTACTGACATATTAAACTGAAACTGAAACATACATCTACGTACGAGTGCAAGAAATTTCTTTGAATCTACTGAAGGAATGAGGGTGTGCACATGGGCACTATTAGGGGTCCCATCTGTAATGCTCAGTGTGAAAAAAGAAGAAATACTCGTGTTAAACAGCTTATGTGAAACACTGATCGGTGTGTATCTGATGGTATTAGTTATGTCAGCGGCAGTCTTTAGATGTTGCCATGGGGTCCCAAAGGCGTCGTGCTATGACACGTACGCCTTGGGTCCCACCTCCGTGGAAGCACAGAAGGCGGGATTGTCGCCATGGCGACGTAAATAACATATTAAAGTGCACTGAACCATACAGCTACGTACGAGTGCAAGAAATTACTTTGAATCTACTGAAGGAATGAGAGTGTGCACATGGGCACTATTAGGGGTCCCATCTGTAATGCTCAGTGTGAAAAAAGAAGAAATACTCATGTTAAACAGCTTATGTGAACCACCGATCGGTGTGTATTTGATGGTATTAATTAGTGTTCATGGCAAAAGCGAAAATCCATATAGGGAAAAAAACATGGACAATCATAAATAAAAATCCCAAAGTGAATTAAGACAAAAAACTATAAAAGGACATATGTTGTCATCATTAAACGAACATGGAACCTTTTGATGAACGCCCCAGGGGGGCGTATCACAGGTAAGTATAACAGGTAAGGCTTTCTAAACACATAATTCTAGATATACATCAAACTAAAAAAGGAAATAATTCGCAAAAGATGATTTCAACCGTCAAAATCAATATCAATTGTTCAATGCCCATTTGTCTAAACGATGGTGATCCATTAGGGCGTAGTCCAGAGCGACCACAGTTGCAGTCATGATTGTATCACTAGATGCAAGGGTACTGAAGCTAGATGCACAAATGCTCGAACTGCAATATCTATTTTATCAACAAAAATAGGAAAAAATGTTCATGGTCATTAAAAGCACATATAGTTTATTTCTTCATTTATCCCCTTGGGTGTCAGGGAGTTTAATCTGTCAATCCAATATGTTTCTCGTTGATTGTACATTTTTGTGTTTATTTAGTTTTTGAACCCCTTCTAAAACCACAAATTTTATCTGTGCCAAATTGTGATGTTTATCTTGCCAATCTCTGGCTACCGCTGAGGTAGCTGTATGGTTCCTTATGCATGATCGATGTTCGGTCCATCGAACGTTTGCAGTGCGTTGTGTTTGGCCAACATAGAACAAACCACAAGGGCATTTGATTCCACAGACAATATTCTGTGTGTCACAAGTAGCATAGTCCTTCAATTTAATTTTGGCTCCAGAGTGTGGGTGGTTAATGGTTGGTCCTTTCATAATGTAATTGCAATTGCTGCAGTTTAAGCAAGGATATGTGCCTGTGCGGTCTGTGATCTTCTTCTTGCGCGGAGGTTTGGTGTTGATAAACTTGTCCTTCAAATTCTGGCTGCGTTGATAAGCGAAAGTGGGAAGTTCCTTGAATAGATGCTCTATTCAATGATCACAGGTAATAGTGTTCCAATTTTTCTTGATTATAGATTTAATGCGGCTCCTTTGTCTTGAGTATTTTGATACTTAGACCAATGGAGGCGTTTGTTTTGTTTTGGTTTTTGGTTTCAATAATTCATCTCTATTTTGTGTAGCTGTACGTACAGTGGCAGCCTCTACTTCTTCTTTAGAGTATCCTCTTTCCAAAAATGTATCACCCATTTCTTTCACCGCCTCTAGGTAGTCTGTGGGGTCTCTGACTATCCTTTTAACTCTTAACATTTGACTGTAAGGGAGATTTTTAATCAAACTAGGTTGATGGAAGCTAAGTCTCTGTAAAAGGTTATTGCGGTCAGTACTCTTGTGGAAGATTGTAGTGCGATATTAAGAGTCTGTGATCCTTATTTCCACATCCAAGAAATGTATAACTTTATTTGAGTATTCATGTGTGAACTGAATTCTAGGGTCTATACTGTTGAGGTAATCAAAAAAGTCTAAGAGTTCTGATTCTGTATTTGTCCAGATACCAAGAATGTCATCTATATATCTGACCCATATAGCCAGATTATTGTGCCAATGGGAATTCTTGAGTACATGTTCCAATTCAAACTTATGCATGAATGCATTCTCATATGACGGTGCCATGGTGGCCTCCATAGCAGTACCTGCGACTTGTAGGAAATACGAGCTTTTGTATTGAAAATAGGAGTTGTTACTGATATATTCAAAGAGTGCCATTATGAATCATTTCTGTGCCGGTATTTTGCCTTCTTGTAGAAGTAACCATTCCACTGCTTCTCTGCCCAAGTCGTGCAGAATAGAGGTATAAAGACTCTTTACGTCTATGGTGAAACAGATGTGGTTACGATTGAATGGTGTGGCTCTGAGATGTTGTAGCAAATGAGTAGAATTCTTATTGTATGTGCTGGTCTTTTGGATGACAGGCTGTAAAAAGTAGTCTATATATTTACCCAGTGGGGTCTCCCTGGTGGTTTGAGTGGATCTTTGTGAACTTTCGGCAAAGTGTAGAAGTGAGCTATACAGGGATGTGGGTTAGTCAAAACGTTCTTAGTATTGTGATTAATCCATTCCAATTCTTCTGCTTTTACTAGAAGCTTCTCCGAATTCCTTCTAATCTCCTATGTAGGGTTGATGTCCAATTGGGCATAGGTATTAGTGTCAGTGGGGGTCATTCCGAGGTTGGAGGTAAGGGATTACCGGCACCTGTAAGGGCACCGATGGCGGTAATCCCTTACCTCCGTATTCCGAGTTCCCTTTGCGGGTCCCTCTTTACCTCCTGCTTTTAGCAGGAGTAAATTACGGGACCCGCAAAGTGACCTTGGAGTAAATTACGGCACCGTAATTTACGGTGCCGTAATTACCTCCTTCCCCATTCCCATTGAGCCCTATGGGGGCAGAAATGGGGATGGAGAAGGGCTATGGTGAATGGGGAATTACCGGTCCATCCAACCTTGGAATGGACCGGTTATTACTCCATTCACCATGCCGGTATTCCATGGAGTAAATAGCTCCATGGTTGCCAACCATGGAGCTATTTACTCCATGGTGTAGTCCTAACTCGGAATGAGGGCCATTGAGTTGTCATATACATTCTTGATCGTAATCATGGCTGTTCAATAACACTATGCTGCCTCCTTTATCCGCAGATCTTATTGTTAGTGATTCACCTCCATATAAATCTCTGATCAATTTGAATTTGTGAGGTTTCATGTTGCAATTCTTAGAGTGACCATACTTGATCTTCTCTTGGTCTCTTGTGACCTGCTTTTGAAATATATCAACAGATGGTACACTAATAGGAGGAATGAAGTTACTTTTTCCCTTGAATTCTTTAAGGTCTAGGGGATCATCGTCAGGTCGATTGTCTTGTTCTAACTCACTGAAGAACACTTTCAGCTACATTTTGCGGATCAATTTATACAGTTCAATCTTTGATTCAAAGAGAGGGCTGTTATGTGTAGGAACGAAGCTGAGTCCTTGGATCTCTTTAGGTGTAAGGGCTCTGGAAGACAAATTGATTACTATGTTTTCTTTTGTTGTAGTCTTGTGTTTGGTCTTCCCTTTTGTTTTTCTTTGCCCCCTTCTTGTTCTCTTCTTCCTCTGTCTAAAAAAGGAATCCTATTATTTCTTAATGCTTCAGTGGTGTCTGTTGTTCCTGAGGTACTTGCAGTTGATTCTTCTTCCTTTCTGTATCTGTCCCTGAGCTTGATGTTTCGCTTCTGTTATTTGTCTTAGGTTTCCTCAGTGGGGGTCCGTATTTATCCATCCAACTGTATACCTCGTCTTTCAAGTAATCATACGTGTCTCGTTTGAATTTTATGATCTTTTTGGTTTCCAACTCTGTTTTATATTCAGATAGTTTCAGATTAATGTCTTCTAAGATGGCGTCTACTTCTTCCCTGTTTAGAGTGGCAACTAATTATTTTTCTATCTCCTTGATTTCTTGTCCTAGATCTTTAAGATTGCTGGTCAATTCTTGTATAGTTAATAGAATAAGATCCAAAGAGCACTTATTGAGTATGGCCTCCCATCTTTTCACGAACTCTTTACTTTCCTTACACAAAGTAGGTCTAAATTGTATGCAGAGACCCGTGGGAATTCTTTGGTTCTTATGATATCTGCCCAACGTGATTGCATGTAATTTGCGGTTGATTTCCTTGCAAATTAAGTATTCCAATTGTTTTATTTGGCGTGTTGGATCTTCCTTATTAGTGCTGGTCGTGTTAAATCTAGTGTCTTTAATGGGACCAAGTATTTTATCGCCCTCTTTTGGCTGTGAAGCCTAATGTTTCAGCTTTATTTGTGGTTAAGCCTTCTATGTCAGCCAATGACATGATTGATTGTGAGATCTGTATTAAATATTCAATCTGTGTACCTCCACCTTGGGTCATGCCAAGATAAAATACAAGAACAGAAGGATGAAGGTGGGCACTAGGTAGTTTCTCGGTTCGTTAGTAGATCTGTGATAGATTATGCTAGTTAGTGAGATTTTTTAGCCTGGGGCTACCAGTTGTGAAAAAGGTCCCATGGCATGGGGACCAATTAGTCTATAAGCAAAGAAAAAATGGAGTGAATCCACCCTATTAGAACTGGTGCTCTCAGTTGGCCCTAAACATGGCTGCAAATTTGAATTCTATTTATTCTAAGCGTACATCTAAGTTCAAATGATGGGTATTCACAACAACTCATGTGGATAGTTTTCTTAAAAGAAATGTTTTATTCACATCTCTTAATGAATCCCTATAACCAATATTTTAACTTCATATTTAGTGAGGCCAAGCAGAAAATACTGCCTAGAATTTCTTGTACAATTGCTAATGCATTTCGGTTACAAATACCTTCATCAGGGCCGTGCAATAATTTTCAGATGCCCAACAATATGCTGTGTTTAGCAATATAAGTAACACATCGTAAACCCAATAATTCAACAGTGATTTGCATCTCAATAGTACATGAACTGACTGAAAGGTACACTTTCCCTTAGGGATTTCAGATGGAAACTTCAAAAATTCAGGAGGGAATTACTATCAGTAACTTTATCGATGGCCTGAGTGCCTTCAACACAGTTAATGGAAATGTCTAGAAAAGAGATAACCAAATGACTGCTGGTAAGAGTAAAATGTAGTTGCGGGTCAAGATCAGTAAGCCATTGGGGAAAACATGGGATCTTTTCTTGTGCTGCTATTCAAATGATGCAGATTTCATCTGTGTAACCTTTGTATACTTTTATATGGCGTTGAAACTGAGTGTCAATTGCGTATATTTGTTGTTCTTCAAAATATTCGACATATAAGTTGGCTAAATTGGGAGCTACTGTCGGGCCCATGGCTGTCTCTTCAATCTGTTGATGCAACGTATCTTCTATGTGAAAAATAATCCTAATGTGAGCTCTTTACACCATATGATGAGCTCTCTATGCTCAGGTTGTAAAAAACCAAAGTGAAGTTCTAGATGTTCACCTACTATGTCCAAGATCTTATGTTGTGGGTCATTGGTGTATGTGGACTCTATGCCCATGCTCCTCAAGACCTCTCTGTCTGGATCTGGAACATTGTGATGATACGGTTAGTGTCTTTAGTATCAGATTTCCTTTCTGGTATATTTTGCTTCTGGAAAAAAGTCATCATATTGTGAGAAGGGGTTCAAGGCTGGAACTATTACCTGACACAATTGGCCATCCTGGCGGGGAGGGAATACAAAATGGGTACTCTGGTGTTTGGAGTGAGGAAATCTGGCTCTTGTTTGGAAATAATAACACATGTCACGGCTGTATTAACCTTAATGGAGATCGCTTTCTCCAACTCTGTTGTGGGGTACACTCTAATACGAATGCTGTGGTGGACATCTGACAGTTGACGTAGGCATTCAGAAATATAAGCCGATGTATTCATTACCACGATTGCCCACTGTTGCCTGGCACTTTTATTGCAATATCAGGGTTTTTCTTTTTTGTTGATATTTACACAACAAAATCGAAATCAAAACAACCAAACTTGCCCCGGCCACCCTGCCCTCCGACGTACATTAACTCCACCCCTAGATTTGACTTCACTCCTGTCACCATTGCTGAAACTGCAAAAATCATCAAGGGACTGACGCCATCCAGATGCCAAGGTGACTTCTGTCCAGCATCACTCATCAAAGACTGTGAAGATAAGCTTGCCCCATTCATCACAACCTTCATTAACAGTTCCTTTGCCACAAACATCCTCCTCCTAGACCTCTCTGCAGCGTTTGATTTAGTCCACCACAATATTCTCTGCCAACACCTGGCCTTGGCAGCCCACTTCTCGCCCAACGCCATCAACTGGATTAAATCTTTCCTGACCGACTGCACCATGAGAGTCTTCTCTAGCACTGCAGCAGCCCTCCCGGTCCCAGTTACATGCAGAGTCCCCCAAGGACCCTGCGTCTCTCCTATAGTCTACAACTTGTTCACCAAGCCACGTTTCGACCTCCCTGATAAATTGGGCGTCACATATACCAACTACACGGACGGCACACAAATACTCCTACCTATCACAGGAAACCATGACATTGACACCAAAGTACTGAACAAAATTTACCTTACCATCCAAGCCTGGATGGCACAACATGAAATGTCTCAATGATGGAAAACCAAGCTACTCATCATTGGCAACCTCCCTAGGCTACACTCACTTCATCAATCCCACAAATCATTTAACATTGACGGGAACATCATCCCAGTCGCTACGGAGGTAAAAACACTCGGAGTCTACCTGGACTCTTCTTTGTCACTAACAAAACAAGTCAACGCGATTGCATCAGCAGCAGCCTGCACCTCGAAACACATTATCGCTAGCAGACCCTTCCTAACTACCAACAATTGTATCACTTTGGCTACAGCACTGATCCTCTCAAGAATTGACTACTCTAACTCCCTTCCTGTCGGCACTAATGCACAACACATTAGGAAGTTACAAAGAATTCAAAACCATGCAATTAGAGCCGCCCTCAACTTCCCCAAAAGGGAACCTATGACTTCAGCCAGGCGCAATCTCCATTGGCTAGCAGTGCGAGATCGTATCAAATTCAAAGCCCTATCGCTAACACACAAATGCCTTTCCAATAGCGCCCCGATCTACCTGTCCAGCCTAACCTCCAGAGCCCAATCCAACAGACCCACTTGCTCAGCATACTCACACCTCCTCACCATCCCGAGGTTCAAATGTCAAAAAGCCGCAGGTTGCAGCTTCCCGCTGATCGCAGCCAAACATAGGAATTCCATGCCTTTGGCATTAAGAGCGGACCCCTCGCTTTGGTCCTTCTGCAAAAGCCTCAAAACCTGCCTCTTTACCCAAGACTTCTAATAACTTGTCAGACTCGTATCTATTTAACTTGATGTCCACTGCAACATATGTAAGATTTGTAGACTGTTAGTAATGTTTTGCAATATCACTGTATGCAGTTTAATACCTATGTAAGCTATGAGTAACGTTTTGCAATCCATCACTACTGCAAACAACCATTGTAACCATCTTCCTAAGAAAAAGCGCCTAGATGCCTGAGGATTTGGTGTGCTATACAAATGTTCAAATAAATAAATAAATAAATAAATACATTTTGAAAGGGTGTCTTAAATTCTGTTCTAATAGTGTGAGATCAGCCATCACATGTTTTTCAAACACCTTTAATTCGGCTGACATACAGGCGTAAGGGGGCATGAATGTGGAAGGAGTACGTAAATCAGTCATATTTTCAGATTCATAAGGGTTGCCATTCACCTGAAAGTACTTGCAACCTAATCTTTCGAATGAAGTGTTGAAATTCAATTTGAAAAATTAAGGGATTGTGTGAATGAGTGATGGCAAACCCCAGCCCTTTATCTAAGACTTGGTTTTCACCTTGAGTGAGCGTATAACTAGACAAGTTGACTACCAATGTTGTCCACTTCTCGTGGTTCTCGGCTTCACAGTTTCCCATTGTTGACCTCGTCGCCGTCCTCTGCCTAACAAAGGACGGGATTGGCCCTGTCCTCGTAGAATACCACCTTTCTGACCTCCATTACTCTTAGTTTGATTGTGCTCTGTGGAAGTATCTTGACTCTCTTCCAAAGGACCATCTGTTAGCTCATCACTACTCGAACTGTATGATGTACTTCTAAGTGTACTCGTCAGCGTCTCTCGCCAATTTGTCAATGAAATCTGTGGTGTCTCTAATATGATGTGTATTGTTGACACCTAACGGTTGCAATGTCTCTTCAATATATATATGCAAATCTCCTCAAGGAAATAATAATGTTGGGCTACTATTGGTCCTCCAGGAGGGTTCTGGTCATTTGTATGAATCTTTGTGAAAGAGCAATAGAGAGGAGTTGTTGGATGTTGTATTGTTTGTTCACTTGTCCATCAATATGCACCCGCTTCCTTTGCAATGGGGTCTGACAGCCAGGATGGATAGGAGAACAGCATGGATGCAGTGGTCCTCGTATGTTGCTGCCAGTGAGAAGTGGGGTGGGAGCGCAGCATGCCTTCTCTTTTGCAGTCCTGGCTGCCACTGTGGCCACTCTGCATGCCTGCCAAATGGTGTTGCTAACTGGGCATATGTTGCCAATGTCTGCCATGTAATATAGCTGAGCACTTGACAGCAACAAATGCCATGTGGTGGAGGTGATGGCAGTACCTGGTAAACAGTGTGATTACCTGTGTACTCTATAGAAACACCTGGCAATAATGCAAGTACCTGGTCATGGTTGGAAATGACAGTACTGGTTGGAAAATGGTGTTAGTACCTCTGAATATAATGCAACTATATAGCAAATGGTGTGGGCTCTGGGGCTTATGATGGCAATACCTTGAGCATGTCAGTATTTGGGGATGTGATGCAATACCTGGCATATGGCACAGGCTGTGGGATAGCACCCGGCCGTACGGTTCGAAGGTTAATATTATGCAACAGAAAACTGTGTTGAGACCTATCTGGAGTTACTGGACATGAATTCAAATAAACCAAATGAAACAGCCTGTTCTATAGAACTGTGGTCATCAATACTTCCCTCTTTCCTTTTGACACCCATATTTCTGGACTTTCTTTCTCGGGTGTGGTAGATTTCTGCTTGGCTTTCATTGATGATGTTGGGATATTGTTCTTCAACTTCCGAAATACCAACACCACCAGTAGTGTCTTCGAGATATGGGACAGGGGCCAAGGCTCTTCAGTGTGCTTTGCAGGAGGTTCTAGAGTTGAGTATAACCACCTTCTCTCCCCTTGCTCTCCTACTCCATGTTGCTACCTTTCTCCTCCACCCCCCTCTCTCTTTCTCTCTCTCTCTCCCTCTCTCTCTCTCTCTCTCCCTCTCTGTCTCTCTCTCTGTCTCTCTCTCTCTCCCTCTCTCTCCTTATCTCCTGGTTAACATCTTCTACTCTCTTTCCCCCTGGCTTGCCTTCCACCTGCATTGCTCCTCCTCTTCGTGTCTCTCTTTAGAGGTTCTTTGCTTCTCTGCCTCTAATGTACACATTAGTTCAGTCACCTCCTCCAGAATCCTGTCTACTTGTGGTGATGCCTCCTGCAACTCACTGGCTCCTCTCCTTCTCCTCCTGTCCTCCTCTCTCTAGTTGTGCTCTCCTCCTGTTCATTGGCTTCTTCTTTAACTCCTCTTATCTTTAGTTTTTCTCTCCTTCTCCCCACACTGCTTCCTTCTTTCTCCTTCACCACCTCTCTACCACTTTCCCACTAAACATTACCCCCACACTGCCTCTCTCCTCCCACCTCCGTCTCTTGACTTCCTCACTCGACCTTTATTCCAGTCCCCTTTTAGTCATGGGATTGTAAGTGTGTCACAAATGGCACGTGTTTGCCAATGGTGAGCTGTGATTGGTGCTCGCTATAGGGAACTACAACGTTTGGTTTTAGGGCTCCCTTAAGTGTTGCCTTTTCCTTGTGTATTGTGACGGCCTTTTGCCTTGCCAGAGTGATGTCTTCTTCGCTGATCTGATCTCAGTGCACCCTGATCACATGGGAAAGTGTACCCCTAATCTTAAATGTCCATATTGCTGATGCCTGTCCCAGTGCTGTCTTATTTTATGACATGAAAGATGATGTGATCAGAGTGTACTTAAGGGGGTCTGAGTCAGTGGCACACTAACTGGGGGGAAGGGGTGGCAGCTGCCCCTGCACAGGGTCCTCTGTGGAAAGAATCAGGGCATTTTGGATTAGTTCTGAACTTTTTTGCTAGCTGCTGCCTCTCCGTTGGGCCATCAGGAGAGCTCTGCGTTGGTAGAATGTGCCCCGTTTGCCCCGTCTTCTGTCCTCCTGGTTGGGGAGGGGGTCACCAGGACACTCAAGAATTTGGGATTATCTAGACCTGCCCGATTCCTTTCTTTGGACACAAACCACATGAAAGGGAGACGGGCACCATGATCTGATTTATGTAAACCTTGCTTGGGAATGGGACACTACTGGCATATATTGTTGAGACAGGCTCATGGTTTTTCTATGGGGACTGCCAACATCAACTCATGTTGCTAAATGCTCCGCTGTACTGTTTGTGACCTTGCATTTGCTGCCCTGCAGAACAGAGTGTAAAGTTTGTGGATTGTTACCCAATATTTTTTAAATGTGTGCTGCAAAATGTGTGATTTAAACCCATTATTTTAAAGTATTTCTAATGCGAAGAACAGCACAAATCCTTACTGGATTAGTTCCGGCACGCTTGCTTGGACAATTCAGGGTAACCCTTATATACCCCTCCAGCAGCCACTGCTGCTCTACAATGTAGTGGTGTTGTCGGAGCGGGGCATAGAAGGCCAAGAAGATGGTTTGTTCGATGCCGCTCTCTTATTTGACCACACATTGGGCGATCCCGCTTCTCCCATAAAAAAGCAGGACTTTTTCCGTAGTTTGCTGCAAACCCCACCCCACCGCGCCCATCCACCACCGCCACTCACATCACGATGGATACTCCCCTCGTCTGTTTCCTTAATGAGGGCTTTCAACTTCCCTGGTTTTCAGTAACGTTGGATTCTGCTCAGAGTCCTGGGCCTCATTCCCTCATCTCTGTGGGATGTGATGCTTTGTTAGGTGGCTCTCTAATCCTTGATCTCTGTAGTGTCGCACTTCTATCAAAGTGTGATCTATTTTCCAGATTTTGTCAAGGTATCATGGCACTTTCCACTCCTGTAACTCCTCGTGTCCCCACAGGGCTAACATTGTGAAAGTCACAGCGACGGCAAAGGATCTGCATCAGTCTTCGGGGGCCGGCGCAGTCCCCCACAGCAGCATTTCTGACATCAAGGAACACATTGACATCGTAAAGAGGAGCCTCCAGAGCCTGGCCAAGAACCCGGTGAGTCTAGAGCTGGGCAGCGGCGTAAGGCAATGAGCCGATGGCACTCTGCTGAACCTACAAGAAAGAACCAATCAGTGGCATTTATGGGTCTTGAGCTCCTATCACGATCTGGTTTTCATGTAACTGTCTCCGCCTCATTCCTGAGTCTCCCAACGACATGTGTGCTCCACAAGGGTAGGCCTCTTTCTGCATTAATGGCTCTCTAACACGCAAGCCCAGTTTCCAAACACAAGTGATGAGAGATTTCCCAGAACTTCTTCCTGAGAGTCCTGACACCTCCGAGACCAGAAGCATGCAAGTGGTCTGCGTGAATTGGACACACAATGGCTTTCCTCTTAACCTTCTAGTATCAAGAAACAACCTGTGCAATTCGAGCCCCATAAAAGGTTGCCTTCTTGGATTTACTGTGGCAAAACATTGGCCCTCATTATGAGTGTGCCGGTCTGGGAAAAAATGCCGGTAAAGCAGCTGGTAATTCGGGATCGAGGATTTTTCCCGGACCGGTACACTCTAACTTTGCCGGTAGGTTCAGTGAACTACCGGCAGGCCTAATCTGCCAGGAGTACTGGCCTTTACCCGCAAAGAATTGCCCCTATCACCGGAAATTGGTCAAAACAGCTAGGAACCCCCTTTTACCCCATAGCTTCTCCTAACCAAACAGTGACATATGCATGAAGCCGTGTGAGCCCCTTGCACTCCCGGCTGTTTCCCCTCCTCTGCAGACAAAATAAATTAAACATTTGCACTGTGGAGGCTGAGAAACTTCATCCAAGCTATTTCGTTGTCATTTAGAGTGATGACCTCAGATGGTTGAGGTTTAGATGTGATCCTTCTGGCATCCTAGCACTGCAACCTAGCACCAGGAGATCCCAGTATCCTTACCACTGCACTGACCTATCAGGGGAATCCAGTAACACTCACACAAATCCCCTCGCCCTAGCCCACAAACTCACCTGTGTGCCCTTGTGAGCATAGAGCCCTCAGCTATGCACTAAAGTCCCATAACAGAGCCATTATAAGCAATCATTACAAGGGCTCCGCAGCTCACCACTTGTTTTGTACTACAAGACTAGAACACTCATTAGCCCTAGCCAGCATGTTCAATGGTGAGAGCTCATGAGAGTAGTAGTCCCAAACAACTGGAGAACCACAGGTTGCAGACCCCTGTATTCGCCCATTTGTAAACCTACGAGGCGCCCAATGCAACCCAACCACTGTATAGTCAGAACCTTTTCTCAGCTCAATTACAGAACCATCATGAGTATCTTGGAACCCAAACACCAGGCCGATAGGATGGTACTCGAGTGCAACCATAAGACATCTTAAGTGCCATGTAGGCCAAACCATAATGACTGTATTGAAGTCCAAACACGTATGCTAGGTGCGGGCCTGCTGTCGGTTCAGTTTCATCGGGAAGGCCTCATAATGAAATCATGTACTCTCCAGGAAGGCGCACAGATTATCTGTGCCATCAAGGCATAGACTAGGCCAAATACCTGAAGCACTGGGCCTTGAGACCAGATTGCCATCCTTGACCTTGAGACACAGGCTGAACTCAAGCCATAGCACATACCGTTCCAGCCATGCCATATCAGATCTAGCACAGAGCCGTAGCCTCAGCCCTGTCTACTTATTTCCCTGCCATTCTGAGTGTAGTCTGCTCGCCCCTCATTGTCGTCTATGAATAGGATATGAAATGATGTGATACACAAGTTTGTCATGAAGGTTGGAACTCTGTTGGGTCTTTCTTAAATCCGGGATCACTACTGTATCTGCAGCCACCCCATCTTCAGAAGATTGTGACCCCGCGCCAGCACCAAACACTGGGAGCTTTTGTCCCTGTGCCCTGCTCAGGGTGCCATCAGCCAGTCTACAGCCTTGCTAGGTTCCACCATTGAGGTGACAGAACACTCTTTAGATCTGTTGCTCTAAGTTTGTTTATCACCTAAATAGTTGCCCCTTAAACTTTGCCCATTTCCAAACTGCATGTACTTCATGTTAATTCTAGGTTGGATTTGTTTTCATACAGGCACATGGCCACCGACTGATGTGTCCAGCAGCTCCAGCGATGCCTGCCTGTGTCTCCAGTGGCAGCTTTCTCCTGTTCCTCCTGATTCAGACCATATGTACAATGTGTTACCTTGCGTACAGGTCAGTGAACTATACACAGCGCTTGAGGCCTAGTCGGGACAGTGCCGCATCTGTGGAATGTAGGTTGCTATGCAGATTTTATAAGAGCATGTTTTGCAAAAGTTATTCTGTTGAAGGCTGGTCAACCTCCTCCAGCTCGACCTTCAAGACGTACAATGGGCCTGATCTGAAGGCCATTTCCTTTTGATCTTTTGTGAGCAAAGGTTGTCCACCTTTACTATTGTTTGGTTTTGTAAACCCTTCCTTGATCCTACTTCATTACTTTTTCTGGGTTAGAATCCCTTTCTGCCCCCTCCTCGTATCTCCCATTTGCCCCTCTGTTATTCACTGCAATCTATTGCCTCATACCCACTGAGCTACAATATATATATATTATTTTTTTTAATCAACTTAATTTCTGCAGATTTAACTCCATTACAAAAAGATGGAGAGGAGCTCCTAGACTTAAATCTAAAATAATGGCCACCTCCTGTGCTGGAAATATTGGATATATGGTCACTATATGTGGCCCGGATTCGTTACTAGGTAGGCAAGGCCCAAAGAGTTTCTGGGGGATTGTGAATCATTCGCTATTACAGAGCTTTCTATTCAGGTGATACTGGGAAGAGCGCATCTGAAATAGCGGATGGACCTTCACTAACTTAATGAGGTGCTGGGCGATATCTTGGGTAGCTTTTTGACAGGCCAGGAAATGCAGCTAGCCATGAGGCATTGCCTGTCTGTAAAGTGTCAGGAGAGGATGGGATACCGGTCGAGATATTTAGGCAAATTTGGCTGTTTGAAATTGTAGTTTGTTGATTGCTACAGGATGATAGAACAGGAAAGCCTATCCTTGAGACTTGGCATTATTAAAAAAACAGTGGTGTTTCCCAAGAAAGGCAATGACTCCACCTAGCACTCTTTGTATCGGGCAGTTGCATTTTTGAATGCTGGTGGAAAGATTGCTGTGAAAGCCTTGCTGGTCATCTTTCAGCATGTGACATTGGATTGAATTATCACAAACAATATGGCTTTATCCAATGGGGATAGAGATGCCTGAGCACATTTATTGATTAATATTGCAGAATCAATGTCTCAGCTGGCCCAAGTCTTTCTAAATGCTGAAAAAGCTTTCGACCGAGTCAGTTGGAACTTTATTGGACAAGTGTTAGCA
The DNA here is from genome assembly GCF_040938575.1 of Ambystoma mexicanum. Classification (NCBI taxonomy): domain Eukaryota; kingdom Metazoa; phylum Chordata; class Amphibia; order Caudata; family Ambystomatidae; genus Ambystoma; species Ambystoma mexicanum. Next base: position 1,181,571,219 of record NC_090934.1, read on the forward strand.
AAGGTCAACATTCAAATGGGGTTCCTTAATTCTGTGTCTGGCCTATACAAATATGTGACGACCAAGGTTGGTATGTATACGGTATGTTTTCTCTGAACTTCATTTTTAATAGGGGTACTCTGCCCGCTCTCTCCTCTTTTGGTTTCATTGTATCTTGAACCATTTGCTAACAAGATCAAACAAAAAACCCACATAATTCAATGAATGGAAGTATCTGGGGTGGAGGTTAACTTATCAGTATTTATTGTCAATGCTCTGTTTGTCAGTGGCAACCTAAAATGAGCAATTTGTTGTAACCTAGTGCCTATGTGTTGTAGTTTGTTTGATCTGTGTGATGTCTGAGTGAGTGTGGGGCCTCGTGTTATGGTGAGGTGGAGCCTGGAGTGTTGGAGGCTTGAGAGTTCCACAGAGTGACGGTTGGGACTTGGAGAATGGCAGGGAACCAGGACAGATGCGTGTGACCTTCTCTCCTGCCCTTCATGACTGCATCTATGTAACTAAGTGAATAAAGCATCTTCTGTTTGTACTTACATGGGTCAGCCTGGTTCCTGCTCCAGCCTGGTTCCATGCTCCATTTAGGATGTAACTCATCCCTTTCTTAGAAAGATGTATATTTTAAATGCGTATTTGTGTGTAGAGTATAAGTGTTGTGTGGACAGTGATTTTGGAGTTTGCGTTTGTGAGCTATATGTGTAGTAGTCCTGAGTGTATGTGACGCATAGGGTGCGCACATGAGGTAGTATGTTATGGAGTAATTGTGTACGCGTGTGATGTAGCACGTTTGTGGTTGTGTACGTGTGGGCTGTAGCACGTGTTTGGAGTTGCATGCATGTTTGGTGGGGTGGCTTTCACACGCTGGCCAGATGTGTTTGCCGTAGTATTGTAAAACCTTTGTAGGAACCCCACATTATTTATTGGGTTGGACACTTTAGAAGGAGTGTTCCAGTGAGGTCAGCGCTTAGAGTAGCGTAGTTGTTTGGACACTTAGAGATGGAATGCTTCAATGAGTTTAAGCCTTTGAGTAGGGGAGTTGTGTTGACACCAGCGCAAGGGGCCCATGATGTGGTTTGGAGAAAGTTGAACGTTGTAGTGCGTGGGAGTGTTGGGGCAAGGGGCCCATGGTAGATGTTAGTGCATTGTAGGTAACCGCACATGTTCTCCTGTGTTAGGTTGGTGTCTTTTAGGAGTACGGTTCAGACTCCTAGTAGTTGTTCTGTGGTGCCAGTCGGTGCAGTGTAGGTTGAAGTATTGTAGTTCATCACGCTGTTTGATTTTGTTCATAAATTGCTTTGGAGTGGCACACAGATGTTGAGGCCAGTGTTGTTGCGTGTTTCATGCGGTTGAAGTTATGGTCATTGAGGACCAGGTTGATCCACACACTGGAAAGGTTTTATTGAGTTATATCTATATTGAAATTATCTAATTTGTTTAATTGGGGATTTTAAGACTGCAATACACATTTTTCTACAACATTTTCCACCTTTTTGTGTGCATCTTTTTTGTTTTGCAAATTTGAGTTTTTTCATTGCACTACAGTTTTCATTCTTGTGGTGTTTTTTTGACAGTTTTGCATTGTTTCTTTACTGTGCATAGCCCACACACCACACTCTTCCTTTTTGTGGTTGTGTTTTTGTGATTTCTTTTGTGATCTTTGTATTGTGAGTCATTTTACTATACTTTTTCATTTTTTTTCATGTTTTCTTTGGGGAGAAGGGATGAGACATGGTTTGTTAGTGAGTACATGTTTGTGGGTTACTGTTAAGGTCAGTTATATTTGGACCTTTTTGCTTATTTCTTCATGTGTGTTCCTTGTGGATTTTGGATGTAGTGAGATTGCTCACTTTACAGAGACTGGAGTGTCCTGTATTGGGGTGAGGTTGTGCCGGGACGTGGCAGGTCCAGGGTTTGGGTGTGGCAGGCCCTTACAGAAGGGGAAAGGTTTTTTGTACTGATGGGTTTTGTTGGTTAGTGAAGTTTTTGCTCAGAGAGAGCAGGTCGTGCTTGGGGGTGGCAGCCCTAAAGTTCTGGGGGGGGGCAGACCAGGACATAAGGTGTTTCAGTTTCTCAAGGGTACTTCCTTATGCACATGTATAGTGTTCCTGTTTGTTTTATAAGGAGGGGTGTTGTTGTAACCTAGTACCTATGTGTTGTAGTTTGTTTGATCTGTGTGATGTCTGAGTGAGTGCAGGGCCTCATGGAATGGTGAGATGGAGCCTGGAGTGTTGGAGGCTTGGGAGTTCCACAGAGTGACGGTTGGGACTTGGAGTATGGCAGGAAACCACGACAGATGCTTGTGACCTTCTCTCCTACCTTCATGACTGTATCTAGTAACCAAGTAATAAAGCATCTTCTGTTTGTACTTACCTGGGTCAGCCTGGTTCCTGCTCCATGTCATCACTGATCCAGGCACATTTTGAAGGAGGCAAGATACTACACAATGCCAGCAGTGAGGTTGCAAAATAACTCAGCACTTTTGCTGGGTTTTTATTGGGGAGGTACATAGTTAATAATGTTGGACAAAAGGATTATAAGGACAAGTTTCCGGGAATAGACATATAAGACTCCTGTTGGATCAGCAGTGAGAGTATAACTGGGCAAGATCAAGCTTTGATTACTGGATGGAAATGTTTGCCAGTTGTCATGGTCAACTGGATAGAATTCATTAAGATGGATTTAGTTTGAAATTAGGAAATGCATATATACGTCCTGAGGACAGGGAGTCAGTGCCCTCTCGTAATTCTGCAGGAAGTCTTACCCTTCATGAAATTAACCTTATCAGCAACTTAGGATCCGGAAAATTGATCCTTCAATGTATGATTTATTTTTCTCACACAATGTTTTTTCTCTCTGTCTCAATCCATAAAAGCTCTTTGTGTTATGTTGTGAGTGACAGCTTTATCTGATCCACAAAGTAAGCGCACATTTGCAAAAGTAGGTTAGCTTTGAAGAACACACATTGCAAAAGGGCCACTGTGGTCTGAAAGGTTAATGGGCAACTATATTTTGGTACTTTTTGAGAGTCAAATAAAAGGTATCACTACCTATAACAAGCGCACTTTTTATAGAGCACTCATTCCACGAGAGCGGTCACCTTGCAATTCTGAAACGCTTCCAAGATGGAGGCTGGCACACAAGATGGCGACACACTGAGGAAACATCCAACAGGCATTCCCTTGCTTGCAGTCCTATGTTCTTTCATCCCAAGTTATTTTTTTGGATGAGTTTTCGCAAAACGTTTTTTAATGAAACACTCATTGGTATCATACCCAAGACCCCCCCTTCCCTGTTATGTAGTTCCTATTCCCCCCCACCCCCCACCACTTCCATATATGATATATGAGCTCATTGAAACATATACTGGCGATGTAACAAGGTCGTGCCGCTTGAATAAGGGACACACTCATTTGTGTTGGTACACAGTGCTTCAGGATGGATTCCTCCGGCTGCGAAGGGCTGTAATGACAGGTGCTTGTATTCATCTGTTGAATGATAGCCCATTTATTTTTTGACCTCAAAAGGATGGTTTCATTCAATGTAAACAATAGGTACAAGTTTACATTATTGTATTGCCATCTTCCGTGGCGCTGCTTTGATTTTTCTTGTATTGTTCTATCACCCTCGGCCTTGTGCTAGCCTGAATACAGATGGGCGAGGGCCACGCAACCACTGGCACTTTGTGTGACCTTTTCTGCAGACTCACCCTTGCTGCGTCTTTTCTGTCCCTGCAGGAGTAAGAAAGAAGCAAGCTTGAAGAAGTTTTTCTGAAGTCCGAGTTGAGCACACGCACAAAGTCTCAACCTGGAAACCGGATCCTGGACCATCCTTGCAGGCGACCTGAAATACCGATAAGCCAGCGCCTCGATGGAAGGAACAGGCGGTCACTGCAGCGCTTTGCACGTCTTGCTGTGGTGGGGAAGTGCCTTGCCTCTGTACATTACTTCAATAAAATGCCCAGCGTTTTCCCTTGTTGTCCCCTTGAGTTGGGCTCTTACCTTCTTGACTGATGACTGCATGGATTCTACTCTGGGCCTGATTCCCAAAGATTTGCACTGGAGGACATGTAAAGGATCCCACGAGCAGTGCAAATCTATGGCTATGTGTGTACAGCGCTCTGATGCTCCCTAGCCAGCTCTGTGCTTTATAAATCCCTGCATATATACACATATAAATAGCTCCCGATGCCCAGCACTAGAGCTAATCTGAATACACCTGGAGCATCTCTGACATGACCTTGAGCAAAGATGCACCCGGATGGCGGAGTGGCGGATTTGCGAATAAGGTAGAAGGCGGCAGGTGCAAATTGGTGATGTTGCTGATCCTGCGTGTATTCTCTGTGATTGGGGGGGTGCTGCTGCCCCTCCATACTCTAAAGCTGCAGCGCCCTCGCACTTTACTGTGCCCATGATGCCCGAGTAAAGAGTGCAATGCTGATGCCTGGACTGTTCTTGTTCTGAGTGTTTGGGTGAAGCGGACACTGTTGGGGCCTGTGCTTTATTTATTTATTTATTTATTTATTTATTTGGTTTTTATAACGCGCTTAATACCGGAGTGGTTTCTAAGCGCGGATTCGGGATTCGAACCACAAGGAGTTTGTTCGGGAAGCTGTCAGCAGTGAGGGCCCTGCTGTGCATGTTTTATGTATGAGGGAACCAGTATTGCCTCCGGGTTATGTAGTCATTGCATCGAATTAAAAAGCATTGAAAAATTGCCATTGAAAAAAATTGCATCTAAAAAGAAAAAGCATCGAATGCATTTTTTTTAAGGTAAAGGGTTTATTTTAATCAGAACGGGTTTTAAAGGTTAAAAAAGGAGGGTTAGGGGGGACCCCCCAACTCCATTTAAAAAATGTTTTAAAACATGCATTCAATGCTTTTCTTTCGATGCATTTCTTTCGATGGCAAGGCATTCGATGCTTTTTTTTCGAAGCATTTCTTTCGATGGCAAGGCATTCGATGCTTTTTTTCGATGCATTTCTTTCGATGGCAAGGCATTATTCGATGCTTTTTTTCGATGCATTTCTTTCGGTGGCAAGGCATTCGATGCTTTTTTTTCGATGCATTTCTTTCGATGGCAAGGCATTCGATGCTTTTTTTTCGATGCATTTCTTTCGATGGTAAGGCATTATTTGATGCTTTTTTTTCGATGCATTTCTTTCGATGGCAAGGCATTCGATGCTTTTTTTTCGATGCATTTCTTTCGATGGCAAGGCATTCGATGCTTTTTTTTCGATGCATTTCTTTCGATGGTAAGGCATTATAAGATGCTTTTTTTTCGATGCATTTCTTTCGATGGCAAGGCATTCTTCAATGCTTTTTTTTCGATGCATTTCTTTCGATGGCAAGGCATTCGATGCTTTTTTTTCGATGCATTTCTTTCGATGGCAAGGCATTCGATGCTTTTTAATTTCATGCAATGACTATAAACCACCTACGCCATTGCTGTGTGTATTTAACAAGGCTTCCATTTATAACATATCATGAGGTGTGGTATGCAGGGAGTCAAAGCTGTGCTTTTCCGCTTCGAAGCACAAAGCCAATGACACCGAACACAGCATGCGATTCAAAGTTGTCAAGATGCAAGGGTCACTTTTCTGGTTCAGACCGTGAATTTATTCCAGTTTTTACAAAATGCCCCCCATGTCTGTTGAGAGAGAGAAGCAGCAGAGAAACTGTACGACATCCCGTTAATTTTTCGAACATGAACAAAAAGTGTCTTTGGTGTACTCTCGTAAGGTGGCCGGAACACCGAAGCCAGTTCACCACTCCTACAGGACAGCAATAATTGTGGTTCTAGTCCTCCAGAAGGAATGATATATGCCAGGGGTCTGCAACCTTTGGATCTCCTGATGTTTTGAACTACAACTCCCATCAACCCCATTCAGCAGGGTCAATGGTGAGGGTTCATGGGAATCATAGTCCAAAACATCTGGAGAGCCACAGGTTGCATACCCCTGGCCATATGCATTCTGTGGCTCTCTCCCGGTTTCCTTAGATGAGGCTGATCGATGGTAGGCAGGATATGAGGCGCTTGGACACCGCCACCATTTTACCACAAGCACTTAAAAGCTTAACCCTGCATCCCTGCAGACCAGTGGGCGAGTAAAGCCTTGAGTTCTGCCCATGCTATTTAAACCTTCAAGTGTAGCAAACACTATAGACCATGCAATAAATGGGAATTTCTTAGTTGTTGAGTCCGGAATTTCTGTTGACTAGTCCTGATAATAGGACTTGTCACCCTACCAGGAAAGGACTCTGACACAAAGGGGCTCATTTTCATTGGGGGACGAGATCCCATTACATTTACACTTTAACGTAAGGGGGTCTCCGCTGCCAAATTGGGGTAATTTGCAGTGCAGGGTGCAAATATAAAGGGTGAAATACAAGCATGTACGCCACCTTTTGCCCTTCAAATTTGCACGGCGCAGTGCAAAGTGAGTAAACGCTGCCTGGCATGCTGGCATGTGCTCACAAACGAGTCGACAACCCCAGCCCTCGTACCTAAGTCTACGAGCCAATCTCACAAAGATCAGTGAATTCATAAACAAGGTCTGTGATTCAAAAAATAGATCCAGAGGACACCTTTTTATTCTTACAAATGACTTAATTTTATTCAAAAAGACTTTCATCGACATGGTGAGCCTATCATATGCACAGTGTCTAAGTGTTAGGGTTCCATGTATTAATGTCGGCACAAAAATCTCGCCATGCAAAAATATCGCTGAAAAATGGCCGTTTTTTGTGGCGACATTATTGCATGGAACATGCAGCGGACACCCCCGCAACCCCCAAACTTTTATTTTTATTCATTTTTTTTGTTTGCCCCTCTCCCCATATATATGGTCACCCATATAATATCGCCGCAACCTTTTCCCGGCGATATTATTTACGGCGACCATATATATGGGGATAATATTACCTGATACCAGTGTTAGTGCATTGCGCATCATGAAAGTGAGAAAAAAGGAAACAAACAACAAATCACATATAAAAGGCAAGACAAATAATGTTTCTATGCGAAATGGTGGTATAGACAATATTTTATCCTCATGGCTATTAACTAGTATGATACGATATGATGTGGCATTGATAACGCACCTGTACACAAGTGTTTCTAGTATGTATATGGCATGGCCACAGTGTCTTTTAATCTAAACCTGTGGTGTATCTTTTTTTCATCAAAGGCTAACTAATGTCCTCTATCCGGGATGTTGTAGTTACAAGTGTCGACACTTTGTGTTTCAGCCCACATGTCCCCTATTGTAGGTATAAACAACAGCCTTCATCAGGACTACACATTTTTTCATAGGAACTGGATCTGCAAACCCCTGGTTTCGCAAAATTTTCCTTGCCTACAAAAAATATAAAATAATGGCATGTCCATGCTGTTTTAATGTTGTTGATGGACAAGGGGCAGAATAGCTAAAGGCACTGACCTTTGCATTTCCAAATGTAATGTGAGGTGTAATTCATAGGAGGTGCAAATTTGGGCTTCAGTCTTCAACCGTGCCTCAACCAACTTTGTTTAATTCATTTTTAATCCCTGGTTCCTGTTGTGATTACAAGGGAAATGGTGTTGGAAACAGGAAACCTATTGTATTCCTACACCAGGTAATGATTAGTATATACCTACAAACAGTCTATATTCCCATTTCTTTAGCACTATTGTTCATATAGACACTGGAGAACCTCTTCTGAAACCAGCCTCCAAGTGTATCATTGTGGGGGATTGAAATTTGTGGTCAGTGACCCCCAGGACCGTTTAGCCTTCTCTGTCAACCAGGCATTGGAAGACCTAGGGTTTGAGCAAATTGTTAAGGCCCCTACTCATAAAGATGGGCGCATTCTTGACTGGCTATGTACGGTTAGTGTGCTGTTGGACAAGCTGGAGATCAGGGCATGTCCTTGATCAATTCTCTTTTTTGCATACTTTGCCCTGCCGGTCCTGGACTAAAAGCTCGGTACTTACCCCTCTAGGACACTGGTGGCAAAGTGTAGTATTGATAAAATGGCACTTACTGTCATTGCACCTTTTCTGGAACCCTTGATGAACCTACCCTCTCAGAGCTTGGCAGATTCCTTTGCTACTTGCCCTACTCAATGCTGCGATTGATAGTATTGCCCAGGTAAGACTGTGTAAACTTACTAGGGGGGCTTCCTCTGCACAGGCATGGGACAAGCAGGAATTACGGAGGTTGAGGGTCACTAAGAACAAGGCCTATAGACATTGGCAGAAGTCGCCCATGGCAGCGGATAAAGAGGTGTATAAACAGCCTATCAGTCAGTAAAGAAATCGATCACACAATCGAAAAAGGATTTGTATGTTGAGCTCATTCATGGCGCCAGCTCTAATTCCAGAGAGTTGTTCAGACTTTTGAAGGAACTTGAAAAGCCTAATCTAGCAGCGGAGGAACAGGTAGTAAAGGGCCGAGACTGGTGCATCGTATTACAGCAGGCTCTTCTTATCAAAGTAACCAAGTTAAAGTCTGCTATTGAAATGAAGAAGTTAGTGGTACAAGCACCTGAGTATGGATGCTCTACTAATACAGCAACCATACCATTATTTCAGGTTAACAAAGTTACGGGATCTGATGTGCTCAAGGTGCTGCTTAAATTGAAACCCACAAGTTGTCCTGGGGATCCATGACCTACAAAGGTCAGAAAAAAAAGTCTGCCGCGAGTCTTGCATTGGCAATCGCACATTAATATTGCATTTGAAACTGCATATGTTCCTTCTTTGATTAAACAGGTCTGGATCACCCCTTTACTTAATAAAAGCATCATTAGACCCTGGTACGGCAACCAATTATCGCCCTATTACCATAGTTGCATTTTATAAAAAATGTTTGTATTTAATGGTCACGGCACAAATGCCTAGCCTTTTCGATACATCAACAATATAAACATTAAAAATAGCCAGGTCCCTGGTGTTGAAGTTAGTGGGCCGCCTTTGGGGATTGGGCTGAATGGATGTCTCTTTTCTGCCCTCCAAGTCGGGTTCCCGACGAAGTTTCCAGATGTCTGGAAGGCGCTCATGTTTGAACATGGGTGTTGGGGTGTGGTGGGGGGTTTGGTCTCTAGTGTTTGCTGTGGGTTGGACAGGTATTTTATGCAAATAATGTGTGGGCAGGTCCGGTGGTGGCGATGGGAGTTGGTCGTCTTGAGTTGTGGGGAAATGTTGGCTCACATAGAGGTGGATGCCGAAGGAGAAGACCTCATGGTTTTTCGCATATGGAACATACAGGGCTTGAATTTCCCTGTGAAAAGGAAATCAGTGTTGGGCAAACTATGGCACATGTCTCCCTCTATTGTGTTCCCGGCGGGAGAGCACCTGCTTGTGCAGGATGAGAAGCAAATGAAAAATAGGGCATTCCCGTGCCAGTTTTCGCCCCTGGAGGTGAGAAAAAATGGGGGGGTGGCCATCTTGGTTGGTGAACAAATCTCGTTCTCGAGCATCAAGGTCCTTCGGGACCCGCAGGGATGCTATGCATTGTCAAAGGCCTATTGTGGGATTGTATGTTCACGATGGTGTCACTATATGTCCCGAATGCTGGCCAAGATGTATGTTTGAAAAGCTTCTTTCTTAAGGTGCCCCGTTCGATGAGGGGCAAGTTTGGCTAGGAGGGACTTTAATCTAGTACCCGACTTTCTGGTTGACAAGTCTTCCCCCCCCCCCCCCCCCGACCAAGTTAGATATCATACATTCACAGCTTTTGGCCTCTTCCTCAGTGAATTGGGGTTAGTTGACACGTGGAGGCTGGGGCATGGGGAGGAAAGGGACTTCTCTTTTATTCACATGTTCATGGGGGTTCTCTAGGTTGGATCTCGTCCTTATTCCTAGTGCTCTCTGCCCCTGTGTTTGGGGGTGGGGATGGGTATGCGCACGTTGTCTGATCATGCCCCTGTGTCGGTGGCCCTGGCAATACTGGATAGACCAGAGGGGCCCAGGCAGCCATGGAAGTTATATGACCCAGTGCATAGAGACCCTGTCTTGACTGGCAAGGTGGACAAGCTCATCTCCAATTACTTTAGGGAAAACAAGGATTCTGGACCCTCACGGGACATAGTGTGGGATGCTATGATGGCGGTAGTCAGGAGGGAGCTCATTAGCAAAACATCGGCCTACAATAGAGCAAGGAAACTAGTTCAGGTGAGATTAGAAAAGGAGGCTACCCAAGCTTAGCAGGATCTTAAGAGGTTGGGCTCTTGCAGGGCATTATTTGAACTCCGGGTGTTAGGAAAGATTTCATAATTGTGGGTAATTTTCCTTCCATGTGGCAACCCCTAAACTTTTTGCTGTTGTTTTCACCCTGATCTAGACTTTGCCAGAGAAGCGCAGCCTTCCGTCGCACTCCTCTGGGCTTTCGTTCCATTCTTACGGGGAAACTGACATGCCCTTAAGACAGTCAGTACCGGGAAACGTTGTTTTCCGTAGTTCTTTTACCATGTTGCAGCTTTCGCGCAACATGACACAAGAAGGCACTGTAAGCTAAGTTACTGCTCTCTTGGGTCTCTAGTCACTCTACAGGCCCTAGACACTCTCTTTGGATTGTTAACGAACGGTGCAAGTGAATCACGCACGGGACTGGTGCCAGCGATCGTTTCTTTGTGTTTTGAGCTCCTTTTGGCTGTTTAAGCACGTTTCTCGCGCTTAGCCCAAAATGGTGGCATGGCTTCCAAAATGTCCAGACCACGAGGCTCTTTGTCCTGCCCGCTGACCTTCTTGCCCCCTTCGCCTTCCCCAGGTCGAGCCGACCCGGGGCCTTCCTTATTTGGGCATGTACTTTCCCATGAAACACAGATGCTTTCGCGGGCTTCTACAGGCCTTGTGTGTGCCTCCAGGATGTGGGCTGGGATGTCTGGTCCCAATAAACATCCTGGGTGCCAGAGAGTCTAGTGTGTCTTGAATGCCTGGGGCCACCGTGGTCCGTGATAGGTCCACGTATGGTGTGTGTGTTTTGTGAGCAGATCTCCCATTGGGTCCCCTCCGTTTTGGCGCAAAGGGAACTCTGGATAAGAGGAGGCTGGAAACACCACTACCATGTCGATCTCCTGAGTTCTCACGAACGACGGATACAGGAGCCAAGTATCCTGCAACCAAGATGCTGAACCGAGGAATCGCTGGTGACCCGCTGAAGGACTGCTCCTCTGCACTACTGTCGCTCTGTGAAACCATTTGGCCTCTGATCGAACGAGAAGGCCTGTACTGGTACTTCGACCCTTTGGAATAGTGGGAACAAATATTCTCGGCATCTTCATCATCTCCTGAACGTAAGGCTTCGGAAGCGTCTCTGGGCCATCCAGTGGACTGACCAGTTTACCCAGGAGTCTTGCTCTGTAACCGCCGTCAGGTTGCTGCTGTATTCTGAGTCCTTGACACTCGTGTACATTGGGCTGAAATACACACTGCCGCTTTGTTGCCCTGCTGTGAAAACAATCTGTGTGGGTTCACTGCGTTTGGGACATCCTCAAATCTAACTTCTGCTGCTGCGGAATCTACACGACGCCGAGACGTCCCCGGCTCACATCTGAACCTGCCAGCACTGAAACTGACACGGAGAAGCCTGCGTCTGCCTGAATCAGGGACTGGTGAGTAGCAACGCTAGGAAGTGGTCGCCCTCCTGCAGTCGCCCGTAGCTTTTCCTCGCTGTGTTAAACAGCACACCATTTTCGCACTCACGCTCTGCTTCTGCCCGCAAGTTGAGGCCGCGCTTGAGTAGCAGAGATCTGTTCACCCTCCTTTGTTTACCACTCTGAACTGCCTGACTTCCTTGAAGAGACTCCCCTTGGCCCATCGGCACCAGCGTGTGCAGGTACTTTTGAGCACAAGGCTCCAATCTTCGTACGGCTCGGACTTCCTTCTAGTTAGGTGGCCTCTGAAGGTGAACTGGGTCTACTTGCACTGCCTGTTTTCCTCCCCATCTAGGTGGTCTGCATATTTCGTGCTTCTAACTCTTTAGATCCTTTGGTAATTGTATATATATTGTATTTGATTGTGATGTGTTGGCTCACTTGAGTTTTATCGTGATTCTTTGCTATGGTCAATATTACAAAGGCCTTGTAATAAATGTGTCTATATTTTCAATATAACACCTGCTTGGAGTAATTTGTAAGCGTCCTTGCTCTGTGTGCTCATTGCGGGCTTTCAGTCACCCTCACCCCTCTTGAGACCTAGTCTTGACCGCCGCGATCGCTACCTTGATTGGTCTGGCTTGTCCAGAGGTTACCCTGTTCCAAGAAACTAGGCTGGCCTTCTGAACCTCTGCCCCTCCAGGACAGAGTTCAGAAATCCATCTTAACACCGGGTTACGTGGAAGCAACTGGAGGCGCATCTGGCTGACAGGACAGCTCAGGCAATATTAAAAACCAGACAGTTCTACTATTCCAATGGGAACCGAGCCAATCGCCTTCAAAATTGTGCAAGCTTCAAAACCAGAACTCAGTGTTAGCCTTGCTTTACGAGCAATGGGTGGTGCTGCAGGGAGAGGTTGCTAAAAGTGGAATTCCTGAGGCTCATTTTAGTTCCGTGTATAGGGGGCCGACTCCCACTGACGGAGGCCCAGGAACAATACCTTGGAGACGCACATCTTGCCAGTCTCTCCTGCGAGGATCGGGAGTCCCTCGAGGCACCGATCTCAGTGGGTGAAGTAGAATGGGAAATTAACACTCTGAAGAATAAGGCTCTGGGTCACGATGGTTTTACGGCTCACTTTTACAAAACATTTTGTGACCTCCTGGTTCCCCCCTTGGTAAATCTCTTTAACTCCTTTGTGACTTCTGAGCAGGTAGCCTCATCTATGGGGTGCTCTATGACCATTCTGATCACCAAGCCGGGTAAAGATCTGCTACTTTGCGACTCGTAATACCCTATCACCCTCACTAATATGGACTCAAAGCTCTTCTCAAAGATCCTGGCCCATCCTATGATGGAGGTTATTCACGGGCTCATTGACAGTGATCAGACAGGGTTTATTGTGGGTCGGAACATGCAGGATAATGTGCAGTGGGTCCTCGGTCTACTGGATGCAGGGAGTCACTTGGGTATAGATATAAGCACTATCGCACTAGACGCTTATAAGACTTTCGATAGGGTGGACTGGGGATACCTTCAGGGTGTTCTGGTACGCTTCTGGTTTGCCCAGGGTTCATTAGCTGGGTCATGGTAATCTACCAACACCAATCTACACACCTTAGGGTTAATGGGGTACTGTCGTCCAAACTGTCAATCACCAGGGGCACGAGACAGGGCTGCCCACTATCCCCGTTGATCTTCGTCTTATGTATATAGCCGTTTGCTAGTCGAATTAGAGCTAATGGGGCTATAGAGGGCGTCCGGGTTGGGGAGGTGGATTATAAGGTGTCCCTTTACACAGATGATGTCCTGCTCACCCTGAGTAACTCCCTGGAGGCAGTACTACATGAGTTGGATGTCTTTGGCAGGGCATCTGGTTTCCAAGTAAACTACAATAAATTACATGGGCTGAAGGTGTCGCTGAGGCCCCAGGAGGGGAGTGCCATTGGGGCCCTGGCCCCAATACAGTGGTCCCGAGAGTCCATTCCCCACTCAGGAGTTAGTATTCCTAATAAGGACACGGAGGTGTTTCAGGCTAATTTTCTACCGCTGTTACAGGAGCTGGCCGAGAACTTGGGCAGGTGGGGACGTCAGGAGATAACCTGGTTTGATCGCATTGGGGCGGTCAAAATTAATCTGATTCCGCCTCCGCTTTACCTATGTTCAGCGCTGCTGGTGAGGATGCCTGATTCGGATCTACACGCACTGCAGGGAAACATTGTTTTATTTATCTGGGGGAATAAGCACGTTAGAATATCCAGGAAAGTGCTGTTGAGGCCAATGCATGTGGGGGGCTTCGGGTTCCCTGACGTTTTCCGCTACAACCTAGCAGCGCTGCTTTCTCATGCTCTTACCTAGAATGTGCCTGACTTGAGACCAACGTGGAAATTGATTGAACAGGCCCATTCGGTGGTAAACTTGTGTCAACTGTCTTATATGGACAGGATCTCCCGGGGGCAGGAGAGGGGATTTTCTCTTTTGTCAACAACCAAATGTACGCTTTATTACAAGGGGAGGGCCCTTCGCAGGTGGGGCATGTCCATGGTGCTTTTGTGAGGTGGATAGCTGGTGGACTGATGAACTGACCACAACTGCTCCATAAAGATGGTAGTCCAATGACTTCTGCAGAATGTAAACTCTCCTTTGATTTTCAGGAAACTGAAAGATTCCGTTCTGCACAATTGCGGCACTGGGCTTCTCAACCACTCACAAAGAATGGGGCTTCTAGACTGCTGCCTGCTCTCGACTTAACACTGCAAGAAGGACTGCCAAGGGGATGGATCTCCAAGCTATATAAACATCTGGACACTGGGGACCCTATTGTGCCCCTGCCATATATGGCTAAATGACAAGCTGACTTGGGAGGGCCCCATTGAGGACAAGGAATGGCTGAGGATATGGGGTAGGGTGCTTAAATCTTTCATGTGCGTCACGGATGGGAATGTTCCTACACATTTTGTTACAGGTGGTATCTCACCCCGGAAAGGTTGCATCACATGGTCAATGATTTTCCCCCTAATTTCTGGTGGGGCTGTGATGCTTTGGGCTCTCTTTTTCACATGGTGTGGTCATGTTCCAGGATGGGTGTCTTTTGGAAAGAGGTGCTCTCGAAAATAAAGGACGTTACAAGATTGTCTCTCCCTTTGGACCCACAGGTGGTGATTTGGGAGACACGGGGCTGGTCTGTTCCCTCTCACTGGCCCAATGGCCACCCTAATTGGGCATTTTCTTCTGGCAGCGAAATAGACTATTGCCCGGACCTGGATGTCCGTTGATGTCCCGATGGCTCAGATGTGGTGGGTCAAGATGTGGGACATTTTGGTCGCTGATAAAATTACGGCATTGTGTGAAGGACGCTATGCTAAATCTGTCTCGGTCTGGTCCCCCGTTAAATGACTTTACAGAGAATTATCCTGAGATTGCTGCCAGGCCCCCCCTTATTGCAGCACTTTTCCTCCCTATGACACTCTCCTGCCCCCGGAATGGTGGTTTGTCTGACACTGTGTATGTGGGTGGAGGGCTGGTCGTAACTGGGCTGTATCTTGTAATATATCTCATTTGCTCAAAATGGTTCCTTATCGCCTGAATTGTCTGATCTGAACCAGTCTTTATGCTCGTCTCTGTACCCACAACATGTTAAACTAAATAAAAGTTTTTTGAAAAAAAAAATATAAAATAGACATTAAAATGTAACATCACATATTGCAAGTACAAACAACATAAAAACAAGATCCAATCTTTTAAATTTGCATTAAAATCAAAATACATTTTTCATATAATCCATATGATTCATCTTAGTTTTGTATCAAATAATGACCCTGCCTGCAGTGCATCAGTAATATCGCTCACCTTGTCTGCTAGACAGACCATGTGCAAATACTGCTTGCGAAGACTAATGTAACCCATTTATTTAAGAATAGGTTAAACCGCTGCAATAACCAAAGATTCGCCAGAGAAAATGGCCGACCAATACTGATCTGAAATGACTCGTTCCATTGTGGTGCTTAAATGCCCATCTACTGGTTAATAGGACAGCCGATAAGTATGTGCCTGCTAGTTTCTATGTGGCAGAGTCTCCAAAGTCTCAATTCACGGGGAATGTCATTCCAGGCTCTGGTATGTGTTGGGGGCGGGTCGGAGCCCCCACGCGGTCCCGTAAGCCCCCACCACATGAAGGATTCACTCCGGCACCAGTCCTTCGTGTTCGGGCTTCCCGGTCGCTCTAACGCGGCCGGGAACGCCCCCTTTATTTATACAAAGCGCGGCGGCGTGAAACGTCACGCCGCCGCGTAAGCCCGTCATCGGGCAGCGCCACAGTATGATCGTATACAGGGAGAAGATTGAGGCGCAAAAGAAGTATAAAGCGCCTCAAAGACTGGTTACATATCTTAATCCGGTAACTACAAGGCTTTTGAGGAATACATCCTTGCAATATATATTCCGAGCAACACCTCTTAGTAGCTAATATGTCGATAGATCTTGACGGGTCCCAATTCAATGTTTGAATTTTCAATTGCTGTAGAAAATGACCAATATTTCCCACTTCGATAAGCTTTAAGCCAATCGTATCCAAATGCAATAAAACCTTCGTTACCAGATCAGTACGTGCTGCATTGCCAGCTCTAAAACGAGCATGCCCAGGTAGTTGGGATAACATATTTGCAGGAGCTAGGGAGTGGTCGGCTTTCAATATCTTTATAAAGATATTACAACAGTTCATCTTCCATCTAGTAAGCAAAGACGCCAGTCCCAAATCCAATCTGAGGGCTGCCGCAGAAGCCGTCTGAGGGAGGCCTAATAATGACCTTAATATTTTTCCCTTGAGTATGCCGAACAAGCCCACAAAGATCAGAGGGAGGGTCTTAGTCCCATACAATGTTGAGGGACCAACAGACGTAGGGGTCGATTCATGGAATTAATGTGCGCCGAAAATTCCCGCGCAGAGGTGCCAAAACGTGCGATTCGCAGTGCAAGTGCGAATCCGTGCGCGAGAACAACATTGGATGTGCGCTACAAAATGTGCGCCGCGCACGCCGGCGCACAGGTCATCCAACAGCGTGCGCCACGGCCACTGCGAAATCGCACATAGCGCGGCGCACATCACAAAAGTAGGCGGAACACGGGGCGTAACACTCGGAATGGGGAACAACGCGTGAAAATATGGGCGTCACGGGGGAAGTACAGGAGGCAAGTGCGCGGAACGCCCACACGCTCGCCTACAACCCGTATTCATGGAATCGAATAGGGCAAACCAGCGCATGGTCAAAGACACACACAGGGCCAAACAAGTACGCCACAAGAAAGCAGGGGGTAGCTCCCCTGCGCCTGAAAAAAATGTGCGCCAAAATGTGCACTAACAAAAAGCACCCATATACAGCCATGATGAATGGTCCATACAGTGGCCCTCTAGGACAAATGAGGTGCAAAGGGGTACCGACAAACACGGACACTCGCTGTGTGAAAAATAGCCTGTGCGTGTGTTCCTTGGTGCGCGGGAAGTTCCACACGCGATTAGCCTGGGTACGTGTGTTTCGGGGAGCGTGGGAAGTTCCACACGCGATTGGCCTGGGTACGTGTACTTCGGGGTGGGCGGGAAGTTCCACACGCGATTGGCCTGGGTACGTGTACTTCGGGGTGCGCGGGAAGTTCCACACGCGATTGGCCTGGGTACGTGTACTTCGGGGTGCGCGGGAAGTTCCACACGCGATTGGCCTGGGTACGTGTACTTCGGGATACGCGTGAAGTCCACACGCAATTGTCCTGGGTACCTGTACTTCGGGTGCGTGGGAAGTTCCACACGCGATTGGCCTGGGTACGTGTATTCCGAGGTGCGCGGGAAGATTCACACGCGATTTCAGCAGGGTACGTGTATTTCGGTGGTGCCGGGGAATACTACACGTGATTTGGCCATGTGGGTCCTCCCAGGTGTAACCTCTACACCCTCCACGGCCCCTGCAGGCAGCCCACACCACAGGGGACTACCCTGCACCCCTGCTCATGTCCCACAGGCAATCCATCCACCATGGCCATGCCCACCAGCCAACCCACATGTCACCTTGCACTACTGATCACCAACACATGTCTCCCAGCACCCCACCCCCCAGCATCCAGGGGCACCCTCCACCAGGCCCCCAAATATGTCTACCACCACCCCCACCCCCCATCAGTGCAGGGCCCCCTCCACCAGGACCCCACACATGCCTACCACCACCCCCACCCCCCAGCATCCAGGGGCACCCTCCACCAGGCCCCCACTCATGTCTCCCTGCACCCCCACCACCCAGCAGTGCAGGGACAGCCTCCACCAGGCCCCCACTCATGTCTCCCTGCACCCCCACCCCCCAGCATCCAGGGGCACCCTCCACCAGGCCCCCATTCATGTCTACCACCACCCCCACCCCCCAGCATCCAGGGGCACCCTCCACCAGGCCCCCACTCATGTCTACCACCACCCCCACCCCCCAGCATCCAGGGGCACCCTCCACCAGGCCCCCACTCATGTCTCCCACCACCCCCACCCCCCAGCATCCAGGGGCACCCTCCACCAGGCCCCCACTCATGTCTACCATCACCCCACCCCCCAGCAGTGCAGGGGCAGCCTCCACCAGGCCCCCACTCATGTCTACCATCACCCCCACCCCCCAGCAGTGCAGGGGCAGCCTCCACCAGCCCCCCACTCATGTCCAACTCATGTCTCCCTGCACCCCCACCCCCCAGCAGTGCAGGGGCAGCCTCCACCAGGCCCCCACTAATGTCTCCCACCACCCCCACCCCCCAGCATCCAGGGGCACCCTCCACCAGGCCCCCACTCATGTCTACCATCACCCCCACCCCCCAGCAGTGCAGGGGCAGCCTCCAACAGGCCCTCACTCATGTCTACCATCACCCACCCCCCAGCAGTGCAGGGGCAGCCTCCACCAGGCCCCCACTCATGTCTACCATCACCCCCACCCCCCAGCAGTGCAGGGGCAGCCTAAACCAGCCCCCCACTCATGTCTACCACCACCCCACCCCCCAGCAGTGCAGGGGCAGCCTCCACTAGGACCCTACTCATGTCTTCCAGCACCCCCACCCCCCCAGCATCCAGGGGCACCCTCCACCAGGCCCCCACTCATGTCTACCATCATCCCCACCCCCCAGCAGTGCAGGGGCAGCCTCCACCAGGCCCCCACTCATGTCTCCCATCACCCCCACCCCCCAGCATTGCAGGGGCAGCCTCCACCAGGGCCCCACTCATGTCCCCCTGCACCCCCACCCCCCAGCATCCAGGGGTATCCTCCACCAGGCCCCCACTCATGTCTCCCACCACCCCCACCCCCCAGCATCCAGGGGCGCCCTCCACCAGACCCCCACTCATGTCTCCCACCACCCCCGCCCACCAGCATCCAGGGGCAGCCTCCACCAGGCCCCCACTCATGTCCAACTCATGTCTCCGTGCACGCCCACCCCCAGCAGTGCAGGGGCAGCCTCCACCAGGCCCCAACTCATGTCTCCCACCACCCCCACCCCCCAGCATCCAGGGTCACCCTCCACCAGGCCCCCACTCAGGTCTACCATCACCCCCACCCCCCAGCAGTGCAGGGGCAGCCTCCACCAGGCCTCCACTCATGTCTACCATCACCCCCACCCCCCAGCAGTGCAGGGACAGCCTCCACCAGGCCCCCACTCATGGCTCCCACCACCCCCACCCCCCAGCATCCAGGGGCACCCTTCACAAGGCCCCCACTTATGTCTCCCACCACCCCACCCCCCAGCATCCAGGGGCACCCTCCACCAGGCCCCCACTCATGTCTACCATCACCCCCACCCACCAGCAGTGCAGGGGCAGCCTCCACCAGGCCCCCACTCATGTTTCCCATCACCCCCACCCCCCAGCAGTGCAGGGGCAGCCTCCACCAGGTCCCCACTCAGGTCTACCATCACCCCCACCCCCCAGCAGTGCAGGGGCAGCCTCCACCAGGCCTCCACTCATGTCTACCATCACCCCCACCCCCCAGCAGTGCAGGGACAGCCTCCACCAGGCCCCGACTCATGGCTCCCACCACCCCCCACCCCCCAGCAGTGCAGAGGCAGCCTCCACCAGGCCCCCACTCATGTTTCCCATCACCCCCACCCCCCAGCAGTGCAGGGGCAGCCTCCACCAGGTCCCCACTCAGGTCTACCATCACCCCCACCCCCCAGCAGTGCAGGGGCAGCCTCCACCAGGCCCCCACTCATATCTACCATCACCCCCACCCCCCAGCAGTGCAGGGGGAGCCTCCACCAGGCCCCCACTCATATCTCCCATCACCCCACCCCCCAGCAGTGCAGGGACAGCCTCCACCAGGCCCCCACTCATGTCCCCCTGCTCCCCCACCACCCAGCATCCAGGGGCACCCTCCACCAGGCCCCCACTCATGTCTCTCACCACCCCCCAGCATCCAGGGGCACCCTCCACCAGACCCCCACTCATGTCTCCCACCACCCCCACCCCCCAGCATCCAGGGGCACCCTCCACCAGGCCCCCACTCATGTCTACCACCACCCCCACCCCCCAGCATCTACGGGCAGCCTCCACCAGGCCCCCACTCATGTCCAACTCATGTCTCCCTGCACCCCCACCCCCCAGCAGTGCAGGGGCAGCCTCCACCAGGCCCCCACTCATGTCTCCCACCACCCCCACCCCCCAGCATCCAGGGTCACCTTCCACCAGGCCCCCACTCATGTCTACCATCACCCCCACCCCCCAGCAGTGCAGGGGCTGCCTCCACCAGGCCCCCACTCATGTCTACCATCACCCGCACCCCCCAGCAGTGTAGGGGCAGCCTCCACCAGGCCCCCACTCATGTCTACCATCACCCCCACCCCCCGGCAGTGCAGGGGCAGCCTCCAACAGGCCCCCACTCATGTCCCCCATCACCCCCACCCCCAGCAGTGCAGGGGCAGCCTCCACCAGGCCCCCACTCATGTCCCCCTGCACCCCCACCCCCCAGCAGTGCAGGGGCACCCTCCACCAGGCCCCCACTCATGTCTCCCACCACCCCCACCCCCCAGCATCCAGGGGCACCCTCCACCAGGCCCCCACTCATGTCTCCCACCACCCCCACCCCCAGCATCCAGGGGCACCCTCCACCAGGCCCCCACTCATGTCTACCATCACTCCCACCCCCCAGTAGTGCAGGGGCAGCCTACACCAGGCCCCCACTCATGTCCCCCTGCACCCCCACTCCCCAGCATCCAGGGGCACCCTCCACCAGGCCCCCACTCATGTCTCCCACCACCCCCACCCCCAGCATCCAGGGGCACCCTCCACCAGGCCCCCACTCATGTCTCCCACCACCCCCACCCCCCAGCATCCAGGGGCACCCTCCACCAGGCCCCCACTCATGTCTACCACCACCCCAACCCCCCAGCATCCAGGGGCAGCCTCCACCAGGTCCCCACTCATGTCCAACTCATGTCTCTCTGCACCCCCAACCCCCAGCAGTGCAGGGGCAGCCTCCACCAGGCCCCACTCATGTCTCCCATCACCCCCACCCCCCAGCATCCAGAGGCACCCTCCACCAGGCCCCCACTCATGTCTACCATCACCCCCACCCCCCAGCAGTGCAGGGGCAGCCTCCACCAGGCCCCCACTCATGTCTACCATCACCCCCATCCCCAGCAGTGCAGGGGCAGCCTCCACCAGGCCCCCACTCATGTCTCCCATCACCCCCACCCCCCAGCAGTGCAGGGGCAGCCTCCACCAGGCCCCCCCTCATGTCCCCCTGCACCCCCACCCCACAGCAGTGCAGGGGCACCCTCCACCAGGCCCCCACTCATGTCTCCCACCACCCCCACCGCCCAGCATCCAGGGGCACCTTCCACCAGATCCCCACTCATGTCTACCACCACCCCCACCCCCCAGCATCCAGGGGCACCCTCCACCAAGCCCCCACTCATGTCCAACTCATGTCTCCCTGCACCCCCACCCCCCAGCAGTGCAGGGGCAGCCTCCACCAGGCCCCCACTCATGTCTCCCACCACCCCCACCCCCCAGCATCCAGGGGCACCCTCCACCAGGCCCCCACTCATGTCCAACTCATGTCTCCCATCACCCCCACCCCCCAGCAGTGCAGGGGCAGCCTCCACCAGGCCCCCACTCATGTCCCCCTGCACCCCCACCCCCCGGCAGTGCAGGGGCAGCCTCCAACAGGCCCCCACTCATGTCCCCCATAACCCCCACCCCCAGCAGTGCAGGGGCAGCCTCCACCAGGCCCCCACTCATGTCCCCCTGCACCCCCCAGCAGTGCAAGGGCACCCTCCACCAGGCCCCCACTCATGTCTCCCACCACCCCCACCCCCCAGCATCCAGGGGCACCCTCCACCAGGCCCCCACTCATGTCTCCCACCACCCCCACCCCCCAGCATCCAGGGGCACCCTCCACCAGGCCCCCACCCATGTCTACCATCACCCCCACCCCCCAGCAGTGCAGGGGCATCCTCCACCAGGCCCCCACTCATGTCCCCCTGCACCCCCACCCCCCAGCATCCAGGGGCACCCTCCGCCAGGCCCCCACTCATGTCTCCCACCACCCCCACCCCCCAGCATCCAGGGGCACCCTCCACCAGGCCCCCACTCATGTCTCCCACCACCCCCACACCCCAGCATCCAGGGGCACTCTCCACCAGGCCCCCACTCATGTCTACCACCACCCCAACCCCCCAGCATCCAGGGGCAGCCTCCACCAGGTCCCCACTCATGTCCAACTCATGTCTCCCTGCACCCCCAACCCCCAGCAGTGCAGGGGCAGCCTCCACCAGGCCCCACTCATGTCTCCCATCACCCCCACCCCCCAGCATCCAGGGGCACCCTCCACCGGCCCCCACTCATGTCTACCATCATCCCACCCCCCAGCAGTGCAGGGGCAGCCTCCACCAGGCCCCCACTCATGTCTACCATCACCCCCACCCCCCCAGCAGTGCAGGGGCAGCCTCCACCAGGCCCCCACTCATGTCTCCCATCACCCCCACCCCCCAGCAGTGCAGGGGCAGCCTCCACCAGGCCCCCACTCATGTCCCCCTGCACCCCCACCCCACAGCAGTGCAGGGGCACCCTCCACCAGGCCCCCACTCATGTCTCCCACCACCCCCACCCCCCAGCATCCAGGGGCACCCTCCACCAGGCCCCCACTCATGTCTACCACCACCCCCACCCCCCAGCATCCAGGGGCACCCTCCACCAAGCCCCCACTCATGTCCAACTCATGTCTCCCTGCACCCCCACCCCCCAGCAGTGCAGGGGCAGCCTCCACCAGGCCCCCACTCATGTCTCCCACCACCCCCACCCCCCAGCATCCAGGGGCACCCTCCACCAGGCCCCCACTCATGTCCAACTCATGTCTCCCATCACCCCCACTCCCCAGCAGTGCAGGGGCAGCCTCCACCAGGCCCCCACTCATGTCCCCCTGCACCCCCAACCCCCAGCATCCAGGGGCACCCTCCACCAGGCCCCTACTCATGTCTACCACCACCCCCACACCCCAGCATCCAGGGGCACTCTCCACCAGGCCCCCACTCATGTCTACCACCACCCCAACCCCCCAGCATCCAGGGGCAGCCTCCACCAGGTCCCCACTCAGGTCCAACTCATGTCTCCCTGCACCCCCAACCCCCAGCAGTGCAGGGGCAGCCTCCACCAGGCCCCACTCATGTCTCCCATCACCCCCACCCCCCAGCATCCAGGGGCACCCTCCACCAGGCCCCCACTCATGTCTACCATCATCCCACCCCCCAGCAGTGCAGGGGCAGCCTCCACCAGGCCCCCACTCATGTCTACCATCACCCCCACCCCCCAGCAGTGCAGGGGCAGCCTCCACCAGGCCCCCACTCATGTCTCCCATCACCCCCACCCCCCAGCAGTGCAGGGGCAGCCTCCACCAGGCCCCCACTCATGTCCCCCTGCACCCCCACCCCACAGCAGTGCAGGGGCACCCTCCACCAGGCCCCCACTCATGTCTCCCACCACCCCCACCCCCCAGCATCCAGGGGCACCCTCCACCAGGCCCCCACTCATGTCTACCACCACCCCCACCCCCCAGCATCCAGGGGCACTCTCCACCAAGCCCCCACTCATGTCCAACTCATGTCTCCCTGCACCCCCACCCCCCAGCAGTGCAGGGGCAGCCTCCACCAGGCCCCCACTCATGTCTCCCACCACCCCCACCCCCCAGCATCCAGGGGCACCCTCCACCAGGCCCCCACTCATGTCCAACTCATGTCTCCCATCACCCCCACCCCCCAGCAGTGCAGGGGCAGCCTCCACCAGGCCCCCACTCATGTCCCCCTGCACCCCCAACCCCCAGCATCCAGGGGCACCCTCCACCAGGCCCCTACTCATGTCTACCACCACCCCCACCCCCAGCATCCAGGGGCACCCTCCACCAGGCCCCCACTCATGTCTACCACCACCCCCAACCCCCAGCATCCAGGGGCACCCTCCACCAGGCCCCCACTCATGTCTCCCACCACCCCCACCCCCCAGAATCCAGGGGCACCCTCCACCAGGCCCCCACTCATGTCTACCATCATCCCCACCCCCCCAGCACCCAGGGGCACCCTCCACCAGGCCCCCACTCATGTCTACCATCACCCCCACCCCCCAGCAGTGCAGGGGCAGCCTCCACCAGGCCCCCACTCATGTCCCCCTGCACCCCCACCCCCCAGCATCCAGGGGCACCCTCCGCCAGGCCCCCACTCATGTCTCCCACCACCCCCACCCCCCAGCATCCAGGGGCACCCTCCACCAGGCCCCCACTCATGTCTCCCACCACCCCCACACCCCAGCATCCAGGGGCACTCTCCACCAGGCCCCCACTCATGTCTACCACCACCCCAACCCCCCAGCATCCAGGGGCAGCCTCCACCAGGTCCCCACTCATGTCCAACTCATGTCTCCCTGCACCCCCAACCCCCAGCAGTGCAGGGGCAGCCTCCACCAGGCCCCACTCATGTCTCCCATCACCCCCACCCCCCAGCATCCAGGGGCACCCTCCACCGGCCCCCACTCATGTCTACCATCATCCCACCCCCCAGCAGTGCAGGGGCAGCCTCCACCAGGCCCCCACTCATGTCTACCATCACCCCCACCCCCCAGCAGTGCAGGGGCAGCCTCCACCAGGCCCCCACTCATGTCTCCCATCACCCCCACCCCCCAGCAGTGCAGGGGCAGCCTCCACCAGGCCCCCACTCATGTCCCCCTGCACCCCCACCCCACAGCAGTGCAGGGGCACCCTCCACCAGGCCCCCACTCATGTCTCCCACCACCCCCACCCCCCAGCATCCAGGGGCACCCTCCACCAGGCCCCCACTCATGTCTACCACCACCCCCACCCCCCAGCATCCAGGGGCACCCTCCACCAAGCCCCCACTCATGTCCAACTCATGTCTCCCTGCACCCCCACCCCCCAGCAGTGCAGGGGCAGCCTCCACCAGGCCCCCACTCATGTCTCCCACCACCCCCACCCCCCAGCATCCAGGGGCACCCTCCACCAGGCCCCCACTCATGTCCAACTCATGTCTCCCATCACCCCCACTCCCCAGCAGTGCAGGGGCAGCCTCCACCAGGCCCCCACTCATGTCCCCCTGCACCCCCAACCCCCAGCATCCAGGGGCACCCTCCACCAGGCCCCTACTCATGTCTACCACCACCCCCACACCCCAGCATCCAGGGGCACTCTCCACCAGGCCCCCACTCATGTCTACCACCACCCCAACCCCCCAGCATCCAGGGGCAGCCTCCACCAGGTCCCCACTCATGTCCAACTCATGTCTCCCTGCACCCCCAACCCCCAGCAGTGCAGGGGCAGCCTCCACCAGGCCCCACTCATGTCTCCCATCACCCCCACCCCCCAGCATCCAGGGGCACCCTCCACCAGGCCCCCACTCATGTCTACCATCATCCCACCCCCCAGCAGTGCAGGGGCAGCCTCCACCAGGCCCCCACTCATGTCTACCATCACCCCCACCCCCCAGCAGTGCAGGGGCAGCCTCCACCAGGCCCCCACTCATGTCTCCCATCACCCCCACCCCCCAGCAGTGCAGGGGCAGCCTCCACCAGGCCCCCACTCATGTCCCCCTGCACCCCCACCCCACAGCAGTGCAGGGGCACCCTCCACCAGGCCCCCACTCATGTCTCCCACCACCCCCACCCCCCAGCATCCAGGGGCACCCTCCACCAGGCCCCCACTCATGTCTACCACCACCCCCACCCCCCAGCATCCAGGGGCACTCTCCACCAAGCCCCCACTCATGTCCAACTCATGTCTCCCTGCACCCCCACCCCCCAGCAGTGCAGGGGCAGCCTCCACCAGGCCCCCACTCATGTCTCCCACCACCCCCACCCCCCAGCATCCAGGGGCACCCTCCACCAGGCCCCCACTCATGTCCAACTCATGTCTCCCATCACCCCCACCCCCCAGCAGTGCAGGGGCAGCCTCCACCAGGCCCCCACTCATGTCCCCCTGCACCCCCAACCCCCAGCATCCAGGGGCACCCTCCACCAGGCCCCTACTCATGTCTACCACCACCCCACCCCCAGCATCCAGGGGCACCCTCCACCAGGCCCCCACTCATGTCTACCACCACCCCCAACCCCCAGCATCCAGGGGCACCCTCCACCAGGCCCCCACTCATGTCTCCCACCACCCCCACCCCCCAGAATCCAGGGGCACCCTCCACCAGGCCCCCACTCATGTCTACCATCATCCCCACCCCCCCAGCACCCAGGGGCACCCTCCACCAGGCCCCCACTCATGTCTACCACCACCCCCACCCCCCAGCATCCAGGGGCAGCCTCCACCAGGCCCCCACTCATGTCCAACTCATGTCTCCCTGCACCCCCACCCCCCAGCAGTGCAGGGGCAGCCTCCACCTGGCCCCCACTCATGTCTCCCACCACCCCCACCCCCCAGCATCCAGGGGCACCCTCCACCAGGCCCCCACTCATGTCCAACTCATGTCTCCCATCACCCCCACCCCCCAGCAGTGCAGGGGCAGCCTCCACCAGGCCCCCACTCATGTCCCCCTGCACCCCCACCCCCCAGCATCTAGGGGCACCCTCCACCAGGCCCCTACTCATGTCTACCACCACCCCCACCCCCAGCATCCAGGGGCACCCTCCACCAGGCCCCACTCATGTCTACCACCACCCCCACCCCCCAGCATCCAGGGGCACCCTCCACCAGGCCCCCACTCATGTCTCCCACCACCCCCACCCCCCAGCATCCAGGGGCACCCTCCACCAGGCCCCCACTCATGTCTACCACCACCCCCAACCCCCAGCATCCAGGGGCACCCTCCACCAGGCCCCCACTCATGTCTCCCACCACCCCCACCCCCCAGAATCCAGGGGCACCCTCCACCAGGCCCCCACTCATGTCTACCATCATCCCCACCCCCCCAGCACCCAGGGGCACCCTCCACCAGGCCCCCACTCATGTCTACCATCACCCCCACCCCCCAGCAGTGCAGGGGCAGCCTCCACCAGGCCCCCACTCATGTCCCCCTGCACCCCCACCCCCCAGCATCCAGGGGCACCCTCCGCCAGGCCCCCACTCATGTCTCCCACCACCCCCACCCCCCAGCATCCAGGGGCACCCTCCACCAGGCCCCCACTCATGTCTCCCACCACCCCCACACCCCAGCATCCAGGGGCACTCTCCACCAGGCCCCCACTCATGTCTACCACCACCCCAACCCCCCAGCATCCAGGGGCAGCCTCCACCAGGTCCCCACTCATGTCCAACTCATGTCTCCCTGCACCCCCAACCCCCAGCAGTGCAGGGGCAGCCTCCACCAGGCCCCACTCATGTCTCCCATCACCCCCACCCCCCAGCATCCAGGGGCACCCTCCACCGGCCCCCACTCATGTCTACCATCATCCCACCCCCCAGCAGTGCAGGGGCAGCCTCCACCAGGCCCCCACTCATGTCTACCATCACCCCCACCCCCCAGCAGTGCAGGGGCAGCCTCCACCAGGCCCCCACTCATGTCTCCCATCACCCCCACCCCCCAGCAGTGCAGGGGCAGCCTCCACCAGGCCCCCACTCATGTCCCCCTGCACCCCCACCCCACAGCAGTGCAGGGGCACCCTCCACCAGGCCCCCACTCATGTCTCCCACCACCCCCACCCCCCAGCATCCAGGGGCACCCTCCACCAGGCCCCCACTCATGTCTACCACCACCCCCACCCCCCAGCATCCAGGGGCACCCTCCACCAAGCCCCCACTCATGTCCAACTCATGTCTCCCTGCACCCCCACCCCCCAGCAGTGCAGGGGCAGCCTCCACCAGGCCCCCACTCATGTCTCCCACCACCCCCACCCCCCAGCATCCAGGGGCACCCTCCACCAGGCCCCCACTCATGTCCAACTCATGTCTCCCATCACCCCCACTCCCCAGCAGTGCAGGGGCAGCCTCCACCAGGCCCCCACTCATGTCCCCCTGCACCCCCAACCCCCAGCATCCAGGGGCACCCTCCACCAGGCCCCTACTCATGTCTACCACCACCCCCACACCCCAGCATCCAGGGGCACTCTCCACCAGGCCCCCACTCATGTCTACCACCACCCCAACCCCCCAGCATCCAGGGGCAGCCTCCACCAGGTCCCCACTCATGTCCAACTCATGTCTCCCTGCACCCCCAACCCCCAGCAGTGCAGGGGCAGCCTCCACCAGGCCCCACTCATGTCTCCCATCACCCCCACCCCCCAGCATCCAGGGGCACCCTCCACCAGGCCCCCACTCATGTCTACCATCATCCCACCCCCCAGCAGTGCAGGGGCAGCCTCCACCAGGCCCCCACTCATGTCTACCATCACCCCCACCCCCCAGCAGTGCAGGGGCAGCCTCCACCAGGCCCCCACTCATGTCTCCCATCACCCCCACCCCCCAGCAGTGCAGGGGCAGCCTCCACCAGGCCCCCACTCATGTCCCCCTGCACCCCCACCCCACAGCAGTGCAGGGGCACCCTCCACCAGGCCCCCACTCATGTCTCCCACCACCCCCACCCCCCAGCATCCAGGGGCACCCTCCACCAGGCCCCCACTCATGTCTACCACCACCCCCACCCCCCAGCATCCAGGGGCACTCTCCACCAAGCCCCCACTCATGTCCAACTCATGTCTCCCTGCACCCCCACCCCCCAGCAGTGCAGGGGCAGCCTCCACCAGGCCCCCACTCATGTCTCCCACCACCCCCACCCCCCAGCATCCAGGGGCACCCTCCACCAGGCCCCCACTCATGTCCAACTCATGTCTCCCATCACCCCCACCCCCCAGCAGTGCAGGGGCAGCCTCCACCAGGCCCCCACTCATGTCCCCCTGCACCCCCAACCCCCAGCATCCAGGGGCACCCTCCACCAGGCCCCTACTCATGTCTACCACCACCCCACCCCCAGCATCCAGGGGCACCCTCCACCAGGCCCCCACTCATGTCTACCACCACCCCCAACCCCCAGCATCCAGGGGCACCCTCCACCAGGCCCCCACTCATGTCTCCCACCACCCCCACCCCCCAGAATCCAGGGGCACCCTCCACCAGGCCCCCACTCATGTCTACCATCATCCCCACCCCCCCAGCACCCAGGGGCACCCTCCACCAGGCCCCCACTCATGTCTACCACCACCCCCACCCCCCAGCATCCAGGGGCAGCCTCCACCAGGCCCCCACTCATGTCCAACTCATGTCTCCCTGCACCCCCACCCCCCAGCAGTGCAGGGGCAGCCTCCACCTGGCCCCCACTCATGTCTCCCACCACCCCCACCCCCCAGCATCCAGGGGCACCCTCCACCAGGCCCCCACTCATGTCCAACTCATGTCTCCCATCACCCCCACCCCCCAGCAGTGCAGGGGCAGCCTCCACCAGGCCCCCACTCATGTCCCCCTGCACCCCCACCCCCCAGCATCTAGGGGCACCCTCCACCAGGCCCCTACTCATGTCTACCACCACCCCCACCCCCAGCATCCAGGGGCACCCTCCACCAGGCCCCACTCATGTCTACCACCACCCCCACCCCCCAGCATCCAGGGGCACCCTCCACCAGGCCCCCACTCATGTCTCCCACCACCCCCACCCCCCAGCATCCAGGGGCAGCCTCCACCAGCCCCCCACTCATGTCTACCATCACCCCCACCTCCCAGCAGTGCAGGGGCAGCCTCCACCAGGCCCCCACTCATGTCTACCATCATCCCCACCCCCCAGCACCCAGGGGCACCCTCCATCAGGCCCCCACTCATGTCTACCACCACCCCCAGCATCCAGGGGCACCCACCACCAGGCCCCTACTCATGTCTACCACCACCCCCACCCCCCAGCATCCAGGGGCAGCCTCCACCAGGCCCCCACTCATGTCTCCCACCACTCCCACCCCTCAGCATCCAGGGTCACCCTACACCAGTCCCCCACTCATGTCTACCATCACCCCCACCCCCCAGCAGTGCAGGGGCAGCCTCCACCAGGCCCCCACTCATGTCTACCATCACCCCCACCCCCCAGCAGTGCAGGGGCATGCTCACCAGGCCCCCACTCATGTCTACCATCACCGCCACCCCCCAGCAGTGCAGGGGCAGCCTCCAACAGGCCCCCACTCATGTCTCCCATCACCCCCACCCCCCAGCAGTGCAGGGGCTGCCTCCACCAGGCCCCCACTCATGTCCCCCTGCACCCCCACCCCCCAACATCCAGGGGCACCCTCCACCAGGCCCCCACTCATGTCCAACTCATGTCTCCCACCACCCCCACCCCCCAGCATCCAGGGGCACCCTCCACCAGGCCCCTACTCATGTCTACCACCACCCCCACCCCCCAGCATCCAGGGGCAGCCTCCACCAGGCCCACACTCATGTCCAACTCATGTCTCCCTGCACCCCACCCCCCAGCAGTGCAGGGGCAGCCTCCACCAGGCCCCCACTCATGTCTCCCACCACCCCCACCCCCCAGCATCCAGGGTCACCCTACACCAGTCCCCCACTCATGTCTACCATCACCCCCACCCCCCAGCAGTGCAGGGGCAGCCTCCACCAGGCCCCCACTCATGTCTACCATCACCCCCACGCCCCAGCAGTGCAGGGGCATCCTCCACCAGGCCCCCCTCATGTCTACCATCACCACCACCCCCCAGCAGTGCAGGGGCAGCCTCCAACAGGCCCCCATTCATGTTTCCCATCACCCCCACCCCCCAGCAGTGCAGGGGCTGCCTCCACCAGGCCCCCACTCATGTCCCCCTGCACCCCCACCCCCCAGCAGTGCAGGGGCACCCTCCACCAGGCCCCCACTCATGTCTCCCACCACCCTCCAGCATCCAGGGGCACCCTCCACCAGGCCCCCACTCATGTCTCCCACCACCCCCACCCCCCAGCATCCAGGGGCAGTCTCCACCAGGTCCCCACACATGTCCAACTCATGTCTCCCTGCACCCCCAACCCCCAGCAGTGCAGGGGCAGCCTCCACCAGGCCCACACTCATGTCTACCATCACCCCACCCCCCAGCAGTGCAGGGGCACCCTCCACCAGGCCCCCACTCATGTCTCCCACCACCCCCACCCCCCAGCATCCAGGGGCACCCTCCACCAGACCCCCACTCATGTCTCCCACCACCCCCACCCCCCAGCATCCAGGGGCACCCTCCTCCAGGCCCCTACTCATGTCTACCACCACCCCCACCCCCCAGCATCCAGGGGCAGCCTCCACCAGGCCCACACTCATGTCCAACTCATGTCTCCCTGCACCCCACCCCCCAGCAGTGCAGGGGCAGCCTCCACCAGGCCCCCAATCATGTCTCCCACCACCCCAACCCCCCAGCATCCAGGGTCACCCTCCACCAGGCCCCCACTCATGTCGTCTACCATCACCCCCACCCCCCAGCAGTGCAAGGGCAGCCTCCACCAGGCCCCCACTCATGTCTACCATCACCCCCACCCCCCAGCAGTGCAGGGGCATCCTCCACCAGGCCCCCAATCATGTCAACCATCACCCCCACCCCCCAGCAGTGCAGGGGCAGCCTCCAACAGGCCCCCACCATGTCTCCCATCACCCCCTCCCCCCAGCAGTGCAGGGGCTGCCTCCACCAGGCCCCCACTCATGTCCCCCTGCACCCCCACCCCCCAGCAGTGCAGGGGCACCCTCCACCAGGCCCCCACTCATGTCTCCCACCACCCCCACCCCCCAGCATCCAGGGGCACCCTCCACCAGGCCCCCACTCATGTCTCCCACCACCCCCACCCCCCAGCATCCAGGGGCACCCTCCACCAGGCCCCCACTCATCCAGGGGCACCCTCCACCAGGCCCCCACTCATGTCTACCATCACCCCCACCCCCCAGCAGTGCAGGGGCAGCCTCCACCAGGCCCCCACTCATGTCTACCATCACCCCCACCCCCCAGCAGTGCAGGGGCAGCCTCCACCAGGCTCCCACTCATGTCTCCCATCACCCCCACCCCCCAGCAGTGCAGGGGCAGCCTCCACCAGGCCCCCACTCATGTCCCCCTGCACCCCCACCCCCCAGCAGTGCAGGGGCACCCTCCACCAGGCCCCCACTCATGTCTCCCACCACCCACACCCCCTAGCATCCAGGGGCACCCTCCACCAGGCCCCCACTCATGTCCAACTCATGTCTCTTTGCACCCCCACCCCCCAGCAGTGCAGGGGCAGCCTCCACCAGGACCTCACTCATGTCTCCCACCACCCCCACCCCCCAGCATCCAGGGGCACCCTCCACCAGGCCCCCACTCATGTCCAACTCATGTCTCCCATCACCCCCACCCCCCAGCAGTGCAGGGGCAGCCTCCACCAGGCCCCCACTCATGTCCCCCTGCACCCCCACCCCCCAGCATCCAGG
Source organism: Ambystoma mexicanum (assembly GCF_040938575.1). NCBI lineage: Eukaryota > Metazoa > Chordata > Amphibia > Caudata > Ambystomatidae > Ambystoma > Ambystoma mexicanum. The sequence goes on from NC_090934.1 coordinate 1,181,603,640, forward strand.
GGCACCCTCCACCAGGCCCCCACTCATGTCCAACTCATGTCTCCCATCACCCCCACCCCCCAGCAGTGCAGGGGCACCCTCCACCAGGCCCCCACTCATGTCTACCACCACCCCCACCATCCGGGGGCACCCTCCACCAGGCCCCCACTCATGTCTACCATCACCCCACCCCCCAGCAGTGCAGGGGCACCCTCCACCAGGCCCCCACTCATGTCTACCATCACCCCCACCCCCCACCATCCAGGGGCACCCTCCACCAGGCCCCCACTCATGTCTACCATCATCCCCACCCCCCAGCATCCAGGGGCATCCCCCACCAGGGCCCCACTCATGTCTACCACCACCCCCACCCCCCAGCATCCAGGGGCAGCCTCCACCAGGCCCCCACTCATGTCCAACTCATGTTTCCCTGCACCCCCACCCCCCAGCAGTACAGGGGCAGCCTCCACCAGGCCCCCACTCATGTCTCCCACGACCCCCACCATTCAGCATCCAGGGGCACCCTCCACCAGGCCCCCACTCATGTCTACCATCACCCCCACCTCCCCAGCAGTTCAGGGGCACCCTCCACCAGGCCCCCACCCATGTCTACCACCACCCCCACCCCCCAGCATTCAGGGGCACCCTCCACCAGGCCCCCACTCATGTCTCCCACCACCCCCACCCCCCAGCATCCAGGGGCACCCTCCACCAGGCCCCCACTCATGTCTACCATCACCCCCACCCCCCAGCAGTGCATGGGCAGCCTCCACCAGACCCCCACTCATGTCTACCATCACCCCCACCCCCCAGCATCCAGGGGCACCCTCCACCAGGCCCCCACTCATGTCTACCACCAACCCCAGCATCCAGGGGCACCCTCCACCAGGCCCCCACTCATGTCTCCGACCACCCCCACCCCCAGCATCCAGGGGCACCCTCCACCAGGCCCCCACTCATCCAGGGGCACCCTCCACCAGGCCCCCACTCATGTCTACCATCACCCCCACCCCCCAGCAGTGCAGGGGCAGCCTCCACCAGGCCCCCACTCATGTCTCCCATCACCCCCACCCCCCAGCAGTGCAGGGCCAGCCTCCACCAGGCCCCCACTCATGTCCCCCTGCACCCCCACCCCCCAGCAGTGCAGGGGCACCCTCCACCAGGCCCCCACTCATGTCTCCCACCACCCCCACCCCCTAGCATCCAGGGGCACCCTCCACCAGGCCCCCACTCATGTCTCCCACCACCCCCACCCCCCAGCATCCAGGGGCGCCCTCCACCAGGCCCCCACTCATGTCCAACTCATGTCTCTTTGCACCCCCACCCCCCAGCAGTGCAGGGGCAGCCTCCACCAGGCCCCCACTCATGTCTCCCACCACCCCCACCCCCCAGCATCCAGGGGCACCCTCCACCAGGCCCCCACTCATGTCCAACTCATGTCTCCCATCACCCCCACCCCCCAGCAGTGCAGGGGCAGCCTCCACCAGGCCCCCACTCATGTCCCCCTGCACCCCCACCCTCCAGCATCCAGGGGCACCCTTCACCAGGCCCCCACTCATGTCTACCACCACCCCCACCCCCCAGCATCCGGGGGCACCCTCCACCAGGCCCCCACTCATGTTTACCACCACCCCACCCCCCAGCATCCAGGGGCACCCTCCACCAGGCCCCCACTCATGTCTCCCACCACCCCCAGCATCCAGGGGCACCCTCCACCAGGCCCCCACCCATGTCTACCATCACCCCCACCCCCCAGCAGTGCAGGGGCAGCCTCCACCAGGCCCCCACTCATGTCTACCATCACCCCCACCCCCCAGCAGTGCAGGGGCAACCTCCACCAGGCCCCCACTCATGTCTACCATCATCCCCACCCCCCAGCATCCAGGGGCACCCTCCACCAGGCCCCCACTCATGTCTACCACCACCCCCACCCCCAGCATCCAGGGGCAGCCTCCACCAGGCCCACACTCATGTCCAACTCATGTCTCCCTGCACCCCCACCCCCCAGCAGTGCAGGGGCAGCCTCCACCAGGCCCCCACTCATGGCTACCATCACCCCCCCCCCAGCAGTGCATGGGCAGCCTCCACCAGGCCCCCACTCATAACTACCATCCCCCCCACCACCCAGCAGTGCAGGGGCAGCCTCCACCAGGCCCCCACTCATGTCTACCACCAACCCCACCCCCCAGCATCCAGGGGCAGCCTCCACCAGGCCCCCACTCATGTCCAACTCATCTCTCCCTGCACCCCCACCCCCCAGCAGTGCAGGGGCAGCCTCCACCAGGCCCCCACTCATGTCTACCACCACCCCCACCCCCCAGCATCCAGGGGCACCCTCCACCAGGCCCCCACTCATGTCTACCATCACCCCCCAGCAGTGCAGGGGCAGCCTCCACCAGGCACTCACTCATGTCTACCATCACCCCCACCCCCCAGCAGTGCAGGGGCAGCCTCCACCAGGCCCCCACTCATGTCTACCATCACCTCCACCCCCCAGCAGTGCAGGGGCAGCCTCCACCAGGCTCACACTCATGTCTACCATCACCCCCACCCCCCAGCAGTGCAGGGGAAGCCTAAACCAGCCCCCCACTCATGTCTACCACCACCCCCACCCCCCAGCATCCATGGGCACCCTCCACCAGGCCCCCACTCATGTCTACCACCACCCCCACCCCCCAGCAGTGCAGGGGCAGCCTCCACCAGGCCCCCACTCATGTCCCCCTGCACCCCCACCCCCCAGCCATGCGATTTGCCTGGGTACGTGTATTCCTGTGGTGCGCGGGTAGTCTCCCATGCGATACCATCAGGGTACATATATTATGGGTCCGCGTGAACTTCCACACGCGATACCAGCAGGCTACGTGTTTTACGGGGTTTGGGGGAAGTTCCACACGCGATTGCCCTGGGTAAGTGTATTTCAGGGTGCGCGTGAACTTCCACACGCGACTGGGTCTGTGAGAGTGGGCTACGTGTATTCCAGGGGTGGGCGGGAATATTCACTCACGACTGGGCCTGGGAGAGCGTGTTACGTGTATTCCTGGGGTGGGCGGGAAGATTCACATGTTCGCCTACGATGCGCCGAAAAATAAATAGTCCAATCCTGAAACACGTACGCCAGCATGAAGCAGGCGTACGTCGACCCGCACAGCATAAAAGTGCGCGCAAACAACAAACAAGCTCAGACGCCAGGATGAATATACCGTTCCTAGCAGCAGTGGCCGTGGGTTACCAAAGGAGGAGGAGGAGGATAGTGAGGGCCCGAATTTTCACTCCCAGAACCATCCTTTTTGGGATGCCTGATGACCAGGTGTATGTGAGGTACAGGTTTCCACCACACATAATACTGGACCTGGTCAGTGAGTGGGAGGATGACCTCACTTCACCCACCCTGTGCTCCCAAGCACTCAGCCCCCTGGAGAAGGTCCTCAATGTCCTGCACTTCTTGGCCACTGGATCATTTCAGCGGACAAGTGCCATAGTGGGTGGGGTGTCACAGGCCACGCAGTCACGCTGCCTACACCAGGTCTTGAACATCATCACTGCACGCCCATCAGTCCGTAGGCACATATACCTTCCCAGGACACCTGCAGAAAGGCAGGCTGCCGCCCTCGATTTCTACGGTGTGGCACAATTCCCAAAAGTGCTAGGTGCCATTGACTGCACCCATGTGGCACTACGTCCCCCCAGGGCATCTGAGCACATCTATAGGAACCGCAAGCACTGGCATTCCATCAATGTGCAGGTAGTATGTAATGCCAAGGGAATCATCATCTCAGTATATGCCAACTATCCAGGGTCCACCCACGACAGATTCATTTACCGAATGTCTACCCTAAGCCGGGACCTAGAAGCTGGGCGGCATGGCGATACATGGCTGCTTGGTGAGTATGAATGCCACTGCACATGAATGCATTTCAGATGCAGAGTTATGTCACTACCCCACTAATGATACCCATCACTTCCTCACCAGGGGACAGTGCCTACCCTCTGAGCACCCACATGATGACGCCAATTCGGAACCCCATCCCGCCTCCCGTGGTAAGATACAACACAGCCCATATTGCAACCCGGGGCATAGTGGAGCGCACATTCGGAGTGCTCAAGTCACGCTTTCGCTCCCTTGACCGTTCTGGCGGGCAGCTGTTATATGCGCCCCCAGTAGTGTGCAGGATCATAGTGGCAGCATGTGTCCTGCACAATGTTGCAACACGCTGGGGCCTGGCTGTGGACATGGTGGTGCCCCCACATCCCCAACCACATGCACGCCCGCTGCGCATGGGAGGGGAGAGGGCACGGGGTGAGGCAGCCCATACGCAGCTGGTGGCTAATTACTTCACATAGAAATCACACCCCTGTGGAGTGCACACAGCCCTGGCACATACCATCTGATAAGCAATGATGACTCGACCTGACAATTAAGACCAACAAAGGGACAGTCAACTGTCAGAACCATAGCAGCCTGAGATTGTTCATGTGGAAGTGTCACAATGTGTGCATCCCTACCTACACAAACACCACCAATGCAGTGTCATCAAAAGACACACTTCCATGCTGCAGAAATGAATACCCACTTGCAAAATACTACATGAAAACAGTGCCATGTCACCCAACCCCTCCCCGGCACGGCCACACAACACACCATGGCATGTCATGCAATGTGAGAGCCAACAAATTAATCCCCACAACATGCCCCAAGTGTCACCAGCTACAGTGTCCCTAATGGAAACATGGCCAAACATGAAATGCTCACAGTAATGCAGGACCTACAACCCACATTACCAAACACTTTCCAAGAATACCAATCACCTACACAACCTCCAACCTACCTTAAACTTGACATTACAGACTTAAAAATTTGCTAGCCTCACTACCTGATGATGCCAGCACTTCGAACACTTCCAAGTATACAGTGTTAGCGCCACGCAAGAGTGTAGGTGCACTGCTTACAACATGGACTCCAGTTCCAAGGTGGACCGCCTTGTGAAGACATGAGAAATGGACCTGCAAATTAGGAGGATGAGATGGATGCAGAGGCACATATCAATACACCATGCAGTGTACAATACAACAACAATATGCACTATGAATGTATACACAGTATTGATTACAGACTGCCCACACATCGAATGGGAGTCCAATGTCACCATGTACGTCAATGTCACTTGGGCACATCCTTTGCAAGCCCATGGAAACGGGAAGCAGGAGGGGTGTGTGTCACAAAAACCCAAGCATCTGAACCAAATTCATGACAAGCCTGCATGTGCCCTGCCACAATGCAGCGTATGCCCACGGGAGCCATACAAGGCAACACACTGTCCCAAAAAAAAAGAAAAAAAAAGAATGGCCATTAATGGGCCTGGGAGGGGTGGGGGAGGCCACCCAGGAGGTCCGAGGACAGGGTGCACACCAAAACTGACCTGTGTGGATCTTGCGGAAAAGTAAACACCTCTATGGGCTCATGGCCTACACGGCTACCCTATTGTGGGAGAATCACTGCTGTCGCTCTCCTCACCCTCTGCAGCTGCATCAGGAGGTGGTGGCACTATGGGAGGCAGCCCACGCAAAGCCCTAGTCTGTTCCTCCATGGCAGCAAGCATGCAGGTGTGGTAGGTCTCGTTCTGGAGGATAATTGTGCGGAGGTCCCCATGCAAAAACTCACTGGATGCCCGGACCTCCGCCCTAGTTTCCTGCATCTCAGCTGAGAGCGTACGTGTGAGACGCTCCAGCTGCTGTTCTGTCCTTCTGTTTGTTGAAGTCTCAAGCTCAACAAGAGTCGTCCTGAGGTGAAGGAGTTCCACCCTCAGGGCTTCCCTGTGGCCCTGGGACTCTATGGAAATGGCTTCCCGCTGTTAGGGAGAATTCTCTGTTTAGGCTGAATTTCCTAACCTATGGAGTCCCCCAGCAGCTTTGCTGGATTTCGGGAGTTTGTTTTTTTCCATCCTGCCAAGAGTGAGACTCTTTTCCTCCCACTCTTGGACATGTATGTGTATAATTCCTTTGAAATGTCAATGTGTTCGATGGGCTATGGGGTCTTTTACTCCATAGGGTCTCATAAGTTTTTCTATGTGTGTTACACCGCACCCTACGTGCCGTAACACTGGGGCGTCCTAGCGGACCTCCACCATAGACTCCATACCCGGGGACCTACTACTGTCTCCCCGGGCATGTAAAGTCACCATTGGCTTAACTAGACCTAAATCTACTAACAGAACTAGTACAAACCATCTTATTGTGGACGTACTAGTAGGGGTAATTCGATTACTCCTAGATCTGTTACTCGAGGGGGCACTGTCCCGTCCCCCCTCGTCGAGTTTTGGCTGGTGGCAGTGGAAACTACTTGTTATGTTCGACCCCGAACATAACCCTATGGGATTCGTCCCATTGTTGGAGATTGGCTCTTTTTCTCGTTAATCTCTAACATACCACCGGTCTCCTTATCTTAAATAAGTTTATCGGATGGTATTTTCTGCCAGAACTCGGTTTTTAAATGGCGTCTGTGTTCGTCTCTGTGACTCCTAAACCAAAGGTCGAGCCCTTTGTTCCACTTTTGGCGGGCTCTGTACAGAGACCCTCCAAAGTGGTGCCATTCTGTCTGGGTTACCACAGGGGTGTGGGAGGGGGTTTAGGCACCCTGGACCGAGTTGCCTTTCCAACTCCGGTCGCACTCTGGAGTGATTGGCCCAAGTGGTGAGCGTTCCCGCTCACCACTTAGCTTGTGCTGATTGACAGCTAGGCTGAATGAATGGGGGTCTCCTGCATAAGAGCAGGGCTTTTGGGACTGGATCTTCAGAAGTCGCCACAGGACCTAAGAATCCGACGAGGGTAACGCTGAGCCGACCTGCAACAACGACACCTCCGGTGGAGCCCTGCTGAGCCGACTCACCACTTCCCGACGACAGAGATCATCTCCCTGCCGGAGAGTCTCTTCCCCTGACTGGTGGGAACAACCAGTCCCCTTTGCTTTTTATTCGCCTCAGGACGCAGTGGTCGAATTGCCCGTGCAGAGCACCTCGGCAACCGGATAGCCACTACCCTGTACCGCGACCAAAAGGTGGTGCCTTGTGACGGAGCACTCCGCGGCTGGTCTCTTCCCTGGTGGTGCACCGTACTTCACTTTCCTTCGACGACGAGATCATCTCTACTCTTGGTAAAGACCCGACGTGCATCCACCACCAGCAACAACTGCCCCCGCCGGAGCTGCCCTCCACAACAAGGTACCGTGTCCGCCTGGCTTCCCTTTCGTTCAGTTCGAGTGAGGTGTCTTAATCCTCTCCGTTCCGCTGGGTCGCCTCCAAGCTTTGCTCATTCTTTGTTCTGAACTGGTTCAATCTGCCGATAACAATTTGCTATAAAGACTTGAATGCATCTCCACTAGAGACTTTTTGGGACATCACGCCTTGCCTCTCTCCGAGTGGGCCTGGCCTCTGAACTTTATGATCTATTGTGATTCTTGCCTTCCTGCCTTGCATTTTATCTGCGTAGGATTGAACTGTGTTGATTTCATAACCTGCCTATCTTTTTCTCTCCCTTCCTAACTAATATTTGAGTGTCATCTAGGTTGAGGTATACACCTCTGTCTGAAAATAAGTGGTACCAGTAGAACCTAGAGTTGTCGATATTTTGCTAGGGGGATTGATCGTTTTCTACTTCGTAGAGTAATTGTGTTTGATTTGTTTGCCGTGATTTGCTTTAGTGTTTTCCATAGATGTTGTGTTATAAATAAATACCTTGATATCTTTACACTAAGCCTCGTTGCGTGTTTGCTTGTCTTGCTGTGAAGAATTGCCCTATTTTGTATGCTCCACATACTGCTCAACTTTTCTTGAGAAAAGTCTGACTGCTCAGCCAGGCTACCACGTGAATCTGTGTGGTGCGGACTGCTACCAAGTGGGTTCACCGCCAACGCCTGTAGTCCTAAATCTTTTGCAGTGGTCCCAGAGGGAACTGCACAGGTTTCCGCCTAACACTGATGTACAGCGGTGGGATTTGTATCGAGTATACAGTTTAGAGGCTTTTCGACACTGTAGGATAACTAACCACAAAACTTTGCACAAAAAGTAACTTTCAAAAAACATGTCTACGATGGAAACTTACAGTCAAGAGTCTTTGTCAGGTGAAAATACTGAGAGTTTGCGAGCTCTCTGTAGGCAAGCAAATCTTTCTGTAAGAGGCAAGAAGTTAGAACTAATAGAGAGATTGCTGGCGAACCAAAGTCTGGGTACTGGTTCAGAGGAACCAATCTCCCCAGCGAATGTAGACGACAGTAATGGTGTTGATCTGAATCGTAATTCTGATGATAGCGATGAAGAGGCTGACGAGGACGGAGAGGCTAACAAAACTGTCTCCCCCGCTCCTCTACCTGCCTTACCAGCTGTGCCTACGAGGCCCATACCAGGTCCCACAAGTAGCCCTGCTTATTTTGAACTTGAAAAAATTAAGCTCGAACTAGAATACAAACGGTTCTTGGCTCAATCTGACCGAAACCAAGAACTCGAGTTCAGACAGATGAATGCCCAGGCTGAGCAGAAGCAAGCTGAGTTAAGACTGAGAGAAATAGAACTTAATCACGAATTAGAGATGAAAAAGTTGTCTATGGAAAATGCTTCTCTCTCCTCTGGTTCCTCCAGGAGCTCCAGTCCCAAAAGACCCCGGATGCCGAAGGAATTAGTGGGTATGTATGAACCGAGATTGGATGTGTTGGATTGGCTGAAACTGTTTGAATACAATCATGGGCTCCAGGACATCACCGGGAATGCTTTGCTTCCCTGGTTGTTCTCTAGGCTCCCTCCTGTTGCGACTGATGTGGTAATGGAGTTGGGGGAGGCGGATAAGACGGATTACGAAAGTGTGAAACTAGCTTTGATAGCTAGATTCGGGAAGACCCCTTCCCAGTATCTTAAGAGGTTTAGAACCCTCAAAAAGCATGAAGGTACCCCTTGGGCTACCTGGGTGAGTGAAGGTTTGAAAAACTTAGAGGGATGGATTAAGGGTTACAAAGTGAACACTTATGAGGGTATGAGAAATCGTTTTATGTTGGAGTCTATTTATGATGCCTGTTCTCCTGAGCTCAGACAGCACTTGGCTGATTCGAAGGAGTTGGATTCCAGGGCACTAGCAAAGGCTGCTGACTTGTGGGTTGCCAACAGGGCTACTCATAAGGAGTCTGGGGCAACTCAGAAAAAGGATGAGGGAAAACAGCCTAAAAAAGACTCAAAAGAGAATTCGAATAACTCACCTTCCAAAGAGGGCCCCAAACAAAACCAGAAGGGTAAGCCACCGGGAAAACCACAGCAGAATAGTGTGTCTTCTGGTGCCAAACCGGAAGGAGGTCAGAACAAGCCACCATTCCAGAAAGCATTCGGTAAATGCTTTGTTTGTGGCTCGACTGACCACGTGAAAGGAGATCCCAGATTTAAGGGTAAATCTTCAGGGGTCCAGCTTGTCTCCTTAGCCTTCGCTCCAGAGGAGGAAGTCCAAATGGCAAGTGGAAACTTTCTACTGCTAGCTGACTAACCCATTGGAGTCTCATCCAGCGTTTCTTTAGTATCTCTGGGGTTGTGGGAACAACAGAATTTAGATGTCTATAATTCTATCCCCGATAATACTAAAGAGTATTATAAGGACAGTGTCCAGGTGAATGGTCAGGAGACTCCTGCCATTAGGGACACTGGGGCCAGCATAACTGTGGTGGATAAATCGTTTTTTCAGGCTGAGGATGTTGCTAAGGCACCCAAACGCCTCACCAAGTTAGCTGGAGGGCCTGTGCAGATGCTTCCCCGATTGCCAGTTCTCATCCAGTGTAACGACATGACTGTGAAGATACCTGTCAGCATACAGAGTGAGGTACCAGGACGCGTACTGTTGGGTAATGATTTGAAAACTCTCGGAGTTGTATCGGATACTCCCAGACCTCCTAGTAAACGGTTACAGGAGCTAACCAGACCCGCAAGAGAGAGGACCATGCGCGGTACTCTCCAGGAGATGATGAAGAAAGAAATCACTCCTGCTCCACTGGAATTGTCGGCCGCTGTTTCCAAGAAATCAGAAGCGAAGGGGAAACCTAAGACTTCTATCCCGAAACCAGCCGCCAGCATTCCAGTACAGCCGACACGGACTTCCCCGCGGTTGTCCAATGTCACACCCGTAACTCCACCTCCAGCCGAGGCTGAGAGGGAGGTACAACCCTGCGTGGTAGAATTAGACTCTGAGGAAGAGCTAATGGAAGGCCAGGAACTCATTGGAGATCTGGATCCTGTTGACCATCCTGAACTGCAGTCTTTACTGGCAGAAGGTGGACCCAGCAGGGCAGACTTCAGAAAGGGACAGAGAGAATGTCCAACTCTGGAAGGTCTTCACCATCAGGCAGAAGCTCAGGCTGAAGGTCAAGAGCCTGGGAAATAAAGGTTGCACTGGGAAGATGGCCTCTTCTATAGTGAACCGACCGAGTCTGCATCTGGAGACTACAAACGAATTGTAGTACCCCAAGAGAACAGACCACAGTTCTTGCAGTTAGCCCACGAGATTCCTTTGGCTGGTCACTTGAGTTTCAAGAAGACTAAGGAAAGGCTCTCTCTCTATTTCTATTGGCCAAAGATGGGGGCCGAAGTGGAAAAACACTGCAGGAGCTGCCACACCTGCCAGACCTCTGGTAAGGTTGGCTCCAAGAATGTGGCACCTTTAGTGCCTCTCCCAGTCGTGGGAGTCCCATTTGAGAGGGTAGGGATTGACATCGTTGGTCCCCTTGATCCTCCAACCTCCTCAGGCAACAGGTTTATACTTGTTGTAGTAGATCATGCTACTAGGTATCCTGAGGCAATTCCTATGAGGACTGTTACAGCTCCGGCTGTGGCTAAGGCCCTCCTTGGTATTTTTACCAGGGTCGGGTTTCCTAAGGAAGTAATCTCTGACAGGGGGTCAAACTTTATGTCCCACTACATGAAAGCCATGTGGAAAACCTGCGGAGTAACTTACAAGTTCTCAACGGCTTACCACCCACAAACCAATGGGTTGGTAGAACGGTTCAACCGAACCATGAAGAGCATGATAGCTGCTTTAGAGGAACCCCTTAAGCGTAAGTGGGACCTTCTACTGCCATGCCTTCTCTTTGCTTATAGAGAAGTCCCTCAGGAGGGAGTAGGTTACTCTCCCTTTGAACTACTCTAGGGTCATCCCGTCAGAGGTCCATTGGCCCTGATTAAGGAGGGGTTGGAGAGTGCTCCTTCCCCCAAGCCAGTCCGAGTAACTGACTACGTGATAGGTCTCCGGAGGAGAATGTCGCACATGATGACGGAAGCGAATGATAATTTGAAAGCTGGACAAGCATTGGTCAAGCACTGGCATGATCAAAAAGCTAACATGGTTGAGTTCGCTCAAGACCAGCTCGTTCTCGTTATGATCCCAACAAGGCAGAGGGCCTTGCAAGATAAGTGGATGGGACCCTACCGAGTAGTGGGTAAACTCGGAGAGGTTAACTATCTGGTGGACTTGGGCAATCCCAAGGAGGCTCCGACAGTCTTTCACACCAACCGACTTAAAGCGTATGTCTCGCGACCTGATGTAGGAGCGTTTCTTCTAGCATCATCCGAGGAAGAAGAAGAGAGTGAAGCTCTTCCGGATCTCCTCAGAGGCTTACCTTTAGATGAAAAAATTGAAGGAGTGAAACTCTCCTCCAATCTGACACCCGAGCAACAAGAAGAGTGCAAATCTATGTTGAATTAGTTTGCCTCTCTGTTCTCGCTTTCACCAGGCTTGACCGCTTGGGGCCAGCACGACATACTCACTGGTGACTGTCTGCCAGTCAAAAGCAGAGGATACCGCATGTCAGAAAACGTACAAACCCACATCAAAGGTGAGGTCAGCAAGATGCTCGATCTTGGGGTAATAGAGCCCTCTACTAGTCCATGGTCTAGCCCAGTTGTGTTAGTACCAAAGGCCAGATCTAAAGAACTTAGATTCTGCGTGGATTATCAAGCTCTTAATGCAGTCACCAAGACTGATGCCCACCCTTTGCCAAGAACAGATGAGTTGGTGGATAAACTTGGCACCGCCAAGTTCCTCAGCACATTTGACTTGACGTCAGGCTATTGGCAAATAGCCCTGACAGACCATGCCAAGGAGAAAACTGCATTTTCTACCCCTGTTGGCTTATACCAGTTTAAGGTAATGCCTTTCGGATTGAAGAATGCACCTGCTACGTTTCAACGGATGGTAAACCAGGTTCTGAATGGGATGGAGGACTTCTGCATGGCATACTTGGATGACATCGCAGTGTTCAGCAATTCCTGGGAAGAACATGTAATCCACCTGAGAGATGTTTTGCAGGCTCTTGGACGAGCCAATCTGACCATAAAGGCGAGTAAATGCCAAATTGGACAGAGTAAGGTAGTCTATCTTGGGCATGAGGTAGGCGGTGGAGAAATAAGGCCTTTCCTCAGTAAGATTGAAACTGTGCAAAATTTGACAACACCGACTACTCAAACCCAGGTGAGAGCCTTCCTAGCCCTCACTGGGTATTACAGGAATTTCATAGAGAACTATGGGACCATAGCTTCTCCACTGAATGTCATCTCCTCGCCCAAATTCCCTAAAAAGGTTAAATGGAACGAGGAGTGCAATCAGGCTTTTGAAAACCTGAAAAAGGCTCTTTGCCAAGCCCCAGTACTCAGAGCTCCTGATTACCGCCAACACTTCATTGTGCAGACAGACGCTTCCAATGTAGGGATAGGTGCCGTACTCAGTCAACTGGATGGGAAAGGTAGGGAGCACCCCGTTTGCTTCATCAGCCGCAAGCTGAAGGATCCTGAAACAAGGTGGGCAACAATCGAAAGAGAGTGCTTTGCTATCGTGTGGGCTCTGAAGAAGTTTAGGCCGTACTTGTATGGTTCTACTTTTGTTATTCAGACTGACCACCAACCCTTGAGATGGTTAATGCAAATGAAAGGGGAAAACCCAAAACTATTGAGATGGTCGATCTGCCTGCAAGGGTTTGATTTCACCATTGAGCACAGGTCAGGGTGTCACCACCAAAATGCTGATGGTCTCTCTAGGATGTATGTCATCGACTAGAGGTATGAGATTCATCCAGGAGTGGATTAAATCCTCCTGTCCCTTAGTCTGGGGGGGGGGGCGAGTGTTAGGGAGAATTCTCTGTTTAGGCTGAATTTCCTAACCTAGTGAGTCCCCCAGCAGCTTTGCTGGATTTCGGGAGTTTGTTTTTTTCCATCCTGCCAAGAGTGAGACTCTTTTCCTCCCACTCTTGGACATGTATGTGTATAATTCCTTTGAAATGTAAATGTGTTCGATGGGCTATGGGGTCTTTTACTCCATAGGGTCTCATAAGTTTTTCTATGTGTGTTACACCGCACCCTACGTGCCGTAACACTGGGGCATCCTAGCGGACCTCCACCATAGACTCCATACCCGGGGACTGACTACTGTCTCCCGGGCATGTAAAGTCACCATTGGCTTTACTAGACCTAAATTTACTAACAGAACTAGTACAAACCATCTTATTGTGGACGTACTAGTAGGGGTAATTCGATTACTCCTAGATCTGTTACTCGAGGGGACACTGTCCCATCCCCCCTCGTCGAGTTTTGGCTGGCGGCAGTGGAAACTACTTGTTATGTTCGACCCCGAACATAACCCTATGGATTCGTCCCATTGTTGGAGATTGGCTCTTTTTCTCGTTAATCTCTAACATACCACCGGTCTCCTTATCTTAAATAAGTTTATCGGATGGTATTTTCTGCCAGAACTCGGTTTTTAAATGGCGCCTGTGTTCGTCTCTGTGACTCCTAAACCAAAGGTCGAGCCCTTTGTTCCACTTTTGGCGGGCTCTGTACAGAGACCCTCCAAAGTGGTGCCATTCTGTCTGGGTTACCACAGGGGTGTGGGAGGGGGTTTAGGCACCCTGGACCGAGTTGCCTTGCCAACTCCGGTCGCACTCTGGAGTGATTGGCCCAAGTGGTGAGCGTTCCCGCTCACCACTTAGCTTGTGTTGATTGACAGCTAGGCATAATGAATGGGGGTCTTCTGCATAAGAGCAGGGCTTTTGGGACTGGATCTTCAGAAGTCGCCACAGGACCTAAGAATCCGACGAGGGTAACGCTGAGCCGACCTGCAACGACGACACCTCCGGTGGAGCCCTGCTGAGCCGACTCACCACTTCCCGACGACAGAGGAGATCTCCCTGCCGGAGAGTCTCTTCCCCTGACTGGTGGGAACAACCAGTCCCCTTTGCTTTTTATTCGCCTCAGGACGCAGTGGTCGAATTGCCCGTGCAGAGCACCTCGGCAACCGGATAGCCACTACCCCTGTACCGCGACCAAAAGGTGGTGCCTTGTGACGGAGCACTCCGCAGCTGGTCTCTTCCCTGGTGGTGCACCAGACTTCACTTTCCTTCGACAACGAGATCATCTCTACTCTTGGCAAAGACCCGACGTGCATCCACCGCCAGGAACAACTGCCCCCGCCGGAGCTGCCCTCCACAACAAGGTACCGTGTCCGCCTGGCTTCCCTTTGGTTCGGTTCGAGTGAGGTGTCTTAATCCTCTCCGTTCCGCTGGGTCGCCTCCAAGCTTTGCTCATTCTTTGTTCTGAACTGGTTCAATCTGCCGATAACAATTTGCTATAAAGACTTGAATGCATCTCCACTAGAGACTTTTTGGGACATCGCGCCTTGCTTCTCTCCGAGTGGGCCTGGCCTCCGAACTTTATGATCTATTGTGATTCTTGCCTTCCTGCCTTGCATTTTATCTGCGTAGGATTGAACTGTGTTGATTTCATAACCTGCCTATCTTTTTCTCTCCCTTCCTGACTAATATTCGAGTGTCATCTAGGTTGAGGTATACACCTCTGTCTGAAAATAAGTGGTACCAGTAGAACCTAGAGTTGTCGATATTTTGCTAGGGGGATTGATCGTTTTCTACTTCGTAGAGTAATTGTGTTTGATTTGTTTGCCCTGATTTGCTTTAGTGTTTTCCATAGATGTTGTGTTATAAATAAATACCTTGATATCTTTACACTAAGCCTCGTTGCGTGTTTGCTTGTCTTGCTGTGAGGAATTGCCCTATTTTGTATACTCCACATACTGCTCAACTTTTCTTGAGAGAAGTCTGACTGCTCAGCCACAGCTACCACGTGAATCTGTGTGGTGCGGACTGCTACCAAGTGGGTTCACTGCCAACGCCTGTAGTCCTAAATCTTTTGCAGTGGTCCCAGAGGGAACTGCACAGGTTTCCGCCTAACACCCGCAGAGTCGCCAGTGCTGCCCGCCTGTCCCTGTCGGACGCCAACATGTCCTCCCTGTGTGACTGGCAGATGGAGTCTGTTGCCTGCTGTAGTCGCTCCATCAGCCTTTCGGGGGGGACAATGGAAGTGGCCACCCTATCCATGGCCTGAGCCATCATCTCTGATGATGCTGCCTGTTGGGTTGCCATACCGTATATGGATTGCTCCCATTCGGTATTGCCAGGTGGCGGACGGCCACCACGTCGGCGGGCACCACACCTGTCTGGGGCAAGGCGAACTGCGCCTTGCTGTGCCGGCACTGCCTGAGGCTGCAGGACTGCATTCCCCCTCTGATCTGCAGGCCCAGGAACAGGATTAGATGTCGCGGAGTGTGACCCTGCATCCGTAAACACCAAAGGCGTACCTGCCAACACTGACATCCCCATTGAGGGTTCTAACCCTGGTGCAGGTGGGTCGGACAGAACAGAATCCCTCCCAGGAACACTCACCTGCGACGGCACATACTTCTCATCATCCGAATCGACACCTGAATACAGCTCGGGGGACGTGCAGCCAGAGACATCCCTTGAGAGCACGACCTGCAGCAGTTGTGGGTTCTCACCCACCACCACACCACATCCCTCACTGGTGGTCGGTCGGGCCTCAGACCCCTCCTGGGTCTGCACCATTTCCACAACTCCAGCAGTATCAAGTGCGTCATCCCCTGCAATAAAAGAAAACAAATGGAAACAGGCATTAGCACTATGGCACACAATTAGGACTGAGAGGCTACAGAAACAGTACTTGATTGACACATGTCCCACATGACTAAAACCCTCCCATGCATGCACCGTCACTGCGTGTGAAGGGTAGGCAGATGGCACACATTGATGACACCAAGATGGAAGATGAACACATTTGCTGCATGCTGCCTAGCAGTGGCATCACACATTGGCCAGTGATTGGCAGGTCAAATACACATGCCATCACACAGATTGCATGTACCCTAGCCATAAAGTGAAGAGGGGGAGGAGGGCACCAATTGTTCATTCAGTCCAATTTGATCATGAAATTGTTTTTTTCATTGAAATGGTTCAAATGTTTAACCTGGAGCTGCCAGTCCAAAATGGTCCTATAGCACAGGGACCCGTCTAAACAAATCATGTCCAGGAAACAAAGCCAGTCCACTGTACCATAGCCATGTCAGACATGTGACAATAGGACTGAGAAATCTCGAGTAGAAGTGGTGGTATGCAAACAATCTGCCTGAATAAACAGAGGTAAATAAGCAACAATGTTGTGGCAAGATGACACTTCAAGGGCAACTGGCGTGGTGCTGGGCTGGATGTCTAATGTTGCCAGAAGGGATGCTGCTATACCCAAATGCTGGTGCGCAGAATGTATAGGATGAGGCACATGGGTGACCCAAACCACTCAGGCACACACACCCTCACCTGGCACCCAAACAGAAGCCCTCCCACACACACCATGCACATGGATGACACACACATGCATGTGCACTCACCGGACAATGCCTCCTAATCTGCCAGTTCTCCCACGCCTTGGATCTGTTCCTCCGTGACATAGGTCCCAGCAACCTGCTCATGTGGAGTGAGTTCTAGGTCCTCTGCTGGAGACCCACCTCCAGTCACTAGAGTTGCGGCATGACTTGAGGCCAGATTATTCTTTGCCCTGCGCTTCAGGTCATTCCAGCGCTTGTAGCATTCAGTAGCTGTGCGCCTCACAATTCCAAGGGCACTTATGATGTCCGCAATGGTCTGCCAGTGTGCCTGACGTTGTGCAGGTGTGGTCTTGGATCCTGCAACAATCACCCTTTCGCGGTCATGTGCGGACACATACTCTACAAGTGCATTCAGTTTGGCCTCATTGAAGCTGGGGTTCCTTGACGGGCCGGACTGTGTAGCCGTGTCTGGGGCATCAGCCTCTACTGGACGAGCACTCTTCCTCTTCCGCTTGGAAGGTGGTGGGGATCCTGAGTGTCCTACGCCGCTCTGGACACTAGGGGCAGGAGCCCCGGTGGACTCTGTACTAGGAGTGTGGGATTGCACACTCAGCATGGGAGTTGGTGCAGGCATTAGCTCAAGTGTGATGATGTCAGGGGGAATGTAAGCATGATGGACTTGGACCGACACTGTCATGGCTGGGTGTGTGAGAGGTGGGGAGGATGGAGCCACAGCTGCCCCTGTAGCCTCCCCAGCCTGCCTACGCGGGGCAGCAGATGACCTAGCTGCCCCTGATCCACGTGGCCTGATGACACCAACGTTCACGGGCGCACGTGGCCTAGACCTGCTGACCTGGAAGTCAGCCATGGAGTCACCCTGTGCCAGGTCTGGTTCCACAGTGGGCTGGTCCAACAAGGGCTGAGCATGGATGGTGTCAGCCACGTTAACCTCAACCGGGGGGGGCACGGGTGTCCCTGACTGCTCCTCCACACATGGGGGCTAGGGGCACCCTGCAAGTCATGGCAAGTCCCCTACCGGATCCACCACGGCCACCACTTGGGGCTCGGCCACCTTTGCCACCCTTACGGCTTGTTCACCTCCCAGCCATGGCACTGATGTTATTGTGTGTATGGGAGTCGATGTGAACTATTGTCCTGGGCAATTGGGGGTCAAAGGGGTTGGGTACCAGATGGTAATCGTACCCTAGTGCTCTAGCAAGGCTGAATGTCACCCCTGGGGAAAGATGACGGTTCACGCAACGCACAGGCACCCCAAAAAAGGGAAGTAAGGTGCACGTAACCCCTCCTAGACCACGTGCGTGGAAAAATAAACCTGCACTACGCTGTGGCACCCAGAAACACAAGAATGAACGTATGCGTGTCACACGCAGCGTAGAATGACCTCTGAAGGGGTACGCGACACACGGGGCAAGCACAGATGTTAAATACGTGCGTGACTCACCGTCTGCCAGGAACAAAAGCGTGAAAAATATGCGCGTGTGCGCGTTGGCAACACCCCCGCCAAAAGAAGAATTGTACGCTGTCTGAGGAGACAGGACAACAGTAGAAGGGAATGCTGTTTGAGGAAACAGGCCCAGGAAAAAGAGGAAAAGAGAAAAAGCTGTCAGAGGTAGCAGGGAGTACGAACTTGAAACGCCGTGAAGTAAATCGCTTGTGAACCGACAAGAAGTACAGATTTCACCCACTTGCTCTCTATGAAAAGCATGTGCAAGGAAATGGCGTTCTACACGTACCTTCTATACACACGTCACAGACGCGCATATGCGATGAGGCCATTTCCACCAATTACACGCTTTGACACTCGGGCGTGTATCTTTTTTTTTACACGCGCCATTCTCTACGGCCATGCGCCTGACATCATAGCTGCGCATGGGGGCCTTTGGGCCAATGAAATCGCGTCTGCGTGCAGACGCGCTTACGCGCTAAGGGACTTTCCTCGAATTACACGCAGACGTGCAGGACTTTTCACGTGCCAAATCACTCCGTATCAGGCTGGCCACGCGTAAGCACACGGAAGACCACGCTGCTGCCCAGAAAGCCGATTTACTGCCCCCCAGAACCCCGCGCACGCTCCCATCTGCTGCTGCCTGACTGCCTGCTGCCCACGTGCCCTGCCATTTGCTGCCTGCACGTCAGCCAGGGGTGCTGTTGCTGTGACCACCCCTGCTGGAACCGAAGACTCCCGACTGGGATTCCATCGCTCCACAGCCCAGCCCCAGGACCCAGTTGCCCACCCACTCCTGCCTCTGGGGTTGTCATGTCGGGCACTGCAACATCTGGCACCACTGACAACCCCCGGCCAGAGAGGCAGAGGGGCACCAGCTTCAGTGCCAGGGAAATTGGTGTCCTGGTGGAGCAAGTCCTGGGGCAGTATGATGCCCTCTACGGAAGTGTGCGCGCCGACAAGGAAGGACGGACTCGGATCTGGACGGACATCGTGACTGCCATCAACGCAGAGGGGGTGGCAGTCTGCGACTTCCAACATGTCAAGAAGTGCTGGCAGGACTTCAGGTCCAGGACCCTGAACAAGGCCCAGCGCCTCTTGAAGGCAGCGGATGCTAAGGGGCGCCGGGGCCACTTGTCGGAAGATCAGATGAGGGTCCTGGAACGCATATCCTCAGCGCTCCACGTCCAGGTCCTTGAGAGGCAGACCCGTCTGGAGTCGAGCCGTAAGTGTACATGCATCATGAGTGTAAGCTGTGCGTGTGGTGATGTGCCAGTAGTGTGCCGGTTGCACATCTGTTTGTATGGGGCCGAGTATGGGTGGGGGTGTACAGGACCATGAGGCTAACACATGCGAGGGGTGTCATGTGTGAGACATGGATGGTGCTTGTGTGTGTAGGCTTGCATGCCAAATGCAGTTGTGTGGGCACACATGTTTGGATGAACGTGTATGTAAGTAGGCATGTTTGGTGATGTCACGCATGTATGTTGTTTTCAGCTGCATGTATCAGCACTGTGTACATGTGCATGTGTGTGTATTTGACAAGGGTGCAACAGTGATGCAACATGGATGCATGTGACAGCGGGATGTGGAAGCCTGCTTGGCAGATATGACATGGATGCCCATCGGAACACTGCGACAGTTGGCTGAGGTGTACACATGCATGCAAGTGTGGTGGTGTGCGTGCATGTGTAGTGCACTCCCTGTGTTGCATGTGATGTCTGGCTCACCTTTCCCTGCTCATGCTGTTGTATGTGTATGGATGGGGCTGGCAGTTGCGATGTGGCTGTGGTATGGCTCATGTGTGCATGTTGAAATGACATGTGTGTTGCCAATTGTGATGCCATGTCTGAGGTTTGCCAATGCCACTCATGTGCAACTGTCATGTGTGTATGTGTCCATTGTACAGTGCCCTGATGCCTGTGTTTTATTTCTCCCTGTCTGCAGCGTCAACTGATGAAGAGGGCGGAGAAGGTGCTGTGGAGCACAGCGGCGGGGATCGCACCGCCAACCGGAGACGCAAGGCCCGGCTCCCCTCCCAGGTTGTGATCTTGTCGGGGAGTGAGGAGTCCGTTGCCGCGTCCAAGGCCGCAGCTGCCGGGGGGAGGTCCAAGAGGCGGAGGTCGGAGTTGGACTCCTCGGCAGCAGAAGGGGCAGCTGGGACCGCACAGGGCCCAATGGGGGAAGATGGCACAGAGTCATCCAGGTTGGTGGGGGGTTTGGTGGAGGAGGAGGCCGTGCAAGCAACAGAGACGGGGTCTGGAGGTGGGGATTCCACTGGTGCTAGTGGTGTAGTGCAGGACCAGGGACAGGAGGCAGCACAGGTCGCCGCGGAGGTGCCTGTGTGCAATCCTGTCCCTGATCCTGTCACTGCATCATCTTGCACCAGCAGGGATGCCTACGTCCAGACCCGTTTTCAGGCAGGGGATGAGCTCACGACAACTGGCCTTCCTCTGCCTGCGGACGTGGCTATCCGGGTCCGGGTTGAGCCTGTCCGGTCTGGTGTGGCGTTGCATCAACGGGCCATGCAAGGTGACCTGCAGTCTTTTCATGAGGAGACTGCACTTCATCTCGAATGGCTCGTTGACCGCGTCGGCCTACTGGGACAGGTCACCCAGGCTGGATTCCTCCGTTTGATGGGGCTTGCTCAGACCCCCTCCTCAACTGAACCCCCTATGCGCCAGTCGTCCTCCGTGCCATCTTCCCACCCATCAGTCACCTGGGTACCCTGTGGAGCTGCCTCTGACGGTGCGGCCAGGCTGGTGGAGGAGGCATCCCTGCCACAGTCAGGAGTCAGACGTCTAGCAGGGGTGGCCACATCAACGACTGCACCCCAGCCAGCGGAGGATGTGCAGGCAGCAGGAGGCAGTGCACGAGCAGAGGCGGAGCAGCAGCAGCAATGTGGTGGGAGCCATGATGGCTCGGGGCCTTCGACATCGGCGGGGCAGGCATCGGCCGGAGGGCAGGAGGACCCAGGACGGGAAGTGTCTTCTGTGTGGCAGCAGTTGGGCCACGCCATAGATGCGGAGCGGCAGCGGGTGGAAGAGGCACGGCTCACGATGGTCAGGGCGGAGAACTCCATGCCGAGGGCCCTGAGGCGGGCCGAATGCCTCGAGGCAATCCGCAGAGAGTTTGGGGTGAACATGTGGACGGCCCTGCGGACCCTCGGGGCCATGGAGGAGGACCACCTCCAGGACATTGAGCAGGAGCTTGATGATGCCCTGGCCCGGAACATCCTGAAGTGAGCCGTCGGACTAGCCCGCTGCCCTTGTAAATAGTTCTGTAGTTAGTGTTAGGTTTCCTTTGGTTTTGCATTTCTTTTGGACCTTTTGGACAATGGGCCACATTTTTGTATATATTTTCTTTTTTTTAGGTAGTGTTATTAGATAGGTTTCATTTCTTCGGTTGGGATCATGGACCCTGGATTGTTTATCTGTATATAGTTGACTTTTGGATTTTCATTTTTTTTTATGATTTCCCCATCGAGCAATGGTTTTCGATTTTATTTTTCCATTGGATTTACTTTTGTGGCCTGTGACTTTGGACACCTTTCCTTTGCATTATGATTTGTGGTTTTGCATTATTTCACGTACCTGCTGGTTTATTTGTTTTTACATTTCCATTATTGTTTGTTTATTTTTAATTCAATTTATGTTGCTTTTAATACATATTTTTTCTTCAAACTTCAATGTGTAGTATCATCTCATTGGTTTCATGCTTATCATGATATGGGTTTTGACATTCACTGACACCCATTGGGTGTATGTGAGGGACATGTGTTCATTTCCAAACCTGCAATTGGGGTTCTATCATGTTTTTGCCATTTCTAAGTGGGTGGATGCATTTGGAGGCTGACCATAAGGGCCAGGGATCTAGATTCTGGTGACATGTTGGCTGGGGGACATGAGTGGGGGCCTGGTGGAGGCTGCCCCTGCACTGCTGGTGTGCGGGGGTGGTGGGAGACATGAGTGGGGGCCTGGTAGAGGGTGCCCCTGGTGGCTGGGGGGTGGGGGTGGTGGGAGACATGAGTGGGGGCCTGGTGGAGGCTGCCCCTGCACTGCTGGGGGGTGGAGGTGGTGGGAGACATGAGTGGGGGCCTGGTGGAGGCTGCCCCTGCACTGCTGGGGGTGGGGGTGATGGTAGACATGAGTGGGGCCCTGGTGGAGGCTGCCCCTGCACTGCTGGGGGGTGGGGGTGGTGGGAGACATGAGTGGGGGACTGGTGGAGGGTGCCCCTGGTGGCTGGGCGGTGGGGGTGGTTGTAGACATGAGTGGGGGCCTGGTGGAGGCTGCCCCTGCACTGCTGGGGGGTGGGGGTGATGGTAGACATGAGTGGGGCCTGTTGGAGGCTGCCCCTGCACTGCTGGGGGATGGGGGTGATGGTAGACATGAGTGGGGCCTGGTGGAGGATGCCTCTGCACTGCTGGGGGGTGGGGGTGGTGGGAGACATGAGTGGGGGCCTGGTGGAGGGTGTCCCTGGTGGCTGGGGGGTGGGGGTGGTGGTAGACATGAGTGGGGGCCTGGTGTGGGCTGCCCCTGCACTGCTGGGGGTGGGGGTGATGGCAGACATGAGTGGGGGCCTGGTGGAGGCTGCCCCTGCACTGCTGGGGGGTGGGGTGATAGGGACATGAGTGGGGGCCTGGTGGAGGCTGCCCCTGAACTGCTGGGGGGTGGGGTGATGGTAGACATGAGTGGGGGCCTGGTGGAGGGTGCCCCCTGGATCCTGGGGGGTGGGAGACATGAGTGGGGGCCTGGTGGAGGGTGCCCCTGGATGCTGGGGGGTGGGGGTGCAGGGAGACATGAGTTGGACATGAGTGGGGGCCTGGTGGAGGCTGCCCCTGCACTGCTGGGGGGTGGGGGTGGTGGGAGACATGACTGGGGGCCTGGTGGAGGCTGCCCCTGCACTGCTGGGGGGTGGGGTGATAGGGGACATGAGTGGGGGCCTGGTGGAGGCTGCCCCTGCACGGCTGGGGGGTGGGGGTGATGGTAGACATGAGTGGGGGCCTGGTGGAGGGTGCCCCTGCACTGCTGGGGGTGGGGGTGATGGTAGACATGAGTGGGGGCCTGGTGGAGGGTGCCCCTGGATGCCGAGGGGTGGGGGTGCAGAGAGACATGAGTTGGACATGAGTGGGGGCCTGGTGGAGGCTGCCCCTGCACTTCTGGGGGGTGGGGGTGATGGTAGACATGAGTAGAGGCTGCCCCTGCACTGCTGAGGGGTGGGGGTGGTGGGAGACATAAGTGGGGGCCTGGTGGAGGGTGCCCCTGCACCTCTGGGGTGTGGGGGTGATGGTAGACATGAGTGGGGGCCTGGTGGAGGGTGCCCCTGGATGCCGAGGGGTGGGGGTGCAGAGAGACATGAGTTGGACATGAGTGGGGGCCTGGTGGAGGCTGCCCCTGCACTTCTGGGGGGTGGGGGTGATGGTAGACATGAGTGGAGGCTGCCCCTGCACTGCTGAGGGGTGGGGGTGGTGGTAGACATGAGTGGAGGCTGCCCCTGCACTGCTGAGGGGTGGGGGTGGTGGGAGACATAAGTGGGGGCCTGGTGGAGGGTGCCCCTGCACCTCTGGGGTGTGGGGGTGATGGTAGACATGAGTGGGGGCCTGGTGGAGGGTGCCCCTGGATGCCGAGGGGTGGGGGTGCAGAGAGACATGAGTTGGACATGAGTGGGGGCCTGGTGGAGGCTGCCCCTGCACTTCTGGGGGGTGGGGGTGATGGTAGACATGAGTGGAGGCTGCCCCTGCACTGCTGAGGGGTGGGGGTGGTGGGAGACATAAGTGGGGGCCTGGTGGAGGGTGCCCCTGCACCTCTGGGGTGTGGGGGTGATGGTAGACATGAGTGGGGGCCTGGTGGAGGCTGCCCCTGCACTGCTCGGGGATGGGGGTGGTGGGAGACATGAGTGGGGGCCTGGGGGAGGGTGCCCCTGCACTGCTGGGGGATGGGGGTGGTGGTAGACATGAGTGGGGGCCTGGTGGAGGGTGCCCCCGGTGGCTGGGGGGTGGGGGTGATGGTAGACATGAGTGGGGGCCTGGTGGTGGGTGCCCCTGCACTGCTGGGGGCTGGGGGTGATGGTAGACATGGGTGGGGGCCTGGTGGAGGGTGCCCCTGGATGCTGGGGGGTGGCGGTGGTGGGAGACATGAGTGGGGGCCTGGTGGAGGGTGCCCCTGGATGCTGGGGGGTGGGGGTGCAGGGAGACATGAGTTGGACGTGAGTGGGGGCCTGGTGGAGGGTGCCCCTGCACTGCTGGCGGTGGGGGTGGTGGGAGACATGAGTGGGGGCCTAGTGGAGGGTGCCCCTGGTGGCTGGGGGGTGGGGGTGCAGAGAGACATGAGTTGGACATGAGTGGGGGCCTGGTGGAGGCTGCCCCTGCACTGCTGGGGGGAGGGGGTGATGGTAGACATGAGTGGGGGCCTGTTGGAGGCTGCCCCTGCACTTCTGGGGGGTGGGGGTGATAGGGGACATGGGGGGGGGACTGGTGGAGGGTGCCCCTGGATGCTGGGGGGTGGGGGTGGTGGGAGACATGGGTGGGGGCCTGGTGGAGGGTGCCCCTGGATGCTGCGGGGTGGGGGTGCAGGGAGACATGAGTTGGACATGAGTTGGGGCCTGGAGGAGGCTGCCCCTGCACTGCTGGGGGGTGGGGGTGGTGGGAGACATGAGTGGGGACCTGGTGGAGGCTGCCCCTGCACTGCTGGGGAGTGGGGGTGATAGGGGACATGAGTGGGGGCCTGGTGGAGGCTGCCCCTGCACTGCTGGGGGGTGGGGGTGATGGTAGACATGAGTCGGGGCCTGGTGGAGGGTGCCCCTGCACTGCTGGGGGGTGGGTGTAATGGTAGACATGAGTGGGGGCCTGGTGGAGGGTGCCCCTGGATGCTGGGGGGTGGGGGTGGTGGGAGACATGAGTGGGGGCCTGGTGGAGGGTACCACTGGATGCTGGGGGGTGGGGGTGCAGGGAGATATGAGTTGGACATGAGTGGGGGCCTGGTGGAGGGTGCCCCTGCACTGCTGGGGGGTGCGGGTGCTGGGAGACATGAGTGGGGGCCTGGTGGAGGGTGCCCCTGGTGGTTGGGGGGTGGGGGTGCAGGGAGACATGAGTTGGACATGAGTGGGGGCCTGGTGGAGGGTGCCCCTGCACTGCTGGGGGGTGGGGTAATGGTAGACATGAGTGGGGGCCTTGTGGAGGCTGCCCCTGCACTGCTGGGGGGTGGGGGTGTTTGGAGACATGAGTGGGCCTGGGGGAGGGTGCCCCTGGTGGCTGAGGGGTGGGGGTGGTGGTAGACATGAGTGGGGACCTGGTGGAGGGTGCCCCTGCACTGCTGGGGGGTGGGGGTGGTGGTAGACATGAGTGGGGGCCTGGTGGAGGGTGCCCCTGCACTGCTGGGGGTGGGGGTGATGGTAGACATGAGTGGGGACCTGGTGGAGGGTGCCCCTGGATGCTGGGGGGTGGCGGTGGTGGGAGACATGAGTGGGGGCCTGGTGGAGGGTGCCCGTGGATGCTGGGGGGTGGGGGTGCAGGGAGACTTGAGTTGGACATGAGTGGGGGCCTGGTGAAGGGTGCCCCTGCACTGCTGGGGGGTGGGGGTGTTGGGAGACATGAGTGGGGGCCTAGTGGAGGGTGCCCCTGGTGGCTGGGGGGTGGGGGTACAGAGAGACATGAGTTGGACATGAGTGGGGGCCTGGTGGAGGCTGCCCCTGCACTTCTAGGGGGCGGGGGTGATGGTAGACATGAGTGGGGGCCTAGTGGAGGGTGCCCCTGGATGCTGGGGGGTGTGGGTGGTGGGAGACATGAGTGGGGGCCTGGTGGAGGGTGCCCCTGGATGCTGGGGGGTGGGGGTGCAGGGAGACATGAGTTGGACATGAGTGGGGGACTGGTGGAGGCTGACCCCTGCACTGCTGGGGGGTGGGGGTGGTGGGAGACATGAATAGGGGCCTGGTGGAGGGTGCCCCTGCACTGCTGGGGGGTGGGGGTGATGGTAGACATGAGTGGGGGCATGGTGGAGGCTGCCGCTGCACTGTTGGGGGGTGGGGGTGGTGGGAGACATGAGTGGGGGCCTGGTGCAGGGTGCCCCTGGATGCTGGGGGGTGGCAGTGGTGGGAGACATGAGTGGGGGCCTGGTGGAGGGTGCCCCTGGATGCTGGGGGGTGGGGGTGCAGGGAGACATGAGTTGGACATGAGTGGGGGCCTGGTGGAGGCTTCCCCTGCACTGCCGGGGGGTGGGGGTGGTGGGAGACATGAGTGGGGGCCTGGTGGAGGCTGCCCCTGCACTTCTGGGGGGTGGGGGTGATGGTAGACATGCGTGGGGGCCTGGTGGAGGGTGTCCCTGGATGCTGGGGGGTGAGGGTGGTGGGAGACATGAGTGGGGGCTTGGTGGAGGGTGCCCCTGGATGCTGGGGGGTGGGGGCAATGGCAGACATGAGTGGGGGCCTGGTGGAGGGTGCCCCTGCACTGCTGGGGGTGGGGGTGATGGTAGACATGCGTGGGGGCCTGGTGGAGGGTGTCCCTGGATGCTGGGGGGTGAGGGTGGTGGGAGACATGAGTCGGGGCCTGGTGGAGGGTGCCCCTGGATGCTGGGGGGTGGGGGTGCAGGGAGACATGAGTTGGACATGAGTAGGGGCCTGGTGGAGGGTGCCCCTGCACTGCTGGGTGGTGGGGGCAATGGCAGACATGAGTGGGGGCCTGGTGGAGGGTGCCCCTGCACTGCTGGGGGGTGGGGGTGATGGTAGACATGCGTGGGGGCCTGGTGGAGGGTGTCCCTGGATGCTGGGGGGTGAGGGTGGTGGGAGACATGAGTGGGGGCCTGGTGGAGGGTGCCCCTGGATGCTGGGGGGTGGGGGTGCAGGGAGACATGAGTTGGACATGAGTAGGGGCCTGGTGGAGGGTGCCCCTGCACTGCTGGGGGGTGGGGGTGCTGGGAGACATGAGTGGGGGCCTGGTGGAGGGTGCCCCTGGTGGCTGGGGGGCGGGGGTGCCCGGAGACATGAGTTGACATGAGTGGGGGCCTGGTGGAGGCTGCCCCTGCACTTCTGGGGGGTGGGGTGATGGTAGACATGAGTGGGGGCCTGGTGGAGGGTGCCCCTGGATGCTGGGGGGTGGGGGTGGTGGGAGACATGAGTGGGGGCCTGGTGGAGGGTGCCCCTGAATGCTGGGGGGTGGGGGTGCAGGGAGACATGAGTTGGACATGAGTGGGGGCCTGGTGGAGGGTGCCCCTGCACTGCTGGGGGGTGGGGGTGCAGGGAGACATGAGTTGGACATGAGTGGGGGCCTAGTGGAGGCTGCCCCTGCACTTCTGGGGGGTGGGGGTGATGGTAGACATGAGTGGGGGCCTGGCGGAGGCTGCCCCTGTACTGCTGAGGGGTGGGGGTGGTGGGAGACATGAGTGGGGGCCTGGTGGAGGGTGCACCTGCACTGCTGGGGGGTGGGGGTGATGGTAGACATGAGTGGGGGCCTGGTGGAGGCTGCCCCTGCACTGCTGGGGGGTGGGGGTGGTGGGAGACATGAGTGGGGGCCTGGTGGAGGGTGCCCCTGGTGGCTGAGGGGTGGGGGTGGTGGTAGACATGAGTGGGGGCCTGGTGGAGGGTGCCCCTGCACTGCTGGGGGGTGGGGGCGGTGGTAGACATGAGTGGGGGCCTGGTGGAGGGTGCCCCTGGTGGCTGGGGGTGATGGTAGACATGAGTGGGGGCCTGGTGGAGGGTGCCCCTGCACTGCTGGGGGGTGGGGGTGATGGTAGACATGAGTGGGGGCCTGGTGGAGGGTGCCCCTGGATGCTGGGGGGTGGCAGTGGTGGGAGACATGAGTGGGGGCCTGGTCGAGGGTGCCCCTGGATGCTGGGGGGTGGGGGCGCAGGGAGACATGAGTTGGACATGAGTGGGCGCCTGGTGGAGGGTGCCCCTGCACTGCTGGGGGGTGCGGGTGGTGGGAGACATGAGTATGGGCCTAGTGGAGGGTGCCCCTGGTGGCTGGGGGTTGGGTGTGCAGAGAGACATGAGTTGGACATGAGTGGGGGCCTGGTGGAGGATGCCCCTGCACTCCTGGGGGGGGGGTGATGGTAGACATGAGTGGGGGCCTGGTGGAGGCTGCCCCTGCACTGCTGGGGGGTGGGGGTGGTGGGAGACATGAGTGGGGGCCTGGTGGAGGATGCCCCTGCACTGCTGGGGGGTGGGGGAGATGGTAGACATGAGTGGGGGCCTGGTGGAGGGTGCCCCTGGTGGCTGGGGGGGTGGGGGTGGTGGTAGACATGAGTGGGGGACTGGTGGAGGGTGCCCCTGCACTGCTGGGGGGTGGGGGTGGTGGTAGACATGAGTGGGGGCCTGGTGGAGGGTGCCCCTGGTGGCTGGGGGGTGGGGTGGTGGGAGACATGAGTGGGGGCCTGGTGGAGGCTGCCCCTGCACTGCTGGGGGGTGGGGGTGGTGGGAGACATGAGTGGGGGCCTGGTGGAGGCTGCCCCTGCACTGCTGGGGGGTGGGGGTGATGGTAGACATGAGTGGGGGCCTGGTGGAGGCTGCCCCTGCACTGCTGGTGGGTGGGGGTGATGGTAGACATGAGCGGGGGCCTGGTGGAGGCTGCCCCTGCACTGCTGGGGGGTGGGGGTGGTGGTAGACATGAGTGGGGGCCTGGTGGAGGGGGCCCCTGCACTGCTGGGGGTGGGGTGATGGTAGAAATGGGTGGGGGCCTGGTGGAGTCTGCCCCTGCACTGCTGGGGGGTGGGGGTGGTGGGAGACATGAGTGGGGGCCTGATGGAGGCTGCCCCTGCACTGCTGGGGGGTGGGGTGATATTAGACATGAGCGGGGGCCTGGTGGAGGCTGCCCCTGCACTGCTGGGGGGTGGGGGTGGTGGGAGACATGAGCGGGGGCCTGGTGGAGGGTGCCCCTGCACTGCTGGGGGGTGGGGGTGGTGGTAGACATGAGTGGGGGCCTGGTGGAGGGTGCCCCTGCACTGCTGGGGTGTGGGGGTGGTGGGAGACATGAGTGGGGGCCTGGTGGAGGGTGCCCCTGGTGGCTGGGGGGTGGGGGTGGTGGGAGACATGAGTGGGGACCTGGTGGGGGGTGCCCCTGCACTGCTGGGGGGGCGGGGTGGTGGGAGACATGAGTGGGGGCCTGGTGGAGGGTGCCCCTGCACGGCTGGGGGGTGGGGGTGGTGGTAGACATGAGTGGGGGCCTGGTGGAGGCTGCCCCTGCACTGCTGGGGGGTGGGGGTGATGGTAGACATGAGTGGGGGGCTGGTGGAGGCTGCCCCTGCACTGCTGGGCGTGGGGGTGGTGGGAGACATGAGTGGGGGCCTGGTGGAGGGTGCCCCTGGTGGCTGGGGGGTGGGGGTGATGGTAGACATGAGTGGGGGCCTGGTGGAGGGTGCTCCTGGTGTCTGGGGGGTGGGGGTGGTGGTAGACATGAGTGGGGGCCTGGTGGAGGCTGCCCCTGCACTGCTGGGGTGTGGGGGTGATGGTAGAAATGGGTGGGGGCCTGGTGGAGGCTGCCCCTGCACTGCTGGGGGGTGGGGGTGATGGTAGACATGAGTGGGGGCCTGGTGGAGGCTGCCCCTGCACTGCTGGGGGGTGGGGGTGGTGGGATGGATGGGGGCCTGGTGAAGGGTGCCCCTGGATGCTGGGGGGTGGGGGTGCAGGGAGACATGAGTTGGACATGAGTGGGGGCCTGGTGGAGGGTGCCCCTGCACTGATGGGGGGTGGGGGTGCTGGGAGACATGAGTGGGGGCCTGGTGGAGGGTGCCCCTGGTGGCTGGGGGGTGGGGGTGCAGGGAGACATGAGTTGGACATGAGTGGGGGCCTGGTGGAGGCTGCCCCTGCACTTCTGGGTGGTGGGGGTGATGGTAGATTTGAGTGGGGGCCTGGCGGAGGCTGCCCCTGCACTGCTGAGGGGTGGGGGTGGTGGGAGACATGAGTAGGGGCCTGGTGGAGTGTGCCCCTGCACTGCTGGGGGGTGGGGGTGATGGTAGACATGAGTGGGGGCATGGTGGAGGCTGCCGCTGCACTGTTGGGGGGTGGGGGTGGTGGGAGACATGAGTGGGGGCCTGGTGGAGGGTGCCCCTGGATGCTGGGGGGTGGCAGTGGTGGGAGACATGAGTGGGGGCCTGGTGGAGGGTGCCCCTGGATGCTGGGGGTGGGGGTGCAGGGAGACATGAGTTGGACATGAGTGGGGGCCTGGTGGAGGCTTCCCCTGCACTGCCGGGGGGTGGGGGTGGTGGGAGACATGCGTGGGGGCCTGGTGGAGGCTGCCCCTGCACTGCTGGGGGGTGGGGGTGATAGGGGACATGAGTGGGGGCCTGGTGGAGGCTGCCCCTGCACTGCTGGGGGGTGGGGGCAATGGTAGACATGAGTGGGGGCCTGGTGGAGGGTGCCCCTGGATGCTGGGGGGTGGGGGTGGTGGGAGACATGAGTGGGGGCCTGGTGGAGGGTGCCCCTGGATCCTGGGGGTGGGGGTGGTGGGAGACATGAGTTGGACATGAGTGGGAGCCTGGTGGAGGGTGCCCCTGCACTGCTGGGGGGTGGGGGTGCTGGGAGACATGAGTGGGGGCCTGGTGGAGGGTGCCCCTGGTGGCTGGGGGTTGGGGGTGCAGGGAGACATGAGTTGGACATGAGTGGGGGCCTGGTGGAGGCTGCCCCTGCACTTCTGGGGGGTGGGGGTGATGGTAGACATGAGTGGGGGCCTGGTGGAGGCTGCCCCTGCACTGCTGAGGGGTGGGGTGGTGGGAGACATGAGTGGGGGCCTGGTGGAGGGTGCCCCTGCACTGCTGGGGGGTGGGGGTGATGGAAGACATGAGTGGGGGCCTGGTGGAGGCTGCCCCTGCACTGCTGGGGGGTGGGGGTGGT
Organism: Ambystoma mexicanum; assembly: GCF_040938575.1. Classification (NCBI taxonomy): domain Eukaryota; kingdom Metazoa; phylum Chordata; class Amphibia; order Caudata; family Ambystomatidae; genus Ambystoma; species Ambystoma mexicanum. Next base: position 1,181,634,592 of record NC_090934.1, read on the forward strand.
GGGAGACATGAGTGGGGCCCTGGGGGAGGGTGCCCCTGGTGGCTGAGGGGTGGGGGTGGTGGTAGACATGAGTGGGGGCCTGGTGGAGGGTGCCCCTGCACTGCTGGGGGGTGGGGGTGGTGGTAGACATGAGTGGGGGCCTGGTGGAGGGTGCCCCTGGTGGCTGGGGGGTGGGGGTGATGGTAGACATGATTGGGGGCCTGGTGGAGGGTGCCCCTGCACTGCTGGGGGTGGGGGTAATGGTAGACATGAGTGGGGGCCTGGTGGAGGGTGCCCCTGGATGCTGGGGGGTGGCGGTGGTGGGAGACATGAGTGGGGGCCTGGTGGAGGCTGCCCCTGCACTGCTGGGGGGTGGGGGTGATAGGGGACATGAGTGGGGGCCTGGTGGAGGCTGCCCCTGCACTGCTGGGGGGTGGGGGCAATGGTAGACATGAGTGGGGGCCTGGTGGAGGGTGCCCCTGGATGCTGGGGGTGGGGGTGGTGGGAGACATGAGTGGGGGCCTGGTGGAGGGTGCCCCTGGATCCTGGGGGTGGGGGTGGTGGGAGACATGAGTTGGACATGAGTGGGGGCCTGGTGGAGGGTGCCCCTGCACTGCTGGGGGGTGGGGGTGCTGGGAGACATGAGTGGGGGCCTGGTGGAGGGTGCCCCTGGTGGCTGGGGATTGGGGGTGCAGGGAGACATGAGTTGGACATGAGTGGGGGCCTGGTGGAGGCTGCCCCTGCACTTCTGGGGGGTGGGGGTGATGGTAGACATGAGTGGGGGCCTGGTGGAGGGTGCCCCTGCACTGCTGAGGGGTGGGGTGGTGGGAGACATGAGTGGGGGCCTGGTGGAGGGTGCCCCTGCACTGCTGGGGGGGTGGGGGTGATGGAAGACATGAGTGGGGGCCTGGTGGAGGCTGCCCCTGCACTGCTGGGGGGTGGGGGTGGTGGTGGTGGGAGACATGAGTGGGGCCCTGGGGGAGGGTGCCCCTGGTGGCTGAGGGGTGGGGGTGGTGGTAGACATGAGTGGGGGCCTGGTGGAGGGTGCCCCTGCACTGCTGGGGGGTGGGGGTGGTGGTAGACATGAGTGGGGGCCTGGTGGAGGGTGACCCTGGTGGCTAGGGGGTGGGGGTGATGGTAGACATGAGTGGGGGCCTGGTGGAGGGTGCCCCTGCACTGCTGGGGGGTGGGGTAATGGTAGACATGAGTGGGGGCCTGGTGGAGGGTGCCCCTGGATGCTGGGGGGTGGCGGTGGTGGGAGACATGAGTGGGGGCCTGGTGGAGGGTGCCCCTGGATGCTGGGGGGTGGGGGTGCAGGGAGACATGAGTTGGACATGAGTGGGGGCCTGGTGGAGGGTGCCCCTGCACTGCTGGGGGGTGGGTGTGGTGGGAGACATGAGTGGGGGCCTAGTGGAGGGTGCCCCTGGTGGCTGGGGGGTGGGGGTGCAGAGAGACATGAGTTGGACATGAGTGGGGGCCTGGTGGAGGCTGCCCCTGCACTGCTGGGGGTGGGGGTGATGGTAGACATGAGTGGGGGCCTGGTGGAGGCTGCCCCTGCACTGCTGGGGGGTGGGGGTGGTGGGAGACATGAGTGGGGGCCTGGTGGAGGGTGTCCCTGGATGCTGGGGGGTGGGGGTGATGGTAGACATGAGTGGGGGCCTGGTGGAGGCTGCCCCTGCACTGCTGGGGGGTGGGGGTGGTGGGAGACATGAGTGGGGGCCTGGTGGAGGGTGCCCCTGCACTGCTGGGGAGTGGGGGTGGTGGTAGACATGAGTGGGGGCCTGGTGGAGGGTGCCCCTGGTGGCTGGGGGGTGGGGGTGATGGTAGACATGAGTGGGGGCCTGGTGGAGGCTGCCCCTGCACTGCTGGGGGGTGGGGGCCTGGTGGGAGACATGAGTGGGGGCCTGGTGGAGGCTGCCTCTGCACTGCTGGGGGGTGGGGGTGATGGTAGACATGAGTGGGGGCCTGGTGGAGGCTGCCCTTGCACTGCTGGGGGGTGGGGGTGATGGGAGACATGAGCGGGGGCCTGGTGGAGGCTGCCCCTGCACTGCTGGGGGTGGGGGTGGTGGGAGACATGAGTGGGGGCCTGGTGGAGGGTGCCCCTGCACTGCTGGGGGGTGGGGGTGGTGGGAGACATGAGTGGGGGCCTGGTGGAGGGTGCCCCTCGTGGCTGGGGGGTGGGGGTGGTGGTAGACATGAGTTGGGGGCCTGGTGGAGGCTGCCCCTGCACTGCTGGGGGGTGGGGGTGATGGTAGACATGAGTGGGGGCCTGGTGGAGGCTGCCCCTGCACTGCTGGGGGTGGGGGTGGTGGGAGACATGAGTGGGGGCCTGGTGGAGGGTGCCCCTTGTGGCTGGGGGGTGGGGGTGATGGTAGACATGAGTGGGGGCCTGGTGGAGGGTGCCCCTGGTGGCTGGGGGGTGGGGGTGGTGGTAGACATGAGTGGGGGCCTGGTGGAGGCTGCCCCTGCACTGCTGGGGGTGGGGGTGATGGTAGACATGAGTGGGGACCTGGTGGAGGCTGCCCCTGCACTGCTGGGGGGTGGGGGTGATGGTAGACATGAGTGGGGGCCTGGTGGAGGCTGCCCCTGCACTGCTGGGGGGTGGGGGTGGTGGGAGACATGAGTGGGGGCCTGGTGGATGGTGTCCCTGGTGGCTGGGGGGTGGGGGTGCTGGTAGACATGAGTGGGGGCCTGGTGGAGGCTGCCCCTGCACTGCTGGGGGGTGGGGGTGATGGTAGACATGAGTGGGGACCTGGTGGAGGCTGCCCCTGTACTGCTGGGGGGTGGGGGTGATGGTAGACATGAGTGGGGGCCTGGTGGAGGGTGCCCCTGGATGCTGGGGGGTGGGGTGGTGGGAGACATGAGTGGGGGCCTGGTGGAGGGTGCCCCTGCACTGCTGGGGGGTGGGGGTGGTGGGAGACATGAGTGGGGGCCTGGTGGAGGGTGCCCCTGGTGGCTGGGGGTGCAGGGGGACATGCGTTGGTGGGCATTAGTGCAAGGTGATATGTGGGTTGGCTGGGGGGCATGGCCATGGTGGATGGGGTGCCTGCGGGACATGTGCAGGGTAGGCCCGTGTGGTGTTGGCCACCTGCAGGGGCCGTGGAGTGTGTAGAGGGAACACCTGGGAGGACCCACACGTGCAATTCAAGTGTGGTGCTCCCCGCGTACCCCTGGAATACACGTACCCTGATGGAATCGCATGTGATACTTCCTGCGCACCCCTGAAATACACGTACCCTGCTGCTTTTGCGTGTGATACTTCCCGCGCACCCCTGGAATACACGTACCCTGCTGCTTTTGCGTGTGATACTTCCCCGCACCCCTGGAATACACGTACCCTGATGGAATCGTGTGTGATACTTCCCGCGCACCCCTGAAATACACGTACCCTGCTGCTTTTGGTTGTGATACTTCCCGCGCACCCCTGAAATACACGTACCCTGCTGCTTTCGCGTGTGATACTCCCGTGCACCCCTGGAATACACGTACCCTGCTGTTTTTGCGTGTGATACTTCCCGCGCACCCCTGGAATACACGTGCCCTGATGGAATCGCGTGTGTTACTTCCCACGCACCCCTGATGTACACGTACCCAGGGCAATCGCATGTGGAACTTCCCGCGAACCACTGAAATACACGTTACCCGCTTGGCGTTTGCTGTTTGGCAGCCCTGTGAACTGGTCCAGGGTTAGCGCAGCCCTTTGCGATGATTTGGGGATTTTGAAGGCTTTTCCTTGCGCGAGGGCGTTCTTGGGGGCGTAACTGGCGCTGCTGCAGGGTCGCTGCGCCACTCTGCGCCACGGCTGGTTTCGGAGGCTAAAATCCATGAATACGCTGTGCGATTAAAAGGATTTTTTTCGCACGCGGCTGGCGCAGTGTGTCGCACGGGGACACTGTGCGCCAGCCGCGTGTGCCATTTTTGTGCGAATTTCTATGAATTACCCTGGTAATCAAATACCTCCACTAAGGGCTTCGACTGAGTTGCAGCCAACTCTACTTATACAACTCTTTACCACCTGCCATCTACGATTGGCCTTACGAGATATTTGAGATCTATATCGCGGACAGCTGGGCACACTATAGAGTGGCAGTCCCAAGTACAAATAGTGGATACCCTGTGGCCTTTGCCATTAATCTGCAAAATCTTAGTTTTGCTCTGATTGATTTTGAGATGGTTTTCAGATGCCTACTGTTCAGGAATATCAATAGAGCATTGGAGTCCCATGGGAGTATGGTCGAAATGGACCACAGCATCCACGTAACAACCCCCGAGGGTAGGGATACCATCAAGTCGCAGAGGAAAATTGCACCCCCTGCTCAGAGCTGCACCCATTTCCGCCACGTAAAGGTTAAATAAAAGGGACGCAAGATCGCACCCCTATTCAAGTCATTTGTTGGTGGATATGGGGGCAGAGATGGCTCGTCCTGAGACAACCTCACTGTTACCGGGGTGGTTTCCGAGTTTAATAATCTAATGTAAAATAGCAAACGTTTGTCAATGGCCCATTGCTGCAATGTCTCCTGTTGCCAGGCACTCGAGAGTTAATGAGTGCAGCCCCCGCCGTTGGGGAGGCGGAGTTATTGTATTGGGGAGCGGGAAGGAGGAACGGGGAGTTCTGGGTAAGGCGCGAAGGCGCCAGTTCCGATTAGAAGATAGATGAATAAAGAGGTTGTTACATCCACTCCGTGTGCGCGTCCTCCTTACTGGCCCTTCTAAGAGGGTAACACTGGCGACGAGGTCTTCCAGTGCGCACAGCGGAGTCCTCCTCCTCCTTGGCAATCCGCCACACTCGTGCTCGGCAGGCCTACCGGCTCCTCCGCCGCAGGCACCTCCTCCTGCTCCTTCGGTGACCGCACACGTGCCACCACCTTCCTCTTTCCACTACATCGGGGATTTTACCACGTGCCCTCCGGAAACTGAAATACGCCACGGCCTGACCGATCTCCCCCCGACGAGCTACCATCGCACGTCGCCATGAGCAGAAGGGGCTCCACTTCGGGGTCCGGGCCCAGTTCACCTCAACTGCCCCGTGCGACGCAACCGATTCAACTACGCCTACCCCCACCTTTCACCATGACCCCGCAGTCCACAAAAGGGCCGCGATGGACTGAGTGGATGGAGGATTTTCAACATTATGTACGGGGGTCCGGCGATGGCGAATCGCCCAACATCAGGGACATCTTCCTCAATCTGGTGGGGGGAGAGATTAAAACCGTTGTGAAAACGATTCCCGCTGCAGAACAAAACACTTTCAAGAACTTGATTAAGGCGCTAGACAAGCTCCTCATAATTGAAGTCAACCGTGACTATGAACGCTACCTATTCAACAAGTGCACCCAAATGCCGCAAGAGACGGTAGATGAGTTCATCACTCGCCTTCGGGTAAAAGGAGCGAACTGTCAATTTGACGCGTATTCACTGGAAGAAGCCATAAGATTGAGGGTCATCGAAGGGTGCCTGTCTCCGGCCCTCAAGAAACAACTCCTGAAGAAACCTCTCACCATCCAAGAGGTGAGTGAACTAGCCCGCATTCACGAGAGAGTGGATGCCCAGGCCACATCCATGTGCAATCCGGCCCACCCCAAATTGGACACTGCCGAAACTGTTGCGGCGTTGCAGCCATCCCGCCCGGGAGATAGAGGCTCACACCCGTACAGGACGCAACCCGCGCAAGCTCCTCGTCTACAGCGGCAGTGCTATCGGTGTGGGATGTCGTTCCCCCGTGCCGGAGCGTGTCCAGCGCTGTCACAACGATGCTCGAATTGCGGGAGAGAGGGCCATTTCCAGTCCGTATGCCGTGAGGGCATACCGTTCCCGCCGGTGAGACCCCTCACACAGGCCAGGATGCCTTTCCGTCCGCCGTCCCCACAATACCACCAGCCCAGATTCGGCCAACCAGGAGGGGGACAGAGGCGCTACATCAGAGCCATCGACGAGTATCAGACCCATGGTTACCCGATGCAGCCTGAACTACCGGATCAGCCACAGGCTCTCACCGACGAATATGACCACCCCCCGATAGACTTCAGATACGGGACTGCCTACCATGACGGGCAAGAGGCGGCATACGATCCGCCATACGATATGTATGACCAGAATGAATTCGTTAACCTGATACAGGACACTGAAGAGGCCAGAGAGGCCCCCAAAATCCCTGTCAAGATGGGCAATCAACAGTTCCTTTTCATGATCGACTCAGGTGCCACCGTCAATATCATGGGTGAACAGGACTACGCCAAAATTCTGAACCCACCAGCACTGGAGGCCCCCCGTTCCAGAATTTTCCAGTGGGGTGCCGCAACGCCCCTACTGGCTGTGGGATGTTTTACACAACGTTTCCTTCTGAACGGCCGGCAGATCGACACGACCATCCACGTCATCCGGTCGCTCACCAAAAGCCGATGCCTCCTCAGTTACCACACGGCATCTCGTCTGGGGCTAATCGAAATCCACGTGGGAGCGGGAGACGTCATCGCCGCAATCTCGGACAGCCTAAACCCGAGAGACTCAGTCGGCGCTGTCACGTGCCATCAACCGCAAAATGTGATCACACAGGCCGACGTTGCGAGTGGTTTCCCGAAGCTGTGCAAAGGCCTGGGCAAGCTCAAGGCCCCCCCCATCCGGCTACACATCGACCCTTCGGTGACCCCCGTCCCGCAGCACCCTCGAAGAGTTGGATTTCACCTACAGACGGCAGTGTCGGAGGCACTTCACCAACTACTCTCCGACGGCATCATCAAACCAGCCACTGGGCCGACGCCGTGGGTGTCACCACTTGTGATCGTGCCCAAGGAAGGGGGCAAGATACGTCTGTGTGTTGACATGAGGGTGGCAAACACCGCCATCCAACGGGAGAGACATCCAGGACTGTGCATCGAGGACATGATTGTCCAACTAAACAACGCCCAGATGTTCTCCAAGCTCGACCTCAATCAAGGTTACCATCAGCTGGAGCTGCATCCGGAGTCCAGGCCCATCACCACATTCGCCACCCACGATGGCCTCTACAGATACCGGCGACTGAACTTTGGGATCTCGTCCGCCGCGGAAATTTTTCAGGAGGCCATCCGGCAGGTAATCAGACCCATCAAAGGAACCCTAAACTACAGCGACGATATCCTCGTGTTCGGATCGACGAAAGAGGCCCATGACCGAGCCCTCCTTGCCACATGCACGGCACTCCAAGACGCGGGTCTCACCCTCAACATCTCCAAATGCAGATTCAGTAAATCGAAGCTGAAATTCTTCGGTCACATCTTCTCCCGTGAAGGGATGCTCCCGGACCCTGACAAGGTCGACACCATTACCAACCTGAGCGAGCCGCGGCAAGCAGCCGAAGTCCGCTCGTTCCTCGGCATGGCGGGGTATTGTGCCAGATACATACCTCACTACGCGTCCCTCACGGACCCACTACGCAAACTCCTGAAAAAGGAAGCAGCCTTCGAGTGGACCCCCGCGTGTCGTGCGGCATTCTCTGACATCAAGCGTGCCCTGGCGGAGGCACACCGATTGGCGTACTTCAACCCGTCATGGCACACCGAAATCGTCGTGGATGCTAGCCCGGTGGGACTCGGCGCCATCCTGGCCCAGACCAGCGGGGAGGACATTCACCCGCGACACGTGATCGCCTATGCGAGTAGGGCGCTGTCCGCCCCGGAACTTGCCTACTCCCAGGCGGAAAAGGAGAGTCTGGCAGCCGTCTGGGTCTGCGAACATTTCCACAATTTCATCATTGGCAAAAAGTTTACGCTCATCACTGATCATCAAGCCCTGTTGTCCCTGTTTGGGAACCCTCACACCAAGATGCCCCCCAGGATCGAGAGGTGGGGCATCCGCTTGCAAGAATACAACTATGACATAGTCCACCGCCCCGGGGGCGACCTCAACCCCGCTGACTACTTATCACGACACCCCGTCGGGGCGCCAGTGACCCGGGAGGGTGACGTCGCCTACGTACAGTTCATCTCCACCAACTCACTGCCACCTGCGATGTCCCTCGAGAGAGTTGCAGCCGCATCGGCGGCCGACCCGACCATGGCCCTCGCCATCAGCCTCACCTCCGCCAACAAGTGGCACGACCACCGCAGAGCGATGCTGGCGCACCCGGGGGTGTGCAAACAGGAAATTGAGCGGCTGGCCAGGATACACAGGGAGCTGGCTGTGAAGGATAACGACATCCTCCTCAGAGGGTGCAAGATCGTCATCCCCGCCACGCTACGGAACGAGGTCGTGCACATAGCACACGAGGGCCACAGGGGCGCGGACAACACAAAGAAACAGCTGAGGTGCCATGTCTGGTTCCCCTTCTTGGACACGGCAGTAGAAGAATGGGTGAGAAACTGCCATGCATGTCAGTGCACAGCCCCTCCAGAACACCCTCCTCCGCTACAACATACACAGATTCCAGAACGCCCGTGGGAGCGCGTGGCAATGGATTTTTACGGGCCGACGGAAGTTGGCGATTACCTCTTGCTTCTCCTAGACGAGCACTCAAGGTTCCCGATAGTCAAATGCGTCACCTCCACTGCATTCCCACAGGTAGCGGCGGTGATAGAAGAAGCATTCAGCGAGTGGGGGATCCCGAAGATGGTCAAATCTGACAATGGACCGCCATTCTGTGGCCACGAATTCAGGACACTAGCGGAACACCTAGGGTTTAAACACATGAAGGTGACCCCTCGCCACCCACAGGCAAATGGCATGGCCGAACGCTTCATGGCGTCTATCAAAAAAACACGACAAAGAGCCATGCTGGAGGCAATCGATCCTCACCAGGCGGTGTGCCGACTCCTAAGGGACTATAGAAACACCCCACACGAAGCCACGAACAAGACGCCTGCTGAACTAATGCTTCGATACAAGGTGAGAACCCGCATACCTCACAATTTGTCACCTGAAGAACCGCCTGACATGGAGGTGCTCCAAAAGGATGCAGAGGCAAAAGAAAAAGCGAGATGGGACACAGACGCACGCCGCCATGCGACGTTGCCACACATCCACATAGGGGACGAAGTGCTCGTACAACAACCAACCCTCAGGAAGACAGATCCGCGGTTTGCCCCAAGCCCCATGAGGGTAACCGCAGTCAATGGCACTATGGTGACAGCGGAGGACCAACACCGAGCTGTCACCAGGAACTGTCAACATTTCAAACATTACAACAGACGAGAGGGATTCGGAGTGCCCCAAAGGTCTGTCTCTCCAGAACCTCGAGAGCCGCGGGACGATCCGTGGATTCCCCCGGAAAGAGACCCGGACGGGCTGAGTCAGGAAGAAGGTGCCCCGGAAACCCCGGGACCAAGCGCCCTTGATGAGAGGCCTCGGAGAGTCGTCAAGAAGCCGGTGAGACTAGTTGAAGAGTGTTGACTCTGATGTTTGGACATATTGTTCGGGGGTGGTGTTGCCAGGCACTCGAGAGTTAATGAGTGCAGCCCCCGCCGTTGGGGAGGCGGAGTTATTGTATTGGGGAGCGGGAAGGAGGAACGGGGAGTTCTGGGTAAGGCGCGAAGGCGCCAGTTCCGATTAGAAGATAGATGAATAAAGAGGTTGTTACATCCACTCCGTGTGCGCGTCCTCCTTACTGGCCCTTCTAAGAGGGTAACATCTCCCATAATCGAGGCCTACATACACAGTCAGGTGCAGCGGAGTAGTTCACAAAGCAAAGATAAAGTGACCCATCAGATCTGCAGATACCAACTGCGCAACCACATTGCTTGGATCGTTGAGCATCCTCTGCGGAAACCAAGCTGGTGCGGCTTGAAGAGTTGCTCCTCCTCGACCCAAGACATGAGCACCTGTAATAGAATGGTTGCAAAGACCTTACTACTCATGTCTAGCATGGCTAATAAGCTAAAGTTGCCTGGACTGCTATACGCTCCAGATCACCATGGAAAAAAAAAACATTTGCCCCGATGTAGGAACCGATAAAGCTGGGTCCCAATATAGATTCTTCATTTGAGAATTCCAAGCTTGCTCTGCTATGGGCATATCTCGATAGGGTATAGATGCCAGTACTTTCACGCATCATTCGTTTTTATTAACCCAAATATCATCTTCCAATTGGAAGTACGAATGTTCATTTTATGTAGCCCCAGACAGTTTTTATATTTAGTGCGAAAACCCATATAGTGTTTTTTTGCATGGAGGCCGAAAGATTCGTATTTTTCTTGACTATTGCTGTATATTTTCGTGATTCAGACTTTTTCTGATGTATAGCAACATCAAACAAGGGAAGCATTCCACGACCCTGGATTACCACCTGTTTGGGCCCTTGGGATAGAGACCGTAGTATTTCCAACAGTCCACTGATATCACCTTTAGATCCGTGCAGCAGACCTGTCGGGGTACAAGAGGAATTGAGTATACTAGTGTTAATCTTTCCCGTGTCGTTCCTGTCCACGCTATGCTGTGCCCCTGACAGATACTGTAGCTGCAGAAAGCATGTAATGCTTCTTCTCTCGTCTCGTCTCAACATAGCGTGATCTCTAAGAGCATTATTTCTAATCTCATAGTTCCACAGTTCCCTAGGCATATTATAAGAGGCAAACATACTATCCAGGCAGGATGCCTGGTCACCATATGCTAGGTGGTCACTCCCAATAGGTTATTACTGCCAGTACGTAAGAGGGGTTCCAGGTTATAATTTAATAAGGCCTCTGACCATATGCACCATTTATTTATCAATTCTGCAACGTGCTTGGTGTCTGAGACAAAAAAACTCCCAGGCATCACAGAGGTATTACCCAAATTGACCTTTTACAATTGACCTAATAATAGTGGTCCTAATTGACCTCTGCCCAATTGACCTTTACCTTTATTTTACTTTTTATATATATGTGTGGGGTGGGTTTGGGGTAATTAATATAATGGGATTGGGTACAAGGTTACAGGGGTGTTTGGATTGACAGGGGGTTGCGAGGGGTTTACCCCCACATATATGTCCTAATTAACCTTCATTTCACGATCAATTTTGCAGAAGGTCAATTCTCCGGCGATCAATTGTGATAAGGTCAATTAGTATACATCCATCACAGAAGCACACTCCAGCATACACTCATCTTCTATGCCAACGCAATACACATTGAAGTCCCCAGCTACCAGCATCCCCTGTGCCCCCTGGTACTGGCACCTCCATGCTTGCAAGATCTCTCCAACTTTGATTAACAATTCACTAGTGTGTGTGCCATCTGGAGGATCATAAAAGGTGACCAGGAATGTACATGTGTTTTTTCCAGGGAAAGTTACTAATAGCAACGCTTTGACAATATGTGGCATCAATTCCTGGATTCCAATCCATGATCTCAAAGTGGCATTTCACCCTCTATACAGGGCGGCCGCTGTCCGATTTGGTCACTACCAATGTAAATGTTTAATATCCATTGAATAATAGATCAGAAACAAGCCAAGTCTCCTGGAGTAAAAACATATCAGCTGCACTTAATGCCCTTATGCCTTCTTCCTGGGACGTAAAAGACCTGACCCCTCGCTTGTTCCAGGAGAGTACTTGCCATTTACTCAATTCCACATTGTGCCAATAATGATAGTCTTCGTGGACAGAAACCCAATTTACAAGGACCTTTGCTTGAGAGCTGGAATGGTTATGAAACCGGCCCGTGGCATGCTTGTTTTTGTTAAGTAGCATCCTCTGGGGATACGTCCTCCTTTTACCCCAATGTGTACATAGGAGTAGTACATTTTTCTTCCACCCTAGGCCTTTGCTCTATTTGTAGGGTGTAGCCCATTGTCAAGAATGCACTAGCAAAACAGAGTAACTTTTCAACGACGACCAAAGACACAAAAATGACCACAGCCCAGTTGCTATGGCTATAGAGTGCCGGCAGCTCCATGCTCCCTATATGCTGAAAAGATATTATGCCAAGTTCCTTCACCTGGCTGAATACTTGCATGAGCCTTCCCTTATTTATAAAAGGGCTAAACTCAGTAGGAGAGGTTTCCTTGATGCAAACCCAGCGAGATGCATTATGTATCGGCGGAGGAACTGGATGTCAGGAGCAGCGCAGTAGGTGTATAATCGATGCTGCATAGTTGCATCGCTGACTCCCACGTTATGCGGGACCACCGGGAATGTTGGATCATAATTTGCTCTGGAATTAACCCAGAGGACCATCTTGCCATCACTAAAACTGGTGGGTTCTTTGGTGCCGCCTGAGCATCAGTGTAAACCTGGCACTGTACCCCAATACTGGTCTTCTCCAAGAAATTGCTGTTGGAATAGGAGACGTCTCAACCCTTTGTCCGGTGGTGTAATTATTCACGGTAGATAAAGCAACTGGTTTCTGTTCTGGGAATTGTAGGCATTTACCTAAGCTTCCTCCTTGGGTAATTTTCTTGGGCGGTTTAATTTTACTAGGGAGGGTAATAATCTCATCCTTCGCTGGCCCGATGTCGACAAATTGGTTCTATTGGCCTTGTTGGATATCGAGGCCAATGATTCTGTCTGTTGCCAAGCATAGACTTTGCTGTGTTGCTCGTTTTTGTCCTGCGTCTTCTGCATAGCCATTTTTCTTATGTCTGGCTGCACCACAAAAGACATTTCCTCAACACCACTGTGTACTTCAGGCTCACCTGGTGTTCTGATAGCGTCCATTCATGCAATGTAAGGAGACCTGGGAGAAATTATGGTATTCAACGGAGGAGTGTTTACCCTAGTTAAGTCAAGTGTGGTGTCAATGCCGCTTGCATATCTGATTTCCACCATAGTGATTGCACTTGCTTGTGTCACATTATTATCACCGCTGTTAAGTAGGACTACAACCACAACCCTTGCTGACATATGCTTCAGGGTTCTTTGTTCATTTACCAAGGTGGAACAAAGGCCAAAAATAGCGTCTGCAGTAACCGTCATTGAGTTTAATGAGGGCGTATTTTTGGCTTCATGTATCGACATGGTTCATTTATTCTAAGACCTGTGGAGTCCATACTAGTGGACACCAATTCATCCACAATCATAATGGCTATATGCTCCAAATTAGGTGAGCTGAAAGAATTGTGTTCGGTATTAACAATGGAGCATCCATGTTTGCCACAAGCCCACCCAATGAGGCTCTGCGCAGATTGAGGCACCTATTCAATAACACATTATCATGATCAATATTGCTGGTGGAAATCGGAGAGCTTGCAGATGCCAGCATTTTCCCAATTACGTGCTACTGTGAGGGTGGGAAAAAAATGTGTGCTTTTTGGGAACTCCATGGTTGTTTTGCTAGATACACGTGTGTTCGAAGGTGTAGCAGGTATGTTTATAGGGATCAGCACTCTATCGTCAATACGCTTTTTAAGGAGAATTCTCAGAAATGTGCTAAATCCTCTCTACCTTAGAGACCCCCAGCACTTTTGCTGGATTCTAGGACTTTTTCATTTTTAACCTGGAGAGAGTGAGATCTTTTTCCCCAATCTCTCGTGTATTTTACTATGATTTAACCTCTGTGTTCCTTTTGATTTTTGGAGTCTGACAAACTCCATAGGCATCATCTTTTACATTGTGTCACACAGCACCTTCAGTGCAGTGGCACTTTCAGATTTCCCAAAGTTTAAATACCTTCTCTGGGATAAACTACTGTTTCCCAGAGCAGTAAAGTGAAATTGACTTTACTTATATTTGTAACTTTCTAGACCCAGCAACACTGTCTTACAATAGGGTGCTGGAGGGATTAATTTGTATCCGCTTTGTCTAGTTTCTCATGTAACATGTTTGTTACCCTTTCTACAATTAATGGCTGGTGATAGTGGTTTACTTTTAACTACCATTGGGAGTTTGTACCGCGGGCTGTATTCATAGCTGCAGTAAAGCACCCATGGGTGCCAATTTTGTCAAAATGGCCCCAGTCTTCATTTTTCGCCATTTCTTGTGGGAAAGGTCCTTCTTGAGATTTACTCTGTGCGTCAAACCAGGTCTGGTCCCTTTGTTCGTTTTTGTCTTTAGTGGGAGCGAAGCCCGCCTCTGGCTCCAGTATGTCGGGCAGGGGCAGGAAGTGAGGGAGGTGCCCGAAATTCCCTTTGCTTAATCCCCTTGGTTACAGGAATGCACCCAAAGGTGATTGGCTGGCTGGCTGTCTGGCAAGGACAGGCATCCTGCTGTGTGATTGACAGCTAGGCTGGAATGAATGGGAGAAACCTGCATAAAAGGCAAAGCTTTTTGGCTTGGAAGGCAGAGTCGACCACTGGACGAAGGAATCCGAAGCAGAACTTGGAAGAGACTGTTGAAGACCTGCTGCTGTGCTGAAGCTCTGAATTCGTTTTGACTAGAGAAGTCCTGCAAGGACGACTTTTCCCCTTGAGTTGATGGGACCAATCAACTCCAAAGCGACCTTGTTTGGACATCGTCTCGGAGCTGGCTGTACATCCACTGATGCTGCTGCTGGAACCGAAGTGCCATGGAGAGGAACACCAAATGGAGAGCATCACTTTTAAGTCAGACCCAAGCTTATGGAAGCTGTGGAAGATCCTCCAGACTCTCAGTAAGCAGGACTAACCAAGCCTGATCCACCTCAACAGAGTGCTGGACCCCAGATGCGAGTAAAGTCCAGAGTGGTATCCGAGAGTCTGCGGTGGTGCTATTTGCTGAGACACGAGGAGCTGAAACCACGAAGTGTGTTCAGAAATATTTCTGACGCACAAGTCAGCAGAGGGTGTGAGGATGTCAGGACATTGGGCACTGGGTGTGGGGATACATGTACACTATTCACTGTGCAATTTTAAATGACACATGCGCAATGATGAATGTCCACTCTGGTTTTTTTAGATGAAAAACCGGTGTATTCTAAGTGAATAGTTCAATGTGAAAAACAAACCCTCCACCACCCTCACCCCTCCCACCACAACTCCCAACCACACCCTCACCCTCCTCCCCCTCCCACCAAAACTCCCAAACACACCCTCACCCCCCTCCCACCAAAACTCCCAAACACACCCTCACCCCCTCCCCCTCCCACCAAAACTCCCAAAAACACTCTCACCCCCTCCCCTCCCACCACAACAACCCGACATAAGTCCCGTAGGGTCCACATAGCCCACATGTGGATGGCAGTATTGTCACTGTGTGCTCCCAGAGAGGGGGAGGCATGTCCTGGCGACGCATCGTACGGAGGGACCGACAGAGCGGGCTGGTCTGGGTTGAGTTGCTAGTTGAGGGGGTGTCCTCATGCTGGGGCTGTTGTGCAGGATGTGTAGCCTCCAGAGCATCTGCTATCTGGCCAAGGACCTCACAGAGCCGGTTGGTGCTGTCCGTAATTACCTGGCCCAGTGCCCTCAGTTCATCCCGCCACTCCTCCCTGGCCTGCCGATTGTCCTGCATGATGTCAGTGATCAGGCCTGTGAGCTGCTCAGCCCGCTGTTCATCAATGGCTGATGTTGTGGCCCTGCTGGGGATCGGGCTCACATGTGTTTCCGGCGCTTCCGCAAGGGAACTGTCCACAGGACTGGCATGTCCCTGTGTTGCTCCTTGCCCAGATAGCTCAGGTGTGTCGGTCTCACCCGAGTCACTATAGGAGACCTGGGGGTTGGTTTAGGCATCAGGGTTGTGGATGACTTCAAATGTGTCCTCAGTCGCTCCACAGATGAAAATGGGGCTGTCGGCAACATCGAGGAGGGCCGTGGCTGCCACCTCCCCGGCCACACTCGACTCCTCAGACCACGGTGTAGGGCATGTGTCTGCCGCCAGTGCAGGGTGGGGTGGGGGTGGTGCTCCCTCCACGGGCCTTGCTGGAGCCGGTGGTGTGCCTCCAGGTGTTCTCTTCCTCGCAGGGAGACGACGGCCCCTGCCTTGACCCCTGGAGGTGCTGGGCCGGTTGCTCTCCTGCTCCTCACTATCATGCTCACTGCCTGTGGGGGTGGAAGAGAGGGATGGCATGAGTGATGATTTGAGAGCCAGCATTTGGACATGGCTACAATAGCACATTCAGATATTTGTTGGTTATCAGCATTTGGGTGGGGAACGGCACATTATTCAATACTTGGGTGGTAAATGCATGCATATGTCTGTGTCACTTATGTTGGCCGGGTACTGTGCTGGCTCACATGTACACTGTTTACATCAACTGCCCTGTGTGCCTCACGGAATGGGCCACTTTGTATGGTATGCGTCATATAGGTTACGGCCTCGCACCTGGCACTAGCCTGGGTCTCACTTGCTTCGGCATGATTTAAAAAGGGGGGGTGTGGCCGACCATGCTGTGACTCCTTGGCCAGACCTTAGCAGTGACTTTCATAACATTGGCGTTGGCGGTATTGACTTTGGACACTCACCTCCATCAGCGGATGACGTTGCCGCGCACTCCATTTCTCCAACCCCTTTGATGGCGTCGGGGCCTATCATGGCCGCACATGTCTCCTCCCACGGCATTAGTTTCATGGGCGAACCTGGGCCTCCTCCTGTCTCCAAGGCCTGGCTTCTTCTATCAGCAGATAGGATGCTCCGCACTCTCAGCCACAGGCCGTCCCACCTTTTTCTGCAATCCTTTGTGGTGCAGCGGGTGTTTCCCATGGCGCTCATCTTCTGCACCACTAGAGCCCAGATGTCTTTTTTTTAATCACCGCCACCCTCCGCATGTCATTGCTGAAAACAGTGTCAGCATGCTCGTGGAGGGTATCACCAGCATTTGGAGTTCGTCAGGGCTGAACCGCTCCTTTCGGAGGCAGGCAGCTCCCTTTTTTGGTGCTTTGGGCATTCCTCGTTGATGATGGTATCTTTCCGGTATGTTGAAAGTGTGCCAAGGGTCCTGTCTGGTGAGGATGGCAACAGATTGTGTTTTTAAAGATGGTTGCCGTGCTCCTTCCAGTTCCTGTGCGATGACTCTGTTTCCGGTTCCGCATTTTAACGGTGACCATAAATAACAGTGACTGCTATTTACAGTCACTGCTAATGCTGCATTACTCTAAGGAGGTAGTGTTCGCTATGGTGCGGTTCATGCCGGTAGGTGTTTTTTTCGGCCATTTTTGCGGCATGCCGCTACGTTCCTTACCGGCATGGCGCAAAACTCGTGCCCGCAAACTCGTAATAGTGCTCTTTTAGCGGTCTATTGCTAGCTCGGACACGCTATTTGCGCCATGCCGGTAATGGACGGAACTTACCTCCAATCTCGGAATGAGGGCCATTGTCTTTGATGGCTTGTCGAGGTCTGAGGTATTTATTTAATTTGTCTAGCTGTCGCCAACCCTGCAGTGACCATGACGTGTGTTACTCAATGGGTATTTTTTAGAGAAGCTCCAGCCCATCTTTTGCATACTGCCCAAAGATGGATTTTAAGGTAGGCATGTTCAGGGGTGCGTTTTCACTAGCGTCTCATGGGGCAGCAAGGGTTTCCAAAACCACTGGAGTGCAAAACAAAAGAGGTGCTGGCTGGAAGGTTTGGAATTAATCCTAACTTCTGCCATTGCTCTGGGCAACTCCAGGCCATATGCAAATCAGACTTGATGCCAACCCAAAAGGGGCACTCCAGCCCAAATTGACAGGTCGCATTCCCTTATGCACGAGACCACAAGAATCCCCAGACAAGTTTCGTCCTCATTGGGTTTATTTGTTGTGGAGTAGCTAGGGTCTCTAGGCCTAGCAGGCACATGACATGCGTCTGGGCATACCCGTCCCACTTGGGGAAACTTATTTAAAACAAAAGAGGCGATGGCTGGAAGGTTGGTAATTAATTGTAAATCTCTGGCACCATCCGATTGCCAGACGCTTTGACCCATCACTGTTACCAAGATGGTGGTCACCTCAAGGGATGCCTGTTTTTTTTGCCTAGGATTTTGGGATTTTATTTTGAACATTTTATTGATGCAATTTTTCAAGAAAAAAGAACAAACCCAATCCAAGAACTGGGAATAAAATGCAGTAAGGTAATCGATAAAAAAACCCTTATGAGCTTGTAAACAAATAATATGTCAGTATATCACAAATACACTTTAATAATGAAACATAAAGAAAAATAGGTGCCAACAAACACCCATAAGAAACAAAACTCAACACATGTTCATAACACGAACACTCACACAACACAACCAAGCCCCTACCATATATCAGACACAGCACTACCAGCACTAACCATACAAACCACACAGTTGCAGATAAAGGTCCTGCCGGCCCTGCTTTAGAAACATGACCCTTTCAAAACAGGACATAACCTGCAGGTCATTTAGACAATTCTCCACACATGGCTTTTTCCTAGTCAGTACCAGCTTTGCTGCCACTACTAAGGTTTTGTTAATCCATTGTTCATATCTCCTAGCAGTCTCACATCTCCCTCTATGCAAGAGTTAAATAGTACTAGAGGGGGTCCTTGGGAAAGTCATATGTAAAATCACATCTAACCTGCAGGGACGTAATTTCACCAAAATGCCAGGGGTAGAGGAAGTGACATCACATGACCCTTGACCTCTGATGACATCACAGGAAGTGATGTAATTTGATCCCACTCGAAAGTAACATCATGGGAAGCGATGGAATATGATCTTTTACCCCTTGACAAAACAGGAAGTGGCATCACATAGCATTGTTCCCAAGTACACTATGACAAATATGGTTACAATATCGCTGTAACGTGATAAACATTTCATACAAGAATGAATCACCATAAATATCGGCAGAAAAAAACCTGCTTTAACTGCAACTTGCGAAAAGCAAAATACATATGGCCTCATTACGAGGAATGCGGTAGAGGGATAACGGCGCCGGTAGAGCTGCCGGCCCCGTTATCCGCCCCATTACGAGGTCTGCTGGCAGGTGCCGCTAAGGACGTCTGGTAAAACCAGGTGTCCTTAGCGGGACCCGCTAGCAGACCAGGATGCTAACAACGGGCCCGTCATTAACAGGCCCGTTGCTAGCATCCTCCCCATTCCCATTGAGCCCTATGGGGGCTCAAATGGGAATGGGGATGTAACGTGTCCGGGTTTCTGGAATGGGAAAATACCGGGCCCTCCAAGGTCGGAATGGCTCGGTATTTCCCCATTCCAGGAACCCGGACCCAGTACCCGGTATGGGGGTAGCCATGCTGCTAAAAGCGGCATGGCTACCTCCAAACTCGTAATGAGGCCCATAGTCCGAAATGGATGCTTATTCTATTCTAAATGCTTTTTGGGGTATTTTGTCTGCATTGTGACTTTGAGGTGTTTAAGAACAGACTAATTTGGTGACTCGCCCCCTGAAGTGTACCTGAAATAAGCCTTTAATGAGTCTAGCAATTATTGCATAGAATTCCAGAAAGACAAATGATTAGTTATTCCTATTCTTTCTTATTTAGGGTCACTGCTCGAAGTGGTACACTTGTGGAACCCCCTTTTTTTTAAGAAGCCTGATCAAGAAAACCTGCCACTCTAGAAACAAAGAGCCACATGGCATTGGCCCAGAAGCTTCAATTTGTAAAAAAAAAAAAGAAAAAAAAGGGGGGTTTAAAAAATAAAATGTTTAGGAGTAGTAAGGGCGACCACAGGGGTGGCAAGGGAGATATGATATTAAGGTGTCGCAATTGCGACCCCTAAATGACGTCCTTGCTAACCTGTCCGGTACATCTCCCCAGAAATTGCAGGCTCTGGAGCAATACCACAACATGCGCTCGTTATCTAGAAGTCCAAAAAACATGCAACCACACGGAGGCACAATACTATCCTCCTACATTCTTCTGAGTAATGAGGCCTAGGATTAAATCCAATGTACTCTTAAAGCCAGCTTTTAACACATAATCCCAATCTTTGGTTTTGGCATTTTAACCAGTCGGAAGGAAGCCCAAGGCGCTCAGAAATGTGCGGCCCTAACAATACGCTCCAGCCATCTGTCAAGATGGCTGCCATCTTGGTAGAAGGAGAAAGCACGAGCCCTCTTGGTAGTGGGATAGTGCCCAACTGTTTTACTTTCAAATTTAATAACGGGCTTGTGTAGTGGAAGCCATTTTAAATCCAAGGCAAGGAACAGCGTTTTCGTTAATTCAGTGTTCAGTCATTTCAGTGTGCAGTTGTTCCCTGAGTGTGTGAAGGGGTGTGTGTGTGTGCTGGGCTGAAGATGAAGGAAGGGGGCTTCTCGTCTCCCTCCACAATAGTGCTCGCAACTAAACTCTTAATCAAAGGAAGACGGGGCAGGAGCGCATTGTGGAGCTGAAGGATTGCGCCTGGCTTTGTCTGTCGTTTAACAAGCGCCCTGCTGCTTCCATCTATCTTCAGCACCGTTTCATCTCTGGCGCCCGCTCTGTCCTTCCCTGCGCTTTTCATCATGTTCCCTTTCTCACCCTCCTCTCTGACCCCCTCCTTGACTTTTACATCCAGTCGTATACATTACTTTCTGTCGGGTCCCCTGTTCTCTCCGCCCCTCTCCTTTTCATCTTGTTCCCTATCTCTTGCTATCTAGCGCCCACCTGTCGACTCTCATGTCACCTCTTTTCCTTTCCCTCGCATCGCCCTTCCCCTTCTATGCTTTTATTCCCTCTCTGCCGTCCTCTCTTCTTGTTTCTTCCCCTATTTTATTGTTCCTTGTGCCCTCTTCTGGGTCCTCTCCTGCCTCCATCCACTCTTCTCTTTTCTTACTCTTATTTCCTTTATCTCCCTTTTTCTCACATTACTCCACTCTTTCCCTTTTCCCTCTTTCTTCTTCCTTTCTTGTTCTCTAGTCCAACCTTCCCTCGCTCTCCCAAGTCCTCTCCTGCCCCCACTTAATCTCCTCTTTCCTTGCTCTTCTTTCCTCTATCTCCTTTACTGTCACATTGCTCCACTCTTTCCCTTTTCCCTCTTTCTTCTTCCTTTCTTGTTCTCTAGTCCCACCCTCCCTCGCTCTCCCAAGTCCTCTCCTGCCCCCACTTAATCTCCTCTTTCCTTGCTCTTCTTTCCTCTATCTCCTTTACTGTCACATTGCTCCACTCTTTCCTTTTTCACTCCCCTCTCCCCCTTTTCCTCTTTCTTCTTCCTTTCTTGTTCTCTAGTACCACCTTCCCTTGCTCTCCCAAATCCTCTCCTGCCCCCACTTAATCTCCTCTTTCCTTGCTCTTCTTTCCTCTGTCTCCTTTACTGTCACATTGCTCCACTCTTTACCTTTTTACTCCCAACTTCCTCTCTCCTATTTGCCATTTCTCCTTCCTTTCTTGTTCTCTAGCCCCATCTTCCATCGCTCTCAAGAGTCCTCTCCTGACTCCATCTACCCTGCTGCCACCCCCCCTCCTTTCTTCCCATGGCTTTTCTTTCCCTCCCTCTCTCTGCTCTTTCCAGAGGAAAGTTCCTCTGGATTGCTAGCTCCCACCTCTTACCTAAGCCATCTCATATCTCCATCTTGTCTCTCCATTCATCCTCCTTCTTTACTCTCCTCTGGCCCCTCTAACTCCACTCCCTTGCCCTCTCTCTTCCTCTCTCCTCCTTTCCTTACTCAGTACTCCCCCACCTCTATTGTGCTCCCACCTTTACATCTCCCGCTGTCCCTTCCTCCTCTTTCTATTTCCCTGTTCTCCCTTCCCCTCTCTCCTTCCCTTTCTCATTAGCTCCCCACCTCTCTTCACTTTCCTAAGACTTTTCTGGGCACTTTCTCCTCTCCTGTTTCACTCGTCTTCATTCCTCTGCTCCAGCCTTTTCATCTCCCGCTCTTCCCTTGTTTTCTGGCTCGTTGTTTTCTCTGAGTCATCTCCTGCATCCATCTGTTCTCCTCGTTCCTCGCGTGTTTTATTCTCTCTCACTTTATCACATTCTTTTCTTTCCATGTATTCCTCTTCTTTCCTCTCCTCTGGCCCTCTAGCCCCACCATCTCGCCTTCTCTCATCCTCTCTCTCTTTCCATTCTTCATTCCCTCCCCATACTTTTCGGGGCCCTTTCTACTCTCTCTCTTCCCTGCCTTGCGCATTAGTTCACGGCCTGTCGTCTCTCCCCCAAGTCCTCTCTGACCTCCATCTACTCTCTCCTTTCCTCTCTTTCCCTCTCGCGCCCTCTATCCCCCTCTTTTCGCCTTCTCTCTTAGTCTCTCACTCCTGCCTTGCTTCTTCGCTAGCTCCCATCTGTCACCTCTTCCCTATGTACTCTCTCGCAGACTTCCCGTTTCTCTCTTCATCTATGACTTTCCTCCCTTGTTCTCTAGCTCCCACCTCTGGGTAATGGTGATGAAATGTCCACTTGCGCCACACCATACTTGAACACAAATATTATATTCACAGTCACATTGACTCACTAGATAGATCAGTCGGTTCCAAAATATATATGTTAGCTTTACTGAACAGCCAACACGTGTTTCGGCCCTAATACACAAGGTGTTCCTCAGGGAACTTCTTCTATATGACCGTTTGTCATCAAATACCACACAATGTTATGTAGACAGAAATCGTTAATGGGTTCAATCCCTTGGGACACACACACAAAATGATAGTCATATTAATGTTTAGGGTACTCAGAGCAGGAACTGTAGAGGGCCGCGATAAGGACATACATGTATAGATGTGTCTGGGGCAGGGGGCAAGGCTTTATAACGTACTCTGATGAGAGGGCCTGGGAGATATGATCAAGGTCGTCTATGTGTTGGGATAACCCACAACAGATATTGGTGGATATAGAAGGTGGCTGCTCTAAATGCCCACCCGAAGTAGCCTTCTCTGCAAGCCTTTTTGAGAGTAGAGTAGGTAGTTGAGCAGGACCCTGGAAGAGGATTTTACCAAGGCTACGTATGTATGCAACTAAATAGTGCACATATACCAACAATGCCAGTAAGCATGTCATTAATATTTCCTTCAATGGAGCTCACTCGTTGGGGAAAAGATCTTACTTGGGTATCATCTGCTCATTCATATATGAAGATATTCATGAAGATGGGGCGAAATAACATTTAAGCCTCCAGGGCGCATCTTCTGTCATAAACGCTATCTGTGTTGTTTCAGGTTGCCTCCACAGCTGGTCTGGGGAGGTGGAAGGTAATATGGTAGTCCCACCCTGGCTGGGCAGCGACGGCCAAGCTAGCGGGACATCCAGGGCCAAACTACCCATGGCTACATCTACCACAAGTCCTCCTCTACCTATATCGACTTGGCTCTTTCCTCTCCTCCCATTCCCCTTTCTTTCCGGCACCTTCCTTTGATTCTCTACCCCCTTGACTTCTGTTATCCTCAACTTTCCTCCATTTTTCTCTAACTTCAGCCTCCCGTCTCTCCTCTAAATTGTCTCCTTCCTCCATCTACTCTTCTCTTCCCTCTCCTCCCTTCCATCTCCCTTCCTCCACACTCTCTCTCTCTTATTACCTTTCTTTCCTTCCTTCTCTCTCCCTCGCTCTCTCCTGTTACCTCTTTCAACTCCCGCAGCCCTTGTTCCCTAGCTCCCCTCTGTCGTTTCTTCCCCAAGTCTTCTCCTGGCTGTCTCCACCTACACCATTCCTTCTTCGTTCACTCCTTCCCTCCACACACCCTTGCCTCCTATCCTCCCACTGGTTATCTTTTCCTCCTTTGTTCTGCTCTTCCTCTTTCCTCTCTTGTTCTCTAACTCCCATCTGTCGTTCCCTTCTTAAGTCTTCGCCTGTCCTCATCTACTCTCTCCCTCCCTCTTCTTTCCACTCCTCCCGTCCCTCAATCACCCTCTCTTTCTTCCACCACATCCTCTACCTCCCCTTCAGCTCCCCCCATTAGCTGCCCATCTGTTGTCTATTTCCCAAGGCTTCTTCGGCCTCCTTCCAGTCTCCTCTTTCTCTGTCTACATTCCTTTCCTCCAGTTCCTTTATCTCCTTCTTTCAGATTTGCTTTCTTCTTCTTCTTCACCACCTTTCTCTGGCTCCCAGCTGTCTTCTTTATATGTCTATTTCCTTGCCCTGTACCCCCTCTCACTATCTCGCTCCCTTTTTACCATGTTGGTGTTCCTCCCTTGTTCTCTAGCTCTCCTGCCTCCATTTACATTCTCCTCCTGCACTCATCTCCTCCGCTTTCCTTCCTTTCCTCTCTTGTTCTCTAGCTCTCCTGCCTCCATCTGCACTCTCCTCTCCTCTAGTTTCCTTTATTTCCCTCCCACTTGCCTTTCTTTCCCTCACGTGTTCACTAGCCCTAATCTCTACACGAAGCCCATCTACCCAGCCCTTTCCAGCGCCCCCACCCCTTGAATGTGTACATGTGCGGTGATTGGTTGCCCTCGTGGAGCATGTGTGACTCTGTCTCTTACTTTCTAGCAAGTTCCCCCAAGGGCTCTCTCTCTCTATCGCTGCTACAGCTGGAGGTCTGCAGCGCCAGCGGCTGCTGTCAGACCCTTCGAGCGGAAGTAAGCCCCGGAAACAATTTCCCCAAATAAAGGACACAGTCACTCACCCTGCCTTCACATCGCCCCATTTTACCACCGCAGACAAACCTCTGCAGTTAAATAGGAGATACGTCACGTATACAGACTTAGTAAACACGTATTTCATATCAAATACCCGCCCTTCCTGTCAGCACGCGCACTTGGAATGCGCCTGAATTGTGCTCGGAGAAAAGTCTGTTCTGGCGAATTTGTGGCACACACATGTGACAGATTTGTCAACGCTTCACAGGCGCCTTGCTTGTTAGCAGTCACCCCTCCCCCAATATATCGTAGGAATGGTGTCAGCGCTCCATACTTTTCAAGCAAGCAGTGACGACTTGATAGTTGCTGCTTTTGTAAAGTGGAAACTCGTCAGTATTAGAGACACAGGGAGACAGTGGGGTCGATGTACCCCAACCCTGAAGCGAAGAACTTGCTATTCTAGCAATGTGGCTCCCAGGCAGCTCTGCTAAGGCACCTCAGCTCTGGCCTAAACTTGCCCCCATTACACCACTGAGACCCCCCACAGAAGCTCTGCCAGTGCACCTGGACTCAGCATAGCAGCACACCCATGACCAATTACAATCTGTAGGTGCTTAGCCAGTCCTAGTTTTTTCTTTGCATTCTGGGACTTGTAGTTTCACTTTTCCCATTATAAAACTCAGACAGGTCCCAGAATGCAGAGAATCCTACAGATTGCAACGGGTCCTGTTGGCAAGTAGGCACACCTATTTCACTGCTGACACACACAGATCTCCGCCAGTGTACCTCATTCCAGCATTGCATCACATCTGCTATTCCACCACTGCGACCCACAGAGAGCTCTGCCAGTGCACCTAAACTGAGCATGGCAGAACACCTGTTTCACTGCTGGGACTCACATAGAGCTCTGCCATTTTACCTCAATCAACTTGAATCACATTTACTAGTCCACCACTGAGACCCATGCCCCGTTCTGCCAGTGGACCCCAATCCATCATTGCAGCACACCTGCTATTCCACCACTGAGACTCACTCAGAGCTGTGCCAGTGCACCTCAAACCATCATTGCAGCACGCCTGTTATTCCACCACTGAGATTCACTCAGAGCTCTGCCAGTTCACCTCAATCCATCATTGCAGCATGCCTGTTATTCCACCACTGAGACTCGCTCAGAGCTCTGCCAGTGCACCTCAATCCACAATTGCAGCACACCTGTTATTCCACCACTGAGACTCACTCAGAGCTCTGCCAGTGCACCTCAATCCATAATTGCAGCACGCATACTATTCCACTTCTGAGACACGCTCAGAGCTCCGCCAGTGCACTTCAATCCACAATTGCAGCACACCTTCTATTGCACCCATGAAACTCACTCAGGGCTCTGCCAGTGCACCTCGAACCCTGTTTGCCGCACACCTGCTATTCCACCACTGAGACTCACTCAGAGCTCTGCCAGTGCTCCTCAGCCCATAATTGCAGCACACCTGCTATTCCACCACTGAGACTCACTCAGAGCTCTGCCAGTGCTCCTCAGCCCATAATTGCAGCACACCTGCTATTCCACCACTGAGACTCACTCAGAGCTCTGCCAGTGCATCTCAATCCATAATTGCAGCACACCTGCTATTCCACCACTGAGACTCACTGAGCCTTCTGACTGGACTGTGTTGCATTCACACAACATTGTCAATTCCGCCCCGGCATTGGGTGGCCTGTCCAGCTCAGACCTAAAGAAACCACTCAGAACATTTGAATGCAGGGCATACACTGGGCAGAGATGATCTCGCACGGTCACCCAAGCAGGGGGAACATCTCTGCTAGGAAAATTCAGTGTAATTGCAAATCATTCAACAGTTTCAAGTATAACTTCTATGAGAAAGTGCTCTCATCGGTCTTTATCATGGTAAAACCCTAAGACAGAGGACATTTTTCCACCTAATCAGTGGGAATGGTATGCTAAGGTTGGGGATCAACCTCCCACTGTTTCAGGAAACCAGGTGGCTATTGACAAGGTCATTTGCCTTGAGAATAACCAGAAACACACAGGCAAAGCTCCTCTGAAAACCCCAGACAGCGAAAAGCATGTTGTGCCACGTCTAAGGTTCTTTTGACCTCTAGGTGTCCATGAGTCCTCTTACCATACCATAATTACACCAGCACGTTTTAGGTTTCAATCCTGATACAAAAAGTGAAGACAACCCCCCCCAATCTAATCTCAAAGAGGGTGGCAACAATGATACCTTGTCTTTGATGGTCAACTAGACCTCTTTTACACCAGACAAAAAGGATCAGGGTAAACCCATGATTTGTTTAGGAGGAATCAAAAAGGGCTTCGCCCTGCCCCATCATCTCTACGGTGTTGCAATGAAACAGACAACATCAAAATGTCCAAACAGATTATTACCAAATGAACGATGGAGGGCACCGTGCATATCCCAAAGGACATTACAAACTACCAACAGTACCCAAAAGGCAACTGTCCACTCGCCTCCTGCCTTCATACACAGCAGGTGATAAGTGCTTCCTAGGTCCAGCTTGGTCAAAATAAATGCTGGGTGGTTTGACAAACCTTGCTGGTTAATGGCGCTGGTGGGTGGTTGTTAGCCCAATGTTATGAGTTACTTCAAGGGTATTTGTAATAAAGGAGCAAGACTCCTGATTTATTGTCATTAGTGAAGGTTTTAATGTTGTTATACATATGCAACAAAAGACCTAGTAAACATACTATGCATGAGTGAAACAGGAAAGCCAGCGCGTTTCGACTGTAGTCTTTATCAAGGCAAGGCAAAGATAGGTGATCCTGTATAGGATTCTCGCGTCTGGTAATGATCTCCCAATTCTTGTGGGTGGTGGGCTGGTTAGCCGATCTTAGTCCGAGCAAGTGTAGCTCCCCCACATAACGCATCACAGATGAACAATCTTTTAACGTCATGCTTTTTAGCACACGATAGTCACCACACGCATGTAATTCAGGAGTCTTTTGGGTGTGAAACTGAGATGCCCCTGCCAAAGACCTACAAGGTGCAATCAAGCCTTTGTGAAGATTCTAATGGAGATCCTCTTTCATACTTTCCTCCTTCTCTGAAACAGTACACACAGGACCCAATGGTGCCAGTGAATTAAGCTCTAATTCAAAAGCACAGCCGGGAGGAGAGCTTAGCAGCAACATACTCGCCTTGGAAGCACAACGACACAGAGCAACACAGGTTCGAACCCGGGTATGCGCTAAGAAACCTCTGGGTATTAAGCGGGTTATAAATAACCTATCATATCATATCATATACTCTCTTTTGATATGAGAGGCTCCTGACAAATGTCATCAAATTCCTGACACTGACACAGAAGGTTTGCCACAGTAGCCACTACCTTACCACGCACCTCCATACGTCCCAAAAAATTGCTCCCAATATTGCACGGCACCCATTCAATTCTTTCCACAAATATCTTTCTTGTCATAGAAAGTGCTCCCGTCGATGTGACGGTTATGCTGTTGTAAACGTGGGTTACCAAAAATAAAGGGAAAGGAGGTGCTCTTAACTCAAAGGACGATTTGCCCAGATCTATTTCTGGCTGGCCATTGCCACCAGGTCAGAAGGGGGAGCACTCCCCAACAACCCTCCTCAGCCCACCTGAAAAGGAGAAAATATGATAGGCTGCCTGCATAAAAGGTAAACAGGAGTGAGCTACAACCCTGAGTTCTGTACCCTAGTGAGGACCACTAAAAGCATGTCCAAGAACCTTCAGAAACAAAATGGCTTTGAACTGGACAGCAAACAAATCACATAACATCTGAAGACTTTTAGTCCCGAAACAGATTTATATTTGTCTCCAAACAGAAAAATGCTAGAGGATCACCCCACCACCCCCTAGTCTTTGTCTGTCGAGGTAATATACTTATTTAATTTTGGCATTTATTTGCAGCGCACGAAACCGAGAGGCATCAAGGCGCTAGTTACAGAAAGTACAGTTTACAGTTCATAAGTGCAGTAATGCGCGCATGAGTATACAGAGTAGGTACACAATCTGGTAAAGCCTCGCCTCATGGTATTGGGGCTACATCAGATGTGCAAGCTGGCATAAGGACAAATCAGTAGGTGTACACAGTCTGGTAGAGCCTCGCCTCATGGTGTGGGTGCTACATCAGATGTGCAAGCTGGCATAAGGACAAAATCAGTAGGTGTACACAGTCTGGTAGAGCCTCGCCTCATGGTGTGGGGGCTACATCAGATGTGAAAGCTGGCATAAGGACACAATCAGTAGGTGTACACAGTCTGGCAGAGCCTCACCTCATTGTGCGGGGGAGGGCTACATCAGATGTACAAACAGGCATAGGGACAAAATCAGTAGGTGTACACAGTCTGGTAGAGCCTCGCCTCATGGCAGGGGGACTACATCAGATGTGCAAGCTGGCATAAGGACACAATCAGTAGGTGTACACAGTCTGGCAGAGCCTCGCCTCATCGTACGGGGGCTGCATCAGTTGTAAAAACAA
The DNA here is from genome assembly GCF_040938575.1 of Ambystoma mexicanum. Lineage (NCBI taxonomy): Eukaryota > Metazoa > Chordata > Amphibia > Caudata > Ambystomatidae > Ambystoma > Ambystoma mexicanum. The sequence goes on from NC_090934.1 coordinate 1,181,663,261, forward strand.
GCATAAGGACAAAATCTGTAGGTGTACACAGTCTGGTAGAGCTTTGCTTCATGGTACAGGGGCCTACATCAGATGTACAAACAAGTATAGGGACAATAACAGTAGGTGCACACAGTCTGGTAAAGCCTTGCCTATTGGTACGGGGGGGCTACATCAGATGTACACACAAGCATAGAAACAAAAGCAGTAGGTGCACCAGTCTGGTAAAGCCTCGCCTCATGGTAGGGGGGGCTACATCAGATGTGCAAGCTGGCATAAGGACACAATTGGTAGATTTACACAGTCTGGCAGAGCCTCGCGTCATGATACGGGGGCTACATCAAATGTACAAACAAGCATAGAGACAGAAGCAGTAGGTGCACACAGTCTGGTAATGCCTCACCTCATGGTTCGGGGGGCTGCATCAGAAGTACGAGGCAGCATAAGGAAAAAATCAGTACGTGTATACAGTCTAGTAAAGCCTCGCCTCATGGTACAGGGTGTACTTCATGGTGCAAACGCACATAAGAGACATAATTGGTGTAAGTATGCCATCTGAGAAATATACCTGTCAAGCTTGTATAGCAATCAGTTGCTTACCTCCTTGTGCCTTGCCCATGAGCCTGGCAGTTTGTGTATGTCTGTTGCTAAGCCTGTGATATTTATCCACTAGGATATAGTTCTACTGTCCTCATGTACCCCCATACCTCATACTGCGGAGAGAGATGGGCAACTGAGGCTGGGAGCATTGATGGGTGCAACCTTTGGACCCTTATTGTGAAGGTCTGTTGTGAATTGCCTAAATGGGTAAACGACTCATCTTTGGTCAGAGACGAAACATGCAACATATTACAGGCAATTCAACATCATCTTCAAGGATGCTGAAACATGTATAATAACCTACATATGTGAACACTCATCTTCACTCCAGCCACTGCAATTGGCCAGGAACACACACACCTCAAATGTTCAATAGGTGACAGAACCCAGCCCCTTGTCCTTCAGTCTCAAAGGCTCATACGCCCTGAAGCCCATGAGTGGAAGAAGAGGGCTCCTGAGACCCCCCCCTCCCTTATTCCTACGCTTCCTGGGTAGGCCCAGTCACTGCTGCTTTGGGTCCAGGGCCCCAGCCCCAGGGCACCCGTGCGGGAACACCTGCCGGAACCGTGAACCCTTTCGTACGGGACTATCTCTGGGTGCCGCGATACCCTCGTACACACCCTGCATAGGAAAACCAGGGGCGATTAAGTCTCCATTTTGTAAATCACAGACTCCATTTTGTAATAGTAAATGGCTATTAGGGTTTCACTCCAGCCTGCAGCCCTCCCCGTCGAGCGCACACAGTAAGCGAGAACCTCCCGCCGCCTCCTCTCCTCTGTCGTCAACACAACTGCTTGGTTCCCATGAGAAGGCTGGCTGCAAGAACGCAACAAAATCCACACTGTATCGCTTGCCTTCCGACTCCCTTCACTGACTCATATACAACCCAGAGCAAGGGCCAGAGCAAGGGCTATCTGTCTCTGTAAACCTGCCCCACACCCCGCAGACCATGGCCATAAAAACATAATTCTCGTGCATTCTAGGGCAAAGTCAACAGCTGGAAAAGACCCTTAAACCCGTGAGCCTTCTTCTCCCTCAATCAAAGCAAACACGTACAAACCTGATAGTGGGATGAAGGGGCCTATGAGTAAACAATGTAAATGAGATGTAGATATATGTACATGTCTAACTGGAAGCTCTTATGATAACCTGTTATGTGAAAGCACAGTGTATGTTTATCTATGATTCTGAAATGCTCGTAACAAATAATTGCAACATCACAATGTTTAACCAACAATTTCTTTTTTAAACAAGTTTTATTGATTATTAAAACCAAACAACAATGCAAACCAAACACGCATTGCATTTTGCAACAGTTCAATTGTGAAACACGTAATCATGGTCACTGCTCCCCCCCATCCCACCCCCCTGTATGAGCCTATTTTATTCCTCTCAATCTATATCTGTTGCATGTGGCGGGGTCTCGCTTCCTGTGAATTCTGTCGGAACTTGCAGTGCTCCTAACAATTCTGCTACTAATGATTTCCATGCCATCAGGGTTCCCGCCTCTTCCTCCCCCCCTGTATTGCTCGCCTCTTGCCACACCATCGTTTCAGCCTCCGCCCATTTATGCAACTCTCTCCACCATACCTCCACCCGTGGTTTATGACACGTCTTCCATCCCATGGCAATCCTTCGTTTTGCAAGCACATATGCCAGATCTTTCAGTTTCCCATCATGCTTAATTTTCTGTGATTTTCTGTGATCTGGGAAACCCTCCCAGCAAGCAGGCCCAGGCAGTGTCTACGACGATCTTTACCCCTTTTTCCGCTAGTTTCTGTGCCACTTCTCCCCAAAAACGCTCAATTACTGGGCATGACTAGAACATGTGTGTCATGTCAGCCTTTTCCTCGTCGCATTTGGGACATGCTTGTCGTCCAGCATTTTCAAACCTGGATATCCTCAGAGGTGTCATGTATGCTCTGTGCGTTATATACAATTGTATTTGTTTCAGTCTCGCATTCCTTGACACCTTCCTGTGGTATCCCAGGGCCCGTTCCCACATCCCATCCTCTATCGGGACTCCTACTTCCGCTTCCCAGTCTAGTCTCAATTGTGTCAGCTCCTTCCCGACCTTAGTCATCATCATCTCATACAGTCTAGAAATCTCATCCATGGTATCCCAGGGTCCGTTCCCACATCCCATCCTCTATCGGGACTCCTACTTCCGCTCCCCAGTCTAGTCTCAATTGTGTCAGCTCCTTCCCGACCTTAGTCATCATCATCTCATACAGTCTAGAAATCTCATCCATGGTATCCCAGGGTCCGTTCCCACATCCCATCCTCTATCGGGACTCCTACTTCCGCTCCCCAGTCTAGTCTCAATTGTGTCAGCTCCTTCCCGACCTTAGTCATCATCATCTCATACAGTCTAGAAATCTCATGCCCCCCTTCCGATACATCATATATAGCCCCCATGACAGCATCTGGTTCTTCTGCCAATACAGTTTCAGGCCACGTTTTCCGAATTCTCTGTACCATTCTATGATATGTAATATACTGGCCCGTGTGTAACCCCGTTTCTTCCCCCAGTACTTCGAAATCCTTAATAGCCCCCTCTTGCCAAATATCCCCTAATGTTACTAACCCCACCGATTCCCAGTGGGCCCTGATTATCGCCCTCAGCTGCCTATCTCCCCCTGCCAATGCAACCAGCGGTACCTGCGGGGAGCATGGGAATGGGTCCTCCATCATTCGGCATGCCCGACGCCAAACTTTCCACCCAAGTACCATCATCCTAGGGCGCTCTTTAATTACTGACTCAGGCAGCCAGATCATTTCTCTTAAGTAAAATGGGGCGCAATCGTGCTCAAACAACCTTAATTCAGGGGTCGCTTCGTCTGAGAGCCATTTGGCCACATATTGCAGCTGGCTCGCTACATAATAAACCTCAAAATTAGGCAGCTTGATCCCCCCTTTCATTAAAGTTTGCAGCGTCCATAGTGCCACTCTGTTTCGGGTACCATGCCACAGGAAGTCCCTACACATGCTGTTCAATTTAGCAAAAAAATTCTTAGGTATCATGTATGGAATATTACTAAAATAATGCAGGAGCCTAGGTAGGACCACCATCTTCAGCATAGCACCTCGTCCCATCATTGCTAGGGGCAGCTTCACCCAGAACTTCATGCATTTCTCAATTTTCACAATGGCTACCTCGGTGTTGTGTCTATGTTCCTCTTCTACCGTGTGGTACACGTCTATCCCAAGGTATCGGAAAGACCTAACTGCCCATGGTATTTGTAGTACTGGTAACTGTTTCACAGGGGTTCCCTTACAACTGCCCAGCGGAACAATGCTAGATTTTTGAGGATTCACCGCTATCCCGGACAGCCCCGCATACCTCTCCATCACATCCAGGATATATTTGAGATTTTCTTCCGGGTATCTCAAGTATAGTAACAAATCATCCGCATATAAGGATATCAGGTGTCATTCCCCCCCCCCCTCGATGCCTATCATATCATATTGTTGCCTGAGGTATATTGCCAGGGGCTCCGGGGCCAGAATGTATAGCATCGGGGACCAGGGGCACCCCTGCCTGGTGCCTCTACTAAGTTGCCACCTCTCGGATATCACTGCACCCGTCCGAACTCTGGCTAGCGGCTCGCCATACAGCATCTTCGCCCACCTGATGTAGCCGGGCCCCATTCCGTACCCCTCCAGGGTCGCCAGCAGCCACGGCCACTTGACAGAGTCGAAAGCTTTTACCACGTCTAAAGATACCACCGCCATTTCACCATCAGTATTACTACCCCATTCGACCACCCTTTGGAGTCGCCTGTGATTATGAGTTATGTTCCTATTCGGGACATAGCCCGTCTGGTCAGGATGTATTAGTTTGCTAATCACTCTTCGTAATCTGTTTGCCAGGACAGCTGTCAATATCTTGCTGTCCTGGTTCAGCATCGACAAAGGTCTGTACGAGCCACAGCTATGCCCCGGTTTGTTAGGTTTGGGAAGCGGTATTATGATCGCCTCTCTGAGTGATTCCGGCAACCGTCCCACCTCAAAAGCTTCGTTAAGCATTTCTAGCATTGGGGGGGAGCACTTCCTCTCTATATACTTAGTAAAATTCACTCGGGAACCCATCCGCCCCCGGGGTCTTACTGGTGGGCAACTGTCTCACCACTTCATCTAGCTCCTCCAGGGTGATTGGTGCGTCCAGCTCCTCTCTTTCCTCCCCACTTATCTTGGGCAGTCCTATATCTTCTAGTGTTTCCATTATCTCCTCATGGCTGCTTTCCTTCTCATCACCATATAGCACCTTGTAATAATCTGCAAACTCCTTGTTATCTCCTTCTTGGGTGCCCGCTACCCCACCATCTTCCCTTGTTATCGTTCTGATCGGGGGTCTGGGAGTTTCGCTCTTGTAGAGCCATGCTAAGAGCCGTCCTGTTTTATCTCCTCCCGCATGCTGTCTTTCGATATATTCTTTATAGTTGAGATTGCATAGCCTTTCCCAGTGTTCCGCATATTTCTGCTGCAGCTTAAGTGCTAGCTCCATATATATGCTTCCACCCTTTAATGCTCTTTCTAGTTCCTCCTCTGTTCTTTGTAGGTCAGCTAGTACCCCCCCCCTGCAGGCTCTTTGATTTTGCTATGGCAGCCCCCCGCCTCACCACCTTAAAGGCTTCCCACAACGTACTTGCCGAATCAACGCTACCCGTATTCACCTCGAAGTAGTTAGTGATCTCTTCTCTTATGTCCTACCTAAAAACTGGGTCTTTCAGCGCCTCTGCTCGGAGGCGCCATGTCGGTATCCGTGCCCTCGGGGGCAGTATTGCCACCCGAGAACCAGTGGCGAGTGATCTGAGAGGACCCTCGCCTTGTACTCTATATGAGTAGTCTCTATGATCACATCCGACGTGGCAAAGACATAGTCCAGCCTTGTATGTAGCTGCTGCGGGGCGGAGCAGTGCGAATATTGTCTATCTTGGGGGTATTTCGTTTCCCACACATCTGCCAGGCTAAAGTCAGTGTCTGCAATGCTTTAGCCGCTGGGGCGGGTCTATCAATCTTACCGTCTGATCTATCTAACTTGGGGTTCATTACACAGTTAAAATCCCCGCCCCAGATCACCGCACTACCCATACATTTACCACGGTTGGTGCACAGAGCTCTGAAATATGCTGCCGAGTTTTGATTGGGGGCATACGTATTTACAATGCTTACTTCCTTATTCTCCACCAGCCCCCTCACTATGACCATCCTCCCATCCGCCTCCACCACTTCTTGTAATAGTTGAAACGGGACGTGCAGCGCCACCCAGATAAGTACTCCTCTGGCATAAGCAGAGTATGGCGAGCCCACCACAACACCTTTCCATTTCTTGCCAACCAACTCCCTCGTTTCCCGTGTCAGATGCGTCTCCTACAGTAGCGCAATATCTATCTTTTGCCTACGCAGATACAACATGACCTTATTTCTTTTCAAGTAACTGTTAAGTCCCCTGACATTCCACGTAATTATTTTAAGATCACCCATGGCTCGTTAAGAATCCTTTCCCCTACCTCCAGCTGATTCCTCCCACCCGCGCAATACAGATCCAACCATCCGACATTCTATGTAGGCTCATGTTCAAACTTAAACTCCACACAACTATGTACACACCAAACTTCCCCCCTCCCTTTCCTCCTCCCTCCCAGCCCTTCCCTAACAACATCCTCCCCAACTGCTGCCCAGCTCCATCCCTGGACCTCAGGCACCCCCACATCTAGCCCTGTCTAGCACAAGCCTGCGCTCAGGGCTCAGTAGGGTGTACGTACTAGCACACAGTATCTCATTTTTTGACAAAACTGAATGCAAATGCATGTATATCTGTAAGTACTAGCACACAGTACCTCATTTTTTGACAAAGCTGAATGTAAATGCATGTATAATGTTGCATAAGTATAATGCAGAAGTTAGCCGCTCCTAGCTGGTACCCTCATAGATCCTTAGCTGCAACCAGCACGTTTATGGATAAGTGAATTTCAAGTCAAAGAAATGTTTTAACACTTAGTTAGTCATCGACAAATTCTTTGTCTCTTTTTTGTAGTAAAAATGTTTAGTCATATAAAGATGAAAGCATGCTTTGAACCTATGTGACTCAAGTACAAAACAGCCAGCCAGGTGTAAAAAGTTGTATGTTAGATGTATTCTGAAAGGCCTTGAGCCATTGTATATTATGGGATCAAACAGCAAAGGGGGCCTCCACTCGCCCAGATCATTTTGGTGTCAACAGAGAGTTAGTGATGTTTGGACATTCAGACACTGAACCCCCACAATGAAGTGCATGGTTATCATGATATGTACCTTTTGTAACCCAGTCATTTTAGCCATATATTCTGAAATTCCCTTTGTTGATGCTGAATGGACACCCCCGACCATACACTGACCCCTTAACCTCCACCCCTCGCCTAGTATATTCCGAATATGTTTGGACATGGGAGTAATACCTTTGATAGAGGCGAATAATTCATGACCAGCAATAAATAAGCCTGCCTTAGAGCCCTGTTTTCACAAGTATTAAGATACAGGCCTTGCGCCGGACGAACAGGTCAGAGTTCTGAATGGATGAGAATGTGTGACCACAAGGGTAAAATGTTGCAAAGATAGGATGTCAAAGAGTCAACATGGAATAACAGGCTGATGAGCCCAGCTGAAAGTTTGACCCCAAGCACCATGCCATTTCGTCACGTGCCTGTGGACCAATCAGCCATCGCCGACCCTATAGCAACTATAGGTGCCTACTCTTAGTGACCAATCCCGATTGATTCTGTGCCCCTTAGGCCTCCCCTCTCTTTTGGATGACAAAAACTGTATCAAAATGAGTTGTAACATGTTTCCTGCAGAACGCTCTCGGCGTGAGCAGAGTAGATTTTGTTTGCCCTAATTTAGATAAAGCCTTTAATCGCACTCTCATTTGGTCTTGGTCTTATTCCCTCCTGGGATGTACCTTTTTGACTCTGTTGGGTGATTTGCCAGCAGTATCGAGGGGTCTCTCACTTTCACCCATCGGCAGCTTGGGTCCAGGACCGATTTGTCTCAGCGCCGGCATGCATGTTATGTTATGTTACGAAAATGTATAAAGCGCGTGGCCACCCGGAGGTATAGTGGCGCTAGAGAGGGAGGCGAATGGCCAGCATGCGCATCTAAAACTAATAGGTCTTCTAAAACAGATATGTCTTCAAGGCCTTTCTGAACGCCCAATGGTTTGACAGATTTGTCAGTGCCAATGCCAATGATTGCCCACTCTTACCTTCACTCCAGCTGCCCCACCAGTACAATATCCTGCCCAGAATGACCCAATCATATGTAGCGCAGGATCAGGACTTGCCCTCGCTACCCTGTTGCAGCACCCACCACTGTTCCTGGCTGTCTTGCAGCGACCACTCCACAATGTGGCATCCCCAGAGGCAGCACACCACCAGCTCAGCCCACCACCCGGGATGCCTGGACCTCATCCCATGCTGTCCTTTTCTGACAATAAGGCGCTGCCCTTACTGAGAGCCGCAGTGAACCGTCTCGTGTGCTGTGTTTGCTGGCGGTGCTGACTGACCGTGATACCCTTCCCTATGCTTCCCTATCGATCTCAATGTCACTGGGCCTAGTAAGAGCGTTGTTTTTGTTCTCCCCTGTTCCCCTCCCTTGCCTTGTCGTGCTCTGAAACACCTGTGTACGAGCGCGATACAAATAAAATATCATATCATATGCAGAGGAATTGTGTGTATGCCAGACCGGGTACTTCTCATTGCCAGCCTCCTCAGTGGGTCTTCTTGCCTGCCCTCCAGCTCAGCCATCCTGTTCATTTGTCTCATGTCCAGGTCCCATTACCACCCACTTGGGGGTCTTCCTCCCCAGCCTTGCCAGGTGAGCAAATGGGCTGGCCCCATCCAGATCTCCAGCATCTGAGTGGGTCATCCTGGATTGCAATCCCCTGACGGGGAGCACACCATCCACTCTTCCTTGGGCTCGCTTATTTTTTTTAAACATTTTTTTTGTAGTGCTATGGTTTGAAATAAACCTTGCACAAAAAATATTTCAAATTACAGATGAAAACACCACCATACAATACTACACAAATACTATACAAAACACCTACAAAACATGTAAGACATAAACATCTAAGCAGTTCTCAGCTTTTCAAGCTTTTGAATTCTTACTTCCTCTAGCCAAAAACAAAAATCAGTCTCTAAGCAACTACAACTGTTCCTGGCTACTCCAGTGCGGTCCCAGTCCAATGCTTCTAACATTCCAAATGCCCCCATCGCTGCCATAACCATTGATGCGTTGTTTCAGTGTGCACCATATGATAACACAGGACACACGGTTGGGGTGTATTTGTATGTGTATGTGAGTGTGTTCTGCAGGTGATGAGCAGAAACCCCAAAAGAATGGGTGCCTCAGTGAAGCCAGGGTTATGCTGCTCTTCCTTTTCAGAATCCTCAGCGCAATGATAAGATGGATAATGCTGGCAGGAGTAGACACCACTATTAGGGGTGTACCCAAAAGTTTATTTACTATTTGCTCGAATACCGAATGGTTGGTCCAGCTAATCGGCCGGAGCCGAATAGCGAGCCGGATAGTTCTTTTTAGGTAAACGTGTTCCCTATAGGGCAATAGGTCAGTGCCCAAACCAAAAACGTAAAATGCTGGTGTGGGCGAGTTTTGACGTCAAAGTGGGACACTTTTTTGGTCAGTGTTGCTGAATAAATATTCTTCATATTGCACAATTTGCATTACATTTTATCCAAAAACTCCTGCTTGGTAAATAGTGTGCCACAAAAGGAATGAGTTTCCATTCACAACAGTCTGACCCTGGGCCTCACCGTGTTGGAGAGGGGTGGGGGGCACTTGATTATATTTCGAGGCCGCTATGGAGCGAAGCCCCTTGGTGGACTCGTGTGGTCCCTTTCATCATAAAATAAATGTCAGGCCACCGGCTTTGCAGTTTGCACCAGTGGCCCGACTGAAACACAGGGGCGGGGGCAATCTATGTACAGCGAGGCCGCAGGGTTGCAGAGCATCCCAGCAGCCTCACTGTGCATTGGAGGGGGCACGTTGCAAATTTTGAGGCTGCCGGGGGAGCAAAGTCCCCCGGCAGTCTTGTGAGTCTGGGGGCTTCTCCCGGATAGTGGAGTGGCCCCCTTTATCACAAAATAAATGTCAGCACATCGGCCTTGCACCGGTGGCCCGACTGAAACACTGTAGGGGCAATCTATATATGGCGAGGCAACAGGGATGCCGAAAACCCCAACGGCCTCACCGTGCATTGGAGGGGGAGGAGGGTACTTTGCAAATTTCGAGGCCGCCAGGGGCAAAATCCCCGGCAGCCTCTTGTATCTGGGGTACACCCGGACAGTGGAGCGTTCCCCTTCATCATAAAATAAATGTCGAGCCACTGGCCTTGCACCGGTAGGCCGACTGAAACACGGGGGCTGGGCAATCTATGTATGGTGAGGCTGTGGGGGTGCAGAACACCCCAGCGGCCTCACCGTGTGTTGGAGGGGTGGAGGGAAGGGGACAAAGTGGGGGCTTACCTGGTGAGCAGTCGCTAACTTTGCTGGTACTGCGTCTGCTGGTCCGTTGGCATACGAAGCGAGGGAAGGGAAGAACTGTTCCCTTTCACAGACTTCCCATTGCAACGTGCAGAGGCAGCTTCCTTTGTGGTCAGGCTGCAGGAGCCAATAAGCAAACAGCTTATTTGGCTTCTGCAGCCTAGCCACTGCAACGCTTTCTATGATTGGCTGTCATCTCCCATACAGGGAGAAGAGAGCTAATCATAGAAAGTGGACTTCGGCTTGGAGTCACTATGGCAGAAACTATTCTGCCGAAGCCGAAGAGCTGTTTTTCAGGTGAACTTCAGCCGAATAGTGACTAGGGTTCCGATGCCCTTCATCCATGTGCCTTCTGTCCCTGCCTCTTGTACGAACCCACTCCTGACAGTGCTATGGAGTTATTCTCTTCAACCAGGACACTTATCGTTAGGTTAAATAAGGGTCCAGCAATCCCTGCATCTGGATCGGGGCTTGGCCAACATCCTGCTCCTCTCCCTTTGAGCAGCAACCAGGCCATCCTGGCCTCCTATACCATGACTATCGGGTATGGAATTGGGCCTGGGATGGGTAACGTCATCCTAGTGAGGTCATTGGTTTTTATGATGCTCTTCCAAGAAACTCCTTGTAAAGCCAAGTTATAAAGGTGTGCAAGCTTCAGCTTTTGTCCGGATCTATGTGATTTCATTGAGAATATTTCTTCAAAACTAATTTCATCCCAAACATTTTTTAGACACATTTCACTGCAAATGAATGCGTGGGAAGACCCCCTACGTCCCCCCAACAACATCCCCACCTTAATTAATACCCTAACCCAACCCCCATTTACATTGCAGCGAAATGTGTTAAAACATTTGCGGTAATGGGCTTCGAAGAACTGGGCCTGCAATGTAATGGTGGAACACCTATTGTCTAGTTTCCTCCTAAGTTTAAACCTCAGCTGTTCCTGGATGCTGTGATCAGCAGATTGGGCTGGTTTGTCTGATGATTCACGACAACTGGTGGGAAGTCTTTCTTCATCGTACTACCTGGGAGAGGCTGTGTGGGCTCAATTTAAGTGAGAGGGATGTGTTGCTATAAACAAAATGTTGCACAGTGGTGCTAATACATTTAGAATGTGGCACTCCGACATGGAGTCATTGAATCTTGTATTCTTGTATTCTTCATTGCTGTTGCTCGTGGCCGTGACCCGCATATTAACTGTCATCCATGGGTTGCGGGTTGATACATCCACATCAAGTGCCTCAGAGAGGGGGCCTTGGGTCTGGCTACTGTCTGGTTTGGCAAAGCAAAAGAGGTGATGGCTGGAAGATTTAGAATTAATCTTAACCTCTGGCATTGCTTTGGGCAACCCTCCAGACCATCGTTCTTCGCCTGTGAAGCCATTACAAAGGGGGAAAGACCATATGCAAATCAGGCTTAGTCACACCCCAAAAGCAGCAGTCCAGCCCGAACTCCTTGATCACATCCCTTCTGCACAAGACCACGAGCATCCGCAGACATGTTTCAGCCTCGTTGGGCTTCATCACTGAGGAGTAGCTTGGGTCTCTAGGCCCAGGAGACATGAGACCCATGTCTCCTGGGCATAACCGGCCCACTCCGGGTGACTAAGCAAAAAACAAAAGAGGTGATGGCTGGAAGGTTTAGAATTATTCTTAACCTCTGGCATTGCTCTGGGCAACCCTCCAGACCATCGTTCTTCACCTGCCAAGCCATTACAAAAGAGGAAAGACCATATGCAAATCAGGCTTGGTCCCACCCCAAAATACGTAGTCCAGCCCAAACTGCTTTGCCACATCCCTTCTGCACGAGACCACAAGCATCGCAGACATGTTTCGGCCTTGTTGGGCCTCGATCAGTGAGGAATAGCATGGGTCTCTAGGCCCTTCCAGCCACCACCTCTTTTGTTTTGCTACTGTCTGGTTTGGGCAGTTCTTTGTTGTCATGAGAGACTGCCTTAGAAGGGGCAAAACGGATCTTGCTTTCTCTAAGTATTTCAGTATGTCTTTCCATATAGTTGCACTCCATCAATTCAAGACACTACCCTGATGTTTTTGTCCTGAAGAAGGTCAGAAACTATATTTGACCGACCAAAACATATATAGCCGCTGTCAACAAGTGATACTGTTGTACATATAGACACACTAACAGGAACTATGGGTGTAATTTGAAGAACAAATTGTATGATAAGATAAGAAGGACCTCAATGAGAGTCAAACTTTTTTGTGTATTTGTTGTATAAGTTTGACATTAATTGTGTATGAGTATGTATGTGTATGAAAGGTGGGAAGAGTGAAATGTCAAGAAATATGATTTACAATGTGAAGTGTTTATGTGGCTTCTAATGCATTTTCTTGGCATTCTATGAATTAAATTGACTTGTGTGTATTAAATGTGTGTAGATTTTGTTGGTCCAACCTCACAACCAAGATCTATTTTTTTTAATAACTCCATCAACTCAGCCTTATCAGCTGGAGATTTTTACGTACCACTCGTAAATGACCATGACAATAAGAGCCAGGACTATAGGTACAAGTGTTGCCAACGCAAAGTTACACATATATGTCTTTGTCACGTTCACATCTACAGTGCTTGTTGTACATGGTCCATATACCCAGCTAGGGTTGGAGGTTTATCCCTGGTCTCTAGGGTTCCTTATATTGCGGCATGTTGCAAGGTTCTTTGCCACCTCCCAGATCTCACCCAGGAGGTGTCATGACTTTTGCTCATTAGACTTGCGAAGTCTGCAGTGTGGATTGCAAACTCTAAAATAGCAACTCCCGGGGCCTTCATGTTTGGTGCAATAGATGCAGGAATACGTTTGATCTTTGACACAGTCCTGGCATTCTCAGCCTTGCAGGTCTGTCTCAGCCTGCAGTTTCGACGTCGAGTCCATGGTTGCTCATCCTGCATTTGGGCCTCATCACGAGTTGGGCGGTATCCCAACTGGGATACTGCCCAACTTTATTTGCTTAGTGCCCACCCATCCGTCAGAATTACCCCCGGATCATGGGTTGCCGGTTAAACGTTACTCCCCATTCTCCATTGGGTCCATTGGACCCAATGGGGAACTGTTGGGGCAATTACTGCACAGTAATACTGCCGGACGTAATTGTGCTGAAAATTGACATTTTACTGGTGTGTTTACCCCTAGCTCTGAGCTGGGGGTAAACACGCCGGGCTCGAGATTGGGCAGAGCAGTAAATGCCATGGTAACCCTGTTACTGCCGCATTTAAGGGTTACCACCCAACTCGTGATGAGGCCCTTTGTTTGGTGTTTTTGTCCGCAGACAATTTATGAGGCTATATGTCAGTTTCAATAGTCAGTAACATTTGATTGAGCGCCTGCTGAAATGAAGCTGAATTTATGTTTTTTTAGTATCGTGCATGCAATGGATGGGGTTCGCAGAATGACTCTGAGTCCAAATTATCGAACCAACTCAGGAAGATGACAAAGGTTGCGTTTTATTAACAATTATCTAAAACATGGAGGTTACAACAGACATCAACGGACGTTCCCTCAGTTCTCAACAAATTTCCCATAAAAACATCCTTATCTGCAATAAATATGTCAGCAGTGACGTCATACTAGGTGGTAAATAAGAAAAACCTACGACGGATTGTGATAGGTTCAAGGGGAACATCTAAGTTTACTTTCTATAAGGACTGAGATTGTGATTGGCTGTCTATTGTCAGGTGGACAATGTATGCCTACCTCTAAAATATCTCATCTTCAACACTGTTACGTACACGGAATATCATTGGCTCTCAAACTATAAGGTCCTTCTTTATACGGCCCTCTACAATTGGTTGACATGTTTGTGCCATGTCTGGAACATTCGGCTCATTTAGCAGCATGTAATCTCATACCTAGGTGCCAGGAGGTGGACTTGACTTTACCTCCCCACCCAATCAGCCCAACATATCTCATCACCCATACCTTCTCCCATGCAGTTTGTCTTTGAACTTGGCCTTGCAAAGTATCCTTGTCTGTGGGAATATATGAGAGTACAGGCTTTCACTATCGTTGTTCTATGACTCCAAATTCAACTCTAATTCCATCCTCAGCTCACGTGACAAGATCATGAGTCTGGTCTATTCTGCAGCATTTAAATGTCTCAAATGAATAAAACTAGGTGGTCTTGGTGTTCTTTCTTTGCCCCTTGATAAGGGATGATTCATTCTTCTAACGTTTATTGCTTTCAAGAATAGTTAACCGACCTTGGCTACTTCTGTTGTGATGCCAGGCCAGACAGCCCTGCCAGGTTCTTGCACAATCTCAGTTTATTCTTGCTGCAACGCAATTCTCAGCCTTTCCTCTCCATGGGTTCTGGCTTACTAAAATTCATGACACTGATATCCAGCTTCTATACAATGGCGGCTTCGCCTGCAGTCTATTCACTACGTATATCCATCTTCTATGATCACTTAGTCTACTTGTGTTTCAGCGTTTGTACAATCATTGAACGGTTGCATTTCTATAGCACTTCACATGCGTGCAATCTTCTTTTCTGAAAGTTTACTCAATTCTGAACTTTGTCATCAGTTTCCGTAAGATCCATAAATTTTCTTTAGCCAGTATTCTCAGTGCGCCACGCTCGTCTCTTGTAACGTCACTAGCTTCTCTGTCACTCTTTTTCATATTCCTTCAGGGAGTTCCTCCCTCAGATTGTCATCTCTTCGGGGATACATTCGATAGGGTTTTCTCAGAGGATACCTTTTCTCAAACACTCGCTGCAGAATTGGCACACCTGCTGGTGTCAAACATGGCACAGTCTCCAACTTTCAACATATAGTAGTCAGGGGGCAGGTTTTCCTGCAGAGGCATGCAGCTGCTCCTCTGCAAAGCTCTTGTTAGTTACATAGCACAGAGGGACAGCTTGTGGATCTCTCTCTCTCTCTCCCTCTCTCTGCTACAGCTAACAAATATACATCACATAAACCTACACATGTGCAAGATTCAGGTGGTGGGTCAAAATCAGAAAGTGTAAGGGGGGGGGGGGTACCACGGAGGCCCTGATCCCAAAAGAAGGACTGGTATGCCTACACCAGGATGTAAGTTTAATGGAAGGAGCCATGATCCTAAACCAGCGTATGAGAGGGCTAGCTGTAGACTGCCAGTGGGTGTTCCGGATGTGACATTGAAGCGCTTAGATGCCCAGCTCTCCCTGCTTTCAGACTGGTGGCCGCTGTTCGCTGATTTATTTCACTGGCCAGCACTAGTTGCGGGTGGGCACTGACATCCACTTTGAAACTCCATGTAAAGATCTGCGAGGCAAACTTCCAAATATAGGCGATGCCTGCAACCTTTGGTTCATCAGATCTTTTGGACTACAGCATCCATTGATCTTATACATCATAGTGAATCATGAGGAATCATGTGATTTGTAGTGCCACCTATCGATCTTATACTGCATAGTGAATCATGAGGAATCATGTGATTTGTAGTCCAAAATATCTGGAGAGGTAAAGGTGGTAGACCCCTGATATGGAGCTTTATTAGCATTGCAGCGTTTCTGCCAGTTTCAACTCCAATCTGTTCCATGATTTTCCTGAAGGGTCATGTTATGTGACCGGGTTTTGTACAGTGGCCCTCTATTCATAGGGTCTACAGATGATCTAGAGTATCGGAGACAGGGGGTGGTTAGGTTAGTGGGACTGGAAGCAAAGTACAAGACAGCTTTGCTGTTCCGTTGATGCTTGAGGACCAGAGTACCATGAACTTTGTGACCTAGAGTACTCTGAGCTCTGCGAGCCAGAGTACCCGGAGCTCTGTGGACCAAAGTACCCTGAGCTCTGTGGATCAGAGTCACCCGAGCTTTGCGAGCCAAAGTACCCCCACCTCTGTGGACTAGAGTACCCTGAGCTCTGCGGACCAGAGTACCCTGAGCTCTGTGGGCCAGAGTACCCCGAGCTCTGTGGACCAGAGTACCCCGAGCTCTGCGAGACAAAGTACCCAGAGCTCTGGGAGCCAGAGTACCCCAACCTCTGCGGACCAGAGTAGCCCGAGCTCTGCGGACCAGAGTACCATGACCTCTGCGGCAGATTACCCAGGAGCTCTGTATACCAGAGTACCCAGAGCTCTGTGAACCAGAGTACCCTGACCTCTGCAGACCAGAGTACCCCGAGCTCTGCAGACCAGAGTACACAGGAGCTCAGCATATCAGAGTGGCCAGTGTTCTGCAAACCAGAGTAACCTGACCTCTGCGGACCAGAGTACCCTGAGCTCTGCGGACCAAAGTACTCAGGAGCTCTGCATACCAGAGCAACACCCGAGCTCTGTGAGCCAGTTTACCCGAGCTCTGCGGACCAGAGTACCCTAACCTCTGCGAGCTAGAGTACCCCAAGCTCTGCAGACCAGAGTACCCTGAGCTCTGCGGACCAGAGTACCATGACCTCTGTGAGCCAGATTACCCTGACCTCTGTGGACCAGATTACCCTTAGCTCTGTGGACCACAATACCCTGACCTCTTTCAGCCAGGGTACCTAGAGCTCTGTGAGCCAGAGTACCCTGAACTCTGCATATCAGATTACCCAGAGCTCTGCAGACCAGAGTACCCAGAACTCTGCGAACCAGAGTACCCGGAGCTCTGCAAACCAGAGTAACCACAGCTCTGGAGCAAGAGCACCCAGAGCTCTGAGAGCCAGAGTACACTGAGCTCTGCATACCAGAATACCCAGAGCTCTGCACGACAGAGTACCCTGAGGTCTGCATGCCAGAGTACCCTGAACTCTGTATACCAGAGTACCCTGAGCTCTGTGGACCAGAGTACCCTGAGCTCTGTGAGCTAGAGTACCCTGAGCTCTGCATACCAGAGTACCCTGTGCTCTTCATACCAGAGTACCCATGAGCTCTGCAAACCCGAGTACCCAGAGCTTTGTGGACCAGAGTACCCAGAACTCTGTGGACCAGAGTACCTAGAGCTCTGTGGAACAGATGACCCAGAGCTTTGCGGACCAGAGGACCCTGACATCTGTGGACCAGAGTACCCAGACCTCTGCAAACCAGAGTACCCTGACCTCTGTGGATCAGAGTAACCCTACCGCTGCATACCAGAATATCCAGAGCTCTGTGGACCAGAGTACTCAGAGCTCTGCAGACCAGGGTACCCAGAGCTCTGTGAGCCAGAGTGCCAAGAGCTCTGCGAGCCAGAGTACCCTGAGCTCTGCATGCCAGAGTACCCTTAGTTCTGTGAGCCAGAGTACCCTGACCTCTGCAGATCAGGGCACCCAGAGCTCTGTGGACCACAGTACCGTGAGCTCTGTGAACTAGAGTATCCTGACCTCTGCAGACCAGAATACCCTGACCTATGTGATCAAGAGTACCCTGAGCGCAGCATACCAGAGTACCCTGACCTTGGTGGACCACAGTAGCCTCAGCTCTGCTGACCAGAATACCCTGAGCTCTGTGAGCCAGTGTGCTGTGAGCTCTGTGAGCCAGCGTACCCTGAGCTCTGCGAGCCAGAGTTCCCAGAGCTCTGTGGACCAGAGTCCCCTGACCTCTGCAGACGCGAACACCCTGAGCTCTGCGAGCCAGAGTACCATGCCCTCTGTGAGTCAGAGTATCCTGAGCTCTGTGAGCTAGAGTACCCTGAGCTCTGCATACCAGAGTACACTGAGCTCTGCATACCAGAGTACCCTGAGCATAGCAAACCAGCGTACCCTAATCTCTGCGGACCAGAGTACCCAGAGCTCTGGGGACCACAGTATCCTGAGCTCTGTGAACCAGAGTACCCTGACCTCTGCAGACGCGAACACCCTGAGCTCTGCGAGCCAGAGTACCATGCCCTCTGTGAGTCAGAGTATCCTGAGCTCTGTGAACTAGAGTACCCTGTGCTCTTCATACCAGAGTACCCATGAGCTCTGCAAACCCGAGTACCCAGAGCTTTGTGGACCAGAGTACCCAGAACTCTGTGGACCAGAGTACCTAGAGCTCTGTGGAACAGATGACCCAGAGCTTTGCGGACCAGAGGACCCTAACATCTGTGGACCAGAGTACCCAGACCTCTGCAAACCAGAGTACCCTGACCTCTGTGGATCAGAGTAACCCTACCGCTGCAGACCAGAATATCCAGAGCTCTGTGGACCAGAGTATCCTGAGCTCTGTGAGCTAGAGTACCCTGAGCTCTGCATACCAGAGTACCCTGAGCTCTGCATACCAGAGTACCCTGAGCATAGCAAACCAGCATACCCTAACCTCTGCGGACCAGAGTACCCAGAGCTCTGGGGACCACAGTATCCTGACCTATGTGAACCAAAGTACCCCGAGCGCAGCATACCAGAACACCCTGACCTCGGTAGACCACAGTACCCTCAGCTCTGCGGACCAGAATACCCTGAGCTCTGTGAGCCCGAGTACTGTGAGCTCTCTGAACCAGAGCACCCTGAGTTCTTTGAACCAGAGTACCCTGAGTTCTGCAGACCAGAGCACCCTGAGCTCTGCGAGCCAGATTACCCAGAGCTTGGCGGACCAGAGTCCCCTGACTGCTGCGGACCAGAGTCCCCTGACCTCTGCGGTCCAGAGTCCCAGGAGCTCTGCAGACAAAAGTACCCAGAGCTCAGTGAGCCAGAGTACCCTGAGCTCTGCTGACCACAGTACCCATACCTCTGCGAGCCAGAATACCCTGATCTCTGCATGCCAGAGTACCCAGAGCTCTGTGAGCCAGAGTACCCTGAGCTCTGCATACCAGAGTACCCTGAGTGCTGCATACCAGAGTACCCTGAGCACTGCATAGCAGAGTACCCTGACCTCTGCGAACCACAGTACCGTGAGCTCTGTGAACTAGAGTACCCTGACCTCTGCAGACCAGAATACCCTGACCTATGTGATCCAGAGTACCCTGAGCACAGCATACCAGAATACCCTCACCTCGGTGGACCACAGTACCCTCAGCTCTGCAGACAAGTATACCCTGAGCTCTGCGAGCCAGAGTACTGTGAGCTCTGTGAGCCAGAGTACCCAGAGCTCTGGAGACCAGAGTCCACTGACCTCTTCAGACAGAGGACCCTGACCTCTGCAGACCAGAGCACACTAAGCTCTATGAGCCAGAGTACCATGAGCTCTGTGAGCCAGAGTATGATGAGCTCTATGAGTCACAGTATCCTGAGCTCTGTGAGCCAGAGTATCCTGAACTCTGTGAGCCAGAGTACGATAAGCTCTGCGAGCCAGAGTATTGTGAGCTCTGTGAGCCAGAGTACCCTGAGCTCTGAGGACGAGAGCACCCAGAGCACTGCAGACCAGAGTCCCCTGACCTTTGCAGACCAGAATACCCTGAGCTCTGTGAGCCAGAGTACCCTGAGCCCTGCGAGCCAGAGGACCCTGAGCCCTGCGAGCTAGAGTACCCTGAGCTCTGGGACCGTGTCAGCTTCTCTGTGTTCTGTGTCGTGAGGATAGACGCCTTTGTATTCAGAGGGGAGCCTTGTGCGCCCGTGGAGCTAGGAAGCATTGGCTGGGCTGTTGTTTCTATGGTGCCTGCAGAGTCCTAGACTTGTGTGTTTTAATGCCTGTTGGGAAGTGTATGAAGTTGAAGTTGGTGTGTAACTCTGTTAGTCTGTGTACAGTCTGTTTCAGCGCACAAGTGAAGAATGTTAGTGCAGAGAAGTTAGCGGCGGTCCAATTTGGCAACCTGGAGAGGGGGTGCATCGCACCAGGGCTGCCGCTTGGCAGACATCTTGGTAGTACAAAAACAGATAGACAATATCAAGGACAGTACCCCAGGGCCGGAAGTGCCTTCAATACAATAACAAAATATGCATAGAAAGTGTAGGGTGGGTCAACAGTGCATGTGTGGTGTGATGGGCAGTGTTTGCATTTGGGAATGCTTTATGTGGACTCAGCGTTTGTACCTTAAGCTGAAACCTGGGCTTTTTCCACGTTTGCCGATTCAGCCTTTTTCTAATAGACGTGCTCGGCTATAGCACATTTATTTCTGGAAGTAGGCATGGCTTGTGACGGTGGCGCGCCACTTGCAGTGTGTAATGACTTTCTGTACACGTGTGCCCTGTTGGGGGTTGGCGGGACCCCCAGCGCCTTCCGTAAGCCCCCAAACCCCGAAGGACTCAGGCAGAGACGTCCTCTCGGTTCGGGCTTCCCGGTCGCTCTGACGCGGCCGGGAATGCCCCGTTTATTTATGTTGCACGCGGCGGCATTCCCAGTCATCGGGCAGCGTCACACTTCTCCTTTTTCCGGGAGAACAATAACAATACTAATACTAGACACTGCAAACCAAACCAAAATGAATACTTAACATTTCATGAAACCCCATGTTCAAAACACCCCTTTATTGACATCCACCCGGGTCCCTTACTTCACAGTTCTCATCCTCCGGACAAGCAGCCAGGTGACCCAACACGTAATTGCTGAGGCGAGCAGGTTTCCCTCACCCAGCCCTCTGGGGGTACCTCCTGCTCACCTCCGGCACGGGTGATGTGTCCAGGAGCATGCCCCGGGCCGGGGACTCAGGCAGACAGGGTGTTTCCCCTTCGTCCTCAGGGATCTCTCCTGGGTCTGGATCAGGAGGTGGATCAGTTCTTGGATCCCGCAGTTTCTTGAAGAAACTCACATTGCGAGTTACCGCCGACCGTCTGTCCGATGCAGTCACCATGGATCCCCGGACTGCGACAACATCCAGCGGTTCCGGTTCATACGGTAGGGAGAGCTTCCCATGGGGATGCCTATTCCGAATGAGGACCTCATCGCCAGGCTCCAATCGCTGCAGGCGAAGCCCTCTCCGAGCGTTCTCTTGCTCGATCCTCAGCCGCCGGTCCATCTCGACCTGTTGGTCATTGATCACCCCCGGTTCTTTCTCTCCTACCTCCGGTAGCAAACCCCGAGGACACCGCTTGAAAAATGCCTCAGCTGGGGCCACTCCAGTGGATGCATGTGGCGTGGTGCGGTACACCCTCAGAAACTGGCACAGGGCTCTCTGGAGCGACTGCCCCTGCCCCTGAGCAATTCTAAAGGTCTTATTTAGAGTCCTCATGAGCCGTTCTGCTTCGCCATTGGCCCGGGGCCAGAGGGGCATGATCTTCCTGTGCACCACCCCATAGCTCTCCATCAGCTCCGAGAAGCGTTCGCTCTGGAATGGCACCCCATTGTCCGAGCACAGCCTGCGTGGGAAACCATGGGCCGCAAACACCTTTTCCACGGCCACCACAACGTGCTCAAATGCCACAGAGTCCACAAACTCCACCTCGGGGTATCTAGAGTACTCGTCGACCAGAACTAGGAAATGGGTGCCCATGGTGGTGGATCCAAAGTCCGCATGAACGATTTCCCAAGGGCGCGTCCCCCTAGGCATTGTCTCTATTGCAGGTTCCCGCTGCAGGGGAGATGCCACCTGGCACCAAACACAGGCCGCCACGAAGTCATCCACCTTGCGTTCCAGCTCAGGGAACCACACCTTCAGCCGTAGGCGTGCCTTGGTCTTGTCAGCACCCTGATGACCACGGTGAGCCAAGGCGATCACCTCGTCCACCTTCGATTGGGGCACCACAATCCGATCTCCGTGGAGCAGAAGGCCAGATGTTGAGAACGATAATTCCTCCCGGACTTTCCATAGTTGCTCAAGTCCGGTTCTGGCGTCCTGGGTGCGCCCCGCCAGAGCCTCCAGCACTGTTTTCCGGGAGCCCTGTTGCATCGAGTGCCTTTGGATCTGGAAGCACTCCTCTTGCGCTGCAGCTGCCTCCAGCTCCTGTAGAGGCATGGCATTTGTCATGGCTGCCTCCACCACCACCCGAACGTGCTCTTCTGCTTCTTCTGCACAGGCGTCCTGGACTTCGCCTGCGGACGCCCCAGGGTGTCTGGAGAGATAGTCTGCAGCGTTGTTCGCCCCTGGCTGGTATACCAAGGTGACTCCATACTCCAAAAGGGCGAGCATCCACCTCTCAATGCGTGCCGGTGGCTTGGATGATGACCCTGCTAGGATGGGAAGCAGCGGCTTGTGGTCTGTCACCACCGTCACCGGGCGTCCAAGGACGTAGAGCCGGAAGTGCTGGCATCCCCACAGTACTGCAAGCGCTTCACGCTCAATCTGCGAGTATCGCTGCTCCGCATCGGACGCCCCACCACTGTCAAGTTGTGTTAGCACAGCGCCCAGGCCGAATGGGCTGGTGTCGACGATGATCTCTGATGGTAACGCTGGATCGAAGAACGACATGGTGTCTTCAGCCGCCAGGGCACCCTTTATGTCATCAAAAGCCGCCTGTTCTAGCGGGCCCCAGTTCCATATGACGTCCTTCCTGGTCAGTTCCCTGAGCGTTTCCGATCTGGAGGCCAGATTTTTAATGAACCGTCCACAGTATGTAACCATGCCTAGGAAACTTCGCACCTCAGACACGGACTCCGGAGGCTGCACCTTCTTTATGTCCTGCACCTTCCGGGGATCAGGAGACACCCCCCCTTCTTTGAATACAAAACCAAAGAATTCTATCGATGGTTGGAGAAATTCACACTTCTCTTTGTGGAAGGTGAGTCCCAAGGATTGTAGTCTTCCGAACGTCTTCGCCAACCGCCTCAGATGGTCTACTTCCGTTCTGGCAAACACCAGGATGTCGTCGCCTATGTTCAAAATGCCCTGTAGATCAGCCAGGGCTCCCCAAATAATGTTCTGGAACACCTCTGCCGCCGAGGACACACCAAAACTCAGTCTCTTGTAGCGGTATAGCCCTCGGTGTGTCGTGAAGGTGGTAATGTACCTCGACTCGGGGTGGAGGACAACCTGGTGATAGCCCGCTCGAAGGTCCAGTTTCGAAAAGAAACGAGCGTCCTGTACCTCCGCAATGATGTTGTCAATCTTTGGGGTAAGGTGCCTCTCTCTCTTAATGGCCTTGTTCGGGAGCCTCATGTCGACGCAGATTCTAACAGCATCGGGTTGTTTAGGCTTCTGTGCCACCACTATCGGGGACACCCAGGGCATCGGGCCTTCCACCTTTTCTATAATGTCAAGATTGACCAAATTGTCCAGCTCCTTGTCGACAAGTTCACGGAGGTGGAACGGCACCCTTCGATGTTTCAGGGCAATGGGCTGCACCGACTCATCAATGTGTAACCTCACTGGGTCATCGGCCATCTGCCCGATCCCCTTGAACAGTGCGGCATACTTCTCGAGCAAGTCATTAATGTCCTCTAAATAGACAGAGTATGCGAAGCTGACGATGCCGTGGGCCTCTGCTGCAGCACAACTTAATAGCGTGTTGGTGCTCTACGGTGTCAACTAGAATCGTGCTGTGATTTGGGAGCCCTCATGTTCTACTTTGGCCACGAACACACCGTCCAGAGGGATGGGGTCAACACCACCAAAGGCAAAGATGTGGGCCTTGGGAGCAGCCAGCTTGGGGGGCTGGTCCATGGCATCATAGTGTCCACAGCCCATTACATTCACCGACGCCCCAGTGTCCACGAGGATGGGGACGGGGACTGGAGATTGGTTCACCTCGACCACGCACCTTGGCTGTCTCCTGTTCTTACTTTTCAGGATCCCCACACTCGAGACAAAGAAAATGTTCTCTTCCTCCTCTTCTTCCGCTTCCTCTACCTGGGCATCCTCCTCAGTCTGATCCACCTGAGCGACGTTGGATGGTCGACCCTGGCGATTGAGACTGGACCGTCCCGGGCCCCTCGGTACCAATACCGGCATTGCTGCTTTACATACCTTCGAGAAATGATCCGGTAGCCCACACCGTCCACAGGCCGTTCCAGCCGCAGGGCACTCAGCAGGGTGGGGCAGGTCATACCCACATTTTTGGCAGATTTCTCCTGCCCTCCCGGCTCGATCCCGGGGACTGCTGCCAGGTCTTCGGGTGCCCCTGCCACCTCGCCACATCGCACATACCTCTTCGGTCTTGATGGGGCGCGACCCGGCCTCCATTCTGGATGCCCTCGCCTCCGACACCTCATAGCACCTCCCCAGTTCAAAGATGCCCTGAAGTGTAATTCCAGGCTTCCTTAGCACCTGGCGCCTTAATTTGCCTGATGAACAAGCCTGGATCAGCATCGTCCTGATCATGTCCTCCACATCACCCCAAGCGCAGGCCAGCGAGAGACGCCTTAGGCGCCCATAGAAAATGTCCAGAGTCTCATCGTCTTTCTGTTTGGCAGAGAGCATGACAAAACGTTCATAATCCGCATTGGCGAGAGGCAGAAAGTAGGCCTGCAGAGCGGCCTTCGCCTGATCATAGGATCCATCCCCTGGCTGAAGCGATTCAAAAGTCTCTTGGACAGATGGACCTGCCGAGTACAGCATAGTTGCCAGCCGGGTATCATCATCTACCACCTGGGCAGCCCGTAAGTAAATGTCCAGGCGGTCCACCCACCTCCTCCATCTGGGCCCCAAACTGGAAGGTGGGCCCTATACATCAAACTCCGGGATGGGCTGCAGAGCCGCCTGTGCACGTACCTGAGCCATAACGGGGAGAATCTGCTGAACAACAGGTGCTGCCACAGGCTGCGCTGGAAGTAGAGGACCCTGAAGGCCCGCCTGACCACCTGGAGGCTGCTGTGCCAGCTGCACTGGAGGCAGCAAACCTTGAGGTGCTGCTGGCGCACGTGGAGGCTGCTGCACCGCCGCTCCGTCCTGGTCCTCAGTATCACTCACCCGTTCGAGCGCACAGGCACCCCCCCAGCGTGGAAGACAGGGGCCGCAACTCAAACACCAAGTCCAAATACCTCCAGCCAGCACCATTGGAGAAAACAGCTGCTGCACCACACCTCTGCGATGATGAAGAGGATGAAGATCAGTGGGGCCACCAGTCTGATGATACAAGGCCCAGCCATTGTAGCCCTCCTTCTCGCTTGCACTCGACGTAGGAGACCCAGGAAAATGCAAAATCACCAACTGGGCATAGTCACATGCAGGTATCACTGCCTGCTGACAGGATTGTCAAAAATTAGGCTGGATGCACTTCTCAGCTCAAACCGGAGCTCGGAGAAGTTTCACGGCCTGATTCACAAAATGGCCGCCAGCCGCATGGTTAACGCACGGCCTGCGGGCCGGAGCGAAGTCTCAAGGCGACCTTGCTGCAATAACAAAAAAATTGCCGGTCAAGTCACTGCCGGGCCCAGGCATTGTTTCCCCCACTCGTCGCCACTGTTGGGGGTTGGTCAGGACCCCCAGCGCCTTCCGTAAGCCCCCAAACCCTGAAGGACTCAGGCAGAGACGTCCTCTCGGTTCGGGCTTCCCAGTCGCTCTGACGTGGCCGGGAACCCCCGTATATTTATGTTGCACGCAGCGGTGTGCAACATCACGCCGCCGCGTGCGCACCCAGTCATCGGGCAGCGCCACAGGCCCTCTTCCTGTGAGCTGGGCTTTGCCCCTCCGTGGCACTGGGCAGTGACTGCCCCTTTACCCCGCCCCCTCACACCCCCACCAGCTCACAGATGGAAAACTTCTGGCCCTGGGCCAGTGATAGTGCGAATGCTTTGGCCAGTTAGAACACACCACATTTAGGGTCGGCATGATCACCCTTTAAAGGAGGCTCTCGAACTATCTAGACTAGGGCAGCTCTAAACCTCGGAAGTGTTTAATCTGCTGTCAGTCCGCGTTGCCGCGGCTCAGTGCTGAGAAGCCCTGAGCGCGGCTGATGGTGCAAATTGAGATCCAGGCGGCGAGTGCGGCGCTGGCGTCAGACGGGCGCGCGGATAAGGCCTTCTCTGTGAAAAGGAGGGGGTGGTGGGGTCCAGCATGGGGGTCCTGCGTGCATCTTTCAGAGCTTTGCGGGGGCTCTGCTAAATGGGTCTGCCACTAAGCTCTACTCAGGGAAAGGCGGACTACGAGCTCTACTGAGGGATGGGCGCTCTGCTGAGGGACGTGGCCTCTGCGGAGGGACGTGAACTCTGTTGAGGAACGTGAGCTCTGCGGGGGCACGTGAGCTCTCCTGGGGGATGTGGGCTCTGCTGAGAGACGTGGGCTCTGCTGAGGGACTAAGAACTCTACTTAGGGATGTTGGC